>NC_134466.1:17084443-18565068 GCF_047948215.1 Lycorma delicatula
TTGTAATTTAAAGAGGCATATTAATTTACACACCAAGAGAAAAATTGTTTGTAACGTTTGTCAAAAATTTTTAACGAGAGCTACACTTTACAAAGAAATATCAATATTAGAGAATGGTTTTGACCATTAAAAATCATATATTAAGATTGATTAAGGTTGATATATTAATACCACCTCAGAGGATAAGATGAAATAGCAATTTTTACACTGTTAAAAATACTATACCTCACCTGACTGAATTTGAACCCAGGACATTTGGATTAAAGAGTGAGACACTAGAACTCTCACCACAGAGGCCAGCCTAGGTTATAAACTTCTTTAAAAAAAATAAAATGTAGATTTTTCTGTTACTCTGGTTTATAATATGTGAATAACATTTATGAACATATTAAGCCGAGAACCATGCCATCAGATATTTTGGTAGATCCTTAGGAATTCCACCGATTCAGCAAAAGCGGTGTAGATATGTAAAGTTCACAAATGAGAGTTGTCTTTGATACTGTTTTTCTCAAATCTTTTTTCACAAAACAGTAGTATTAATAATTAGAATTAGTATTTTTGTTAAGCTATTGGCTTTTTTGTTTGGTTTTTATTTTCTGTCAAAGATTCCCTTCAACTCCTGTACATGTTCCATTGTTTTTATGTATTTGAATTTTCTTATTTAATTACTGAATATGGTTTATTGTTTAACAGATAATTTTTGTTTGGTATATAATTATACTTAGCCAAAAACATTTAATTTCTGATTTATTTGGTAATTTTTAGTAAAGTTATTTTTTGTATGCATTTATTATATCTTTATTTATAGTTTTCTGTGGTCTCCCAATCCATTCCCTCATTTAATATTATTAACCATGAAAAATGTTATTTGCAAAATGTATTTACTTACTTTAAAATAAGTTTGTTTTTTTATTTATCATTTATAAGTATCTTCTTTGTTTTTGATGATATTGTCTGCTAAGATCCTTAGCCACTGAAATATGCCAAGAGCATCGAGGGAAATTATATTCAGAGTTACTGAGTAATTTAATGGTATATTGAGTGTTTTTTTACATTTGCATCAATTTTACTTTTTAACATATGAGGTAATTTACAATTTTTTTCTCATCAAAAAACAAAATCACCACTTATAATACTTTTAAAAAGATATGTTCATTATAAATACTTCATGGTTGTAAAATTAACACGTAATTTATAAAAACTGTTTCATTAAAGGGTAAGTAGTTTTGATTTCTTTTCAGTATTGTAAAACAGGCTTTTATAACATATAATAATAGAGTAATAACAATTTAGATATATTATTTACATAAAATGATTTTAGTTTGTTATTACACTGCGTATTATTTTACATCAAAAATAATTTTTTGAAGTGAAGCTTCTTAATGCAGATTTAGGATGGGGAGTGAACTGAGAAAAAAACAAGCGTATTTGTTAAATATTACTAAAAATGTATTAAGTCACTATAAAAAGATAGTTATATCAATATTATTTTTTTTTTTTATAAAGCAAGTAGTTTTGTTATTATAGACTTTGCAGAAATGTTACTGTTTCAGGATATTGTAACTATAAAAATGATATTGCAATGAAGGGGTGAAATATCAAGTTATTTTTTTTAAATTATTATTACATAAGGTACCATACTCACCGTAGCTTGAGTAAGAACTGAAAAGCTTTTCATTCTTTTTTTATTATTATTAAAAATTTAAACTTTTGAAAGTTTTAGCTTTTTATCTGTGTTGACAGGCTTGGGACAAAAATCTTAATTTTTCCACATAATATATATAAGTCTATATAAGAACAAACTAGAGTAAACATTTCAAAATTTGATTCTGAATAAAGTTATGAATTTTCAAAATAGGTACAAATCATGTGCATTGACGCCATTATTAACCATTCTGAAATTTACACTGCGTGAAGTGTTCTGCAGATATATATGAGCGAGATAGCAATGTTTTGAAAAATGTTATTTTTTTGAAACGCTTAGATTTTTGCCACATTTCATATATATGCTTCATTTTACCGTGCCGTAAAATATTAAAATTGTTTTGTTTTACATTTCAAAAGCTTTTAATCTTTTTTTCTCAGGTACTACAATCGTCCAAGCTTCACTTTCATATAAAGCTATGCTCCAAACATATACTTTCAAAAATGTTTTTCTAACATTTAAATTAATTTTTGATGTAAGCAAATTATATTTCTGACTGAAATATATTTCATTTCTACTGTGCTATTCAGCATTTTATGTCATTCCTACTTTGTCCATGTTTAGTGATTCTACTTCCCAAAGAATAAGATTCTTCTGCTTCTGTAATCTTTTTTCTTCTTATTTTTATATTCAGTGGTCCTTCTACATTTCATCACTTTCATTTTGTTCTTGTTTATTTTCATGCAGTAGTTCTTGTGCAGGACTTCATCTATGCCATTCATTATTTCTTCTAAATCTTTTTTACTCTCGGTAAGAATTACTATCATCAGGAAATCGTAGCATCTTTATCTTTTCACCTTGCACCGATCTAAATCGGTTTTTAACATCATTGACTGCTAGTTCTATGTAAAGTTTAAAAAGTACAGGGATAGGGAATATCCTTGTCGGACTCTCTTTTTTATTACGGCTTCTTTCTTGACATCAGAAAAAGATGCAATCTTTCAATGCTTCATCTGATAGATCACATTTTTCTTGTTCTTGATAAAAGTTTAAAATTTGTCGTCATAAAATTAAAACTTTTATCAAAACCTGCCCTCTTGATAGCCTACCTGTTATTGCAGTAGTGCAGTAGATTAACACTACGTTTTCCTAGTCTAAAGTTTGCATCTGCCTAAATTCAGTATAACACATTGCACTTACACAAATATAGTTGACAATCGCAATAGTTCTATCCAGAACGTCTTGCAAAATGATGGATTTTGCTAATGCAAAATACATTGAAATGAAGTCAATTTTTTCAAGTTTAAGTTTTCCTGTTTTAATAAAGCAACAAATCCTTCTTTTTTACCTCTCATGGAAAGTGCACCATCAGTGCAGACACTGGCTAAATTACTGACATTTAATTGTAATCGATGACATACTTCTCTGAAGTTTTCGAAAATGTCAAATCTGTGAGTTCTTACAGTTAGTGTACCCAGTTGAAGAAGTTCTTCGTAATACTGAAAATCTTCAGTTACAGCACGAATAAAACGTAAAACTTGCGTTTTATCTGTGCTTTCGTCTAAAGCAATTGAAAAGTAAACATCTTCATTTTGTATAATTGTACGAAGTTGTTGTGATACATTTTCAGCTAATTCTTGCTATTGATCTGTTACAGTTTTTTCATGAAAGAGGCAATTGTTTGTATTTATCAAATTTTTCTGGATCTAACATACCCACCACTTCAACAACACATTCTCTAATTTCTGCATCACTAATTGGTTTGCTTCTTTTTCCAAGTATATGTGCTATTTTGTAAGTAACGTCAATTGGAGTGGTATTTTTCTTTACAAAAGCACAAAAAAAACGCCTGCTGATGCTTTTCATTTTTCAATTTCTAAAGCGCAGCTTGTCAAGCTTCACCTTCTAAATTAAAATAATTATGTTTAACGAGTCAAATAGTGTTTATTTGCATTTGCCTTTTTCAAAGTAGTTAATATTGTATTGCACAACAAACACACCATTTTATCTTTCACAGAAGTAACGAAAAGTTCTTACTCCCACTCTACATTAAATGTTCTGTTTTCTTCATTTAATTTTTTTCTCTTATAATTTGACATGATGGAGAAAAAATGAATATCAAATCGTATCTTTAAGAAAGCGTATGCTTGCTAGAAATAGAATAAAATCTACTTAAGTTACGACAAACCAGTAATTTCTGTGATAAAATGCAATGATTAAACTTCGATATTATGTTGAAATTTTTCTATGTTTTATGTAAATAAATATTTTTTATATGTTAATTTATTTTTAGTTCAGATTTCTTATTAATAAAAAACTTTATCATTCGTGTATACATTATTTTACACCAATAATTCATATTATTATTATTATTATGCTTTTACGGCCAACATGGGACCACTTAAGTCAATTTTAGTTGGATCTTTTCTGAGAAAAGCGTGTTATTTTACTCTTTCGAGCTGCCCAGTATTTCTTCATCCGTTCAGATCTTGCTTTCTTTTCTTCATCCGTAAACACCCTCTTCGTTGTATTTTGTCGTTTGTCTGTCTTTTGTTTAAATCTAATGCTTTTATCTTTTAGCTTTGTAATTTTTCCAGTTTTATTCTGTAGGTCAGTCAGGGAAATTCCCAATTCTTTCATATCTTCTCTAATTTCTTTGAACCATCCTACTTCTAGCTTTTGGAACCAGAGCTTTTCAATGATATTTCTTGACAGTCTTGTTTCCGGTGTCCTTATGAGATGACCAAAGAAAGAGATTTTTTTTTCCCGCATAGTATCAGTAACAGGCTCTATTTCTCGATACACCACCTCATTTGGCACAATCCACCATCGGCTTTCTTTTTGGTGTTTTTTATTGATACACGTTCTGACAATTCTCTCTATTTTCAGAATTTTTTCAATTCGGTTTTTCTGAGTGATTTTGAAAAGAGTCTCGCTTCCGTAGGTGACTTCTGGCTGTACTACAGTTTTATAATGTTTAAGTTTTGTTTTAGAAAAAAGGGATTTTTTGTTATATGTTGACCAAGTTAATTTTTGGGATTTAATCATTTTATTTGTCCTGTTTTGCCATGTCACTTTTTCATTTAAATTATAAGTTATTATTTCCCCTAGATATTTAAATTGTTTTACTATTTTAATTTTCTGATTGTTTACCGTAATGTGCTTTATTACCAGAGGATCTATGGCCATTAGTTCAGTTTTTTCGAAAGAGATATGAAGCCCTATCTTTTGTGCTAGGTTTTGAAGGCTCATGATTTGTGTTTTGGCTTCTTGAATATTATTTGCTAAAAGAGCGAGGTCATCTGCAAATCCTAGGCAATTTAGTGTGATGGAGTTTTTCTTAGTACCCATTTTTATATTTTTGGGATTTATTTCATACCATTTTCTCATGACAAATTCAAGGGCGCAGTTAAAAAGGAGTGGTGAGAGGCCGTCTCCTTGCCTCAATCCAGTGGGTGAAGGCCCAGGTTTCCCAGAATATTCAGCATGGATGGTCGGTATATACAATCATAGGCCCTTTTAAAGTCGACGAATGTGATTATTAGTTGTTTTTTCAATAATTCATATAATATTGCATAAGAAGTTTCACTTCTGTTGTGTCCTTGCACCAATGCTTGTACTTTCTTTGAAGAGTATGTTTAATGTTTATAATAAAATCGGTAGTTGTATCTTGAGTGGTGAATGGTGGTCAGGTACATGCATCTTTAGCAGCAGAATCTGTTCATTCATTACCCAGGATGGATACCACGTGGATCTAGCAGAAATTCACTTATGTGTAATGATGATTCAATTCAGAGATTGTACTATGAATATCAGTAACGACAGATGTCTAGATAAATCCTCTAAAGCTTGGGGAGCATTACACGAATCACTGCGGTTAAAGATGTGATGATATTTTGACAATGATGTTCAAAGCCATATTGATGGCGTACAGTTCAGAATTGTAAACGCTTGTAATATCAGCAAACACATAAGTTCCGTCTGTATCATTCCGCTTTGAACCATCTGTGTATACTATTGCATCTGGGTTTGTCTGTGATAGAAAATGGTAAAATTCTTGCTGAAAGATGAGAGTTGTTAATTCTTTATTACATACGATGAGATCATAATTAAATTTTATGGGGTCAAGTTTCCAAGTCTCCATGCGCACAACTAAAACTATTCTTTTTGTTCTTTGATTCTAGCCTTAAATTAAGCACTGTACATCTTATCCAAGAGATATTGCAACAAATTGAAGTCCCAATATTCCTTTTATTTTACAACCGATATAATTGTATACATTTGGAATTCATACATTCTATTGCAGTAAAATTTGAATAATTTTACCTTCAAATAATTTCACCTGTATCTTTTATTTTTTTTTTAAATATGTAAATGTTTAGTAGTTGGTTTGATTGGAGTCATAATTTATATTTTTTGTCTAGATGATATATTAAAAATCAGAATTGAAACATATTTTATAAATTTGTTTACCAAATTTTAATTTCTGTTTACTAAAAATTATTAATTCATAATAATAAAAGTATTAATTTTTATTTAATATTACTAATATAATAATAAATATTACATCACAATAATAATTACTAATTTACTGAGGGATATTGTACATAATAAAACATTAATTTTGTATATTATGTAATATAACCATTGTTACTAAGGGTGGTACAAACTGCTTTTTCATTATAATTTACAATTTATAAATATTTTAGAATACTATGGGCTGCATTACATAAACTACCACCACGTACGTGGTAATAAATATTTTTTATAAAACTTACAAGACTAGATAATGTAATAATTATTGTAAATTTCATAATTTAAAACTAATTATCACAATTAATAGATTACTTTAAATTTCAACTTTTATCACAATGGAAAATTCTATTTTTAAGTATTCATTTATGTTTACAAAAACTGTACGTGATTGAGAAAATGGTTTTTACATTTCTATTTTCTATGTATTGTATTATTTTCACAAGCACAAGGATAATGAATACAATCAGGATGTAGATGGTGGCTGGATGGGAATGTCTCTATATAAATAAACACACACCTATATAAATAAACACACACACCGAGGTAGGTGTAACCTCGCACAAAGTAGTTAGTAGACCCTCCACCTTGCAGTAGTTGATCAATGTATGTCTTCAGGGAATATCTGACACCATCAACCTTAATCATGTAGTGAAGTTTTCCAGCTTCTGGACTACAGATCCTTGTCTCTACATTAGTTTGCCAGTGGAGAGGTACCACTTTATTTCATTTCCCATGCTTAGTTGATGTACACTGGGAGTGATATTGGAAGGTGATTGTGTTGGTTTCAGTCTCGTTTAATATGTAATCTTCGTTTTAGGTATAATTCTGATGGAGATTTACCAGATGAGAGGGGTGTAGATCTATATTGCATTAAGATTTCGTGAATTTTCCTTTGAATAAGTAGTTGCCTGTTGAATGAAGTCATTGCCTGTAGTAACCTTTGCTTGAAAGTCTGTATATTGTGTTCAGCGAGCCCGTAGGTAGTGGATGATCCAGTGCTATAAACATTTGGTGTACATCGATATAAGCTAACGATGTATCGAGAATGGGAGTGATTATGTGGACAGTTTTTATCGATATGCATTTCAATGTTTCTTCATCATTGTTCATTATATTATAATAAATAGATATTGTTTTGAAAACACGTTTTCAAAACACGAATAATACACGTTATAATAAACACGATATTGTTTTGATTTGAAAACACGTGTGTTTATTTAAGTAGAGATATAACAATTGGCGAAGAGAATGAGATACAACAGGAAGGTGAGTGAAGCGAACTCTGATCAGGTACTTACTGATAAAACTGTTTTTAAATAATTTTTTTTATGTAATATTATGTAGACTACCGGCAGAGAATTTTATAAATCCATTTTTTGTTTTTTTCTTTCATTTTATTTATGGAATTCATTACCATCTAATGGTAAAACAATGAAGGGATAAAACTTTTTAAATGACAAGATTTGCAAAGTTAGTATACAGGGAAAAACCTTATGTCTATTCTGAACAAGGGAAGATCCTTTACAGGCCCATATGCCTTTCTTAAAAAAACCATTATCATTTTTATATCAACTATTCTAAACCTATCAGATTCAGGTGAACCACTTAATTTTTTTCTCTTTTCCAATTTATTTTCCCTTTCCCAGTCTCACAGTGTTATCGATTTGAAAACAATGATTGAATATGAAAACAGTTTTTATACTGGAGTTTAAAACATTTTCAGTAAAAAGTCGCAGAAATGATATTGTTTTGTTTGCCTCCTTTTTTGCTTTAGATTCATTGTACGTATTGATTGTTGAATCTTCTCTTTATGCTGAATAAAAAACACTGATTGAATACCCGCAATTGTCGGCTATAAAATATTTCTACAACCGGTAGAACAGGCAAAAGATGATTGTGTATATGGAAAGAGTTTTAGTGTGAAACCTTTGATGTTGGAGGATAGCATGCGGGTCGCACAATCACAAATTGGTTAATTTGATAGTTGAGGGTTGTAAGTTACAGTAGCCGGTTGTGATTGGAAGAGCCGGTTGTATATTGTGTAAATACACTGATAGAAATGTCTGCCGAGGCATTTGCATCGGTGGCCTCCTGAAAGACGCCAAACTGACGACTGTGTTGAGTTATCAAGTTTAAGAGGGTCTAAAAGATGATGACCTTCAGTAAAGCAACTTCTGGCTAGAAATGGAGGGGGTGGTATGTTAACCAGGATCATCAGGTGTCTTCCCCTTTGAGGGCTAGGATGTTGAAAGTACATAATACTGCCAATGTACCATTTCAACAATGATACTGTTAATTCCATAAGATGTCTTCTCTCTAAAATAAAGTATACTGCACACTACGATTTATTAAGAGCTTGACATCAATTACCAATCAGCTTTTTTATTGTTAAATCTATTATAAATGATTTTATATGAAATAAATTATGACTATATGCATACTCCGGGCCAAAAATATTCGTCAAATAACAAAACTGCCCTGGTTCCACTATACTAATATTAATTTGTTTGTTTAAACACTAATAAATGGAGACATTGTTCAATTTATCTGATGTCCTATTAATAGAGTCAACGAATCTTTAACACTGATATAGTTTTATAATTTTTAGAAGCACCAAGAGAATTGATAATCGGGTAATTGATCAAAATTAAGAAAGCTATTAAACAAATTTCAATCTATAGGCAACTCTTGAATGAACTGAACAGAAGTATAATCTGTTGATATTTGAAAAGATGATTCTTCTGTTATTTATAATGTTACTAATATTTTTTATAAATGTCATAAAACAACTGGTGTAAGCTTTCTTTCAATATTTCTGATATGCCTCAATTATTACAACACCATTTTGTCTTGTAATAAATGTTATGACCACAAATTATATTAAGAAATCTTTTGATGATAGCATTGTTACAATAGGATGGCTTTCACTTATGTCATAATTGCCAATAACAGCAAATGATGTATCATAAACTGGAACTGTTCATATTCAACTGAACATATTCAGTAATTAATTCTATTCCATCTGCTCCAAATAGTTAAGTTTATTGATGTAGTCACTCAGCCTTTGGTTTTTAAACCGATCAAAATATTAAGCTAATAGTATTATTAATGATTCCAGTTTTTTATTATTATTGATAGTTTGTTTATTTATCCTGCTTATGCTGTTGACAAATCTATTAACATTAAAAATGTAGTACAAATGATTAATATACAAATCCAACCTGATGTTTCTACTATATTTTTTGTAACTCAACTTATCCTTTTCATTGCTACTATTATCAGAAGTACTATTATCATTCTCCCAAAGAAATTCTGTATAATTAATTTCATGAGTTTTATATCGTCATAAATAATAGAATAATTTGTTTTTGTTCTTTAATTAAATATGATCTAATCAAATTAAGTGAAGTAAAGTTAGGTAGGTGAAGAAAGTATTATTTCAATATGTTTTACATGTGTTTTAAAATAATTCATCATTTCTTATGGTTTAAATTAGTCTAAAACTATTTGGAATGACTTAAGACTAAAACCATAATAAAACCACTAAATTTCAATTGCTATTCACAATAGCGTTTTAAAAGTGTACCGATTGAAAAGAAAATTGTTCTGGCCATTTCTTGACAATGTCAAAAAGCCACTCATACAAAAAGAAATATGATAATTATGTAAAACTTTTTTAACTTTATAAGAGACTTTTTTTTTTTAAAAAAGAAGGAATAAAAGCCAAAACAAATAATGTAAGTGGCTTATCATTTTAAAGAAACGGTTACAATAAAACATCCTTATCCAAAAAAGCAAATTAAGACACTAAAAAGCAGTAGCTTTGCCTGAAGTCTTATTCAGTTTGAAGGTCTACAGAATTTCTTAGGAAAAATCTAGTAAAAGTAAAAAGTTATTTTATGAAAAATCCAAAATAAGCTAGTTAAGAAATTGAAAAAGATTTAAAATTATTAAATATTTCCAATGAAATAATTTTTTAACAAATAAAACTAGTAGATAAATCTAAATTTTCAAAGAAACAGAGTGGATGAACCTAAGAAGGAGAGAGAGGTTAAATGAAAGAATTTAAAAAAAGAAAGAAGTCAGGACTATGGATGGGTGAAAAAATAAGGAAAAAAAAAGATTTTCATGAAGAAAATTATTTATTATTTAGTAATAGAAGATAATTACACTGGTAGCTGATCTTAAAATAGCTAGCAACTGTATCAATGTGCAGTTTCAATTATGTGTTTTTTCGGTGGGGTGGGGGACAGAATACTTGCTTTTATTACATAAAAATATGTATGTGATATAAGCATTACATATTTATATGAATACACGCTCACAAACATTTATTATGTGTTCATAACACGTGCGCATGGGCACACATACACAAACACAATAAATATATATGTTCACAAATTATAATTTTAAATAACTTTTCATAAACCACATCTCTAGCCACAATGGGGATAATTGAAAAAATTTATGGAAAAGGGTTATGACACATTTTAAAGAACAAAGAAAAACAAAAGTTTTGACATAAAAAATGATTAGACAGCTCTGACCAAAATGGAGGCCATTTAATACCTTTCACAGCTAGTTTCAATAGTAGCTTACAAACATAAGAAGGGGTGGTCTCATACCACAGAAATAGATTATACTGCTGGCCACTTTTGAAAAATATTAAATGGCTGCCATTTTGATTAGAATTGCTGTAGCCTGATGTTTTCATAGCCTTTTTTTTTAATGCTTTTCAAAATGAGGTGTCATAACCCTACCCTTCCCATTAAAGTTTCTTGATTAAACCCTAAGCCCTTTGGGTGCTTCAAGGTGTGGTGGTGGTCTTATTCTGAATTGTTTTAAGGAAAAGTAATAACTAAATTTTATTTTTCTATGTTTAAGGAGTAAAAATTTAAGAGTTGCCATACTTGTGAACACTAAGTAAATGTGTATATAGTTGGATACAATCATTCATCATTTTAGATAGGAATGGAAAATTTAGTATTCTAGGTTGCATAGTTCTTCAAGTTAAAAAAAGACCCAAGTTATTTTTTTATCAAATATCCAATTAAAAGAGCTTCCATAAAAGCACAGACTGTTATAAGTGAGTAAAGGAAAACCCACCGTTTTACTTTAGCAGTGAACATGTCTTCCCAAATCAGCTGATTTGATAGTCGATAGTTCCAGCATTCAAGTCCTAGTAATGGTACAGATTTGAATAGTAGATCGTAGATACTGGTGTTCTTTGGTGGTTGGGTTTCAATTAACCACACATCTCAGGAATGGTCGACCTCAGACTGTACAAGACAGATTTTTTATGGATTATATATATATATGTGATAAATTTAAAATGAACTGCATTTAGATGAATATGAGGAGCATGACATGAAAAAAAAAAAATTCTGCACACACACACACATATATATATATATGTATATATATATATATATATATATATATATATATATATATATATATATATATATATATATATATATATATATATATATATATATATATATGTATATATATACATACGTAGATGTAAAAATGTTCAGTTTAAATTTTGGTTTAAAACCAAAAGTGACGTAATGAAAAATGCAAGAAATATTATCATAAATAATAATATATATCCAAAAGGGGGAATATGGATAGAAAACATATTTGGAAACTTATTTTTTACTTAAAGTCTTTTTAAGCTATCAAATATTAACTTAATACTGTAAAAAATATTACCATCATGTCTAAGACAACATACTGGTTAATATTGTGATTTATTCCGTATACTAACTGCTTTATAAAGTAAGTTCCCATATAGATCCGATCTGTCCGCAGTGGTTTTTAATTTCTGATGAAGAAAAAATAAATGGACTAAAAAATTTTAAACCAGAGCAACATTATACCGAATAGAAATAAAAATGTCAAGTTTATTGATGGCATATTATTTTGTTTAGAACTAGGGATGTTATCAAATGGCATGATAGGGAAAAAATTGAATCTAAAAGTAAACAATAATTATAATTTTAATTGTGTTTGTGTGTAACTCAAAATATATTACATGTGTTCATAAATGAGAAATAGATTTTCTATTAATTGAAGAGTATTAAATAACCGAAAACACAACGACTGAAGCCACATTTAATAACTTTTTTTTTACATCTCATCTGATTTAAATAATTTTTGTGGCATCTATTAATATTTCATGACCTCAGCAATATATGATAATTTTTTTTTAACAACAAATAAATAAAAAAAGATATTTATATACATATATGTTAGCACCATAACACTTTTTTGCAGTAATAACTGACATGCACGGAAACAAGTTGAGAAATTGAATTACGATGTTACAACTAATGTTCTATATTATGTAACTAGTTAAAAAAAGTTAAGAGAAAAAAGAAACATCATGAAAGTTTTACTGTATAGGCCACCAAGGGGGGCAATAACATAAAAGTTCAATAAGAGCAAACAAAAGTTTCAGATAAAATGTACAAAAAAAGTTGGGTCTTAACATTTGCTCCAAATTAACTACAAATGTAATATCTGATTTTGTTTATAACCGATTCTTATAGTATTTCTCATGCTGATTTCAAATATGAAACCAGAATTCTTCTATCAGACTTTGTTTTGTTATAAATATTTTTATTTTCAGATAGTCACTTTGCATGAACTCCATAAACATAGCATTTTGTGAATGTTTTTTATTATATTATTTGTCAGTTAAATACCTTTTCTTTATCTATTACAGGCCCTTAATTGTTGTCACATTGATTTGTTAGAAAGTCATTATATTTATCATTTACACACCAATTAAAATGAACAAAACTCATTCTTCCTATTTTCATCTTACTATAAACATATCCACTCATTAGTTATTTCTGTCATTATATTTACACACACTGTTGTGCAGACTAGAGAAATATTTTTTATTCTCATTCACGTGTGTGTAACACTTCAGTTTTGTAGTTTGCTTTCATATTTGCAGTTATGTTGTTCAGTAAAGCGAGTATGTTTATTAAATTAGTGTGTTCATAAAGTGTTCTTTTTAAACAATATTAGTTATTGTAATGTATTAACAATGCCTCAACAGTTGAATTAATCAACCAAACAATTTCAGCTACTTGTGGTGAGGTAACATTGAAGTCTCAGAAAAGAAATAACTTCACTGATAAAGTCTTATGAACTGTATTTTGGATGTAAATTAGGTGATCAGGACAAATCTTGGGCTCCTCATATTTGCTGTGCTTCTTGTGAAACTGCTGACCGGTTGGGTAAATGGATCTTCTCACATTTCATTTGCAATTCCAATGGTTTGGAGAGAACCAAAGGGTCACACTACAGATTATTATTTTTGGGACAAAAAGATATTTGGGATAACAGATAAAACTAGATGTATTTTAAGTACCCTAATATTCCCTCTGCCATGCGGCCAGTGCCACATAGCCAAGAGCTTCCAATTCCATTACCACCAGAAACATTGGAGCTTAGATGAAGATGAAAATATCAAATCTTGTGCTTACTTATCAGGCGATGAAGAAAGAGATCCAAACCTTTAAGAGAATAGATAGATATACTGAACCCCATTTAATTAATAAGTTTGAATTAAAGTATCATGATCTAAATTGATCAAAGAATAAAGTAGAAATACTAGCATCAAGACTTAAAGGATGCATCTTTTACAACCAAACAGTAAAATATGTGCTTTCTGTAAGTCAGCATTTGAACATTTCTTCTCTCTGTACAAAAACTTATTATAATGATTTGGACTGGAAGCGTTGGAACATATCCACCATCCTGACTTTTTATTGACTCGTCAAAGCTTAGTTTGAAAGCTTTCTACTTCACACTGGAAATAAATAACAATCAGAACAGTTAGCATGCACTGTTCACATGAAGGAATCTTATGAAAATATGAAACCTTTATTGAGCAGGAATCAGTATGAGAAATATTTATGTAATATTTGTGGGATCTGAAAGTAATAGCACTTTTACTTGGATACACTAAGTTCTGTTGCTTTTTGTTTGAGAGGGACAGCAGGGATAGGAAACAACATTACATAAAAGAGAGTAGCCAGAGAAAGTTAGTTAAAACCCAAACCCACTGGGTTGGTCTAGTGGTGAACGCGTCTTCTCAAATCAGCTGATTTGGAAGCCGAGAGTTCCAGCGTTCAAGTCCTAGTAAAGCCAGTTATTTTTACATGGATTTGAATGCTAGATCGTGGATACCAGTGTTCTTTGGCAGTTGGGTTTTAATTAACCACACATCTCAGGAATGGTCGAACTGAGAATGTACAAGACTACATTTCATTTACACTCATACATATCATCCTCTGAAGTATTATGTAACCGGTAGTTACTGGAAGCTAAATAGGAAAAAGAAAAAGAAAGGCATTAGTTAAAACCCGAAAAAGTTTATCTTCCGCCACTACACATTAAGCTAGGTTTATTAAAACATTTCATTAAAGCAATGGATCGTAATGGTGCCGGGTTCTAGTATTTAAAAAATTCTGTAATATAAGTAATGCTATAATAAAGGAAGATGTATTTCTTTTATCAAAATAAGAAAACTAATGAGTGATAAAACTAATGAGTGTAGGCGTTTGAAGAATGTTTGAATGACTGAGGTTGCTGCATGGAAATCATTTCAAAATGTGGTAAACAACTTCCTTGGAAACCATAAGTCCAGTAACTACAGAGAACTTGTATGTAACATGTCACTCAAAATTATTTTTTTTTTTATTATTAATAATTCAATAACAATTTTTAAAAAAAATCAGAAGTTATTAATGAAATAAAATGTTATGTACTTTTTCATTTAAAAAAAAAATGTGTAAATGTAATTGAATAGGAGTACAAGGAAGTCATGTGTTGTCAACATCATTTTTTTTTATTTATTTAAACTTCTTTGGGAGATTTCAACTAAAAGAAGAATTGAAATAGAACAAAGTAGATTAGATAGATTTTTTACAAAAATCAAAAAATGCGTATTTATTAATGAAACTTTATATTTCATATACCCAAGTATACCATTATTTTTCTACATATCTGCCATTCAGTTCCAAGGATTTGGTCAACTTTAGGGGTATCAACTTTCGTTTCCTGTGTCACACATTCCTGCTCCCATCTCCTTTGACCATTCTTGTACAGCATTTTTTACCTTTGTCAGTTGAAAAATGTTTCACCCATACGGTCTTTCAAAAGGGTGAAAATAAAGATGTCACTTGGTGCCAGGGTGGGACTACAGGCTGAACGGTTCAGAATTTCCCAACCAAAAACTGTTGAAGAGATTGATCATTTTGCGTATGGTGTGGGGCAGAACATTATCATGCAGTAGATAGACTCCCTTTCTCAGCTACTCTCTTCTTTTGTTTTGAATGGCCCGATGCTGTTTTAACCAATTTTTCTCCTTTCAGAATGTATCCCAGTCAGTTATTCTTGTAGAATCTTATTATCTCTTCATTTTTCAGTACATCCATTTAATCTCCGGTTTCCTCCTTACAGATATTTTAACTAATTCTAGCAATTTTTTACCGTTCCCTAGTTTCCATGATTCATATGCACATGGAGGTACATACACAAGACACTTCATCAACCACCTTACCACATAATAACCATTTCTTTCTATTAAATGTTTCCTTCCTTGTTGCTATTCTTGTTTTTATTTCATTTTCACTTTTGCAATCTTTTGTTGACATCATATTAAAGTATCAGTACTGTTGTATTTCTTCAACTGTTTTCTTATTTTTTAGTACAGATATTCATGGGCTTATTTATCCTAATCTCATTATTTTTGTTCGCTTAATATTCATTTTACTCTATTTTGCAATAATGTATTCCAATTTTTAATGTCATTTGCTTCATTTCAAAAAATAAATTGTATAATCTCTGTAAACATTTTACAATTTATTTTTTCATTTTCTAGAGCATTTTTGATCATATTTTCAACTACATATTAAATAAAGGCAGCATCCTAGGTTAAACTCAATTTGAGTATTTTAGTAACCATTTTCCAATTTAGGTGCAATTCTGTAATTAATCTTGTATATGTGTTCTTTGTCTTTTAATTATTTACATTAGTTTTTCTATTTGACACAATATTTTATTCCTTTATCTCTTTCTATTTACCTATTACTAATAGTTTTGATTAGCCTAATTGCATCTATAATACCTATATTCCTTGTAAATCTATTTTGTTTTATGTATATAAAATTGTCTTTTTTTTCTTCTTTAGTCTTTTTGTTGAAGAGAAGATTAAAATTTAACACCACTTCTGGGAAATGAAATCATGATTGTTTTAAGAAAATCTGACTACATCCCACTGTTGTAGATCCCATTGCATAATTTTGTTATCTCCTGAACTCCTCCTTTAAGACTTAATCAGTTCTGTTGATGCTGATAAAACTTCCAATTTTAGTTTTTTTCTCCTACTTCAGGTTTTCATTTTATTCCAGCCTTTATAAGAACATTTGGCTTCCTTTTGAACAGTGTTGTTCCTTTATACACTTATTCCACCTTTTAAATATCTTTCCCTCTTCCTATACCACTATAATTTTTACTGGCAATTTCTTTAGTGCATGTACCATTCCTATACTTATCTCATGTTACTGTTTTTACATTTTATCACATCGGTTCATACTAATCTGTTTTTTCTGAATTTTCTATATATGAGTGGTCTCAAAAAGTCATTTCTTCTTTGCTTGTAGTGTTATTCTATTTAACACATTATTTGGTTATCTCCATGGTCAAGTGTCTTCATATTTCTTATAAGACGAAGAAAAAGGTAAGAAGCCAGTTGTATAATTTTCATTGCGATGACTATTGTATTATAAAATTGGAGGCAATGCTGTCTGTTTTCTGTTTTTCAGACTGTATTGCCTCCAGTTTTAAGCACATGGTGAGACGGAATGTACAGTAGTAAACATTGGAGTCAATGTTTGAAGCAAATTTGAGACCATTGTTGGACACATTGTATGGCAGTGCCTTGATCATGACGTGGATTAAAGATCCCAGAGCTATATAAAATCATATTTTGTATACAGAGGGGTTGTTATAAAAGTATACTAATGTATATTCTCTTTTAAAAATGGACCCCATCCTTCTGTTGAAGCCTAGACATCTGTAAATGAATAATGAAATAAATTGAAAATCTCTTGCATTATAGACATGAGTTAGAACAATGTTATTAGTTGTACAACTGTACAACTATGTTAAGGAGGATTCCTTTTACTGAGTAAAGAGGAGAATAATTCTCTTCAAAAAAAAAAAAATGTAATTATTACATTTTCCCTTATTCATATTTCCCCCCCCTTTCTTTTTCCTGTTTAGCGTCCGGGTAATACCGTTCAGATACTTCAGAGGATGATAATTATGAGTGTAAATGAAGTGTAATCTTGTACAGTCTCAGTTTAACCATTCCTGAAATGTGTGCTTAATTGAAATCCAACCACCAAAGAACACCGGTATCCACGATCTAGTATTCAAATCCGTGTAAAAATATCTGACTTTACTAGGACTTGAACCGTTATTCATATCTGGATCATTTTAAATGCACAATCTGCATCAACCCAAAACATAATGTAGTCATTCAGTTCAAAAATGTGTGGAATTGAGTGTAAACAAAGCAGTTACGTTTTTGTGTGTAATTTTTTTTTATTCGTAAGTAAAAATAATAATTGTTAGTGCATATTTTAGTGCCAAGTTATATAGTTTTCTCTTCAAATATGTATATTCACGATCCAGATTAATTTGTGAAACGTTACCTGAATCCCATTGTTGTGAAGATTTGGACTGTGAACCAAGGTTTTTTTTTTGAACCATTTGATCTCTGAATAACCATCACCCTTTTCTCAAAGGGAAAATTTGACAGTTGATGATGAGGTATGTGGATTTAGAGTCAGGATACGATTTCTTGTTTATGGCATAAAACTATATATTGTTTGTGATTCCTCAACCGTATATGTACTTCAGTTTGAAATTTTCACTGGTAAAAAAAAACAAAAATTCCATAAGTTTTGTTTTCCAAAAACTTTTTTCTGATTATCTTGACAAAGGACATACAATATTCACGGACCGGTTTTACAGTTACCAGCTGCTTTTGGTTTTTTTATGGCAGTGACAGACTAATGGATGTCCTATTGGAAAGAGTTGCCAAAAATAAATTTAGTAAAAAAAAAAAGCTAAAAAGAAACTAGTCTACACGAGAAGAAATCATCTCTTGTGTGTCAAATTGAAGACACTAGAGATGTATTTAACTTATCTTCAGTTCATAGAATGACAAAGTGAAGTACATATGCGTTCTTGGGCACATGTTAGTTTTTGATTTAAAAAAAAAAAACCGTATATGATTATCAATTATAATAAAAATAAAACTGATGGATAAAAATGACCAGATTATTTCATACTATCCATTCTGATGTAAGCAAATAAATGGCTGAAAAAATTATTTTTCCATTTATTTATCAACAAAATTGCCAGTGCCTTTATTTTATCATGGGAATCACAACCATCACCCGTGGGGAATAAATGTCATTTAGAAAAATTTATTATATCAATTGGAATGTCTTTAGGATAAAAGGCAGGAGTTCTTGCACAGTAAACCACACCAACAGCAGTAAAAACAAAGACTTACAGGTCATCACTTTCCTTAGAAAATACCCCAAACTGAAAAGAAAGTGCAGTCCTCAAAAGGTCTGTAAAGTCTGCTCTGAAAAAACAAAGGCAGCCTCAGGGAAAGCTAGAAAAAAGGAAACTACTCGGTGGTGTTCTGAGTGTGCAGTACCTTTTTGTATACCTGACTGTTTCAAAATTTACCACACTGAAGCTAAGTATGTTTAAAAAAGTACCACAATTTTTTATTTTCTTCATATGTATGTAACTTTTAGAACATCATAATTTTAAATAGGTAAAATAGGTATTTAATACAATATATTAAAATATATTAACTGTTAAACAATACATCACGTAACAATACATTACAATACAGTAATTAAATAAGAAAATTCAAATGCATAAAAACAATGGAACACATAAGGGAATCTTAAATATAAAATAAATGCAATCTTGCAAAAAAAAAAAAAAATTGTTTGGTTTTATTCAGATATTAGCCTAAAAAAATTTAACAATTTAGATTAACTGCATTATCACCTATAAGACCATATCCAAAAAACAAAACCTTTATCATCACAGGTTTAACGCTAATAATGTATGCTGTACTATATAGTGAAAAAAGTATTAAAACAGAAATTATATCTACATTAATTGAAAATGGTGCCTATATAGATGCTATAGATAAAGATGGTCGAACAGCTTTATGCCATGCATTTTTTCAAGGACACTTTTATAATGAAATTCTGGTTTTACTATTAGATAGTGGAGCGAGTGTTCGTAAATATCTGACAAATCTTCGTGAAAGTAAAACACCTCTAATTTCTGTTTGTAATAATTTTTTAGATGTTAAAATTTTAATTGAACTTTTATATGGTGTAGAAGATATTAATGAGAATGATGATGCATTTCATACATCATTTTTATCTCGATTATATTCTCGTCATGTTGAACTTGCCATTTTGCTTATCTTTGATCATTCAGATTTAGTAAAGAAAAATAATTAACTAATTTTCCAACTAATTTTCGATACTTTTTCAAGTCGTCAATCGATTTACGCTGAAAAAATATTTTACTGTATTGTCTTAGATATAAACTATTTCGATTTCTATAGATCATTATTATATGTGGATATAGATGAAGAAATATCAGTTAAAATGATAACTGTTTAGGAAAACGTTTTTGTGCAAAATTGGTTGATTGTGAATCGAATACACTACTTCATTACACTATTGGTCCCGAACTTATAAATGCATTAATTATAAATGGTAATGCTGATGTTACTGCAAGAAATAATAATGGAGAAACAACATGCCACCAAGTAATATTAGCTACTGGTGGCTTTCCTCATGATGCAGCTAAATCATTTATAAAACATTTACTTTTAGTTCTTCCTGAAGAGTTGGATAGATACACTGAAGTAAAATTACAATATACTAATTTTATTAATTTTTGTAATGCTGAATTAATAAAGATGCAATCTATAAATATAGTAGATAATTTATCGTTTTTTTAAATTTTGTTGTAAATTATCTAAATATGAGATGAATCTAATATCAGAATCTGATAATTTTTGTGTTTATAACGATGAGAAAATTAAACTACTATTTCCAATTTATTATGATATAATTATTATGAAAATATTTAAGTAAAAGACATTTAATAAATGCTTTAGAGAGATTAATTATATCAAATAGAACTATTAAATCGTATGATCCTAAGAAATATGAAGCCGATTTAAATAATTGTTGTAGTGTTGAACATTCTGATAAGTTATGCGAGTGTGTTTTTCTTAATTGTGACATATTACATTGTATTTCTAAATATTTGTACGATAGACATGTTGTTAATTTATTGCTTGCTTCATTATAATTTTGATAGAAAGTAATTAATTATTCTGTTATATTATGAGTACAATTTGAGTAATGACTGATATTGTAGATTTATTTTTTGGTTTAGATTTTAGATTTCAAAGGACTGAGTGATAAGATACTATTATATTGATGTAGAGTCTTATATGATTAATGGTTTGTTTTATCTAACTTTGTGCAATATTAATAAATTATTTGTTAAATATCTTCTTGTTTTCTTTGATTACTAATTTTTTTTAAATTGTTAACAGATTCAACAATTTCTACATATTTGTATTACATTTTAATGTTACAATTACATTTCTGCTAATTGATTATCTGTAGACATAAAAAATTTTGTAGTAAATAAATAAATTAAAAAATTTTCAATAATTATATCTTTCCTGTGTTACTTTTTAACTGATTATATTTTTTTCATTTTTATTAATTACTACATTGGGTTTCCTTCATAAAGATGTTATGTTAACTCTTAACAACTACATTTTGGGGTATTATTTTCACAAAATTAACATATGCTAAACATTTACCTGCACTGATCTTTTAAAAAAAATCTCAGTTTTCAACGAATATAATTTTCATGAAGTTATAATACACCTTGGATCATTTTTTTTTATCAAAGTATATTCAGTGAAATTTTAACAGTTACCAAATTATAGTTAGAACATCTACTTTTGTTGGCCAATTAAAAGTAAATATCCTTTACTAGATGATAAGGCAATTGAACCAAGCAGCATAAGTGTTGCACATAAAATAGTTTGAATCAAAATTACCTCAAGAGATAAAAATATCAGTGTGATGTGGTTTTCCACTTCTGTTTATTATAAAATATGTTTTTATTTTTTTTTTTATAAAGAAAATATCTTATATCTTAAACTCACTAATTAGTAAAAACTATTATTATTTTTAATAAAATGATGCATTTATAAACCAACTTCATCTTGTCTATTTTTCTTATCGATAACACTGTGGAACAATAATTTTGCTTCCTGTAAAACTACAACTGAAATAAATAAAACATAACCGCCAAATGCCAAAAATCCTTAAATTTTATTCCCATCACCCTCAATTTTCAAGAAATACATTTTTATACGGTTTTTGGTTTTTGTAATTCATATCTGTGATGCGCAATGATGTTTCACAAAATGTTGCAAATAAATAATAAAAAGCAATATTGTTAATTCTACTTTTCTCATCTTCTGGATTGATGTATAAAAAACAGCTTCTTCAGATGTGAATATTAATACTATTGTCAGTGCTTCAACATGTCTTCTTGAAAGTGTGTAAATAACAGCAATGTTTTTTGTTATTTTTGTGAACAATTTATGTTGAAATCTCAGAGGAGGTCAGTGACTTCATTAATTTAGAAAGCTTATAAACTTTATTTTGGTTGCTCAGTTAGAAGTCAAGACAAACCATGGGCTCCACATATGTGTTGTTCAACTTATGCAACCTACCTTAGAACTTAGCATACTGGAAAAAGAAGCTCAATGCCTTTTGCTGTGCCCACACAGTATGCCTGAAAAGTTCCCAAACTATATTAAATAAAAATACAGATTTAAAGATAAAAAGATTTACTCACAACAGCCTTCTACATAGAACCCTTCTGTAGTTATACACTCGTTGCAATACCGGTAGAGCCCATCAAATGCTCTGGAGAAATCAATTTGTGGGATCGCCTTCAACTGTTCGGTGCAAGCCCTTTGCATGGGCGGAATGTCGTCGAAAAAGCGGCCTTCATCTTCAGCATGAGTTTTGGGAACAGAAAATAGTCTGCTCAAGCAAAGTCTGGTGGGATAAGACGGTGATTTGATTTGCGACATAGTAACTGTTGCCATTTGTACCGGGGCATTATCGTGCAAGAGTCCAACTGCCCAGATCCCGGTACTGGGGCCGGATTTGACAAATGCGACCCATGAGGCGTTTCATTACTTCCAAATAGAAATTAGAATTCACGGTTTGACCAGTTGGGAGCAGAGGACTATTTGCCACCCACCTAATTTCTCAGATGGAACTGAAAAAAAAGCAGAGCTCCTAGCTTCCAGACTACTGGAAAGGCATCTATTGCAGAAAAATGTCAAAACATCTGTTTATCACAATTGTGAAAAACATTTACTACATTCGTTTCTTCAAAGTTTAATATGACCTTTGCCACAGACATTGATGGAATTATGAAATCTGAAATGTGAACATAAACCAAAACAATGGCGATTGTTTAAAGATGCTTCCAAGGCCAGTTTGAAAGTAATTCTACTTCATATAGGAAATTTTCTTCCAATTGTACCTATTTTCCATGCTATAAATATGATGGAGTCATGCGAGACAATTTTATATAGATACTATTTTAAGTTTAACAATATTTGGACTACAAATGTAAGATATGTTTCACTATCATTAAAATTTATGAAGAGTAAAAGAAATTTAAATTTCATAAAATAAATATTAGAAATGGGTGCAGATGTTAATGTAACATATGACCGTGTAGGAAATTCAATATTACTTACTGCTAGCAGTAAGTAATTTTTTTAGCGGTGATGATATTGATGTTATTTAATTGTTGATTGATTCTGGTGCAGATACCAATGCTGAAAATTGTTCTTGGGAAAAATGTTTAATGAAATTACCATTTAATGCAGATCAAGATTTGTGTTAAAAACTAAATGAAGGAAGACTGGATGATATTGATGAAAGCAGGGATGCTTTTATCAATAAAAAAATTATCATTCACTTTGATGAACGAATTAAACAATGATTGCTGGTATTTCTACTATTAAAGAATGTGTAGATAGTAATGTTGTTTGTGTTGAAGGTGATGCTACTAATATTTTTAATGAATCTTTGTTACAATATCTAATGAAGTTATCAGCGGCACTGGTACGTGAATGATAGAATGATGCAGAATTATCATGATTAGTTTAATTCAAGCATTAAAAAGGTTTTTTCCAGTAAATATTTTTAATCAAATTTACTTGCTTCTAGTTCATTCGAAATTAAATTATGGATTGCATTGCTGAGGCTCAATCTACATCACTTATTTTTATCTGATTATAATTTTGTAAGAAGTTATTGTACAGGTAATGTGTGGTGTGATAGAACATTACTTCTTTTTTTAGAAAATATCTTTGTTTTCCATTAGATTTCTTTCTTTATAAGGTGCTTCTAATCTTTTACAAAAGAAGTGGTAATGTCAGAGTGGTGATAGCTAAGGGTGAAAGCTATTATATAACTAGCAGATTTTTACAGAAAATATTACTGTTCCTAGGCCTTACTGTATACTGTATAAAATAATTTTCTTTTTCTAACACCTAAGTTCTTTAGTTTACTGCCTGGTAATGTAAGAAGCACCTGTAATCTGAATCAATTTAAATTTAACTTAGAGGAATAGAATTTCTGCTTAGCAATCGATGAGGTGAAAGCGTTGTATTCAGTGGTGATTTAGTCATGAAAGTTACCAATTTTAAATCTAAATGGGATCTTAATATACTTATATTCATACCTGGTTGGCAACAATATTGTGTTGTGTGTTTAAGTGTGTATGTGAGAGAAAAAAGATAACTGAAGAAAACTGGGTGTGTGTAAGAAGTTATTATTTTATTTTAGTGTTTTTCTAATTAAAATTGTAAGCTTTTGCTTTGCAGGTAATATATTTTCATATGCAATTACAGTAATATCTTTATCGGAATATTAATTTATTTACATATTAATGTGATTAAATATCAGTGCGACCTAAATTTTTTAATTACCTAAGTGCTTTATATTTTATATAATGCATTATATTGTTTTACTTGTCTTTTGTGTATACGTATTGTATTCATGTTGCAGTTGAGAATAAATAAATTAAATTTGTTATTAGTAATGTCTTGTATTTGAAAAATGCTTCAGTGCTGGCAAATAGTTTTTTTTCGCTAGCGTATATGGAACAAACCATACAAGATATTGGGTATAATATGTAAATGGAAAAACCTTAATTAGCACAAGATAGAACTGTCTGGAGGAGGAAGACTACTGCAAACAAATCCTAGGATTAATTACTATAAGAAGACATTTTATATTTGTACTACTATCTTACAGCAATTCTATTATTATAGATTGTATTATTATTAATTTTTTTTTTGTTTTCATGGAATATCCTGTTAATTTGATATAAAAAATAAATAATTCTGAACAAAGACTTAAGAAAAGTGACAGATTCTGAATCAACTTTTAGATAAGCGAGATAAAGGACCATCCAAAAAGCTGAAAGTTTTTTTTTGTTAGTTATATAAACTGCTCTAGCAATTAAAAAAGTCAATTGTTGCGATGAATAATAAAATTACAAGAGCATCCAATGAAATAGAACTTAATATTATTTAACTTTGGTAATCTGTAGGAGAAACTGGTTTATTAAATTTGGTTTCAGCCATTGGCATAATACCTTACTTCTTTGTTTATAACCAGTTTCTAGGCTGCTACTATTTTCTGTGCATAGATATCGCCCACATGTAGGTACTTCTACTGTGAAATATGAGCTTCACCGGTTTCAAAGAAATGGGTAGTCACTCAGACCTCAGTAGACCAAAAGAACTCTACTGAAATCAAATATAGACCTAAGTATTAAAAGGAGATTCTTTAAATTATTTGTATGGAGTGTAGCAGTTCATGATAGTGAAAGGTAAATAGATAAAAAGAGGAAAAAAATAGATACCTTTGAAATGTGCAATTACAGGAAAACGTTTATTAAGGTAAGTCTAATATTAGATAAATCCAAACTGAAAAGGTGTTAAGATGAATAAGAGATGATCAAATTTGTGAGAGTTTTGAAAAACTATATTAGCTAGGGTCACATATTAAATAATCTACGTTTAGTTAATTTTATGATTAAACTTTGTAACATGTAGAAGGTAAAAAACTGGATAAATAAAACATATAATTTAGGATGTAGTTGTGATAAATATGTTGAGGTTAAGAGTTAACACAAAACAAAGTGAAATGGGGTCAGGTGGGTTTTTAATAGCCCTTGGTCTGTGGCGGTTGAGGCACAAGGGTGCATGGAATTAGTGAATATCTTGTAGTTTCCGTTAACAACTATTTGCATCTCAGACAACTGGACACGGAACAGGGGACTATGCAGTTCGAGATAGATAGCAACCAAATGTATTTCTGTATACTACTCAGATATATCTGTCTGTGTATATAATATGAGAGAGAGATATTTTATGCTTAAGGGGAACAGGCATGACAATTTTGGTTGTAAAAATCAATTTTCAACTATATGAATTGTTTTTGGATTCTCAGTTTAATTTATATGAATTGAATTAACTCATATTATGTCCAAAAATATATTCAAAATATAAAAAAACTCATATTTTTTTATCTGTCACAGCTGCTACTTAGAACATAATACTGAGACTTTACTAATTTTTATTTATTTGAACTGTGCTCTAGTTATTGAAAAACTTGGTGTATGTAATAAAGCAAAAATATAGGGTAGCCGGCCTCCGTGGTGCGAGTGGTAGCGCCTCAGCCTTTCATCTGGAAGTCCTGGATTCGAATTCCGGTCGGGCATGGCATTTTCACACACGCTACAAATCATTCATCTCATCCTCTGAAGCAATACGTAACGGTGGTCCTGGAGATTAAAGAAAAAAATATATGTAGGGTAGGGTGCAAATTGTGCTTGTAAAAAAACCAGTACCACTTGCTACAGCCAAAGTTGTTAAGCCTGTGTTTAAAGATTTGGCAGATAATTTGTTGTTCCTGAAGAGGATAATCCAAATGACCAGTCATATGGTGAAGGGATACACTAAAACAAGATAAGCAGCCGCTTTTAATTCACGTTTTCCATAAATTAGATTTTTTTAACTTTCTGTACCCTTTTCATGAGAACCATTCAACTTGGAAAATGAAATTTTCTGAGGAACTATGTAGTGTATTAGTACAGCTAGTTATACTTTTTTTGACATGTAATCTTTTTCAGTCTTAGTATAATGATGCTAACAATTCCAAAAAACTGATAAAAAGTTTTAGAAAATTTAAATTTAGTAATATGAAAAAGTATCAGCTGATGTGATAAAGTTGTATTTAAATGTGTGAGAAATTTCAAAGCTGTAGTTTCTACTAGATGCGATAGGGAATTTGAAATTGACAAATTTAATATTAAGATTCTATCTCCAAAGGCAGATAGAGCAAAAAAACCTATTTCAATTTTAAGAGGGGGAGTTGATTTTTTGGGAAGATTTTTTTTAAAAATTATTGGATATGAATTGTAGGTAATAAAATTTCTTTCATAATGTTCTCTAAAATGCCTCCGAAAAAAAAAATTGAAATTCTTTTTTCACAATATCCCACAACTGCTTTAATGAATTTTGAAAAAAATGAATATGATTAATGCCTCATATATAGAAATATTTTAGCCAAATTTGTATCCCCTATTTTTCAAATTCTTATAAAAGTAAAAAAACTATTTTTACTAGGATTAGAACTTCTGAGCCTTCAGCGAACCTCTGCTGTTAAACAAATGAATTACGATGACGAGTTTACCACTTGACGAGTAAATTCAATTTCATTACTTACCTTTATACTACTAATCATTATATAACTGGAAAACATATATTGAAGTTTGTAAAAGTTGAAGCATAAACTAGCGCCATAAAATGAGTGGTAGAACTAAATATAATGAAACGGTGCAGAGATAAACACAAAAAAAAGAAAGAAAGCCCCATAAGGCGCTAAATTTCAGCATGGAAGGGATGTTTTGAGTTCTCGGAAATTACAGAAGAGTTACTACTGCTGTCAGTCATGTCTGTGCAGAGCATTATGAAGGAGAATGGTGTTGATGTGCCAACATCCTTGCTTTTTCTACTGTGACTGAATAAAAGTTGGTTACCTCTCTGTCCATGTGCGATTATGTACGCCAAACCCCAGACATTGTTTCAGTGTCAGAAGTTTTTTCACAACAAAATTGGTTAGATGAAGGAACAAATTTTTGTGCATTGCAGGTGTACCGGACATGATGATAGCACATGGGCTGAAATAGAAAAATGTATTAAATGTGTAGGTCCACATTTGGTAAGGTCTCGATCCCTTTGTAAGGAAGAAAAGCCTATATTAAAGATCTGTACCTAGCACAAATTGTCCTTTTCTGTGGCTCATCAGGAATACAGAAAATCGCCCAGCATGAGAAATCTTGTACAACCTGGTGTTAGTCTTGTCCAGGCTCTCTCTAACAATGTACAAAAAGAGAATGAATACTCATTGTACAAAAAAACTAACCAAAATGGTAAAGGGTCTTTTAGACTAAGTAAAGTCTCACACATCTGCTAATGTAACATTGAGCACAGGCAAGGAGAGAATGGTTACTTCTGCTACTAAGACCAATACTCGTTTACTGAAAACCACTTCAATCAATCGCTATTATATAAAATTCAATACACCAATTAACACAGCAAACAACAATGATCTCTGTGAAGGGATCTATTAAAACATTGCCTGTTTTCCCAGAGAAAACAAAATGCATCTGCTTTTCTCGGTTGAGGGAAGATGTTGACCTCATCTGTTTTTATGTGGTGAACTATTTGAACCATGCATCCAGATTAGAATTTTAAGATTTTGTTTTGACCAGTGATTGTCACATAAAGGAGCTGAAGGTAAAATATCTAAAAATGCTAGACATGCTGAGATTTCTGTCTAATACTTGTTGGGTGGCTGATCAAGTATGAATGTTACGATACTACCAAGCTCTGGTCCGTTCCTTCTTGGAGTATGTTTGTGTGGCTTATTTGTCTACACAAGCCCCCACTCGAACGAGGATGCTCACGGCAGTCCATCATTCATTTGCCCATCTTGCTACTGGTGCCAAGCACTGTTGTATGTCTTTTAGTGAACAGTAGTAAGCCAACTCTTTGGTATAGACAAACTAAATGATGTGCTCCTATATGGCTTGTCCAACCCCTTTGACATGGTGTTCTCCATCCCACATCATAATCAATATGAGGAACACCCCAGACTAGTGCCCTGCTAGGCATCAGAGCTTACCGCCTAGGTTTCTGTAGATATATAATTATCTACAGATCTCAATATTATTATCTTTGGCAGCTCTTTCTCTCTCTCTCTTCTTTTTTTATAAATTACTGCTTTAGTTTTTGTCAATATCATAAAAAGTTATATGAATCAGGTTATTTTACAACAAGAATTTTATATTATTTTAAATAATATGAATCCGGATGCTATAGTTTATACAGATCGCTCTAAACACGGTAATGCTTTTGTAGTTGTCAAACTATGAAAGCATGTCTATTGACATAGAACATACATGTTTGGCCTTACCAGCATCGTCAGTGTTTTGTTGTGGAGCTGTGCTATTAATAAGGCTTAAATATAATTACAAACATATCGTCACATACTTTTCTGTTCAGATTCCATGAGTTCCTTTCAGGCAATTAGTAACTTGTACTTTCAACTACCTGTTCCCTGTGAGACTCATTCTTTTATTTCTGGGATGATTTAATGTAATACAAGTGTGAGCTTCTGCTGCATCCCTAGTCATAACACAATTTCAGCCAATGGGCACGCTGATAGCCGACAACAGCAGCTTGTTTGCAGGCTGCTTTCACTGATTGCATTGTATTGAATGATCTTGTCTGTTTTCTGAAGAGGATGGTTCATGATGAGTGGAGGGAAAGTGAGCGGAATGCTACCATCAGCAATAAACTTCACCCAGTTAAGAACAGTAAGGGATACCACATCCCTTATGGCTGTATTTGTTATGCAGCATTGCATCGGAAATTTAAATTAGGGCTAACTAAATAAAATATTTAGAAATATTTCAGGTAATAATATGTCAGTTTTATAGATTGCGTTGTAATTTCTTAAGACCTTGCATCTGTATTCGAATACTTTGTTATTGTAGTGTTTTGTATATTTATGTTATTTGGCGTATACCAGATTGTAATTTTGTTTTAATCTAGATTTTTACTATTGCTATTTCATTGTGATATTGCAAGTTTTAATTATTAATTTTATTTGTTTTGTATTATGGTTGTTCAATTTTTAAGTTTTACAGTTGATATTGTTAACTTTTAATAATAATAATAATATTGTATCCGGTCTCTAATTACAACTCTTCGAGTCCTCTACGAGTTGGAACGCAATGTTCCCATAGCCCTGCAGTCCGTGGTACGTGACTATTTGTCTAACCTTTACGGCTCTTGTTTAAGTATGCGTACCTAGTTGTGGAAAAATCCGTCACCAGTAAAAGCCCGCAGGGTTCCGTTCTCGGTCCCCTGCTGTGGAAGCTGGTATTCGATGGATTTCTGGGATTGACATTTCCAGAAGGGGTTACGGCCCAGTCTTTCGCTGATCACTGTCTCCTTTTAGTTCGTGGTAATTCACGACCGCAGGTGAAAGACCGGGCGCAGGCGGCCTTGTCAACCGCAGAGGGCTGGATGAACATTTATAATTTAAAGATTTCTGTGCCCAAGACTAAGTTTATGCTTCTCAAGGGTGCAGACAAATTATCGTACAGTCGTAACCCTCACATTAAAGGCTGTGAAATCAGCCGTGTTAGAGTTCATAAGTACCTAGGTGTTTTGTTTGATGAATAGTTACTGTTTAGCAATCACATTAGGCAAGTAGCGGCGGACGCCGTCTCAATAATGCACAAACTTAGGAGGATTGCTCGGAAAGACTATGAGTTGTTGGGCATGGTGTACTGAGTAGTCTTCGAAAGCATGACCTCATATGCGGCGCCAGTTTGGGCGCATAGGTTGCATATGAATAAAGCACTTGTCAAAATTTAAGGAGTGCCCAGCAGAGAGCCTTAATTGTTTTTAAAACACTGGTGTTTTTAAAACAACCTCCTACAAGGCTACCACTATATTGGGAAAGGCTCTTCCACTCGATTTAGTGGTAAAGTTTGGGCAGCTATGTGGAGATTGCGAAGAGGTCGGGAGCCAAAGTACTTGGATGCAGTTTCGAGCCGAGCCTGTACCGGAGCGGAACGGTGATCACAATGCACCGGATCTAAATTTCGTTCATTTAAACCCGTCTCCCGCCTGCGGAAGAAGCTGCCAGCCTTGTGATGGAAGCATGGCAGCTGGAATGGCACACTACGACTAAGAGAAGATCGTTGTATAAGTTTATACAGGATCTGGGTGGATGATTTGCCTGGAGCTCGTTTTTAAGGACAACGGGTGCCCGGGTCCTCACCAACCATGTTAATTTAAACCAATATCTGTTTCGGTTGCTTCTTGCAACTGATGATCTATGCGTCTGCGTGGAGATCCAGTCAAATGAACACCTGATGTTTGATTGCCCTGCTCTTTTTGGAGGGGAGGAGGGCAGAGACCGGGCCACCCTGGAACTTAGAGGTCAAGAGGAAAATTGGCCACTCACAAGCGGCGAGAGCCGCATTGTCGGACTGTGTGTAAGTTCCTTGGTGCGGTTGCTATGTTGAACCGACATCAGTAGTTTACCTAAGGGAAAAGACTCCTACCGCACTATTGTGTGAAGCTAACCTAGAGACGTATATGGCTGACCACAAGCCAATTAAGGCTCCAAGCGATTTAATATGGCGGACAGGTACTTGCTGGCATACAACGATCTAGGTGTTGCAACGAATTGCTGTCTAGACGAAGTAAATTTTAATTTATGGATGTCATATTTATTTTTAGTAGTTGACAAGGTGCCCATTTTAGTAAATATATGACACAAATTCATAAAATAATGAAATTTATGTAGTTTATAATCTGTGCAGTCGAAGAAATCAAAATTTTAAATAAAAAATGGGGTACAGTTTTTATTTTTTGAAACTGTTGATTTCATATGACTGTTGAATTCATAATTTTACTAATTTCTAGATTGTCCTTTTTGTAAACTAAACTTTTCCTACCGCATTTAGTTTTCCTCCATTCTTTTTACTATCTAGAACACAATTAAAAGGGACCATAATCTCATTACCTTAAGCATTTTTTGAATTTAATGGTACTGATAATTCAAAATAAATTTAACTTTAGAAAAGGCGTGGAAATTGTTCAGTTAAAAAGTTTAACATTTATGTCCATTTCTACCAGCAGAATCGCATACCTTTTTAAAATATAATTATATAGTTCTTATATTTCACCATACTTTCTCAGATTATTAATCTTACACAAACTATTTGTTGTGTTCATTAACTTCCCTTTCTAAACCGTCCTGATGTATTCAAATTGTTTATTAATGTGCCTTTCTATTATTCTCTAAGTATAAGTGACTGAAACAATAGAAGTTCCTCTTTGATTACACTGATAAACATAATTTTTGTGTATTAACATGTAAAACATGATTTTAATCTGTTTTAAGTATGAACTCAGAATCTTTCTATCGGCCACCATTTTTGAAAATTTTTTTTTATTTTAATTAAAGTATGTTTTTCATTTTTCCATAAAGTTAGCATTTTAAGCTCCTATATATTGTATTTTGTTAGCTCATTTTTTATCGCTTAATTTTAACATAATTTGTAAGATATAAATAAACAATACTAGAAAAAGAATTAAATCCGTTCGCAGTCACATATTATGACATCATGTCTAATATGTGACTGAAGAGTGTCACATATGTCTAATACTGAAGAGTGAGCCTTCACGGACAATATTAATCATGTCTAAATAGGCCAAAACATGTAGCTGAAAACACAGCTGTGTTTGTATTAAGCACTGAATTTAGGAATGAATTAATTTTGTTCAGTCTTATTGATGTCTTAAGTTTATTAATAGTGCAGTGTCATAATGCCTCGAAATTGTGTATATGATGGGGGTGGCCTTTGTTATGTATGTGGCGAGTTTACCGTAAAATCAAATAGAAAAAAACATTTACACCTTTAATTAAAAAAGCATGTCAATTGAACTTTCAATGTAAAATTGATCAGGATAAGATGCAGGCTCCTCATATAGTATGTATTAATTTTTCTGTATGTTTAATAGGATGGCTGAAAGGTACACAAAAGGCTTTGCCATTTGGTGTACCTATGGTTTGGTGTGAACGATAGGATCATGTAACCGATTGTTACTTTTTTTTAACAAGTGTGTCTGGAATTTGTAAAAAATTCTAAACATACTGACTGTAAAATACCCTTCATTGCAATCTACAATCAGGCCTGTACCTATAGTGAAATTATTCTGGTTCCTGAGCCATCTGAGAATGTATGTTTGGAAAGCAGCGATGAAGAATCAGGCAGTACTGAAGAAAACAACAATGATTTTGATTTTGAATTATCTTCCAATAAGACACATCTTATATCACAACGTGAATTAAATGACTTGATTTGGGATTTAAATTTATGAAAAGATGAAGCTGAACTGTTAGGATCAAGACTGCAAGGTTGGAATTTACTTTAAAAAAATACAAAAATTTTAGGCTTTTGAAGCCGACAAAAAGAACTTTCTCAGTACTTCATTGATGTACTTTCTGTTAGGTTAAAACACATGTAAACTTGTGTAAAAACAACACATGTAAACAAGAAACGAACTGAAAAAAAGAGAATGAAAATGAGTCAAAAATAAAAAAAAAAAAAAAAAATGCTGGAACAAATTATCTTTAAATTATTATCCATAACAAGAAAATAAAGTAACATTACAATAATGATAAATAAAAGATTTGCCCTGAGGTAGGTAATCCCCACGTCCGGAACACAACATCTACATTCCACGTCCAGGGCGGCAACAGCTGTACTTATGTACAATACATATAGCTGGCTAACGGGGCTAACGAGTAAATTCCTCGGATGTATTACTTTATTGGCCTGTCTCCATCTTCAGGTCAACAGACGGATTGGATTTTTCGGCTACCTGCAGGATATGAACAATTTATTGATTAGGAAGTGGATACATACCAAACTTAGAGCTGGCGATGTGGCGGCCAGGGTCAATGTTATTGCAGATGTAACAGAGACCCTTCTGTTGTCCACATGCCCCCTGCGATGGCAAGCATGTAGCAATGGTGCCCGTGTATGTCGGTGCATGGGAGCTCTGAAAGCTTCGGTGAGTAGGAGCCTGGAGTCAGTGCAGAGACTGCGCATCCGCTCTTTGCCAGGACATATGCCGGTTCCACCGGAGTACCGGATCAGACCTCCAAGGTTAGTAGCCCTGGAGTGGGGGTGTACCCCGGTGGCTAGCCTTGCTACAGAAGGGATAAATATTCCTGAACAAACTAACGTGGCAGAGGGTGCACGTAAACACCCTCGTTTAGAAACCGCCGATTCGCCACAAGCGAAGAGGAAAAAAGTAAGGAGAGTGATAAGATGGGAAAAGATGCTGATAAAATCAGTAAAGATTTAAGAAGAGCTTTGTTTGGAAATAATGTTCCCAAACCAAGATTTTTGGTCATTATGAAAGAGAATGGTAACTTCCAAAAGGTAAGTCCATTGTTAATTGCTAGAAAGATTACTAATTGTGCTGGTGGTCCTGTCAAGAAAATCCGTAAGACGTTTAATGGATTACATGTCGAAACTATCAACGACATGCAAAGCCAGAAAGTCCAGGCGTTGAAGAAGATCGGTGAATTTGCGGTTACTGTCCAACCGCATAGTACACTTAATACATCCAGAGTTGTTGTTTGCCGTGATCTTCTTAACTGTACTGAAGAAGAAATAGAGCAGGAAATGTCTAGTCAGGGAGTGACACATTGTCGCAGACTTACTATGAGACAGAATGGTGAGATTCTTCCTTCGGCCTCGCATGTTTTGACATTCAATAGGCCAAATCTTCCTGAAAAGGTACGAGCTGGCATCCATCGGCTTGATGTACGGGCATTTATTCCGCAACCGATGAGATGTTTTAAGTGTCAACGTTTCGGACACACTGCAGCTAGATGTGAAGCGCAGGAAATTTGCATATGTGGAAGAAGATACATGAGGGTGATCCATGTAAAGACCCTCCAGTCTGCATTAATTGTAAAGGGTACCACAACTGTCGATCTAGGAACTGCCCGGTATACAAATTAGAAACAGCCATTCAGAAAGTTAAAACGCTTCAAAAAGTTAGCTACCCTGAAGCAAAGAATTTGTCAATCTACATACACCTAGATCATCTACTACATTCGCAGAAGCAGCTGCTGCTCCCCCCCAAATCTAAAATCAACGTGGAGCAGTTGCTTAATTCGATGGCACCAAGTCTCACAACAATGATAGAAAGAATCATCGATTCCAAGATCGAGTCGACTCATCAGACACAACTAATTAAACATGAGAAGGCTCATTCCCGGAATGACATTGTTGACATAAGACCCGTACCAGCGCAGTTTAAAAAACTGGCAAAACCTTCGATTATAACGCCATCAATAGACGTAATGAAGAAAAGTCTTGATTTATCTGACAAAGATCAAAAGATCACTCTGCTGACGAGTCAAAGTGATACTGTGACAAGAGTACAAGAAAAATCTGAGTCAACCAAAATGGAGGTGCAAGTAATTATTGAAAAAGCACCAGACTCAGACGATAATAAAACTGTACGTACAGAGGCTCCAAAAGCTCAGAGAACAGCTGTGGCGAGAGCATCTGTATCAGCCGGCCCAAGCACAGCCTTAGACATTGAATCAAGTTCATCAGCCGCCGAAAGTGCATCGCTTGCGAGTTTAGATTCAATTGCAACGATGCTTACAGCACCAATGAAGCTTTCATCACCTGATGTAAGCCGGCAGAACGTCATTGGCATCAGAAAGAGAAGACGATGCCATGTCCGAAGCCTCAGACACACTGTCATCAGAAGTTGAGGCCGTTCGCAGAATGGAAAAACGCAAGAAAGGATGGCTGAAAGGAAAGCCTAGGCGGTAACTTTTGGATTTGAAATTATAGAAGAATGTGAAATTTTGATCATTTTTTCATGAGAATGTGTTTATTGAACCTTTTTTTAATTTTTTTTTTTGAAGTGGGATGGGGCTAATGACCGAAGTATTCGATGCCCCTAAAAACCTCTAATTATGCCCCTAAAGACACTTAATTACTATTTGATCACTAAAGATAAAAAAATGATATTTTTATAAATGCTGCATCTCAAAACAATCTATTTTTTGATAAGATGCCACCAAAATCAGAACTCCACAGTTGGAACACTAAACATTTAAAATGGAAAGGTTAAGGTTACAGAAATCCAAGGACCTGGATGTACACATACTTTAGTAACACTTTCACCATGTAGGTTGGGCAAAAAGGGTAGCTTAATTTAGTTTTAATGATCATAATAACACAAAATATTTTTAATAAACTTGCATTCAGTCACACTAATACAATCTATTTATTTTTATAAAAAGGAATGTTTTAAATAAAAAAACAATCTGTTTTCTGTAAAACTTTGTTTATTAGATTAAAAAATGAACCACGTGGAATGTACATTTGAAAATTAATCGATAATACAACTTTTAAAATTAAATAAACATATATAAATTATCATTTAATCCATAAGTTTCAATTTCACAGATATATTAAAAAAACAAAATACATAATTCTGAAATATTTTATATTATAAACAAAATATTATTATCATCACATAAGAATTACAATTATATTTTATACGTGTATTTCTAAAACTGAAATTTAAATAAATTGAGAATTTCATTACAATAAAATAAGTCTACTCACAAAGAAAATTAATTTCTAAAAAATTAATTGCAGATAAAATTTAAGTAAAAATATTTTTAATTAAGTCGAATAAACTTGTGATAGAAAAACTTTAGCAAATTATTATGAAAAACTATTGAAACAGCTAAGAACCCCAAAGAAAAGCTCAACTGTTTGAAACCAGTAACTTAACTAAAAAACTCAAATCCCCCAAATAAACAAAAAATAAAGAATATATAATCATATTTCTAAAAAATAATAAAGCATCTGGTGAGAACAATGCAATTTTTAAAATTATGAATATTAGATAATTAATATATGATCTATTAGAGAAATTATTTTTAGAACATTTGGGACACAGAAAAAAGAGACAAAATGGAAGTTAATAATTTCAAAGGAATTTCTCTTCTTTCAGTAATCTATAAAATCTTACAAAAGTTGTAGAGAATACACATTGCACATCAATAAACAACTTTGAGAATACATCAGGGTGGTTTAGAAAGGGAAGATCTTGTGCGGAACAAATAGTATGTGTAAAATTAAAATAAGCTGCATAAATTATAATCATTTAAACTGAACAAACAATTTCTATTGCCTTTTCTAAAGTTTAATTTATTTTGAATTTTCAGAACCATTAAAATTAAATGATGGTATTCATAAAAGCATGGAGGAAAACAGTGAAACTAGTTGCGGCACAGATATCAGATAAGTTAACTTTAATATAAAATCACAATGAGGCTTTAAATTCATTCATGTCACTGTTATTTGTGAAAATGCACTTGAGGAAAAAATGTTCAAGAAAAACACATGTAACTTGTGATTTGTATAACAAGTCTCACTTAAGAACTTTACACACACCTCTTTACACCAAATTTTCTGATTGCCATGGTTCTGGACTTAAAATGTTCATAAACATACCCACACATTATAAAATACAGTAATATATAAATTGAAACCTCTCCACCTTTAGTTGCAACATATAAAAGTGAGAAAAATGTAATGTTAAATAAATTATAAACATTAAATAAATTTTGTTATCCGAATCTTAAATTACACACACTTGAAAGAATGCTATTAATTTTTTCTTAATCAATTTTCTTACTATAAGAATTTTAAAGGTCATAACGATTCTCTAATAAGAATAACGTTAAGATGTCTTTCTAAAATATAACTCTATTAAAAGATTTTTTATGTATAAAAATATTACATACCAATGTGCCATGCTTAAAAAACTTAAAAGATTTTTGATAAATGTTACAAGCATTAATTTTTTTCTTTAGAGTGGAAATAAATGTGTTTTTTAAAATCACAAATGCGATAAAACAACTTTTGGCAGAAGTTACAAGTAAAATCGTCCTCTTTTGTATGAATATTACGATGTCTCTTTAAATGATTTTTATTATTAAACGACTTTTGACAAAAATTATAAATATATTTTTTCCCCTAGTATGAATTCTTAAATGTGATTTTAAAGTAGAATTTTGATTAAAAGACTACTGACAAAAGTTACAAACATAATTTTTCTCTTTTCTGTGAATATTAAAATGTACTTTTAAAGCATAACTTTCCCTGAAAGACTTCTGACAAAAGTTGCAAACATTATTTTTATTCTTTTGTATGAATATTTACATGTCTCTAAATTGCTTCTGGCATTAAATGATTTTTGACAAAATTTACATACATAATTTTTCAAATATAATTACGTAAAAATATAACTTTTCTCCTTAGTATGAATATTTAAATGCGATTTTAAATTAGAACTTTGATTAAAAGACTTCTGACAGAATGTACAAACATAATTTATCTCTTTTGTATGAATATTTAAATGTAATTTAAATATTATATTTTATGTATTTAAATATATTTAAAATAGAACTTTGATTAAAAGACTTCTCACAAAATGTACAAACATAATTTTTCTCTTTTGTATGATCATTAAGATGTCTCTTTAAATAGCTTTTACAATTAAATGACATTTGACAAAAGTTGCAAACATAATTTCTCTCATTTTTATGAATATTAAGATGTGTCGTTAAATTGCTTTTAATATTAAATGACTTTTGACAAAATTTACATACATAATTTTTCTCCTTGGTGTGTAAATTAATATGCATCTTTAAATAAGAAACATCACTAAAACTTTTTTGGCAGAAATTACAATCATAATTTTTCGTTTTTTATGAATATGTAAATGTGATTTTGAATTATAACTTTGATTATATTCAATGGATTTTTCTTTCATAATTCCATCATATACTGAATTATTTACACATCTCTTTTGAGTAATGCGATTCTTGGTACTTCCCTTGTAGGTTCCTTTATCAATAATAACCTGTAAATTAAAAATAACTAATAATTCAAAGGTAATTATGAATAACGTAAAACTATTTGAATTCCAATAACATTAAGTATTATATCTTGTAAAAAGTCACTAAACACGTATTAAAAAAATTGAATATTTTTAAGATATATTCATAATCAAAGTGGTTTTGGATATTAATTAATTATAAATGAGTTAACTTTATTATAATAAGGTACTTTACTTATCTTATATTTACACATTTGGTTGAAAACTTTATTATCACAAGTATGTTTTAGAAAAACAAAACTATTTTGCAAATTTATAACAGGTAAATATAGTTATTATATAAGTTTTATCAATATGCATGTTGATCACACCTACCCATGCATTTTATATACAGGAAGTCTAGGCTGAAAGCATCCAAAACTAATGGCCTACATTTAAGAAAACAGTCATTGTAATCTCTTAAATGTAGGGTCAAATGACAGAATGTATCTCAAAAATTTGTTCAGTATACTCTTAAGAGTCAGCAGCTATACAAACCGAATTGAATACAATTGTAGTCCATCAAAATAATTTCACTGCCACAACTATATGTAGCTTCTTACTTGTATCTTTCCCACTTTATGAAAAATTGTATTTACTATAAGGGACATACAGCTATAACATCAATATGATCTTGTAAAATAATCTCGCTACTCTAACTGAATGTAGTTTCATACTTGTAACTTTCAGAATTTAAGAGAATACTACATTTTTTCTGAAGGTATTGTTGAATAACAAACCGCTTTGGTTCAATACCTTAGTTAAATGTCATTATTCTATATAATAAGTTCGCCGGTTCAGAATCAAAATAAATAGTCATTGCTCAATCTGTTTAAATATAAGTTTAATATGTTATAATGACCATTACATGTTTCATATTTGAAGTTTTATGTTTAAAATGAATAATGCATTGTTGATGATAGTGTAGATGATGACTACATTAAATATATAATTAGACTGCACAATACAATAATTAATAGTAATATTATAAAAGTTAGCTGGTGAAATAGGCCAAATGAATATAACCACTTCATGTACTTTTACAAAAATAAGAAGATACAGTTTGCTTATTTACAATTAATAAAGAGGAAAGGATACATGAATCTTAACAGGTATATTTTACTGATATATCTCTCAAGAATGTTTTTGAGTTTTTAGGGCAATTTTACATCAGAGTTAGTGTAAACAATGGACTAATATAAAAAAAAAAATTAGAGGCACATGTCACATATGTTGTTTGGTATAAGATTTGATACTGAATTTATTATTTTTATGATAATTATAGTAATGTTATTAATCACATGCTTGTGCATGTGGACACACCCACTCACATCTACACAATAAACTGGTCCTTTCATCTATTGCACATCAAGTATTAACAAGTAAAAAATTTCAATAAATAAATAACACTGGTCAACATGATTTTTGTATCACAAGTATCAATAGGTGTACTTAATGTAGTTTTTTATCCTGTTTTCAAATATATATTCAGAATTTTTCTATCACCCACAGTTTGTTATTTTAATTTTTTTTTTTATATTTTAAAACTTTTTTTGTCCATTGTCAAGTAAAAGCTCCTAGAGCATTGTAAATATGATTGAAACAAATGAGCTAACTCAAAGGGTAACACTGCTACTGTTGTGCAGGTTAAGATGTGTATAGACATACAAACATGATCTAGTATAGCACACATCAGAACGATGCCAGTTGTGAAAGTAGTGAACCAGTAAACACATCATTATGAATACTTTATGTGTCTGAATTATTTATTGTGTATTACATATTTACAACTTATTTCATTTAATTAGTTGTTACTTTCATTAACAAAAAAATGATATTTTTATAAATGCTGCATCTCAAAACAATCTATTTTTTGATAAAAAGCCACCAATATCAGAACTCCGCAGTTGGAACACTAAACATTTAAAATGGAAAGGTTAAGGTTACAGAAATCCAAGGACCTGGATGTACACATACTTTAGTAACACTTTCACCATGTAGGTTGGGCAAAAAAGGTAGCTTAATTTAGTTTTAATGATCATAATAACACAAAATATTTTTAATAAACTTGCATTCAGTCACACTAATACTAAATGTATCATGCACACTTTCAATCAACTCAAATTATGGTTTTGCAATGAATGATAATACTAAGGGCTGATCACGGGCCAGAAAGTCCTAATTGAAATTGTTTTTAATTCCTTGTTAGAATTTTAATACATGAGCCTATTGTGAAAATTTTGCATCATTGTCCTCAGTCAGTGTAGGTTTGAAAGTAAACTTTGTTTAAAACTAGCATACTTTGTGCTTAACTTTGTTAGAGCACATGTTACATCACAGAATAAAAAGGATTGTATTATTATTTTTCTGTTTGGACAACAATACAAAATGGTGAAGGAAGGTGGTTTAATTCTTTTATGTTTTTGGTGATAATAAAAATATTCCATTTGAGTTTTTTGTGTTATTTTAGTTTGTTTTTGTATTTTTTTAAATCTGTTTTTGTTGTGTAAATGGACTGAAAGCATGCTATTTTGTACATTTCATGTAATTTGCTTACTTAAAAAAGTTGTAAATGTTAACGTTAAATAAACAATAATTATTCAAAAAATTGTTCATATTTATTTCGTAAAGATTTTAAAATAAGAATATATTACCCTGACATCTGTTGACATCAGGGTAATACCGCACTTCTAATATCATTTGCAGTGGTTGCGTATTCATTGGCATAGTCGTGTCAACAAGTTCACCTATATCAGTAGGATTTTCTGGACCAAGATATTTATCACCTAGTATAGTTAAAGTCATAACTGATTTTAATGATGATGTAAAGTTGTATTTATACTAATTGTTTCAATCTATAAATTAACAAACTAATATTATTTTATTACTTATTATTTTAATTAAATAAAGTAATGATCCAGAATCATACAATCTACAAAGCCAGCAGCAAAGCTGCACACTACCACCGAGATGCCAAGCATTATTGGAAAATACTTATCCAGTATTTAATTCAGAGACTTGTAGTGTAAAATATGATAGTAAATAAAGTTCAGTATTACGCAGGAGCATAAAACAAGTGTGTTACAGGAATAGTAGTGGCTTGGTTGTAACTGTAGTACAGTAGTGTCTCAGACACATAACCAAGCCAAAAAAAAGGAGGAAGATAAAGATTATTAAATATAAATTTTATAGTTTGGGGTACTGTATAATTTGCTATTGGTAAGTAATCAAACTATAAAATTTATAGTTGGATATTATGAGGATAAAATTGAAGGATTACCACTTAGGAACACCTGACACACTCATAGTAATCTGCAGAATATATTCTCTTAAAATCTGCATTTCTACAATCCATGAGTATAAATAGGGCTGCACAAATAAATATAATTCAGTTGCCAGTCATGATCAACAAAGACTGCAAACACAGCTAGCCAGAATGTATTTGTATTTACTGCAGAAACAGACCAACAGGGTATTAGGTGGTTTAATAAAACAGATAGATCAAAACAAAAACTTATAAACTCTCCACAGGTGGTATATCATATGACAAATATGAAAACCCATTAGACAAAGAATACAAACAAATTCAAAAGAACATCTCAATTACCCCCGCAAGGAAGAAGAACACCTGCCTTGTAGTGTGTCTGGTTGCTACACCACTCCCTCCATTCCTAGCCACGAGTGGCTTAATCAGAGGACATCTTCTAGCTCTCAAACTAATCACATTCCACAATCATCAGTCCGGCCTCATGAGATGCTACCAATGCAGCTGCCTCGAAAGACATCCACATCGGTAAATTCCACCCTAGTCAAGTTTACTTTCTAAGAAGATATCAAACACCTAACACTCTACCATGTAGCCCTCAGGAACTGCTAAACTAACAGCCCACCCATGGAAGATCAAAGACCTCGCGCCTAACTCTGTACTATTCACCACCTAAACCTTATGTACCACATTACAAACAATTTTCATGCGACGACAGCATATCAAATTCAGCCAAAATTTTCATCGCCATGATAGCATGTTGTAATTAAATTAGTGATTGCAGTGCTACCAGCGAGAATAAAATGTCTTCAACAAAATAATGATGAACATGGAATGACTACACATTTTAATGAAACCATGACCGTGGCCAAATCGGACTTTACGACTATAACGAACAAATGCAGATCAAGAATTTATTTTGCCACAAGACGTTATGTGACACGCCTGACATTGAAACCAGTGAAGATAACACTTACACCGCAACAGCTAAACAACTTAAAGGAGACAGTAAAGAATACCCACAGCCATCGACTCACACCGGATCTGGATTCCCAATGGGAAAGTTATCTACTTGGTGCTAGTGAATACATAGTCATAATTTTACGAAAAACAATATGTTCCTTTATATTAACAATTTCAGAACAAAATTACAATCTGACAACTACTAGACACAAAACACAATGACACTAGATACAGTCATACAATACAACAGAAGAATAATGAAATCCAAGATGGAGGCAATGAACACACTACAAATGGCCAATGCGCTTCCACCATGGAGATGTGTGTCACAGTGTACTAACACATCAATGATGGACAGGTAGAAACCAGCACCAATACATCTTGTTCCATCAGAACAAGAAAAAGGGATCTAACTGAAAGAGAGGCTATAATGAACAAGAAACTAAAACTAAAAATAAACAAGGGTGTAACAAATCAAAACAGACAAACGAGATTATGCAGACTGATACAGGATCTAATGATTAAAGAATCAGACTATGCACTAACCCAGATGATGGAATAGAAACAGTGGGAATTCTTTGTAAATGCATGTCATCATGTATTTGCTGACGTGTGAATCAAAAATTTAATGATGATGTGTGGACACAAATCATCTACCACAACAACCAAAATGAAATCTGGAAAACAGCCAGCAAACAAAACTACAGGACAGAACCCCAGTTTCCAATGTTGATGTGGTCTAACACATGTTACAACAAATTTGAAAAAATAAAATCCATCAAATCACACACATTCTAACAAATGTAACTAGATGACGAAGACTTTGAACAGGGAATATGGATAAATGATATGATGAAAGCAAGCGATGTAGATCTGGTTGATCTGTTCTCATGGACAGAAACAATAAAAACAAAACAAAACGGTCGAAAGTCGATAGATATTTATATAAATTGTTTTTAAATCCTTTTTAGAATTTTAATCCCCATAAGCCATCATGAAAATTTTGAGCCAGAAACAAACATGAGAGAGCACTGTCCTTCTCCGTCAATGTAGGTTTGAAAGTAAACATGGTTTTAGGGCATATGTTACATCACAGTACAGAATAAATGTGCCATAGGGACAGCCTCTATGGCACAAATGGTAGCATCTCAGCCTTTCACCTGGAGGTCCTGGGTTCAAATCCTGGTCAGGCATGGCATTTTTCATACACTACAAATTTCCTTTCTGGCAAAATGATCATAGCAGTCTTTTGCTGTACATCTCATTAAAAAAAAGGATTTTCTTATTTTTTGAATAGTGACAATGCACAATTCAGGAAGGTGGTTAAATTCTTTATGTTTTTGTCGGTAATAAAAATATTCTAGTTGAGTTTTTATTTTGTAAATAGACTGAAAACATATAATTTTGTACATTTCATGTAATTTGCCTACTTAAAAGAGTTGTAAATGCTGTGATAAATAAACAATAATTATAATTGTTCACACCTATTTAATAAAAAGTTTAAAGTAAGAAAACTGTGTGTATTTACATAATAAAATCTTAAGCAGTATTTGTTAATTCAGATGCTTATAGTGTAAGATTAATATATAGTGCTTATAGTGTAAAGTTAGTATATTCAAAGTCGTATATTCAAAGACAGGAGCATAAAACAAACACATCCACACACCCGAGTGTAAACATATTTGTAGGATTGTGTGAATCATGTGTGTCTGTGTACTTTATGGGTGATTTTTTTTTTAATTTTTGATAATATTTAGTGGTCATTAAGGTCTACTATTGCTTGTACTAAGAAAAACAGGAATATTTTTGCTTTTCAGCATAAGGCTAAGAGATTTTTTTTTTCAATTTGAGAAGTAAGGAAAGTGTTATTCTGCATCAGTGATGTATTCACGAATAATCTGGAACTGGGTGTTTTGAGGCAATTTTTTTCTTCTGAACTGGGAGTGTTCTGGTGTTCTCAGACTTATAACACAATAAGGAATCCGAATGTTTTATAGGATTCTCGGTTAACCGATATGGAGGACCCTTTTTTAAAAGAAACAAGAAGGACATTCATTAGAAGACCTTTTCCTTCACCAAAAAGTGTTTGGTGAAGTATTTATGCTGATTTAACTTTATTAAAAGTTAAATATGTCAATAAATAATAATCAAATAAATAATAATAATAAATAATAATAATCAATAAATAAATATAAACAATTATATCTAGTTGTTTTTCTAATCTGGTTATTGTTAATATAATCGATGTATTTCTTGTTATTTGCAGGGGGAAAAACTTGGAAACTTTGGCGGGGAAACCAAATAACTTTTATCGTTATATATAAAAATATAATTTGGTTTCATAACCGTTACACCAACAATTTTCTAGCCTATATTAACTTAATGTTTATACATTAGTAAAATTAGCGTATTGATACTTACGTCTTTTCCATTGTTATGATTATTGGATTCTTTTTCTTGAATCGTTAATTACTTGCTATATCGTTAATTTTTTCTGTATAGTTAATTGCAAAATTAACTTTAAACAAAAATAACTTAACTTAAACTAAACTTAACTTTAAACTTTAAACAAAATTAACTTTTACACAATTAATTATATTATTTCATTTCTTCACTAAAACAGTTACGGGATTTGATCAAATCACTTAATTCCTTTACAGAAATTACCCCACAGAGAAGTTAATTTAACATCTTCCGTGAATTGATCATCTACCTTAGGGATTTGATCAAATCTGCGTTTTCATTACTTCGACAATATATATAATTGTTAAACCTTTGTAACAAATATGTTTATTATATTATAAAACATACGTACATGACTTTTTTATTTCTACCCTGTACAATACACGGTAACAAATATATTCTTGTTCTTTAGAATATCCGTTTATTTTGGAGCCTTTTGGATTTAAATACTTAAATCTGAACAAAATATGTAACTAAATATGCAAACAATTTGAAAAAATTAAAAAAACACTTTAAAAGTGTATATTTTTTAAAATGTTAGTTATTTTATAAAGTTAAGAAGTTTTTAAATTTTGAAAGTTTGAGATAACGGATACGGTAATTTTGTTTGAAAATTACCGTGTCCGTTATTTCAAACGCAAAAAATTAAAGGGAAAGCACTGTTTCCACATGTTTGATTGCAATGTTATTGCTTTCTTTAATTTGTTGAAATAATATTTTTTACAACTGGGATTTGTCGCGTGTTCGCAATTCGACAAGGACATTGAGAGACTTTTTTTTTGTCTTCAGTCATTTGACTGGTTTGATGCAGCTCTCCAAGATTCCCTATCTACTGCTAGTCGTTTCATTTCGGTATACCACCCCCTACATTCTATATCCCTAACAATTTGTTTTACATATTCCAAACATTGCCTGCCTACACAATTTTTTCCTTCTACCTGTCCTTTCAATATTAAAGCGACTATTCCAGCATGCCTTAATCTGTGGCCTATAAGTCTGTCTTTTCTTTTAGCTGTATTTTTCCAAATGCATCTTTCTTCATCTATTTGCCGCAACACCTCTGCATTTGTCACTTTATCCACCCATTTTATTTTTAACATTCTCCTGTAGCACCAAATTGCAAAAGCTTCTAATCTTTTCTTCTCACGTACTCCGATCGTCCAAGTTTCACTTCCATATATAATTGTAGTTAAGATTTTTGATGCATGACTAGTTAAACTAATTGTTCTGTAGTCTTCACATTTATCTGCTCCTGATTTCTTTGGTATCATGACTATAACACTTTTTTTGAAGTCTGACGGAACTTCCCCTTTTTCATAAATATTACACACCAGTTTGTATAATCTATCAATCGCTTCCTCGCCTGCACTGCGCAGTAATTCTACAGGTATTCCGTCTGTTCCAGGAGCCTTTCTGCCATTCAAATCTTTAAAGCTCTCTTAAATTCAGATCTCAGTATTGTTTCTCCCATTTCATCCTCCTCAACTTCCTCTATAACACCATTTTCTAATTCATTTCCTCCGTATGACTCTTCAATATATTCTACCCATCTATCGACTTTACCTTTCGTATTATATATTGGTGTACCATCTTTGTTTAACACATTATTAGATTTTAATTTATGTACCCCAAAATTTTCCTTAACTTTCCTGTATGCTCCGTCTATTTTACCAATGTTCATTTCTCTTTCCACTTCTGAACACTTTTCTTTAATCCATTCTTCTTTCGCCAGTTTGCACTTCCTGTTTATAGTATTTCTTAATTGCCTATAGTTCCTTTTACTTTCTTCATCACTAGCATTCTTATATTTTCTACGTTCATCCATCATCTGCAATATATCGTCTGAAACCCAATGTTTTCTACGTTATCTTTGTTCCGCCTAAGTTCGATTCTGCTGATTTAAGAATTTCCTTTTTAACATTCTCCCATTCTTCTTCTACATTTTCTACCTTAATTTTTTTACTCAGACCTCTTGCGATGTCCTCCTCAAAAATCTTCTTTACCGCCTCTTCTGAGGAAGAGGAGGTAATTTAGAGAAGCTTGAGAGCTTCTTTAAATTCCACCGATTCATCTGACACCTTTTCTTCAGGTTTTTAAACCCCAATCTACATTTCATTAACACTAAATTATGGTCGCTATCAATGTTTGCTCCAGGGTAAGTTTTGCAGTCAACGAGTTGATTTCTAAATATTTGCTTAACCATGATATAATCTAGTTGATTTCTAAATATTTGCTTAACCATGATATAATCTAGTTGATTTCTAAATATTTGCTTAACCATGATATAATCTATCTGATACTTTGCAGTATCGCCTGGCTTTTTCCAGTTTAATTCTTTTATTATGATTTTTAAACTGGTGTTGGCAATTACTAAATTATACTTCGTGCAAAACTCTATAAGTCGGTCCCCTCTTTCATTCCTTTTGCCCAGCCTCGTATTCACCCACTATATTTCCTTCCTTGCCTTTCCCAGTGCTTGCATTCCAATCTCCAACTATTATTAAATTTTCATCTCCTTTTATGTGTTTAACTGCTTCATCAATTTCTTCGTATACACACTCATCATCATCATGGGCGCTTGTAGGGATATAGACGTTAACAATCATTGTCTGTTTAGGTTTTGATTTTATCCTTTATACAATGATTCTATCGCTATGCTTTTTTAAATACTCTACTCTCTTCCCTATCTTCTTGTTCATTACGAAACCTACTCCTGCCTGTCCATTATTTGAAGCCGAGTTAATTATTCTAAAATCATCTGATCAAAAGTAGTTTTCCTCTTCCCACCGAACCTCGCTAATTCCTACTACATCTACCTTTATCCTATCCATTTCCCTCTTTAAATTTTCTAACCTACCAACCTTTTTTAAACTTCTAACATTCCACGCTCCGACTCGTAGGATATTATTTTTTAATTTTCTGGTGACCCCTTCCTTAGTAGTCCCCACCCGGGGATCCGAACGGGGGACTAGTTTACCTTCAAAATATTTTAACAAGGATGGCGCCTCCATCATTGCTATATGAAAATGCAGAGAGCTACATTTTCTTGGAAAAAAAGCAACTGTAGTTTTCCATTGCTTTCAGCTGCACAGTACTCAGAGGACTGAGTGATGTTGATATGGCCGTTTAAGTCGTCCTGACTTACGCCCTTAACAACTACTGAGCTGCTGCCCTCTTTCAGGAATCATTCCTTAGTCTGGCTCTCAACAGATACCTCTCCGATATGGTTGGGATAAAGGCTTATGTTACATTCTGTATTTTTAATTTTTTAAATAATACTAATGTTTTTTATATCTCTGCAAAGAAATAGCATTGCTAAATCAGAGTCGAACTTTTCCTTTCTACTTCTGAATGCAATAAAAATTAAATAATCGTGAATGAGCCTTTACGCAGTGGCAGTATTTTAAACCGAAGATTAGTAATATATTAAAGTTAAAATATATTCACAATAAATTATTTGAAATAATAAGTTAACTATTAGATTTATATTTTCATTATTTAAATTATTCTTATTAGTATACATGTCTAATATTATTATTACATTTATTTTATTAACTGCTAAATACCTAAAAATTCTACTAAATTTTAACGATTCTCCGGGTAAAATAAATTACCCAGGTAATTTATTTTTAACGTTAGAGATTTGCCTAATATCAGAATAAGATAACATTAATAATGGTAATTTGTAACTGAACTAGCCGGACTGACTTTCGGGGGCTCAGGTCAGCCTAGACAAATCCTGGAGCCAACTCAGGGGCTCCTTGGGGCCCAAGGGACCTACTCCATGACCGCAGAGCTTGCCATTCCCATCTATCTAGAGGGCTCCATCCCCTTCACTCACGTACTGTATGTTATCCTCACAGCTGTGAGAATAATACTGATTAATAATAGTAATAATAATAAGTCAAGTTGGAGACTTCTTATTGTTAACATGGGAGATTTTCGCTCTGCGGTTTTACTAATTCTTGGATGGTTTTTTGGTTTAATTTTTCGGAACTGGACATTGGAACTTTGAGAGATATAGTTACTGGATATGTACACAAGTTTTGTGATTTTGGATACGGAACTACAAAGATATTAGTGTTTTTATGATTTAATGCTATTAGGAGAATTTTGTAGAGTAGTTATTAAAAGTGTTAGATTTTTGGTGTTTATTCATCAGTGAAGGATCACAGTAGTTGTATTATACTAATCACTGAATGGATTAATGCAACTTAAGTGAGTAATCATAAGCATAATACGTAAATAAGATATTTTGAGGTTATACATTATATAGTATTATACTGTATTTATTGAAATTTTTCTAAGTTAAACTGACAATCTTTAGCTTGCCAGCGACGTCACTGATACTCGAAGTAAACAAGGACTTAGAATATTTCAGTATAAAATCTGAGGAGAACATTTTTTCTAAGACCTAATAGAGTTATAGGGGGTCTAAACTTTCTGTTATATCTTTGTAATTAAGTATCCTATTTCAAAAATTCCAATTGATATATCCCGATCATAGGCTTTCCTATCACCTTGTACTCCCCCACCCCCTAATTATTTCTGCCCTTTTTGAACAGATACATTTTACCTTCCCCCCAAAATTTTTTTGATCCCCTTTTTTAGAGCCCCTCAAATTATCGAGTGGGTACTTGTTTTAAAAGGGATTGTGCCCTGATCACAGGGAAAGATAATGCGTAGACGTGGGTCTCTTCCCACAGAAGAAATGTCGTCGCAAAGTGCTGGATCTTCCAGAGCGGCAATAACTAAAAAAGTGGATAATAAGGGTAAGAAAAGAATGAGACAGGGATCGTCCGAGGAGGTCCCTCCGCCTAGTTTGGGAGGCCTGACCTACCGACTAGGAATTACTAAGATGTCATTAAAACAGCACATGGGCCTGGGACTTAACAAATACATAACAGAGCACGAACAAGAATTTAAAAAAATATATATAGGTTTGAAGGCGCTCACCGAGATGTTCCCACCGTTGAGTACAGTCACACAGGCAACTCAGACTGACCCGGTGGCATCTGAATTAGACATGGAGTCGACCTTGGCTAGAGATATAACAGACGAAGAGCTTATAGATTTACTACCTAAGCGTTGGCCCTCCTCTTTCAGAGATAAGGCAAAAGCGATCCTGGAAGTCCCGTCTGAAGTGGGGGACACTGCAGTCTTAACGATATTAGAAGACTAATAAACACAGATGAGCAATGTGAATCCTACAAATATTTTTTAATCATTTGAAAGCGGTTTATGGTAGTGAAACTATTAACAGGAGTACTACGAGTAGGTGGGCGTTGAAATTTCGCTAATGTATCGATTTAATAATTTATTAACCGGTGGTCGTAAAAAAGTTTTACAATAAATAATTCAAAGATAATAAAAAAAATGAAAAAAATTATCGGTGAAATAAAATTTTATATTCTTTTAAAAACATGTAAATGTAATTTAATAGGCATTATATAAGCATATATGTAATAAATTTGGTGAAACGTCTGATTATTTAATATTAACTGAAAATTATAATTAAGCAACGTATTATTTTTGGAATTTCTGTTTAATTTTATCTATATTAAAGTTGTCTACAGAGCGACTGCAAAAAAAGACCCCCACAACAACAATATATACACTGAGGCATACATTCCCGATCTTTAATAAATTGCAAAAAATTCTTTATAGTTAAATTCTTTATAGTTCTTTACTTCGTTATCTTTTAGTTCATTACTTCTCTGATATTGTCGGACAATATTCTCCCTAAGTTGGAGTCGATCATCGTTTCGTTTATTTGTATTTTGCTGGCGAACATCGCTCTTTGGTTTGGTATAATTCTTCTGATCTTAATTTGTATACGCGTTATCTATTTTTCAAATTTTCTCTCTATATTCATCATCCTCTTTTAGTGTTTTTATCCTTCCCTTGTTCTTAACATTTTCTTCCCCTTCATATTCATCTTCTTCTTGTTTTTTGAGATATATTTCTTGACGTTATCTTTCTTTTTCCCGTATGATTTGTTCTTTTTCATTTTTGATTATTCACCAAATAATCTGATAATAGAAACCGAATGTTTTACACCGTAAGGTCGAAATTAACATTTGTAATTAGTTCACTAAACGGAATACTTTAATTATTATTAACTTTATTTTTAAACAACACCAGAAATCAAAAACTTTTGTTAATCAGCAAGTCATGAAGATTCGAATAAACCGATTCAGTAATACGAGTAATAAAGAGACTTTACGCTATCCTAACGTTTCAGGTAAGATTGTTGAATTAATAATCGTATAAATATTTGACGTTAATAAAAAGTAATATTTCAGTAATTGTGTAATATTTTAGTAAACTGTCCATTTTACTAAAGAAATGAAGAATCGTATCTCACTTTCAAATGAAATAACTTTAAATGAAGTTCAGAAAAAAATGTGTATTGTAACTTAATACAAGGAAGTCATGCGGTATCCATATCAGATTTTTTTATAATGCGGTATCCATATCAGATTTTTTTATAAACTGCCTAATGTGGATGTAAACCTTCTGGACAATTAGACATCTGAAAAATCACTGTTCGGGTAACTGGGACCCCACTGTAAGAAGAAGCAGTCAGGAAATAATATTTTCCTTGAACTACAAATAAACTAATGTTACTGATAATAAAAATTGTCTGATGAAAAATTTATGGTGTTTAATAAATTTAATTATATACATCAAATATGAATACACATATATTTATAAAATATTATATAATATACAATAATAAATACAGAATAATAAAACAAGGTAATAAATTACAAGGTATTAAAATAATTGGTAACAATTTTTAGAAATTTATGAATGGATATTAATATAAACCCTTTTTTTTTTCGTTAGAAAATTAAAATGTTTTTAAAAAATGTACCTATATAAAAAAAAAACTTTATCATAATGTACTGAAATATTTTTATATCTTTTTTTTATAAAAATATTTTTTATATAAAATTCATTCTCATTCAGCATACGTAATGATTATCTATTTATATCTTTTTGGGTTCAAACGAGTCCTTCTCCTCACCTGGAATTAAAAAACAAAGTTAGAAATTTATTTATAAAATATATTAATGGTCCAAAAGTCACACAACACAACGTTTGAAAATTTATATCTCTACAGCAGGCAGATATGAGAAAATTATTATTACGCTTGTAGTAAATACATTTTATTTTTTTTTAATATGCAAGAATTTTTTACTTAGTCGATGTATACTTCTTTTGTGAGGTATTTGTTAGGAGAGGTACAAATAAGTTTTTAGTATCTCTTCATAAAAATGAATTTTTATTTCATCGTTACCTTTGAGTGAATTTGTTTAGAGTAATTTTTCAGAATACGCTTCCTAGGGAAAAATTACTAGGCGGTAAGATAATGTGTCCTCCGGTCATCTTTCAATGCTGATCTTCAAAACAGTTAACAGTATTAAAACTATCCGCTGTAGTCTATCTAAAAAATCATTACATTAACTATTTTGTACAAGAAAAACAACACTTTAAAGAAAAACGTGATGCTTAACCTTACAAAATCGGTACCATTCAAGAACTAATAGATCAGATAAACCCAAATAGATTAATTACCACAAGCAGTTTTAAGTAATTATTAAAAGCATGCGTCTTTATTACAAGATCCATCTAACTAGGTACACTAATGCATAGAATAACTGAAATTGAGGTAGCGTAATCCACACGCGTCTGAAGATTACAGTGAAAAAAAAACTAGCGTCTGACAAACTTAGTTAATGAAAATTTTGGACCGATTAATTTTGAAAAATATATTACAGTATTTGTTTTAATATCTAAGAAGTTATAAATAAACACTTATTGTTCTGGACATGACCATAAGTATTTTTATGCGTAACAAGAAAGCGCCTCCGCTTTTAACTGAAATATCTTAAGAGATTAGAATCTTCCTAAATAATCTTTTGGAAAATGACAAGTAAAAAGAATAATTTAAAACAGTTTATTGAATATTCTCTTTTTTAGTCGGCACCTAATTAATTGAATATAGTGAAACCTTTTAACAAGAAAACGCTGAAACCACAATTTCTTTTTATGAATGCCTTAATCTCAAAAGAATTACGGCTCTTCTTGCACCCTAATCTCACATCACGTGACTTTTCTCCGAGGAGTCTTGAAAAATACTACGTATAATAATTTTAATTTGCATACCGTAGAAGAACTGAAGACAAACATAAAGAATTATTGAATTTACGTTACGAAGTTTATTACAAATTAAATTAAAAGAGTAGAAAGCTTGTCATAAGTTAGGAAATGACATTTTCAACAATTATTGTTATAAAATTTTGCTCAAAAAAAATTAAAATAATCTGTTAAATAAAATGTATATTTTATGTTTTGGGTCGTGTAACCTTTGGATTTCAATACATTATTAAACTTACACTAGTTTATCTATTGGTACTTTCGGTTATAAATTATTTTCATTATTCCTTTAATCAAAATAAAATTTTATCTTACATATAACATCAGTCAAAGGTTTTTTTAAACAAATAAAATTATACTGCCAAATATAACCTAATTTTTATTAGGTTATTAAAGATATTTTTTGTTTGCTTGTCATCATCATTATTTGTTATAGTGTAATGATATATAAGCTTAAGTCATTCTGATACAAAAATACAAAGTATTTTTAAAAGAATCTTTGATGCAAAAAATAATATATAATCCTGCATTGTATATTTTCCTTCAGAATAAATATTTTATCAAAACGTCTGATATTTTATCAAAATATCAATTTGTTTTTATCAAAATGGTTTTTACAAATTCATATAAATTTATTTTATTATCATTATTCATTATCTTGACTGTGACACTTGGTTGTAAAGTGTGATAACCATTATTTAATGTTGTTTATCGACATAGCTTATTTTTATCATGAACCATGAATTTCTTGCGGTGACTTTTTCCAAACAGATGACTTTTGTAGGCCTACCCACATTTTAAATTAAAAAAAAAAAAAATAATAAAATTAACATTGTTTTCCAAAATTAGAAAACAAAACTTTCAAAAAAAAATAGAATAGTAAATTTAAATAAACCTTTTTCAATTCTTAAAATTTTGATTTTTTTTGAGTGCTGAATTAGGGTAAGAATTTTAAATATTAAGGTTACATTTTTATTTATTTGGGATAGACTTAGATGTCAAACTTAAAAAAAAAAGAAATTGAATATAATTTTTTTTTCTTTTTAGAACATTTTTTTGAACTTTTATAATTACGTTTAAATTTATTGCCAATTATCGAGGCAAAATTGTAACATCTCTGCTTTTCATTCGGAGGTTCGCGGTTTGAGTCTCACTCAGACATGGCATTTTTCACACGCTACAAAAAATTCATTTTATCATCCATCAGCAGTTCTTACTGCCGATGGATGATAGTTTTATTCTGGCTAACGCCCTGCCAGAATAAAACAAAATACAACGGAGTTGATTGCTGTTAAGCTTTTTCTTCTTCAAGTCAATTATAGATATTCAACACATCTATTCCTTGTTCCAATCCAAGGAAACAGATTGTAGATATTTAATCGAATCAAAAAAAATTATTGATTTATAAAACCTGGTTTTTTACTTTTTATTTTACTTTTTCAACAGCAGATTTGAAATATTTATCAATTTTTAGAATTTGATTTAAATTTATTTTCAATTTATGTTTTGTACTCGTAGACATTTTCTATTCTTTTCTTCTTATAATTATTTTACGTTGTATCGTCACAGACATATTTACATATATTTTTTTAATATAAATTTGACTATAAAACCGTCATCTCACTTACTTGGAATAGCAAAATCATCATTGAGCGAAAAATAACGTGGTGATATTGAGCATTCAACTAAATAATCTGCTTGACAAGTTCTACTACGTTGGTTGAATTTTGTTGCTTGGCCACACCAGAAATGTGTTTTGATTAACCTAAAATTCAATTTAAAAAAATTAATAAAGAAATTAAAGATTATATATTCTTATATAATATTATTTCTTTATATAGATTATATATTATAATATATAAAGATATATATTCTGAAAATTCAGATATTTCATTAGCATACTTATCATACCAAATGGGCAGAAAGAGTGCCAAAATGTATATAAAATAAAATTAAAAAATACCAAAGAAACAACCAGTGGAGTATATTTAGAAAGATGTGGCTAGATGGAGTTTCAGAAATTTTCATATGAAGCGGTTATAATATTAATAACATTTTAATGAGATGTGAAAAACCTGAAAAATATGATTGCTACTGATCTATAACATTAAAGTATAATGAATAAATAAATATTTAACATAAAGATAAATTTTATAGATCAAACAATATAAGATATAAAAGTATAAAAACAAATTATAACATAAAAAATAAATGCGTATTTTAGAAGTCTATATTAATTATTTAAATACAAACAAATTAAACTATGTTAACGTAAATATGTTAAAAATAAAAAATTGCAACAAATTATTCACAATTCAAAACCCGCTATTGAAAATTATTTTGAGCACATATTTATTGGTCATACTGAATAGAATGGAGATAAATCGTGGTTTTCTTTTTAAATATTATTGAAAGTTGATCAACAGAGTAACACTGTTTCTGTAAAGAAAATCTTTCAATTATATTTTTAATAAATCGATGCGAAATTTTTTAAAATGGTTCAGCAATTTATTAAAAATGGCAACAAAAGCATTACAAGACTCTTTCTCATAAGTTAAAATATTTTGTTGGGTTATTCGAAAACAGTTCAGTTGTCTGGTTCAGTAAAGGTGGTTAATATTTTTGTTTTTTTTTAATAATAAGTGATCATTCTTTTTAATAAAGATTGCACATTTATAAATATAAACACAAGTATAAGTTAACGTAATTAATTTTATAAATTTTGTATATACAATTAATACTTATGAGCGCCAGATAATAATCTGACAGTCCATTCTTGTATTTTAAAAACTCATGACTTTTTGAGGGAGCCTCAAAAGATGACATTTACTTTATACAAGAATACATTGAGACATAATAAATATTTATTTAATAATGTCGATAAGGTTAGTGTTTTATTAATGCGGATCAGAACAAAACAGTAGATATGGGAATAGGTGAGTGACGGATTACACTACTAATCGAAATATAGATTTTTAATCGTTCAATAAGGAAATCAAATTTGGGAGTTAAGGACTTAATTATGATTGTTACATACAATTCTGCACAACCCTGTTAATACTGATTATAATAAAACAGTTTTACTGTTATAATTAATTTTTTATATAAACAGTTGGAACGGAAATATAGAGTAATACGCGTATTACTTTTGAATTTATTTGCATTGTAAAATTATAATAGTTTATTTACTTAATCCTTTTATCAGGCGGTGTGTTTATACAGACTGATTCTGTAGTGCTTGGCAATCTCTCGGGAGGTGATTCTACAGCCAAAATTAAGAAAAATGTTCATATGAAAATAGGTCAGAAAACAATTCGTTAGTGGGCTAAACATTTAGCCCTGCTTTCTGTTCTCTCTGTGAACATAAACTGTACTAAAATGTTTGACGTGCAAATCTAGGAGTAAATTTGGCGCAGTTTTACGGTTTCTGATCTAAGAGATTGAAAAAAGCAGTTTCAGACCTATATTTTATTTAGGTTTTAAGAAAAACGGGGTAAAACGTGAAACCGTTTTGTTGAAAAATATAGTTTTTAGGTTTGGAATTGATGTTAATTAAACCCAAAATTAAGAAGCTCAACATTAGTAAAAAACAAAACATGCTAACTGGATCGGAAAGGTGATACAATTTTAAACAGAATAATTTTCATCAATGTTTGAACGTTTAATGAAAATATATCAATAACAGAAAAAAATAAAAAATAAAATAGATCTAAAAAAATTAAAATTACATATTTTTTGGTTTTTTTTAAAAATGATTAAATATCAAAATAGTTACTTGATAAAGCTGCAAACATTTCTTCAAAGCAGTTGCTCAACATAGCTGCCATTCTGTTTAATGCGTAGTTTAGCTCAGCAAATCCATGCAAGCCAGGTACATCTAAAAACAGCATTATTATTCCTAATAGTAGCTCCAGCCTCTATTATAAGATGTCTCAATGCTTGTGTGCCAGTAAGAGTGGAATAAACTAACAACTTCATCCAACCCTAAAGATAAAAGTCTGATGGCGTGAAATCGAGTTGGCTATTTTACTGGTTTGTTTCGACTAATCAATCGCTTACTAAATGTATTATTTAATTCATCACATCATGACAGTAGTGAGCAGGTGCACCGTCATTGAAAAACCACATCTGCATTGTACCTGCAAGTGGAATATCTACCAAGAACATTTGTTTGCAAAAAATCGAAGTACCGCTTTCCATTGAGCCTTGCGATAATAAAAAAGGGCCATTGAGATTATCACCAAGATGACCGCACTATATTAAACGAAAAACTGCAAAGAAAATGACTTGTAGGAGTCTCATGGGGATTTTCTTCTGGCAAAGTGTGAGTGTTACAATAATTTACGATGTCATTTCTTGTAAAAGAGGATTCATCAGAAATTAGAATATTACTTAAGAAATTGGTATGATGTTCACATTTCTAATTAACCACCAACAGAATTTGATCTATTTATCAAAATCAGGTGGTAATAACTTTAGTACACGTATTGAATGGAATGGGTATAATTGTTGCTCCCGTAACGTTCACCACACACTTGATTATGAAACATGAAAGCGATGTGACAACTTCTAATGCTTGAGGTGGGAGATTATTATACTGCATTCAATATTGCTTCTTCAGCATTGGTAGTTCTCACAAAATGTTAACAACCAGCATGGAATCATAGCGGTTTAAGCATAACTGTTTCTCGTACTCGCCTTTCCAAAGCCTCAAATGTTTTATGAGCTGATACTCTTTGATGTGGATAATTTTCCTGGTATTCATGCACAGCAGCTAATCTATTTTTATTTACTTTACAACAGATTAACAATATGTCCTTCAAATCTCCAAATGAAAACACAAATTTGTGGTATTACCCATTGTGAACAACTGATGAACAATAACAGCACAAACACCATTCAAAATGAATATTCAAATGCTAGATACTTAACTTAATTGTTAATCAGCTATTATTGCCAACCTATGAAAAAATAAAAATGTTTAATATTGTTTTAGAAGGATGTCTTTCAAATTTATTTTTAAAATTTTTATGTAAAATGTTCTGTTTAAAATCGTTATCACTTTAACGATCCAGTTTGTGTGTTTTGTTTTTAATTAAAGTTTAACTTTTCAAATTTATGTTTAATTTTAATAAAGTTATTTACATCAATTTTCTCAGAATTAAATTCTCTACAAAGTTAACTAGAAATTTGTATTTGTTTATTCGTAGATTAACAAAATTATTTTATTCCAAACCTACAAAGTGTATTTTCCGACAAAAGTTTTCTTTTTTACCCTGTTTTTCTTAAAACCTAAGTGAGATAGATGTCTGGGAACACTTTTATGGATCAAAAACCATAAGGAAAGGAACAAATTTACTTCTTTATTTGTAGCTCAAGAATTCTAGTACAGTTTAATTTCACACAGGGAGCAGAAAGCAGGACTAAATATTTTGCGAGCTGGACTGGTTAATGAACCATTTTCTGACCTAAATTTAGCTTTAGAAGGGAAATTATTGTAATCGGTCCAATTAGGGCAAATGTGGTTTTCATCAGATCTTTACATTTTGACACCTAAGGAACCCAAAAACCAGATGGAAATTTTTCAGATGTCTGGATGTACGTTTGTGTGTTTGGTGTTCTAAATCACCTTATATCTCCAGAACTATTCAACCAATTTTGACCAAATATGGTTTAGATTACTTCTATATATGGAGCATTGATTCATTAAATTTTCAACTTACAAGGTCAAGGGGGTGAGACTGTAGGGCATGGTCACTCTCAGTATCTCAATATTTTGTCTAATTTTGGTCTTATTTTTCTTAGGCACATTCGTTAACAATTAAAAAATAATATTTCCAAAAATCTTTTTTTGCAAAATCGCACCGCTACCCCCAAAAATGCTCTAAATAAACTAGTGGCTAAGGGGTATGCTGCGTCATTAGTACCCCCTCTCGCCACAAGGTATGCTAATGTAGCACTGATAACATAGCTGCTGTAGTCCGTCTGCTATGTTGTGATGTCACAGGTGAGCGGTAGTATTAAAAAAATGAATAATATTTAAACTGTAAAAAAAGTATTTAAAGTGGCCATTAGACCACCATACCTGCTAAATGAAATACGGTATGCGCACGCCCTTTAGTTAGAATCAATGAATTAAATAAATAAAAAATGTTACGGTTAAGTAAAATGATAAATATTTTAAATTAAGTTGTGTGTGTAAGCTATGCATCAGAAAAAACGTACGTGACAGGAAACTTTTATAACTGTGTTGTCAGCATTTTTCTTATTTTTGGCTGTAGAATCATCTGCCGAGAGATTGCCATGCAATTTTGAATCTAAATAACTCATATTAAGCATTAACAATGTTTATTATATATATATTTTTTTAAAATTAAACATTATTTTTTGCTATAACCAGTTCACTCACATTTATAATTACTCTATTAATTAGTACCACATTTTATTTTTCAACAGGTTCATTCATAATTTTTAATTATATAACTGTTAGAAACAGATTTGCCAATCTCCTTGGCACAGTGGTATCATCTCAGTCTTTCATTTGGAAAATCCTGAGTTTAAAGCCTGGTCAGGCTTTGTATTTTTTATACGTAAAAAAATTTCCATTTTACATTCTCACTCATAAGCTTCAAACTTATTTGGTGAATAAAAAAAAAATTACAACATGAATTATAAAATGTTGTTATGTACACTTCTACTATGTGGCTGTTGAGGCTCTTCTTCTACTGTTGAGGCTGTTCACTTCTACTAACCGACTTGTGTTTGTTTATCCCATATTTTTAAATCAGATTTTGATGAAATGGATAATTTAAATATGAATGTTAAAAATGAGTTATAGAAATTTCTATAATAATGTTGATGTTATTAAAAGAATTGCATTGCAATTAAAGATTATAACATAACTAGCTGATGTCTGCAGCGTTGCTTGTATGGATTTTGCATTAGTACCGAGAATAAGTCTTTAAACGAAACATTCGATTTTTGTTATAATTTTATTATAATTTAAAGGTGGATACTGTAATTTAATATATATAAATTAAAGGTGGATATTGTAATTTTTATATTATAATTTAATGGGCATATTGGCAAATTGGTCTGTATATTTATGTTTAAATCAATCTAAATTCTAGTTTAGCAACAAGGTAACAAAATTTTACATCAAATTTGAATAATAAAATGACGAAGAAAGTGGACCAGAGTAGTCTAACGAAATACAATCATTATTAATTACATAATGTTGAGATTTAAAATTTTCATAAAAAATTTTGGTCTACTCTCTTGCCCATAAAATTGAACTTTAGAAAAATGGTGAAATATGTATAATTCCTTTTTCAAAGAAGTGTCTAAATACAATTTTAATAACTACAATATCTTTTTTTCTGAGATAGAATTGTTATAAAAACATATTTGCTTTCCCTTTTCACACACTTATAAACAGAATTTTCCAAAATCTTTCCTAGTGAGTGTCTATGTTATTATAAACTATGTAATTTTTAAAATTTACCTACCTAGGTTAAGAAATTTGAGCTGTGTGCTCAGTCAATTAGGATACATTATTTAATATATATATATATATATATATTTAATATATAAATCCAAATAAATTTATTTCAACAATTGTTTTACTGTTTTTTTTTTATTATTAACAGATCTAAGGGGTTAATCAACATTTTGGAAAATAAAAAAATGCAATATTTTTTATTTTATAAATTTTGCAACTATTAATCAGCTAAGTAAAGATTAGGTATAGACAACTATTATAGACCATTCATACTTTAATAATAAAAATAAATAATTAAAAATATTACTTACGGATCATTAGGAGCAGCACCCTGTGCACAAATAAAGAAACCACGGCAATCTGAATCCATATCAGCATAAAAACCACCTTTAATTTTACCTTCACAACTAAAACTGTTTTTTTCACTATTATAATTATTATAACCAGTATTGTTGGTGTTTATTAGTGGTAATTCTGTTGTAGTCGATGTTAAAGATTTAATATTTCCTCTTTTCCTTGATCTAGTAGTTGAAGCATTAATATTTCTTGATAAATCTGTTTCAGTAGCTACAGTTGTCGATGTAAATCTACGACGAGATGCTCTTTGTCTACTATTAATATTACCAAAATTATTATTTTCATTACTATTATAATCAATTGATGGAGTAGTCGTTGATAACTGTGATCTATTTGAATTTCTTCTACTGCTATTTTGTCGTGAACGAGATGATGGCGGTGAAGAAATTTTATCAAACGGTAAAGGAGTCATTTCTTCTTGAAACATGGTATTTTGTTGAGTTCTCAGCTTCTTTATAACCTTTCTATTATTATTATTTGATCTATAACTTGAAACGTCATCGTCATTTAATAAATATGAAGTAGTTGTTTGTCTATTGTTATTCCTTCGCCTATTATTAGCATTAATACGTAATGGTAAAATCACTTCTGTTTCACTTGCATCATAATTTTTGTGTAAATTACTTCTGTTATCGTTATTCTGATAATTTACAGTAGAATAACGATAATCTGAATTTAATACTAATGAATCTTCATGATCAACATGCTCAGAGATTTTTTTGTTACTTTCTTCTTCATCTTCAGGAATTATTGTTTCAGTTGTTGTCGTAGTCGTTGTCAATGATATTGGTCTTCGATCACGTTTTCTATTAATAGTCATTCTGTGTCTACTAGCAGTAGATAATGTTATATCTTTATTATTATTATTATTATTATTATTACCATTATTAAAATCTAACTGTTGTGAGGCTGCTTCAAATCGATCAAAATTTCTTTGCGGTGAAATTATACGATCGGTTCGTTTTTCAGTCACAGAAATTGGAGTAGAAATAGTTGTAGTTATTACAGTTGTAAAAGGTAATGCAGTAGTGGTACGATCTGCTAAAGAAGATGGTAATCTATTTCTATGAATTACAACTCTTCTTCTCATAGGTGTAAGAGTTTTTGTTGATGATACAGTACTTAAAGAATCTTCTGTAGTTGTTAATGTTGAAATCCTTGAAGATTTTCTTCTAGTATAATTTTCTTCTGATGATGATGTTGAAGTATTTCTTTCAGAATTATCACTAGACGCATATTGATCAGATTTATATTTATTATTATTATTATATCTAGATCTAGATCTACTTAAATAACTTAAAAATGGCTGAGATGTAGTTGGATCATCATCAATAATTTCAGAAACTTCATAATTATGTTTTGTAGTAGAAGTATCATTTGATAAAGTTCTAGTATAATCTAATCTCATCGTGTCTCTACGTTTTCTATTACTATTCTTACTCTTAATATTATTATTATCATTCATAGTTCGTTTTATTGTAACAAAAGAATTTAACCTACTTTTATCTCTAGCCGATAAAACATCTGTCGTTCGTTGTCGATTAATTAATTTTCCACTATTACTCATATTATTATTACTATTAGATGGTATATATTTAACCATAACATCTGATACTTCATTAAAAAAATTACGTTCTTCAGGTGATAACTGTAAGTTACCGATTAATGTTGTATATCGATTTGTTGTAGACTCTTGTGTATGATTATTTACATCATTTAAATCATCACTACGTGATGATCTCACTGAAGATGTATATACTTCAGTATTTTTAACATTTTTGAATCCATTTTTAGCAGTTCTGTTAATTTTAATAAAATTAACTTTACGTAACGTATTATTACTATTATTACTTTTATTTATCCTACTACTCTTATCGCTATTACTAGTACCACTAATATTTTTTTTATCAGAATTTTCAAACAGTTTTATTATTTTTATATCATTTCTATTATTATTAATATTATGTAAACTACGTTTACTTACATATTTATAATTATGTAGTAATGTTTGATTATTGTAAATTACATTTGAGCTTTTTAAAATGTTATTATTATTATTATTCTGTAAAAATCTATGTTGAGAAGGATCTGTTAAGTCACGCTTCATTTTATATTTTATTAAATCAACGATATGGTGGTAGTGTTTATTTTTATTATTTTCATTATGTAATTTTAATCTATTATCATTATCGCTATTAAGTATAGTATTAAAATCAATAAGTCGTTTTTTTTTTATTTTTGTAATATCTCTACGATTGCGTCCAATTTTAGGAACGTCATGAAAAAATGGATCAGATTGTACATCGCTTTCTTGATATTCATCGTATGACGAAGGTGGTATGCGAGTACGATTATCATTAGTTTGTTGATTATTGTGATTATGATTACGGTGAAAAGATGATTGTTGTTTATTATTATTTCCCCCACCATTACCACCAGTTCTAATGCTTGTTGTAGTACTAGTTGATGTAACAACTGCTATTGCTGGTGCTGCTATTTGTGGTGATGACTGTAAGCTATTTTGACGATGAGATGTTTGCCTTATAAAATTTCCATGCTGATGTTGTTGGTGTTGCTGTTCCTGCTGTTCTTGTTTCACTCGGTTGACCTACAAAAAAAAAAGCAAAGAAATATTTTTTTACATATTTCATTTAATCTGCAATACAAAATCTGCCTATTTTTAATCACCCAAATGGAAAAAAAAAATAAAGCATATTGTGAATTCTTGATTTATATATAGCATAAGTTTTCAAAAGAAACATTAGATGTTTCTTACAATTCTTCCATAGTTTAAAGGTTGATATTCTAATGAGTATATTGGCAAACTGGTCTGTTTACATTTAAATTGGTCTAAATCTTAGTTCACTAACAAAGTAACAAAATTTTGCATCAAATTTGAACATAAAATGATGAAGAAGCAGACCAGCGTCACCTCCAAGAATACAATCATTATTCATTAAATATTGTTGATTAGCCTTGTTGGGTTAGCCTCTTGCCTACCCAAATTGGATTTCTGAAAACGGTTAAATATGTGCTTTTTTGTTTTCAAAGAAAAATAAAAGTCTAAATACCAATTTTTATAACTATAACCTTCAGCTTCATATAGTTTCAGGAAACAATATATTTTCCTTATAGGAGGAAAATCTTTTCCTCCTTTTTCCACCCAGCAAATCTTTGGGAAACAGGTTTACTACCTAGTATTCGTACCATCTACAAACAATCTGTCCAACAGAACGCTGTTATTGAAGACATTATTATCGATGAAGTTCAGGGCAGTCCAGGTGTCAGTACATGACATCTTTTTAATCGGATCGGTGCTTTGCATTTGATGGTTTGGAGGATACTTAAACAAAACAAGTTTTATCTTTATAAACAGCCAGTCCAAAATTTACACCCAGGAGACAATCTGCTTTGCTTGGAGTTCTGACTGGTGGAATACAAATCAACAACTCTATAAGTATGTTTGGGGTAAATTTCACTCGAGATGGCATCAATAAGTTATGCAATTAGCGTATATGAGCAGAAGTAAATCCTAATGCAAGTGTGGAAGACAATTTTCGACACTGATTTAGAGTCAATGCATAGTACAGTCTTCCTTACAATCAGCTGATCGGACCATTCATATTACTTAAATGCCACTTAAATGATGAGATCTACTTGGACTTTCTTCAAGAAGAATTTCCACAGCTGTTTGAAGATGTTCCTCTAGCGCTGATATACAATGTATACTTCCAACATGATGGTGTGTCTCCTGACGGCTCTTGTGCTGTTTCCACTCACTTAAATCATTATTTTCCTGAGCAATGCATCGGTTGTGGAGGTCCAAATTTCAGGACAAGATTGCCTGATTTAACAACTTTAGATTTTTGCATCTAGGAATGAATGGAAAATATTGTATACAAAACAGAAATACATTCCCGTGAGGAATTAATTGTCTGCACTATGGATGCGGTTTAGAAACTTAGGGACATCCATGAAGAGTCAAAAAGAGCAACAAAAGAGTGCCAAGAGATGTTCCTCATTTATAATAAAAATTTGTTAAGCCTTTGGAAGCCAAAATTAAAAACAAATTTATTTTATTGAAAAATAACATTATGCTTAATTTTTTTGATGACTTTCTACCGTTTTTCCAGCAACACTATAATCCTGTTGCTGTAGAACTTCTGTGGTTTCCGGTCAAAAAATTGTGACACATGGTTTTCACAGGCATCTTTTGAAATTAACTTAATATCCTTCAGGAAGTTCTGCAAAGACCAAAACAAAGGCAGTCTGATGGTGTCAGTCTGGGTTATGCGGTGGATGAATAAAATCTCCCAGTCAGTTTTCTCAATCTTTGACGGGTCATTAAAGATGTATCTGGTCTGGTGTTAACAGCACAGTATAGTACACCCTTTCTGTTGACCAGTTTGGCTGTTTCTTTTGAATTGCTAGTTGCAATTGCGCTAATTATCGGCAGTAAATTTTATTGTTCTGCCTGGCGGCAGCAGCTCATGATGCATAATGTACTTCCAATCCCCCAAATGCACAGCATAACCTTGTTGGGCATTCAGTATGGGCTTTGCCAAAGACTGTGGAACTTCTCCTCATTTCGACCACGATTGCTGTCTTAGGTTAACCACTTTTCATCACTTGTGATCAACCGCTTCAGAAAAGGCTGGATTTCACTTACGTTTCAGTAGAGATTTGTAGATGGAAATTTGATCGTGAAAATTTTTCTGGGTTAGTTCATACGCACACAAACATTGAGCTTTCTTTTGTATCCAGCAATCTGAAAACAGCTTAACAGTGTTTGGTGATGGATGTTTATGTCACTGGCAATGTCATTACTGCTTACATGCCAGTCTTCCTCAACTTTTGCCAGATTACGCTAACACTATCTCGTGCACAAAAGGCTCAATATTTTTTTAGACTACCTATTATATGTATAGGCCTATAGAAAATCCTGTCTGAATAAAAAACTATTCACAAGAAATGCAAAGATCTATTTCTACTCTCAAGAAACCTACATCTTAATAAAAAAATAAGGAATGTAACAAAGACTGTCGTTTGAACATGAATTTACCATCTCAAATGCAAGAATATGCGCTACTTTTTTATTGTAAGATTTTCAATTAATTTTCTTGAATTTTTACATAAAATTACTTTGAATTTAGAATGAAAACAGGCTATTTACATGTAACAACGCAATTCTAATCAATAATGATAATAAAAATACCTTCAGTTTGCCTATAAAAAAATAACTTTGTTTTTAAAAACATTCCACTTTTTTAACCAGAAAACTTTACAAAAATATCACTAGCAGAATTTCTTCTGCAAAATAAAAAGAATGTTCAAAATTGGCTCAGTTACTAAAGAGTAATGCATCAATATAGATTGAAAACATAAATAAATAAATAAAGATGTGAAGGTTGATTTGACAGCCTCCATCTTGTTTTCAAGATCATTTAAAAAGCAAAATTAAATAAAAATGTTACTTTTTCAAGACGTCATTTTTATGACGTCTTTTATCATTGTTCAGTTACGGCACATGTACGGTACATTTTCAGGGTTTTAATTAAGGTACTCTTTGGATGTATTTCCATGCTATCACATTTTTGGCTCTTTTTTTATTACTTCTAAAATTTAAACTTAATACATACAAAAACTAGTACTTGTTGGTTATCGTGACACCATCTATTTTTCACTCTTTTTTGTAAAAAAATTGCCATTAACTTAAACTCAAAGTTGAAAACATTTATTTCTAATGAAATAATAATTATCTACAACAACATTATCAATAAAAATAAATAATAATGCAGATAAAAAAAAGTACATGACAAAATAGCATGGTGTCTAGATAATTGACAAATATCCAAAACTTCAATCTGCAACAGAACGAACAATAAATTTTATTTCCATTTTTTAAAATAGAAATACCAATTTTTTTCTGCTTCTGAATAGATTTTAATCTTTCAGTGGCCTATAATACCAATATACTTTAAAAGTTTAGTCTTATCCAGTTTTAAGATGCTTGTTTCTGAGAAAGTACTGTCAACAAAATCCCAAAAATCCAGTAGAAATTTAAAAAAATAAAAATCATTTTATAGTATGAATTATATTTTAATCTCCAGCAGTCACATAAAAATATTTTTTTCAACTAGTATTCAAAAAAAAATACACACCATTAAAGTTGCTTCCTCTGAGAGAAACAATGTTCACCATATAATGAACGTCATATGGAATTGTTTAAATGAACGTTTGACTCATTAAAGAAAGCAACATGAAAATACTACATTCTTCACTTTTCTTAGTAGTCCTTGCATGGGATGAAAATTTTTTGGAGAATGGAATCCAGTTCCTTCGTCATTTTAACAGTTTATAATTACATTTCATTGCCGACTATTATAATTCAAATGGAAAATAATTAAATTACTTGTAAACATTTTTTTTAAGTTGTTGTTTTTTACTTTTCACATTTTTTTTCAATAATTTTATCACAGTAAGTATAAAGTAAGTTAAAGTAAGCCAAAGTAAAGTAAGTATCACAGTAAGTATAAGTGTATTATTTACAGTAAGTGGTTAGGCAATTAAATATTGTAACAAAAATAAAATAATAAATTTAATATTGTAAAAAATAGGGAAATGAATTTTCTAAAGATTGAGTTAATCTGAATGAAATAAGTTATAAATACAAAAGTTTGTTTTAGATGATACATTTGGCAATGAAGTACATTAATAATTATTGTTTAATTCCATTACTATGATCAAATAGAGATTTTGAATACATATGCAAAGCCGCAAGGTATAGTGTTATTAAAATATCACCCTGCTCCAATGCGTATGGGTATCGGAATTTTGATTTGGTGTTTGATAAATCAATAATTATAGTTTGTTTTTACAGAAGCATAAGAAATTAAATTTTGTTTTACACACTATGAAAAACTATGTTTAAAATTCAAGTCGAAAGGTACTTTTATTTGGATACAACATATGTAAATAATAAAAAAGTACCTGCAAAAATGTTCTTGTATGTATCACATAACTTTTATTTAGTAATTAACGGTCGGTTACTCAGTAAAAAAAAAACAAAACTGATATAAACAGAATTTTTGTTAAGTTATATCGTAAAAGATTACTTAAAAATTAAATTACGTAAAAAAATGTTTTTTTAATATTATTATTTTAGTATTAATATAAGAGATCTCATCCCTCCTGAAAATTGAACAATCAGAGGGTTGACTGATTGTTCTTTTTTCTTTTCTTCATCCTTATTTAGGTGTTGGGCATTAACAATTTTAAGGTTTCATCTTCATCAACTTACTAACATTTCTAGTAAGAAGTGGGCAGATGTTTCTTTATTGGGACTCAGAAGATAATCCTTTCTCTTATTACTTAAAATATAAAAATTTAAGAGAAGTTAAAAGAAATCACGAAAAACCAACTGCTTCATTTTAAGCAGTTGTTATACCTTCAGGCATACAGTTTAATCGAGTAGGTTAGATTAAATTTTATGAAGAAAACAGACCTGGTTTAACCCGGTAGACATCTCAGCCCTAGTTTAACTTTTTGTGTAATTTCTTGACAGGAAACAGAGTCCTTGGTAATTCCACACGCACAAAGGAACACTATTAAAGAAGTGTTTATCTTGCCGGCTTCTAGAAGGTACAGCATAATGGCCCATATGGTACCTGGACTACTGCTGACCCGATCTACATGACACTTAACTGTAGAAGAAAGAATAAGGGACAAGTAAAGTAAAGGGAAAAAGGTGGAACAACCAATTTACAGAAGGAATGGCTCCGATCAAGGTAGATCGGGGTAGTTTACCATCTCGTGTTTTAGAAATTTAACCGATGTTTGTTGCAGATTTCCTTAGGTCCACGGTTAGCTGGACTGTCTAATTAGAAAGGAGTATGTGATGGAATTGTATTTGTTAGGAAAAAATTTGTTTCCATATTTGCACGTACTGTTTAGAAATTTCATCGATCCCTCTGCGGATCCATTCCTGTTTTTCCTGCCGTATGGAATACATTTCAGCAGTATATCTGCTTATGAACTGAGGGATCTATCTATAATCGGTCTATATGGCTTTACATTGGAAGATAAAAATATGTTTCAGAAAGAACAATAATTACAGCTATGGCCAGTAGGCTAAAATACGGTATGGGTGGTTGGAATGCAGCTGGAGATGTCAAATATAGCGGGCATCTGCTACTTTTAGTTAACCAAAAGAAAAAATAGATAACCAAAAGATTACATATATTAAAATGTATATAATTATATTATTGTACCTTAAACTGATGTAACAGATATGGAGATGAGGCAGTATTATGATCGTACTGCTGTTGCTGTTGATGAAAACTGAATGGTTTTGGGCGTTCAGTATGAGGAACTGGAGGTGGTGATTGTGGATGTATGGAAATATGCTGCTGCTGTTGTTGTTGCTGATAACTTTGTGATGGAAATCGTTGTTGCTGTTGATGACTAAAATGATTGCCAAATCGCTCTGATTGTATTGAAGCTTGCGATGATGTTCTAATAGGGTGAAAAAATTGCGATGACTGACTTTGTTGTTGTGATGGTCTCTGTACAGGAAAATGATGATTTGATTGTGAAGGTATTGTCTGTGGAGGTCTCGGTAGTGTTTGCTGCTGTTGTTGTTGTTGCTGCTGCTGCTGTTGTTGCTGCTGCTGCTGCTGGTGCTGAAATTGATATACAGAAGGTTTTGTAGTATGAGATGGCTGACGAAATATACCACCTTGATTATTATTGTTATCATTATTAATATTTTGCTTTTGTTGATTTAATTCATCTTGTTCTTTATCATCACCTTCAACTTCATGAATTTGTAAGCTTTGCTGAAATGCACTATGCAATGCCAATAATGCTGCAATTGTTTCAGGTGAACTTGATTGATAATGAATCACCTGTAACAAATTTATTAAAATAATAAAATCAAAAACCAGTTTTTCATTAACACTTTATGAAAAGATCTTTGACAGAAGTTTTTTTCGGTTAAAAAAAAACAACAGAACTTTTCATTAAGTAAACACATGAAAATTTTAGTATATTTCTTTTTATAATTTCTTGAGTTTCAGGTAATGAACATTCGACTTCTGTAAAATTGTGATGTATCTTCGCGTTTCACATCCTTTAGACCCAAAAACACCATCAGTTCAAAAGTTTATAAATATATATAATTCACATTCTTGTGGACATAACTAACGTAATTTTGCACCTATCACTTTCAAGTTGATACATAAAATATATAACGATCGAAAATCTCTATCGAGTTCGTTAATGGGCAAAATCGGATCATGGGAGTAGAATGGAAGGACTTTTTCGTAAAAACGAAATATTGCTGTAACTTTTTTATTATGTAAAATATCGAATTCCTTTAAAGTTCCTGCTATTCTTTGGATAAGGGCCTAAAACTTATCTAAGTAAACGTTTTTGATATCACCAACCACTGGTCCAGAAGGTGGAAAAAATGGGTTTTCGAAGACAAAAAAATGATACCTCCTTTAATATACACAGTATCGAATCGGTTTGAAGTGGTCATTAGTACTCTAAACATTACCTAAAACTTTTGTCTGAAACAATTTTTGATATGACCAACCCTTATGGAAACGGATTACAAAAACATTGCCGGAATTGTAAGAAACGGGGCTTGTGTGCTAAACATGTGAAACTTTTTTTCACATGTAACCATTATTGTATCGAGTAATTTTGAAGTTTTTCTTAACTTTAAGGTGGAAATATTTTTTATCCCCTATTTAGCACTGGTGGAATCTACCTCTGCCTTCCTGTATGCCGAAAGGGATTTTTTTTTATGGGGCGCAATAAAAGATGTGTAACATCTTTTAAAGTGTACCATCGTACCACGTAACCTGAACATATTTTGGGATGAAATTCAAGTGTTGTGCGCAGAAATTCCATCGGACCCTTTGGTGCAAGCTACGGAATCGGTCGCGACTCATATTCAGAAATTTTGAACATTTACTTTAACCACTGTTTGGAACATTTACGTTTTGATTTTTCAAATCGGACTGTAGCCTTACTTTTCCCAGAAATTTAACCTTGTTGGTAGGAAAATACATTTTCTACGACAGTTCAAAGTGTGTATATATTTTTTTGAATCGCTCTGTATATGTATATATATCCCTCCTATGTTATTTATGGGCTATTGGGTAAAAATGACTTAACAGATTTGTTATGTAAAATTTTATACTATATAAAAAAGTAAAGTTCATGATTCTGTAAAAGTAATTTATTAAAATGATAAGAAAAATAGCAGTTATTAACTAAGAGAATATTGTTATGACCAGTCATAAAATTAAATTAAGTAATTTTTAAAAAAATAAAACATTTACTGTAAGAAATTATCGGTTTCGCAAATTTTTTTTTTCGCAAATCGCAAATTTCAAAATTTGTAGAAAGTTGAAAATTGCGAAAATGTTATACTATAAAATAGACGTAAAACGGCTTTTTTTTAATAATAAATTAATATAACATATTCATTTTTTCGGCTTATACTATGCATTCTTATAGCTAAACAGTTGAGTGGTCTGAAGAGAAGAGCGTTGATGAGGTTGATGATGAGACGGTGGGAGAGCTTAGCCGACAGATTGTGACAAGATGTAACACGTTTATTGGCAGCTATCCGCGCCACTCACGCACCGTGCAACTACTATCCGTGCCGTTTCAACCATCAGCGTGTGTAAATCGAGTTTTTTTCGTCCTCCGTGAGTAAACGCGTTTTTGTCGGTGGAAAATATATTTTCAGGCCGTAAAGCTAATTTTCCATTTTCAAAATGGTTCCAAGAGGCTACAAAACTTCTGCAGATTGTTTTTGTACTTACATTTGTGACGAGTTAATGGTGGAAGGGCAAAAAATAAATATAATAAATTTCGTTCGACAAATGTACCTCACGTATTTTGAGTGAAAATAGGAGATCAAGACAAAATTTGGGTACCCCGCTACGTTTGTTACACATGTGTCGAAGGACATAGACGGAGGTAAAAGGGTGAACAAGAAGCGTTAGATTTGGAGTTCCGTTGGTTTGGCGAGAGCCACGAAATCACACAGTTGATTGTTACTGGTGTTCACGGTTTCAATTTGAAGAATAAAAAAAATCGTCTATCCAAATATGCCAACCGCTTTACGCCCGGTTCCTCATGGTCCAGACATACCGGTGCCAATTCCACCAGAAAACTTACGTGAAATAGTCTTTAAATCACTTGTGCTACCACAAGTGATTTAAATGAAGATAACATTGAGGAGTATGAATCCGGAGATAGCTGTGCACCAGAGCTTTATTCATAGTTTGAGCCAAATGATTTGGTTCGAGACTTACATCTGACTAAAGAAAATTCAGAATTGCTGGGTTCGAGGCTTAAAGAGAAGAACCTGCTAGCAGCTGACACCTCATTTTCCTGGTTTAGGTACAGAGAAAAGGATTTTCTTCCATATTTTTTGGAAGAAGGAGAATTAATGTTCTGCACTGATGTATATGGACTTTTGACTCGATTTAATATTCTGTACGAAAGTACCGATCGGAGAATGTTCATAGATTCGTCTAAAAGAAGCCTCAAAGTTGTCCTTTGCAAGGGGAATATGTATCCGCCAATACATGTTGGACATTCTGCCCATTTCAAAGAGGGTTATGATAATTTGGAATTCGTTTTCGATAAAATAAAATACCACAATCATAGATTACGAGCAACAATCTCAAAATAATATTGACGCTTGTAGGACAGCAAGGAGGATACACAAATTTCCTTGGTTTTTGTGGAAAGGGATAGCAGAGACTAAGAAAATCATTCAATAAGGAAAGATTGGCTAAAAAAAAGCTTCCTTAGAACCTGGAACCAAAAATGTGCTTTGAAAAGCTCTTACATAGATCTGAATAGAGTTCTCCTTCCACCTCTGCATATCAAGTTAGGCTTGATGACACAATTTGACAAAGCCTTACCAAAAGAAGGTAAATGTTTTAAATACATCTGTGATAAATTTCCAGTTTTATCAACTGCCAAGCTAAAAGTATATGTTTTTACTGGTTCTGACATTAGAAAATTTCTCAAAGATGGTAATTTTGAGAAATAAATGGAAGTTGCAGAAAAGGAAGCCTGGGAAGCCTTTAAAGTCATAGTGACCAAGTTTCTGGGCAATAAGAAGGAACTTTAAATCAATCATTGAGAACATGCTGCAGAAGTACAAAAATTTAGGTTGTTCTATGAACTTGAAGGTTCACTTCCTAAATTCACTGGTGGACTATTTTCCTGAAAATCTGGATGCTGTTAGCGAAGAGATGGATGAGAGATTTCATTAGCACATGAAAGAAATGGAAAGGTGGTATCAAGAAAAATGGACTACTAAAATGATGGCAGACTATTTCTGGATGTTACACGTAGATGAACCTTATAGAGAACATAAAAAGAAAAGCACGAAGCAGAGTATAAGCCGTCCAAAGAAACTTTGACACATGGAATTTTGATTGTAAATGTTTTACATACTTCATTATTAAGGGTTAGTAAAGAGGGGAAGGGGGAATGGTTTCCAAAGGCATGATGTATCTCATAAAAATTAATTAAACAAATTAATTTTAAAATGCACAATAATAGAAATTAGGCTTATTTGTGGCAATTTTCATTATAAATTAAGGGGTCAATGACTACCTTCTTCCTCCTCTTCAGATCACTCAACTGTTTAGCTATAAGAATGCACAGTATAAGCCAAACGTGAGTATATTATATAAACTTATGATAAAAAAAAGTTTTATATTTATTTTATTGTATCACATTTTTTCAACTTTTGAAATTTGCGATTAACAAAAATTCCTGACATGATGGAAAAAAATAAAGGTTATTTTCAAATTAAGCGTTAAAAAATACATAAGCATCAATTATCAAAAACTAAAAAACACACCCATCGCAGGCTTGTGTTATCATATATCTGTCTGTGTATTATTATCATTCTAAAATAAGTTAACAATAAACAAAACATGGTAACCTGAAATGAAAAATATTTTAACATTACTTATACTGACAATGTAATTTTTCATTTAAAATATCTCCCACTTATGTTGTATGAAAGAAACTTACAACAGATTACCCGAATTTCTATAAAGTGAAAAATTATTATAACTGAATTGGCTCATTTGGTGAAGTGCAAGATTTCAACATATATTACAAAAAAAATAATTATATAAATATTGGTCAAACTGAAAATCTGCTACATTTACTTAAGTTCATTAAAATACTATTTTTTATACTTATTGAAACACAATATTGTATAACAAAAAGAGAGGAAAAAGCTTATAAAAGGTAATGCATAATTTGAAATGACAATTTCTTTTTCAACCATATTTTTCCTAAATTAAGCCTTAAAGATTTTTATATGGACATCTGATGTATGAAATTAATACAATATGCTGATTCAAGTACATGCGTCTTAGTCACTTCATCTCAAGTTGTCAGGAGAAGCAATTTATTCCAAAAACATTCATGAAGGGAAAGTATGTAGTGATCATTTTGTATGTATTAATTGTAATCGATAATATCCTGCAAGATCCCAAAATTACCCTGTTTTTAAAATGGAATAGCAATAGAGCAGATAAAGATTCCGTGAAAAAATATTCTTTGATGCAAAAAAAAATTGTTGCTATTCAAACACCTGAAAAGAATCTTTTGCTGTGGCAATAGTAAAAACCTTGTTTACTTTATCTCTACAACTTGTGAACAGCATTGTATGCAGGTAACACTATCTCTGTTTTTTTTTTTTGTGCTTGATACATTAATTATAATAAATTTGACAAAGAATGAATAAAAAGGGAAAGAAAGGCAGCAAGGATGGAAGAAAAGAAGTTAAAAACAAGTTACTGCTGGTGTTCCTTAAAAACATTTAGTCCAGTACATAAAACTAAAAAAAGAAGATGCAGTTGATCAATCGGTGCATGGAGTCAATCAAAAGGTTCCATTGGGTCTTCTGAGGCTCCTACCTAGTGCAATTCCCCAACACTTTCTCAATGAGAAACTCTCTGTTTTTTTTTTTTTTTGTTTACCCTCCAGAACCACCATAAGTTATTCACAGGATCGATGACGATGATGTATAAGAATGTAGTGAGAGATGTATAATGATGTATAATGAAGTCCAGTCTTGTGAGATCTCAGGTCAACTGTTCCTGAGATGTGTGGATAATTGAAATCTGACCGTCAAAGAACACCAGTAACCACAATCTAGTATTCAAATCCTTACTAGGATTTGAACGTTCGAACTCTCGACTTCAAAAACTGATTCCAAATAAGAGAGGTTTGACTTTCTAAAAGAGATCTTCCAGAAGGTTCATATGAAAGCATTTTAAACTCAGATGATGACAGCCAGAGTGATTCACAAGTAGGCTCTACCGTAAGCTAGAAATTTTGAAAAAAAATGTACGGCTAATCTTTAACTCTATAAATCATTTAAGTTTTTATTTTTAAGTCACTAGAATTATTTTTAATGAAGATGCAATAGATAATGTTAAGTTAAGTGTAAGATAACTGTTTTGATAACATTAATGAGAATACATGATTAATATGCATTAAGATGTAAATGCCTGATATATTTTTTTGTAACATGGCCAATAAACGTATTAGTTTAGTAGAAATTAAAATAAATATTGTGTGAAAATTGCAGAGTTGACTTTGATTTGATCTCAGAATTTTCTGGATGAAAGACTGACATTACACATCTTTACAAACGCAAATCACAATTAAAATTAAAAAACGTTTTGAGAATTTTGGTGTATTACAAAAAATTGAAAAATAAAATAAGATCATCTAAACTGTGAATAATAAATAAAAAAAACCAATAAAAATTGGTGTAATAACTGAGAAACATAGGTTACAAATTATGTAAGTACTATATATAATAATAATAATCTGTGGTAATGACCACAGCAGCTAATATCACAATTTGCATGAAAAAATCAAAAATGGAATGCCAGGACTACACTTTTTTTCAGTAGATAAGATCAGTGGCAAAATTCTGCATTACTATTGAAATTATTGTATAATTTAATGTGTTACACTGCTTGATGATTCATATTTATCACCATCCTTATATCATAACTCAAAAATAAACTATTAACACGATAAATGAAGTACACAACAAAGAACTGTTAAAAAGTATCATTACAGAAATATACTAAGTGATTAATGGAAATAATGAATACTAACCACAAGATTGGTTACTAATACATACAAATGTTATAACAGCATAGTTGGATAGCGCTGAAAAAAAATTAATTTTTAATATTTTATATTTTTTTTTTAATGAATCAATTCTTTTGAACAGATTTAATGAAAAAAAATTGATAACCAACTGATTTATTTTTATCAAAATTTTTAAATGAATCATACTTAAATAGGTTGTTAGTAATCATACTTTTTACGGTAATTGTACTTTGGTATATATATTGTATATATAATCTAACAATAAATATCATAAATTTTATACATGTCATTACTTTATACAGATTAATTTTTTTTCACAGATGATATATAATGTACTGTAAAATTTGTCTGAACAAGTTTAAAATAAATGAAATGTCGTTAAAAAAATATTAATTAAAAATATAAACTTTTACGACAGACCAATACAAATTTTATAATATGTTTTTAAAAACTTACTTTTAAACATTCTAGTTATATTAGCGATCACTTCATTGACAGGTGCTGCTGTTCTCACTCGTTTTTATAATAGCTTCACCAGACACTGGAGATATTCACAAAGATGACTGAATACTTACTAAAATAGCTTTTTTTAGAAACATTTTATTATAAAATTTAATTTTGTTTGTCATTGGAAAAATTTATATTTTTAATTAATAATATCACGGACTGTTATAGACAAAACACGACAAGCAAACTCTGCAGAAAATCAGTGAGTGGAACATATTCATATAACATTACGGTGGATAGAAAATACTTGTGATATAAGTGAAAATAATAGATTTAACTGCAAGAATCGGCAGCTATTATACGAGTAGATATCTACATTAATGGTTTATTGTTTGGTTTAATACTTCAACAAATTGAGTAATTCTGGTGATAGAGTTTTCACCAGAAAGAAATTTTCCTTAAGGAAGTTTGAGCTCATTCTAGGATAGACCTTCAGTATATGCAGGAAAATAAGTTTATACAGCACGTATCAGAACTGATCAATGCAAAATCATTTATCTAATGAGTTGCATTAATTCAAGAGACTCTCCCTCCCCATAAATCTAATCTCTAGAGAATTTAGGCAGCATATATGCCCACTGCTTGGAGAAGACCTCACAGTACTTTACTGGATGGAATCGGTTGCCTTTTTCATTTTCTACCAGTTCCTTTTTTATTATTCATCTTTTCCTGCTATTCTTGATTACTTTTTTCCTGATGGTGTTATTTAGTTCTAGACCAGAAATCATATTCATATAATTTTTTATTATTAATACTGCCAAAGTTATTAGTGTAAATAATTTGTACATATTAGAGAGACAAGCAAAAAATTTGGGTTTTTCATTATCATAATTTTTTGTATTACTAATAGTATATTTAAAAGTTTATTGACAAAGTAATATTGGTTTTTTAAAAGTAACTAACTGGTTTAATTTTATTTAAAATAAACTGGTGGAAAATTTTGATTGTTACTGGGGTTTTTTCCCTGCTGTCTGTAAGAAAGTTTGGTGATTTTTTAATAGTTAATAATAAAGGGTGTAGAATGTATACATGTATATGAAAATTTTGCCTTCTTTTAGGGAAATCAGCTATTGAAACTGTTTTGTTATTTCAAAATGCTTTTAGGGAATAAACTTCAAATAAAAACAGCTTTAATCAAATGAAATGAAATGAAGAAAATCTTGAAAAGTTCCATAAACAATGAAGCTAGTCACCAGACAACGATGAAATTTCTGAATTTATTGGTTTGAGATAATTAGGAAATCTTAATTGAAAATTTTAAAACTAAACAAGTTTCAACAGAATTTGTTCCTTACTGGTCGTGGATAAAGGATAAAAAACATAATTAGTAATATATATTTTGATTTCAGAGACTTTAAGTCTCTTCTGAAGTTGTGACTGAAAGTGAGAATTGATGTACAGTTGTAACCCCAGAAACAAAATAAGTGTTAAACTAATGAAAACATGAATTTTATTAAAATCAGTTAGATATACTCAAACGTTAAAAATTATATATATTTTTTTTTAATGATGTTAACAAAATAATATACTTGTTTCTCTTGGAGAAATTATGAATCGACAAAATTTTATTTGGAGATATAGAAAAAATCATACAATTGTGCTTTTACCGCAACAATATGTGCAGTCACACACATTTAAAAGCCATGGTCACATGGCTTTAAATATGCAACAACTTTTAGCAAAAAACAACAGGTGGTTACACATTATTTTTCCCATTCATTATTGTTTTATAATAGAACTTATTTTATAACTCTTTCTGTTTGCCTACATAAAACATCAAATGAAGGGGAAATGTTTTTTTGATGTCAATAAAGTAAACACAAGCAGGTATAAACTACATTAGCATTAAAAAAATGCTATTGCAAGTGTTTACAGCAACAAGAAAAATATTGGAAAAGTATATGCAGTCAAAGGAGAGTATATGAAGGTGATAAGTTATAAATTTTATTATACTTAATAAACCGTAAAAAAAAATCTTATTATTTTTCAGATTCCACTTCTGTAGTTTAGTAGGATAAGTAGATAAGGTAAAACAAAACTGATTTGTTTTTAGTTTCATAGGTGATCTATATTTGTCAATAAGAATACAAAGAGTTCTCTCTTTGCTGTTTAGAATTAACTCTACCTGAGGCACAACAGTAGTAGCTGGTTGAGCTGTCGTCGTCGTACTCAAAGGCAATGACGTAGTTGTACTCAGAGGAGGAGGTGGAGGTGGTGCAGTTCGGCTTTGTGTAGAAGATAATTGATTGTGATGATGGAAATGTTGATGCTGGTGTTGATGATGATGATGATGGTGGTGATGAGGTGGTGAAGAAAGAGGAGGAGCAGCAGACGGTTGAGGTCGTTTGGCTGTAGTCGTCGACAAAGGAGAAAATGTCGTTTGCTGTTCGCTCTCAAAATTATTATCTTCAACTGGTTCACCATCTTCTATTTTTTGACAGTCTTCATCTTCATCTGGATTACATTCTTCTTCTACTATATCCTCACTCTCTGGTTCAATCCTTTTAACAAGAAATAGAATGATTAAGAAAAAGTCACAAAATTCTTTGTAAATTTTAAAAATCACAAATTATCAGTATAGTTAAAATTAAGCTTACTTAAATTAAAAAAATACAAATTCATGTACACCGCTAATCATTATTAAAAAAGATTTCATGAAGTATTCATATTACCAATAACCCATAATGAATAAATATTGATATTATTTTACATCCATTAATCGAATTTATGGCTCTTGACTAACCTCAATCATAGTACTAACTGTAACATGGATGGGTACAAGACATTTATGAGATACTTTTCATTATTAATTCCTTTACAAGTTTTGTTTATTTGCTTTATGTGTTTTTTAAATGTTTATTGTTTATTATACTTACTTTTTACAAATTTTTATTAAAAACTTTATTGTCCAATTAAGAAAGTAAAAAATAAATACAATTAATTAACTAAATACAAGGTATTTATCTGGACAGTAAAGATAATCTTTTCAAATATATTCCAATTAATATAATACATATATATTGGTGATAATTTGTAAAGGCTGATATTTCATACTGATGCTTTGTAATTGGATTTAGAATGTTTTGATTTTATTGTCATACACATAGTTTTATAAGTGTGTTGCGGCTATATGTTTGTGTTACTCCTTAAGGTTAATGGTATATTTTGTAGTACTCTTTTAGAATTTGTCATTGAAAAGGGTAGTGAGACATTTTTAAATTGTTATTTTATTAAATAATTACTAATGTCAGTAAAATTAATAAAATATTATTATATTAGAGTAAAAATGATCAGTTCACTATATTCTATCTTATGATTAATAATTATCTAGAGAGTAACTTTTATACCCGCTGTAGACAATAAGCAACAATTCTGTACATTTCCCTTTGAGAGATTAAGATATTTTTATTTTCAAGTTTAGAACAGAAGTTTGTTTAATCAATAAGTTTAAACAATTGAAATACGATGGAAAGCAAAAAGGTTTGTTGTACATACATAAAATGAAAATGTATTGATGTAATTGAAGACTTTTTTTTTGTTTTATATTAATAATGTTTGTATTTTTTTATAATTATAATTTAATTCAATTTTTTTTATTAGCATTTTGTCAGTTTTGATGACAAAAAAGAGTTCCCACTGTATAATTACACGCTCCAAGCGTGCTTTCATATTTGTTGTAGTCATATCATAAGTTTTTCTATGCTTTCTCATGTATAACTACTGATAATCATACTGGATTCGGTAAGTGATTTCAGGAATAGGCTGCATTAGGAATGGGAGGGAAGACAGAATGTCGGTGACTTGACGATAGAAGTTCTGCTTCCCCACACCTCACTGTCACCTATGACTAAGAAAATAGCAAATGCCATTTTGAAACCAAAAATTTTATAAAAAGTTATTACACAAATATTTTACTGCTAATAACAAGGAACCTTAGCCCAAAATTTCATACAAAATAAGAAAATTCATTTAGCCGTAACTGTATCACAAATACATAAAATGCCAAAACATCAAGTTAAAAATGAATTTAGGTTCAGCTTCTTTCTGTCAATAAACAATAAATAGTAAGCACAATTTTTTTGCCAATAAATAAATCTTTTATTCTGATCAATAGATAAAATACATTTTATATATCATCTCAGGAACTGGTAGACATGCTACTCAACAGATAAAAATTGGAACTGCCCAGTATTTCCCTTGATAGATCAAGGGAAACTGTGATAAAATGTTGATCACATCAGCATCACAGAATATATAATTAATTATAAGATAAAAAATAGATAAAAGGATTTAAAATTAACGTCCATATTAATTATTTAAAACATAAACGTATGAAATAACATTAAGGTAACCGCATAAAGATAATACATTTTTAAAAAACTCATTACAGAATAATTCACAATTCAAAAAAATGTTAATGAATATTATTTCAACTCATATTTATGTAAAAATTGAATGGGATGCAGAAAATTCAGGGTTTTTAAAAAAAATTAATTATTATTTAAAAATTCATGAGTAATATTGTTTCCGTACAAAAAAACCTTTTAAGTGTTTTTTAAATAAATTGTTGGGATGATTTTCAAAATATTTTGGTAATTTATTAAAAATGGCGACAGAAATATAATAAAACACTCTCTCTCTCATAAGCCAAAGTATTTCATCAAGTTACACAAAAACATTTCTGATGACTGGTTCAGTAGGGGTGGATTATTGCTATTTTTAAAGAATGAGTGATTATTCATTTTAGCAAAGATTGAGCATTCATAAATATAAACACAAGAATACATTAACAATTTTATTAATCAAGACAGTAATGATTGATACCAGTTGATGTGTCCATAAGAAATATTCAATTTCTTCTCCATCACTTTCCCAGTAATGTAGCTGTTTTCATGAATCATGTCATTTATACGAGTAGTACTATTATTCAACATATTGTCAATATTCTTTCCAACTCTGAAAGACAGTTGTTAATAGCCTTTCTGCCAGTAATTGTTACTGATACCCAACTACCCATTCTTGAATGACAGACTCCATTTTGTAGTCGCTTGATGTAAAATTACAGTCGCCATTCATTTCAAGGAACTGCAATATTTTTAATTTATTTTTTTATAAAAAAATGAGTATGATGCATGGACTTGGTGACATCTAGTTAACATCCCACCTGTAATGAACACGTCTTTCTTCATTCATAACAGATTAATTGCTAATCCATCTTATGTTTTTGAAAGGCATGTGTACCAAGTGTTGCTTCGTACTAAGAGCGAGATACTCCTGTGTTTGATCGATCAAAATTTAACTTGGAAGCCCTATTTAGAATACAAAGTTAAACTGAATAACTTTAACATTTTATATTTTACTACACAGTGTGTTAGGTAACATGTCACTGATGAAGTTTTTTGCTGCAGTTTCAAATGCATATCGATCTTATAAGTTATGTATGTAGTTTTGATAAGGGGTCGTGCATCGTATACAGATGAGGTTGTTAGAGTTCAGAGAAGAGTAGTAGGTATCCTTGTTATCAGTAAAGTTTATTGAGGATAACCAAACAAAATTTTATTGAACTATAAAATTCTGATTCTCCTTATTATTTATATTCTGCAGCAAGTAACATTTACGTATATAAGAATAAATGTAATTTTTCACTGTGATGCTCATAGTAATAAGACTAACATATAGATAAAACACATACACAAAGTTCATAAGACTTAGGAAATAATATTTTTCAATTATATTCCAGTAAATACAAAAGTAATGACTTTTGATAAATTTAAGGTGAACTGAATTATATTACAAAAATTTTAAAAAAATTTTAAAAACTTGTTTTACCTGTTTTAGTCATACTTTAATCAAATTATTATTATCATAACTGCATGAGTTTAATTAGTAGGTTAATTTGGATTTCAAAAGATAATGCCACATATTGAAACCCTACTTAGCCATTTTGCAGATTTCGTAGTTTTTTACACCTGCACCCTTATTTTAATTTCATATGGGGGGGGGATGTTTGCAGAAGTAATGGTGGAATATTGTAGTGCCACCCGACCTTAGTAACTGTGCAAAATTTTAACAAATAGGCAATAACAGGAAGTATGTTAAATTATTAATCTTGCACCCTTAATTTCCACTTTTAATTTACCCCCTACAAAGGGATATTTACAAAAGTAATGGTGGAATATTGTATTGTCACCTCACCTTAGTAACTGCAAAATTTCATCAATGGGCAATGTCAGGTAGTTTGTTAAATTAAGGATTTGATGATAAACATGAAAAAAACATTGTGACTTAAAGAAAAGTAAGTAAAAAAGGTATTTTTAAATGATCCATTTAATACATCTGAAAAATTTTTTAAAATACAGATTATAGATTTGTCAAGCCTCCTTTCCAGTTACAATACCAGTTATTTATTTAACTGTGAATAATTACTTTTTTAAGCATTTAAAAAAATTTGCTACACATCTTACAATCATGAAGTATTACTTTGAATTTTAATTTTTTGTATTTTACTGGTCTGTATTCTCTTTGTTAATAACCAAAGTGTCTAACAGTAAATTTTCTAATTAAAAAGGTAAATAAATTAATTTAAATTCTATTATGTAAAAAAATTGATTTTTATTCTTTTGAACTCTTGTATACAGTAAAAACAAACTACAGAGCTACCTGAGAATAGACTCAGTTTTACTAAAGAAATACTCCTTTTTATCTTTAGAATTTCAGTCTGAAAGAATCCAACTGAAATATACACATAAATTATTAAACCAGGTCCTTATAAAAGGGTGGTGAATTTCAGTGTTTCTATATATTATTATTATTGCATTTCATTTTACAGTTTATTAGGTTTATCTGATGTGTGAGTTTTGATAAAATAAATTTAAAAAAACAACATTACTGTTAATAATAATAATAAAAATGGAGCATCTCAAGGAATTTAAAGGTTGCCTAATTTAAATTATTTGGGTGAGGTCAACCACAAATCTTTTGAAACTCGTTTTTATAACTGAAAATTGCATGCATTACAATCATATAAACCACAAATCACAGATAACTATTAAGAAATAGCAATATATTTAACTTACCCAAACCCATGAGCTCTATTTCCATACAATTCTAAATTCAGATCAAAGAAGCTTTCACTCTTACTGCAGTCAACTTCATCCAGTCTCTCACATACCCTTGTCTCTTGATCAAACACAGTACCATTAAGGCAAAGAAATTTTATGTCTGTAATTTCTCCTAAAAATTATTAAAATTTAATCTATATAATAAAAATAATAAATAAATACTTCATTCAAATCTAAATAAAATTATATAAATATAAATTATATCAGGAATAAATTTATGAAAATTTAAAATTATGTCAGGAATTAATTTAGATGTAATTCTAAATAGAAAAAAAAGGAACCGTCTCATCATATACCAAGAAGGATCAGGGGAAACCATAAGAAAACCTTAACAAGAATTGCATAATAAAATGCAAGATTAATATTACTAAGTATAAAATTTATATTCAAAACCATTAAATAACAAACCTAAGTACATATTTAAATCATACAGTGTTATTTAAACACTCATTAAAATACGATTCATAAATTTTAACTGTTAAAAATAAAATTGTTCAATTTAATTATAAATTGGTCAGAAGAACTATTAGACTGTAACAGTAATAACTTTTTAAAAGATGACAGAAAATTTCTTGAAGGCCAAAGCATGAATGGTGACTGTAAATGTAATGTTCATAACATTGCAAATGAAAAGAAACAGTTAAATGAAACAAATATGGAATAAAAGTACATTTTATTTTGTTACAAAAACTTACATTTACTTTGCCACGTAATCACCATTTATTAATCTAGCTATATTTCTCCCAACAGTGAACCAGTTTTCTCATTCAATTAAGATTGTTGGTGGTCTTTCATTGATACATGACCTCACTAGGCTCTTTAGTTTATCATCTGTGATGGAATTAAAACCCTTCATATCCCATTTTAATTGAGGAAAATTTGAAAATAACAGGGCGCCAAGCTGGTGAGTATGGAGAGTGTAGAATAAGTTCAAATTTCTACTTCACAAGAGCCCTCGACATTGCATGTGACGTTTATGGCCAAGTATTATCAAGCTGCAAAATTATTGGTTCTGTAGATCTTTGAACACAACATATACATTTCCTAAGGTGTTTATCATCTCTAAGTAGCGCACAAAATTTACAGTCGACCCAACTTCCAGGTAGTCAATCACGTACATGGGTTTGGAACCCCAGAACACTGTCAAGAGAATTTTTTTGTAGAGAGCTGTTTTCTTTTTTTTTAATTTTTCTGATTATGACATAAGACAGTGACCACAAAGATAACTTCCAAATGAAGTCATCTTCCTCTCCACAGTAATACTTAAGAGGACTGTTTACAACAAACCTTTCATTGTTGTTTGTTCTTTTCTGTGGGTTTGCATGATACCCACCGCAATCAGATTTTATGGTAACGTAGTTGCATTCTGATTGTTCTTCTGATATGCCTATCTGGGTGGAGATGCGTTGTTGAGTGATTCAACAGTCATTTTAAATCGATTAATCCACCTTTGGTGCTTCTTGCTCATTAGTCGCTTTACCAAGTTCTTTTGCACAAAATTTTATCGCTAACCTATTCACAGTACTTTGATCAACAATTTCATCATCATAAATGGTTTTTAGACGACTATGAATTTCACTAGTGTTCATTTTTACTGCTGTTAAAAATTCACTGAACGTTTTAGAAGCGTTGATGTTGCCCCATACTCGCTCCAAAACAATGTCAACCGACAGAAAATGAGTGGCATGGATCAACAAGTTCTGGAATTTTTATAATAGAGAAACTACAAGATGCAGCACCTATCGCTTTGTGAGAAATTTTATTCTCCTGTACATTCCAGTGTGCATTAAATTTCAGTCACCCCTCATATTACGCTAAATAACACAAAAGTAGTTCTGCTGTTTGGTTTGATTATGGATCAGTTTTCTGCCATGATTTTTGATATTTCATTCACGAATATGTACAATAATTACCAAATACTCATATTTACAGATATCAAATAACAATCTAAAACAAATTCTTTTATTTTAAAACTTATTTTGACTTTTTTTACAAAGACCAAGACATAATATTACACTTCTAATGGGAATACAAAATGAAGCATACCACAAACATAATAATAAATAATTACTTGTACTTGTAATATAATTATAAGTTTAACTATTTATTATTAAGAAACAAAATCAATAAAAACTATGGTCTTAAGAGCATAAGAAAAAGAATGTAAATAAGACTGTAAATATACAATGATTAAGTTACTTCAAATAAATGGGCGGGAAGATTAGTGAAGACTTATGCCGCAGTTAGAAAATTAAAATAAGAATTTCTATAGTGTAAAACGGTTTTAATATGATAAACGATTGCTTGCTATATGGGCATCCAGGTCAAAATCTGAGGAAATTTTTGGAAAAAAGAAATGTAACACTATGTGGAACAGAAACGTAGACCCTGAGGAAGGAATGTGAAATAAGACCAGAAGAATTAAAATCAAGGATCAATGAAAATAAAAGGCGGAATATGGAAGTACAAGGAATCAAAAAAAGATCGATTACTTAGTAGATTAGTTATAAGACCTGCCAGATGATACACCCATATCATCATAACAATTATATTGTGCTTCAGATTGAATCGATATGATTTTGATCTTGTTTTGAATGAAACCGATTTGATTGCCCGATGCGAATTTATCATGTAGCAATGCATGCTGATAGAAACATCCATTTGTAGTACTTTCTAAGAATTGTAAATTAAATGTTATAATTGGTTTTTTCATTATCATTTGTATATTTATTAATATTTTTATTCTTTACATTAATTTTTTGTATATTTATATTTCATTGTATAATTTTTTTTTATGTAAATCTTTTGTAAACGTTTTTGACTGTTTTTCAGTTTAGCTAACAAGATACCCAAGGGATATCTTACTGTTGATGTCAGAAAAGTATTGCTGTTATCAATAATGGTATCACAATCCATGTAATTAACAGTGACACATCTACCCGAGAAGCAATTTTTTTTTTTTTGTTGTAAAGCAAATCATAGAAACGTTTAGAAGCATACAAGAGTCAAAGAAACTTCCAGATAACATGCAATACTATCAAAATGTAATTCAATACATAATCACAAACACTCAATGTAATACTAATATTATTTTCTTTTACTTCTTCTTCTCTTGAATCCAAAGGTTGGTGATAGCTTAATCATCTTCAAAGCATTTCCGCTCCAAAGCAATTGTTTGATTTGGTTGTATGGACATTACATTTTGATGTCATTGAGCATGTCATTTGTCTGAGTGTTTAAAAGTGTTTTATAAAATGTCTTGTTGATAGTAATATGATCTTGAATGTGAACTTTTGTATTTGTTTAAGGTTTCCTTGTCCTAAGTTATCTGAGAGCCTATATTCTATACCTTTTATCACATAAAATGAGGCCTCGTAACACTTTTTCAGTAATTTCACTTTTGAATATGTAAATTTTTAACTTCAGTACATTTCGTGTTGCTTAAGTATAACACAAATCAATTAGGTGCAGTATCTTTTTATTTCTTGTATCTAATATCCAGATATACACAAATATTATAGCAAGATACTTTTACATCAGTATTAAGTTAAAAGAATACTGAAACTCTTGTTACTTAATCGCGTAAATCTTAAATAACCTTTTCTACATGATACCAATACCGTGTTAATAAATTTTGATTTTTTTTAAACCTCACTGCTCATCATTACAATGTTATGTCGATTTAAAATTATATAATAATCTGTTGAAAGTATAGTATACATGTGTATATATGTAAAACAGTGCAAATATTTTTCATATTTCAAGGAACAATATTTAAATTTATGTAGGTATAACAAAAAAAAATGATCGAATAATTAATGCAAAATTTTCTAAACTCTGTGATGAATACATAGTTTTATATATATATATATATATATATACTAGTGTTTTCCTGTTACTGTTTCACCCACAATATCTTTTTAATAGCAAACTTACTTATTTCACATATGAGTGCTAGCTTACTTGTGTTTCTTGTTGCAGTAAGAGGATATTTATCAGAATTCACTTCGCTCACCCTTTCTGTCTAACTAGATGGCTCTGCCCCTTGAATCCTACTGTATTCGTTAAACTCATGCTGGCGAGAATAATAATAATAAATAGAAACTGAAGCCTGTTCTCAATTTCTAAAAAATATCAGTGTATTGTAATTTCTTCACAGCAACAGTTTGGTCAGTACAGGACCTTATTTCTTTATCTGTTTAGCCTTCAGAACCATCGTAAGGCATTACTTCAGAGGATGAATGACGACGATAAGTATAAATGTAAATGAAGTATAGTCTTGTACGGTCTCAATTCGACCGTTCCTGAGATTTGTGGTTAATTGAAACCCGACCGTCAAAGAACACCGGTATCCACGATCTGGTATTCAAATCCGTATAAAAGTACTACCTTTACTAGGATTTGAACCTTAGAACTCTCGACTTCAAAATCATTTGATTTGCTACGCCGAGTTCACCTCTAGGCCGACCCAGTGAGTTCGGTACAGAACCAGAAACTTTGAGTAATCTAAGAATGCGGGTTTGGGTTTCAAAACAGTCGGGCTCCATCTTTTAAAAATATTGGTCACCCGTACTACGTACGGGTAAAAATGTATATCGCCCGGTTCTTAGCGTCACCCGACAAACTCCACTAGGAGGTGACGGTATTTCGTTTCTCTTTTTTTTAATTACTTTTATTTTATGTTTTTTAATCAAGTAACCGGAGGCAGATGCAGGCAGTCACGTCGTACATACAGTAACAGAAGCTGTGTCAATCGAGCCGCCGTGCCGTGCACCGTCGTACCCCTTAAAAAATCGAAATTCAAAAAACCCAAATGCGATTTTTAGATATTTATCTGAAGAGTATTTGCAAGCCCCAATCTAATGAATATCCCGTTTAGTACAGTCGAAAACGGGAAAATTTGCAATCATTTTTGAAATTTTATTTTAGCTTTCTTCTTCCCTTTCAACGCCGAATTTCAAAAAATTGTTTTTTTAGATATTCACATTAAGATTACACACGCAAAAAATCAAGTAGATATCTACATTTGTTACGGAAAAATCAGGAAAATCGTAAATTTCATTTTAACCATTATTCGGAATTTCAAAAAAATTGTTCTTAATATGAATTTAAACCGTAAGAACAACACGTATACAAATCTCATAAATTTATTTTCAATAGTCTTTGCTGGGCGTTGATGAATCAGTCGGCTAGGACAAGTTGCTTTGTAGGTGTATATGATATATATATATAGTTATAATATCATGTAGATACAATAAAATTATAATTTATATATTTTGCTCATAGGTACTGGGTTCTTCATCTGAGAAGAGAGCAGAAGACTAAAATACGGTTAGAGAATATTAAAAATTATTATTCGACATTGTAGAACGGTAACAATTCTTTTATTCAAATGATTCTGGGTTCAAACGCCAGTTAGACTTGACATTTTTATCACGGAAAAGCCTACTTATATGCGCCGATAGTCCATTAAATATAAATTATCAAACGATTGTAAGTATAACATACCTTTTTGACCGATCGTACACACATGGAACATTTGACAACCGGTTTCGATGTCGGCATAATAACCTCCAATGACTTTACCTTCGCATGAGAAATTAGTCTCCGGTAAGTTGTCAAAGTCCAAATACTGAAATCATAATAAATAAATAAATAAATACACTTATTTACATATAATTTATTTACTACGATAAAAACTAAAATACAAACTCCTTTCTTTTTCCTGTTTAGCCTACGGTAATTACCTTTCAGATAATACTTCAGAGGATGATATGTATGAGTGAAAATGAAGTACGTAAGTCTTGTACAGTCTCAGTTCGACCGTTCCTGAGATGAGTGGTTAATTGAAACCCGACCGCCAAAGAACATCGGTAATCATGATCTAGTATTCAAATCCGTGTAAAAATAATTGCCTTTACTAGGACTTCCAAATCAGCTGATGTGAGAAGACGCGTTCACCACTAGATCGACCCGGTGGGTTAATATACAAACTCAGAGTTAACAAATACGGACAACTTAAACGTAAAAAAAAAAACGTGCCGTACATCAGTTTTAACTTAAAAATATTGTACGTTATATTATACAAATGAAAATTAAAGAAATTAAAAAACTAGCAGGTGGAATTGAGGTTTAAATTCACTAAAATTCTGTGTTAAGAGATCATCAGAAAGAGAAAAAACGTAGACCGAGTACAATATGTTCTAACATAATTCGTGTAAAATGAAAGACTGTAGGGTACAAAAATTAAGTTAAAAGAAGAAGGATGCTAAAAGTTCAAAAACAAAATAATTTGTTAATCTAAAACTAAGCAGTTTCGAGTTACAATTTAAAAAAAAGTAAGTAACAAAATAACAATGAAATTTTACAATATTCTTTAATCACATCTTATTAGTGAACCAAAAAAAAAAAAACAAACTAAAAAAAAACCATTTCAAACAACCGATTTTTAAGTCCACTTTAGAAATGTTTGAGAGTATATAGCTGTAATAAGTTGAACTAATTTCATCAAAATAAATTTATAACATAATTAGCAGACCCGACAATGCTTCGCCGTTGTTAGATTTGAGTAAACGAGTATATATAGATTAAATGAACGCAAATTAAAGTTTGGATAACACATAAAAAAACTGAAAATAACGGAACTTCACAAAATTAAATTTCCCTTTTATTCTTCTCCCTTTTCCCTTCCCCCATTTTCATTTTTACCATTGTCCCTTTTCCCACCCGTTTCCCATTTCCTTTCCTCTCATTATCCCTTTCATTCACCTATTTATCTTTTCCTTATTTCCCTTTTCCCCGTCATCCCCTTTTACCTTTTTCAATTTGTTGCTTTTTCCCCGCGTGTAAATCGGTCCAGTAGTTTTTTAGTCTATAGCGGATATACATATGGGTAACACTGAAATAGAATCGTAAAGTATTTAGTATAGCGTGTGTTGCTTTTACGTCCAACAGATAGCGCTACTTGTTACAGATGTGACATCTTAGGTATATAAATAAAATAGTAGGTATATAAAAACACGCGCGTATTCAAATGCAATGTTGTGTAAAAATTTCAAAATTTATCGGTGAAGAACTTTCGAGGATTTAAGATTTTTAACAAACGAACATTTACATTTTTATTTATATAAACGAGAAGTATTTCTTTTAAAATTATTTCAACAACGGTAAAAGCAAATGACTTTAAAATAACTTCAATTTCACAGATCCAGCAGCAGCAGCAACTCATGTTTCAAGAACTGGCAGAACAGATTCGGTGGATAGCACCTCTCTCCTTTTATATGCAATTTTTGTTCTATACAGTGATAATGTTTGAAGTCAAAATAACAGTATAATATTTTAATTCTTCTAGGTATTTTACTGATTGTTTTTTTTTTTTTTTTTTTTAAATATGTGTAAATTTTCCTATTGTGATACGCTAGAAAATAAAGTGAATCTCGCAATAAATTGGAAAAGTCCCGTTTCTCTCTCGAAAGGCATAATTTTTTTGACGTGAAACGTCTTTAAAATCACATCGAAACATACAGGTACCAGAACAGAAATTTGCAGTGAAACGAAAAGGTCTATATCGTCCTTCTTTCTTTTCTGTTTAGCCTCCGGTAACTACCGTTTAGATAATACTTCAGAAGATGAATGAGGATGATATGTATGAGTGTAAATGAAGTGTAGTCTTGTACATTCTCAGTTCGACCATACTTCAAATGTGTGGTTAATTGAAACCCAACCATCAAAGAACACCGGTATCCACGATCTAGTATTCAAATCCGTGTAAAAATAACTGGCTTTACTAGGACTTGAACGCTGGAACTCTCGACTTCCAAATCAGCTGATTTGGGAAGACGCGTTCACCAGTAGACCAACCCGGTGGGTCCTATATCGTCCTGCCTTAATAATTCCCTAACTATTAGTTTAAAGCGGTGTCATTTTAAAACTTACATGGTCAACTCGACAATACGTCTTGGAGTTTGCGTCACTGGTGAGCGGGTTGTCGGGGAGGAGGCACAGCGCAGATCGGCCAAAATTGACCACTCTTGTTCATTTCCATAAATTAATTGTAAATTAATTGAAATAGCGTAGTCCATAGTGGTTACAACAAAAAAAAGAATGTTACAACTTAATCCTGACAGTAACATAAAACGGTAAAGAATTCTTTTATACAAAGTAGTAAATAAAATATATATAATACTCATTAATTATATAGATAATTTACAATATTTTATGTACATAATAATAAAACTATTAACTAAAATGTCTAATGATGTTTAAAAAAAATTAATGTAAAAAATAAATAAAATTAATGCAACAACAAAGGTTTAAAAAAATATTATATTGATATGACAAATTGAATTTCTTTTAAGATTAACAGAGATGAAACAGCCTTGAAGTAAGATTACATTGCAATTCAAATAACTCAGCTAAACATTAAAAAAGAAGAATCATAAATTTGGCAATATATATTACGATTTACTTGTAATAATAATACGAAAAAATTTATACATAAAATAAATAAAATAACTGAAAATTTTGAAATCTTCCATGTACTGAAAAATTTAAATCTATCTAAGATTGTTATAATTATTAATAAAAAAAAAAAATGTTACCTTAATCAAGACTTAATTGCTACCTTTAATCAGGGTTACCACTGTTACTTTTAGCAACTAAATTAATACAACAGAAGAATATAATCTATAATTTTTTATGTTGAGTATTTTAATCAAATAGTAAATAAATCCACCAAAAATATATTAAACAAAAGTGTGTATCGGTAGAATTAGGAACATAATAAAGATGAGGTTTCTTTATTCATTGTTCTTCTTCTTCTTCCTCTCATCCATTATCCTGGATTGGACGATGGATCACAGAGTTTTTTATTCCTCTTCTGTAATCCTTTTCACCTCTACACCCCTATTTATAATATCTTTTTAACTTTATCTAACCTTTTCTTTACTCTTCCTCCAATTCTCTTTCCATTTACCTTGCAATTCTGTCCTTTATTTGCTCATTCTTTTCTCCTCTTTCTTCCGTATTCGACACACTTTCTACAATTATGAAAGCCCTTACTTCTATGTTCCTGTTGTCTTGCAGATCATTTTTATAAGAAATTTCACCTCCCTAGGATGCAATTTACCCTTTTCCATTCTTTTTTTTAGTCATCCAATGATTTCAGAAACGGTGTGAACTAATGTTATTTTCAGTGCTTAACATTTCCTTGGCGCTTGCTTATCTGTACCGGTCTTCTTAAACTCTGATAAAAATTCCTTGCACTCAGTACTCTTTTATCAATTTCTCCAAGTATCTTCTGCTAGTCGGTAATTCAAATATTTAGAATTTCTTACCGCTTCAATCTTGTAATCTATGCTTATCTTGTAATTTACGCTTTCCTCTTTATCTTTTTTCTGGTTGCCACTAATGCTTTTTTGTTTAATTACTTTCACATCCCTGCCAAAATCCTTTCAGCCCAATAGTTAAGCATTTTTTCAATTTATTTTTATATAACATTGGCATCAGCATTCGGCAAACAAATTTTATTCCAGTTCCATTAGGTGCGCCTTCACTTCTTTACAAATCTCGACACATTATTATCATAAATAATGTTATAATAAAATCCATTAATAATATAAAAAGTATTTCTTTACAATTTATATTAAACATATTCAAGAAGTTTCACAAAGAAACTTCAGGACATGATCTACACAAATCAGCTGATTTGAAAGCCGAGAGTTCCAGCGTTCAAGTCCTAGTAAAGCCAGTTATTTTTACACGGATTTGAATACTAGATCGTGGATACCGGTGTTCTTTGATGGTTGGGTGAAATTAACCACACATCTGAAGTATGGTCGAACTGAGAATGTACAAGACTACACTTCATTTACACTCATACATATCATCCTCATTCATCCTCTGAAGTATTATCTAAACGGTAGTTACCGGAGGCTAAACAGAAAAAAGAGAGGACATGATCTACAAGTAAAAATAAACAAAAAATTCACAATAAAATACAGGTCTGGAAGTGCTTCATTTTCTAGTTTAAGGTTGTAAAAAAATCTTGTTCTGATATTCTGCTCCATAATTAAAGTGAACCCGACTCTCTCTTTTTTCCTGTTTAGCCTCCGGTAACTACCGTTTAGATAATTCTTCAGAGGATGAATGAAGATGATATGCATGAGTGTAAATGAAGTGTAGTCTTGTACATTCTCAGTTCGACCATTCCTGAGATGTGCGGTTAATTGAAACCCAACCACCAAAGAACACCGGTATCCACGATCTAGTATTCAAATCCGTGTAAAAATAACTGGCTTTACTAGGACTTGAACGCTGGAACTCTCGACTTCCAAATCAGCTGATTTGGGAAGACGCGTTCACCACTAGACCAAGCTGGTGGGTTAAAATGAACCCGACTAAAATTCTTGGAACTAAAATAATGTGGTAAATTTGATAGTTTTATAAATTTTTTTTAGTTTTCATGTAGTCTTTGACTTGAAAAGTTGAATGAAATAGGTGCCGGAATCATAGCTCTAATAATAACTTTAGAACAATTATTGTAAAACACAAAGAAACTGGTGCCACAAAACACAATTTTTTAGATCTGATTTTGAAAGACTTCATTAAATTTCCTGATAAAAGCCAAAAAAATAATTTTTTTTGGAGAATTTAATTCTGAAAAAAAATGTATTTCAGTAACATTGAATAAACATGAAGATTTTAAGAAATTTGACTTTTATTAAAAACAAAGCTGACCAAAGTGTGGCAAAAAAGTACTGTATTATAATTTTAAACCATTAAAATAATCATTTCAATACTGGTAAATATGTACAAACAAAATCAATTATTAACCCACTAGGTCGGCCTAGTAGTAAAACTCATTCTAAATCAACTGATTATGAAGTCAAGTGTTCTATGGTTTAAATTGTAATAAAAGTAGTTTCTTTCATTCGGATTTGAATACTAGATTGTGGATACTGGTATATTTTGGCGTTGGGTTTCAATTAACCACATGTCTCAGATGCGATTGGCCAGAGTCTGTTCAAGAGTATACTTTTACTCTGTATTCACACAGTCGTTAATGATTTTAATTGTTGATAAGACTGTACATAAAGATATTAAAAAAATAAATTATTAAAAATAAATAAGAATAAAAATTAAATAAGACAATAGTTTAATATAATTATTTAAATTTCATTATTTACAAATTAGTTTTGAAAAAATAAATTGATGAACTATTTATTTTGTAAGTTGGCTGAATTAATAGCCGATCAACAATTGAAATCTGTGTTTTGCATTTGAATATTTTTATGCTTTCAAAAGTGAAAAAAAATTACAGCACTCGAGAATCTCATTTTCAAAAAATGGCTTTCAGTTTTCGAATCAAGAATATGTAGACATAATTTTGTTTATGAGTATTGTAATGGAAATACACCAGCTAACATTATTAATATCAAAAAATATTCCCTCATAGAAGGATTCTAAATCTTTGTTTCAGAATTTTAGATTTAACGTGCTACTAGTTTTTTTTCATGTTTGTGTTTTGTTGAACGCCAAGAACAATATCATATCAATGAAGAGAATATAATTCTGCGAGCTTAACCTAACGCAGGGACTAGATGAATTCCAAATTGTACCAGTTTGTTGTGCAGTACAGTATGGTGAATACTTCGTAAAGCAAATCTCTACATGTACCACTTGCAAAAGTTTAAAAATTTACTGCCTGCAAACCTTCTGCTGCGTTTAAATTTTAGGAACATATATAAAAATTCTTTCTGTTTCTTTGTCAAACATTCTGTATAATTTAAAACAAATAAATTTATTTCAATCGTTTATGTTACTATATAAGAAAGTTACCTAAATGTCTTGAACTAAGTTATAATCTGTAAATAGTATCTCAAGTGAAGGCTATCTGAAGGGATAGTATGCCCTTGAATAACAAGTAATGTATTTTAATTGGGACTGTTAACTCATATTAGCTGATTTTCTAACAAAATTATTTCTCATGTATAAAATGAATGAAACTGATTATTCATTCCTTGAACTAATTTGGGGAAAATGAAAACAATTTTTCCAAATCAATAATATAACTGAATTTAAATAATAACAATAATATAAATTTCATAGTAGTAGTTTGAGAATATCACACTTCCATTAACTAAATTCAGCTTGTAAGCCTGACACAATACGCAAGCTTATTATTCATAAGAATGACTATACTAATTTTAGGACTACCTAAAGCTGCCTATAGCCATTTGTTTGTGACACCTCAAAGACAAACATCTATCTTAAAAAATAAAGTTTAAAAAATATTAAAACACTTACTCCTGGTTCAGCTGCAGAAGAGATTCCATCTTTTCTCCAAAGAAGGATTGACCAAAGAGAAGCTGAAATTAAAAAAAAATTACTTTAAACAAACACTAATAAAAGTAAGAGTAAAATATAACTGCAGCAGTTTTTAATGTGCTGTTATATAAATTACATTAAAATTTATATCCAAACACAATAAAAAATATGTACATATTTTCAAGAAGGAGCTTCAATATGCATCAAAAAACATTGGGTCAAGGGAGTAACTCAAAACTAATCTTAGAAGCAAGCCTAAGAAAAATAAAGATACATTTAAGATCTGTAGAAAACATTCAATATAAAAATAAAAGAAAGTGTTTAGAATATTAAAAGAACTGGGTAGAATGTAGGAGAAAAAGACCTGTACATAGAAGATGAAGAAAGCCTAGCTGTAATTCAGAAATGACCAAAACAAGGATGTAATTTGTTTCTGTTGCTTTTTAGGTTATATATCAAAGAAGCAATTCAGAAATTAAAACACAAACTTAAGAATGGAATTCTAACAGAGGAGAAAAAAAAAATTTAGATTGTAATGACATTTTTTTGACAGTAATCAATAATGAATTAGAAATTCTTAATGTCATCAACTTATTGCTAAGAAAAACATGTAGTTAGAAAATAAATAAGAGTAAAAAAAAGGTAATGAAATTTAACAGAAAGGAGGATAATAAAGAAATATTAAGATAGATCAACAAAAAGCACCAGAAGTTATAGAATTTTGTTATTTTAAAAAGTAAAATTACTAAGAGTTGATGAACTAATTACAGATCAAATGCAGAGTGGAAGAAGCAAGTAGAGCTTTTATGTAGAAAAGAATATCTACTTCTACTGATACATATAATCTAAAAATTAAAAAGATTGCTAAAAAATATTTGTGTAAAGTGTTTTACTTTATAGTACCAAAAAACAATAGCCACAAACAGTAAGGAAAAGAATAGGGGCCTTTGAAATGTAATGTTACAGGAGGATGTTGATAATTAGGTTGGTTACAAAATTTGAAGTGAGGATGTCTCAAAATGAATAGGAGAGAATAGAAATTTATGGCAGAATCTTGTAAAACGATATACCACGCTTGTTGGGTCATATATTAAGACATCCATTTCTGCTAATCTCGTGGTAGAGGAATGCTTAGAGCATAAATTGGAAAAGAAGGCAGATAGTAATTTATAAAACAGGTAGCTATAGATTAAAGATAGGATAAATATTAGAATAGAACAGAAAGGAAGGAAAACAGCATCAAACCAGTGAAAGGACAGATGATAATTAATATCTAAAAATTGCTTTCCTTAGAACTCTGAAATACATTTATTTTTTGTTATAAAAAAACGTTTATACAATGGCTAAAGTGTAAGGTAGTTTTTTTTAATTATCTCAAAAATTACATATTACAAATTTTCATAAAATTTGTAACGTCATACATGTGTAATCTAAAATTTACAGAATTGGTTTATTAAGCAAAACTGGTATGTATGATTTTGTTTAGTTCTTTCCAACAATTCACCGGGTTGGTCTAGTGGTGAACACGTCTTCCCAAATCAGCTGATTTGGAAGTCGAGAGTTTCAGCGTTCAAGTCCTAGTAAAGTCAGTTATTTTTACAGGGATTTGAATACTATATCGTGGATACCGGTGTTCTTTGGTGGTTGGGTTGTAATTAACCACACATCTTAGGAATGGTCGAACTGAGACTGTACAAGACTACACTTCATTTACAATCATTCATATCATCCTCATACATCCTCTGAAGTATTATCTGAATGCTAATTACTGGAGGCTAAATAGGAAAAAGAAAGAAAAGTTCTTTCTAACAGGCAGCACTTCTGAAAGTATAAAAGTGGAACCTATTCAAAGATGCAATCAATTGTGCAACATGAAATCGAACGACTATTTTTGCTGTTTTATACATCCATTTTTATCTCTACTTTAAAAAAAATAAAACTGTTTATGTATTTAAATGTAATGGGACACACCTACAGATTATTTATTTATTTCTAACTGGTTGAATTTATTTTGATTTCTATCAGGAGATTTATATCAGCATATAATAATACTGATTTTTTGATAAAATTATACACAATGTGGAAGAATTCTTATCTCAACAATAAATTTATGTATTTCGCAATATATAATTAGTTACATATACAGTAGATATAATTATCTTAATTATAACGAAATTAAATTACTATTAGAACATAAAAGGTTCAATACAGAAATGAAAATAAATTGTCTAAGTTCGCAGACCCCAATTTTTTTTTTTTGGAAATGTATCAAAAAAGATGATTTTCAAATTATAATATATACAACAAATATGGTAAAAAAATGGATATTTAAAAAAGAAAATAAGAATATCAGTGAAAAGCCTGTGATTGTACACACAAAGGAAAGAAGTTCTGAACAAGTACAACTGTGCAGATACTACATTAACATAAGATTACAAGTTTAAATACAAAATAAAAAAAGAAAAGCAATAACTAAGGTACATTTAAAAGAATCAAACAGTTATGTAATAAGATGGCGTTAAATTCGAATAATGTCTCCTGAACTGTTATATTACAAGTGTACTTCTATGAGAATGTGAAATATAAAAACTAACAAGAAAGTTATGAAAAAACAGAGGGATTTGAAATATAAGCATGCAGGATATTGATGAAGATTAAATGGACAAAGTGAATTAATGGAGTTTGATCTTAACAGTTCAGAAAGCCCAGCTTGGAGGAAATATCATCAGATGAGGATAAACTCAACATCTCTCATATCCATCTCCTCAATTATTAAATTTCCAATAGCCAAATATTTGCATTTTTCTTATTAATTTTTGAAGTTATCAAAGTTTAACTCTGATATTCTTAGGGCTTCATCAAGGCAAAATTTTAAACAATGTAGACAACATTTTCATCTACCTGCAAAATTATGGAAGAGATAAAATCCATGTTAAAAAGATTTTCTGATCCAACGTTATTAGAAATATCTATGTTGGGTCAAACTGAAAATCACAATGCTAGTTTGTAAATTGTTATAATGGGCTGCTGTTATGAAAAAGTTTATCACAAAGATATCATTTAAAAAAATTTGATTATTTATCAAAACATAATTTATTGATGGAGATTTATTTTAAAAAATTCTAATGTGGCAAGAAATGGGATTGGAACTAGGAAAAACAGACTACAAATGATTAATTTTAATTTGAAGAGGATTTGAAAAAGAGAAAAACAATATCACTCTTGAAAAAGAAGAATAGAATTCTTTCCAGATCAGACTTAAAAAGAAGTTACTTGTTTTATAGTGCCGGTCTATATTAGAAGAAAGTTAGAAATCTACTGTTTAGATCTGAAACTTGAATTTTTTGGATTCTCTTTAAAACTTTATATGCTGTTTTTCTTCTTCTATCAAAGATAGTGTTATGGGGTTTTTCTTACTATTCAGTATGGTTAACACAAATAACACTAAGCAATTAGTTAAAACAAATATAAATAAATAAACAGGCATGAAAAAGACACTGCTCAGAATATAAAAAATGGTTTCCTTCATATAAAAAAACTTCTATTTTTATTGGTTTTTGAGAAATACATAATAAAATACACAATAAAATACGGATCTGACCTCTCTTTAATCGATTTTTTAATTTCTTTTTAATCGATTTATTAATTGAAGTCTGTTAAAAATTGATATCCTTTATGTATATTCTTTAAGGATACATCATAATATCCTTATTAATGTATATCTACAGTAAAATCGATAAAACGGATGATCAATATAAATAAATAACACTTTCATTATTTAGATTTGATATAGGGCAAAGTAGAAATATACATTGCTTTTTCATTTTCACTTCCGACATCGTGTGAAACGTCAAACGATATGGATTATTTTTTACCGATCGTACACACCTATATCGGAAATATGCAACAGTTTTAGGTTAGAAAGTTCAGTCGGTAACTCAAACAGACGATCAGATTTCTTTTCACATGGAAACTAAATACTGGTATATATGTTATATAAAAAAAAAAATAAATAAATATTTTAAGACTGGTAAATATGAAATAAAACACGTTTCCAATATTTATGTAATTAATTCAAAAGTATTAATACGACACTAACATAATAGCGGACTACTGCAATTAAACCAGCATGCATTTCACTCAGTGACCTGTTTCAGCTGATGCAAATGTTATACGAATAAATTATCGAACGAAAAACAGATGATCAGCGGAATTTTTTACAACTAGTACTCCAGTTCCAAAATCATGTTTCTTGTTTGTTTTAATTTTACTAACCTGTCAATTCTAATTCACACACGTTGTCCGCTAAAGTTTACTTTTTTATTTTGCTTTATTTTAATGTTCTACTTTTACTTTCACGGCTATAACTCTATTGGTGTTATACTCGTATATCAGCTAAATCTATAAAGGGAAATTATATAGATCTGTTCAAAATTTCGATATCGGGTTTTTGTGAATGTTGATGTTTATGACATCCTGAGTCTAATAAAGTAAAAAAAAAAACACGAAAATTTCCAGACTATGTATGCATACTTACGTGTGTGTATGTCTGTATTTTGATTATTATCTCTGGATTGGTCCAACATAAACTTTCGGAGAATGGCTCAAAAGTTTTCTATATCTTACGTTTTGGAAAGTATTAAAAAAGGGGAGGAATAGTTTTCACAATTTTGAATTTTTGTTTAGTGGTCGAAGAAAATTTAGCTTTAGTAAGATATAAGTACTTATTAATTTATTTAAAATGGAAATATATTCGATATTATTTCTAAACAGTATTCACCTCATATCTCGAAAACCCGTTGACTAAATCGCTTTCTTTTCTCTCCGTCAGCCAGTTTGTGGGTTTTCAATAAAAATTTATACCTTTAGAACGGATTGAGATATTTTAATGAAACTTGGTGTACTTGTACCTGACAACATCTACAAAATTAATAATTTTGAAAATTCAAAAATGGGGGCCATATAAATGTTTTAATCATCGGTAAGCTTAGCTATACCGACTTTTGCTTTTATAAAATAAATTGTTAATTGTTTTACTGTGAACAAAATGACACCTCCTTTGATCAAATCGATTGATAAAGAGCTGCGGCACTACTGAAATTGTTAAAAAGGATGGAAAAATTTGGGCAGTTTGAAAATATTAAGCCTTTTTTCAAGTATAATTTTTGAAAATAAATGACCAGTTATTTAAGAAATACTATAGACTTCTTTTGAGACTAGCTGTGAAAAATATTAAATGCCCACCAGTTCGGTTAGGAGTGTTATAGCCCAAAGAATTTTACGTCAAATGTTTGTTTTTTTAATGCTCTTTAAAATTATGCATGAAATCAGGAATAAAATCGTCAAACTTCGTAATTTCCTGTCTCCAGTCCTACAGACAAGCGAGTAACGTAGTATTCGATTTCATATTTATTAACTTTCTTCCATTATAATTAAACAAATGTTACATTAATGCGCGAGATTTAATTAAAATATTTCCTTATAAGGGAATCATGCAACAAGGTATTAATTTTTATACGAGATAATATTTCTGCATTCGGTATCAGCTAATAAAATAACACTCGAACTTTAGAAACACTCTGTAGAAACCGATTTCTGAAACTGTTAACTAAAAATCTTTTCTATTTGTATTTTATAATTTATTTGAACGAATTTAAATAAAAATAATAAAATTTTAATTCTTGAAAACCCATCGATGTAATTTAAATAAAGATCTATCAAAGGTGATCTATCTTAAGTGACTATCTAAGCCGGGAAGATTATGCAGCCCTTTGCTCGCTTTTTTTTTATTCATAATATACTTTTTATTATTATTCATAAAATATAAAATAATTAAAATCTACACGCATCCATACATCCGAATAACTAAACAAACTTTCAATTTGATCTAATCGTCGTGTAACGTGAAAATAATTTAGTGTAATAACAAAATAAAAAATAATTGTTATAATTCTTAATAATTAGTTGTACTAATTTGAATTTAAAAGTGAAAAGAAAAGCAGGCAGACTTTCCTATGACTGAAGGTTTAAGGCCCGCCTATTAGTTTGAATTCTAAGAATTATGCGTCACACGTTCGTCGGTATAATCGTTAACTCGACTTGCTAATTAATTTTTTTATTTCACTAATAGTAATTATTTTTTAATCACCTTTCACAATTTATTTGATGTTTTATTAATTATATGATTAAATAAACTTTTGCGTTCCTGATTGTTTCTCTTTTCTTTTAGATCTTCTGTAATTTTTATTCTTTACCAGTCTCTCTTTTAGATAGATTTTATAACAAAGCTACCTGTTGTAACGGGTACCATGTACCATGATTCGAATTCCGGAAAATTTCGACATATCTTCGCGTTTCACATCCCCTAGACCCCAAAACCACTGTCAGTTTAAAGGTTTATATCGTATATACGTTTATATATATTTCACTTTCTTGTGGACACCGTACTTTAAAAACTGCCCTAATTTAAAAAAAGGAGATGAAGTCGGATTCAAACCGATGTGTTTGGATCTTACCCTTGTAAGATCCAAATATTTCATTAATTAAAATTTTTTCTATAACTCTGGAACCAGTGAAAGTAATAAATGATATATCGTTGAAAAGCTCTCAATGAGGGCTTATTACTGCAGTTAAGAAAATCCAAATTTGTTCGGATTTTGGGCTTTTTTGGATACTTTTGGTACAGTCAATTGCAATCAAAAGGGAAAGTGCGCAACTAGATGTTACAAAAGTCCTAAATCCAAAATTTTAACGTCGTACGGCTAATCGTTTTTGAGTTATGCGAGATAAATGCGAACATAATACAGACGTCACGCCGAAACTAATCAAAATGGATACTTTCGTTGAAATTTGATAATCGACATTTTTCGCGATTACAAACTTTCTTGTACGAAGTACAAGGAAGTAAAAATTGGAAGGTAAAACGTATTTTTTTTATATTTTTCATATTATTTATATGTCAATAAAACTTCATTTCAAGTGCTAACCATAAGCCGTTTTTGCCTTATATTACCATTGCATAAAGGCGCTCATTAGACATTTGCACGATGGCACCGATTATGTTTGGCGCGGGCCTGTTAAGGCTTGACTTGTAACACCAGCCGACCTACCCTTTATTTCGTTCAAGCGTAAGGATTGCTATCGTCGAAATCGTCTACGGTATTCTAAAAAGAATTTCTAGAATGTTGACTTTTCTTTTGGATTTTTCTTTTTCAATCCGTTATTTGATTTTTTATATTCTTTCTCTTTCTTATTCTAGCACCTTCTATTACAAGAAACTTCTCTACCCGTTTCGATACTGTTGCATTTCGATTACTACACCGATCTAACAGGGCACAGTGGAAAATCAAGGTTTAGTTTAGACCAGTGATACCTAAAAACTATTTTTAAGATTGTAGCATTTTTCTCATCTTTGGTACACACTAGAAGATTTCTGAATATGTAGATGCTGTTTTTAAAATGTAGGGTGTAGATTTTTTTGTAAGTAACTGAATAAAGAAATATATTTGGTAGCTTTCTAATGCTTGTTACTAAAAAATTGGCTGAAAGCAGTCTGGGAATTAAAAGTTATGTTTACGATGTTTGAATGTCCTGGAAAATTTGATATATAGAATAGTCGAAATTTTTTAGAAAAATCAAGACGTATGTAGATCCAACACACGAGTTACAGGTTGTGTTGCAATAACACAGACAAGTATTAAACATTATTGTTTAGGCTAGTGATTTCCAAACTGTGCGCCGCGGCGCCTCGGGGAACCGCGGCCTCTTCACAGGGGCGCCGCGAAATATTGTAAAAGCTTCATAATTAATTTCACCAAGACATTTATAATTATTAATTTAATAGTAAAAAAAAACAATGAAGACACACGAGTTTTATTTATTTTTATCTCTTACTTACGAGTGGTCGTACTTTTACTTAGGGTAGGGCATCATAACCCGCCGGGTTGGTCTAGTAGTGAACGCATCTTCCCAAATCAGCTGATTTGGAAGCCGAGAGTTCCAGCGTTCAAGTCTTAGTAAATCCAGTTATTTTTACACGGATTTGAATACTAGATCATGGATACCGGTGTTCTTTGGTGGTTGGGTTTCAATTAACCACACATCTCAGGAATAGTCGAACTGAGAATGTACAAGACTACACTTCATTTACACTCATACATATCATCTTCATTCATCCTCTGAAGTATTATCTAAACGTTAGTTACCGGAGGGTAAACAGGAAAAGAGAGAGAGGGTAGGGCACCATGGAAAAATTTTAATTGACAAAGGGCGCTACGACTCGGAAAAGTTTGGAAACCACTGGTTTAGGCCATATGTTTTGAAAATCGAGAACGTCTATGCTGTACGTGAGTTATATAACAAGTGGAACACCATTGCATGGATGGAATGCATCTTGTTTGCTTCTGTTCGTTAAAAAATTGACATCCAAAAGATTTAAATAGCCAAAAAAATAAAACAGGTACAAATAAATAAATGCTATAAATAAATATGCTGTAATCATATTTAATTTGTGTTGCCCAGTAGCGGTTTTTACTAGTTTTGATTCTTCTAAGTGTAATAATTCATTTTTTTGGAAATCATTGGTGTAGAATATATTGCTCAGTAGCAATCTGTTTCGTGTTTGGATTGTTCTAAGGTAAGTATTTTTATTTTATTTTATAAATAAATAATTTTTTTACAAATTACCCAAATTACCCAAATTAGTTTCACTAATTTTTAGTTTACAAATGTATTGATATTCATTAAAACAACTTATTTATTTATTTATTCATTCTATACTTAGTGATACTTAATTGATCTTTTCAGAAAAATATTCCAGAAGTTCCTTTTATTAACGGTTAAATACAAACACATTCTTAATGAAATCTACAAATGTATATCAGTATATTAGTACGTACACATCTAAATAAAATATTTAATATATGAACTATGTTTAAATAAATAAACGCTATTCGGTTAACCATCGTGTATAATAACGCGATATTTAAAGACAGTTTTTGATACTGGAGAACTACATTCTAATGTAAAGATTTCGATACGCAAGTAATAATAAAATATGTGGTCGGCTGAAAAATTAATACCGTATCACATACGTTGTTCCGTTGTAATAATAACGGAACGGGAAGATGATGTACGATTCGGTGCTACGATGTTAACACCGACTGTCTTTCATTCATACGTACGGTTCATAAGAAACGAGTCGCTCGGTGATGCTATGAGTTGTATGTTTGTTAACTGTATCGCTCTGTTTCGTTATTCAACCTATGAAGGCCGTCTAGTAAAGTAGGGGACTAGGAGAAGGGGAAAATTTCACTTAACTTCCCGTTTCGCTTTAACTGGACAAATAATAATAATAATATCGCTTCATAAAGACTGTTACTGCATTATAGAAATACCGCCTAGTCTATGCAAAGTAGATAATCATTGGTAAACAGAGAGAGAATTTTTTGTTTTGTGTGTGTATGCAGTCTGTTACATATTATTGGTCTGTTCTCCTTTTTCTACCATTACCACAACGACAAATCATGAACAGCTAACATAAGTACACCTTCCCTAATACAACGCATACCTTTATATCCTGATTCAAGGATCTCCGCAATATAGAACGTGCATTCTCCTGCAGCATACTTCAGTCGATTATATAATACAATATTATACAATTCAATTATGTAGTAAATTAACAGTCATGTATTTTTGAAAGTTCAAAAGTTTTATCTCAGACATAGTTATAAACACACGCCCGCACGCGTACAATTTAAATTTATTTAAATCAGCATGTATCTAATTATCACGAATAACTATCGCCGTATTTATCGAACGCCTTCTGAACCTAGAAAAATTAATTCTTAAAAATCTATTTCATTTAAATACTTGGTAACCAATAACATAATTTTTAACCGAATTCAAACCAAAGAAAAAATTCTCTATTTGATTCTCTTTTACTTTCTTGTACGAAGTAAAGCGAGTATTGTGATCGCGAAAAATTTAGTTTTTCAGATTACAACGGAAATATCCATTTTCATCATCCTTGAATCTATTTTGACTAGTTTCGGCGTGACGTATATATCTCGCATAACTCAAAAACGATCAGCCGTAAGATGTTGACATTTTGAATTTAGGACTGTTGTAAGATCTAGTTGTGCACCTCCCCTTTTGGTTGCAAAAGTGTCCAAAAAGCCCACAATCCAAATTTTTTGGATCTTACAAGGGGAAGGCACATCAGTTCGAATCCGACTTCATTTATTTTTTTTTTAACTTCTTTTTTTAATTTAAATATATTGATTTATTAATAATTATTAACCTGTGATTGTAAAAAAGATTTACAATAAATAATAATTCAATAATAACAATAAAAAATAAAACAAATATGATAAAAATATCAGAAGTTATTAATGAAATACAATTTTATGTACTTCATTTTAAAAAGATGTGTACATGTAATTTAATAGGCGTACAAGGTCATGTGGTGTCCACATCAGATTTTTTATTTAGATTTACTTTGATTCTTGGTACATTACAAGGTTCCAATGTACCCTTGGTACATACAAAAACAATCTTTTATAATTATATATATATATATATATATATATTTTTTTGTCTTCAGTCATTTGACTTGTTTGATGCCGCTCTCCAAGATTCCCTATCTAGTGCTAGTCGTTTCATTTCAGTATACCCTCTACATCCTACATCCCTAACAATTTGTTTTACATATTCCAAACGTGGCCTGCCAACACAATTATTTCCTTCTACCTGTCCTTCCAATATTAAAGCGACTATTCCAGGATGCCTTAGTATGTGGCCTATAAGTCTGTCTCTTCTTTTAACTATATTTTTCCAAATGCTTCTTTCTTCATCTATTTGCCGCAATACCTCTTCATTTGTCACTTTATCCACCCATCTGATTTTTAATATTCTCCTATAGCACCGCATTTCAAAAGCTTCTAATCTTTTCTTCTCAGATACTCCGATCGTCCAAGTTTCACTTCCATATAAAGCGACACTCCAAACATATACTTTCAAAAATCTTTTCCTGACATTTAAATTAATTTTTGATGTAAACAAATTATATTTCTTACTGAAGGCTCGTTTCGCTTGTGCTATTCGGCATTTTATATCGCTCCTGCTTCGTCCATCTTTAGTAATTCTACTTCCCAAATAACAAAATTCTTCTACCTCCATAATCTTTTCTCCTCCTATTTCCACATTCAGCGGTCCATCTTTGTTATTTCTACTACATTTCATTACTTTTGTTTTGTTCTTGTTTATTTTCACGCAATAGTTCTTGCGCAGGACTTCATTTATGCCGTTCATTGTTTCTTCTAAATCCTTTTTACTCTCGGCTAGAATTACTATATCATCAGCAAATCGTAGCATCTTCATCTTTTCACCTTGTACTGTTACTCCGAATCTAAATTGTTCTTTAACATCATTAACTGCTAGTTCCATGTAAAGATTAAAAAGTAACGGAGATAGGGAACATCCTTGTCGGACTCCCTTTCTTATTACGGCTTCTTTCTTATGTTCTTCAATTATTACTGTTGCTGTTTGGTTCCTGTACATGTTAGCAATTGTTCTTCTATCTCTGTATTTGAACCCTAATTTTTTTTAAATGCTGAACATTTTATTCAGTCTACGTTATCGAATGCCTTTTCTAGGTCTATAAACGCCAAGTATGTCGGTTTGTTTTTCTTTAATCTTCCTTCTACTATTAATCTGAAGCCTAAAATTGCTTCCCTTGTCCCTGTACTTTTCCTGAAACCAAATTGGTCTTCTCCTAACACTTCTTCCACTCTCCTCTCAATTCTTCTGTATAGAATTCTAGTTAAGATTTTTGATGCGTGACTAGTTAAACTAATTGTTCTGTATTCTTCACATTTATCTACCGCTGCTTTCTTTGGTATCATGACTATATATATATATATATATATAGTTTCTTAAATTTAAAACGTATTGTACATCAAAAATATAAAAATAAATTAAGAGATGTGAAAAATATAATATCAGTTGAGATAGGCTATGTAATAATAATTACTACGAGCTAATAAATAAAACTGAAAGAAAGATGCCTATTTTTTAAAAATTTATGTTCCATACAAAACAATTTTGTAATTACAAAATTGCATGTTCAGTTTTGAAACGTCACACGGCATATTTTCTTCCAAATGTGGTGGAACATTGTTTTTAACGTGACATAGAAAGACTCTTTTTAGTTTGTAACTCTTTTAGATTTTTATCAATAAATGATAAAAACTCAATTTAAAAATTAAAACCTGATATTTAGTTCATAAAAATTATTAACGCTGATAAACCTTTATTTAACAGTACGTTAAATAATACCTCTGAAGTAATACCTAACGGTGGTCCCGGAGGCTGTTATCATTAACTGTAGTTTTCTGTTTTCTATGATAGAAAATAATAATCTGATGTGGACACCACGTGACTTCCTTGTACGCCTATTAAATTACATATACACATTTTTAAAAGGACATAAAATTTTATTTCATTAATAAATTCTTTTTTTTCATATTTTTTTTATTGTTATTATGGAATTATTTTATCGTAAAACTATTTTACAATCAGGTTAATAATTATTAATAAATCGACATAAATAATTTTTTAAAAAAAGTAAAAAAAAGAGAAGAAATCTGGTTCGAACCGATGTGCCTTCCCCTTGTAAGATCCAAATTACATTTTTATTTAGCTATAACTCTGGAACCAATGAAAATAAGTACCACTAATATCGTTGAAAAGCTCTCAATGAGGGCTTATTACTGCAATTAAGACGCAGGATGCCGTGTTAATTCAATTTAAACTAATTGTACTGTGTTATAGTATAAAACAGGTTAGACGGTGATTCAATCTTATCAAGTGTGCTTCCATCATCTTTACGTCAATCTAACAACAAAACTTAACCTTAAAATTAAATAAGCTGGACTAAGTTAAAATTAAAAATACAAAATACTGGACTAGTGGTAAACACCTCGTCACAAATCACTTGTTTAACGGCTGTTTTTCGAAGTTTAAGGTTCTGAGGGTCAAATCAGGTTAAATAGTAAGGTAAAGTTAAATAGGATAGACAATGGATTTCAGTGAATTTTGGTGGTCCGGGTTCGATTAACCGCACGTCTCAGGAACGGTCTGTTCAAAACTATACATCTCATTCACATGTTTTATATTTATATATATCCTCGTTTCATTGCGCTATACGATTGCGTATTGTTTACTATTTGTTTATTATGTTAACCTTTGGGACTACCGTTAGATATTACTTGAGAGGATGAGGTGAATGATAAGTAGCGTATGAAAAATGCCATACCTGACCGGGATTCGAGCCCGGGACCTTCGGATGAAAGGCCGAGACGCTACCACTTGCGCCACGGAGGCCGGCCCGGCATTGTTTACTAGTTGAACAGATCGCAACGTATACAATAGGGATAAAAAGTAAGAGAGTTTATTTTTGTTTATTTATTTATTTTTCTAATTAACAATACAGTTATATTAATTTAATCGTTTTTGTATTATTTTCGGCCAAAAAAAATAGTGTTCAAGACTTACTTACGTCGAATAGTTCTCCAATAAAAAAACGGTATTATAAATAATATACGAAAGCTTTACTTTAATAACCTAAATTTCCTGATTCATTAATAACAGAGATAAAACAGAAATTACCGCATATTGTGTAACGAAATTGTAATTAATTAAATTATACATACCAGTTAAATTATACATAGATAATCGCATAATAAGAATTAGTGAATGGGTTAATAAGAACAGAATTAATTAAGTGTGTGTTATTCAATTCATTCGAAATTATTATTTTTATTTCTGAAGTATTAGGATAATATAGTACAAATGAAATATCAAATTTAAATTTTATTCTAATTATTTTCAATTACATACCAAAATGAAATTAATTTATTTATTTTACTCTAAATATTTGTCCTAACGTCAACGAGTGTCTGAAAATATAAAAAATTACTCGTATGTTTATATTTAACAAGCAATTTATTATCTTTTTTCTCTTCTTCAAGTAAAAATAATTTTTCTAAAGATTTGCTTTAAACGACGTAAAAAAAAAAAAAAAAACAAAAAACAGGTTGACTCAACGAAAGTGCGATACTGTAAAAGTTAATTACGAAGTAATATTAAGCAAGCGAATATCCCGTATTAAGGATTAGTCCTTATCAAGTGTTTTATACCTGGGGGAGTTATCACCTGTCATTGTGACCTTTTACGCTAATATTTATAGGGCCTATACGGTTTTAAAAAGTTAGTTTTTTTTTAAATTGCGCTCTTTAAAAAGATGTTCAACTACAGATCGGGAATTTATTTATTATCATTAAACTGTCCTAAAAAAAAAATCTTAATTCTGAATTACAACATCCGAATACGACCGCTATTTCGATTTACACATTTTTCTAGTCTTTTTTACTTCCTTGAACGAACTTAACCGAAAACTTTCGGTTTTCAGATTTCAACGGAAATATCCATTTTGACCATCCCTGAATCCATTTTGACTAGTTTCGGCGTGACGTTCTGTACGTACGTATGTGTCTCGCATAACTCAAAAACGATTAGCCGTAGGATGTTGAAATTTTGGATTTAGGACTGTTGTAAGATCTAGTTGTGCACTTTCCCTTTTGATTGGAATCGACTGGACCAAAAGTGTCCAAAAAAGCCCAAAATTATTATTTTTTTTTTGCATTTTGGACTTTTTGTTAACTGCAGTAATAAGAACTCATCGAGAGATTTTCAACAATATATCATAAGCGGTACTTATTTTCAGAATTATAGCCAAATAAAATCTGAATTAATGTAATATTTGAATCTTACAAGGGGAAGGCACATCAGTTCAAATCCGACTTCATTTGCTTTTTCGTAACTTCTGTTTTTTAATTTAAATATATTGATTTATTAATAATTTTTAACCTTTAATTGTAAAAAAATTTTTCCATAAATAATAATTCAATAATAACATTAAAAAAAGAGAAAATATCAGAAGTTATTAATGAAATAAAATTTTATGTACTTTTCATTTTAAAAAAAAATGTGTACATGTAATTTAATAGGTGTACAAGGAAGTCATGTGGTATCCAAAACAGATTTTTTTTTTAAAATGTTTTCCATTACACGCGTGAACTGAGATCATTCATAAAGTTCTCGGCCTGAAATAGAGATGGCGCAAGTATGACCAAATGAGTATCGTATTTGTCAAAAATGATCCTTTAGATGACGTGTTGCGAAGTTTCAGACGTGTGTGCGTTCGGTTGCTTGTTTTTGGCGATCGAAAAAGTTTGCCATTTTTACAAAAATGTATAAAATTGAAGTCAAACTGATATAAAGAACTTTTATTAAAAGGTTTAACCCCGAAGGAAATACAAAATGAGTTAAATTAATCTTCCCCCTTTGTTCTCGAACGTGGCTCCCCCTTTGCTGAATTTAAACGTGGCTCGTACATTTATTCAAGATGATAAACGCTAGGGACACCCAAAAATTGATACGATCGGCGAAATCGTCACAAAATTTGGAATGCCGTATTGAATGTTCGCCAAAAAGTACGCCAGCTGACATTGCAAATATCCCGATGGCCGTGTCCACTAAATTTTACCTATGTTTTAAATAGGAACAAGAGGTAAATATTAAAAATTAAAAAAACACGACTGCATAAAAAACACTGCTCTTTAATATAGAATAATTACTAATATAATTAAAGAGCGCGCAAGTGGTAATTTTTGTATATAGTATAATTTTTCCTCCAAAATTCATTTAAAACACTACATATATATATATACTGTCGCGTGTTCGCGGTTTGATCAGGGTATTGAGAGGTTGACAATTGAAAATGTTATAATAATTACAATTTACTAGTTAAAGAACATAAATAAAACAAGACCTCCCACGGTCTTTTAACGGGATTATGATGTTCGTTAAGCGGCTACAAACCCATAGATATAATTATACCGCTATTACTGTAGTCGATGTTCTAGTTACCAAATCTTTCTACTGACAAAACACAAACCGCGATTAAAGTTCAGGAAATATTATGAAAAATTTACTTTAAATAATTCTAAGATTACTTTCGCGGGCCTCCGTGGCGCGAGCGGTATTGTCTCGGGCTTTCATCCGGAGGTCCCGGATTCGAATCCCGGTCAGGCATTGGCATTTTTTCACACGCGCTACAAATCATTCATCTCATCCTCTAAAGTAAATACCTAACGGTGGTCACGAGATTAAATTAACAAAAAAAATAAGAAGAACGCTTTGTAATTTTTTTTTTGAAAAAAATTAAAAAAACGTTTTCGTGTTATCATCGCCCGGAATAAAATGGTATTATAAAAAAAAAAATAATAAAAACTATAACTAGCCTAAAAAAATTTAACATAAATCTTATATCTAATATGACAACTTTCTTAAAATACATTTAAAATTAATATCACAGCCGTAAAACTAGAATTAAATTAAGGGTAAACACAAAAAATATATAAAATTTAACTAAAAATAAACAGAATTTAACAAAATCCAAGAGGGGTGTAAAGGACCCCTTCTCGGATAACTGAATAAAAAAACGAACACAAAAACGTAAAAATTAAAACAAAAGCTAACACATTAACTCTTCCAATACAAATACTTAGTCGAGCCTAGAAACGGATTTCTGAGAAATCTAAGAATTATATTCTCTTGTGCGCTCGCGCCTGTGTGCGTTTGTGTTTGTGTGTGTGTTGTGTATCCCGATATATTCAAAAATTTGATTTATCGGATACGCAGCATTTAATTACAAGTTACACGGGAATAAAATGTTCAGTATACAACAGATTAATTATGTACGCGATTGTTTTACAGAAATATGTAGGACGTCCTTGTGTACGGTACGTTAAGGAAAATCTCGTTGCATTACTTTCTTTTACTATTCGTTGATATTAAATTATAAATTTTATCTAAAAACATCTAAATAGTAATTAAAAGGTATATAATATAATATTGCACGGGGATACTAGATGTTATAGCGGGAAGGTAAACATCAGTTAACTTACAAAAAAAAAGTTTCGTATAAAAAATGACTTTCCTCTGAAACCGTCTATTGAAATACCTCTCCTGGAAGAATATTATAAAAAATATTATTACCCGATATTATAGAAGAACTACCTTCGAAATGTCATGAAAACCTTTTTAAGAAAGTAATTTAAAACTCGATTCGTTTTCCGCCGTTTGAAAATTTACCGTGAAACGTATAAAAGTGTACAGGATGGAATTTCCATTATTCTTCGAAACGATAAAATAAAAAATTCCAAAGCTTAAATTATACGTAATATTCGGATAAAGTTCACTAAGATAGAACGAAATTTATAAAAGTAGATGGAGAGTCGAACTTTCCAGAAATTATCAAAACCAGGAACAACACCCGGTCAGATGAAAGACGAGAAAACCAAAGACGTTTAGCGAAAGCATTTCGGGAAAGGAAAAAGAACGAGAAATTGATACCGTGTAAATCGTGATCTTTAATCGGTAATTAAAAGTAAACCCTTCCACCTACGGCCCAATGAAATGAGGTACGCATGTGACATGTAAACTAGGGGTAGTTTTGTACAGACTCAGACTTACAATTTCTGAGATGTGAGGTTAATTGAATCCTAACCGCCAAAGTAAACCTGTATCCACTGTCTAGTAATCAAATCTGTGTAAAAGCAACTAAATTTTACAAGGAAAATGTTTTTAATTCTGAGAACATTCGACTTCGAAGGTCAGCTGCTAAACAACTGATTTGCGATGACGAGTTAACTGCTAGACCGACCCGATCGGAATATAAAATAATTTTTGTACTTTACAAAAAATTGCCACGAATGCCCGAAATTCTAAACGAAGAACCTTCCGGATGAAAAAAAATGAGAAGATATCACTCTATTATTTAATTTTTCATTTAAAGTTTTTATCCAGAATAACTCGCGATGGGATCATCAAGGGAATTTTTTCAACAAAATCAATAATAATAATAATTCAATTAATTTGTCGAAGGGTAAGGCTTGAATATATGTAAATATTAAATAAAGTAATTTGGGTCGAATAGTAATTTATTATATTCTTATAATAATGTAACGTCTTTCCATAATAGTTTCTGTTACTTAATTTAATATTATGATATATGAACACGAATATCGCATTTCCGATCTTAAACCGTCTGGCCGGGCCACCATATGCCACGTGTGAGCGTTAAAAAATAATCTTATTTCATAACTACATCACGTATTTATTCAATTTTTCTAAACACGTTGACTACAGGACGCCTGAAGTCCTATTTCCGTACACCATGAAGTTGTAATCGATTTAAGAAAGAGAATCTTTTTTAAATTTGCAGTTAAAAAAAAAATTATATATATATATATATATATATCAAAATGTGTTTGGGGGTGGAGAGTGAAAATGGATTTTCTTTACTTTTAAGGTATGAGCAGTAGAAAAATATCATATTCATAAAATTGGGATTCCTTTATATATATAAAACAAACTGGTGTGTAATATATATGAAAAAGGGGAAGTTCCGTCAGGCTTCAAAAAGAGTGTTATAGTCATGATACGAAAGAAAGCAGGAATAGATAAATGTGAAGAATACAAAACAATTAGTTTAACTAGTCACACATCAAAAATCTTAACTAGAATTCTATACAGAAAAATTGAGAGGAGAGTGGAGGAAGTGTTAGGAGAAGACCGATTTGGTTTCAGGAAAAGTATAGGGACAAGGGAAGCAATTTTAGGCCTCAAATTAATATTAGAAGGAAAATTAAAGAAAAACAATCCAACATACTTGGCATTTATAGACCTAGAAAAGGCATTCGATAACGTAGACTGGAATAAAATGTTCAGCATTTTAAAAAAATTAGGGTTCAAATACAGAGATAGAAGAACAATTGCTAACATTTACAGGAACCAAACAGCAACAGTAATAACTGAAGAACATCAGAAAGAAGCCGTAATAAGAAAGGGAGTCCGACAAGGAGGTTCCCTATCCCCGTTACTTTTTAATCTTTACATAGAACTAGTTGTTAAAGAACAATTTAGATCCGGAGTAACAGTACAAGGTGAAAAGATAAAGATGCTACGATTTGCGGATGATATAGTAATTCTAGCCGAGAGTAAAAAGGATTTAGAAGAAACAACGAACAGCATGGATGAAGTCCTACGCAAGAAATACCGCATGAAAATAAACAAGAACAAAACAAAAGTAATGAAATGTGGTAGAAATAACGAAGATGATTACTGAATGTGAAAATAGGAGGGAAAAGATTATGAAGGTAGAAGAATTTTGTTATTTGGTAAGTAGAATTACTAAAGATGGACGAAGCAGGAAGGATATAAAATGCTGATTAGCACAGGCGAAACGAGCTTTCAGTCAGAAACATAATTTGTTTACATCAAAAATTAATTTAAATGTCAGGAAAAGATTTTTGAAAGTATATGTTTAGAGCGTCGCTTTACATGGAAGTGAAACTCGGACGATCGGAGTACCTGAGGAGAAAAGATTAGAAGCTTTTGAAATGTGGTGCTATAGGAGAATGTTAAAAAATCAGGGTGGGTGGATAAAGTGACAAATGAAGAGGTGTTGCGGCAAATCTATGAGAAAGAAGCATTTGGAAAAATATTGTTAAAAGAAGAGACAGACTTATAGGCCACATACTAAGGCATCCTGGAATAGTCGCTTTAATATTGGAGGGACAGGTAGAAGGAAAAAATTGTGTAGGCAGGCCACGTTTGGAATATGTAAAACAAATTATTAGGGATGTAGGATGTAGGATGTAGGGGGTATACCGAAACGAAACGACTAGCACTAGATAGGGAATCTTGGAGAGCTGCATCAAACCAGTCAAATGACTGAAGATAAAAAAACAAAACAAAAAAAAACAAACAGCATATCCTGACTGACTGAGAGATTCATCAACCCAGCAAAAACTACTGAAGATAAATTAATGAAAATTTGTATACATGTTCTTCTTACGGTGTCAGTGCCCACTGAGAAAGGACTTTTTGAAACTCTGAGTTCAAAAGATTGAAATGGAATTTTTTTTTAATTCCGGCAATTTTTTTTTTTCATTTCTTGGTAACAAATGAAGATATCAAGTTGGTTTTTGGTTTGTAATTTTCATGTAAATATCTAAAAACACATTTCTAAATTTTTTGGAATTCGACCTTGAAAGTTGAGAAGAAAAGTAAAAAAAAATTGAACAATTGAATTCTTTGTCGCTAAACTCGACAATCTTCCTCCTCTTTGCCAGCGAAGACAGAGGATCTCCAGGACGAAGGGTTTTTACGTGGACCTTCTGCCACGAAAGTTGTGGATGTTGAACTATCCATAATCCTATTCTTTGCCGGTTAATATATCGCAAGGTGCGGGCGGACAGACGGTTTGACGTACCCCGGATCATTGATCCTGTCTGGATGAAAACGTATTACATACTTTCGATTTATATTCCCAAATATTTGTTAAACTACGAATTATCTTTGGATAGCCATTTATATCAGGTGAACAACTTAAAACCGAACCACTACAGAATAAACATTGTTGCTTTACGAAAAAAGAAAAAAAAATTGTTACAAAACTCTTACCGGCCCGATTTCATTTATTAAATAACGATTAATCATAAAAATTGTATTCTGTAAATGTGATATATATTACATATAAATGACATCGGGCCGGTAAGAGTTTTGTAACAAATTTTTATTTTTTTTGCTTATTGTATGGAATGCTTAAATATGGTTTATTATGTATTATTGTATATTACATAAATTTAACATGTATTTTTTGTTAAAGAAAATTCTAAATTAATAACAGATTTTGACAATAGAATTGTAGTGTCTTATCTTTTTTGATATCAGCATCGTTTTGTTAAAAACAGTTTTATTTACATTACAGAAATTTTTGTTTTTTGAGCGTACCTGCGAGACTCTTACCGTACGGTTTACAATTTCATTATAATTTTTTTGGATATTACTGCGTTTTTTACATTATGCTTTAATTTTTTTATGAATTACTGATTGTTATCTTATGGGTTTATTATTAAAATTTATTGCGTTAGAACAATCACATTGAATTTCACGACCAATTTTTTTTTGTTCATAGTCATATCATTCACTCCGTACCATATTTTTTATTTTTTAATAAAACTATTATAATGATCTTTACGAATCGAAAATCCGTGATGTAATATTGCGCTTATTACTTTGTAAGTGTAACCCTCAATTTTTATCGTTAAATTTGATTTTACCAATCTAATTTATTTTTATTTATTATTTATTCTATTTAGTTTTTTATTTATTCTTTTTCCTAATAAAACTACTATAATCTCTTGTAAACTAATACTTTTATTTATTTATTTTTTTTAAGAAGTGATGGGAATTAAACAAATTGTTTCATCTTCAATACTTTCATTTACATAACAGCATTTACTATTAAAATAAGCTGTAGTATATTTTCTTTTAAATTTTAGTATTTCAAGTACGTTATAAAGTTTTTGTACGCTACCTAGTGCTACCACGTACAGCTATCTAGCGGCGTGATTTGTAAAGGTCCAATAAAAAAATAATAAAGTGACATATTCGAGTCCCACGGTTCATCAAATGGAAAAACAAACGTTGTCTAATAAAATTCGAGGTTTTTTATGAAAGTATTCTTTATTACAAACCTAACTGAACTGAAATATAATGTTTTCAGGCTTATTTTATTTTTTCCCATTTTCATTTCGCCGTTAGATTAGGTCACGTTTACAACTGTAAACGTTGACTTCGTCGCCTCTTACCGACGAAGTTTTAACGAACTCCGTGATGCGTTTCTCGAAAGGATACAGAACCTATTTAAGATTCTACTGTAGCGATCATTTCCTCAGTTAAATAAGGCATTTTAAAAAACCACAACATCAAAAACCAAAACTACACTTCACCGAGCCGTGAACAGTTTGCAACTGATAAACAACAGATGAGAATAGTAACATATGCGACCGATAGTGGCGCTAGTAGTAGCAGCGTTAAAGGTGATTCACCGCAATTCGGGCCTGGTCAGTAAGATATAAATTGCTCACCTATTAAGAGTCCGTGCGTTAATCTAAATTCAAATTCAGTAGAATTTAATAAACTATTGGTTTTTAGGTGAACCGTTTTGAGATTGAAAGCGCAAAAATACAAATTATGTAGCTGATAAATTTATTCGTACAAACAAAGGACAATAAATTAACCACACGTTCACATACAAACACATTCGTACTAACAAAGAATATTTCATCAAATGTGTTATAACAATTTGGAAAAATAAAAGCAAAACTGACAATTTAATACGAATTTTAAAATTTTCATAGTTAATACCGGTTTTAATTTACCAGATATTAGATTAAATTTAACAATTTTTTTTAATCCATTAAATTAAATTTAATTAATTAATTAATCAATCCTACAAATATAAATTTTAATTTTTAAAAAGATACTTTTATCTACCTATAATCACATGAACAAATAAAGTCGTTAGCGACTTATCAGTGTAATGTAATTGTACCGGTAAATTTTTAATCTTGGACAAACTCAGGTCGACTACTCCTGAGACGTGCGGTTAATTGAAAATCTAACCACCAAAAATCCACGATTCTTCTTTTTCTGTTTAGCCTCCGGAAACGTCGTAAAATATTACTTCAGAGGATGAATGATGATAGTATGTATGAGTGTAAGTAGATTGTAGTCTTGTTCAGTCTCAATTCGACCGTTCCTGAGATGTGTGGTTAATCGAAACCCGACCACCAATGAACACCGGTATCCACGATCTAGTATTCAAGTTCGAATAAAAGCAACTACTTTTATGAAAATTTATTAGAATTGAACTTCGGCTTCGAAATCAGCTGATTTACGGCGACGAGTTTACCGGTCCCCGGTGGGTTGAACTAAATTTTGATTCGATTAAAAGAAAGAAAAACCCGTGTATAACTTTATTTTTGGTATAATATTTAAAAAATTCGAACGTAAGATTTTACAATACGATGGAAACGCGCTTAAGTTGGTCCGTTATGTTCCGCATCAAGTGTTTCGCTTTCTCATTACTGTATTTCTTATATCGAATAAAACAATTACAATAACTAACCGATTAAAAAATAAATAAATAAATAAAAGAAAAAATCGGTTGGAATCCTTGAACCTTTGCTCCTGTGACTGGCTGGCGACGCGCTTCATCACTACACCATAAGGTCATGTGAAAATACATAGTAATCTATGTAAATAAAACTACAGTATCTTTTTTATTATCTTATTCTTAAGAATATAGAAAATAAAACGGTAAAGGCCTTTATTTTTTTAAAAGTTTTTATAATAAATTAACTAAATTTCCCTAAGTTTCTCCTGTTATCAGTACTTAATAAATAACAAACGGAAAAATCATTATTACAAGAGTTACACAAAATAGTTTTTTTTTTTTTATACTAAGTAATTAATTTAATATTTTATCTTCTAAATATTTATTTACAAAAATGCATATTCCGTAAAAAAATCGTTAAAGAAAACAAAATTATATTACTCAAAGTAGGAATATTAACTAAAATATGAAACTGTAAAATTGTTTCCCAAGATATTTATTTAAATTTTTGAGATATATTTTACTGACGTTGAGATTAATTTAAAAAAAAAAAAAAAAAAAAAATACTTTTTTCCGATTAGACACGTAAAAAAAAATAAAAAAAATATATATAAAACCGACTGGAAAAGATTGAAAGACAGATTCTACGACGATGCATCGGGAAAAACAATAAAAATGACGGGATTTGGAGAATTATCCAAACGAAGAGATTTACAAAACGATCATCCCGATAACTAATAAATTTAGAAAGAAGAGAATTTCCTTTCTAGGACATATTTTCAGAACGGAAGAGAACAGACTTACCAGACGGATAATTGAACTTTTCTGGAACAAGAAAAGCAGACCGAACCGGTTATACGAAGTACAGAAAGACATGGAAGAATTAGACATAACCCGTGAAAACCTAAATACGAAAACCGGAAACTATGAGAAATTAAAAAATAAAGAAACAAGATTCCTATCAATACCAAGAAAACAATAAGCCGGGTGTACTCTGAACAAGAAGATCTGAAACCCTTAGAAATTACTGGCAAAAAAGAAAAGCTGAAAAACAACAAATCAGCAAGAAAAGAAAACTTGCCAAAAAAAAAAAATAAACTAAAGTGATCCATTATGGTCTTAAAAGTAATAAAAATTTTTTTTTTTAAAAACCGACAAAAGAAAATTCATTAAGAAGTAAAAGATAATAAATTTTTAATCCTTAAAAAAATTTCGATGAACTGACGTCATCGCCAAATTCAAATCAAACAATCATTTAACATCCAATTTATTACAGATTTCTAACCGAGTTTCGTGGTGGAGCGGTAGCATCTCACCCTATCATCCAAGAAAGGTTTCAGGTTCAAATCCCCCGGTCAGGCATAGCAAAGAAAATAACATAACAAACATTAAAAAAAACAATTGAAACAATGTTATTCTGAATTTTTACTTTCCCGTCAAAATAACGCTAGATTTTGACCAAACTCGGTCAGATTACTTCTATATAACTTAAAAGGTCTACGGGGTGAGGTTGTAGAGCAAAGTCATCTTCGCTATCTCATGATTTTGCGTAATTAAGGTAATATTTTTCCTAGGCGCATTTGTTAACGATTAAAAAATAACAATATCGCAAAATCGCATCCCCAACCCAAAAAATGCTCTAAACAGTTGCTATGTTGTGACATCACGAATCAGCGGTAGAATTAAATAAATGAAGTGTAAAAAAGTAACTCGGTTTTGGCCAATTCTCGAACTCGATCGCCCGGTCGACTAGGTACCCGGTGCGTTAAGCCTCGCGGTTACATCAGTCTGTCGATGATACAAACGAAATTCGTTCCATTTATATTGTGAAATTACATTAGTTTAGCGAATGCAGACCCTCGCTGCTAGTAACGCCACACCCGCACTAATTAAATACGGTATGCGCGCGCGCAAACATAGACTCTTTGAATTAAATAAACGAAAAAATATTATATTGAAGTAAAATATTTTAAATTATTGCCGGGTGTGTGTGTAATATAATAAGATATAATAATAGATTGATATATATAATAACTAAACGGTTGATATTTTAACGGGCATACTGGTAAATTGGTGTATTTACTTTGACATGATTTCGGTTTTATAAAATTGTATCATATATAGGTATACATTTTATTAAGCTTTTAAATAAAGATAATTTAAATCAGACGCAAATAAATGAAACTGTATTTTGAATAGCGTGCAGAAAAACAACTTTGAGAAACCAACGCATAATTTAATTTCTATTTCACTATTTTTCAATTTCAGTTTTATCCATTAGCAACTACGCGCACATTCTGCACGCGTAGTTGACTCTCTCTCGTATGAGGCCGTTCGGGTGATGCGCTCGTTGAAATACAAAATCCGTTTAAATTCTTTTTTGGGTTAATACCCATTTTTTAATTTACGCGAAAAATAAAGCTTTTAGACTCGAATCTTTTGTTTTTTACCCAAGATTTTTCGAAAACAATTAAAAATACAGTTCTGGGACGTACTTTGTTTCAGATGAAATTTCAGATAAAATCACTAAACTTCCTCCTTAAATTGGGTGTCTAATTAAGAAAAGTGTGGCTTAATTTTTACAAAACAGGGCGAAATTTTTCGTCAGCCGACACTCGTTAACAAAGCGTATCCAAATTTATTTTCACATTAAACTTCCTTCTTTATTTTCACTTATAATTGATACGTTCACCTGAGAGTTTTACATTTTTCGTGAATCACTCTGTATATATGCACACATACGCGTAGAAATTCAAGAATAGAATATCAAACGTAAGAAATATAAATAAATAAAAAATTACAAAAGAAGATAATTTAATACCGAAATAATAATCACAATTACACATAAATAAATAATTTTAAACATATAATCTGCAAAAGGGGAATCCTTAAAACATTCGTAGCACTAATCCTTTAAAGATTACAAAAATAAAAATAATAATATACCTAAGCGAAAGAAATATAGGTGATATAAATGAATTTTAGTTGCAAAGAATTAAACCCACCGGGTTGGTCTAGTGGTTAACGCGTCTTCCCAAATCAGCTGATTTGGAAGTCGAGAGTTACAGCGTTTAATTCCTAGTTAAAGCCAGTTATTTTTACACGGATTTGAATACTAGATCGTGGATACCGGTGTTCTTTGGTGGTTGGGTTTCAATTAACCACACATCTCAGGAATGGTCGAACTGAGAATGTGCAAGACACACTTCATTCACAATCATACATTCACAATGTTTCACTTCATTCACTTCATTCACAATCCTCATTCATCCTCTGAAGAATTATTTAAACGGTAGTTACCGGAGGCTAAACAGGAAAAAGAAAGCAAAGTTGCAAAGAATTAAAAATATAAAATTTACTAAAATGAATATAAGTGTAGTAAAATACGCAAAGGAATTACTTTTATTATTAGTTTAGGATAAACCTTGTCTTGTTTAAGATACATATATTTTTTTTGAAAATTATAAAGTTAATAAAAAAATTCTAGTAAATAAGTATAAAAATAAATTAAATTTTGCCGATAAAAAACAATTTTTTTTATATGTTTATCTTTATACAATCGATAAATGGTTAAGTGATACATTATTATAATTATTTCTTTGTACAAGGAAGTATTATAATCGCGAAAAATTTCGGTTTCCAGATTTCAACGAAAATATCCATTTAGACCATCCCTGAATCCATTTTGACTAGTTTCGGCGCATACCTCACTACGGCATAACTCATAACTGTATATACCTCGCATAACTCAAAAACGATTAGCCGTAGGATGTTGAAATTTTGGACTGATGACTGTTGTAACATCTAGTTGTGCACCTCCCCTTTTTATTGCAATCAGCTGAACCAAAAGTGTCCAAAAAAGGCCCAAAATCCAAAAAAAATTGGATTTTGGACTTTCTCTTAACTGAGAATAAGCCCTCGTTGAAAGATTTTCAACGATATATCATATGGTCCTTATTTTCATCGGTTCCAGAGTTGTAGCCAAATAAAATTTTAATTAATGAAATATTTGGATCTTATAAGGAGAAGGCACATCGATTCCAATTCGACTTCATCTCCTTTTTTCTACGTTTTTCTTTAATTTAAATATATTGATTTATTAACAAATATTAACATCTGATTGTAAAAAAAATTACAAGAAATAATAATTCAATAATAAAAAAAATGTAATAAAAAAAATAAATATATTAAAAATATATGCAATTTGATAGGCGTACAAGGAAGCAGGAGCGATATAAAATGCCGAATAGCACAAGCTAAACGAGCCTTCAGTAAGAAATATAATTTGTTTACATCAAAAATGAATTTAAATGTCAGAAAAAGATTTTTGAAAGTGTATGTTTGGAGTGTCGCTTTATATGGAAGTGAAACTTGGACAATCGGAGTATCTGAGAAGAAAAGATTAGAAGCTTTTGAAATGTGGTGCTATAGGAGAATGTTAAAAATCAGACGGGTGGATAAAGTGACAAAGGTATTGCGGCAAACAGATGAAGAAAGTAGCATTTGGAAAAATATAGTTAAAAGAAGAAACAGACTTATAGGCCACATACTAAGGCATCCTGGAATAGTCGCTTTAATATTGGAAGGACAGGTAGAAGGGAAAAATTGTGTAGGCAGGCCACGTTTGGAGTATGTAAAACAAATTGTTGGGGATGTAGGATGTAGAGGGTATACTGAAATGAAACGACTAGCACTAGATAGGGAATCTTGGAGAGCTGCATCAAACCAGTCAAATGACTGAAGACAAAAAAAAAGAAAACAAGGAAGTCATGTGGTGTCCACATCAGATTTTCTGATATCGCCATATAAGCTTGAAGGTTGTGCGTGGGACATGGAAATGAAATTTTACTACGCCTGCCCGAGATTCGAATCCGGGACTCCGAACGAAAGGCCAAGACACTACCGCTCCGCCACGAAGATCGTCAAATATTCATAGTCGGCAATATTTATTTACTTTTTTACATTTAATTGTGTATTTTGTGACGTTGTCCGATCAAGATTTTATCCTTTGAGTAATCCAGGCAAATTCTGGAAAAGATCCTTTTAGGTAGATTTCATAAGAAAAAACCTATTGTAATGGGTACCATGATTCGACTTCCGGAAAATTTCCACATATCTTCGCGTTTCACATCCCCCAGACCCCAAACCACCGTCAGTTCAAAAGCTTATATATATATATATATATATATAAGCCATATATATATTATTTCTCTTTCTTGTATATATTTATTACGATAACTGCCGTAATTTCGCGTCAATCACCTTCGAATTGATACATAAAATAAAACGACTAAATATCTCGGTCGAGTTCGTTAACTGGCAAAATTGGATCATGAGGATGGAAATGGGGGTTTTGCAAAAAAAAACCCCAAAAAAATCGCTATAACATACTTATTAAGTAAAATATCGAATTCGTTTAAAGTTTCTACAATTTTTTGCATAAGGGCCTAAAACTTATCTAAGTAGTAAAGTTTTTTGATATCACCAACCACTGGTCCAGGTGATGGAAAAATGGGGTTTCGAAAACAAATAAAATCACACCTCCCTTAATAGGCATATCATCGAATCGGTTTAATGTGGTCGTTAGTCCTCTAAACATTACATAAAGCTTTTTTCTGTAACAATTTTTGATATTAACAACCCTTACGGTAAGGGATGACCAAAATATTGCTGGATCAGCAAAATATCTAATATTAAAATATATAATTGCTGGATCCAAAATATCGCTATTGTAAGAAGATGGGGCTTGTCGTTCGCTAAACATGTGAAACATTTTTTCACATGCCACCATTATCGTATCGAGTAAATTTGAAGTTTTTCTTAACTTTAAGGTGGAAATCTTTTTTGTCCCCTACTTTTTTGTCCCACCGGTGCCTTTTGGCGTGCCGAAAGGGATTTTTTTAATTCACGGAGTAAATGCCTGCAGCCATTTCTGACGTGATGTAAATAATGTATTACGTACCGATCAGAAAAAATATACATTTATTTATTATTTAATCTTTGAAATATTAATGTCGTTAACAATTTTTTTATTCATAATTAAAGAAAAAAAAACTTTTTTTAATATAAAACGTATGTTTATATGAAGCTTCAAATGAATTCCAGAGATGCTTCTCCAGTACTGGGTGTAAAACCGGATGAATAACCTTAACAATTATTTGCCGATTTGAATGAATATTTACATTTTTCTTAAATTTAAACGCACTACAGGAAAATATTCCGATGAATATCAATGTTATTTCGCCATTATTTATACGTATATGTCAATTATAAATAATAAAGTAATAAAAAAAAGAAACAAAAAACAAAGAATTCCCTTAAGATGAGAGTTGTCAATTATAAATGAAAGCAGCCTATGAACTACTACCAAAACACCACCAACACACACAGAAAGATATATATATATATATACAATCTGTTGTAGTATAGTCATTATATCACGTATTTTAAACTTTCACCCATTACGTTACTATTTAAAAACGATGGGGAGGGAAATTTTATAAGTATAAATAGGGAAATTTAATTTTATTGTAGTGGTATTACAAAGAATGTGTTAAATTAATATTTTAAGAATAGAGAATTTATATTAAGCTTTAATAGAAATAATAGTAATAATAAAAATAAAATTACAAGTGAAATGTCATGGAAGTAAGATTTTTTTTTTCTGGAACCGTCTAACTCATTCAGTGTTGGCAGAAGTCTAATAAATAATTCCCTTAAAATTGTTAAAAAAAGATACGGGAACTACGGATATGCTATAACCCAAGCACGGTAATCTATAATTATTTTAATTATAAAATTACGTTAACCTATTGCTATTATTATTATTACTATTAATTCTGATCTAGTAAGTTAAATTTCCGACAGATAGGGTTTTACTTTAATTAAACTAGAAATAATAATACTAATAATATAGCCGACGTATTTCATTTGAAAATACAAAGTTACGTAAGCGTTAGCATTATATCTCTACAATGTACTATTTATAGCAGGTAGATTATATTGTGAACAATGTAAATGAAATGAGAAATAACTTTTACTTCAAATATTTTTAGTTAATAGATTTTTTAAATTTATATATTTTTATATATAATAATTAAAAAAAGGGTGGAACATTTTTATTATAACAAAAAAAAAAATTGTTTTTTATGAATAGATAGTTTTTAAATAGAAACTATTTTAAAGTTGTTAAAAAATTAACCAAAAATTATCGATAAAAAAAAGTAAATGTAATTTTTTACTGGTTTATAGCAACAATCACTGTTAGTCCGGTCGTTCATTAGATTCATCCATGGTGTAGTTTGGCCTTCTACCACATTGTTAAACCATCTCGTCATATCGAAACCTGTCCTTTGATGTGTTCACGAACTATACATTTATTTTAGCATCCCGAAGAAAGAAGGATATCTCCCATCTCTGTTTTTAAATATTTGAAAATGTTATAACAATGATATCCATTACTAATAAAGAATCAAAATTATAATCATAAATTCAAGCGTTAACATCGAACATTTTAACGGATTAATGAGATCCAAATACGGTGGTATGATTCACTATAGACTATTAAAAATCGGAATTGCAGAAGAAACGAAAAATATTTATTAATAACGAGCTGTTAATGTCAGAATTTATGGAAACGTAATTGCGAAAATGAACTGTAGAAACTTATCCTGTACTATCATAACATCTGGAACCCCTATATATATATATATATATATATACAGAGTGTCCCATATAAAACGCACCCCATCAATCACTCATCCATGAAATTTCAAAAGTCAAGGTTACTCCCTTACTCGTTACTGAAATGGACTCGACCAACATCTGAACATCGCGGCGACGCAGTAGAACACTACCGATAGTAACAACAATGCAATCATAACGTTCAGTGTATCGCTAGAGATAAGATGGTGTTTTCGCTAGATGAACGTGTTTTCATTGTCGAGTCGTACTTCAGTACGAAATCAGTGGGTGCAGTGCAAGATTTGTTTCGCCATAAGTATCCAGATAAACCAGCTCCTAACAAAACATCAGTATTAAGGTTAGTCGCAAAATTTAGACAGACCGGTTCTCTTAATAATAAGGAACACAAAAGATCCGCGTCGGTGTTGAATGCAGATACAGTCGCTGAAATCAAAGACCGATTAATCGCCTCGCCAAATAAATTTGATTAGTTCATCGGGCGACCAAACGATTACGATTACGACCTTATCGCATTCAAACGGTTCATCGACTTCTGCGTGAGAGACTTAATGTTATGGATTCGTTATTTTTCACAGATGAAGCACGGTTTCATTTGGATGGCTACGTAAACAGCCAAAACATTAGAATTTGGAGCGCTGAAAATCCCCACGTTTATCACGAAAAACAATTACACCCGCAGAAGTCGGGCGTGTGGTGCGCGATATCGCGGAAGAAAATAATCGGTCCTATTTTTTTCGAGTACACCATTAATGCAGAACGATATCAGGATATTTTATTTCGGTTCATCGCACTCTTGGAAGAGGAAGACAGACACTGCTGGCTACAACATGACGGTGCGACATCGCACTACGCAGGTTCAACTTCTGATTTCGTCGAGGAATTCTTTGGTAATCGTGTTATCGGTCGAGGCTTGTGGCCACCAAGATCTCCAGATTTGACTGCGGCGGATTTTTTTCTACGGGGTTACCTCAAAGAAAAAGCCTACAGCAACATACCACGAACACTTGAACGAGTGAAAGTCAATATTGAACAAGCTGTATTAAATATCCAGCCACAAACTTTGAATAAAGTTGCAAGAAACGCTGTAAAAAGAATTGAAGCTTGTATTCAAGAAGATGGCGGCCACTTCCAACATTTACTCTAAATGTAAGGTAATGGATGGTAATAATAAAAATTACATTTACATTTACACATGCTTTTTTATTATTTCAATACCTACCAATATAAGGTTGAGTTGCGTTTTATATGGGACAATCTCACAAATACACCGATAGGGGAATCCCCTCTCATGACAGTCAACATGTTGAAATAATTCATCCTAATACCATGTATTGAATAATTTTGAGAAATCGATGCGAAATATAATTTTTTTAAATCATTTCTTCAGTTCCCTTTAATCCAAGTTTCCTCCGGTTGGGCCTTCTACAAAATGTCTCCACCTGTCTCGATCCACGAACCATCTCTCTTCCATTATTGTCACTACATCCGCTCTCTTGTGCACTTCCTGTATCACCGTATTCATCCATTTCAATCTCGATTTACCCCTTGGTTTTTTACCTGTTTTTTCTGCGTGAATCATCCTTTTGGTAATCTTTTCTCATCCGTTGACGATTTCTCATTCCTTTCAATACGCCCAAACCATCTGAGCTTTGGTCTTCCAGTCGATTCGACAAGGCTCTCCGATTACAGTTCCTCTCTAATCATACCGCTCCTTACCCTATCCCTATTCTTGTCTTCTGTTGAATTTCATTTCTGTTGCCTGTACGCGACCCGCCATCTTTCTGCCACCTGTCCAAGTTTCTGCCGCGTCGGTAAGAAATGGCACAAAGTAGGGTTTATACATAACTCTGTTATACTACAAAGGTTATCTTCCTGGTCCGAACCAGAGTTCTTACACTCTGATAGAATCCACTTGCCTTCTGCACTCTTCTACATATTTATTTAACCATTTTTCCAACCCTAGAAAAAACTGTTCCCAGATAGGTAAACCCTTTACCCTTTCTATTTTTCTACCGTTCATAGTTAAGTCCATTGAATTTTCTTTTTTTATGCCTTGCACAATCACTTTATTCTTCTCAACACTAAACTGTACGCCACATTTCTGAATTTCTTCACTCCACACATTTACTGCAAATTCTACATCCTTTTCAAAGTCCCTTTCATTAAAAAGATATATATACCCGAAAACCTTTCATATTTTTATAAAATAAAATTGAAAAAAAACCTGAAGGAAAAAATCTGATGTTGACACTACATAACTTCCTTGTACGCCTATTAAATTACATACACACATTTTTTAAATGAAAAGTACATATAATTTTATTTCATTAATAACTTCTGATATCGTTTCATATTTTTATTTTTATTATTATTGAATTATTATTTATAGTAAAAACGTTTTTACAATCGGAGATTAATAATTATAAAAAAAATCGTTTTTGAGTTATGCGAAGTACATACTTACGTACGTACGTACAGAAGACACGGCGAAACTAATCAAAAAGTGACCGTGTGGTGTGCTATGTCATCTTACGGTGTTATAGGTCCTTATTTTTTTGAGGATGACAACGGTCTTGCGATTACAGTGACGTCGACTCGTTACGTAGCCGTACTTGAAACCTTTGTTGTGGAACAACAAAAGAGATTTCCACCGATTCTTAACACAGCCTGGTTTCAACAAGACGGAGCAACGTCACATACTGCACGAATATCGATGTCAGCTGTACGCCGATTGTTTGGATAACGTGTCATTTCAGGAAACGGTGACATTAGATGGTCTCCCAGATCGCCCGATCTCTCAGCTTGCGATTACTTTTTGTGGGGTCACCATAAAAGCAAAGTGTTCCGCAGTAGACCTGCTACAACGGAAGAACTGAAGGCAAAGATCCGAGAAACAATTGCGGAAATTCCAGTTGAGATGTTACGTCAAACCATGAACAATTTAACAAAGAGACTTCGCGAGTGTTTACGTAGAAGAGGAGGTCACCTGCAAGATGTCATCTTTAAAAAATAAACTAAAATGTATGTATCCTATAATGACAACATTTGTACAATTACATGAAATAAAATTCATTTTCTAAAAAAAATTTTTCTATAACGTTATTTAATTTTTTTAATTTCCCGTTTCTTTGAATCACTATGTATAAAGCAGAATACTAAACACTGAAAAATAGTCTAGTAATAAATTGCAGCCTAGTATCAAAATGTATTTTTTTCGCTCCCCCCCCCCCAAAAAAAAGAAGAATTTAATCGTTATTTTTTTAAATTACGTTTTCTGTTTTCTTACTGCTTTATTGTTTTTCTTTTTGTTTAGGTCTTCGCACAGATGCTTGCTTTATCAGAACGTAAATTTGGTAATTACAATTTCTATTTTGAAGAAAAGGAAAAACTAAAACAAGTTGAAAAAATATTTTTTAAAATAACTTAACGACCAAAACAGATTAATAGTATTTCCAAATCGTCTGTGAAGATAATACGTATAATTTTTCCTTTTATAAATCTTGGGTATAAGTTATCCGGAGTAATTTATTACAGACCACCATAAAAACTCCTCTACAAAAAAAGGAAATGAGAACCTTTTTTATTTCTGGAGATTGATAAAAAACGAGTGTTCGTTCCTCCCTCTACTGCTTAATGCAAAAATACCATTAATTTTATGTAAATGAAGGTGTTTTTATGAAGAAATCAAATGCGCGTTTATAATTACATAAATATCAGGCGGGAATTCTGCACGGGTTACTTGAACGAAATAGAGTACAAGTTCTTTTTTAGACACACACACACACACACACACACACACACACAACAATAAAAAACAGACCGTCAGCGTAGATAAGAGATAGCTATATTTTAAAATCAACAAGAAATTATGACGACGGGGGGGGGGAGAGGCGTTAATTTTTTCTTACAGCCTAAACTGGTTATATATAAAGCAATATTGTAACTTTATGTAGTCTTAAATATAAATGTGTATATATTTTTTGCAATTTAAAACGGTGTCTGGTTCTTCTTACATAATAAACCCGATGCAATAAAATAAGATCTTGTCGTATCCATACCTGTAAACTGATTTCCAAATGAGAAGGTCGTTGTTACATATTGCACAATGATCGCCTACATAAATTTACGAGTTAATAAATATGAAATAGAGTGAAATTTTACCTTTATTTCTTTTTTTAAATTTATATTTTAAAGGGATTAAAGCTTAATCTTATATGTATACAAGGTTAATAAATGATTTACGGTGAAACGTACTATTAACAAAATAAATTGAAAATACTATTTTAATAAAAATTCAACGTTATTTAATATTCATATTCGAATACTTTAAAAATAAAACTGAATTAAACCGGTTGTCAGAAGTAAGAAAAGGTTTCAAAGAAAAAAAGATCTCTGATGAGGAATATAGGTAAATTTTTAAGGAAAAATCCAAAAATTGATAGATTAAAAAAAATAATTGAATTAAGATCCAGTGGTCGGAAGAAAAAAAGAAACGGCAGAATTAAATGATGAAGGAATAATGGAAAAGAAAAAACAATAGAATACGGCAAAATAAAAATCCTACCGTGCCCCATTGTATCCAAACAAAAAACTAACCTGGTTGTTTTTCAATTTTCCCCGCTAGATGGCGGTAAAGCAGAGCTGTAGCTCTAGAAGGGAAAGTATTGTAATCGGTCCAATTTCGGCATCACCGGATCTTGACGTTTTAATCAAAAAAATCTTTAAGGAATCCAAAAAAACAGGATATTAACTTCGTATATACGCGGGTGTGTTCGGTGTTGGTCTCTAAATCACCTTATATCTCCAAAACTATTGGACCGATTTTGACCAAAATCTGTCAGATTTCTTCTATATTCGGGGCATTGGTGCAATTAAATTTTCAACTTAAAAGATCAACGGGGTGAGACTGTAGAATAAGGTCATCCTCCGTATCTCGAGATTTCGCCCGATTAAGGCCAGATTTTTCTTAGGCGGATTTATTAATAATTAAAAATATAATAATATCTGCAAAAAAATTGTTCTGCAAATTCGCATCCCAACCCTAAAAATGATGTTTTAATCGTCTGCTATGTTTTGACATCACAGCTGAGTAGTAGAATTAAACCGATGAATAATATTTAAAGTGTAAAGAATTAACCCGGACTGGCCGAGTTTCGTTAGTACCAACCGACGCCGCTAGTAGCCGCATAACGACAAAGTTTATAACTCTATTGTCAGCTTTTTTTTTATATTCTCACGACTGCTATCGTAATGATCGTTAATTACATCAACGGATGAGTATACATGAGTATTTATTAAAAATTATTATATTAAAAATTCAAGAAACTTAAAATAAGTTATCATTTACCGTTAAGTTTTATTAAACTACTGGAAAAAAACAGACACTTTTTCCTACTAATTTAAAATTGATAAAGAAGCAACTGCTACGAAAGCGCTTATATACGAATAATAAAAAATTATGTAGGCTATTTATAAATTAATCTCCGGTGAGGCGTTACAAACAAACCGGTTTTAATAACAACATAGCGCATGCGCAATAGACATCATCTAAGCTCAAATATCGTCACGTATACAATCAGTCGCCATATTATTCTGAACTGCTCGAGTAGTACGGGATGAAATATGAAGGCGATTGCTGCCACTCCTGCCAGCTGGGAGGTACGTGACGTCTTTTGTTTTTTGCAAGCAGAAGAAACATCTACAAACGATATCCATCGTCAGCTGTGCGGAGTTTACGATATTAATGTAACGAGTGATCATTCTGTGAGAGAACGGTGTAGAAAATTCAGAGTAGGTGGAATTAACGTATCCACCGGTTCGGTCTAGTGGTGAACTCGTCTTCCCAAATCAGCTGATTTGGAAGTCGAGAGTTCCAGCGTTCAAGTCCTAGTAAAGGCAGATACTTTTACACGAGTTTGAATACTAGATCGTGGATACCGGTGTTCCTTGGTCATGTTCCTTGTATAAGTTTATACAGGATTTGGGGGGATGGTATGCCTCTCCATTGTTTTTAAGGGCAACAGGAACCCGAGTGCTCTCCAACCAGGTAAATTTAAACCAATATTTGTTTCGGTTCCGCCTGGCAGCTGATGACCTGTGCGTCTGCGGGGAGATCCAGTCGAACGAACACCTGATATTTGACTGTTCTGCTCTTGGGTACCGGACCACCCTGGAACGTAGAGGTTAAGGGGAAAGTTGGTCACTCACAAGCGGCGAGACAATGTGGCAACAGTCGCATTGTCAGACCGTATGAGAGTTCCTTGATGCGATTGCTTAGTTCAACCGACATCAGTAGTTTAAGGGAAAAGAACCAGATTAAGGTTCCAAGCGCTTTAATGGTGGATAGGCACTTGCTGGCACTCAGCGGCCTAGGCGTGGCAGCGAACTGGTGTTGTTGACGAGATAAATTTAATTATTGATAATTATATATGTTTTAGTAGTTGACAGGGTGCGCCTACCAATTTTAGTAAATATATGACAAGCGGGCGGTGAGACACGCAAGCGAGTGGTGTATGGTACCACGCTTTCAGGTTAGCTCTAGAAGCTATTTAGGACAGTCGTCGCTAAACTGTTTCGAACATCAGTAACCGTTTGTGGCACAGACATTCGGTCTTATACTTTAGGGCGACCGAATGGGGTGGTAGCGGATGAAATGCCAAGCAAACCAAACCAAACCGCTTATGATATATAGTTGAAAAGCTCTCAATGAGAAATTATTACTGCAGTTAAGAAAGGTTTTTGGACACTTTTTGTTTAGTCGATTGCAATCAAAAGGGGAAGTGTACAACTAAATGATAATCCTAAATTCAAAATTTCAACATCCTACTGTTAATCGTTTTTGAGTTATGCGAGATACATATGTACCTACAGACGTCACCCCAAAACTAATCAAAATGGATTCAGGGATGGTCAGAATAGATATTTCCGTTAAAATCTGAAAACCGAAATTTTTCACGATCACTTCGTACAAGGAAGTAAAAATTAAACCGTACAAAATTATGAACTTTTGTGAAACGTTTTACGTTTTAATTAAATTAATGTATAATTATTTTTCTTCAGATAAAAATAATAATTAAATAAATAAAAATAAGGTAAAAACAGTTTTCTTCAACTTAATTACTAAAGAAGCGAGATATAAATTTAGAGTTCCACTCAAATTCCGAGAAAGTTCAATAAAAACTTTTGTCTACTTTTTCAGTTTTAATTTTATTATTATTATAATTATTACTCTTTATTTATTTGTTTTAATTTTATTTTAAAAGGTCGACCTAAATAATAACTTATAAAAAAAATAAATTTCCACTCGACCTACTGTTTCAACATTTGTATTTCGAAGGAACAATATTTAGTCAGCCTTAACGAGGACGGATGCCGCGGCAGGCTATGTATCACGCATCATTAGGCGAAACCAGATGCGACAAGCTACACTCTTGTACCTTTAAAAAATAAAACATTGCGTTTATAATCGACAGAGTTACTAAATCTTTACTATGCATAATCATTACACATTAAATATGTCACCGATCATCCACTCTGATTACTCCCGTCAATCAAAAGGAAAACATATCTAAAATAATTCATTACTAAAAATAAATTAAATTAACATAATAAACGATAAGAAGAAATAATTTGGAATAATTACCTGTGAGGACTAGGTGTAACTGCATGATAATACCATCGGGGCCGTATGGCCGCTACGTATCCTGAAACAAATAAAAGAAACAAAAATTTGAATTAAATACATAAAAAAATAATCACTAAATTAATTAAGCGATTAAAAAGGTAGATATTTTAGATGTATGTTCGCTTCTGTTCAAGTCTACTTGATCAGTGAAGATCGGGTTAAACTGTTAATAGTTCAGCTGGATATTTCCATGCAATTGCGAGTACTGATGACGGCTTCCGAGAAGTTTACCTCGCTCCGTTTTATTAAACGTGATTCTTCAATAGAGCGGAGAAAAATCAATATATAGTATTATTTGAGTCGGCAAAAAGAAATTCGTTGATAGATAATGATCTGTTTTCATCCTTAATAAAGAAACGACGATCTTATTACGAAGTTTAAGTGCGATCGACTCCCATTACTGTACTTGGAAGAGCCTTGAACTACAGAGTGTCCCATATAAAACGGGTTGCGTTTTATTAGTGCAAGATTTGTTTCGCCATAAGTACCCAGATAAACCAGCTCCTAACAAAACATCAGTATTAAGGTTAGTCGCAAAAATTAGAGAGACCGGTTCTGTTAATAACAAGGAACACAAAAGATCTGCGTCAGTGTTGAATACAGATACAGTCACTGAAACCAAAGACCGATTACTCGCCTCGCCAAATAAAACGATCAGACGTTTGTCTGCTGAAATTAATTTGTCTAAATCAACCGTTCATCGGGCGACCAAACAATTACAATTACGACCTTATCGCATTCAAACGGTTCATCGACTTCTTGAGCCCGACAAAGAAAAACGGCTACAATATTGTCAACGATTCCCTCGATTTCTGCGCGAGGGAATTAATGTTATGGGTTCTTTATTTTTCACAGATGAAGCACGGCTTCATTCGGATGGCTACGTAACAGCCAGAACCGTAGAATTTGGAGTGCTGAAAATCTCCACGTTTATCACGAAAAACAATTACACCCGCAGAAGTCGGACGTGTGGTGCGCGATATCGCGGAAGAAAATAATAGGTCCTATTTTTTTCGAGTACACCATTAATGCAGAACGATATCAGGATATTTTATTTCGGTTCATCGCACTCTTGGAAGAGGAAGACAGACACTGCTTGCTACAACATGACGATGCGACATCGCACTACGCAGGTTCAACTTTTGATTTCGTCGAGGAATTCTTTGGCAATCGTGTTATCGGTCGAGGCTTGTGGCCACCAAGATCTCCAGGTTTGACTGCGGCGGATTTTTTTCTACCGGGTTACCTCAAAGAAAAAGCCTACAGCAACATACTACGAACACTTGAACGATTGAAAGTCAATATTGAACAAGCTGAATTAAATATCCAGCCACAAACTTTGAAAAAAAGTTGCAAGAAACGCTGTAAAGAGAATTGAAGCTTGTATTCAAGAAGATGGCGGCCACTTCCAACATTTACTCTAAATGTAAGATAACGGATGGTAATAATAAAAATTACATTTACATTTATACATGCCTTTTTATTATTTCAATACCTACCAATATAAGGTTGGGTTGCGTTTTGTATGGGACACCCTTTACCTTTTGGCGGGTTTATTTATTCTGCTTCTTAACCTTCCTGCGAATAGATGGTCCTTCGTCAATTTCATATTTACCCGCATTTAAATTTCATTTCTTTAGGTTTTGATGCTAAATTGAAACGCGACAAAGGGATAAATAGCGATTTATAGAGAAGTGATTCCTTCATGTTTGATTGTTCGTCGGAGAAGGCTAAGTTTTGACGATTAAAATTTGCCTTCAAATTGTTTTGAGGGCTTTCCTCAACCGGATGAACTCCAAAACATACAACGAATTCATTTCCAACAAGATGATGCAACCACGCGTTCGTCAGCCGGGCTTTGTATGGAAAATTTGGACATCGATGGGTAGGCCGGAAAAAACCTACCCGACCTCCAAGACGTTCAGACCTGAAACTTTGCGAATATATGTTTATTCGCAAAAAGGAAAGTAACCTACGTCACTTAAAGGAAATGATAAATGAAGCGATTGTAACCGTAATCCGAAGTATCGATTGGATATTTGCCGAGCGACTGATGGTGGACATATTGAAATTTATTAGTTTTATAAAAAAACTGTTTGAGATGACAAATTAAGTGTTTTTGTTTTCATTTAATCCACGTTCAAAACCTCACCGTTCTTTTATGAAAACTCTGTATAAGACTAAAATTTATAAGCGGCCTTTTTTATCGGAAAGAAAACAAATCTATTTTCTACATCGTGTGCAATATTAATATTTAAAAGATATTAAATTAAAAATTTAAAGAACAGTAAATAATTTTTTTTTTAAACATCCAAATAAGTGAAACAGAAATATACGGATCAGCGACTAAAAATTTATTTTAATCCATCCATTTAATAATCGCACTAGATGAATATGCTTATAAAAGATATTTTTACGGATATGTACGTGCGCGTGAGTGTATGCGTGCGTGCATGTGTGTTTTGTCCTGTAAATAAGAGAAAGTGACCAGATTAGTTGTACAGCAGTTGTACAATATAATAATATAAACTGTGTTTGTGTAAAATGACCATTTGGCATTTTAGAGTTGCTCTTTAATACATAAGAAATAATAATAGTAATAATAACAACAACGTAAAAAGTATTAAAAGAGAGGCTCAGACGTTTGCTCACTACAAAAAAAAAAAAAAACAAACATTAACTTAGGTTTTTTTTATATTGTAACTGACCGAACAAAGTGAATTCAATAGCTGTTTTATTAGACAGATTGGCATTTCGGCATCATTTGATTCTTTCTTTAATTATTGTTTATCTCATAATATAAAAAAAGAAGGAAGTTTAAAAGATTAAAATGAAATTTTGTTTAATATTCTATTTTTGTTTCTTCGTATTCACTGAATTAACTCAAACATAAATTATACTGATAAAAACAGAATGAAAACAAAAATTATTTTTTAATTTTTTTATGTACATGTGGACGAGAGAGCGGATTAGTTTTGCCTTTAACTCAGGAATAATTTAAACAACTTAAATAACACTGGTCAAGGTGATTTTTGTTTCACGAGTACCAATAGGTGTAATGCAGTTTTTTATCCTGTTTTCAAATATGTATTCGGAATCTCTCCATCACCTACAGCTTTTTTATAATTTTAATTTTTTTATATATTTTAAAATGTTCTTTCGTCCATTTGTTCATTGTCAAGTAAAAACTCCTTCAGCATTGGAAATATGATGGAAGCAAATGAACTGACTCAAAGGGTAGCGTTGCTACTGTTGTACAGGTTCAGATATGTATACACATGTACAAACGTGATCTAATGTAGCACACATTCATGAAAACGATGCCAGTTGTGAAATAATAGTGAAACAGTAAGCACGTCATTGTGACAGCTTAAATTATTGTATATTACATATTTACTACTTTATTTCTTTTAATTATTCGTTAGTTACAAAATTCCTAGAGTTTGTTTAAGACCAACCGGGTTGGTCTAGTGATTAATGCGTCTTCCCAAATCAGCTGATTTGGAAGTCGAGAGTTACAGCGTTCAAGTCCTAGTAAAGCCAGTTATTTTTACACGGATTTGAATACTAGATCGTGGATACCGGTGTTCTTTGGTGGTCGGGTTTCAATTAACCACACATCTCAGGTACGGTCGAACTGAGAATGTACAAGACTACACTTCATTTACACTGATACATATCATCCTCATTCATCCTCTGAAGAATTGTCTAAACGGTAGTTACCGGAGGCTAAACAGGAAAGAAAGAAGAGTTTGTTTAAATCGTTCTAACAATTTTTATTATGTATGCGGTGAAATGACACTCCCAAAAGCTAAACCTTACTCCATTAATAAGAAAATGCTATGAACTTTATCTCGGGTGTGAAGTCGGAGACCAAGAAAGGGACTGGGCCCCACATATCTATTGTTTATGGTGTTCTAGGCTTCTCACTGGATGGAAAAATGGCACACGCTACATGCCATTTGATATCCCTATGATTTGTAAGAAAAAAGATCGTTCTTCTGACTGTTATTTCTGCTTAATAAACATTAAAGGGATTACATAAAAATCAAAACATATAGTGGTGTACCCTAACTCGCAATCTGCAATGAGACCGGTTCCACACTGCAAAGAATTGCCCGTACCAAAGCCTGTAGAACATGTGACATTATATGAAGAGAGTTCAGAGTCTGATGGAAGTAAGGAAGGAAAAGAAACAGATTCTGGTGATACAACTTTTGAACCAAGCAAAGTTCATCTGAGCCTCATTTACCGACTCAAGAAAATCTTAACGATCTCATACGAGATTTAAAGTTATTCAAAAAACAGTCTGAAGTGATTACTACCCGGCTAAAAGAATGGAATCTTCTTCAAAAGAATACAAAGATATGTATTTAACGTAATCGTCATTCTGATGTTAAAGAATATTTTTCTGAATGAATTGCTTAGTGATTTGTAATGACGTTTCTTTTCTTATGGATACACTTTGTATTGAACATAACCCAACAGAATGGCTCTTGTTCATTGATTCATCTAAATCTAATTTAAAAGTTGTGGTTGTGCATAACGGCAATAAATTCCCATCAGAACCTGTGGCTCACACTGCTTGAATGAAAAAGACATATAAAAATTTTATATTGGAAAAGCTTCAATATACAATGGATGAATGGAATATTTGTGGTGATTTGAAGGTAATTGCACTCATTCTTGGTCTGCAGCTTGGTTATACAAAGTACTGCTGTTTTTTGTGTGAGAGTATAATAGGGATAGAAAAAACCATTTCATTAGAAAAAAAGGACCTAAACGCGTATCAATCATGCCTGAACAGAAAAATGTGAAACATGACCCTTTGTGTAATCCCAAAAATGTGTATCTACCTCCGTTACACATCAAACTAAGATTAATGAAGAATTTATATATATATATATATAAGGAAATTACATTTTAAGCGTAATTAAAATTCATTTTCATCCTCCAATCCACCGTGCGACCTGAAAGTAATACCGTACTTTTCTTCGAAAAGTCGGTAAAAAGTTTTTAATTACGATTTTTGAAATCGGCGCCAAAATTAAGATTCACAGTTCTTTTTAATTTTAAGTGAATCGATAAAATTCCAAGAACTGAAAAAAAATTGATATAGACACCACAAGACTTCCTTGTACGCCTGTTAAATTACATATACACATTTTTTTTTAAATTGAAAAGTACATAAAATTTTATTTCGTTAATAACTTCTGATATTTTTCATATTTTTTTTTGTTGTTATTATTGAATTCTTATCGTAAATATTTTTTTACAATCAGGCGTTAATAATTATTAATAAATAAATATATTTAAATTAAAAAAAAAAGAAAAAAAAGGAGATGAAGTCTGATTCGAACCGATGTGCCTTCCCTTGTAAGATCGAAATATTATTTAATAGATTAAAATTTTATTTGGCTGTAACTCTTTAACCGATGAAAATAAGTATCGCTTATGATATATCGTTGAAAAGCTCTGAATGAGGGCTTATATTACTGTAGGTGCACAACTAGATGTTAGAACAGTCCTAAATTCAAAATTTCAACATCCTACGGCTAATCGTTTGAGTTATACGAGATACAGACGTCACGTCGAAACTAGTGAAATTGGATTCAGAGACGGTCAAAATGTATACTTATTCTTAAAAAATAAAAATATCCACCTTTATCAAACTAGACAACAAAACCTTTATTTCCGTTGAAAATTTTCGCGACCATAATACTTCCTTTACTTCGTATAAGGTAGTAAAAAGTAGTTTTTAATGCGATTATTTGAAGTTGAATTTTTTAAACGATTTTTATATTTTTTTAAATCCTTCTTATGGATTTCAAGAGAATACTAAATTAAACCAAATACATTTTTTTTTAAGATTCAAATGTTAAAAAAAAAATCCAAATGTTCATATTTTGAAATTTTAAACAGGGATTTTTATCCTTTAGTAAAATTTAAAAAAAAACAATTATTCGTAAAATATTTTTTGATTTTTCAAAAAATGTTTTTTTAAAGGTATTAGTACTCACAGAAGGCCAATTATATTAGGTAATATATTAAACAAACTTTTATTTTTAAATGATGAAATTTTCATTTACATTTTGTGTGAATATTTTTAATTAATATACTTCATTAAAAAACAGAATGTCGTGAGTAATTCGTAACCAACGCCCAGAAAAACAACTGAAGATAAATTCTTGAAAATTTGTATACATGCTCTTCTAAACAGCGTAAGTGTACACTAAGAAAGTAATTTTTGAAATTCCGAGTTTGAAAGGTTAAAATGGAGTAACAATAGAACTTACTGTTTTTTCTTACAAATGGAGTTATCACGTGATTTTTGGTTGTGTAATCTTCATGCTAATATCTAAATACCAATATACAGATTTTTTAAATGCCACCTTAAAAGGAGTGAAGAAAGGTAAAAATACTTAGAACGATAATTGTAAGTATTCCCCATTTCCTACTATATTAAATCATTAACTCGATTAGGGCTTGCAAATATTCTTCAGATAAATATCTAAAAACGTTTTCGAATATTTTGAATTTTAATATTTTACGGTGTAAAAAAACAAAAACTGTTTTTTTTTCTTATTTTTGACGTTTTACGTTACCGCTAATGAATTAATCTTTAAGAGATTTGGTAATATTATGATGGTAATTTAAGTTAATAATTCTGATTATGTATTTCACGAGCGAAACCGCGTCGGAAAATCTAAAAACCAACTAATTGGTCCTTCTTTCTTTATCTATTTAACCTCCGGAACCACCGAAAGATTCAGAGTGATGAATGAGGGTGATATGTATGAATGCAAATGAATTGTAATCTTCTACAGTCTCAGGTCGACCGTAGTTGAGATGTGTGATTAATAGAAATTCGACAACCAAAGAACACCGGTATCCACGATCTAGTATTCAAATCCGTATTAAAGTAAGAGATTTGAACTTCAGAACTCTCGACTTTGAAATCAGCTGATTTGCGACGACGAGTTCACCACTAGACCGACACAGTGGATTAATTACCGGGTCTTGTACTGACCAAACTATCGCTTTGAAGAAATAACAATACACTGATAATTTTTATAAATTGAACAGGTTTTAACTTTTATTCCTCATTATTATTCTTCTTACGAGCATAAATTTAATTAACTCAGGCGGTCCAGGAGACAGAGCCGCCCCCTGGCTAGACGGTAAGGACGAGCGAATGATTCCTAACCGATTTAAAATCTCCTGACCGCGACAGGAAACGCAAGTAACCATATAACGCGAGCGAAGCCGGGATGGAAATGCTAATATATATTATTAGCATTCCAATATATATGGTGAGAAAGAAGAGAGATAGAGATAGAGAGAGAGAGAGAGAGAGAGAGAGAAATGACCAGACTTACACATTTGCTTTGAGAGTATAGAGAGAGTACTTTAACTCGTAAGATTTATTGGTTGGATTTTTACTAATGTTTATTAATAACTATAAACCTATAGCTTTACTAGGAAAAAAATATAGAGAAAGAGAAAGAGAATGCGGAGAGTGAGTGAGAGTATGCGCATTTGTGAGAGAGAGAGAGAGAGTGTCAGTGATGATGAGTGGGTGTAGGGAGGAGCGAGTCTGGTTGTTATACAATAACAGTAACACCCATACCTATTTTAAAGTCGGACAACTTTCATGGATAAAAACTACATTTTTCTATATTTGTGTTATGTGCCTGCGCATGTGTGTTTTAGTATAAAGAATTTATCAAATTTTTTTTTTTTATCAATTTACTTCACTAAACGACTGCTATAGGGCATTTGCTTACATATATATATAACAAACACACGCGCCGGCGCGCACAGTATCTTTTAAATATCAGATCAGTAGATTGTAATACTATGTTTTGCACATTAAATTTTATTTATAAATCATAACAAACGTATATATATATATATATATATATATATATACGCACACACACACACTTATTATAGAATATTACCTTATACTGCAGTTACATAAAACAAGGTTGGGTCTGTTACTCTCTCTCTCTCTCTCTTTTTATTTAATGTAGTTTACCTATTTAATTTACAGATATACGTTAAAATACAGCGACAACAATCACTTTAAATTATATTTATTACGTATTTCATCAACCCCCAAAAGGTAAAAAAAGGGAAAGTATTTGACATCATTTCATATTTTACTGAAATATTTGTGAAAAGTAGATCTCGCTCATTTTAAATTGAATTGAGCTCTGCAATGAAACTGAGCTAATAGAATAAAATTAAATAAAACAAAAAAAAAGTTTATCGTTCTGATTGTTAAAAGTAATCTTCTTGTAAAAAAATTAGGAAATGTTAGGCAATCCATATGGGAAAAATAAGATGTGAACACCACATAACTTCCTTGTATCCCTATTAAATAACATATACAAAATTTTTTAAACTGAAAAGTACATAAAATTTTATTTCATTAATCACTTTTGATATTTTTTCTTATTGTTATTATTGAATTATTATAAAATGGTTTTTTACAATCGATGTTTAACAATTATTAATAAATCAATATATTTAAATTAAAAAAAAAAGTTAAAAAAAGGAGATGAAGTCTGTTTCGAATCGATGTCCCTTCCCCTTGTAAGATCCAAATATTTCATTAAATAAAATTTTATTTTCTTTAACTCTGGAACCGATAAAAATAGTATCACTTACGATATATCGTTGAAAAGCTCTCGATGAGGGCCTATTACTGCAGTTAAGAAACGTCCAAAATCCAAATTCTTTAGATTTCGGGCTTTTTTGGACACTTTTGGTCCAGTTGATTGTAATCAAACGGGGAGATCACAATTAGATGTTACAACAGTCCTAAATCCAAAATTTCGACATTCTACGGCTAATCGTTTTTGAGCTAAATAAATTTTTTGCTAAATAATAGAAGTTTTAAAATTTCGGGGTATTTTCATTTTAAATCGATCAATTATCTGTTAGTTTATGAAATTTTATTTTATTTCCTTCAAAAAACAAAGAAAAACGAAAAGAAATAACAAAAAAGGTACTTTTGTAATAAAAATAGTAGCTCTTCATATCAAAGCGTTAACAACCCTGGTTTTCATCCAGAGAAACCGGTTGAGTTCCAGTCATGCACGGTATTTTATCATACGCTACACAAATCCATTATCATTCATCACAGCAAATATTATTGGGAATCGGCCCAATAGATAATAATTAAGTAAACAAATAACATGATTTTACGCTCGTGTGAAACACGCATAACAAAGTATAACATTTTGTTTTATAAGATTTTTTTTTTTGTCTTCAGTCATTTGACTGGTTTGATGCAGCTCTCCAAGATTCCCTATCTAGTGCTAGTCGTTTCATTTCAGTATACCCTCTACATCCTACATCCCTAACAATTTGTTTTACATATTCCAAACGTGGCCTGCCTACACAATTTTTCCCTTCTGCCTGTCCTTCCAATATTAAAGCGACTATTCCAGGATGCCTTAGTACGTGGCCTATAAGTCTGTCTCTTCTTTTAACTATATTTTTCCAAACGCTTCTTTCTTCATATATTTGCCGCAATACCTCTTCATTTGTCACTTTATCCACCCATCTGATTTTTAACATTCTCCTATAGCACCGCATTTCAAAAGCTTCTAATCTTTTCTTCTCAGATACTCCGATCGTCCAAGTTTCACTTCCATATAAAACGACACTCCGAACATATACTTTCAAAAATCTTTTCCTGATATTTAAATTAATTTTTGATGTAAACAAATTATATTTCTTACTGAAGGCTCGTTTTGCTTGTGCTATTCGGCATTTTATATCGCTCCTGCTTTGTCCATCTTTAGTAATTTTATTTCCCAAATAACAAAATTCTTCTACCTACAGAATCTTTTCTTCTCCTATTTTCACATTCAGTGGTCCATCTTTGTTATTTCTACTACATTTCATTACTTTTGTTTTGTTTTATAAGATATGTAATAACAAATCTTTTTTTAAATATTCTGGCCAAATTTGGACTTTCTGGAGCAATAGTTTTCATTTATTGATTTGTTTGTTAACCTATAAATATTTCAATTACGAATTGTTATGTTGTAGTTTTAAAAGAAATTATGTATATATATATACACACTTGTATTATATAAACGTATAATATATAAATACGTTTTATTTATTATATATAGATATAATAAGTTCATTTCAAAAAGCCGAATAAGAAAATGTACATAATAATAATAATAATAATAATAATAATAATAATAATAATAATAATAATCACTGTTAATTAATTAATTATATTATTAATTGAAGTAAAATTATGATTAAATAATTCTTAACAGTGCTTTCCATGTATGAACATCTTATCTTATAAAGTCTTGTTCACAATATCAGCTATGTTATATGTTGATCATTACAGTACTTTTTTCCTCACAATAGAAGTTAATATAGAATACATTTTAAGGTATTTTCTTTTTTGAATAACATAGCCTTCCAGCGCTAATTATAGTACTTAGCATTTTATATACAACTTATGAAAAGCGGCCAGTTGTCTGATTACTTGAAAAAAACGTGGTAAGATTAAGCCTTTTTTTGGGGGAATATTTAAAAAAAATTTTATACATTTGTTTCGTTTTTACTACCTTATACGAAGTAAAGGAAGTATTGTGATCGCGAAAAATTCATGTTTTTCAGATTTCAACGGAAATACCTATTTTGATCATTCCTGAATCCATTTTGACTACTTTCAGCGTGACGTCTATACGTATGTATCTCGCACAATTCAAAAACGATTAGCGGTAGGATGTTGAAATTTTAGATTTAGGACTGTTGTAACATATAATTGTGCATCTCTTCTTTTGATTGCAATCGACTTGACCAAAAGTGTCCAAAAAAGCCAAAAATGCAAAACAATTTGAATTTTTGGCTTTTTCTTAATAGTAATAATAAGCCGTCATCGAGAGCTTTTCAACAATATATCATAAGCGGTACTTATTTTCATCGGTTTCAGAGTTATAGCCAAATCAAAATTTAATTAATGAAATATTTGGATGTTATAAGGGGAAGGCTCATCGGTTCGAATCAGAATTCATCTCCTTTTTTTAATTTAAATTTATCGATTTATTAAAAATTATTAACCTCTGGTAAAAAAAATTTTACGATAAATAATAATTCAATAACAATAAGAAAAATATGAAAAAATATCAGAAGTTCTTAATGAAATAAAATTTTATGTACTTTTCAGTTTTAAAAAATGTGTACAGATGTTTCACCAAATATGATGTGGTGTACACATCATATTTGGTGAAACATCTGGTTATTCGTTTTTGTTTTCATTTTGTTTACAGTTACATCATAATAATTTTAAAAAAAAAATTTTATCAGATAGATATAAGACTTACATTCATTTAAAGAGTAATAAAGGGACTTTTATTCTATCCTAATATTTCATGAATTAATAATCGCATAAAAATATTTGATATTAATAAAAACTAATATTTCGGCAATTGTGTAACTGTCCACTTGTATTAAAGAATTGGAGGATCGTATCCCAATTTCAAATGAAATAAGTTTAAATGAAGCGCAGCAAAAATTTGTGTATATGTAATTTAATAGGCGTACAAGGAAGTCATGTGGTATCCACATAAGATTTTTTTAAATAACATAGTTTTTCACTGCTAATTTCTACACTTAGAATTTCTTATACAGCTTATCAAATCCAATATGTTCTTCGATTAGTTGAAGAAAATGCGGTGAGATGTTTTTTAGGGGAATATTTTTTCAATTTTTATACGTTTATTTCATTTTTTTCTTTTAAACATTTTCAAGTGTAAGTTGGAGATAATAAATAGTACTAAAAAAAAGCTGACAACAAAGTCTTTATACGCTCCTGGCGTTGATAATTTATTCTGACAGTGGAAAAATAACGATACGTGAAAAAATATTTAAAAATTCCAAAAATCGATATTTTTAAATTTTGATCGAATACTGCCCCAAAGTATTTATTTTGGGTTGCTGTCACTACAACTATGCTTAGAACGTAAAAAAAATTCTGTTAAAAATTATGCAATAAATAAAAAGAAAGCTTTTTTAAATTTTTGGTGATAAAGGAAAATTTGGGGGAAAATTTTTTTTAACGATAAGATAATAATGTACGCAAATACTGAACTTAATATAGAGTTATGTTACCCCCTACCACGAGATATTGACCCCTAAACGTTTAGCGACAAATTGCCCCATATACACGGGTCTCAGGGTCAAATTTCATCAAAATCTGTTTATCCAGTCAAAAGTTAATTAAGCTTCAAACACGCCAACATATGTACATAGTAACATTACTCCCCTCTACGTTTTTTTTTATTTTTTCCTGTCCCTGGGTCATGAAACGCAAAGAAAATTCATACCCCATTTTCTGACTGTTGATTATAATTTTTTCCTTCTTGTGGTATGATGTCGGGAAAGTAAAAAGGTACTCTATAAGATTTTTTTAACACGTGAAGCATAGCTTTTGTTATTTTACCGTTATTGTAAAGCTAGTGATTAAGCGTAAAACTAATCGGTAAAGATATAATACCGCTATATAGTTATAATAATATTAATATATCTTACTTTTATTTGTTACTATTGGTTTTTTCTTTGACATACATTGTAAAGGCTAGAAGGTGGCGCGGGCGAGCAAGGCCGTTCTGTTATACTTTCACAGTACAACGAGCAGTAAAGGACAGTTTTGGCCAACGATTTACCACGCTTATAAACGTTAAGAAATAGTCTATTAAACGTAACACACCACGCCCTTTTAATTCTCTCGTTCGTATATACGGCGTACGGTTAAAGAGAAAGACGGTCGAATATACACGTACTACATATACGAGTTTTTATACTCTATATATAAACACAAATACAGTACTCTGCGTGCTCTTTCACTCCCGTACGTAAGTTACCAGATGCAGACACTGAAGTCCCCGTTGCCTTCGTCTCAACCTGTTTCTTTATTATACAGCTCGTTACTATAGCTATCGCTTAATATATACTTATTTTCAATGCACTCAACATATATATTTCTAAGTTTTGCAATAGCACCACGCGAGTTTTATCTGTAACACTTCTAGAATTTATTAACATTTACGGACACCAGTAACCGGTTTATTTTTTTTACAGACTATCGATTATGCCACTAGAACTTCCTTACAAAATTGTCTAATTACTACCTTTTTCGGGTTTTTTTTTTGAGGAGGGGAAGGGAAAAGATCATTTTTTTAAATTACTGGCTGGTTTAATACAATTATCTATTCTTTTTCTGTTATACTCTTTTAATCGCTATAATTATTATTTGTTTTATACATTTTATAACCTAAATTACCCGATTTATAATATTTCTAAAATATTTTTCATGATAATTTTACTTTCTATTTCACCTTTAGTTAGGGTCTGATCGAGCAATTTTTAAAGTCTATTCAAATAGAACAGGGCCCGGGGCCGTGACAGTGATAATAATATTTTGCACACATCGCATATCTGCAGTGAAGTAATTAATAGATTGCTCCGAGACGCCCTAATTTTCCGATGATGAACTGGCATTTATAGCCGTAATATTTGATAAAAAGAAAGAAAGCGGTAAGAAAAGGAAAACGGGTACTTGACGCGTAGTTAAAAAGAGAAAATGAAGGAAAGTACGGTACACTTATAAAGAACTTATTTTCGATGACTTACTTTGATTTTTCTCCTGTACTCTTCATTTAAATATTTCAATTACTATTAACTACTTCTTTAATGACTTACTTTTAGAATTTTGACTGTAGGAGACTCCTTTAATGAAATTCATTCAGTTACCATCTTGGACACAGTACAGTAACACTGTGTATAATACTCGCCAAGTTTTGTATAAACGATCATTATCCAAATAATACTATTATCAGGTGGATTTTATAGGTTATTTAGTGGCGGTTATAAATTTTAAGTTTTATTTATGGACGGATTTGGTAATTTTCGTTCTTATCCGAATGGATCATCGTAAAATTTATTTTCTGGTTCTGACCGTGAGAGACTAAGCTTTTGAGCCTAGTAATCCCGGCGTGGTTCCCCTTCATTCCATCCGTTGAAGTCCTTTCGGTACTAGCACCTATGGGCTAGCAGGAGTGCGCCTACTGGAACCCTAGTTATTTCGAGGAAGAAATGCTCCCCGTTCTCTGTAGGGAGTCGCATATGCTGACTAAACGAAATTGTGGTCTCTTCGTGGGACGGTGTGGGGTGTTGTCTAGCTTTTTATAGTTTTAACAAAATTTAATTGCGGAAACGGTCATTTTCGCGCGGTTTCCGTTTATAGGTTACGCGTTATAGAGGCTCTTAAGCCTGGTTTGTCATTTTTTTGGCTCTCGTACCGCCTCTTCACGGTGGTTCGTTTAATACGGCATGAGGCCGTTTTCTTATACCCTGTGGAGTACGGTCCTCTCGGCAGATGTCCCCCGGAGATGGCCGTGTTCGGACACGGCCGCTCTCCCGAACAATCTGCGTGCCTGCGCTACCCCCCCCCCCCCAAAGGATACGGTGTGTAGTCCCGCATCGTAGCGAAGAGTGACGTCAGTGAAAATCGAAAAATATCGTCGGTAGCTAATTTTATTTTCACTGTGTGTACACGAGTAATATTTCAAAATAATTTGCTTCTTTCTTTCTAAAACTCTTCCTGAATAAAATTAAAAAAAGTCATCGAAAGGGGCGGGTTTACATTTTTTATCCTATTAATTAATTTTTCTTTAAAATTCATGTTTGAATGAATAAATAACAAAAATCTAATATTTTTATCAAGATAGAAGAGCCCACTGGTAAATATTTCAAATGAATACGTTGAAATTATAAATAATCAAAATAGGTAAGGTATTAAATAATTAAATAGGAAAACACAATTTATCAAAAGTGTAGAAATTGTTTTATTTAAGTGTAAAATTAAAAAGGACAAAGTAATGTAGACGTAAAAAGCAGATCGATACAAACTAGGAAAGATATACAGAAAAGAATTCTTTTGGTAGGAATTACGGATCTAAGAATTAGCATGAAAATTTTGAAAATATTTGTATTGATTTTTACGGTAGTGAAACATGGACAACAAGGATAACAGAAAGGAAAAGAATCAAGACCTTTGAAATACAGTGTTATTCGGGTTTACTTAATTCGATATTAGAGACACGTGTAGAAAGCAAAATTTGTACAAAAAGACTAATATTGAAATCATATTCGGATCAGATTATAAATAGATATAAATTTTTATTCTGATCGATACGTAAAAATATATTTTATATATATATTCATCAATATAAAAACAGAAAAAAAACGCGTCCATATTAATTATCAATATACAAATACGTGAAATAACAACAAGGTCTAAATGTAATAAATATAAAAAATTACTACAAAATAATTCACAGTTCAGAAGCCGTAACTGATAATTATTTTGAGCATACATTTATGTAGATGTTGAAAGGAATGCGAGATAAATTGTGTTTTTTTCCCTTGTTTTTAATTAGTATTTTTTGAAAATTCATCCACAGAACAATATTGTTTCCGTAAAGGAAAATCTTTTAATTGTTTTCTAAATAAATTGGTCGGAAGAATTTTGAAATGGTACGGCAATTTATTAAGAGTATAAACAAAAACAAAATAAAACCTTTTTTTGTAATCCGAAGTATTTTGTTGAATAATACGAAAACAATACTATCAAATTTGATAGAAATGGATATTGTCACTTTCTTAGAGAAAAAAAATCATTATTTGTTTTACCAATGATTGGACATTCATAAATATAAACACAAGGGTAATTAAAATATTTAATTTTTTAAATGCAGGTTTATACGATTCATACTTACGATTTAACAGCCCATTCTTTACTTTCTTGTACGAAGTAAAGGAAGTGATCACGAAAAATTTCGGTTTTCAAATTTTAACAGTAATATCCATTTTGACCATATCTGAGTCCATTTTTACTACTTTAGGCGTGACGTCTGTACGTACGCGTATATCTTGCATAACTCAAAAAGGATTAGCCGTAGAATGTTGAAATTTTTGATTTAGGACTGTTGTAACATCTAGTTGTGCACTTTCCCTTTTGATTGCAATCGTCTGAACCAAAAGTGTTCAAAAAAGCCCAAATCCAAAATTTTCGGATTGGACTTTTTCTTAACTACAGTAATAAGCTCTCATTGAGAGCTTTTCAACGATATATCAAAACTGGTACTTCGGTTCCAGAGTTATACCCAAATAAAATTTTAATTGATGAAATAGTTAAATCTTACAAGTGGAAGACACATCGGTTCGAATCAGACTTCATCACCTTTTTTTTAACTTTTTTTCTAAAATTTAAATATATTGATTTATTAATTAACCTCTGATCGTAAAAAAAAATTACAATAAATAATAATTCAATAATAACAATAAAAAATAAGAAAAAATATCAGAAGTTATTAATGAAATAAAATTTAATGTACTGCTCATTTAAAAAAAAAAAAATATGTAATTTAATAGGCGTACAAGGATGTCATGTGGTATCCACATCAGATCTTTGTATCTTAAAAAAATTATTCGAATTTTTTGAGAGCCCGAAGAAATGACGTTATATTTTGTACGAGAATATTTATAATAAATATTTATTGATAACAAACTTAGTGTTTTATTAAAGCGCTTTAGAGCAAACAAGTACGGCTTGATTTCGTTACAATTTGATCATTCCACGAGAATTTGTCATCTCGTGTCAAAACACCCAGTATTACTGGATGATTTATTAAACGAGAATAAAATTAATCTCGAACAGATAGAAAAACATTAAGTTTAAGATAACGATTACAAATTAAAATAATTGACTAGCTTCAGTTATAATATATGAAGTATAATGGGGATACGAAAATAAAACTATATAACTTTAAAGGTAATAAATTTAAATAGAAAGAACGTATTCTCTAAATAATTACGAAATATTTTAAACGATAAAATTTTCTCTTAAACAGGTAATATCTACGTAACTATTATCCTTCTTTAATAAATAAAAACAAAAACAAAATTGACGAAAATTCCCACTATTCTATAAATTTCTTTTACAGGAACCATGAATTTATCCGTAAAAGACAGCAATTTAGTCGTTGACTGACATTATGAAACAAAAAAAGACATGAAAATACAACACGTTCTTTAATAGATTATAAAACTTTCTTGTAAAACTACGCCTAAATCATTCTAAAAGAAAATAATATGTAAATACTTCTTGAAAAGAGTTTCCTGGTTAAAAAAAAAATCATTGTAAATTGTAATAGTCTGAATTCGTTACGAAAAATTAAACTTCTACTCAACCTAAAGAAATTGGTAAATTTTTTTAATTTAGTAAATCGCTTATTTCGACAACGGTTTATCTGACTTTTATAGGTAAAATAATAAAATAAAATTTAATTTATTTTCAATATTTATATTCAGGAACTATATGTAAAAATGATGTATTATCAGATTGTAAATTATTCGAATCAAAAATATTATTACTACATATACACTAAGAAAGAAGGGTACTTACGTATTAACGCCGCCGCAGCTACAGCTTTATTTAAAAACAAAGTAGTCAATCGGATTTCGGTGGAAAATGAACAGTCTCTTTATTAATTTTAATAAATGGTTATTTATATTTATTTATTTTATAAATATAATTTAACCAAACTTAACCTAGTTAAATTTGGTTAAATACGAGATCGCAGGCTTACTCGTATCCATAATAACAACTGTTAGTGACAGAAAATAAGTCAATGAATATAGGAATGTTAATATTAAGGGAAGGAAACTGCAAGATTTGTGCGGAAATTAAATTTTCCCATCGCATTCCAATTTTGTCCATTACGTTTAAGCCACCTCTTGTATTATTAAACCGTAAATAACATTGCAAAATATGGCACCCTCTCTATTTAAGAGAAAACATCAATACAAACGTATACGTAGACGTACTGATTTACGAATATACCGTTTGGAAAATTTCCAAATTTATTTTCTCTGTATACTTCTGTTTAAATATTTAAACCAAATTTGTTCGAAATATCCAAATACAAATTCATTACGAATAAATTTTTATTGAAAAACTACAAAATGGGGGACAGCCGAAAAATGAAGCAACATAAGACATTTGTTGATAAACAAATGTCTTTTTATTTATTATAAGATACTGAATAATTTCCCAGAGTTTGGCACCCTCTTTACTGGACACTCTGTACAGGAAGGTCCACATTAAAAACAAAGTTGGTTAAAAAATGTAAAAATTAATCTAGCAGTGCCATCTGTTACATTATATTGTAAAGTTTTAAGTAATATACGAGATTAAATATAATAATAATATAGGTAATTTAAATCATATATATATATATATATGATATTTTATTTCAGTTCATTGCACTCTTGGAAGAGGAAGACAGACACTGCCGGCTACAACATGACGGTGCGACATCGCACTACGCAGGTTCAACTTCTGATTTCGTTGACGAATTCTTCGGTAATCGTGTTATCTGTCGAGGCTTGTGGCCACCACGATCTCCAGATTTGACTGCGGCGGATTTTTTTCTACGGGGTTACCTCAAAGAAAAAGACTACAGCAACATACTACGAACACTTGAACGATTGAAAGTCAATATTGAACAAGCTGTATTAAATATCCAGCCATAGAACTTTAAAAAAAGTTGCAAGAAACGCTGTAAAAAGAATTGAAGCTTGTATTCAAGAAGATGGCGGCCATTTCCAACATTTACTCTAAATGTAAGGTAATGGATGGTAATAATAAAAATTACATTTACATTTACACATGCCTTCTTATTATTTCAATACCTACCAATTTAAGGTTGGGTTGCGTTTTATATGGGACACCCTATATATATTAGCAGACCCGGCAATACTTCACTATTGCTATATATATATATATATATATAGAGAGAGAGAGAGAGAGAGAGTGGGAGAGAGAGAGAGTTTAAATGAACACAATTGAAAATTTGTTAACAAAATTAAAAAACTGAACTTCACAAATTTTACCTGTCACTTATTCTCCTTTTCCCTTTCTTCCTTCTCCCATCCCTCTCACAGTTTCCTTTTTACCCTTTCCCGTTTTCCCCTTTTCTCTTTCCATCTTTTCCCCTTATTCCCTTTTGCCAGCGCGTAAAACGGTCCATTAGTTTTTTGGTCTTTACCGGACATACATACGAACATGCCTTTTATATATATATATATATATATATATATATATATATATATATATAGAATAAAGACGTTTGATTGTATATTTATTTGTTTCGTAAATATTTCGACACCGGCCTCACGTAGCGGGTATAGTTTTTGCAAAAATATTTCTTTTCACGTAACTAATATTCATATCTGAATATGAAGCAAATCGGTCCATAAATATTATTGTTCCTAAATATCTCAACCCCAGCACCATCTAGCGGGTTCATGTTTTGCAGAGATAATTCTTTCCGTGTAAGTAACATGTATTCTGAATACGAAGCAAATCGGACCGTAAATATTATTTTTCGAGATATTTCGACGCTAGCGCCACCTAGCGGGTCCAAACTAATTCAGAAACCTTCCCTGGCATGCGTCCAACCGTTCCCCAAAGTTTCATCGCTATCGGATGAACGGTTTAGGAAGGAATAAGAAACATGCAGACAGACAAACATTCATTTTTATATAATATATATATATTTTTTTAAATACAGATCTGAATAGAATTATATAAATGAGCGCACGCGTTGGTGTGAATAAGGGTATGAGTTGATTACAAATAAAACCGTTACAGATCGGAAGAAGTCATGGCCAGTTTAAGCCTATTACAAGCGATCAATCCTGCACGGGCATAACTCTTACGGCATACATATACAAACATACTGAATACATAACACACCTATATTACATTAAATACATTCGATTTATTTAAATGTAGCATTTTTTTCTGTTTGTTCCAGATATGTCAAGGGCTTTTATAAGGCGCATGCAAGCTATTTATTTAACATATAAACCCAGCTATTTTTTTTTTGTTGTGTTTCTGTATGTTAGTGTGTGTGCACCCATTCGTTTAACAGTAGTCACTGATTATAAAAGCAAATTATTTTTATACAGTAGGCCTATTCATAAATTCTTAAGAACTGATATTTAAGCAATTATTAAATATTCTATATATATATATATATATATATATATACTATGTTAGCTTATTAATCAGTTCTAGTAAGCTTATATAAGCATTTAGAAAATGTACGACGCTACGAATATTTGTTGGTCTATCAACTACGGAATGTCTCATCCAAATTTTATAAAATTTATATCATTTGAATTGCGTGAATTACACGATAAGTGAACATATTGTAAACGTTAAATAACTTTCTTCTCTATTTTCTTAAAGAAAAAAAATAGGAAAAAACGTGTAAAAAAGCTAGTAAAAGCTTGTCAAATCAAAGAAGAACCTTTACGTTATATATTTCTGTAAAGAATACAGAAAATTTATCAATTTTTGTAAATTTTTAATTTATCAAATTTTTTTTTGTAAATCGCGCGCGCGCATTAAATAAATTGAATTAAACTTTAATATATTAATTACAATCAAATGAGGTAATCTGAATTTTTATAAGAATAAAACATATACAGTATTCGTTACGACAAATATCGCTTAATAAAAGTAAAAATCTAAAATTAGATGCACAATTTGACTGTTAAACGGTTACCACTACTTTAAAAACAATTAACAAACATTACATTCAATTACTGTTATATAAATTACAAATAACATTGAAAAAATCTTTTATTATTTTTGATTACTTTTTTTTATTACTTCTTTATTTTTTCTTCACATTTAATTCTTTCTCAGAAAAGTTTGCTTCATCAGAATGTTTTGTGTAAATTTAACTTAAAAACAATAGAGTTATTTTTTTGCTTCCCGATCAATAATATAAAATGAATTTAATTTTACTAAAACACCCTGCTCGACAAGCTGTAAACTCGTCGCAAAGTCATTTGCTTAACAGCTGATTTTCGAAGTCGAAGGTTCTCAGGTTCAAATCCTAGTAAATTTTAGTCGCTTTTTTATACGGATTTTAATACTAGACGGTGGATACCGATATACCTTGGTGGTTAGGGTTAATTAACCATTCAACTCAGGTATGGTCGGCCTGAGTTGGTACAAGAATACTCCTCATTTTTACGTCATACATATCATCTTTATCTCATTCGACCGGGAGAGAAGGGTTGCTTACTGTTCACTAGTTGAACAGATTACAACCTACACATTAGGAATATATATATATACGAGGTGTGATAAAAAAATACGGTGAATGAATTTTTATAGCGGCAACTGCTGACGCTACCTCCATATGCTGTAATTTGTCCCATAGCGTGATCAACTGAGACAGGCAGGGACAAGTTGTAACACGTTCGAGCTTGCCAGTCAGCTGCCAGAGCCGCTAGAGTGAGGTTGTGTTTATCGTGTCTGTCGCGCAACATGGATTTTGAACAACGCATTAACATTAAGTTTTGTTTTAAGTTGAAAAAGAGTGCCAAAGAAGCTCACGAAATGTTAGAATCGGTGTACGGCGATAATGCGGTAACTTTGAAGACTGTGTACAAGTGGTATGACCGATTTAAAAACGGAAATGAGTCTGTTGAAGACGAGCAGCGTGCGAGACGACTCTGAATTTTTATAAGGGTGTACTGCAACGTTTGCGAAACGACGTACGAAGAAAGCGACCAGAAAAATGTACCGATGGCTTCCTTCTTCACCACGACAACGCGCCGTGTTACACCTCGCTTCTCATTCGCGAGTTTTTGGCCGAAAAAATTGTTCCTGTCTGTCCACATCCGCCATACTCACCGGATTTAGCACCATGCGACTTTTGGCTCTTCCCAAAAATTAAAACTGTGCTTAAAGGAAAACGATTGACACCATTGCTGACATTGAGAGGGCCACGACCGAGCAGTTGAAAGTCCTTCCGAAAGACGCCTTCCAGAAATGCCTCCAGTCATGGAGTCAACGTTGGGATAAGTGCATTGCTAGCCAAGGACAGTACTTTGAAGGAGATAAAATCGAATTTACATAGAATTCAATATATATATATATATATATATATATAAAGATAGTCCCACGAAAAAAATTAAAAAGCTATCAGGACATGCTCTACTGGTGGAAGTAATAAAAAAATTCATATAAACATAAGTCTGGAAACGCTTTGTTTTTGAGTTACGGCTAGCGAAAGATTTCGCCCGAATTTCAACTCTTCTAATAACAGAATCATTTTATAACAAATTATTTTTTTTAAAACTACTATAACTCCAGTAGTTTTCAAGATATCCGACGTAAAACGTCAAATTCGGTGTTCAAAAACAAGTTTTTTTAACGTTTTAGTACAATAGCTTTATTAAATGAGAAAGATTTAGTAATAAAACTTGTAATTATGAATATCGTGAATATCAGAAAAGATTTCCTGAAAAGCTGATTCCAAATATGAAAACTTTTTATTCGGTGTATCAGGATGGATTAACGAAAGGGTCGATTTCAACGATCTTTTTCTGTTTAACGCCAATTAAATCATTGTTTTGACGATGAACATGGTGTGATTCAAGATATTCAGCGTAACCCAGACACTAATAAAGGCGAATTTCATGTCGCACTGGTTTATCAAAAAAGTATAGTGCATCCTACAGAAAGAAAATATATATCTTTTCGCTTCAGAATCTTCAAAATTTTCGCAAAACAGATTACTCCCGGGGGTTAAATTTTTGTCATCGGCTTCTAGACAACGCTGATAATGTAAATTCAATTTTATTTACTAATAAAACCACTTTTACGAGAAATGGAGTCTTCAATTCCTCCAGTAGTAGTTTATATAGTGAAAACATCCACGTGGTACTGCAGAAACTAGTTTCCGTTATAGATTTCACATTAATGTTCGGCGTGGCATTATTTATGAAAAAAATCTTGAACCGTTTGTTTTCAACGAAAACCTTACGGAAAATTCATACGTTCATTCTTGAAAAATAGTTTGCCGGATTTTTAGAGGATGTACCTTTATAAAGTAGGTTGCAAATGATTTTCCAGGACGATATTGCAACGTCATATTTTTCTTTATTAGCTAGAAATCAAATATTAAGCCTTTTATTTTAAACAAAATAACATTTTATTTTTTTAAATCGGCTCACAAATAACGAAGTTATGACAGAAAATTTATGTTGTAATTTTGTGTCTGTTTTCATGTCCTCCACTTTATGTGCAATTTGATTAAATATGAATTGTTTTTATTTATCGTTAATTCTAGAATTGTAAATTAGTATCAGATTAATTAATCATTTTCTCACGTTAATAGACCTAATAATTATGACACAAAATTACATTAGTTGTCTCCCATAATTCCACTATTTGTTAACCGATTTAAAAAAATAAAACGTCATTTTGTTCAAAATAAAGGCATAATATTTTAGCAAATAACCTAAATTTTGGTAAAAATAATATTTATGGAGATATAATGGATTGAAAATTAAAAATGGCCAACATTTTATGATTTTCAAAGAATTTAAGTCTTGATTTTTTACTAATTTAAAAAATGTATTACCACCACGCTTACGAAATATTAATGTGATTCGTCCATCCGAACTTGAGATATAAATTTTTATATAAAAATAACAAAATGACGAACAGGGGGAGAACGAAGGAGAAATTGCCATTTTTGCTAAGGATATTTTTTGTTCAGTTTTACAAGTAAAATTCGAAAAAGTATAGCCAGCCCACCATTTTAGAAACACTTTATATTTTTTTTAGAATTTTAATTTAATTTCCACAAAACGTTCAAATGAGCCGTAACTGAAAGCAAAAGGTTTTATTTAAAGCAAGGAGTTGTACAGAGTGTCCCATATAAACGCAACCACCCAACTTTATATTGGTAGGTTGAAATAATAAAAAGGCATGTGTAAATGTAAATGTAATTTTTATTATTACCATCCATTACCTTACATTTAGAGTAAATGTTGGAAGTGGCCGCCATCTTCTTGAATACAAGCTTCAATTCTTTTTACAGCGTTTCTTGCAACTTTTTTCAAAGTTTGTGGCTGGGTATTTAATACAGCTTCTTCAATATTGACTTTCAATCGTTCAAGTGTTCGTGGTTTGTTGCTGTAGGCTCTTTGAGGTAACCCCGAAGAAAAAAATAACCGCCGCAGTCAAATCTGGAGATCTTGGTGGCCACAAGCCTCGACCGATAACACCTTTTTTCTCAGCGAAATCAAAAGTTGAACCTGCGTAGTGCGATGTCGCACCGTCATGTTGTAGCCAGTAGTGTCTGTCTTCCTCTTCCAAGAGTGCGATGAACCGAAATAAAATATCCTGATATCGTTCTGCATTAATGGTGTACTCGAAAAAAATAGGACCGATTATTTCCTTCAGCGATATCGCGCACCACACGCCCGACATCTGCGGGTGTAATTGTTTTTCGTGGGGGTTAAACACGGGGATTTTCAGCGCTCCAAATTCTACTGTTTTGACTGTTTACATAGCCATCCGAATGAAACCGTACTTCATCTGTGAAAAATAACGAATCCATAACATTAATTCCCTCACGCAGAAATCGACGGAACCGTCGACAATATTGTAGCCGTTTTTCTTTGTCGGGCTCAAGAAGTCGATGAACCGTTTGAACGCGATAAGGTTGTAATTGTAATCGTTTGGTCGCCCGATGAACAGTTGATTTAGACAAATTAATTTCAGCAGACAAACGTCTGATCGATTTATTTAGCGAGGCGAGTAATCGGTCTTTGATTTCAGCGACTGTATCTGTATTCAACACTGACGTGGATCTTTTGTGTTCCTTGTTATTAACAGAACCGGTCTGTCTAAATTTTGCGACTAACCTTAATACTGATGTTTTGTTAGGAGCCGGTTTATCTGGGTACTTATGGCGAAACAAATCTTGCACTGCATCCACTGATTTCTTACTGAAGTACGACTGGACAATGAAAACACGTTCATCTAGCGAAAACATCATCTTGTCTCTAGCGATACACTGAACGTTATGATCGCATTGTTGTTACTATCGGTAGTGTTCTACTGCGTCGCCGCGATGTTCAGATGTTGGACGAGTCCATTTCAGTAACGAGTAGGGGAGTAAGCTTGACTTTTGAAATTTCATGGATGAGTGATTGATGGGTTGCGTTTTATATGGGACACCCTTTATTATTTTTTACTTTTCATTATACGTTTGTATTTCTTCTAAGTTTATTCGTGTTATTAGTTATTTAACTTAATTCACCCTTCATAAGTACTGATAATAATAATAATTATTATATATTAAATTATTGAGTAATCGAAATGAAAATAAGCAAAATTTTCACTTTTTTAATATTAAACGTCCAGAGATTTACTCTTTATGGACTACGATTACACTGTTAGACAAAAAAAAAAAAAAATGTTTCTTTAAGTGTGATACCATTTCTTGAATCGCTTTTTTGCGTATATTACAGATATGTAAATATAATATTTCTATCACCCTTAGTTTTAAATAAATTACGCTTCAAAAAAAAATTAAGGGAATATATAATTACAATCTGTAAAATTTATAATTTTGTATGGCCATACCTGTGTTAGAATGATTTTGGTGATGCTTTTCTTTTATAAAAAGCCTCAGGCACATCCCGAATTAATATCCAACAGTAATCGGCTAGCATGTTAGTATTCTATTTTTTTTTTTTATAGCGGCTTTCCATCAGCGAAATGTCTTGGTGGAAACGTTCACCGTGTTCGTCGCTTACGTCTCTGTGGTTGTCCGGGAAAAAAATCCAGATGCGAGTGGAGAAAACGTATTTTCAAAGACATATTACGTCCCGTAACTCTGTATGAAGTAAGAAGTCGATTAATAATATCGTGGTAATTGTCGGATTTTTGTTTGCCGAGAAAATATTAGCAAACATCTTTAAATGAAGACCAAGGTGCACTTTTTACATTAGCATTGAGATAAGCACATCATCTTTGACCGACTCTCTTATTTGAGGACCAACAAATATTCCTTCTTTAATTTTTCCTTCACTTACATTCGGAAATTTCTGTCTGATGTACAAAAATCCGGGACTGTCCTTCTTCATTGGTTATACACAATTTTTCAGTAGTCCTAGCTTGATATGGAGATGGGGTAAAAATATTTTTTTGGGTTCAACTAATAAATAATATTTTTCCCATTTGGGGTTAAGTTGTCTCATTTCCTCCACTTTTTGGTAACATAATGTTTATCCCTAGCTCGGCTATTCCGTTCGCAAAGAAAACACCTTTCTTTCTTTTTTCTTTCTTTTTCCTGTTTAGCCTCCGGTAACTACCGTTTAGATAATTCTTCAGAGGATGAATGAGGATGATATGTATGAGTGTGAATGAAGTGTAGTCTTGTACATTCTCAGTTCGACCGTTCCTGAGATGTGTGGTTAATTGAAACCCAACCACCAAAGAACACCGGTATCCGCGATCTAGTATTCAAATCTGTGTAAAAATAACTGGCTTTACTAGGACTTGAACGCTGGAACTCTCGACTTCCAAATCAATCAGCTGATTTGGGAAGACGCGTTAACCACTAGACCAACCCGGTGGGTTAAAGAAAACACCTGTACTTAGTATAACCGAACCGTACGCCTAACAAAATAGCTATAACTTTCAAATCACCACATATGTTTCAGCTATGTATTTTATAATTTATTTTTTCAAGAACGTTTTCATCGATCGTATGTCTCTTTCAAATTAATACCATAAGCGATTAGTATGGAAGGATATTTGTTACCGTTGTGTATTAGAAGCACTTTTAAACAATACTTGGACGAATTTATGAAAAGGCGCCTCAGGTTTATGAACTCGTCGTAAGTGCAACATAAGCTCATCAATATTTGTGCAATAAAATAAATTATTTTCATCAATGAAGTAACGGAAAAGTTCTTTTTGTCGGCGTCGAAAGCCCGAAATTTTTGAATTTTCTTGAAGTAAATTCCAACCTTGCAGTCTTGATCCTAACAGTTCAGCTTGATTTTTGTCAAATTTGGAATGGAATGCAAAGTTGGCAGGAGTCTATTACTCCCTACTTTATCGCAGAACCTGGACAGAGTCCCTTGCTGCTGGATCATTCTAATCGGGCTTGTTTTTAAAAGGGTTATTTTTTAATCTCGGATCTAATTTTTCAAGTTTTGTCTATTATTATTTTAGTGAATTTAAGACGGATTTAATTGCATTCCAATCCGTTGTTAAACCAGCGTTATCGAACCCATTTCATGGGCCGACCGCGGAAGGCTAGGCTTATAAAGCCTGTCCTCCCGACGTAATTCCCCTTCAGACCGTCCACTGAAGTCCTTTCGGTGCTAACTCTTTAATAGGCTAGCAGGAATACGCCACAACGGGGCACTAGCTATAAGGAGGGAGCAATGCGTCCCCTTTTCCGGAGGAGTCGCAATTGCTGGGATATTTTGTCTTACTGTAAGTTTTTTTTTTAAATTTAGACCGCATTTTTGTTTTATGCGCGACTTACCGTGTTTGACGTCTTCAAACTATATAACTCGCGAAAACTTTTCACTCGCGACCCCAGAAACGCGTCTGACGCACTATTCCGTTTATGGCTCATGCGATATGGAGGCCCCTAAGCCTGGTTTGTCGATTTTCGGCTACCGCACCGCACCATCACGGTGGTTCGTCCAGTACGGCGTGAGGCCGCTTCCTTACAACTGTCGGAGTTGGGTCCTCTCGGCAGATGTCCCGAAGATGACTGTGTTCGGACACAGCCGCTCTCCCGAACAGTCTGCGCGCCTGCGCCACCCCCACCTCGGACACGGATTGAAATCTCGCATCAGATCGGAGAGTGGCGTTCCTGACGAACCACGGAGCTCCAAAGATCGTCCGCAACGCGATGTTTTGGACGGCCTCGATCTTCTTTTGAAGCAAGGAGCTCAGCACTGCCCCCCATGCCGGGTAAGCATATGTTAGAATCGGCAGTACGTACAGCCGAAAAATGAGGAGCTTAGTTGCCAGTGGGTACGGGCTGGCACTGTTCAGCACTGGGTATAGCGAGGCTCTGGCGGCCTTAGCCCTCCGGGTCGCATAATTTACATGTTCGCCGAAGGTAAGCCGCCTGTCCAACACCACCCCCAGGTACTTAACTGTTTTCTCAAAAGGGATTTTCTCCCCTGAGATTTCCAGCTCTCTGGTCGGTTTTCGTGTCTTGCATGTGAACATCACGGCCACCGATTTTTCACCGTTGACCCTGATTCTCCACATGTCGAGCCACGGTTCCACTAAGTCCAGCTGCCTTTGGAGCCTCCGGACCGCGTAATCCACATTTGCGGATTCGTAGAAATATGCCGTGTCGTCTGCGTAAAGGGCCGTTTTGACCCCTTCCGACAGCGGCATATCGTTCACGTACAAAGTGTACAAGAACGGGGAAAGTACTGCTCCTTGGGGAACCCCAGCGGCTATTTCTCTGGTGGAGGAAATCGTTTCCCCTACGCGCACGACAAAATGTCGGTCTAGCAGATATGACCGCATCAGTCTGACATAGCGGTAGGGGATCGCCGATCGCGCTAGCTTATAAAGCAGCCCGCTATGCCAAACTTTGTCAAAGGCCTTGGCCACATCCAGAAAAACGGCTGCAGTCACCCGTTTCCTGTTCAGGCCTCCGACAAGGTCGTCTATTATTTTTACCAGTTGGAGGGTGGTTGAGTGACCCTCCCTGAACCCAAATTGCTCGGGCCGCACTTCTCCCTCCATGTATCGCCTCAGTTTTTCGAGAAAAATCCTCTCGAACAACTTAGACAATACCGGTAACAGGGAGATTGGCCTATAATTCCGTTTGGGTAAACATACGACTTTGGCCGTTTTCCAACAATTCGGGAAATATCCAACGTACAAAATGGACGTGAATATCACCGAAATTGCTGTAATCACGGAGGCCGGTATGTTCCGGAATGCACGGGCGCTGATCCCGTCGACACCCGGGGCCTTGTCGGGGTTGTCAAATTTAAATACCTAACCGAGTCATTTAATTCACCTTTTGATATAAGATATGGCTTATCGGAAGATAATTCAAAATCATTGTTGTCTTCTTCAATACTATCTGATTCTTCATCGCTGGTTTTGAAACATAACGATATTTTACAGCACGTTAATATGTTTTAGAAATTCCAGACACGCTTGTTAAACAAAACTACCAATCGGTTACATGATTCTTTGGTTCACGCCAAGCCATAGGTACATATGTCATAATACATGACTGTGATATGATTTAATTCTTTGTCTAGTATTGTTTATTTATAGTTTAGAAATTATTTTAATAAAGTTAAACGATAAAAATAGAGCTAAAAAAATACAATATAGGAGGAGCTTAAAATGCTAACTATATGTTGAAAAATGAAAACTCCTTTAATTAAAATTTAAAAATTTTTAGAAAAAGGTGGGTGATAGAAAGATTTTGAGTTCATATTCGTTTTCAGCATCAAAAAACAGATTAAAATCGTGTATCGCATGTAAATAAAAATTATGATTATCAGTGTTATTAACAAAAATGTATTCAAGTCGATCAGAATGTTTCTCCTGAGGAAGGAGAATACCAGTGCAAATATACAGGCTTTTCTGTAAATAAATACGAGCTATTTAATTTATAAATCGATTAAGTCACGTTATAAAAAAAAAAAACGAATTCCTAAAATTATCCCTTATATTACTCGAAGTAATGATTAGGACGAGCCTAGTATGCGGCTAGTATTATACGTAAAGGCGTGGAAATATAAATATTCAGTTTAATTTGAAAACAATCAACTGTTCTTTTTTCTTGCACTCACCCACGGTTGGCTTGCTTTCTTAGTAGTGTTCACTGAACGTATGTTTAGTATATTTAAGAAAGTATTCCTCTCACTTGGCTTATTGTTTAGTGAATACATGTGTGTGAATAGGACTATATATGCTGTTTTATATAAATATATATATATATATATGTATGTGTGTGCACAGGGGGGAGGTAGGTTTATGTGTAGTGAAAGGTGTGTCGTGTGTTTTTTTGTTTAATTTTCAAGACATACAAGTGAAAGAATAAAATAAAATTTCTTTTAGTCTACATTTTAATACTTAATATTAAAAGGATGTTGCCATAATAGTTAAAATAATAATAATAATAACGATAAAAATGTTGATGAGAAATCATTATTATATTTATTAATTGCTTAATAAATACGCGTTGGTGTAAATTAATTTTTAATAATTCTTTAAATAATTTGATTTAGACATAACAAGAATATTCTTATCAGAATCTAATCTTATTTTCTCCAATCCAATTAGAATAATAACAATAATTGTTTTGTTTTATGCTTTTTTTTATTAAAAAAAGTCAGTTAAATAGTTTCGGAAAAAAATCTGTGAAAGTTTTACGTACATTTAGTTGCGAATTATTTATATATTTTTTTATTTTACGATCATATAGTTAGGGGGAAAATATACCGTTCTACGAATTTTTAAATAATAATTATTTTAAGAAACCCTGAATTTTTGTTCACCTCGTTTAACGAGTTTAAAAACGCAAGTTAACACCTTCTGAATTATGAATTATTTTTATATTTAGTATCATCATACGTACATATTTACCGTAACATTATTTCGAGTATTTATATTTGAAATAAATAATGTGGATTTCAATCTTATCTTAGAATTAATTGTTTATTCTTATCGTTCTATTCAAGGTTTTTAACACGGTTTCCCTTGATTAATTCAGACAAATAGTGAGGCGATTTTTTTTTTTTAATCTATGGAATAGCATACCTACGCACTCCTTTTTTTTGTTTAACCTCCGGGACGTTTAACATCGTTAGGTACTGTTTCAGAGGATGAGATTAATGATTTGCAGCGTGTGCGAAGATGTCATGCCTGACCGGGATTCGAATCCGGCACCTCTGGATGAAAGGCCAAACGCTATCATTCGCGCCATAGAGGCCGGCAGCTATGTATTCCTGACATTTTATGTGTGTATATATATATATATATATATATATACCAGGGTAAGTCAATTATTATCCGCAATTTAATTATATTTTTGTTTATGTTGGTAGTACTGTCGTGTTGCGTAGATGACGCATGCATGGTTGTTGTTATATCTGTGCAGGTTTGATGCTGCTAGGTTAGTTCTAATATCGCTGCCATGCCGTTAACCGTGGCTGCTCCGCTTTCTGTTTGTACCAAAGAAGAGCAACGTTCATCGATCCGTATTTTGCGGTCGGAAGATGCATCAGGAGCCGAAATTCATCGAATACTTTCGGTACAGTACGGGAACAGTGTGTTGTCGAAACGAAGTGTCTACGAACGGGTTGAAAAATTCAAAAACGGTCGCACAAGTGTTACGCACGTCGAAGGAGCCGGTCGACCATTTACCGCCACAAATGTAGAAAGCATTGAGCGTGCACGCGACACGGTTTTCTTAGAAGGACGAGTAATTATCGATGAAGCGGCACATCGTTTGCAAATTAGTCACGGTTCTGCCTACGAAATCATCCACAACAGACTTGGGTTTCATAAAGTCTGTGCAAGATGGGTCCCAAAACAGCTCACATAGTCGCATAAACAAACCCGCTTGGACATCTGCCGAAAACATTTGGATCGCTATGGTAACGAACGGGACATCTTCTTAGACAGAATCATTACGAGCCGGAGAGTAAACGGCAGAGTATAGAATGGAAATATCCAAATTCGCTCTGAAAAAAAAAGTTCAAGATCGAACCGTCCGCAGGAAAAGCGATGCTTACGGATTTTTGCGACTCACAAGGACCAGTACTGAAACATTATGAGGAAAGGGGCACGACAATAAACAGTGCGCGTTACAGTGAGATGCTTACCGCCAAGCTGAAGCCTGCAATTTGAAGCAAAAGCTGAGGACTGCTATAATTTGGGTATATGCGATTTTTACCGGATCTTGACGTATTGATACCTAAGGAACCCAAAAAACCGGGTGGAAATTTTCCAGATTTAATGTTCATCTGTATATGTATGTGTTCGATGTCGCTATCTAAATTCCCTTATATCTCCATAACTACTGGACCGATTTTGACCAAACTTAGTCAGATTATTTCTGTATATGAGGCATTAATGCCATTAAATTTTCAACTTAATAGGTCAAGGGAGTGAGGCTATAGAGCAAGATCACCCTCACTATCTCGTGTAAGGTCTTAGGCGCATTTGTTAACGAATAAAAAAAAAAAAATATGTGCAAAAAAACTTTTTCAAAATCGCACTCCCACTTCAAAAAATGTTCTTTAAAAACTCGTTAAGCGGGTATACTGCGTCAATAGTACCCCTGCCATCAAAAGGAGCGCTACTGTAGTACGGACGTGCTAAATTAAATTGCGTATATAAGCTGCGTGACGGGAAAGTCCTACAACTGTGTTTTCAGCTTTTATTCTAAAATATAAAATGGGTTTTATTCATCGTCTGGTGTTCTGCTAGGCGGTAGGCCTCTTACACTGCTGTTTCCACCCATACTTGTCCCAAACCTTCTCTTTCGTCCCTTACAGTTTCCAATCTTTCCCTCATCTATTAACTTCATTCTTTTTTCTATCCGTTTCCTTTCTCCTTTTATCGATCCTTATTATGCGGTTGTCGATAATCGACTTTGATCGCTTGTCCTAAGGGTTTCCTTTTCTTTTACGGACCTGCATCTTAAGTGTTCCTTCTTCTTTAATCCTGTTTATTCCATTGATGTTACTTTCTCCGTATCCGCATTTCAAAAACCTCAATCCGATTCCTTTATCTTTCTTTCTTATCTTCCGTCTTCACTTCCGTACCGTAACACTTCATACGTAGCGTTTGGTTGACGTTTTCTTCAGATCAGACTTTAAAAGTAAAAGTTCAGATTTTTACTACACAGCCCTTCCTTTTATTGAAGGCTTCCTTTGCTATCGCTATTCTCCTTTAATTTCCATTACGTTCTTCCAGTCATCTGTCGCCGTAGTATCACAATATCTATAATATTTTATTTTTTCTATTCTTCCATACTCGTCCTTATCGCTAAATCTTCTTCGTTATATACTTCCATTACTTTAGTTTTTTGTGTATTTATTTTCGTTCTATACCGTTTCATTTCTTCCTCCAGGTCTGTTATAAAATTTTTGAAACGGATGTTTGCCATCAGGTAGAATTACCATATTATCGGCAAATTTTACGCATCGTATTTTTTTCTCCTACACTTATCGTTTCTCATCTTTATTTTAATGTATTCATACCGTCGATATATTTATTATTTATTTTGTCATTTTACTACGTAGTAAAAATTAATGTAATCAGACGTATGTTTTTAGGTAGATTCAAAACTGTTGTAGGTATACGCATATTTTTTTTTGTGTCGTCATTCTTTTTTGGAATTGATCGGTTTGGGGGTAATTCTCCTTTCTTTTGTATTCTGTGGTATTCTTTTCACCTAAAAGTATTTACTACACCGTATATCCTCGATTATTTGATTTATAGATTCAAGTATTTGTGTTCCTCCATAATTTTTACCAATTAGACGTCCCTCTATCATCAAATAATTAAACCTGATTACACGGCCCACTAACTTTGTTCATCTCTCCCCTCTTTCTTATTTTTATATATAGTGGCCAAGCTTGTTGTAATAGAGAAAACTTTCTATGTATATATAATTAAGTATCAATTTTTATAAAGTTTAAATTATGTAACATATACAATATGTGTTGAATATTTAATGAAATATATTATAAATTTATATAAAACAATACTGTAGTAGTAAGTAGACCGATTGAGTAATAAAATTATTTCAAGTATGCAATATTTCGTGATATTAATAACAGTAATTAATTAAATTATGTAATTTGCCTACTTACCTTGTTATAGCTAAAAATATACTTTTTTTTTATTAAAATCAGAATGGTCGTTTATTTTTACCAATGTTCACTTAAAGCTAACGAACCGAGACCCGATTTGAATGACTCACTTTTACCAGTTTTTAAGACAATTTTCAAGAGGCTTTAGATATAAATTTATCCAGATAACTCTACTCGAACAATTAGGCTCAATTAGACTAGTAAATAATTTTTCGTATTTAACGCTATCTATGTACTGTTTATCAAATTAAAACCGCATATTTAAATAATTGCCAAAATGCTTCTTATTATCTATGTATTCCATAACAACAAAAAAAATCTGATGTGGACACTACATGACTTCCTTGTATGGATATTAAATTACGTATCCACATATTAAAAAGAACATAACATTTTATTTCATTAATAACTTGTGATATTTTTTCTTTTTTTTATTGTTATTTTGAATTATTATTTATTGTAATTTTTTGTTTTACAATCTGAGGTTAATAATTATTAATAAATCAACATATTTAAATTAGAAAAAAAAAAATTAAAAAAAGGGAGATGAAATCTGATTTGAACCGACGTGCCTTCCCCTTGTAAGATTCAAATATTTCATTAATTAAAATTTTACTTAGCTATAACTCTGGAACCGATTAAAATAAGTATCACTTATGATGTATAGTTGAAAAGCTCTCGATGAGGGCTTATTACTGAAGTTAAGAAAAAGTCCAGAATTCAAATTTTGTTTTGGATTTTGGTCATTCTTGGACACTTTTGGTCCAGTCGATTGCAATCAAAAGTGGAGATGCATAACTAGATTTTACTACAGTCCTAAATCCAAAATTTCAACATCCTACGGTTAGTCGTTTTTGATTTATGCGAGATACATATATATGTACGTACATCCCAACCCTCGTAGGAGAAGACACCAGCCTTGTGACGCTTCCGGTCGCCACAACCCCTCCCGTTCATAGCCCTGATGTACGTACATATACGTAGTTTCGCCGAAACTAATAAAAATGGATTCAGGGATGGTCAAAATGATATTTCCAAACCGACATTTTTCGCGATCGCAATACTTCCTCCTTTACTTCATACAAGGAATATAACTCCAAATTGAGGCATTATAAAACTATAGTCCTACCGGAAGCAGTGTATGGGGTAGAATGTATACATGGTTTTTTTTTTTCAAAAGAAGAAATAGCAAAAGTAGAAAAAAGAATTTTAATAAAAATTTATGGACTAAAATATGAAAATGGATTTACAAATTGAAAAGTGAAAAATAAATTTATAAATAAACAGAAAAAATAGGGAACTTATCCGGAAAAGAAAATTACAGTCTTATGGACATTTATGCAGAACGAATGACCAACGATTGATAAAACAAATATTTAATTTTTACATAAACAGAACCGCAAATACCAAAAGAATTAAAGAAATAGAAACAGATCTAAAAATATTAAACGCTTTTAAGGATTTACGTAAAGAAAGAGATAAATTTAGAAAAGTGATTTTAGAATCTATATTTTCAGATAGAAACAAAAAGAAAGCTATAAGTCTGAGAGTAGATGGACGGAAGAAAGGCGATAACAACACACTTTGGAAAAAAAACGTCCGTAGAGATTGCAACGAAAAGAAAAAAATAAACCACTTTTAGTTTTTTCATTTAATTTTTGTTTTGTATATTTCTTGCGCAAAAAAATATACAAAATAATTACAAAAAAAAAAAAACAAAACATATTATATAAAATAAGATAGCGAAAAGTAGGTCTCCTTGCGCACAATAATTAAAAAAAATTTTTTTTTATGCTTTTAATACAATTTTTGTAATCGGTTTGTGATATTATTTTCATTAATTTCATAACCCTTTAGCACAGAGTTCTTTTATTTATATTTTCTTACTCAACATAATAAATAGATTGTTTTTTAATATTAAAAGATAGCCATTCGGTTGTGAAATAGAAAATATAATAATAGCTGATCACTGAAAAAAATTTGTACCTAAAACATAGAAATCTGTAGATGATATTAAACAAAAGAAAAAAAATACTATGTTTGATTCACAAAACACATTTTTTAGTTTTTCTTTTACACGGTTGATCATAAAACGAATAAAATTAAAAAAATCTGATGTGGACACCACATGATTTACTTGTATGCCTACTAAATTACATAAATACTTTTTAAAAGTACATAAAATTTTATTTCATTAATGTTTTTTTTGTCTTCAGTCATTTGACTGGTTAGATGCAGCTCTCCAAGATTCCCTATCTAGCGCTAGTCGTTTCATTTCGGTATACCCCCTACATCCTACATCCCTAACAATTTGTTTTACATATTCCAAACGTGGCCTGCCTACACAATTTTTTCCTACTACCTGTCCTTCCAGTACTAAAGCGACTATTCCAGGATGCCTTATTATGTGGCCTATAAGTCTGTCTCTTCTTTTAGTTATATTTATCCAAATGCTTCTTTCTTCATCTATTTGCCGCAACACCTCTTTATTTGTCACTTTATCCACCCGTCTGATTTTTAACATTCTCCTGTAGCACCGCATTTCAAAAGCTTCTAATCTTTTCTTCTCAGATACTCCGATCGTCCAAGTTTCACTTCCATTTAAAGCGACACTCCGAACATATACTTTCAAAAATCTTTTCCTGATATTTAAATTAATTTTTGATGTAAACAAATTATATTTCTGACTGAAGGCTCGTTTTGCTTGTGCTATTCGGCATTTTATATCGCTCCTGCTTTGTCCATCTTTAGTAATTCTACTTCCCAAATAACAAAATTCTTCTACCTCCATAATCTTTTCTCCTCCTATTTTCATATTCAGTGGTCCATCTTTGTTATTTCTAATACATTTCATTACTTTTGTTTAGTTCTTGTTTATTTTCATGCGATAGTTCTTGCGTAGGACTTCATCTATGCCGTTCATTGTTTCTTCTAAAACCTTTTTACTCTCGGCTAGAATTACTATATCATCAGCAAATCGTAGCATCTTTATCTTTTCACCTTGTACTGTTACTCCGAATCTAAATTGTTCTTTAACGTCATTAACTGCTAGTTCCATGTAAAGATTAAAAAGCAACGGGGATAGGGAACATCTTTGTCGGACTCCCTTTCTTATTACGGCTTCTTTCTTATGTTCTTCAATTATTATGGTTACTCTTTGGTTCCTGTAAATGTTAGCAATTGTTCTTCTATCTCTTTATTTGAACCCTAATTTTTTTAAAATGCTGAAAATGTTATTCCAGTCTACGTTATCGAATGCATTTTCTAGGTCTATAAACGCCAAGTATGTTGTTTTGTTTTTCTTTAATCTTCCTTCTACTATTAATCTGAGGCCTAAAATTGCTTCCCTTGTCCCTATACTTTTCGTGAAACCAAATTGGTCTTCTCCATTTCATTAATAGCTTCTGATATTTTTCATATTTTTTTTCTCAATTGCTATTGAATTATTATTTATCGTAAATTTTTTTTACGATCAAAGGTTAATAATTATTAATATATCAATATCTTAAAATAAAAATAAAAAAAAGTTAAAAGAAAGGAAATGAAGTCGGATTCGAACCGATGTGACTTCCCCTTGTAAGATCCAAATATTACATTAATTAAAATTTCGTTTGGTTATAACTCTGGAACAAATTAAAACAAGTACCGCTTGTGATATATTGCTGAAAAGCTCTCTACGAGGGCTTATTAGTGCAGTTAAGAAAAAACCCAAAATCCAAAATTTTAACATCCTATGGCTAATCGTTTTTGAGTTATGCAAAATTCATACGTTCATACGTACAGTCGTCACGCCGAAACTGGTCAAAATAGATTCGAAATGGATATTTATATTGAAATCTTAAAACCAAGATTTTTCCTAAGCACAATACTTCATTTACTTTCGTATAAAGAAAGGAAAAAGGAATACTTTCCTTTAGTTTTTACTTTCCCTTCTAGATACCGCTATAGCTGTAGAAGGGAAAGTATCATAATCGGTCCAGTTTTGGGCATATGCGAATTTCACCGGATCTTGACATTTTGACACATAAGGAATCCAAAAAACCGGATGGAAATTTTTCGGATATTAATGTTCGTATATACATGTGTGTGTTTGGTGTAGGCTCCAGATCACCTTATATCTCCACAACTACCGGACTGATTTTGATCAAACCCGATCAGATTACTTCTATATATAGGGCGCAGATGCCATTGAATTTTCAATTTAAAAGGTCCAGGAGGTGAGAATTTAGAGCAAGGTCAGCCTCAGTATTTTGATATTTTGCCTAATTAAGGTCATATTTTTCTTAGACACATTTATTAACGATCAAAAAATAACAATACTTGCAAAATCGTGCCCCCGCCCAAAAAAAATGCTTAAACAACTGCTATACTGCTACGCCACGGTTGAGCGGTAGAATTAAATAAATGAATAATATTTAAACTCTAAAATAGTAATTCGGTTTGGCCGGGTCTCGAATTCGATCGCCTGGTCGACTCGATATCTTGTGCGTTAAGCCACGCGGCTACACCACTGACTGAACAAGCGAAATTTTATTTATGTAAGCTGTTGTGAAATTACATTAGTTTAGCTAGTGCCGATCGTCGCTGCTAATACCTACACATCCGGGTGAATTAAATACGGTATGCGCGCGCGCTTTAGTTAGAATCATTGAATTAAATAATCAAAAAAATGTTATATTTAAATGAATTGAAAAATATTTTAAATTAAGTTTTGTGTTTAAGCTGTGTATTAGAAAAAACCGCGTGACGGGAAAGTCCTACAACTGTTGTCAGCTATTTTTTTAAAATAAATATTAATAATGAAATTTATGTTATTTTATTACTTCCTTGTAAGAAGTAAACGAAATATTGCGATCGCGAAAAATTTCCTTCTTCAGATTTTAACGGAAATATCCATTTTCACCATCCCTTAATACATTTTGACTAGTTTCGGCGTGACGTCCGTACGTACGTAAGTACAGAATGATTCAAAGAAACGGGAAATAATTAATGTTGTGTTGGTAGCCGTGGGCGATTGCTACCACTTGGTAAGTGGCGCCAGCCTCTCTAATCTAACCTACCATTTAGTTGTCATGGATCCTTGGAGTGGTGCGCAACGTGCATTTGCTATCAAAGTGTTTTAAAAAAACAATGACAGTGTGGAGGGAGCTCGTAGAGAATTTCGCCGTCATTTTAATCTGGGACGGCACGACCGTGTTCCATCAGCACATGCAATTAAAACATGGATATCTAATTTTGAGGAAACCGGTTCGGCAATGAAAAAGAAACCTCCAGGCCGTGAGCGAACAGTCCGTACACCACAGAATGTTCAAGCTTTACAAGATACCGGGTTGGTTTAGTGGTTAACGCGTCTTCCTAAATCAGCTGATTTGGAAGTCGAGAGTTACAGCGTTCAAGTCCTAGTAAAGCCAGTTATTTTTACACGGATTTGAATACTAGATCGTGGATACCGGTGTTCTTTAGTGGTTGGGTTTCAATTAACCACACATCTCAGGTATGGTCGAAGTGAGAATGTACAAGACTACACTTCATTTACACTCATATATATCATCCTCATTCATCCTCTGAAGAATTATCTAAACGGTAGTTACCGGTGGCTAAACAGGAAAAAGAAAAAGCTTTAAAAGATGCTGTCACACGAAGTCCATATCGGTCAATCCGTCGTCTCTCAGCATCTTTACAATCGCATAGTGCAAGTGTTCGAAGAATGTTAGTGAAGGACTTGCAATACCATCCGTAGAAGTTGCAGATCGTCCAGGAACTGAAACCGAACGATGTAGTTGTGCAAGCGCAATTCTGTAATGTAATGCTTCAGAAGATAAATGATAACGAAGAGATAGTTCACGAACTGTGGATGTCAGACGAAGAGCATTTCCACCTTAGTGGATTTGTAAACGAGCAAAATTTCAGATACCGGGCGCAAGAAAATCCTACGCAGCTACACCAGCGTCCGTTGCACAGCCAGAAAGTGATTGTGTGGTGTGCTATGTCATCTTACGGTATTATAGGCCCTTATTTTTTTGAGGATGACAACGGTCTTGCGATTACAGTGACGTCGGCTAGTTACGTAGTCGTGCTTGAAACCTTTGTTGTGGAACAACAAAAGAGATTTCTACCGATTCTTAACACAGCCTGGTTTCAACAAGACGGAGCAACGTCACATACTGCACGAATATCGATGGTAGCTGTACGGCGATTGTTTGGACAACGTGTCATTTCACGAAACGGTGACGTTAGATGGCTTCCCAGATCGCCTGATCTTTCGGCTTGCGATTACTTTTTGTGGGGTCGCCTTAAAACAAAGTGTTCCACAGTAGACCTGGTACAACGGAAGAACTGAAGGCAAAGATCCGAGAAGCAATTGCGGAAATTCCAGTTGAGATGTTACGTCAAACCATGAACAATTTAACAAAGAGACTTCGTGAGTGTTTACGTAGAAGAGGAGGTCATCTGCAAGATGTCATCTTTAAAAAATAAACTAAAATGTATGTATCCTAAAATTCCAACATTTGTACAATTACATGAAATAAAATTCATTTGCTAAAAAAAATTTTCATTATCGTTATTTAATTTTTTAAATTTCCCGTTTTTTTTTGAATCTCTTTGTATCTCGCACAACTCAAAAACGATTAGTCGTAGGATGTTGAAATTTTTTATTTAGAACTGTTATAACATTTATTTGTGCACCTCCCCTTTTGATTGCAATCGACTGAACAAAAATGTCCAAAATAGCCCAAAATCTAAAAAATTTGGATTTTGGACTTTTTTTTAACTGCAGTAATAATCCATCATTAAGAGCTTTTCAACGATATATCATAAGCGGTACTTGTTTTCATCGGTTCCAGAGTTACAGCCAAATAAAATTTTAATTAATGAAATATTTGGATCTTACAAGGGGAAGGCACATCGATTTGAATCAGACTTCATCTCCTTTTGTTTACCTATTTTTTTAAATTTAAATATATTGATTTAGTAATGATTATTAACCTTAAAAAATTACTATATATAATAATTCAATAATAATAAAAAAAAATATGTAAAAATCAGAAGTTGTTAATGAAATAAAATTTTATGTACTTTTAAAAATATGTATATATAATTTAATAAGCGTACAAGAAAGTCATGTAATAACCACATCAATTTTTTTATTTAAAAAATGAAATATTTGGTAATAAAATTAGATTTTCATCAAATTATTATCGTTACTATAAAACAGTTATTAAGATATAAATTTATCGGAATTAATTATAACAGGACTCCAGTACGGTAAAAGAAGTTTAATAACTTTTACTTTTGTAATCGTAAAACGTAACCGCACATCTTTCTAATGCTATCGCTCGAACAAGGTCAAATTATAGCAAATCTGTAATACCTGTTGGATATTCAATTAGTATTTTTTCAATGTAAAACTAACCTAGGCTAAGAGGAGGTTACAAATTAATTACTATTCACTACTGAAGTACATTGTAAGTACACGCGTGCACACATACTTGTACAAAGTTTCTAGTATACAGTTTATTACTAACAATAACAATGCAAAAACCGTTTACGTATATATTTTTTACTTTGTAATAATGCTATTGAAAATAACAAGAATAACGTAGTGTTGAAACGATATCTACCCGTAATATATATAATTTGCACAAATCATTATAATACATACGTTCAAGTATATGTGGCGTAGGACAAATCGCTTCGTGCGATTATATTATTTAATATTCAGCCCTTATACATTTTGATACGTGTAAGGCTTAAAGATATACTTCCTAAATATTATCAGAATTATTATTGTTACTTCCTGCTCAAAGGAAATAAATATATTTACGTACGAGTATGTAATATTTGTTTACTTCCTCAGGACGTGAATTAAGTAATAGGTTGTTATTTATTATCGACCAATATAATGTTCTTAGGTTGTTTGTTTTTAAAAGCCCTGACTTATTTCCTTTAGTTTTATATTTTATATCGTTTGCATAAAACGAAATGTTAAGTAATACGGCTTTAGTAAATTCACGTATAAAAAAATACTTTCTTATTTTCTTTTTATAAATTTCGACTTTTGAACGGCGCCAAATTAAAAACACTAATCTAACCACACTCCATTTTTCTTCACTCAAAACCTTTCTTTTTTTTAATTATTATTATTTAATTGCGTTCTACATTACACAATAATAGATATGCAATGTAATTTAATCGAATTTAAACATCTTTTATATATTTTTTTACTTCCTTGTACGAAGTAAAGGAAGTATTGTGATCGTGAAAAATTTCGGTTTTCGTATTTCAATGGAAATATTCATTTTGACCAGCCCTGAATCCATTTTGGCGTGATGTCTGTACGTACCTATGTATGTACGTACGTATGTATCTCGTATAACTCAAAAACGATTAGCCGTAGAACGTTGAAATTTTGGGTTTAGAATTGTTATAACATTTAGTTGTGCACCTTCCCTTTTGACTGCAATTAACTAAACTAAAAGTATTAAAAAAATCCCAAATTCGAAAATAATCTGGATTTTGAATTTTTTGTTAACTACAGTAATAATCACTCATCGAGAACTTTTCAACGATATATCATAAGGGTACTTATTTTCATCGGTTCCAAAGTTATAGCCAAATAAAATTTTAATTAATGAAATATTTGATCTTACAAGGGGAAGGCACATCGGTTAGAATTCGACTTCATTTCCTTTTTTTTTTCTTTTTAATTAAACATTTTGATTTGTTAATAAACTATTAACCTCTGTTTGTAAATAAAAATTTTACAATAAATAATTCCATCAAGCGATAAAAACAATCAGAATTTATTAGTGAAATATAATATTATGTACTTTCATTTTAATTCAAAAATCATTTACAGAGATTAATAATTATTAATAAATCAATATATTTAAATTAAAAAAAAAGTTAAAAAAAATGAATGTATATGAAGTCAGATTCGAACCGATGTGTCCATGATTACGCATCTGACACGTTTTCACTTACAGCACATAACTACTTGTCCAACGTGAAACAAAATTAATATATAAACTAATATAAAATGGTAATACGGACACCACAAAAAAATGTGATGCAATGTGGTGTCCACCACAATACAATTGCTTAACTGTCCAATTTATTAAAGAATTGGAGGATCGTATTTCACTTTCAAATGAAATAAGTTTAAATAAAGCGCAACAAAAAATGTGTGTACTGATAAACGTGTATCTGATGTAACGTCCACATCAGATTTTTTTAATCGGCTACCTGTAACTTATCTTTATTAAAGTATTTTCTAACGTCTTTTACAGTCGTTGCATTCATTTTCAACAATGTAACGATTTCCACGACTAATTGTGATCGGTCATTTCGTTTTCCAAAGCTCGTTTTTACGTAACTTTCATTAAACCCACTCACAACGGGTTTCCTCTCCTTCATTAAACTCTGAACCCTATCTGATAGGTAATCTCTCCGAACCCGTTTAAGATATTCGACTATACCGTAAAAATATTAAACGGTTGAGATATCGTCGGTGAAGATGAACTTTCATAATATTCTCTGACACTGTCACATCTCACTCTAATTAGCAACCTGGCAGCATCGCCACCCGAATACAGAGTTATAGATCTTACATATAGGTTATACTTTTTAAAATATTGAGTGATCATTTTTATTCATATATATCATTAAGCTGTTTTTACGATTTCTATTTGACACGATATCATTAGGAAATGTGGTTATTTCACGATATATATATTTTCGTTTATTTTCTTCAACGATTTAAGGGAATGGATCATTGAATACTAATTAAACGTTTTCTTTAAAAAAAAAAACTTGAATTTTTATCATCTCGTTCAACGTGTACATAAATATGGCTTCAAACAATTTTAATTAATTCTTTGTAAATTGTTATTTCGTTTATTTAAATTTTTTATTTTATAATTAATTTCGTATTTTGTGATGTTTCTGTGATAGAGATTTTACCACGGTTTCCCTTAGTTCATCCAGCCCAATTTTAAGACAAACATTTTATTAGAGGACGAGATATACAGGGTGTCCCATATAAAACGCAACCCAACCTTATATTGGTAGGTATTGAAATAATAAAAAGGCATGTGTAAATGTAAATGTAATTTTTATTATTACCATCCATTACCTTCCATTTAGAGTAAATATTGGAAGTGGCCGCCATCTTCTTGAATACAAGCTTCAATTCTTTTTACAGCGTTTCTTGCAACTTTTTTAAAAGTTTGTGGCTGGGTATTTAATACAGCTTCTTCAATATTGACTTTCAATCGTTCAAGTGTTCGTGGTTTGTTGCTGTAGGCTTTTTCTTTGAGGTAACCCCGTAGAAAAAAATCCGCCGCAGTCAAATCTGGAGATCTTGGTGGCCACAAGCCACAAGCCACGACCGATAACACGATTACCAAAGAATTCCTCGACGAAATCAGAAGTTGAACCCGCGTAGTGCGATGTCGCACCGTCATGTTGTAGCCAGCAGTGTCTGTCTTCCTCTTCCAAGAGTGCGATGAACTGAAATAAAATATCCTGATATCGTTCTGCATTAATGGTGTACTCGAACAAAGAAGGACCGATTATTTTCTTCCGCGATATCACACACCACACGCCCAACTTCTGCGGGTGTAATTGTTTTTCGTGGGGGTTAAACACGGGGATTTTCAGCACGGCAAATTCTACTGTTTTGGCTGTTAACGTAGCCATCCAAATTAAACCGTGCTTCATCTGTGAAAAATAACTAATCCATAACATTAATTCCCTCGCGCAGAAATCGACGGAACCGTCGACAATATTGTAGCCGTATTTCTTTGTCGGGCTCAAGAAGTCGATGAACCGTTTGAATGCGATAAGGTCGTAATTGTAATTGTTTGGTCGCCCGATGAACAGTCGATTTAGACAAATTAATTTCGGCAGACAAACGTCTGATCGATTTATTTGGCGAGGCGAGTAATCGGTCTTTGATTTCAGCGACTGTATCTGTATTCAACACTGACGCAGATCTTTTGTGTTCCTTGTTATTAACAATACCGGTCTCTCTAAATTTTGCAACTAACTTCAATGATGTTTTGTTAGGAGTTGGTTTATCTGGGTACTTATGGCGAAATAAATCTTGCACTGCAACCACTGATTTCGTACTGAAGTACCACTCGACAATGAAAACACGTTCATCTAGCGAAAACACCATCTTGTCTCTAGGAACACACTGAACGTTATGATTGCATTGTTGTTACTATCGGTAGTGTTCTACTGCGTCGCCGCGATGTTCAGATGTTGGACGAGTTCATTTCAGTAACGAGTAGGGGAGTAAGCTTGACTTTAAAATTTCATGGATGACTGATTGATGGGTTGCGTTTTATATGGGACACTCTGTATGTAATATATTATTATGTATTAATCGGAATGAAATATTTATCAAGAAGTTGGTTATAACTTCGCCGGTAAGAGTCCGTTGAACTGGACGGCACAGCCAAGTCATCGAACTATGTGTACAGTTCTAAATATGACCTAACCTAAAAGTTAAATGAAAATGGGGGAGAAAAAATAAAAAAAATAAGCGTGAAAACATTATATTTTAGTTTAATTTGATTTTTAATAAAGAATACTTTCAAAAAACACCTCAAATTTTGTTAGACAACGTTTTTTTCTTCCATTTGATGAACCGCAGTACTCAAGTATATCACTTTTCCTCAAAAATGTGGGTTTACGAATCGCGCCGCTAGGTAGCAATACTTAACGGCGCCTTTGAATTTACGAATGATTTCGTACAAAAACTTGATAATGTACTTGAAAATTTAAAAGAAAATATACTACAGCTTGTTTTAATAGTAAATGCTCTGATATACTAGTGTCCACGGCTACGATAAAGATCGAGGGTTACACGTACAAAGTGTAATATTACATCACAGATCTTCGATTCGTGAAGGTCATTGTATTAGTTTTATTAAGAATCTGATGTGGACACCACATGACTTCCTTGTACACCTTTTACATTACATATACGTATTTTTAAAAGAACATAAAATGTTATTTCGCTAATAACTTCTGATTTTTTTTTCATATTTTTCTTTTTTTCATTATTATTGAATTATTATGTATTGTACGCTTTTTTTACAATCAGAGGTTAATAATTACTAATAAATCAATATATTTAATAAAAAAAAAATTTAAAAAAAGGAAACTGAAAAAAGGAAGAAAATGTGGCAAACCAACAAAAATAAACAGCAAGAAAATGTTGCAAACAAAGAAATAATAACAAGATTAAGAGAAGAAGATAAATATAAAGAGAGAGACAATTTTAAAACTAGAGAACGTGTACACAGATGATGATCAGAAGAATTATATCAAACCAAAGAGCTATTAAATGATCGGCAACAAAAAACAAATAAACAAAATGACGATCGACTGCGACTTAGGGAGGATATTGTCCGACAATATCAGAGGAATAATGAACTAAAAGATAAGAAGAAATTATTTCAATTTATCAAAGATCGGGCATGTATGCCTCAGTGTATATGTTGTTGTTCTGAGGGACTATTTTTCAATCGCTCTGTAGTTAACTTTAATGTAGATAAAATTAAACAAAAAATCCAGACAAATTGAATAAAATTAAACACAAATTAAACTAGATAATTCAAAAATAATACGATTCTAAATTATAATTTTCAATTAATATAAATAATCAGTTTTTTCACCAATCCTATTACATATAAACGTATGTAGCAATGCCTATTACGTTATATATACACATTTTTAAAAGTACATAAAATTTTATTTCACTAATAACTTATTAATTTTTTTTTGTTGTTATTATTGAATTATTATTTATCGTAAATTTTTTTTACAATCGGAAGTTAATAATTTAGATTTTGGAGTTTTTCTTAACTGCAGTAATAAGCCCTCATTGAGAGCTTTTCAAAGATATATCGTAAGCGGTAATAATTTTCATCGGTTCCAGAGCTTTAGCGAAATAAAATTTGAATTACTGAAATGTTTGGATCTTACAAGAAGAAGGCACATCGGTGCAAATCCGAGTTACGTTCCTTTTTTCGGCTTTTTATTAATTTATTAAATTATTAACCTCTGATCGTAAAAAACATTTACGATAAATAATAATTCAATAATAACAATAAAAAAATATCAGAAGTTATTAACGAAATAAAATTTTATATACTTTTAAAAATGCGAATCTGTAATTTAACGGGCGTACAAGGAAGTCACATGTTGTCCGCATCAGATTTTTTAATCGCTGTAGTAATAAATTACGTATAGATTTTTTCGGACTGACAGAAATTCTTTTTTGAATATCGGATATGACCTCTGAAGTCTTAACGGAATATCGCCTATTTCGACGTTTGAAACCGATCTCGTTGCACGCCATTTTTAACGAAATCGTGTATACTATTCTTTGTCGGGATACTAGCAATCGGAAATATTGCTACGAATAAGTAATATATCCTTTCAAGGAACGCGGCATGTTCCTTAAAAGGATACAGAACGCGCATAAGCTTCCATTATAGCAACCTCGATCGAATAAGGAATTTTAGAAAAAAATTATTTTCTGTATGTATATTTTAAAATATTTCATAAATTTTTAATTTCCTTAGCTGTGCAGTCTATTTAATAGCTTTCTTCTGTACCTTAATACTTTTTCTAAATTTTTATTTAAATTAATATCTTCCAAAAGAATATAGAATATTGTATGTGAAACGTTATTATATATATATATATTTTTTTTTTTTGTATTTTTTTTTTGCAGAGTAATGTACATGGTCATGACAAGAGAGGATATTCAATCAATCACACTTTAGAACTTCACTAGTGATGATGAAACATCTATATATTACTTAACGTCACGTTAACGTTATTTTTTTCTTCTTCCCTGTTAAAATATTTTTAATTTTCATTTATAAATGTGTTATTTTTAATTTATGTGTGTTAATTTATAAGTATTAACGGGGGATACACGCGACTTTTCTCGTTTTTCTTTACATTTCTATTATGGAATCGCTTTTAAGAGGGTATAATTTTGTAATATTTTAATAAGTAGTAATTAAAGTAACAGAGGAATTAAAAATACACATTAGATAACTACTGTTTTCTCTTATTGTCTGCACTATGTCATAACTCAAATCGCTGAAAGTATACGTTACAATACATTTTGTTCGCATAGTACTTACATTTTTGTGTAAGAAGAATATTTGGAGTCGGCGAAGTAAAGGCGTTTGCTTTCCTTCAACAGCACGAAATTTTTACCGGTTCGATTAGATATAGAAACGATCAAGATATTAAACTTCACTTCGGTTATCTTCTACAATTGAGCTGAAATTTACACCGATGCCGAAGTAAAGTTAATTTGCGAGTAAGTAATCGGCTAAAAAATACACGCATTCCGTTTGTACCGATTGTGAGCATTTACTTAAGATCTCTGTGGCGAATCGGTAGCGTCTGGGCCATCCATTCGGAGGTCTCGGGTTCGAATCCCGGTCGAGCATAACGTTTTTCATACGCTACAAAATTTTGTATCGTATTCTCACGCGCAAGTTTCAAAGCTTATACGGTGAATCGATCGTAAAAATAAAACAACAGTTTGGAAAAATTACATCGGAAACGCTCTAAGCGAGTGAGCTGTTAAAATTAGAGCAGGATATAATCGACGAACCCACCGGGTTGGTCTAGCGGTTAACGCGTCTTCCCAAATCAGCTGATTTGGAAGTCGAGAGTTACAGCGTTCAAGTCCTAGTAAAGCCAGATATTTTTACATGGATTTGAATACTAGATCGTGAATACCGGTGTTCTTTGGTGGTTGGGTTTCAATTAATCACACATCTCAGGAATGGTCGAACTGAGAATGTACAAGACTACACTTCATTTACACTCATACCCTCCTCATTCATCCTCTGAAGAATTATCTAAACGGTAGTTACCGGAGGCTAAACAGGAAAAAAGAGAGAGAGGATATAATCGACGAATTTATTCGGTAAAAGAAAGAATAATGCCGGCCAACCGGCATTATTTCGGTTTCCCGGCATCGGGAAACCGACCGGTGTTTTGCAGTGATGATACCAGACCGCTTACAAGCGACCTGTTCGATGCGATAAAAAATAACATGACCGTGGGAACAAAGATATATTTTGACTTTCGGAAAGCGTACGGAATTCATACACTTCAAAGTCAATATTCGTTTAATTTTGTCGACCGCGGGACCGGGACCGGTTCAAAAGATTTGGGCAGTGCAAAGCGGCGAAACGGGCGTCATCGCGATACGGCACAGCATCATTTGGAGTTATATTCGGGCAAATTTATGCGACGCCAAACGGTAAAGAAAAAAGATGAATGCTTCTCAGCTGTACTTCCATGTTGGTCTTCGATTACACAACGGCAATCACTATCCGTGTTAATTTAGGAAAAATCGGATGGCCATCCATCGGTTATTCGTAAATACTCGAAGTTGTATTTATAAATGTACTAATAAATTATAGCGAATGAGATGTTAAATATCTGTATTTACATTAATATCGGACCGAGTAACATATTAAGTCGTCAATGTATTTTTCAAAAATAGTACGGTCCTATTACTGAACGTTAAGCTAATACCCAGCTAATACTTCGATAAATTGGAAACGATTATTTCTTACTTTTTCTACCTTCTGACAGAATATAATTTTTAGATTGTAGAGGTAAAAATTTATGGAACGTTTATCGGTTTGCTAAGGGTTGATGTCTTTTCCGGTTCTGGTTAAATTTAATTTAGAGAAGAACAAATAACTATAATTTAATATCAAAACGTTAAAAATTATTTTTTTTTATAGAACTCTAGTTATAATGAAGCTTTTTACAATTTTTTTCAACCGAAAGGTTTAAGTCCAATTTTATTATGAATAAAGAAAGCATCCCTTAACATACGTTATTTTTTTATAAATAGATAAATATAAGAAATGCTATAAACAGGAAGTGCAAACTGGTGAAAGAAGAATGGATTAAAGAAAAGTGTTCAGAAGTGGAAAGAGAAATGAACATTGGTAAAATAGACGGAGCATACAGGAAAGTTAAGGAAAATTTTGGGGTACATAAATTAAAATGTAATAATGTGTTAAACAAAGATGGTACACTTATATATAATACGAAAGGTAAAGTCGATAGATGGGTGGAATATATTGAAGAGTTATACGGAGGAAATGAATTAGAAAATGGTGTTATAGAGGAAGAAGAGGAAGTTGAGGAGGATGAAATGGGAGAAACAATACTGAGATCTGAATTTAAGAGAGCATTAAAAAATTTAAATGGCAGAAAGGCTCCTGGAATAGACGGAATACCTGTAGAATTACTGCGCAGTGCAGGTGAGGAAGCGATTGATAGATTATACAAACTGGTGTGTAATATTTATGAAAATGGGGAATTTCCATCAGACTTCAAAAAAAGTGTTATAGTTATGATACCAAAGAAAGCAGGGGCAGATAAATGTGAAGAATACAGAACAATTAGTTTAACTAGTCATGCATCAAAAATCTTAACTAGAATTTTCTACAGAAGAATTGAGAGGAGAGTGGAAGAAGTGTTAGGAGAAGACCAATTTGGTTTCAGGAAAAGTATAGGGACAAGGGAAGCAATTTTAGGCCTCAGATTAATAGTAGAAGGAAGATTAAAGAAAAACAAAACAACATACTTGGCGTTTATAGACCTAGAAAAGGCTTTCGATAACGTAGACTGGAATAAAATGTTCAGCATTTTAAAAAAATTCGGGTTCAAATACAGAGATAGAAGAACAATTGCTAACATGTACAGGAACCAAACAGCAACAGTAACAATTGAAGAACATAAGAAAGAAGCCCTAATAAGAAAGGGAGTCCGACAAGGATGTTCCCTATCGCCGTTACTTTTTAATCTTTACATGGAACTAGCCGTTAATGATGTTAAAGAACAATTTAGATTCGGAGTAACAGTACAAGGTGAAAAGATAAAGATGCTACGATTTGCTGATGATATAGTAATTCTAGCCGAGAGTAAAAAGGATTTAGAAGAAACAATGAACGGCATAGATGAAGTCCTACGCAAAAATATATCGCATGAAAATAAACAAGAACAAAACAAAAGTAATGAAATGTAGTAGAAATAACAAAGATGGACCGCTGAATGTGAAAATAGGAGGAGAAAAGATTATGGAGGTAGAAGAATTTTGTTATTTGGGAAGTAGAATTACTAAAGATGGACGAAGCAGGAGCGATATAAAATGCCGAATAGCACAAGCTAAACGAGCCTTCAGTAAGAAATATAATTTGTTTACATCAAAAATGAATTTAAATGTCAGGAAAAGATTTTTGAAAGTGTATGTTTGGAGTGTTGCTTTATATGGAAGTGAAACTTGGACAATCGGAGTATCTGAGAAGAAAAGATTAGAAGCTTTTGAAATGTGGTGCTATAGGAGAATGTTAAAAATCAGATGGGTGGATAAAGTGACAAATGAAGAGGTATTGCGGCAAATAGATGAAGAAAGTAGCATTTGGAAAAATATAGTTAAAAGAAGAGACAGACTTATAGGCCACATACTAAGGCATCCTGGAATAGTCGCTTTAATATTGGAAGGACAGGTAGAAGGGAAAAATTGTGTAGGCAGGCCACGTTTGGAGTATGTAAAACAAATTGTTGGGGATGTAGGATGTAGAGAGTATACTGAAATGAAACGACTAGCACTAGATAGGGAATCTTGGAGAGCTGCATCAAACCAGTCAAATGACTGAAGACAAAAAAAAAAAAAATATAATTAAGCGTCCCGATTCATCAAAAAACAATTTCAAAACTGTAACGACAAAATATTATTAAGATAATTAAAAATAAATCACGTATAATAAAAATATTATTATTTTTACATTCACAGAATTTTTAAATTAAGAGAAAGATTAAATTTTTTTAAGGAACGATAGTTTTTTGTATATTAATTCTTTCTTATATATTATACCTACTATTCAACAATAGGAATAGTAATCTTTTTTTTATGTGACGAAGGATTTAGGAAATATAAAAAAGAATAAAGAAGCAACATGATAAAAAGAAGAAAACTGGTACTAAGATTAGTATAATGCAAATCTTTTTTTTTACCTGTTAACAGCTTTATATGATATTTTTTATAACTTTTTTAGATTATGTAAAATATTTCTAATAGATAGATTTCATTAATGAAACCTTTCCAATTTCTGTATGTATTTTGTGTGTGTGTGTGTGTGTGTGTGTGTGTGTGTGTGTGTGTGTGTGTGTGTGTGTGTGTGTGTGTGTGTGTGTGTGTGTGTGTGTGTGTGTGTGTGTGTGTGTGTGTGTGTGTGTGTGTGTGTGTGTGTGTATGGAACGGAATAAAATATCTTCAATTTATTATGAAGGTGATTGTGAGACATAAGATTATCTAGTGACTGTTACAAACAAATGATTACGTAACTAAATATATACATTGTAATTTATTTTTAAAAAAAGCAATAAATAAACAAATAATAATCAGGATTTAAAATAAATTTAAAACCTGTTAAACGCTAAAATAAAGTAATATGCGTGCACATTCTCTCTCCCCTCCCACTCTCTTTGTGCGCGCGTGCGCCTGTGTTTAAGTTGTTTTGGTCCGTTTTAATATAACGGCGATAAATAATATTTTTACTTTTATTAAAAATAATTAGTTTTAAAAACCAAACCAATCCGATTGGTATTATGATAAGTTTATAAAATAATAGGTTATTTCTAACTTGTCTTATAGTATTTGTGCTGTTTAGCTTAACATTTATATTTTGGCATATTAAGCCAGTTACTTTCACTTTAATAGTTTATTTATTAAATAGCCATATCTGACACACGCACGCGCGCGCGCACACATACACACAAACATAAATTCAATTTTATTCGGTATTTCTTGCATTATCTGTAGCAATACTATAAAATAAAAACGTAATATCATTATAACATTACCCTCTCTCTAAAAAAATCCACCGAATCAAGGACGGTTCTCTCAAATAATTTTCATTAAGGGGTTTATAAAAGTATAACCTAATATAAAATGCGAAAGTTTTTGACGGGTTCTGTCCGTCCGTTTGTAATACTTTGAATAATAATAAGTTTGAATACTTTAATTGTTACACAAGCCTGCAAAATTTAAGTTGTGAAATGGTTTTTTTAAATTTTGACGATTGATTCCTATGTCTTTTTTAGCGCTGAATCCAAAAATAACCTCCATTTTTCCATCACGTCAGGAGTTTTCGCAAATCATAAATTTCAAAATTTGTAAGAAGCTGAAAAATTGCGAAAATGTGATACTATAAAATAGACATAAAACGGTTTTTTTTTTAATAATAAATTCTTTTTTTTGGCTTATTCTATGCATTCTTATAGCTAAACAGTTGAGTACTCTGAAAAGGATGGCGGCGGTGAGTTTGGATTGAAGATGACGAGACGGTGAGAGAGAGTAGGCTGTTTAGTGCCAACAGGTTGTGACAAGATGTAACACGTTTATTAGCAGCTATCCACGTCACTAATACACCGTACAATTACTATCAGCGCAATTTCTACCATCAGCGTAAATCAAGATGTTTTCCGTCCTCTGTGAGCAAACGTGTTTTTGTCGGTGGAAAGTATATTTTTAGGCCATAAATAAAACTTTCCGTTTTCAAAATGGCTTCAAGGGGCTGCAAAAATCCTTTTTGTTACACTTGTGGTGAATTAATGATGGAAAGGCAAAAAAGAAATATAACAGTTTCGTTCGAAAAGAGCGCCTCACGTATTTCGGAACGAAACTAGGAGATCAACAATACAAAATTTGGGCACCCCCACTACGTTTGCTACACATGTGTTGAAGAACTTAGTTGGTCAAAAGGTGAGAAAGAAGCGATCAGATCGGTAGTTCCAATGGTGTGGCGAGAAATCACACCGATGATTGTTACTTTTTTTCGACTGGTGTTCACGTTTCAATTTGAAGTATAAAAAAAGAATCGTCTATTCAAATATGCCATCCGCTTTACGCCCGGTTCCTCATGGTCCAGACGTACCAGTGCCAATACCACCAGAACATTTACCTGAATTAGACCGTTCCACAAGTGAATTAAATGAAATTAACATCGAGGAGTACGAATCCGGAGATAGCTATTCACCAGAGCATTATTCACAGTCTGAACTAAACGATTTGGTTCGAGACTTATATCTGACAGAAGAAAATTCAGAATTGCTTGGTTTCAGGTTTAAAGAGAAGAACCTGTTAGCATTTGGCACCTTATTTTCCTGGTTCAGGTACAGAGAAAAGAATTCTTTATTATTTTACGGAAGATGAAGAATTAGTCTTTTGCACTGATGTAGGTGTACTTTTGACTTGATTTAACATTCTGTACAAAAGTACCGATCGGAGACTGTTCATAGATTCATCCAAAAGAAACCTCAAAACTGTCCTTCTTTGCAATTTGAATACGTATCTGGCAATACCCGTCGGATATTCTGTCCATTTAAAAGAGGGTTTCGATAATTTGAAATTCGTTCTTGATAAAATTAAATACGACAATCATAAATGGATTACGTGCGGCGATCTCAACTCGAGATGCTCCTAGGACAGCAAAGAGGACACAAAGTTTCTTTGTTTTTGGTGTGAATAGGATAGGAGAGACAGACAAAATAATTGGATAAGGAAATATTGTCCAAAAAGAGTTTCTTTAGAACCTGGAACCAATAATCTGCTCCGATAAGCTCTCACAGATCGGAATGAAGCTCTCCTTCCACCTCTGGTTATCAAGTTAGGCTTGATGAAGCGATTTATCAAAGCGTTACTAAAAGAAGGTAAATGTTTTAAATACATCTGTGACAAATTTCCAGTCTTATCAACCGCCAAACTAAAAGAGGGCGTCTTTACTGGTCCTGATGTTAGAAAACTTTTCAAAGACGGTAATATTGAGAAACAAAAGGAAGTTGCAGAAAAAGAAGCTTGGAGAACCTTTAATGAAGTAGGGACCACGTTTCTGGGAAATAAAAAGGATTCGAACTTCAAATCGATCGTTTAGAACATGATGCACAAGGACAAAAATTTAGGCTGTTCAATTAGCTTGACTTCCTAAATTCACATGTGGACTATATTCCTGAAAATCTGGGTGCCGTTAGCGAAGAGATGGGTGAGAGATTTAATCGGGACATGAAATAAATGGAAAGAAGGTGTCAAGAAAAATGGACTACTACAATAATATCAGACTAACATTGCAAGTATTTTACATATTTTGTCATTATACAATGTGGGTGGGTGAAAAGTGAGAGTGGTTTTCAAAGGAACGACGTACCTCATAAAAATTAAATAAGCACAAATAAATCAATTTAAAAATGCACTGTAGTAGAAATTAGACTTATTTTGTGGCAATTTTCATTAGAAAGTAAGGAGTCAGTGACTCCTTCACCATGTCTTCTTCATATCATTCAACTGCTTAGCTATAAAAATGCATAGTATAAGCCAAAAACGTTAATATACGAGAGGTTATCTCTAAGACCGTTTCATTGTGAAAACATTTATTCTGAAAATTCTGTAAATATTTTTTATTTCTTTTAAACTACATACCTTATACTACTGCTCTATATAATCGCCACGTGAATTAAGACATTTATGGTAGCGATACATCAGCTTCAATATACCCTCGTCGTATTCTTCTTCGCCAGTCCATTTAGCCACTGAATAACAGCATTTTTAGGTTCATCGTCACCCGCGAATCGCTTACCACTCAAAAGTTTTTCCAATTTCTCAAACAAATGGTAATCAGAAGGAGCAATGGCAATAAGGTGGATGATCGTAAATTTCGCATCTAAATATCCTCAATAAATCACGTGTCAGATCCGCAACATGTGGACGTACAGCAGAACGACGCCGTCGGTCAGCCGCCCACGTCGCCGATTTTGAAACGTGCGCCGTAACTTACGTAGAATTTCGCAGTAGGCTTCTGCATTTGCAGTCGTTCCACATGGCATGAAATTGATCAGTAGTATGCCAAACCGATCCCAAAAGACTGTAGCCATCAGTTTGCGTCCAGACGGCTGTGCTTAACCTTTGTTAATCTGGTTGGTGATCGAGTATGACGCCATTCATTTGATGCCGTTTTCTGTCTGGTATGTAATACGAAATCTATGTTTCATCCACGGTAACAGTTGAATTAAGGAACTTTTTCTATATACCGCAACAAAACTTCCAAAGCAGATATCCCATTCGGATTTTTTGGTGACGTTCCGTTAAGAAATGCGGCACCCGACGTGCTGAAGCCTAAATCGTCATGAACAATGCGACCAATAATAGCTTTTGAAACATCAGAAAAAAAGAAGGGCCAGGTCGGAAATCGTTGAGCGACGATCTTTTCTGATCTCATCATCGATGCGTTTCAACAAGTCCTCGGTGATTATCGAGGGCCTCCCCGAACGTCCTTCATCGTGCACATTAATTCTGTTATTTGTAAACCTTTCACACCATTTTCGGACGTTTTCTTCATTCATTACATACACCGTATGAATTTCAGTCGGCTTAACGTTTTGATGGGTTTAAAAACGTATGACTCCACGTATTTCACAGTCGGCGGTAACATCAATTTTCCTACTCATTTTATAACGTAATAACTCACACGTAATATAAGATACTTCTTTCTTTTTCCTGTTTAGCCTCCGGGAATTACCGTTCAGGTATTACTTCAGAGGATGATATGTATGAGTGTAGTCTTGTACAGTCTCAGGTCGATCATTCCTGAGATGTGTGGTTAATTGAAACCCAACTACCAAAGAATACCGGTATCCACGATCTAATATTCAAATCCGTGTAAAAATAACTGACTTTACTAGGACTTGAACGCTGGAACTCTCGACTTCTAAATCAGCTAATTTGGAAAGACGCGTTCACCACTAAACCAACCCGGTTGGTTTAATCAAAGATACTCCAACGCAACAACCTACAGGCATTAGTGCAACGTGGCCATGATTGACACAGGTTCGCCAAAGTTAAGGAGAAAAATTTGCCAGCGATCTTTACTTTAGAGATATCCCTCATATTACATTATTTCATTATTAAAATACCGTTTTATATCTATTTTATTGTATCACACTTTCGCAATTATTTTAATTTTTTACAAATTTTGAAATTTACTATTTGCGAAAAAATGCTGACGTGATGGGGAAAAATTAACGTTATTTTCGGATTCAGCGCTAAAAGATACGTAAGAATCAATTATCAAAAACTTAAAAAAAAAAACACAACCTTGTGTTTTTTATCAGTATTATTTTCACTACCGTGAGAATAAAAAACATAGAGGGGGGTCTAGGGTCGGAGCCCCCTGAATAGATAGGAAGGAGGAGCGAAGCGAAGCCTGAGCGGATAGTTCTTTATACTGTTTTAATTATTTTTAGGCTTAAACGACTTTATTAAAAAGTCATTTTTGTAACATATACTTGTACTAGTTTAAATAATCAAATACGAGTATTTTAAAGTTACTTTTGTTTAGTTAAGAAAAACTAGTGGCCCCTTGTTGCTCCGCGGAATTATTATTACTAAGTAATGTTATACATTTAAAAAAAAAATCGGCTAAAAATTTATTCCATTTACAACACGTCTCTCCCCAATCCTATTGTTTTTCTTTTTCCTTTCCTACCACAGTTAAAATGAGTGCTCAAAACCTACTTCCACTCTCCAGACGTTCTGCTAGATGGATTGGCTTTCTTTTATTCTCCTCGGAATGGTCCGCAGATATGTCATCAAGAATCGACAGACTTTCAAAGTGATTCTCCTGCGAGTAATAACGCCGGAAAGTTTCTCATTTAAGGAATAAATAAGGATTTTTTGAGGATTTCTCGGAGGAGACTCAAGTTTGGAATCCGATGACGTTTGATGACATATCTGTGGGTCATTTCGAGCAGAATAAAATGAAAATCAGCCCGATCAATCCAGTGGAACGCCCACACGATCTGGAAATAGATTTTCATCCCAATTTTTTTTAGATATAAGATTTTTTATTAAAGAAAAACTTCAAAATGCAGTACACTAATATCAAATTACGTTAATATATTTACGAATAAAATATTAATTATGAAAAAAAGGAGCAGCTAAATAGACAATACGAGCGTTGAATAATAATAATAATAAAAGTGTTTTATCAAGTTCTAATTCTTAAAAAATAACATTTATCACACCGGCATGGTCATATGAATGTCTGAGGAATTGCAACAAAAATATAAAATCAAAAAACCAAAATCTTTAACAAAATGTATAATAAAGTTCTTAGAAAGCCTTCTAAAGGCACTTAAAACGTCTAAACTTTCTAGTAATATTGTCAGTTCAAAATTAACGACTATATAACACGAAAACAAAACACATTCCAGTAATTAGATTCTTAAATAAATTCATAACTTTATTTCGGGCTATCAGGCAAAATCAGTCAGCAAATTCCAACTATTACCGTCTAGTAAATCGATCATCACATTTCGACTGCATATAGCAAACTTTTACTTAGGATCTCTGCACGAAGCGCTGAAAAATCGTTTTAAATATCCAGTAAAAGGTTATTCTAAACCTTTTATCGGAATAAAAAAGATAAAATTCGATCGATAACCGTTCAAATATTAAATAAAAATAAAATACGCATTTCAGTTGTTAAATTATCATCTTCAGTAGTTATAAAAAAAAGTAAAAATAAAGATTAAAAAACAAACAAATTTATGAAGTAATAAAAAAACTATAAAATTGTTTATAAAATAAAAGATATACAATGAAAAAACTAAAAAAAATAATTCAGTTACATTGTGAGAAATCCCAAGTCAAGCATGACATTAAAATTTTTTATCTGAACCACCACGTTGTATTCGTTACTCCTTAAATCAGATGACTTCTACATCAAGAAAACCAATAACGGTAATGGTATCTCAATAGTAAAAATAAGATATCTTTAATCTTAAAGTTTAAAAAATAAATAAACTTTTCTATACGACAAATATTAATATTGAATTCCTAAAAGTTAACGAGGCCGTTTACAAAATAAGCAACTTTTAATTCTAATTATGAAACTATTCTCTTTTGATCATAAAATTAATTACTGGCAATATCATAATACTTATTGAAACTCCCTGAAGAGTGAAGCAGTGGTATTAATTGCTCGTTATAAACAATATAAGGATGTAACATTTCAAAATCAATATTAATAAATATATACATAAATAAATGTATTTGTAAATTAAATAAACGTGATATAATAAAAATATGAAATAATAATAATAAAGATATCTAGCACAAGGTGCTAAGGTAAATATTTAAGGAGTTTACATTGAGTATTTCAAGGTCGAGCAACATATATGCATTTTTAAATCTGTAATTTAATTCTTATTGTGTTTCATATAGACTATATCGCCGATAAATTGTAAATAACAACCTGTTATAACAACCGGCTTCGTCCGAAGTTATATGCTGTGTTCTCGGCGATACCTCCTTAATAATATACAGAGTGTTTTTAAAATGATAGGCTGGCTATATATTATTTCGGATTCTACTTGTAAAACTAAACAAAAAACATCCTTAGGAAAAATGGCAATTTCTCCTTCGTTTTCGCCCCTATCCGCCATTTTGTTATTTTTAATTAAAAATTTATATCTCAAGTTTGGATAGACGAATCAGATTAATATTTGGTAAGCGTCTTGGTAATAAATTTTTAAGATTAGCAAACTGAGTTATTGCCAAAAATTGATGTTGTAATTTTGTGTCTGTTTTCATATCCTCCACTTTCCGTTCAATTCGATTAAATATTAAGTATTTTTATTTATTGTTAATTCTAGTATCGTAAAATAGTATCAAATTAAGTATTAACTTTCTCACAATAATAGACCTAATAATTTTGACAAAAATACAACATCAATTTTCTGCTCGACTACTTGTTAACCGATTTAAAAAAATAAAAAGTCATTTTGTTTAAAATAAAAGGCTTAATATTTCAGCAAACAACATACATTTTAATAGAACTAATATTTATGGAGATATAACGGATTGAAAAAAAACATGGCCGACGTTTTATAATTTGCGAAGGTATTTAATTCCTGATCTTTTGCTAATTTTAAAACTTTATTACCAAATATTAATGTGATTCGTCTATTCAAACTTGAGAAATAGGGCAACGGGTGCCCGGGTGCTCACTGACCACGCTAACTTGAACTAATATCTGTTTCGGTTCCGCCTGGCAGCTGATGAGCTTTGCATCTGTGGGAAGATCCAGTCAAATGAACAGCTGATGTTTGATTGCCCTGCTCTTGGGAGGGGGGGGGGCAGAGACCGAGCCATCCTGGAAGGTGGCCCGGACGGTAGAGGTCAAAGGGAAAATTGGCCACTTACAAGCGGCGATTCGATGTGGCAAAAGCCGCATTGTTGGACCATTGTGGGAGTTCCTTAATGAGGTTGCTTTGTTCAACCGGCATCCGTAGTTTACTTTACCGCATTGCCGTGGGAAGCTAACCATGACTACGGCTGACCACCAGCCAATTATTATTGCTCCAAGCGCTATAAATCGGTGGACAGGTACTTGCTGACATTGAGTAACCTAGGCGTGGCAGCGAATTGCTGCTTACACGAAATAAATTTAATTTATGGATGTCATATATATTTTTAGTAGTTGACAGGGTGCGCCTATCAATTTTAGTAAAAATATGACAAGTGAGTGATTGGAACATGTAAGCCGGTGGTGTATGGCACCGCGCTTAGTCCGTTTATGCTGTTAGGTAAGCTCTAGGAGCTATGTTAGGATACCGATCGCTAAACTGTTCGAGACTCAATTGCCGTTTGTGGCACAGACATTCGGTCTTATCCTTGAGGGCGACCGAATGAGGTGGTGGCGGGAGAAATGCCAAGCAAACCAATGAACTTGAGATATAAATTGACTTGAGATATAAAAGTAACCAAATAACTAACATGGGGAGAACGAAGGAGAAATTACCAATTTTCCTAAGGGTATTTTTTTTTTAGTTTTACAAGTAGAATCCGAAAAAGTAAAGCCAGCCTACCATTTTAGAAATACTCTGTATATTGTTTAATTTTATATGTTCCTTTTACATATTATGTTAGGATAAAACAAAAGAAATGTAATTTTGATTACGATTCCCGTTTTGGCAATAAAAAAACTAAAAACCCACGTAATACAGTTTATACGAGCTCTGTTCTTAAAATACGTAGACTATTTGAATTGCGTGGGCCCAGTTGGTTCCAGTCAAATTCGCTTGGCGTCGCTATGTTCATACAGATCAGCCGATTACAACGCAGTTTTTTTATTGCAAATATCATTATTGGTTGCTTAGCTACGCGGTTGTTTGTGAAGTGTGTGTTTTCGTTTGGCGGATTTTAAAACGAGCAAAGAGTTGCTGTGAAATTTTGTGTTAAACTCGGAAAATCTGCGAGTGAAACTTTTGATATGCTCAAGACCGCTCTCGGCGACGTTGCTATGAAGCATGGACATGTTTTATGTGGCATGAACGTTTTAAAGATGGTCGTCAGTCGATTGAAAACGATGAGCGTTCTGGAGGTCCTTCCACGTCAACTGACGAATCACACGTATATAAAATCAACATCCTGGTTCGGGCAAATCGACGTGTAACCATCAGAGAAGTTCATTCCTTTGAATGTACAAGGCATTGTCATGCAGATTTACGACTTTTAAATGAGAAAAAGGGTGTTGCCTGCTTATTGCAGGTTTAAATTTATTAACTAGTACGTCACAATAATATTACGTGTTAATTGTACATTATTATTCAAAATAATCGTAATATATCGGTTCTTCATAGTCCCGAAAAGAACATCACGTTAGCATAGTCAGCATCGCTTGTTTAGTCAAGACACCGTTAGCATCATTTGACATAGTTGATGTGTGGTTTTTTGGGTGTTTCCTGGCGGATGAATTCGTATAACTCCATTCTATATTCTCACATGGATTTCAGCTCAACAATATGAATCCAAGTTTCATAACAAGTTATTATGCGATTTAATCATGCCTTATCTTCTGCTAAAAACCGTTCTTTAAGTTCCCGTACAAATGTGAATTCAGGTATTTCAGTTTTTGAGCGATGTCCGGTAATTCATCTTGAACAAGTTTTTCAGTAATTAAAATGATCGTAGATAATGAAATGAACCGTACGGAAATTCGCAGTAAAACTTTCAGCAAATTTTTATTTATCTGTTCTCGCGAATAAGATTATTCGTGCGATTTTGCGCAAAGCGATAGTCGAATTTTTTACCGGTCTTCCTCTACGATGAAAATCGGTGACGTTTGTTCCACCCGGTTAAAAATGTTCGATAAAAAAATTGCATACACTTTTTACCGCAGCCTACCGTTTCGACATTCGCAATTGAATTTCGACCGGTTTTATACGTTCAGAAAATTAAAATCTTATCTACAACGCAATTCTTCCACGGTACACGTTTCAAACGGAGCCGACATTTTGAAATAAGCAAAAGAGATTATATATAATTAAGGAAATTCTTTTCTAACAGCTGATATTTTCTATATAATGGGCGCCAATCCTATCGTCAGACGCTTTCTGTTTATTTTATTAAATAGTTATTCCGCTTTAGTCATTTATATCTTTAATTATTAAATAACTCTTATGTAATCTCGGACGAAAACGTTTTATTATTATTATTATTATTATGCTTTTACGGCCAACATGGGACCACTTAGTCAATTTTAGTTGGATCTTTTCTGAGAAAAGCGTGTTATTTTACTCTTTCGAGCTGCCCAGTATTTCTTCATCCGTTCAGATCTTGCTTTCTTTTCTTCATCCGTAAACACCCTCTTCGTTGTATTTTTTCGTTTGTCTGTCTTTTGTTTAAATCTAATGCTTTTATCTTTTAGCTTTGTAATTTTTCCAGTTTTATTCTGTAGGTCAGTCAGGGAAATTCCCAATTCTTTCATATCTTCTCTAATTTCTTTGATCCATCCTACTTCTAGCTTTTGGAACCAGAGCTTTTCAATGATATTTCTTGACAGTCTTGTTTCCGGTGTCCTTATGAGATGACCGAAGAAAGAGATTCTTTTTTTCCGCATAGTATCAGTAACAGGCTCTATTTCTCGATACACCACCTCATTTGGCACAATCCACCATTGGCCTTCTTTTTGGTGTTTTTTATTGATACACGTTCTGACAATTCTCCTCTCTATTTTCAGAATTTTTTCAATTCGGTTTTTCTGAGTGATTTTGAAAAGGGTCTCGCTTCCATAGGTGACTTCTGGCTGTACTACAGTTTTATAATGTTTAAGTTTTGTTTTAGCAGAAAGGCATTTTTTGTTATATGTTGACCAAGTTAATTTTTGGGATTTAATCATTTTATTTGTCCTGTTTTGCCGAAAACGTTTTATTACTGAAGAAAATAAATAAATTACGAATATATACAAGAAAACTTGAAATTAATTCCGTTAACTTTTAGACGAGAAAAACTAATATCCTAGAATAAAAATCCCTTTAATTTTTCTCATATTTAACTACAGGGTGTCCCATATAAAACGCAACCCATCAATCACTCATCCATGAAATTTCAAAAGTCAAGATTACTCCCCTACTCGTTACTGAAATGAACTCGTCCAACATCTGAACATCGCGGCGACGCAGTAGAACACTACCGATAGTAACAACAATGCAATCATAACGTTTAGTGTATGATTTTGACGTGTAAACGTCACGTCAAAACTAGTGAAATTGGATTCAGGGATGATTAAAATGTATATTTCCGTTGAAAGTTTTCGCGATCACAATACTTCCTTTATTTCGTGCAAGGAAATAAAAAGTACTTTTTAATACAATTTTTTGAAGTTTAATTTTTTAAATATTTATTTGTTTTATTATTAAAAGAAAATGAAGTCGAATTCGAACAGATGTATCTTCCCCTTGTAAGATCAAAATATTTCATTAATTAAAATTTTATTTCGCTATAACTCTGGAACGAATAAAAATAAGTACTACTTATATCGTTTAAAAGCTCTCAATGAGGGCTTATTACTGCAGTTAAGAAAAAGTCCAAAATCCAATTATTTTGGATTTTGGGCTTTTTTTGGACATTTTTGTGTAACGGTCATTCGTGACACGCGTGAGGATTTTCAGCGCTTCATATTCGGCAGTTTTGGCTGTTAATGAAGACATCCGAGTGAAACCGTGCCTCGACGCTAAAATAAGCACGATCCAAAATTATAATATCGTTGTCTTCAAGAGAATGAAACTGACGACAATATTGTAAACGTTTTCCGCGGTTTAGTTCTTTAGTTCTTGAACGACATCGATGCCATAAGAATGCGATTATAATTTTTTAGTAGCTCTGAAAGCTGTAGATAGTGAAACCCCAGCCTGTAAAGATAACTTTCTGGGTGATCGAGTCAAACGTTCTTTCACAACCTCCGGAACTTTAACTGTTAACAGTGACGGTCGACCTGTGCTTTTCCGATCGTGTACACTCTCGGTATCACGAAATCTACCGATCAAACGCGATATTGTCGACTTATTAGTAACTGAAGAATTGGAAAATTTTATTCGAAACTTGTCTTTCACACGTTCGTATGATTTATACGCGCAATAAGTCTCAGTAATAAAAACACTCGTTTGTCCTTGAAAAAAGATATAGTGTGAATAAATATAATGATAATATATATACGTATATGTATGAAAAAATAAATGTTAACTTTTGTAGCAAATAAAATGTACTTTCATGCAGTATTTGTTTCTTTTCACTATTTCTTTTCGTTTACGATTTATGAACTAACGAGTCAATTATATTTTTCATTACATTTCAGCAACCCCTAGTATATCTATTTACTAGTAAAGCCAGTTATTTTTACACGGACTTGAATACTAGGTCATGTATACCGGTGCTCTTTGGTGGTTGGGTTTCAATTAACCACACATCTCAGGAATAGTCGAACTGAGAATGTACAAGACTACACTTCATTTACACTTATACATATCATCCTCATTCATCCTCTGAAGTATTATCTAAACGGTAGTTACCGGAGGATAAACAGGTAAAAGAGAGAGAGTATATCTATTTAAAGTTGTAAGGTTCAAATCCTAGTAAAGGCAGTTACTTTTATACGGATTTCAATATTAGATCGTGGATACCGGTGTTCTTTAGCGGTTGGGTTTCGATTAACCACACATCTCAGGAAAGATCGACCTGAGACTGTACAAGACTACACTTCATTTACATTTATATATACGAGTATCATCCTCTTAAGTGCTTTACGGTGGTTCCTTAGGCTACAGAAAAAAGAGAGTACATCTATTCGAATATAATTTGTAGTTTTTGATTTTAATGGACTTTTCAGGAGATGAAATGTCAGCTAGGTACGTGGATATTTTACCGATCGCTATACTTTCCCTTATTTTTAGCCGGGAAAATAAGATTGTTAGAATCAATATTATCATTTTATTTAAGACTAAGTCCTTTTCGAAACAATTTAACTTTCCATTAATCATCGGATCAACATCTGATGGATCAACATCATGATCTGATTAAACAATCAGATCATCGACGCCAATGCAATGCGATTGCATTGTTAATGAAATAATATATAATTATAAATGTCGATACAATTTTTTTTTTTTTTAAATGCCACGAGATTCCTTAACGTTAATTAAAAAGGTTTAAACTAAGATCGTAGTTTACCGTATTGATATGATATTAACGAGTTATGAAGATTCCTGTATTAATAATATCGCGACACTGTTAGTTATATGCTATAGGAATAGCATAGCTCGGTCCTTACAATAAAAATAGCATACTTAAAAGCGGTACGTACCGGATCTGTATATCTCTTACATTCACAACATAGAAATATAGAAACAGCAATCTTCTCATCTCTTGATGTTGTAACTGTGGAGGAGGTCATGTAACGCACCTACCAAAGGGCAAGGTCAACCGCGTGAAATACTGTACTCATTGTATTAATTTTTGTTTGTGTGCATGTGTACGTGCATGGCAAAGAAGAGGAGAGTTATTTTAGTAAAAGTTATAAGTCGGACGTCATCAGACTCGTTTAAAGATGTAATTTATAGAATAAGGACGGGAACAAGTCAGAATTACGGTACGTGTTCAATGTACTTTTTGCTAAAAGTACCTTTAATGCCAAGGACAGGGCATTTCCCCTTCTTTTTTTTTTAAATAACTTATATAATTTATCAAACCGATAACGTGAAATTTATTTATTTATATCAGTCTGTTCAATTTTTTCATTTAGTTTTTATCATCTGCCAGAAAACCGGTTTAATGTATACCTGAATCGTTACGAATATTTCGATTTCGATGAACATAAAGTTTAATAATTCACTTCAAAATAACGGCAAAAGAAATCCGTTTTTTTTTATTCCGGTTACTTTCTTATTGCAATTTAATTTAATTTTTTCTGTTGCTGATATTCGAACTCGAAAGTTCTGAGGTTCGAATCCTAGCGATAAACTTTAGTCGATTTTATACGGATTTGAATACTAGGCCGGTGTACTTCGACGGTTAAGAGTTCAATTAACCAAATATCTCAGGGACGTCGGCTTGAGTCTTTACAAGACTACCCTCATTTACACGTCATATATATCATCCTCATCTCATCAGGACTTTGGGGAGGAGGAGCTGTTTGTTGCTCACCGGTACAATAGACTATGTACACATTAGAAAATAAAAAAAATAATTTCATTATGGGAATTTTTCTTCTAAAAAAAATATTTAGTCGAATAATTTTCATAATCACTTTACAATTTTAATCGGCTGTAAGTCCATGTTAAACGAACAAAAAAATTATAAAAATAAATTTAAAATAAAATATTAGTTTACCGAAACAACGATATTTTCTACTTACAAATACTCGTACTGTTACTACCAGGACAGCATAGCGTAAGAGTATATATTTGTCCACTGTTAAAATTTCCTTTTATCCTGATCGTTTAAAAGTGCTTTTTTACTTCCTCTTACGAAGTAAAATTGTGATAGCGAAACATTTCGGTTTTCAGATTACAACGGAAATGTCTATTTTGACCATCCCTAAATTAATTTTAACTAGTTTCGGCGTGACGTCTGTAAGTATGTATCTCGCATAACTTAAAAACGATTAGCAGTAGGATGTTGAAATTTTGGGTTTAAGACTATTGTAACATCTATTTGTGCATAAGTGGTACTTATTTTTATAAGTGGTTCCTGACTTATAGACAAATAAAACTTTAATTAATGAAATATTTGGATCTTACAAGGGAAAGGACACTTCACCTCCTTTTTTAACTTTTTTTTAATTTAAATATATTGATTTATTAATTAACCTCTCTAATGGTAAAAAAATTACGATAAATAATTCAATAATAACAATAAAAAAAAAAGAAATATATCAGAAGTTATTAATTAAATAAAATTTTATGTACTTTTATGTACTACAAAGGGAGCAATCCGTTTGTAGACTTGCTTATTGTTTCACTTTGACAAAATTAACAAAACTGAAAAAAAATAAAATAACTTTTTTTTTTAAATTGAATCGACTGAAAAAAGAAAATTTTTTTAAAAAATTGCACTGAAAACGAAAAAATCATTTTTCAACTACGCCTTTTATACAATCTTTAAAATTTAACAGTGGCAGCCGCGTAGCTAAAATTAGTGGGGGTGCTGCTCCAGAAAATCTTTTCTGAGCCTTTCAAGGCCGTGGTTAAAGTTTTCTGTAAAAGAGAAGAACCGAAAAAATGAATCAAATAAATAGCTGGAAGCTGGATAATAATCTAATTCTACACTTTATCATCGATAGATGGGTGGAAAATATTGAAGAATTATACGGAGGAAATGAATTAGAAAATGGTGTTATAGAGGAAGAAGAGGAAGTTGAGGAAGATGAAATGGGAGAAACAATACTGAGATCTGAATTTAAGAGAGCATTAAAATAATTAACTGGCAGAAAGGCTCCTGGAATAGACGGAATACCTGTAGAATTACTCGCAGTGCAGGTGAGGAAGCAATTGATAGATTATACAAACTGGTGTGTAATATTTATGAAAAAGGAGAATTTCCGTCAGACTTCAAAAAAAGTGTTATAGTAATGATACCAAAGAAAGCAGGAGCAGATAAATGTGAAGAATACAGAGCAATTAGTTTAACTAGTCATGCATCAAACATCTTAACTAGAATTCTATACAGAAGAATTGAGAGGAGAGTGGAAGAAGTGTTAGGAGAAGATCAATTTGGTTTCAGGAAAAGTATATGGACAAGGGAAGCAATTTTAGGCCTCAGATTAATAGTTGAAGGAAGATTAAAGAAAAACAAACCGACATACTTGGCGTTTATAGACCTAGAAAAGGCATTCGATAACGTAGACTGGAATAAAATGTTCAGCGTTTTAAAAAAGTTAGGGTTCAAATACAGAGATAGAAGAACAATTGTTAACATGAACAGGAACCAATCAGCAACAGTAATAATTGAAGAACATAAGAAAGAAGCCGTAATAAGAAAGGGAGTCCGACAAGGATGTTCCCTATCTCCGTTACTTTTTAATCTTTACATGGAACTAGCAGTTAATGATGTTAAAGAACAATTTAGCTTAACGATTATATATTGTACAAGTATAAAAAAAAATGGAGTTCTGTAATTCCGCAGTGCCTATACGCGAGCCGCCACTGAAACTTATATTTTGAAGTCGGCGCCAAATTTAAAATGAATTACAAGCGCACGAGATAAAAATATGAAATTTATGATAGTCATAAATAAATTGAAAATTAATGTGTATTTCTTCTATTAAATAAAAAGATATATCTCATAAATTCTTTCTTTGAATATCTTTCAATTAATCTATATAAATAAAAATGTAAATGTTAGTTCGTTCAAAATCTTATATCTTCGAAAGTTCTTCGCCGATCGCTTTGAAATTTTAACACAACGTTGCATTCGAATACGCGCGTGTTTCTATATACCTACTATTTATATACCTAAGATGTCACACCTGTGACATCTTACCCACTGTAACATCATAAGATGTTGTCATCTGTGACAGGTAAAAACATGCATTTTTAAAAAAACAGCGCTATCTGTTGGACGCAAAACCAACACACGCTATACTAAATACTTTAAGATTCTATTTCAGTGTTTCCGATTGTGTATCCACTGTGGACTAAAAAACTACTGGACCGATTTACGTGCGGGGGAAAATGGAGAAAGGAAAAAATCGAAAAAAGGTAAAAGGGAAGAAGGGAAAGTGGAAAAAAGAAAAAAGGGGGAAGGTTAAACGCGGGTAAAGGAAATGGGAAGGGTAAAGGAGAAGAAATGAAAGGGGAAAATAGGAAGGGGAAAGGGAATATGAAAAAAAATTAAAGTGGGAAAAGGAGAAAAGGTCAAAAGGGAAAGGTTAAATTTTGTGAAGTTCGGTAATGTTCATTTTGTTAATGTTTTATCAAACTTTCAATCGTGTTAATTTAATATATATATATATATATATATATATATATATATATATATATATACTCAAACCTAGCAATAGCGAAGCATTGCCAGGTCTGCTAGTACACGAATATAATAAATTTCGTAAACCGTGTATTAGTATTTTATTTAAAATTTGTCCCGATTTCAAAAAATATGTTTCAAAGATTGATTTGAGGACGTACTGACTTTTTCTCTTTTCAATGGAATTTTCAATTTTGTTTTTACGTGTGTAATTTGAAATAAACGAGATATCAAAATTAGTCTTATACAAGCCAGAAATATTTTTATAAAGAAAAGAAAAATATTCTAATATCAAACGTAAATTTCATGTAGAGTAGAAAAAAATTCTTAAAATATGTTGTGCAAAATATCAGAACATGAACGACAGATAAATAGGAATTCTGAAAATTAAGTGGATCGAGAAATTCTTTATACGAGGATGGCAGTTCGTACATTAATTTCGTTGTAAACGGAAGGTATAAAAACAATACTTAAAGATAAAAATGAGAATATTAAGAAAAGAGATAAGGTGTATGAGACAAGACATGGTGAACTTAAAAGATCGGTCCAGAATATAAAAGGAATCGATGAGTGCATCAAACAAGACACCCGATTGAAAAAAAAAATGCCTTATTCTAAACGCAAATTATAAAAGGAATTTAAATATCAGCAATTTAAATATCTTATTTTACAACTATGCAGTTAACATTAGTTACTCTTAATCTACTATATTTGAATTTATATGCGAGAATAAATCATTTTAACGTTACAATACAAGGACGGTGTACCGATCTTCGTAACATGAACCAAACAGGTGAATCCAGGTATAACAAATATAGTTAAATATTAATTTTTTTACAGTCGCCCGCCATATTTATAGTTCAACAAGTTCGCAGACACAGGGCTGGTTATTATTTATTTGTCAAGGACAACATAATCCGGTTACCGGTCACCGTGCGCCATTTAGATGACATTTCTTTCTTAATTTATTATACTGTAGAGTATATATTTATAATAAAAAAAAATTAAAATTACTCTTTTTTGTCGTTATAAATAAAAACGAGATATAAAGTAAAAAAATCATATAATGCGTTAAAAAAAAAATTATATTACCCGGTATTTTACTAAAAATAAAAAATTCATTTTTACAACCGGTTTTCACTTTTTATCGAAATATTCCTCACGAAAATAATTTAAGCTTTTAATTTTCTAACGGAGTCGATTGTTCTAAATGTTACCCATTATTACTGTTACGGAAATATGGCGTAATTTGAGACGTGTTGATACGCTTAAAATCTTGTCTTAATACTATACAATTTTATATTTAAAGCGGTTGATAATATATCAAACAAATTTATGGCTACGTGGAGTCCTTCAAGGATGAACTTTAGATCAATATTATTTATTTAAAATAATTCTCGTAGCGAAACATTAGCTTTTACAAATTATTTTAAAATTTATCAAAATTTAGACCGATAAATATTAACAGACGGATATTGGAAACGCGTATGAATATCAAAAGATAAATTTGTATCATCTAATTTCAATAAAACAGCAACGATGACTTAACGAGTTAGCTAAATTTAATTATATAGTTTGAACAAATTAAATTTAAACTAATTGTTCTAATACAGAAATATATATAATACAGAACTATATATATATATATATATATATATAGTCATGATACCAAAGAAAGCAGGGGCAGATAAATGTGAAGAATACAGAACAATTAGTTTAACTAGTCATGCATCAAAATCTTAACTAGAATTCTATACAGAAGAATTGAGAGAAGAGTGGAAGAAGTGTTAGGAGAAGACCAATTTGGTTTCAGGAAAAGAATAGGGACAAGGGAAGCAATTTTAGGCCTCAGATTAATAGTAGAAGGAAGATTAAAGAAAAACAAACCGACATACTTGGCGTTTATAGACCTAGAAAAGGCTTTCGATAACGTAGACTGGAATAAAATGTTCAGCATTTTTAAAAAATTAGGGTTCAAATACAGAGATAGAAGAACAATTGCTAACATGTACAGGAACCAAACAGCAAAAGTAATAATTGAAGAATATAAGAAAGAAGCCGTAATAAGAAAGGGAGTGCGACAAGGATGTTCCCTATCTCCGTTACTTTTTAATCTTTACATGGAACTAGCGGTTAATGATGTTAAAGAACAATTTAGATTCGGAGTAACAGTACAAGGTGAAAAGATAAAGATGCTACGATTTGCTGATGATATAGTAGCCTTGCCTTCAGGCAAGAGAATGTAGGCATTTTCGTTACCCTACAAATTCCTGTTCTAGTACCCGTTTGTTTTGGTGTGATTTTAAAGACGTTTCACATCAAAAGTTTTCCGCATGATGGGTGTCGCATTTGTCAATAATCGGCCAAAAAATGCATTTGATTGAACACTTCTAAAGGGTGTTTAGAATTATTTAAACACGATTCTACTGAATTTCTTCAGCTTTACAATAAGAAACACTGATTATCCAACTACTACCGATTAAATACTAGATTCCAAACAGTTGGTGTGCGCCGATGAAAGGGAAAACGTTTTTACCGGCAGGAAAATTTGTGGCTACGATTTTTTGAGATTATCGCGGTATGATTCTCTCGTACACTACCTGGAAAAAAAGGCAGAACCATAACCGGAGAGTGTTACGCTTCGTTGCTGGTCCGATAAAAGGATGCTATTCAGGCTAAACGTCTGCATCTGGACAAAAAAAAAATGCTCTTTCACCACGCATTGTCCGCGATGTCGCTGCAAAACTTCATGACCTACGCTTCGAACTCTTTCCAAACGCGCCGGATTTGAGTCCCGACAATTATTTCCTCTTTTCAAATCTGAAAACCTTTTCATCCATCTTTAGTAACGAGATCAAACCTAAGACGACCACTTATTTTAAAGAACTGAACAAGTTGCATCATAAATAATACTTGAGAGCGTTTTAAAGTTGTAAATATGTTGAACTAAACGTATCGAATTGCAAGGTGACTACGTTGTACGTTGAAAAAAAGATCCTAAAAAATCTTTTTTTTTTCTTTATCAGGCCGAGAAGTTTCTGAACGACCCGTGTAGATACAAGCAGAAAACTGTTTAGCGGTTTGATCACAAAATAGAGGCGATTCAAAGACGATTTATCGATAATAGTATGAGTATGAAGAGACGTGCTCTAAACGAAGACCACGGTTCACTGAAACGTACAGGAGCATTATAGGATACACACAACATTTTATAAGGCGCTTATTGGGTAAATTGACGCGGATATCAGTACAATACTGTTTAGAGTACCGGCTTCAATTGCCACAAATCAACTCCTTCTTCAATTGAGTATAAAAACCTAACTTTCACCGACAGCAAGAGGTATTTGTATTGTTAAATATTTTTTTTATTGAGGCTGCTGTAGAATTATTTTGTAGCGAATTTAAAAAGAAAATAACGTATTATTTACATTACCGATACGCTGGATTAGATTAATGTTACTATTTTTAATATATAATAAATAAAATGGAAAAATTTTATTTATAATACGTTAAACTAAATAATATTATCCTTAATAAGTTGTCACATATAACTTAGCGTCAAGATACTAAGTTTTATAAATCGTAGGTATTATAAATTAAATTAATCCTTCTGATTTGTATCCTTTTAATCGATTTTCTTCCCTGTTAGATCAAGTACAACTGATTAAGGTTCTTTATTATCATACTGTACTCGCTTTAAAAACTAGAGTAGGTCATTCTATTCCAGCATTAGAATATCCTTACATCTGTAAGGGGAGAAGTGGAGGCCATATAAAAAAAAAATTTATATATATGTATATTAAACTAGTTGATTCAATGGGAGGAGACGACGTCCTCGTTCAAAATACAAAAAAAAAAAAATGCATACCTAAATCGATAAAAAAAATCGCGTTTATGATTTTTCAGCTGATTATTCACTGATTATTCAGACAAGATAATCGGAACCCACCGGGTTGGTCTAGTGGTTAACGCGTCTTCCCAAATCAGCTGATTTGGAAGTCGAGAGTTACAGCGTTCACGTCCTAGTAAAGCCAGTTATTTTTACACGGATTTGAATACTAGATCGTGGATACCGGTGTTCTTTGGTGGTTGGGTTTCAATTAACCACACATCTCAGGAATGGTCGAGCTGAGACTGTACAAGACTACACTTCATTTACACTCATACATATCATCCTCATTCATCCTCTGAAGAATTATCTAAACGGTAGTTACCGGAGGCTAAACAGGAAAAAGAAAGAAAGACAAGATAATCGGATAATAAATATTGAATATTATCGATTCATTCCTGAATTTTTCTCGTAATTTTTTTTTCTTCATATATTGCGCATTTATTAATTATATATGTGCGTCCCACGACGAGGTATACGTTTTTGATTTAGTATCAATCTGTCATTCTTCCCACTGATTCTATTGAAACTTTATAGATCTTTTTAACAAAGCTTCAAAAAATGTTCTATTAAACAAATCATTTTACGATTAAAAACAAGACGATGTATTGTTAAACAGCTGTTAAAATTGAATAAAACAAGTTAATAATTAGTCGTAACCGTGAAGAATTATTTAAATGCTTTTAATTATTTCAGTTGTAAATATTATCTGTTTTTAATCATTTTAACCAGCTATTTTGTAACGAATAAAAAACATAGTTTATCTGAAATTAATTTTTTTATTTAAGAGCCACAATTTTGTTTGTATAAATCCTTGAGGGTTGAATGTTTCGCAGAACATTTTTAGAACCTTCTTTAAAAGGTCTGTAAAGTTTCAACAGAGCAGCGGGGGAATAAGCGAATGATACTAAATCAAAATCATCTCTGTTAAATCTCTTCGTGGGACACAAATATATAATTCGAGAGGTTATCGCTAAAGTAAAAAAATTTGTTCTGAAAACTTTATAAATATTTTTTATTTCTCTTAAACTACATACCTTATACTACTTCTTTATATAATCGCCACATGAATTAAGACGGTCTATCGTAGCGATACACCAACTTCAATATACCCTCGTCGTATTCTTCTGCCGCCAGTCCCTTTAGCCATTGAGTAACAGAATTTTTAAGTTCATCGTCACCCGAGAATCGCTTATCGCTCAAAAATTCTTTCAATTTTGCAAACAAATGGCGATCAGAAGGGGCAATAAGATGGGTGTTCGTAAATTTCCCTTCCAAATGTTCTCAGTAAATCACGTGTCGGACCCGCAACAGACGTGCCTTATCGCGCAGCAGGACGACCCCGTCAGTCAGCCGCCCACGTTACCGAGTTTGAAAGGCGTGCGTAACTTAATATAAAGTTTCGCAGTAGGCTTCTGCATTTGTAATCGTTCCACGTGGCGCGAAATCAATCTGCAATATGCAAAACCGATCCCAAAAGACTGTGGACATCAGTTTGAGTCCAAATGGCTGCATACGATTTTTTTTTGTGACGTTCCGTTAAGACGTGCGGCACCCGACGTGCCCAAACCTTTCTGAAGCCTAAAAGGTCGTGAACAATGTGACCGATAACACCTCTTGAAATATCAGGAAAAAGAAGGGCCGGATCGGAAATCGTTGAGCGACTATCTTTTCCGATTTTATCATCGACGCGTTTTGTTTTACCTTCGGTGATTGTCGAGGGCCTACCCGAACGTTCTTCATCGTGCACATTAATCCTGTTATTTTTAAACCTTTCATACAATTTTCGGACGTTTCCTTCATTAATTATATTATCACCGTACTCAGCAACCAACTGCCTATGAATTTTAGCCGGCTTAAGGTTTTGATGGTTTAAAAAACGAATGACCACGTACTTCACAGTCGGCGGTAAATTGATTTTCTTATTCATTTTATACCGTAATAACTCATACGTAATCAAAAATAGTACAACGCGACAACTTACAGACAGCAATGCAGTGTGTACATTACTAACGTGGCCATGAATGACACAGGTTCACCAACCTTAAGGAGAAAAATGTTCCAGCTGTCTTTACTTCAGAGATCTCCCTAGTACATTACCCAAATCGCAATTTCATATAACATCTTTTTACTTATATTAGAAGAAAACTAAATCGATTTTAAAATCGGGTACCGTTTTACCTTGTTATAGGAAGATGTAAATACTGGAAATAATGCTGTTTGACAAATTTGTGCGTATTTTCACGCATATTTTCTGCAATTCACTAAAACACATTCGGTCATATCTCAAATGTTTATCAACCGATTTGATAAAATAAGTTATCATTTTATCCACAATAAAACAGTTAATACTTTATTTAATAAAACATAATTCAATAAAACTAATATTTACGAAATTATTTACGATTAACACACAAACTTCAAAAATGTTATCATACCCGATTAAAATATCTACTACATGGAAAAAAAATAGCCAATAAATGAAAAACTATTGCACTAAAAATTAAAAACAAATCTGGCGAGGAGAGTGAAAAAAAAAGATTAATCATAAGAAATAGATCTCCGTGGTGAAGTAGTAATCTCGGCCTTTCATCCGGAAGTTCCAGTTCGAATCCCGGTCAGGGATCGCACTTTTCATAAGCTACAAATTTAAATTTTTATATTCTTACACACAAACTTCTGTGGTAATTTTATTTCATAAGTCACAGAAAAAAAGTATGGGAAAAACTTTTATAATTTTTTGCCTGTTATACATAAGCGTAAAAATAAAATATTAAATAAAAAAAATCCCTTTCGTCACGTCGGAAGGTGGAGGAAGATTTCACCGGTCCTAAGTAGTGGATAAAAAAGATTTCAACCTTAAAGTTAAGAAAAACTTCAAATTTACTCAATACGACAATGATTGCATGTTTAGCATACGACAAGCCCCATCTTACAATTCCAGTAACATTTTGGTAATTCCTTGCCGTAAGGGTTGGTCGAATCAAAAATTATTTCAAAAAAAAATTTTAGGAAATGTTTAGAAGATTAACGACCACTTAAAGCTCATTCGAAATTTTGCCTATTAAGGGAGGTATGATTTTTTTGTCTTTGAAACCTCATTTTTTCCACCCCCTGGGCCGATGGTTGGTAATATCAAAAAACTTTACTTACATACGTTTTAGGCTTTTATCCAAAGAATGGTAGGAACTTAAACAAATTCGATATTTTACTTAATAAGAAAGTTATAGCAATTTTTTATTTTTTCGAACCCACACATTTCCACCTCCGTGGTCTGATTTTGGCTATTAATGAACTCGACCGAGATTTTACGTATCAATTTGAAAGTGATTGGCGCAAAATTACGGCAGTTATCGTGTCCACAAGAAAGTGAAATATATGTATAAACATTTGAACTGACGGTGGTTTTGGAGTCTGGGAATGCGAAACGCGAAGATATGTCGAAATTTTTCGGAAGTCGAATCATGGTACCCATTACAATAGTTTCTTATGAAATCTATCTAAAAGTAATCACAAGGGATATTAAAAAAACGTTTTTTTCACATTTTTAGAAGAAAAATATAAATAATAAAATGAATTTCCAACGGTTAATAGAAAATTGTTTGATATTAAAAAAAAATAAATACCTTCAATTTTTACCGTTATTATGAAGAGGGAGTTATTCCTTTTTAAACTCATCAGTAAAGAGTATAAGCGACAATCTGACCCGATCTATTAAAAAAATGTACCTATTTCATTCAAGTAGACCGACTGGTAAATTAAACACGGTTAATCTAAACCCTTTAAAGAATATTTGTTACATGATAATAGGTTGTATAATTTTTAATATTATGTACACAACTAGTAATTTAAAGTACCGCAAAAATATTTGCGGCTAAATTAAAAATAAAAATAAAAACAATAATAAAAATAGTTTAAAAAATTAGCTTTGTTTAGTTCATGTATAACACTAACAAATATGTACGACGGGTCAGAGCATTGACCTAGGTTAGATTATGTTAGGTTAGGTTATATTTAAGAATTTTGTTAGGTAATAAAACTACGGTTTACCGTATTACAGTATATATAAAAAAAAAGATTGTACAGCTGCTAGCCGCATAGTATTTACTTCTACCAGTAAGCTGTAGTGATTTCGTGTAAGTGTGATGTTTTATATAACTTTCTCCTAACAAAGTAAAAATAAAAAACAAATAAAAAAACATAATATAAGCAAATATTTATTTATTTTTTGTTACAATTTCGTGTGTTTGGAATCCAATCAAACTTGTTTTCTGACATACTTTTTTGTTCTTTAATAAAAAATAAACGAATATAAAAACTAATAATTCATAATAATTATGAAGAAATTACGAATAATTTAGGGAAAAGCGAAAACAAAAATACTTTATAATTAATTTTAATCTTGTATTACGGAATTAAAATTTTTATTTTTACATAAGAAAACGTTTGTCAAAAGAATAAAATTAACTTATAAATTTTAGATATATACAATTATATAAATTAGTAAAATCTATCATTTAAATTAAATAATACGTTTTATAAATATACAAAGTGTATCACGAAGTTCTAATTGTACATTTATAACCTATTCTACTCGTGAAAATAATGGAAAAAGTATATATATACAGGGTCATTCACGGGAACCGGATGTTTTTAAAATAATCATAAAAAATTGAATATTTACTTTAAAAAAGTTTTATTAGTACTGAAACACTTGTTAAATCAAAGTATTTGTTAATTAATCATGAACGAAAAATTATGTCCGGCAAGTGATGTCCATTTTGGGCAATACATTGTTGTAGCCTTTCAAGGTAAATGGTCTCAATTCTTTGCAGCATGTCTACATCGATCTGAGTGACGTGATGACGAATTGCGATCTTAAGGTCCTCCAATGTACGCGGTTTATTGCCGTACACACGCGATTTCAGAAACCCCCCGCAGAAAAAATTCACAACTACTCAAGTCGGGGGACCGAGGGGGCCAAGAAATGTCGCCGAATCTGGAAACGATCAGACCCGGAAACAAGTTACGGAGAACAGTCATCGTTGCCCTCGCTGTGTGCGCTGTAGCTCCATCCTGCTGGAATAACACATTTTGAAAATCGATTCCCCGGTTTCGTAACTCAGGGATGAAAAATGTATTCAACATCGCAATGTAACGATCGGCTGTTACAGTTACGGCAGCGTCATTTTCTTCAAAAAAATACGGTCCAATAACACCGACCTTTCCTATTACAAACCAGACCTTTGTGCTATAAAGTGGTCTCTCGTGAAGCTGATGTGGGTTTCTTTCTGCCCGATACCGACAATTCTGTTTGTTGACGAAGTCATTCAGATGAAAATGGGCTTCGTCACTCATTAAGAATAACAAATTTTCATTTACTTCAAAAACGGTAAGCATTTGTCGAGAAAATTGTAATCGCTGCGTGAAATCTTGCTCGTTTAACTGCTGCACGACGGCTATCTTGTAAGGATGGAAATATAGTTCTGTATGCAGAATTCGTCTTACCGTACTTGTGCTCATTTGAAGCGCTGCTGAATGCCTCTGAATAGAGCGGCGTGGGCTTCTGACAACGGCTTCCCTTACTCGTTCGATGTTCTCCGGAGTGCTAGCTTGTTCGAAGGTTGTTTACCCGTCGCGATATTGTGTTACGAGAAGGGACACTTGCATTACGATGGATATTAAACTGACGGCGGAAATCTCGCTGAACAGCAGTTACGGATTCGTCATTTCGCACAAAACTGTCATAGCGTACAGGCGTTGGTCTAGCGTCCACGGCTCCATCTCAACGACTAAAATGTAAATGCTATGAACAAAGGAAACGTCAGACACCAGCCACGTGCCCCTTCCACCACGACGCCCGAGTATAACCCACTTCAAAAACATCCGGATTCCCGTGAATGACCCTGTGTAAACATATCCTAAAATGCTTCGTTTGCAAGTTACGGCCAGTAAAAGATTTCCCTCGGATTTCAGCTATCCCGGTAAAATGAGATTGTATTGAAATTGTTACTCGTTTACCTCGTTGTTGTTATTACTCATTTAACAAATTTATTGTACGTTAAGTATAAAAAACAATGTTTTTTACCCCAACTTATTGATTTTCACCCCAGATTTCTCAATAACTATTGCAGATACGGTTCTGGAATCTATTTTATTAGATTTTTCAGCTCAAAATCCATAAGAAATTATTGATTTTACTCCTTAATTAACTTGTTAAAAATTTCAGTACTATCTCATTTCACCGGAGTGGCCGAAATCCGAGTGAGATCTTTTCACTAGCCGAACTCCCAAACGAACCATTTTAGAATCTATATTTTTTATAAACGTTTTCAATTTATTTCCACGGATAGAATAGGTTATGAAAATTCCTGGAGAAGTTCGCGATACATTTGTATAATATCATAAAATGTATAACTAAAAAAAAATTAAATAAAATTTACTTCTACGTTTGAATTGAAAAGTAAAGCTTTATTTTCAAGTTTATATAATTAATTTATAAATTAAATTCCTCGTGAAATACTAACTTTTTAAAAACCGACAAAAAGGTTTCATAACTTTCCCAGCTTCATCTTTAATAGATTTTTTTTAAACATGCCATTAGATATTTAAATACTAATAATATTTTTGCTTAAAGACCATCAAATCAATTACGAAAACCATTGTAGAAATCTATATTTAGACAACTAATTTAATAAATGTTTTTTTAAATCTGTTTTTTCAGTGTTGCTAGAGGTTTCTGGTTATATTTCACCAGCTGGTACCTCGTGTAAAAATTAATAACCCGTTTTTTTTATTTTACTTATAAGAAAACATTTTAATTAAATCTCGCGCGTTAATATAAAATCTACGTAAAGATATTATGCGGATCCGGCTCCGGGGGGGGGGGGGGAGACTGGAGAGAAAAAAAAGAAGATATTATAAGAAAAATAATTAATTTGTAATCGGGACAACCTTAAGCGGTTGTCTGTAAAGGTGCGAACCGGAAATTATGAAAACACTTTTGCGCCTGTTAATTTAATTAACCTGATTATTTCAGTTAGATCTCAACCGTTCGTCGACCGATTTCAACAAGTCACGTGTCATTTTATTCATAATAAAACGCTTAACAATTTATATTTTGTAACTCGAAAACAAATATTTACGAACTATAATGAGTAAATAATTTTAACGTCCGTCATTTTTTAATTTCCTAAAATAACATTTTTTTAGTTTTATCTATTTATTTTGTAGAAGTTGTTGGATACGTGTACATCAAATTTCATTAAACATCTCAATCCATTGTCAAAGTATAAATTTTTACTGAAAAAAAGAAGCGTAAAATGGTAAGCAGAAGGATAATAAAACTAGTTGAACGTGAACATTTTTTTTACTTTAATATCCTAAATCATTCACAACACAATGATCCAGCATCAGCTCTCGGGATACCTGTATTGTCTACGGGGGGGGGGGGGTGGATAAATATGGTTACAGCGATCTCCTCGTTGTCCGATGTGGTAAAAAATCACGGATAATGCTGAATTTTAAGCTCAGGTTTTCGAGGTATAGGGTAAAAACTTCTTAGAAATAATTATGAATATTTCCACCTCTAAATTTGATCGACTTAAAACTTTGGAATTTAAATAACTTAATAAGTATTCTTAAAGTAATTAAACCTAATTCTGTACGACCAGTGAACAAAAGATAAAAAATTCAGAATACAAAAATTATTTGCGCCCTTCAGGTAGATTTCATAAGAAAGCTACCTATTGTAATCTGTACCATGATTCGGCTTCCGGAAAATTTCGACATGTCTTCGCGTTTCACATCCCCCAGACTCCAAAACCACAGTCAGTTCAAAAGTTTATATATATATAAATAAATTTTACTTTCCTGTGGACACGACAACTGCCGTAATTTTGCGCCAATCACTGTCAAATTGTTCCTTAAAAATAACTCGTTCCAAAATCTCGGTCGACTTCATTAATGGGCGAAATCTGACCATTGGGGTACAAATGGGGGACTTTAAAAAAAAAAAATTTCGCTATAACATTCTTATTAAGTAAAATATCAAGAATTCGTTTAAATTTCCTACTGTGCTTCGGAAAAGAGCCTAAAACTTATTCAAGTAAAGGATTTTGATATCGCTAACAATTGGCCCAGCGGGTGCAAAAAATGGGATTTCGAAGATAAAACAGAATCATATTTCCCTTAATAGGCACAGTATCGAATCGGTTTAAAGCGGTCGTTAGTCCTCTAAACATTAACTAAAACTTTTGGCTGAAACAATTTTTGATATGACCAACCCTTCCGGCCAGGGATGAACAAAATTTTGCTGGAATTATAAGATGGAGCTTGTCGTATGCTAAACATGTGAAACTTTTTTTCACATGCAAACATTGTCCTATCGAGTAAATTTGAAGTTTTTCTTAGCTTTAAGGTGGAAATCTTTTTTATCCCCTACTTAGCACCGGTGAAATTTACCTCCGCCTTCCGGCGTGCCGAAAGGGATTTTTTTAATTTTATCCAAAAAGTAATGCAATCATTACCTTATATATAGAAATTTTTTGTGGCTTTTTTAAAGAATTTATATCGAGCTAATCCGAAGATATTAAACAAAATACAGGCCTACACACGTACGCACAATATCTGCCGGAAATTTCTACGGGTTTTTACGTTTTTTTGTATTCAGTGGGTAGTCAAAAAATCTGTCATTGAAATTTCGGACCGATCTATGTACTTTCTCATTATACCTGCTATTTAGAAGCGATAGAACTGTAGCCTGTAAACATAAATAGAAAATCAGTACCAAATAATTAACCGATCCGTAATTTGGCGCAACATTCAAAAACTTCAAATTTTAAGATGCATTTAATAGTGCTTATTTAAAATACGTGTTGATCTACCAAAAAACAAAATCCGAACAAAAAAAAAAATAGTCCGAAGGAATTGCGAAAGACATGAAATTTTCTTACTGTTTGTTGAAAATAAGTAAAAAACTTGTAAGAATATATTTTTTTCACCTAAGTTTTACTGAAATTTCATATGAAATTAATTTAATATCATAATGACATAAAAGTATTTTTTAATCACGCTACAACAATCCAATACTAACTAATAAGAGCAAATAAAAAAAAAAACATATATATATATATATATATATATATATATATATTTAGCCAGGAGGTTCCAGGGATCCTGGGCTCCTGGACTCTCGGGATCCAGGTAAACCTAGGAGCTAACCCAGAGGCTCCCCGGGGACTCGGGGCCTATCCCAGGGCCGCAGAGCTCGCTTCTGTCACCATTTCCGACCTCTGCAGTGTGTTCGTTATCCTCACAGTTGTAAGAATAATACTGATAACTAACAAAGTATTCAGGCTTTATAGAACCTGAAAAAGAAACTAAATTACAAAAGACAGCGTAGTAGTAACTACGATAACTAATGCACGCAGACCTTTGACGAGGAAAACTTAATGACTTAATTCTGTTGCCATGGTGATAGAAATTAATCTAATTATTAATTAATTTATTAAATTTTTTCGTCTTTAATGAATATATTAAATTAAAGCTTCACCTTCATGGAGACTTGGGCCTCGGTTTACGGTCTAAAACCTTCTCTGGAATAACACGAATGTATCCTGTAAATTTGAAAGCGATCGGTGGTCGGTTCTCGCACGATACGGGAACCAACAAGCAAACAGATAACCAAACTTTCGGCTTTATATATAAAAAGATGCAAACATCGAACTTCTAACGAACTTTCGTTTATAAAAATCTTCCACAATATTTTTCTTCTCGAAAAAATTACAATGGACCCGTCACAGAAACTTTCATTTTAATTATAAAAGAGATATTACCAAAATCGATCCGTTTGCTGAATATAAAAGCTTGAAAAAAAAAGATCAGACAATTAAAAAAATTAAACAGACTTCAGAAAAACTCCCCGAAAGAGACAATTTCATTAATTTCTTACTTTACGCAATTTTTCTTATAGCCGTGACATTTTTAAAGTACAGGAGGCACTTATTTTCCCACCGGGTTGGTCTAGTGGTGAACGCGTCTTCCCAAATCAGCTGATTTGGAAATCGAGAGTTCCAGCGTTCAAGTCCTAGTAAAGCCAGCTATTTTTACACGGATTTGAATACTAGATCGTGGATACCGGTGTTCTTTGGTGGTTGGATTTCAATTAACCACACACCTCAGGAACGGTCGAACTGAGAATGTACAAACTACACTTCATTTACACTCATACATATCATTCTCATTCATCCTCTGAAGTATTATCTGAACGGTAGTTACCGGAGGCTAAACAGGAAAAGAAAGAAAGAAAAAGAAAGGAGGCATTTATTTGCCGGCCTACGTGGCGCGAGTGGTAGCGTCTAGACCTTTCATCCGCAGGTCCCGGGTTCGAATCCCGGTCAGACATGGCATTTTCACGCGCTAAAAATCATTCGTTTCATCCTCGAAGCAATACCTAACGGTTTTCCCGGAGGTTAAAAAAATAAAGGAGAGGCACTTACCTAAATTACTTTCTCTGAGAATATTGATGTTAATCGTACAATCAGTTACGGTAATAAATAAATCAAGCTGTTTCTTTTAAGGCCAGTTCTTATTATCTCCAGTTTTGAGAACTTTTCGTGCTGAACGGAACAGTATATTCAGCTCGCTAAAAAATACAATTAGAAACTACTTCATTCCTCAATTTCCCAAATAAGTCTTGTACGAGTGTTGTTATTGTTAAAGATTGTTGTCATTTTCCAAAACGACTTTGGATTTAAGTCAGGTCACCTACAAACAGTTATCGGTTGTGATTTACAAACCATTACGTAAAACATTTTGTTTTAGTTTATTTTTATTTAAGTTATTTATAGGTTTCCGAGAAACGTACGTTTTGATAAAATTAAAATAAGTAAAGGAAGGTAAAGAATGATATATGGAGTATTTTTAAATCTTATTTTCTTGTATTTTCTGGTGGAAATACTTTTAATATCCACTATATCAAGCTATAAATATTATATTATAATCCAACACTAAGCTATGACAAAAAAAGAAAATAATCCGTTTAAAAAGATTTCTACTTAACTTAGGTGGGAAAATCTTATAATCGAATCGATAAAAAAAGGTCTTATAAAAAAATCATCGAATAGAGATCCATGTGTTGAAGAGAAACTTAAACAAATATATATTGTCAAAATAGGAACTTAATATTTTTTTTTAAGTTAATTTAAAAAAGGATGAAAGATAGAAGGTGGGAGAGATTTCATGCAGAAGAGAAATTTTATTAATTACGGAAACGTGGAACTTACATCAGACTGTTATGTATACTTTACAACGTGAAAATAAATATTAAATAAAAATTAAATAACTTATTATTTTAACAGGAAAAAACCGAGAGGTTGTATACACTATAAATATTTTACCGTAAAAAAAGTCCATCCAAATTTGAAACCAGGATACCGTCTATTAATAAGTAAAATATTTCAACTGCTGTGGCCTTAACAACCAAATATTCTAAACACGAACAATAAAATCACAAATATTACGTAAATAACGAAATTTATATTTTACGTTAAATAATATTTTCTCTTAGAACTTGACCGTGATAATAATAAATAATTATGTAAAATTTCAAGGCGATCGTTTGATTAGTTCAAAAGTGATTTTATTATTAGCTCAGCCTTAACCGATGGGCATTCAAAAATTTATTAGCCTATTATCCACGCAAAGGAAGCGAAAAAGAATATGTAAATTGGTCTACAGTTAATCTTCATCCTATGAAGGATGCACTAACTTTATAGGTTTCTTCGGCGTAAACCTAGCAAGTCTACAGAACCTAAAAACGAAAAAAAAGTGAAATAAACGGGTAAAAGATGATCTATCTACGGAGTAAATATAGTAGGTATAAGAAAAACGTCAACTCTACCTAAGCTGTGAGATCTAATTGAACATATACTCGGATACACGTTAAGTGTTTATCTTAAAATTTTTTAAATAGAAAACTCAAAGTTCCTTACAGGCTACAGAAATTAAATAAACATTTTTTTTTTCAGAAGAAAGCGGTGTTTTTACTAATACGGACAGTATATACGGACAGTATATTACTAATCAATGCGTTTAACAGTTTAATATATATTTCAAACCCGCCGGGTAAGTCCTCCAAATTGGGGTACGCGTACCCTAGGAGATACCGAAAGTGATACTTGAGAGTAGTAGTAGTATAAATAAAAAATAATTTGTTTTTTGATCACAAACACACACGTGTGTGTGTATATATATATATATATATATATATATATATATATATATATGAGGAACAACTCATAATTATTTTCGTCTTAGAGGGTACGCAAATAAAAAGTATGAAATATCGGTGGTCTAGTGGTTAAACTCGTTATCGCAAAATCAGTTAATTTTCGAAGTCGAGAGTTCTACGGTTCAAGTCCTTGTAAAGGCGGTTGCTTTTGTTCGGATTTGAATACTACACTGCTACAGCGTTCAAGTCCTAGTAAAACCAGTTATTTTTACACGGATTTGAATACTAGATGGGTGGATACCGGTGTTCTTTGGTGGTTGGGTTTCAATTAACCACACATCTCAGGAACGGTCGAACTGAGAATGTACAAGACTACACTTCATTTACACTCATACATCCTCCGAAGAATTATCTAAACGGTAGTTACCGGAGGCTAAACAGGAAAAAGAAGAATGAATACTACACTGCAGACACCGGTGTACTTCGGTGGTTGGGTTTCAATTAACCGCACTGGGAAGGCAGTGGCAAACTACCCGAAAAACCTGTCAGGATAATTCCAAGAAATTGGAATCGCCAAGGATCGAACACGACTGAATGGCTAAATTAAGTTTTTATATATTTCTACGAAAATTGTTTTTAATAAACTTAAAAAAAGGAGGAGGATCTCGATTCGATTCTTATTTATTTTTTGTATACTAATTTTACTACACTTTATCAAACAAAATAAAAAATCTCAATATTTTTTTTATTATTTTGTACAGGAAGATTCTTTGGGGGTACCGTTTTACGATTAATTTGTTTTTCTTCAGATAATTTAAGTAAAACATTTTCTGAACGAAAGACTAAAATGAAAATTTTAAGATATTTTTCTTTTCTTTCTTATTTTTTTTTGTCAACATTATGACTTAATTCTGGATTTTTATGACGCGGAAAATTAAGAAAATAATCGAAAAACTAATTATCTGCTTGCGAGTTTATGATTGGACGGCCAAACACGGTTTTCGATTTTTATAAAGTTTTGCGGTAAAGTTCCTAACAATTAGGCTAATGAAAAACGTTCGTTTCAAAGCTGCTATCATTTATAGACAGAGGATCGGTAGAGAACAACGACAGTGGAAAAATTTCCATCGCCGAGCCAAAACCGTACTGTTCATGACGTTATCCACCATTTTTAGCCTGCCTATCAGCGGCTACGCATAAGATACTTCAATTTTTCATGTTACACCCAATTTTGAAGATAAATGCTCTTCCTTGAGATCGTTCTCTTATTAGTATACAGCTTCGTACGTTTCTCCGTACACTATTAAGTACTTCATCGCTTTGTTTTCGGTAACTTTTTTTTTTTACAGCTTTTCTTGCAGAGATTTAATTAACAAAATATATAATTAATTTAAAAAAATATGATAGTAATAAAATAACTTTCCGTGTTTTTAATGTCCATTGTCCCTGGAAATAGTTTTTTTGATATCGCTAATACAGTAAGATTAATTTGGTACATGTAAACTTTCTACGATCAATTACGAACAAAATAACCTTTTATCTTTATTTTATTTTTCATTCTTTAGTTTATTAATTCAAATTCTTTCAAGAGCTTAATTTGATAAATACAGTAGTACAAAATGAATGAAATCTATTGTTTACTGAAATATATTATTATATATTTCCACATTCCAGAAAAACCTTATCTCTCACGATTTTTTGCAGTCTAATTTCTCGGCATTTTTATCAAAAAACAAATTTCTTGCCTATGCGATTCTGGAAAACGGATCGCTTTCAAACGGGTAATGTGTTTTTGAAAACATATCCATATTTAAAAATAATAAATAAAATAAAAAATCTGATGTGGACACTACATGACTTCCTTGTACGCCTATTAAATTACATGTACAAACTTTTTTTTTTAAATGAAAAGTTAATAAAATTTTATTTCGTTAATAACTTCTGATATTTTTTCATATTTTTTTTTTTTTATTACTGAATTATTATTTATCGTAAACGTTTTTTACAATCAGAGGTTAATAATTATTAATAAATCAAACATTTAAATTTAAAAAAAAGGAGGAGCAGTCAGATTTGAATCGATGTGCCTTCTTCTTGTAAGATCCAAATATTTCATTAATTAAAATTTTATTTGGCTATAACTCTGAACCCGATGAAAATAAGTATCAGTTATGACATATCATTGAAAATCTCTCAATGAGGGCTTATTACTACAGTTAAGAAAAAGTTCAAACTCCCATTTTTTGGATATTGGGCTCTTTTGGACACTTTAGGTTCAATCGATTGCAAACAAAACTAGATGTTACAACAGTCCTAAATCCAAATTTTCAACATCCTACGGCTAATCGTTTTTGAGTTATGCGACATACATACGCACATACAGACGTCATGCCGAAACAAGTCAAAATGGATTCCAGGGATGGACCGAACATTTTCGCGATCACAATAATTCCTTTACTTCGTACAAGGAAAACTAAAAAGAAAAGCAGATTAAGAAAAATAAAGAAAATATCAGCTGTTCGAAAAGATTTTTACTTTCTTGTTCGAAGTAAAGAAAGTATTGTGAACGCGAAAAATTTCGGTCCATCCCTTAATGCATTTTGACTTGTTTCGGCGTGACGTCTGTTCGTACGTATGTACGTATCTCGCATAATTCAAAAACGATTAGGCGTATGATGTTGAAATTTGGTATTTAGGACTGTTGTAACATCTAGTTGTGCACCTTCCCTTTTGATTATAATCGACTGAACCAAAAGTGTTCAAAAAACCCAAAATCTAAAAAATTTGCATTATTGGACTTTTTGTAACTACAGTAATAAGCCCTTATTGAGAGCTTTTCAACAATTATCATATAAGTAGTACTTATTTTGATTGGTGCAGAGTTATAGCTAAATGAAATTTTAATTAACGAAATATTTGGATCTTATAGGAAGAGGCACATCGATTCGAATCAGACTTCATATCTTTTTTAACTTTTTTTTTTAGTTTGATTATATTGATTTATTCATAATTATTAACCTACGATTCTACAAAAACGTTTACAATAAATAATACTTCAGTAATAACAATTAAAAAAAGATACGGAAAAATACCAATGGAATAACTTTAATGTACTTTTCATTTAAAAAAAAAAAAAAAGTGTATATGTAATTTAATAGCCGTACAAGGAAGTAATAGTTGTACGATTTTTTAGTATTATAACCTCTTTTAAAAAGTCGGCTCGCTTGAAACGTATACCGTGGAAGATTTGCGTGCTGTGAATAGATTTTTATTTACTGAACGTGTAAAACCGGCTGAAATTCACTTGCGATTATAAAATAGTACGGTAAAAGATGGTACTTTGCAAAACCGTCTATTAATAATCTTATTTGCAAGTATAAACGCTTAAAAACACAGGAAATATTTTTCCTAAAGTTCTACGTAATGTCCATTCTATTATCCATTATAACCTGAATTACCGTAAAACGTTTTCGAGATGGGTTCTGCGATAATCGATTCAATTGATTTGTACGGAACTTTACAGTTTTTAGCGGAAGATAAAGCTTTTTTAGATCGCACAATAACATTTTTTTGAGATTTGGATTCATTATTTTGAATTTAAAACCCAAAAGTCAAAATACGAAATGAAAACTTCCGCTTTCAGGAAAAAATTCAAAACCTACGACAGCCGTGAAGTATCGCTAATAGTTTTTCTGGGAGTTAAAAGCCCAATTTATTTCGATTATTTGGAAGAACGATGTAAAATCTATAGCAAGTACTATTGTGACGTGCTACAAAATACAGTAAAACCCACGATAAGGAGGAAGGTCACGGTTCTGTCTTAAAAGGCGTAATTCTTCTGTACGATTTCTCTTTGTTTGGTCCACTCAAAGTTTTTACGTAGCACCGAGTTTGGCTATAATGAGCGCGTCAAGAATAAGTCGACACGGAGGTTAACAATTCTTTATTACTGGAATAAGAAAGCTCGTAGACAGATGAGATAATCGCCTAAATTTAAGCGGGGATTATGTTGAAAAGCAGCGTTAGTTTAGTATCATTTAATAAAAAATAATTTTTCTACGTTCGTTTTTCAATTTTCACTCGATTTGCCTTTAAACGGCCCTCTTACACGAGGTATAAAAGCTATCGCGATATTCTGTTGAGAGCCTGTTGAGAGTTACTTACTGTGACGGCGGTTATAGAACTAGTTCACATGAGGCAGTTCTAGTTATCGGAGGAACCGATTGACGACCTCGAGTCGTCAATCGGTTCATTAAAACGTCAGTTAAATTACGCTACGAAGAAGTCGGGTGAATTGACTATTTGTTTTTCCTGTTTAGCCTCCGAGAATCACCGTCAGGTATTACTTCAGAGGATAAATGAGTGTAAACGAAGTGTAGTCTTGTACAGTCTCAGGTAGACCGTTTCTGAGATGTGCGGTTAATTGAAAACCCGACCGCCAAACAACACCCGGTATCCACGATCTAGTATTTAAATCCGTATAAAAGTAACTGCCTTTACTAGGATTTGAACGTTGGAACTCTCGACTTAGAAATCAGCTGATATGCGAAGACGCGTTCACCACTAGACCGATCCGGTGAGTTGAGGGTGAACTAACTGCCGATCGTATTCGAGAAATAGAAAAGGAAGACTTTAACACATGGACGGTATACGATCGGTTCTACCCAGACGAAAGGGAGTTAAGAGTCGCATCGTGGATATATCCAAACCGGTAAGCGATTCAGTTCTTTCGGAGCATGGCACATTTCGGGACAGGCTGGCTCGACTGACTCGGGTCAGTATCCTCAGTGCTTAGTATTGGATGATGTATATCGTATCCTCTACCTGTCCGATCAAAATATGAGTTTAGTTGAGGAAAAGTGGTCAGAGAGCTCGAGGGTATCGGTTCGAGTCTGGATCTGTAGGCTAACTGAAATGTTAGAAATAAGTGACGCAGTGTTCAAAGATTTTAATAATTTTTTGGCGTTTGAAAGGACTACAGAAAGTTTTTTGCATGGAATAGTATGCTGGGTGTTTATCCGCCAGAGTAGGCGCATTCGGCAATTTTTCCCAGTTTTTTGGTATGTTCCTGGATCGATTGGTAATTTAGGTTGCTTTAGTACGGTAGATCAAAATTGCGGTGTTAACAGATTTTTACGGTATGAGATTAATGCTTTGTTACAGTTCGATTTGTACATTTTTATTTTTTATCGGTTTTTTGATTCGTTTTAGGGGAATTTGAAAAAAAAGAATGTTGTTTAACACCGATGCAAATGACTCGAAAACATTTCCATCGGTGCCATCCTGATAGAGATCGTACTGACGACTGAAATATGTAATCAAGTATTGTAGGGCTAGAAGATGACCTCCGGTAAAGTTCATCAGAGATGTGAACGGAAGGGAGGTGGGGCGACCGGGATCATCACAAGGGGGGTGTCCTTCCCTATGGGGTCGATATGGCCCTCTTACATGTAAAGAATATGAGATTCTAGGAACATCAATCACGCTTACGATAAATACCCTTTACCGTGCGTAAATCATCTCAGTGTTATACGATTTCATAAAAAAGCATTGAAAATATTTTTTTAAAAATCATTTTACAAATAAATATTACTTTTTTTAATTTCGAATAAAATATTACAATATTAAGAAAGCAAAAAAAAAACATTTTTTTAAATTGTATCAGAGAAAAAAATGAATAAAACACATACATATATATATTTATAATGAGAGAGAGAGAGAGAGAGAGTGAGAGTTCACTTATACATATATATGTATAAATTTAAAAAAAAACAACATATTTATACACATACCGGGAAATGTTATGGCGTTGAAACAATAAACATTAGTACTTAAGTATTAACGCCACCGCAGCTACAACTTTATTTAAAAAAAACAAAGTAGTCACTCGGATTTCGGTGGAAAATGAACAGTCGCTTTATTAATTTTAATAAATGGTTATTTATATTTATTTATTTTATAAATATAATTTAACCAAACTTAACCTACGCTCGCTAACCTTGACTAATTAACAGGAGTGTTTTGATTATTTAAATAATAAATAATTGCAATAATTACTGAATTTATTAAATAAATACTCAAAAAATTACGGTGTTAATTAGTCAAGGTTAGCGAGCGAAGCGAGTGTAGGTTAAGTTTGGTTAACCCACCGGGTTGGTCTAGTGGTTAACGCGTCTTCCCAAATCAGCTGATTTGGAAAGTCGAGAGTTACAGCGTTCAAGTCCTTGTAAAGCCAGTTATTTTTACATGGATTTGAATACTAGATCGTGGATACCGGTGTTCTTTGGTGGTTGGGTTTCAATTAACAACACATATCAGGAATGGTCGAACTGAGAATGTACAAGACTACCCTTAATTTACAATCATACATATCATCCTCTGAAGAATTATCTAAACGGTAGTTACCGGAGGCTAAACAAGAAAGAGAAAGGTTAAGTTTGGTTAAATTACATTTATAAAATAAATAAATATAAATAACCATTTATTAAAATTAATAAAGAGACTGTTCATTTTCCACCGAAATCCGATTGACTATTTTGTTTATAAAGCTGTAGCTGCGGTGGCGTTAATACCTAAGTACATAAACATTTAACAAGAGGTTGAACATTTCAACTAAAAAGCTAGATTTTTTTTGGAATCTGTGAAAACATTTTTGAACGAAGAACGCTTCGGAATTTTAAAGTATTCGGAAAACTTGTAAGAGTAAAATTTCCAGGAAGTCCAACCAAGCTGAGATATGACCACAAACCCTCTCTCCTACCTTCCCATCCCATTTTTTGAGATTCCCGATTTAAATATTTTTATTCAAACAGCGTAAACACACTATGTATGTATGTGTGTGTGTGTGTATATATATATATATATATATATATATATATACATAGTATCCTGTAGTGTAGTATTAAAAATATTAATGCAGTCTACTGCACTTCCAACTGCTAAGAAAGTAAAAACAACAGTGGTGGTATACGGAACTGAAGACCTGCTGACTGCATCCGCTTTTTGGTGCCTCTTCTGTTTAATCTCCGGAAATCACAGTTACGTATTACTTCAGAGGATGATATGTATAAATTTAAATCAAGTGTAGTCATGTACAGTCACAGGTCGATCGTTCCTGAGATGTGTGGTTAATTGAAACCCCAAAGACCGAAGAACACCGGTATCTACGATCTAGTATTCAAATCCGTATAAATGTTAACCGCCTTTATTAAGATTTGAACCTTAGAACTCTCGACTTCCAAACTATAACGACACATAATAATTGTAAGATTAACAAAAATAAGGAATCTTTTGAGTTTATATAAAAATAAATATACGGCTTTAAATATTACCGGTTAAAAAAATAAGATTTATAATAAAAATATATTCAATTTTATTTAAAATTTAAAAAAAAACATTACATTTATCTCCCTAAAATTTTATCAGTTGAAGATAAAAATTTTAATTTTACTACCATTTACTACATCATAATATCTTTATTTTAACCGATATGCAGCCTACCCGGTCAAATGAAAACACAGGACGTGCAGCAAATCTTTTTAAAGCTTACTCGATTACGTAGAGTCTAGGTATTTTGCGCGGATATCCCGGGTTCGAATCCCGGTCAGGCGTTTCATACGCTATCAATTTCCACCGGGCTGATAACCGTAACTGTTGATGACCGCTCTTTCATAACAAAAAAAAAACTTACTTAAAAGCAAAAACAAATTGTGTAAACTGATCCATTAAAAACTGGAGTCGATCAAATTTTGAATCCCCGTTTATCGTAATTATAATAATAATAAAAAAGAAAATCGTAAAGTAAATGGAAATTACCTGAGATTTCCGGTAACGGATAAAATGTTACTATAGCGTATTAAATGCTACGAAGATTTCCATTTTTCATCTTCAAGGTTAGCCTGGGAGGACGAGTTAAAAGAACTTTTTAAACATATTCTATTAGAATAACCTTAATAATTATATATGATAAGGTTTAATTAACGACACTGTTTTTTTTTTTAAAGAGAGCCCGTAAACAAAAAGTCCGGTTCACAAGAATCGGATTAAGTTTTCATCTAACTTCAGAAAATACTTCTATTTAAAAGAAAAAAAATACAATCGTAAATGAAAATTATAATTTAAAATACGAATTCAATTATTAACGAAACGCTTACACTGATAAATTTAAACCAAAATTGTAGAATTAAAATAAAAATATCTTACCTCTTAACTGACATCACCTCATAATCATATAACTCTTGTTTAGTCCAATAAAAAAAAAGAAAATAAATAGTTAAATTTATTTATTTTTTAATTAAATTCTTCCTTAAAACGTAGAATAAATCGAAAATAAAATCTACAGCACCAATATTCACATCACTTAAAACGTAATAAATAGATTAATGTATATGTACGTTAACGCAACGCTAACTTATGTTTACGATTAACCGAATTAATTATATATTTTTATTGAGAAAATAAAATTACGATAGAATTAATAGAGATAGTGTGTTTATGTCTATACCTTATTAACGCGGTAAGGTTTCAACACACACTGTCTTGTCAGTCGTAGCCACTTGCCGAACAAATTCTCCCTAGACATACCCCCCACCATGTAACTAAGCGAAAGCTCCGTTGGAACTGGTTACTGTCAAAAGAATATTGTATACATTGTATATTCCATAGTATACACGATACCAACATCACGCCACGTCATTAAGGTGTTTTACAGGTGTACCAATATTGTAAGGTTTATCTATTTAAATTGATATTATTAATAAATTTAGATTAAACAAAGCCGGTAATAATTAATATATATTTATTTAAATATATTAAAACCATTAATTTTTTTAAATATGTATACTTTTGGCATTTTCATTGAGCTTAACTAAATCCTTCCCTAATTTTTTTGTTGTGAAAACAGTTTTTAAATGATCTACGGTGTAAATTAAATCAATAAATGTTTTACAAAAATTAATTACTGTTGAACCCTAACAAAAATAAAAAAATCGACAATTAATCGCATAACTTTCCGGAATAAGCGGCGAAAGTTTTCTGTACACACAGAAAAGAAAAATACATCGTATCCAAAAATTGTTACCTTCCCACTCCTTTTAAAATTCACCTCTTAAGTGCGTTTATAGTTTATTTATATATACAGAGCCTCGTAAAAGAACGGTAAGCTTTTGAACACGGATTAACAAAAATATGAACAAAAATACGGTAGATGTCGTTTATTTATCAAATTTGTCATCTCAAACGGGTTTTTTACATAAGTAATAAATTTCAATACGTCTACCATTAGTCGTTCGGCAAATGTACGATCGGTAGTTCAGATACGGTTTCTGCCCGTACCCCGATTAACATCTATTACAGTTACAATCGCTTCATTAATCCTTTCCTTTAAGCGACGTAGGTCGCGTATTTTTTGTAAATAAACAATACTTTTTATATACCCTCACCAGAAAAAATCGCAAGGTTTCAGGTCTGAACGTCCTGACGGCCAGGGTATACATCCTTCTCGGCCTGTCCATCGCCGTCCAAATTTTCCGTTCAAAGTCTGGCTTACGAACGCATTAAAATGAGGCCATTAAGATGGCGCATTAAAATGCGCCATCTTGTTGGAAACGAATTTGTCGAATGTTTTCGAGTTCATCCGTTTGAAGAAAATTATAATCGTTTAACGCATCGAGATAAACATTTCTGTTAATTTTTAAACGAAGAAAAAAAGCCCGATTACACGATTTATCATCGCACCGCACCAAACATTAATTTTAGGCGTGTCGCGTAGTTTTTCAAAAATTACATTTAGGTTTTCTGATCTCCATATTCGTGAATCGTGGCTGGTAACACACCCATTAATATGGAGTGTAGCTTCATCCGCAAAAATTATATCGTCTAAAAATAATTCACTTTCATTAATTTTGTGGAAAATTTCAACGGCAAGATCGAAATGTTTTTTCCACGATCGGGGTTTCAATTCCTGCTGTAGCCGGATTTTATAAGCGTGTAATTTTAATCTTTTGCGTAAAACTTTGTTAATTGTTATTTTTTAAATATCTAATTCAAAGCTTCAACAAGAGACGGATTTGCTAAACTGATTGTAGATTGTTCAATCCGGTCAATAGTTTCGTCCGATACTTGCGGTCTGCCGGTTGATTTTTTCCTGAAAACAGATCCTTTCTTTTTCCGTTTAGCCTCCGGAACCACCGTAAGGAATTACTTCAGAGGATGATATATATGAACGAAACGTCTTGTACATTCTCAGGACGACCGTTCCTGAGATGTGTACTTAATTGAAACCCAACCGCCTCCGGTTTCTACGAACTGTTTGAACAGACGTCATATATTATTATTTTTATTTAGCGGTTCTTTTCCATATTCACATCGAAATGCACGTTGAACTAAACCGATGGACTTTAATTTGGCCTGCCGCAAAACACAATTTGCGTTTTCTTGAACAGCGAACATAGAAAAGAACAAAAAAAAACAGCTCAGCAACAATACAAAAACCGGTGGCGGTGGTTTGAACTGCTGTTACACAAACGTTTGGGTTGGAGGCTATCAGGGTTACCGACATAACTTTTAAAAATTTCCCTAATACCTTGATCTGAATTACAGAAAGCCCATCATTCTTCTATGATGATCCTGCAAAAGTAGACACGTAGTTTTGGGGATATGTAGCGTAATGATAAATACATAATTTGAAGTTATTCTGAGAATCATTTTTTTTTGGAAAAGACTATCTGGGATGAAGAAATCCTCGTAAAATTAAATATTTTGTGTGAGATACCCCAATGACAACTTTACGCTTTCAGCGTTCTTTACGCTGAAGTAAACGTAAGAGGAGTTTCTTATTCGGATATGCTGCGTACAGGGTTTTTTCCTCAACTGCAAGATGGATCAGAGAGTATTATCGAGAAAAAGATTGAATATTATTTAGCAATATTACGGTACGTCTCCTCATTACCATAACTCTTTACGGAATCGGTTGAATGACATTTCTCCAATCGCTAGATCGGTCAGCATGGACCCAAAGGAAGAGCTTGTATACGGTGGCCTCAAAGACAGCCGATCTCATCCGGTGTGATTTTTCCTTTTGGGGTTTGATAAAAAATTTGTATATGAGCTTCCGTTATTTACAGATCGATCCGATTTGAGGCACAGAATTGAAACAACTGTTGCTTACATTACTTCAGATATGCCGGTTTAAGTACGGGACCAATTGTCCCGTACATGTAAAAACCGTAAAAAATAAATTCTTTTATTTTATTTGTCGTTAGAGTAAATGAAAGTTAAAGAGATACTAAATAGCTTTAAAACCCCGATATTATTATTATTTTTTTTTTTTATTCGCTTGTATATTGAAACCTAAATTTCGAATAAAATTAAAAAAAAAATCATTATTATAGATTATACAATGTACGAAAGAAGAGATGAAAGTTGATTTTTCCTGTAAATGAATTCGTAGAATTAAGTTTAAGCTAAAAAATAAATTTTTTTTTTTTTCATATTTAAATATCGTAATCGAAATTTCAAATGTTTTCTATTTAAAAAAAATATAAATTTAATATAATAAAGTCTGAAATGTTTTGTAATCTAACAGTACTAATCGGCAAAATTTAGAAGGCGTAAACATATAGATATGCGTAATAGTTCTTTACGCGTGAAGTATACGAAGAAGCGTTGGCATTGCTACCACACAGGGGAGAGATAGTGCGTCACGACAGGACAACTTCCGGTCCAACAATCCATCTTCACACTGCTCGTAAACTGAGCTTTCTAAACTTTAAAAAACAATAATATTAATTACATTATTTTAAACCGATTCTTTTGCTTTTTAAAAGCTTTTCTCGGTTTGGAGAAACCTTATTCGTAAAAAATTTAATTTTTTGAAGAAAAATAAATTATTTTAAAAATAATAAACGTGGATTAATTCTTTTTAAAGAAACTATTTTTGCTATAGTTCTATAGAGTATCTCCGATTACACGTATCGTACTTGTTTTCTTTTTTTTAAATAAGAAACGAATGTCTGTAGCAAATGAAAAAATGCAGTCGAACTCAAGACTTTTCGGATGAAAAATAATGACGCTAGCACTCCGCCTAGAAACTATATACAAAAATTGAATATATAAAGATTTATAGTATACGGCTATATATAGCAGAGCTATAGCTCTAGAAGGGAAAGTATTGTAATCGGTTCAGTGCGGTTTGCACCGGATCTTAACGTTTTCACACATTTCTTTCTCCTGTTTAACTTCCGGGAATTTACCGTTCAGGTATTACTTCAGAGGATGATATGTATGAGTTTAATGAAGTGTAGTCTTGTACAGTCTCAGGTCGACCGTTCCTGAGATGTGTGGTTAATTGAAACCCGACCGCCAAAAAACACCGGTATCCACGATCTAGTATTTATATCCGTTGCCTTTACTAGGACTTCAACGCTAGGACTCTCGACTTCCAAATCAGCTGATTTGGGAAGACGCGTTCACCACTAGACCGAAACGGTGGATTAACGTTTTGACACCTAAGGAACCCAAAAAACCGGATGGAAATTTTCCGTATGTTAATGATCGTATGTATGTGTGTTCGGTCACCTTATACCTCCAGAACTACTGAGCCGAGTTTGACCCAAACCGGTAAGATGCATTGATGCTGTTAAATTTTCAAATTAAAAGTGAACGGGGTGAGGCTATAGAGCAAGGTTACCCTCAGTATCTCAAGATTTCACTTGTTTAAGGTAATATTTTCTTAAGCGCATTTGTTAACGATTAAAAATAACAATATTTGCAAAAAGAAACTTTCACAAAATTGCAGCAGCCTCGCCCAAAAAAATTATCTAAAGTACGTCACTATGTTGTGACGTCACAGGTGAGCGGTAGAATTAAATAAATGAATAATATTTAAAGTGTAAAAAAATTACTCGGTCTGGCCGGGTCTCGAACTCGTTCGCCCGGTTGACTCGGTAGCTGGTGTGTTAAGCCTCGCGGCTACACCAGTCTGCCGGCGTACAAGCGAAATTTGTTCTATATAAGTTGTGAAATTACATTAGTTAAATCAGTGCCGACCGTAGCCACTAATACCGCTACACCCGTTCGAATTAAATACGATATGCGTGCGCGCTTTAATCATTGAATTAAATAAACAAAAAATATTACATTTAAATACAATTATAAATGTTTTAAATTAAAAGCCGTGCCATCAGAAACAACCCGCAGTTGTCACCTATAATACTCTTGTTTTGTGATTTACTCGTTCTAGAACAAAATTTTAAATAGTTAACGATTATTTAAATTTTAAACGAGGACTGAAATTCCCTTTTAGTTTAACCCGGTTTGATTTGTAATTTTTTTATTTAATTTTATTTTTCAAACGCTCAGGATACAATACAGGATTATCATAAAAGAATGATGCGGTTTTGAACATGGTTTAAATTAAAACAGAATTACTTACAGTTTATGTTTTTACATAATTAACATTTTACATTAACATTTTTTTACATAATTAATAAATTTCAATATGTGCGCCCTTAGTCGCTCGATAAATGTCCATACGAAACTCAACTTCTCTCCAAACATTGGTTAACATTTCTTCGTTAATGGTCATTGCTTCATTAATCCTGTTTTTTAAGCGGTTTAGGTCGCGAATTTTTTGTGTATAAACAACGCTTTTTTGTACCCCCACAAGAAAAAGTCGCAAGGTGTCAGGTCTGGACTCCTTGGAGGCCAAAGTACGGGTCCTTGCCGGCCTATCCATCGATCTCCAAATTTTTCGTTCAATGCGTCTCCGTGACCGATGCATTGAAGTGCGGGAGAGCACCATCTTGTTGGAAATAAATTCGATGAATGTTTTCGAGTTCATACAGCTGAGGAAAGCAATAATCGGTTAACATGTCGAGATACACGACTCCATTAATTGTTTTTTTCAGCAAAGAAGAAAGGCCCTATTATACGATTTCTCATCACACCACACCAAACATTAATTTTAGGCGAATCGCGTTGTTTCTCGATAATTGCGTGTGGGTTTTCAGAGCCCCATAATCGTGAATTGTGTCTGTTAACACATCCATTCACGTGGAATGAAGCTTCGTCTGTAAAAATCATATCGTCTAAAAATGATTCGTTTTCGCTTATTCTGTCCGACATTTCAACAGCGAAATTGTAACGTTTTACACCATCATCGGGTTTCAATTCCTGCAGTATCTGGATTTTATAAGCGTGTAATTTCAATTTTTTACGTAAAACTTTGTGAACTGTTGATTTTGGAATACCTAATTCGACGCTTCGACGGGGGATGGACTTCCCAGGACTTCTAATTGCCGATCGTCTAATTAGTTCAACCGTTTCGTCTTGTACACTTAGTCTGCCGGTTAATTTCTGTTTCTTCGAATCGTTTGAACCGTTTTTGTGTGGTGGATCTCTTCCGAATTCACGTCGAAACGCACGTTGAACTAAAATTACAGATTTTAATTCAGGTATCAATAAAACACACTTTGCTTTGTCTTTATCCGAGAACATATTAACTCACTAAACTCACCGCAACAACAATACAAGAACTAACGTTGTGGTTACAACTGCTGATAAACAAACTTTTGGGTTGGAGGCTTTCAGGGATACCAATAAAAACACCTAGAAATTCCCTACAATCTTCCTATGAATTACTGAAACCGCACCATTGCTTTATGATAACTCTGTATTTTGCCAAATCCTGCGTATTTCATCCTGAGGTCCCGGGTTCGAAACCCGGTCAGGCATGGCATTTTCATACGCTACATAACTGCTATTTCATCTCATCCCTTGAAGCAATACCTAACGGTAGTCCCGGAGGCTAAAAAACATTTTGCATATAATTTTCAAAAAATCTTGCGTATAATTTTCACCGTTGTTTTCTAGCAAATCATCTGATATTATTTCTGTCGATGTTAAGTTCCAAGAAATAAGAGAAAATAAAATTTTTATTTTTTGGAAGGTAAGAAAATGTTCAACGACTCCTTAAAGAATTGGAAAATTATTTTTATTCCGGGTTTTAGTTTTTAGATTTATTGAACAATAACTTTGTTAAATTTCCAGAAAATAAAGAAACGACTTCTAGAAAATTTAATCCTGAGAAATGTTTTGTTCCTAATACCACCAACTGAATTTGAAAAATTAAAAGAAATTTGACTTTTTTTCAAAAACAAACCGATCGATCGTGGCAGAAAAATACGGTATAATAATTTTATATCAACCCGAGAATTATTTCAATACTGAAAATAACTGGAAACAAAATTTATTATTAAAAAAATAATAGATTAAACGCAGTTGAAATTATACGAGACAGTACTGGTACATTAGGAAATGCCACACAAGGAATTTTAAGGCGAACGGAATATTATCTAAACAGTGAAGAACGCTTTTTAATAGAAAGGTAATAATACATTTTATTTATTTAATTTTTTAAACCGATTTTGTTTCTAGATATTTACCGATTCCGAAATAGTTGTACAGGGTCATTCACGGGAACCGGATCTTTTTAAAATAATCATAAAAAATTGAATATATACTTTAAAAAAGTTTTATTGGTACTGAAACACTTGTTAAATCAAAGCATTTGTTACTTACTCATGAACGAAAAATTATGTCCGGCAAGTGATGTCCATTTTGGGCAATACATTGTTGTAGCCTTTCACGGTAACTGGCCTCAATTTTTTGCAGCATGTCTACATCAATCTGGGTGACGTGATGACGAATTGCGATCTTTACGTCCTCCAATGTACGCGGTTTATTGCCGTACACACGCGATTTCAGAAACCCCCGCAGAAAAAATTCACAACTACTCAAGTCGCGGGACCGAGGGAGCCAAGAAATGTCCCCGAATCTGGAAACGATCCGTCCCGGAAACAAGTTACGGAGAACAGTCATCGTTGCCCTCGCTGTGTGCGCTGTAGCTCCATCTTGCTGGAATAACACATTTTGAAAATCGATTCCCCGGTTACGTAACTCAGGGATGAAAAACGTATTCAACATCGCAATGTAACGATCAGCTGTTACAGTTACGGCAGCGCCATTGTCTTCAAAAAAATATGGTCCAATAACACCGACCTTTCCTATTGCACACCAGACAGTCACCTTTGGGATATGAAGTGGTCTCTCGTGAATCTGATGCGGGTTTCTTTCTGACCGATACCGGCAATTCTGTTTGTTGACGAAGCCATTCGGATGAAAATGGGCTTCGTCACTCATTAAGAATAACAAATTTTCATTTTCTTCAAAAAACGGTAAGCATTTGTCGACAAAATTGTAATCGCTGCGTGAAATATTGCTCGTTTCACTGCTGCACGACGGCTATCTTGTAAGGATGGTAATGCACGTCTGTATGCAGAATTCGTCTTACCGTACTTGTGCTCATTTGATGCCCCTCTGAATAGAGCGGCGTGGGCTTCTGACAATGGCTTCCCTTACTCGTTCGATGTTCTCCGGAATGCTAGCAGTTCGTCCGGGACCCGGTGGTTTTTTCTTCAACATTGAACCGCTTGTTCGAAGGTTGTTTACCCGTCGCGATATTGTATTACGAGAAGGGACGCTTGCATTACGATGAATATTAAACTGACGGCGGAAATCTCGCTGAACAGCAGTGACGGATTCGTCATTTCGCACAAAACTGTCATACGCGTACAGGCGTTGGTCTAGCGTCCACGGCTCCATCTCAACGACTAAAATGTAAATGCTATGAACAAAGGAAACGTCATACATCAGCCACGTGCCCCTCCCACCGCGAACGCCCGAATACAACCCACTTCAAAAACATCCGGTTCCCGTAAATGATCCTGTATAACCGAATTCTTCTGCCATGCTTCGATCTGTTTTGTTTTAAATAAAAGTCATATCTCTTAATCCGATTGACTTTAGAAACGTAAATTTTCTCAGAACTAAATCGCTACAAATTTTATTACGAAATATTATTTGTTTCCTGGGAATTCAACGAAGTTATTATATACCAAACCTTTAAGATTATGTTTTGCTACGTCAATATTTTGTACTTTTACAATGATATTTTCAAATTATTGGAAATATCATTCAGGGACCCTTTTTATTCAATTTTTCAGATTAAACACTACATGAAACCAGTTTTTTTCTATATTTCCATTTGTAGGACGCGCCCTGAAATTGATTTTTTAGAAGATATTTCGTAAATAATGTTTATAAAAGCGTCCCACCAAGAAATTTTCAGGACATGTTCTACTGGTGAAAATAATGAAAAACGTACATATAAACGTAGATCTGGAACGCTTTCGCCCGGATTTGAGCTCTTCTAATAAAAAAAGTCCTACTGTAATATTTGGGACCCAAATTAAGAGTAAAGTTGGTGGTTTCTTATGTAAATTGAGCTGGGAAATAGGATAAAATAGATCCCAGAACTGTAACTCTATTAGGTTTTAAGATATCCGACGTAAAACACGAACTTCTGTGTCGAAAAATACGTTTTTTTAGGTTTGTAGTAAAATAACTTTGTTAAATGACTAAGAAATGCGGAAGGTTTAGTAAAAAAAACTTGTAGAGAATTTAATTCTGAGAAAATTAATGTAAATCCAGCCGATAAAAGTAACTAAAAATTTTTTAAAATCCGTTTTTTTATTGAAACAAAACAAGCGAAAAGTAGACAGAAAATCGTATTACTTTTTTTGGACTAATGAACATTATTCTTAATATAGTAAAACAAGAATTGTATTTTACAAAAACGTTTTCTAGAAATTAGTCTTATTTCTTACTTTTTAATTTTATTCTTAAACGAAATATTAATTAGAACTGTTGCGAGGAGATAACTTTGTACTCGATTAATTTACGGATGACCCCTTTATTACTAAATCGTATATATAAAACTAAACAAAACTTATCGTTTTGCACTACCAAAAATAATATTTGTGCACGGCAGAGATAGCACCGCTAAAAAGAGATTGTTTTTGTTTCCTTGTACGAAGTAAAGGAAGTATTGTGATCGCGAAATATTTCGGTTTTCAGATTTGAACGGAAATATCAATTTTCCCCATCCCTAAATCCATTTTGACTTGGTTCTTTGTGACGTCTGTACGTACGTATAAATTTGGACTTTGGAATTTTTCTCAACTGCAGTCATAAGCCTTCATCGAGAGCTTTTTAATGATATATCGTAAGCGGTATTTATTTTCATCGGTTCTACAGTTATAGCCAAATACGTTTAATTAATGAATCTTTAATTAATGGATCTTAGGGGTAGGCACATCGGTTCGAATCAGAATTCATTTGTTTTTTTTTAATTTAAACGTATTGATTTATTAATAACTATAATTTATTAACAGCTCGTAAAAAAAGTTTTACGATGAATAATAATTCAATAATAACAAAAAAAAGAAAAAAAACATCAAAGGTTTTTGATGAAATAAAATTTTATGTACTTATCGTTTTAAAAAAATGGATAAATGTAATTTAATAGGCGTTCAAGGAAGTCATGTGTTGTCCACATGACATTTTTTAAATCCAAAAATGTAAATTTTTTAAGACTGTGAATCGAATCTTCACACTATTGATGAACTGAAGGCGAACATTCAACATGAAATCGACGGCCTCGACAAGAAAGTTTTCCATCATACACGATTACTCGAGGGCAAAGCAAAAGTGTATCGCTGCGCAAGGCGCTCAATTCTAACTTTTTTTATAAATAATATGATAAATATAAAAAAAGACATTGATAGCGACCATAATTTGGTGATAATTAAATGTAGATTGGGGTTTAAAAACCTGAAGAAAAGGTGTCAGATGAATCGGTGGAATTTAGAGAAGCTTGAGGAAGAGGAGGTAAAGAAGATTTTTGAGGAGGACATCGCAAGAGGTCTGAGTAAAAAAGATAAGGTAGAAAATGTAGAAGAAGAATGGGAGAATGTTAAAAAGGAAATTCTTAAATCAGCAGAAGCAAACTTAGGCGTTTGGAATATGTAAAACAAATTGTTAGGGATGTAGGATGTAGAGGGTATACTGAAATGAAACGACTAGCACTAGATAGGGAATCTTGGAGAGCTGCATCAAACCAGTCAAATGACTGAAGACAAAAAAAAATAATAAAAAAAGATTAACGTTTTCAGTTTTTCAATTCGTTTCATTCATAAAATATTACGTGTCGCAACTATAGCAGTTCAGATTTTTTTAAGTTGGATATCCGTAAAAAGAAAAGTTTTAGTAATGAAATCGTACAGATTACAAAAATTAATCGCGGAATAAAACCAACCTAGATTTTTAATTATTACGAATAAAGTTATTATTCTTTTAAACACATCAACAAAAGCATATTACTAGCATTGTATGCACATATATAAAGTTAAAACACAAATTGCCGCAAGAGTCCGCGTTTGTATTACGTAAAAATCGGTTAAATAACAACTAATTAATAACGTTAAAATATAATTTAACATTAGTACTTACACTGAAAACAAAATTAATTAGCTATAAAAGGATATTTTTATTATAAAAAAAAAAGTATAACATAATTTTATAAGATTTTAAAACCGGTTACAAAAAATTACCAAAGAAAATAATAATACTTAATACGATCAACAAATGGAATGCGCCTTAATTAGTAGTGAAATAAATCGGTGGAGCAAAACGGTATTTCCTGTACTATAAAGTATTTAATAAAGAAAAAATAAAAAAGACAAGAAAGAAAAAAAATATGCCGCAGTTCTTACTCATTTACTGTTACAATAACTCGTGAACGTTATAGTAAATATAACATACCACGCCAAACTAACACTCCATTGAACTGCCGCTTCCATTCAACATGGAAGAAGGGACCAACAGAAGGCGAAACGCATTCTTCTATAAACAGTAATACTACACGATGTAATTTTATTATTATTACTAGTAATGCTATTATTATCATTAATGTCAAAACTTTCTAAATAACACCAAAAACACAGCGCACCACCCTCTTTATATTTATCTTTCATTATCGTATAACACCTTTCTTTATATTATTATTTTTTTTATAATTAAAAATATCTGATGAGGACACCACATGACTTCCTTGTACGCTTATTAAATTAATTTACACATTTTTTGCTGCCTTTAATTTAAACTTATTTCATTTGAAAGTGAGATACGATCCTCTAATTTTTTAATAAAGCGGACAGTTACACAACTGCTAAAATATTAGTTTTCATTAACATCATATACAGAATCAATCACGGGAACCGGATGTTTTTGAAGTGGGTTGTACTTGAGCGTTCGTGGTGGGAGGGGCACGTGGCTGGTGTCTGACGTTTCCTTTGTTCATAGCATTTACATTTTAGTCGTTGAGATGGAGCCGTGGACGCTAGACCAACGCCTGTACGCGTATGACACTTTTGTGCGAAATGACGAATCCGTAACTGCTGTTCAGCGAGATTTCCGCCGTCAGTTTAATATCCATCGTAATGCAAGTGTCCCTTCTCGTAACACAATATCACGACGGGTAAACAACCTTCGAACAAGCGATTCAATATTGAAGAAAAAACCACCGGGTCCCCGACGAACTGCTAGCACTCCGGAGAACATCGAACGAGTAAGGGAAGCCATTGTCAGAAGCCCACGCCGCTCTATTCAGAGGGGCATCAAATGAGCACAAGTACGGTAAGACCAATTCTGCATACAGACCTGCATTACCATCCTTACAAGATAGCCGTCGTGCAGCAGTTAAACGAGCAAGATTTCACGCAGCGATTACAATTTTGTCGACAAATGCTTACCGTTTTTGAAGTAAATGAAAATTTGTTATCGTTAATGAGTGACGAAGCCCATTTTCATCCGAATGGCTTCGTCAACAAACAGAATTGCCGGTATCGGGCAGAAATAAACCCACATCAGCTTCTCGAGACACCACTTCATAGCCCAAAGGTGACTGTCTGGTGTGCAATTGGAAAGGTCGGTGTTATTGGACCATATTTTTTGGAAGAAAATGACGCTGCCGTAACTGTAACAGCCGATCGTTACATTGCGATGTTGAATCCCTGAGTTACGAAACCGGGGAATCGATTTTCAAAATGTGTTATTCCAGCAGAATGGAGCTACAGCGCACACAGCGAGGGCGACGATGGCTGTTCTCCGTAACTTGTTTCCGGGACGAATCGTTTCCAGATTCGGTAACATTCCTTGGCCCCCTCGGTCCCCCGACTTGAGTAGTTGTGAATTTTTTCTGTGGGGGTTTCTGAAATCGCGTGTGTACGTCAATAAACCGCGTACATTGGAGGACCTAAAGATCGCAATTCGTCATCACGTCACTCAGATCGATGTAGACATTCTGCAAAGAATTGAGGCCAGTTACCGTGAAAGGCTACAACAATGAGTGGCCCAAAATGGACATCACTTGCCGGACATAATTTTTCGTTCATGAGTAAGTAACAAATGCTTTGATTTAACAAGTGTTTCAGAAACAATAAAACTTTTTTAAAGTAAATATTCAATTTTTTATGATTATTTTTAAAAAATCCGGTTCCTGTGAATGACCCTGTATTTATACGATTATTAATTCAAGAGATAGAATAGAATAAAATTCCCTTTATTATTCGTATTACTAGATCACTATTATTCGTATCTTCGTGAGTTTCTGAGTAACAAACGTTTTAGATTTCTGGTGTGTCGTATAAGTAAAAGTTAATAATAATTAAGCTATTCCGTTTAGTGAACTCCTGTATACCGGTTACTAATGTTAATTTCGACCTTACGGTGTAAAATATTCGGTTCTTAATATCGGATTATTTGGTGAATAACCAAATATGAAAAAGAAACAATCATACGGGAAAAAAAAGATAACGTGAAGAAATATATTTCAAAAAAACGACAAGAAGATGAATATGAAGGGCAAAAAATGTGAAAAACGAGGGAAGAATAATAAAATGAACAGATGATGACAAACATATAGAGACGAAAAAAATGTTAAAACCAAAGAAAGAATAAAAACATTAAGAGAAGATGATAAACATAAAGAGGAAAAAAACGTTAACACCAAGGAAAGAATAAAAATATTAAGTGAGGATTATGAATATAAAGACAGAGAAAATTTGAAAATTAGAGAACGTGTACGCAAATTAACATCGGAAGAATTATATCAAATGAAAGAGTGATTAAATGATCGGCAACAAAAAACAGATAAACGAAACGATGATCAACTCCAACTTAGGAAGAATATTGTCCGACAATATTCTAATGAGTAATGAACTAAAAGATAAGAATTGTTTGCAAATATCGAGCATGTGCCTGTTGTTTCTGTGAGGGTCTATTTTTCAGGCACTCTGTAATTAACTTTAATGTAGATGAAATTAAACAGAAATTCCAGAATAAATAAAATCCAAAAATAATACGATTCTAAATTATAATTTTCAATTAATATTAAATAATCAGATGTTTCACCAAATCAATTACATATACACATATGTGTTCGAGGGCGGTACAGAAAGTAACTTACGTTTGTGCCTAGCGTGGAGATGGGTGGGGATACAGCCGCCATCTTGGCGTCAAAAAGTTTTTACACTCAGTACGCTACAAGCTGTCGTAGCGTGTGGACTGTGATTTTTCTACTTTGTTCGTTGAGAATTATTAAAATTTGTGCTTCTGGACAGCCCTCGTAATAATGCCCGTTAAATTACATATTCATATTTTTAAAAGTACATAAAATTTTTTTTCGCTAATCATTTTTTTATTATCGTAGAATTATTATTTATTTTAAAACTTTTTTTTTACAATCACGGGTTAATAATTATTAAATTAATATAAATAAATTAAAAACAAATAAAAGTTAAAAAAACAAAAGGAGAATGACGTCTGATTCGAACCGATGTGCCTTCCCCTAAGATCAAAATAAATCATTAATTTTTTGATCGCAATCAAAAAGAGAGAAGCACAAATAGATGTTACAACAGGTGCTAAATCCAAAATTTTAACATCCTACGGCTTACCGTTTCTGAGTTAATCGTCGAAACTAGCCGAAGTGGATTCAGAGATGGTCAAAATGGATATTTCCGTTGAAATAAGAAAACGGAAATTTTTCGCGATCAAAATACTTCCTTTACTTCGTACAAGTAAGTAAAAAGTTAAAATACCAGATTCAGGCAAGCAAAGCAAGTTTTATACAACAAAACTAGCCAAAAACATTCATTATACGATATATAAATTGTAATCGAATCAACTCATTTATTTTTATCTTAAAAAATAAATTTAGTGCTTTTTATATAAATGTAAGACGTTTTCTTAAAAATCAAGAACCGCTGAACCGATAGATTTATTATTAATCGATTTTTAAATAATTTTTCACGTAAAAATTTATCAGATGAACAGTTTACTAGCGATTAAAAATAGAATTTATACAAAATCCATCGGCTTATATCGATAAATTTTTTTATACTCATAGTGAGAAATTAGAGGAGAGAATACGATGAATTTTTAAAAAAAAACTCATATATGTGTAAATTTATAGTACGTTTATTTTATATAGGCATATTATTAAAACGTACCTAAACCTTCAAGGGGGTGGTTCAAACCCGGTAATCTCCCCTTGCGTACGCCGCTGTATTTTTATAAGGATATAAATGTTAGGCTTCAAATTTATCATTAAAAATATACCTACTAATTTATGTTTGGAACTGACGCACGAAAAAAACAGCTTCAGCGTGAAACTGGGTGGAGTTAGTAAAATCAATCCTACCAAAGCCAACAGAGGTGTGAATTATTGCTGTTAATCGGCGCTCTGGTGTAAAATTATTCATCACATATTTATTTACACATGCCGTTTTATTCAGATCGCAATAATTGGGTTAGTACACGATTGCCCAAAAAGGAGTGTAATGTATTAAGGGATATGTTTCTTTGTTCCACTGTAGCATCTCAACGGCTGAACCGATTTAGATGTACGACTCCGCGTTTTTACCCTTACGTTACCGGGAATGTCATAGACTATATAAATATGTACATATAAAAGTATACATATACAGAGTGTCCCATATAAAACGCAACCCAACCTTAAATTGGTAGGTATTGAAATAATAAAAAGGCACGTGTAAATGTAAATGTAATTTTTATTATTACCATCCATTACCTTACATTTAGAGTAAATGTTGGAAGTGGCCGCCATCTTCTTGAAGACAAGCTTCAATTCTTTTTACAACGTTTCTCGCAACTTTTTTCAAAGTTTGTGGCTGGATATTTAATACAGCTTGTTCAATATTGACTTTCAATCGTTCAAGTGTTCGTGGTTTGTTGCTGTAGGCCTTTTCTTTGAGGTAACCCCGTAGAAAAAAATCCGCCGCAGTCAAATCTGGAGATCTCGGTGGCCACAAGCCTCGACCGATAACACGATTACCGAAGAATTACTCGACGAAATCAGAAGTTGAACCCGCGTAGTGCGATGTCGCACCGTCATGTTGTAGCCAGCAGTGTCTGTCTTCCTCTTCCAAGAGTGCGATGAACCGAAATAAAATATCCTGATATCGTTCTGCATTAATGGTGTACTCGAAAAAAATAGGACCGATTATTTTCTTCCGCGATATCGCGCACCACACGCCCGACTTCTGGGGGTGTAATTGTTTTTCGTGATAAACGTGGGGATTTTCAGCACTTCAAATTCTAATGTTTTGGCTGTTTACGTAGCCATGCAAATGAAACCGTGCTTTATCTGTGAAAAATAACGAATCCATAACATTAATTCCCTGACGCAGAAATCGACGGAACCGTTGACAATATTGTAGCCGTTTTTCTTTGTCGGGCTCAAGAAGTCGATGAACCGTTTGAATGCGATAAGGTCGTAATTGTAATCGTTTGGTCGCCCGATGAACAGTTGATTTAGACAAATTAATTTCAGCAGACAAACGTCTGATCGTTTTATTTGGCGAGGCGAGTAATCGGTCTTTGATTTCAGCGACTGTATCTGTATTCAACACTGACGCAGATCATTTGTGTTCCTTGTTATTAACAGAACCGGTCTCTCTAAATTTTGCGACTAACCTTAATACTGATGTTTTGTTAGGAGCCGGTTTATCCGGGTACTTATGGCGAAACAAATCTTGCACTGCAACCGCTGATTTCGTACTGAAGTACGACTCGACAATGAAAACACGTTCATCTAGCGAAAACACCATCTTGTCTCTAGCAATACACTGAACGTTATGATTGCATTGTTATTACTATCGGTAGTGTTCTACTGCGTCGCCGCGATGTTCGATGTTGGACGAGTCCATTTCAGTAACGAGTAGAGGAGTAAGCTTGACTTTGAAATTTCATGGATGAGTGATTGATGGGTTGCGTTTTATATGGGACAACCTGTATATGAAGATTTTCCCGATCGAAGCAAAAATTTTAATGAACTGTGAGCCTTTCTCGCTGTGTGAAGTAGGTTTGAACCGAACGATTCGAATCGATAATAATACAAAAATAACAGAATTAAATTTTCGTTAAAATAAAATATTAAATAAATTAAAAAAAAAAAAAATTAGTTTTAATAGTAATGGGTTTCCCGTGGTGGACGGCGTATGAGGCTAAAGCGATGAGGTGATGCATCTCGTGCGAGGCTAGACCGATCATCACAATCAACCGGTAACAAACGGGGTTCCCCCCTAAAGTGCTGTTATGGGAGGTTCCAATGGGGTGCTCTTATAATATCTCTACAAACAATCGTCCGATTTTAAAAATTCAAACGGGGTATTTGCATGTATAATACAAAATCACGATGGAATCAAAACCAAATCACAAACAGCAATGTTTTTTTCGGCAGTCGTGTTTTTTAATTTTTAATATTTATCTCTTGTTTTTAATAATTACTTATATTAGGCTAACACAGTGCTCAGAACGGATGTCATATATTATTTTACTTTTTTTAAATAATCAATCCTGATAGTAAATATTACTTAGAATGGCCGACAGCTGAGAAAATAATCAGATTTTGTTTGGCCGATAAAAAGATTAATCCAAAAAGGAAATTTAATTTTTTTGTATATTCACACGGGCGTAAATTTCATTTAGATTTTGAAGTTATTAAAGATACTTTTTATTAGTTTTATTTAATAGATTTACCTCGATAAACGTACATTACATGGATCAAGCGAAAATTAGATAATAAAAATACTCCACTAACGGATTTTTACCATTAAGTTTCAAATCTCTCTCTCTCTTTTCGATGAAAAATTACAGTAGTTATTATCACCTAAATATACACAAAAAAGACTGAATTTTTGACTTTAATATGCGACTGAATGAAAACCAAAAACCAGTTAAAAATTTTTACAGGTTAAATTTTATTACATAGTAAATAAATAAAAAATCCCTTTCGGCACGCCGGAAGGCGGAGATAGATTTCACCGGTGTTAAGTAGGGGATAAAAAAAATTTCCACCTTAAAACTTCAAATTTACTCGATACGACAATTGTTGCACGTTTAACATACGACAAACCCATCTTTAGGGAAAATTTTGATCATCCCTTGCCGTAAGGGTTGTTCATATTAAAAATTGTTTCACACATAGGTTTAGGTAATGTTTAGAGTACTAATGACCACTTTAAACCGATTCGATACTATGCCTATTATGAGAGGTATGATGTTTTTTGTCTTCGAAACCCATTTTTTGAATCCCCTGGGCCAACGGTTGGTGATATCAAAAAACTTTACTTACATAGGTTTCAGGACCTTATCCAAAAAATATAGGAACTTTAAACGAATTCCATATTTTACTAAATAAGAAAGTAATAACGATATTTTGTCCCCCCCCTCATTCCATTCCCATGGTCCTATTTTAGCCATTAACGAACTCGAACGAGATTTTCGGACGAGTTATTTTTAAGAAACAATTTGAAAATGATTGGCGCAAAATTACGACATTTATCGTATCCAAAAGAAATTAATAAATATATATATATACTTTTGAGCTGACGGTGGTTTTGGGGTCTGGGGATGTGAAACGCGAAGATATGTGGAAATCTTCCGGAAGTCGAATCATGGTACCCATTACAATAGGTAGCTTTCTTTTTAAATTTACCTAGAACATTAGATTATCCAAAAATAAAATGAAATTACTTTGTAATTGGGGGGGGGGGGGTGTTACCCATTTACAACCCCTTAGAATTGAATAATTCATTCGGTTTGAAAAATAGATATTATACGTAAAAAAAAAAAAAAATATTTATTTTTAATTATTAAAGATTTTTTACTGGTTTAGAACAAAAGTCCATTTAAAACCATGACGTGATAACATCGGACCTTTAATTATTAAATACCACGTCATTATTTTCAAGTCATTTAAATGTAAAGTGATGCGTTGATATTAAAGTGTAAGCTGCCCCATCCTACTCGTATTGTATTATAATATAATATTAAATTTAAACTTAATTTTCAGAATTTAATTTATTATAAACCTGTCATTACACGTTATTATTCGTATTTTCTTATAAATTTTGTTTTTATACGATAGGCATTTTTAATATTTACGTTCTGTTAAATGAAATGTTTTATCTCTAATTTTTTAAATAGCAAATTAATAATATTTGTTATTACTTTAAACAGGAACACTTGTTTATAATTCTATTTTGTAATATGTCGACATTAAAATATAAACTTTATATATATACGTTATATATATAAACTTTTACTTCAGGGATATATTTTTTTCTGTTTAGCCTCCGGAACTATCGGAAGCAATACTAAGGTATTACGTCAGAGGATTATGTAAATGACCGTAAGTGAAGTGTAGTCTTGTACAGTCTCAGGTCGACCGTTCCTGAGATGTGAGGTTAATGCAAACCCAACCACCAAAGAACACCGGTATCCACTATCTAGTACTCAAATCCGTATAAAAGTAACTAACTAACTTTACTAGGATTTGAACCTTAGAACACTCGACTTCGAAATCAGCTGATCTGCGATGACGAGTGAACCACTAGACCAACCCGGTGGGTTTACCAATTAAGCCTGCTACTCTTCAACATCTGCGAAATCGAATTGTTACAGCGGTGAATTCAGTAACCAGGGACCAGTAAGCAATTAAAATAATTAACTGTAATACTAAATATCGATTTTTACATCTTTGTAAAAAGTGAGGGAAGTAGTGGGATCGCGAAAATTTCGATTTTCAGATTTCAAGGTAAATTTCTATTTGACCATCCCTGAATCTATTTTGACTATTTTCGGCGTGACATCTATACGTATGTATCTCGCAAACGATTACGCGTAGAATGTTGAAATTTTGGATTTAAGTCTCTTGTGACATCCAATTGTGCACCTCCCCTTTTGATTGCAATCGACTTGACCAAAAGTGTCCAAAAAAAAGCCCAACTCCAAAACATTTGGATCTTGGGAGTTTCTCTTAACTGCAGTAATAAACCCTTATCGAGAACTTTTCAACGATATATCGTAAGCGGTACTTATTTTCATTTGATCCATAATTATAACGAAATAAAATTTTAATTAATGAAATATTTGGCTCTTACAAGGGGAAGGTACATAGGTTCAAATCCGACTTCATTTCCTTTTTATTTGTTTAAATGAAAAGTATATAAAATTTTATTTCAGTAATAACTTCAGATTTTTACATTTTTTTATTGTTATTATTGAATTATTATTTATTGTAAAACTTTTTTTACAATCAGAGGTTAATAATTATTAATAAATCAATATAATTAAATTAAAAGACGAAATTGAAAAAGGGTTTCCTGAGGGGATAAAAAATGTCCACCTTAAAGTTACAAAAAACTTCAAATTTATTCAATACAATGGTTGCGTGTAAAAAAAAGTTTCACTTGTTTAGCATACGACAAGCCCCAACTTACAATTCCAGCAAAATATTGGTCATCCCTTGCTGTAAGGGTTGATCATATCAAAAATTCCTTCAGCCAAAGGTTTTAGGTAATGTTTAGAGGACTAATGACCACTTTAAACCGATTTGATATTGTGCCTATTACAGGAGGTATGATTTTTTTTGTATTCGAAACCCCATTTTTTTGCATCCCTGGGCCAATGGTTGGTGATATCAAAAAACTTTACTTACATAACTTTTAGGCCCTTATCCAAAAGATTGCAGGAACTTTAAAAACGAATTCGATATTTTAATTGATAAAAAAGTTATAGTGATATTTTTTTTGTTTCAAAACCCCCCTCCACATTTCCATTCTCATGGTTTGATTATGGTTGTTAAGAAACTCGACTGAGAGTTTGGGTTCAAGTTTGTTTAGAAAACAATTTGAAAGTGATTGGCGCAAAATTACGATAGTTATCATATCCAAAAGAAAGTAATAAATATATATATAAATTTCTGAACTGACAATGATTGTAAAGCAAAGATAGGTCAAAATTTTCCAGAAGTCGAATCATGGTACCCGTTACAATAGGTAGCTTTCTTATGAAATCTACCTAATAAAGAATTGCTAAAAAATCTGTTATTTTTAATTAAACTTGAAAAAATAAAATAAAATAAAAATAATATCATGAAAAAAATTAAATACAGACATATACATATACATACCTAATTATATATATTATTTTACTGAAATTAATCTTATTAAGATTCATATTATTCCTCTGTACAGTTAAATTATATTTTAAATTCTATTAAAATAAACCATCTATTACAGAATTTTTGATGATATATCTTGCCTTAGAAATATTTTCAATCATGATTGAGGATACAGAATCCCATGAAAGTACTATCATGATAAAATTAAGGTAAGATACAATATTCTGTAGTAGGTAGTTTATAATAACAAAATTTAAAATAGAACTAATTTCATACGCATTATAAATATTAAAATATCTATTTATTTATAGTATTAACAAAAAAAAAAAAGAAAAAAGACAACGCTTAAATAACTATTCAACAGTTAAACAGAAAAAAATTTAATTTAGCAAACGCTACCTTGAAACCATCTATTTTTCAGTACAATCACAGAGAGGTCCCCCATTGGAGAAGCTGACTGAAATATTTCAAAAAGGATTGGACTGTAACATATCATTCAAAGGCATTAAAAAACACATTTTTATGTAAAAAAAAACCTTGTGCTACGACAACCTTAACTAAAATGGCAAATCGCATGATCTTTTTTTACGAATAGTTTTAAAAATAGACATTACCTCATAAATATCTATTCGACAGAGAAACACTAGACAAAAATTAAATTTAACAAATGATCTAATTAAGCCAAAGTTTAGCACTGTTAAAAATATTAAACGGACAACATTTCAAGAATTGTCTTATTTCAAAGTTTTTTTACATTAAAATGGTTTATCATAATCCTATTTTTCCCATTTTAAAATTGTTAATCCACTAAATTTAATTTTACTGTTCACACACACACACAAGGTGTGTTCAAAAAGTAACAAGAATTTTTGTTTTTGGAAAGAATTTTATTTATTCGTCTATATTAACGTTATCCCCTTCAAAACAGAACCCCATTAGATATTATACACTTATGCCAGTGCTTTTTCGAATCCCCAAAACACTTCTGGAACTCGATCTTTAGCTCTTTCAGCTATTCACTATTAATCTCATCTATGGTTGTAAAATGATGGCCCTTTAAGGTTCTCCTTATTTTTGGGAATAGAAAAAAGTCGCTCGGGGCCATGTCTGATAAATATGGCGGCTAGGGTATCATTACAGTGTTGTTTTTAGCTAAATATCGATGAACAAGCAATGACATTTGAGCAGGCACATTATCATGGTGCAAAAGCCATGAATTTTTTTTTGCCACAAATCCGAGTGTTTTTTCAGATTGCTTCAGGTAAACAGCATTGAACTTGTAGGTAATACACCTTATTGATCATTTGACCTTGTAGCAAAAACTCATGATGCACTATGCCGTTAAAATTGAAGAACTTGGTGAAGCATAACCTTCACATTTGATCGTACTTGTCGAGCTTTTTTTGGTCTTAGTGATCTAGAATGCCTCCACTGGGACGACTGAGCCTTAGTTTCGACATTATATCCGTAAACCAGTGTTTCATCACCTGTAAGGAAGTACCAAATTTACCCCTCGATTTGTATCCCAAGGATTTCAGAGTTTAATTTCAGAGAGGGAGCAGAAAACAGGGCTAAATGGTTCACAAGCCGAAACTTGCTAACAAACCATTTTCTGACCAGTGTTTATATGAACTTTTTACTTTTTTTTTGCTATAAAATCATCTGAGAGATTGCCATGCAATTTGGAATCGCCTGAATATTGAATATAATTTTTTTTTTCAACTTTCATATTTTTGTTTTGGCTCATTTTTTACTTTTTTTTAGCTAGGTAAAAATTGTCGCAATTTTTTTGAGTAGACTACAACAAAACTATTGAATATTAATGGATGAACTAGTGCACAACAAAGGAATCAACTCCTTTCTGGGATAGCCACTATTAATAACTAAGTTCATAAGGCCAGATTGAGAAACTGAATATTCTAAAATATTCAAAAACCAATCCATACGCATGAAAGTTTTTTTTCTAAATTTCTCAATATTTGATGATGTATTCAGTTTTTGCTGTACATCAAATTTTACATGGCCATTAAAATTACAAGAAAAGTTTATTAATGATTAAAATTGTTTAAATTATTAATGTTTAAAATTGTTAATCCACTAAATTTAATTTTACTGTTCACACACACAAGGTGTGTTCAAAAAGTAACGAGAATTTTTGTTTTTAATGAAAGTTTTGACGAAAGTTTAATGAGTTTTGATAAGTTTTAATGAGAGCTTTGTTTTTTAACAACAGAAAATATTATCCGACCAATTTGTTGTTTCAATTAAAATTATTATTGGTGAAATAATTGATGGGATTCCTTTTGGTAATAGATGTTTAAATATTTTGTTTGTGAATCTTGCTCATCCGTAAGCTGTAATTATAATACATCTTGGTAAAGCAATTGATATCAATACTGATAAATGTCTTATTGATGTAAATACGTATGGAATTAGACCTATTATATTTCTGGTTAAAATAAATATGAATATTGATATTGTTAAGATTCGGACTTCCTTTTGGTGAGTTATTGATTTAAATTCATTTATTAGTTTTTTCTATTATTTTTATGAATAAATTTATTCTAGATTTTTCTGTTCAAAATCATTTTGGTAAGATTACTATTCTTGCAAAAGTAATTATTCAATTTCTTTGAAGAAGTCTTTAGTTGCATGATGAAAAGAAAGTGAATAGCAATAATAAAAGGTTACTCAAGTTTACTTGTAAAAAGTACAACAAAAACTTAAAACTGTCTTTCATCAATACTGGTTTTGAAAAAAAGGAAGGTTAGTTTCCATTACAAAAAAAGGGGATAAAAATATTCCCAAACAAGATGTTATATCTCCTCCACAAAGGATGTAAGGAGCATCATTCTTCAGTTACACTGTACATTTTATGTTTAGTAAATCAAAAAGTTGAAGAAAATTAAGAAAAATCTTGTGAAATAAAACTCATTATTATTACTGGCTTTGTATAATGTATACTTCTTTTATATAATTAGTAAATATATGTCATAATTTAATTTTAAAATTAAGTAATTTAATTCTTATGAGAAGTGGTTGAAATGTAATCCACAGTCGGTCATAACTTGAAATAAATCTTATAGTTATTTTTCCGTGTAAAACAAGCAACACATTTTTCTAACGGTGAACTAGTTTACTCATTCCGTCAATGAAGAATGCTGACATTCTTTCCTTCATCCACATACTCATTGCTTCTTTGAGTGAAATGCCTCATCATCCGTGGTGAAATGAATGTCCATATTATCCCTCTTTAATCACAGGAAAAAGTGAAAATCAGGATGCCAAATCTGATGAGTACGGAGGGTATAAATTTCAATTTCAATGAGAAAATCTGAATTTCACAAGAACCTCAGTGATTTCATGCGATGTATGTGACTAAGCATTATGTGTTCTAGAATTACTGGGCTCCAAGGATTGCCAACATAATCCTTATGGACTGTTCTCAACATTCAATTCGGCTTCTAGGTAGTCGGTCACATACACGTTTGAAATATCATACTGTCAAGATGACTTTTTACAGCAGAGGGTTGTGAGTTCTGAATTTTCTCACTAGTGCCGATATTCCATGCTCTAAAATGAAATGCGGCAGAAGAACATCACTAACATTCATGTTTTTTGCTGTTAAAGATTCATTCACTGCATGGGGTTTTAGACAAGTTGACAGAACATACATTCAACTCCACAACAACGGCAAGTGATATAAAATGAGAGGGCATGGGTCAACAAGTTTTGGAATGTAGTAGTAGGGAAAAGAACTTACAAGAGATGGCAGCACCTATTGTTTTGTACAACACTTTGTTCTCTTGTTACACTCCAGTTTACATTACACTTTGTCCATCCCTTCTCATATATATAAATCTTGTTTATTTTTATTTTGTTAATGTAATACATAGAAAATTGTTTGTAAATAATATTATTTTTAATACATAATAATTGAGAGTTGACTGTTTTGTTAACCGATTAAATGTTATAGTAATGGAATACAAAATTAAACTCCAAAACTGTACAAAAAGATTTACTTAAAATTTAGACCTATGATTTAGAGTTTTTGTATGAAATAATTAAATTTAGTTAGTATACATCATGCAATTAAAATACAATTTTAATTACAGTATAGTACAAAACAGTACATAAAAGATGAATTTAAAAATTCCTGCATTGATCCTGTAAAAAAATATTTATACTGCGCGTTCTACAGCTCAGGAAAGTGTGCATATCAATGGTAAGCTGTAACTCTAATGTGAGTCACCATGCCAGGTGATAATACATAATCCATATGTACACTGAGGGTCTGCATTATCCATACATATTTCACCACATTCACGGGTGAATCCGTGATTTCAATAAAAACTAATACAGAGAAACAATATCAAATTCTGCTAAAAAATCTGAAATGAGGAACTTTGAAATGATTCAAAAGTCCTACGGCAATAAAGCAATAAGGATGGTTGTCATTTTCTTTAATATTAGCAGGGTTTTATAAGCTGTGAATTCATCTCTAGGAAGTCACACTATCGATTCCAAATTCTACCATAACATTTTGAGATCCCTAAGCAAGAATGTAAACGCTTGTACTGTGATTGAAAGCAATTCTGGATGCTGCTTCTCAACAATGCTCTGACTCACATAGCTTATAAAATGTATGAAATTTTTGGATAAACTCATTAAATTTGTTCTCTTGTAGTATTTCCTCTTTCCTAAGATAAAACACAAGACAAAGCATTGTGTTATTTTGACACCATATAGTAGACCCGGAGTGATTTACAAAAGATGCTTGATTCATTTAAAATATAGGGCGGCTCCAAAGTGCTGGGAACCACGTACTGCTGCACATGAGATCTATTTTGAAGGAAAGTAGTACAGTACTACTCAAAGTTACATTAGAGATTAGATAAATTTTCATTTTGCATGCTCATTCTTGGAACATTTTTTCCTTGAAGCAGTGTTTCTTATTACTTCTATGTCTTCATAGTTACTTTGTATGTTTCTGATTTTTCTCTGCAAGAAATTTTTATATTACACTATGTTTTATAGTATCTAATACACAAATCAACAGTAGGTTAGCTGACAGGTTAATTCCTTTATTCAATTCATTCCAGAAACTTATTAAGTCTTGTGGGAAATTATGCTAATTCATGTTTTATTTTATTTAACACAACACTAGGGAAAGAAAATACTTGAAAAAAATTATAATATTTATTGCGATTAAAATATAAAACTCAAAAAATGTATTAAAACTATTTGTTTAATATATATATATATATATATATGTAGAATTAATTAATTTATTTCATAAAATATTGTTGTACATAAAAGTTTCACAGTTGATGTAATAATCTCTTTGCAATATGAAAATTTGTACAATATCATGTATAAATAACATAAATGCAAAATGAAACATATCAAGTGTTTTTATTAAAATTGTTTCCTCATATAAATACATAATAATAAACATTTCTGAAATAGGAAAAATATTTCAAACAAATTCTGTTTTTAATAAAATGAACTTTAAAAAATACTCAAAGTAAAAATAATACTACTACTAAATTCTATCTTAAACTTAAAATCTTTGAGGTCAGAACCGAATCTAATTAAAACTTCCTAAACCTTAATCAGGCATCAGTTCAAAAGATCAACATTTTAATGAAAGTAATATTTTTTTGAGAATCTTTTAAAGCTATTACATTTTTTATAAAGTTATTTTATTAAATTTTATAGTAGTTAAAAATACAGGGGACCATAAAGAAAATCTGCCCTTATATGATAAAAAAAATGCTGCAAATCTTGCATCTTTATAAAAATTACTTCCTGCATAAGTCCTATTTTGAAAATGCATGCAATGTAATGAAATTGAATACAATAAAGAATTGGATATAATAAAACCAAAAAAGTAAAAAAAGTACGGTTAAAATTCCATTACTTGAATCCAGATACATAATAGGGCATTAAAAAAAAAAAAGGAAACTGGTTAAGACATGTGGTTAGAGAAGTGGAACCCTGACAATTTGACCAAAGGCTCAATAAAGGAAGAAAGGAAACGAAGAAGAATGAAGTTATTAGATGAAGTGAAGATTGAAGTTACAGGGGACAAAAAAAGAAGGCTTGGGATAGGGATGGATGGTGATGGTGGTGACATGAGGGACCTGCCACCAGGCAGGACACAAATGGATGATGACATAACAAAATGTTCTTTCTATTTCATTGAGCCATGCTATATGCATCTCTATTAAATTAAAATGCATTTTTTTTATTCATTTCTTACTGTATAAAACAAATTTGAAACTTTTTTTTTATTTTCTATTTTAAATACAAAAAATCTTGAAAAAACTACATATTACTTTTAGTAATGTTATAAAACTTCATTTAATATTTTTAAAATAAATATTTAATATTATAATCAAGGAGAGATTTTATTTTTAGAATATCTAATACTTTGGAAATGAAATGCTAAATAAAATAATAGCTTATAAGTTAAAAAGTTAAATTTTTTTTTTATAAAGCAACAATCCTCTAAAAATTAAATGGGTCTTCATTTAAAAAATGTAGCTGACCTTGATACGACCTGTCAAATGTCTACCACAAGATAATACTTCTTTTCCCCTTAAAAAAACAAGTTTTTCTAAAATATTCTTTTCAAAGTACATCAATTTTTTTCCTTCTCTTCTAATCACTAAAATGAAAACTTAAAAAAAAAACCATTCGGTATACAAAAGTGCAAATATTTTATGATGTATATTATATAAAACACAAGTTTATTAAATATTCATTTTATAAAGATTAAATGCGTTCATAGTGAACAAATATGAATTAAAAATTACATACAATAAAATCAATCACGATTAAAAAAGATGGTGAAAATTCCATTACTTGAATCCATATTCTTAATACTGGTATTCTATAAACAATGAAAACAAATTTTAAATCTACAATATATAAAAAAACAATAGAATATAAAAAATCACATGAACTACCATGGTTATTTATTGAGCTTCATTAATCTTCAAAATAAATGCCGTCAAATAAAATGATTTTTTTGCATATGTTAGAATATTAATGGATTTTGTTTTGTACGCCCATAAAAAAAAAAATCATTAATTTTTTAAAGTATAAAAAAAAATATTTATTAGATTGCATTTTATTAAGTAATAATAACCAATTCTTGGTATAAACTATGTGTCAAAATTTAAAAATATTTGTTTAAATGAATGATAAATTTGCATAAGTAAAATATTTTTTTATTTTTAAAGAAAACTTTCATGAGAAATCTTCGCATGAAACTTAATTTCCAATATTTACATAACACAAGAAGACCAGAAGAGAGAATAGAACGAAGATTACAAAAAAGAAATACAGAACATGTCAAAAGTCAATAAGAAAGCTAGGTTATTTCAGTGGATTGGAATATTATATAGGAGTTTCCGCAAAAGCTCAAAGAAATTAAAATTATGTCGTTATTGTACTCAAATCATTTAGCGACTGTAAAAATCCAATCATGGAAAAGACTCAATTATTGTAAGCAGTTTAAGTGTTTGTTCACAGCAATATTTGAAACTTGGTTAACATTTTCTTCAGTGATGAGGCACAGTTTTACCTAAGTGGCTATGTAAACAACTGACACTTGAGTTCAATGAACGATCAAGTTTTTCACCAAACTACATTACATTAAAAAAATATTGGGATTTAGTGAAAATATTCTTAGAAAAGAATACAGAGTCCAATATTTTTCACAGAAATAGTAACATCTGAACACTACCAGCAGATTACAATCAATTCATGACGATGCTAGATGAACGCAATTTGCTGTTTGCAGCAGCAGTGTGCAACAGCTTACACAGCGAATAATGCAATGTTGCTTCTGTGAGAGTTCTTACGGGAGAAACTAGTTTCCTATGATCTATATTGCCTCCCCCCCCCCCCCCACTTATATGGATTTTTTCATTGGGGTTATTTAAAAAGAAGAAGTATTCAAAAATAATCCTTGCTCAATCAATTTACTCTGAAAACAGAAAATTTAAGTCAAAATATCCTGTATCAGCATCCAGCCATTAAAATAGTGATTTTTAGGTTTTTCATTTTAAGAAATTAAAATTTTTCAAACTAAGTATGTGAGTTATATGCATCCAAAAAAATTATCATTAAAAAACAACAACACTAATCAAACGCTTGAAATTATTCATTGAAATCTTGTTGGCCCATTTCACCAAATTTTTGGAATAAAGGACTGAAAAGTCATATTGATTTTTTTTGGATTAGTTAATTCACTTAAACTCATCTTCACCTGTTATAAGGAAAATTGAAAGTTTTTGATAATATTTAACATAACAAAAAAGAAAAGGGGAAAAACCTTGTCACAAACTCATGAAATTATTTAATGAAAAAAAAATTTAACCTGGACTTGTGAAGTAGGCACTGTACTGGAAACATAACCGTGTAACACCACAGCATCAGGATGTGTCTGAGAAACTTAAGCCTTTATTAAACAAAACCAGAACTTTGAAGTTTAACTCAGAAATTGCAGAAGACCTCTGGAGTACAGCTACATACTTGCTTAGCAAAAGTCTAACCAAGAAAATGAAACACCCCCTGAAGAATAGCGATACAATAACAAACATGATTTGAGTAACCCAAAAATCTTTATGCAAAATTAATTAACACACACATTAGATCTGATTAACAATTTTTTTTTTTGTATTATGTCAAACAGAAATAAATGGAGAATAATTTCAAACCAATAAATTAACTGATGACTGAAAAAAAAATAATCTGTACTATTGATAAACATGATGACCCTAATGCAACAGGATGGGACTCTAAGCTGTGATGGACTGTATTGTAATAAAATGCGGGCTAAGGTATGTTTAATAAAAGTAATAAAGACATGTTTCAAAATTAATACTTCATGTTGATTAGCTTAATCTGCTAAAAACAATTAAATCATAAAATCTTTAACAACAAAAAATGAGTACAATTTCTGGGATTATAATATATCAACGTAAAAATAATGTCACTAATAATAAAAAACAACTTTCGAAATAAAGAAAACAGATAAAGGAGTGACAGAGAAAGAGAAAGAGAGAGAGAGATAATACCAAAAAAAGTTATTAATTAGTTATGTAAATGTACATTAAAGTTTTATTCATACTTTGAAATAATTATTAGTTTATCTTTTTCCAATTCAAAGGTAAAAAAAAGTTCCTGGACAGTATCACAAGGATACTTTATAGCCCAATAAAGAAGGAGCTATCTCATTAGCTCTAAAAAAGTGTATTAATATGATACCATAGATTGTGTCAAGACAATGGCTGATACAATTTTCATGATACTTAGCCAAGGAGTAAGAGATGAAAGAAAAAAGGTAGATGAAGAGGAACAAATGACAAATGATCGATGATGATCAACCCACCAATTAAACATTATTAAATTAGACAGGAAATAACACTACTACACAAAAAAAGACCAATCGATATCAATAAACATATATAGATAAATGTCCCAATGATTAAGATTACAAATTGAACGAGTTACAAATAAAAAAAGGAATTTTATGATTTTAACTATAAATGAAACAATTAATAATTTTATACTTAAAATCACAACCGATTACTAACAATATTCAATCGATTAATAATTAATTAAGGTGGCAGCAAATAGCAAATATTAAGTATTAATATTATTAAAATGAAAATTAATAGATTACCATTGTCATCTATTGTTATTATCATCTTCATCAACTGCCGGTAATGCAGGAATAGGTGCAGGTGTAATTGTAACATACATATGTTTAGTAAATACATGTCTTAACTTTCCACAATTTGTGTGTGATGTTTGATCGAGGTAACTTTTCATTGGAAGCAGCAAATTCTCATAGGCATCTGTCATCAGCTGATACTGCAATAAAAGTAATATATACATATTATTTTCAGAGATTGTCTCAAAATTAATACACAGTTTATCACAGTTCAATGAAAATTTATTTATACAACAAATCAAAGTATATAGCAGTAACACTTTCTTGGTGCATTACACATCACGCTGCAAACTTTATTTTGTGCAGGTGTTCCATTAAAATGCGGCACAGTTGTTTTTGTTATGCCAGTTTCATTTTCAATTTCTCTTATTGTCTTGCAGTTGCTTTCATTGATATAGGTTGCTTATAGCAGCAGACAGTTGGTCAGAGCCTGCTCAACCGCTGTGCTACTTCTGTTCTCTCTAAACTTTTTATACCAATTACAAAACATTAATTAGACGAGTGACCCATCCATTTTAACTCTTGTACTCCCAAAGCAGATTAGATTTACCGACCCATCAAGAAATTTGAGTTATATAATGACAGTATTATAAGCCTATTCCTTATGTTGTCTTCAAAATCGATCATTTTAAAGCGAATAGTTTTATACAATAATATTAATCAAATTAATTAATGAGAGGAAAATATAAACTTTTTTTTGTTAAACTTATTACAGTAAAATAATACTGTTGTTCTTTGAACACCCCTCTCACAACGGTATCTGCATATTGTTAATGGTACCCATTTCTTTTCCTCTCAAAAAAGAAAAAGTACATAAATAGTTTTCCTAAAATAATTTATTTCTAAATTATTACATCGTAAACGTTTAAAAGTACATCAATTACGCAAAAGATAAATGAAAAAAAGAACGGATATAAATATTCTCACCTCTTCCATTGCTCTATAAATGGCACGAAATGCAGGCTGTTTCTCACCATGAAAAGAACTACGTGATCCGTGTACAACAACTACACCATCACGTTCAGCAGGCGGGCATGTACTTAGGTACATACAATGGTCAGTTCTATAATTATGTATACATGAATACACTAGTAATCTTTCTGTGAAAGTAAAAAAAGAGAAAACTAACTATTAAAATAATTTTTTTAACACAAGTTTAGAAGCATTAAATGTTAAAATACTGAGTGAATTTTCATTATCTGGTTCTAAAATGTATGTAGAAAATATAAATGCAACAAACTCCCATCAATTCCTTTTCTGAAGCAACATATAGCTAAAAAAAAAATTTTTTTTTACTCCTACGTGCTAAAGGCCAATGTGACTCCTGGCTTCCTGAACATAGCCCTCCCATCTATCTATCTCAATTCTCTGCCTGTCTTCTCCAATTGAAAATGCCAAGCGTCTTGAAGTTAAGTTTCACATCATCCATCTATCTATTCCATGGTCTTCCTTTTCTTCTTCTATTGAACAATGTTTCCCCTCAATATCCTTTCTGTCATCCCCTCCTTTCCCATTCTTGCCACATTACCGACACATCTAATTCTTCCTGATTTAATGAATCTTCTATCTTCATTTTCCAGTAATCATTAATTTCAAAATTATTTTTCACTCTCCATTCTCAAAGATCAGTCCATTGATTCTTCTCATTATCTTTCTTTCAAAAATTCTCAGCATCAATTTGTCAATCATCTATTGTTAACACACCCATGCTTCAGAACAATAACAAACCACAGACTGTACTAGAGTTTCATTAGGTTCATCTTAGTTGCTCTTGATAAGAGGCGTAACTTAACTTAATACTGGCATAAAAAGCTATGGGCATCTAAAATCTCCTGTGTGACTTTCCAAGTTCCTAGGTATATCCATTTAAGCCACCGGGTTGGTCTAGTGGTGAACACGTCTTCCCAAATCAGCTGATTTGGAAGTCAAGAGTTCCAGCGTTCAAGTCCTAGTAAAGCCGGTAATTTTTACACGGATTTGAATACTAGGTCGTGGATACCGGTGTTCTTTGGTGGTTGGGTTTCAATTAACCACACATCTCAGGTATGCTCGAACTGAGAATGTACAAGACTACACTTCATTCACACTCATACATAACATCCTCATTCATCCTCTGAAGTATTATCTAAACAGTAGTTACCGGAGGCTAAACAAGAAAAAGAAAGAAAGAAAGCATAGGAAATCCTATGCTCTTAACTAACATCCTATTATATTCTGCACATTGAGCCAATATAAGAAACTATCATTACTTGACTCCTCATGCAGAGAACAGATCTGCAACAGACCTTATCGAAGGCTCTCTCCTCACCTTAGCATTCAAGTTCTCCAGTATCACCACTGCATACACAGACATTAAGGAACATTTCTAAATACACCACTCAGCCTGATTATACAAACTTTTCTGACACTGGTTCGAAAGTAACAACCTTCTTTTCATTTCTTTACTGATAAAGAAACCAGTCGCACCATAACATGTCCTGCCAACCCTTCTGCTGTACAATATAGAGAAATCCTTTTTATCAATCTGTTTATTACTGCACCATCTTGCATCTTATCTCCTGCAGCGCCACCACATCCATCCTAACACGAATCAGCTCTGATGCCACCTCCCTCATCCTCTCCTGTGCCGACATCATTCTCACACCCCATGTTGCCAATCTCCAGTCCTTACCTTTTTTCTGTAATCCCTTATTCACATTCATACTTGTACTCCATTTAATTCTCCATAAGTCTTGTATATTTTCAGGTTTGTTTCCTGATTTCCTAACAATAAATTTTTTACATGGCTGGGGAGTTGGACTGACGCAAGACCCCCAACCTGGAAGACCAGGGGATGTTAGTTTTCTTAATTCCCTTCTCCTAGGAGGTTTGCTTCCACCACAGCCACACAGCACATCCTAACCTGGATTTTCTTCAGATTTACTCTCTAGGCTCTTCTACCCTCTCTGCTATTGGGAATTTCTTCATCCACCTTCAAGACACCCATTGGCCAGTTTTCACCTGGTACTGTAGGCTGTGGGCCTATAACAGGGTGTTACAATCTGGACCCGGATAAATTGACCCAAGGCTGACAGGTTTTTTAATGAGGTTGATACTCCCACTCCTTCTTGCCCACCACTTGCATGACAAGGCCGCGGACTTGTGACCAGCAGTATAAAAAGCGTGGTGGAGTTAAAAAGAAAAAAGAAGGAAAATAGTTATTTTTTTCAGAAGGGAGTGATTATTAAATAAAAATATTTGGTAATCTGTGATCTTGATAAAAGACTTAATCTTTAGTAAAGAATGTCCCTCTAAAGATTTTATATTTTATTTTGGCTAACACACCCCCACCACTTCTAATTTTGGGAAAAATTTAAGATATTCTTTTCTCCTGAACGTAGTTTTCCCCCTATCTTCCAAGGTTTGAAGAAAATCGGTTAATGAGGTCCAGAGTTATAAGACCAGGCCAATATACATACACATATATGTCCTGTCAGACAAAAACAAATTTTTTGGACTTGTAAGCATTGGGATAATTTTTTTGCAGATTATTTACAATTTATTTAAATCTATTTTTTGTTAATTTTATTTTAAATGTCTCCTAAGGTATAAAATATAAAAAAGAACAACTTTTTTTTACCGATGTATATACTTTCCCATTAAGCAGCTGGGAGAGTAATTGTGAACAAACAATATGTGCTACCACACAATCATAAGTGTCTGCTTAACTGGGATTCAAACCCACAACTTCTGGATGAAAGACCAAGACGCTACCACTCTGCCACAGAGATCGGCATTTTAACTCAAGATAAGCAACCATTTTTGTAGAAGACAAGCAAAATAAGAAAGATTCCCATTCAAAAGACTAAAAAAAGAATTAAAATAAATTTATATCGGGTATAATAAAAGAAAGCAGTTTTAAAACTGCCTATGCAAAAAAGAAAAATTCTTTTCAATCCTTTTCAGCAAGGTGTGACTTATTTAACAGAAAGTAAATAAATTTAATAAAATATAAATACTTACCTGGATGGAAATGGAAGAATATATTAATGATATCCTGATCGCCCCATGTTAACTTAAGCCTGAACTCTTTATAAATAGGCGCCAAATATTTAACCCAACCAAACTGTCTCATACGATATAAATGCATCAACATAACACCAGAATTAACACCTATAAAACAGTAAATTAATATAATTAGAATAATTTACAAACAACCAATTCTGTATATATATATATATATATATATATATATATGTATGATGGAATTTAAGACATGAAAAACAAGATTCTAATATATTTCTACTAAAATAATTATAATTTGTGGCAAATTATAACACAATTTAATTAATTTATACAAATTATACATTTGTGATTTAGCAGATTCTTGGCTAACTGCAACTAAACTTACATTTGCCAATTTAAAAAATTTCTTTAATGATTTATCAAGAAAAGATTATATAGTTATGTTTCATGCCATATTTTCTACTTTCAAATAAATTTTATTTTAAGAAATGTAGAAACCCCATTGATGGAAGCAGAACATTTTCAAATAAATATTTCAATAGCAGAGATTCAAATACTAAATCAAAAACCTGAAAGCAAACATGGATTTTTTTTTTAAGAATAGATAGTGGATGTATAAATAAATATTAAAAGATAAATCTTTAAATATTAATTAAAGAAAATTCCAGGAAACATGGTTAGATGAGGTATGGAAAGATAAGAAGAAACGGAGATATGGATGTCTAGGAATGATTTAAGGAGAAAATAACATAAGGAAAGGGGCTATACGATTCACCACCCAACCCAACGCATTAATGACAAAAATAAAAAGCAAGAAAAAGAGAAGGAAGAACCAAAACAATGTAAAATGGAAATTTGTACATATTAAGATCCTCACCCATTTTTCCATAGTACGGATGTCTTGCAAAACGATTATACCACCCAATATTTGGATCTTCATGTTCAGGTGATAACGCCGCCATCTGTGTTGAATTCATTAAATTAAAATGGTCCCATACTTCAGTCAACGGTGCTAAAAATATTACATCTGTATCTACATATAACATTTTATCTAGATGCGGTAACAATGTCTGGAAAAAAAAAATTGTAATTATGTAACATCATGTATGATGAATACAATAACCTTTATTTTTAATGAAATCCTTGAATTGGGAATACACTTTATAGTACTGCTCTCTTTAGTACCATATCAAAATTTGAATGTAATGTCACGTACAATTAAATATTAGACACAAGTCACACTTGAAATGATATCCAAGTTAAAAAAAGGAAACAAACATCTTATTCCAGGAATACCAGTGAAAATAAAGTAGCTTACACAATTACTTTTCAACAAATCACGTACTGTTACACCTTAGCATGTCAAGCCAACAAACGCAAAGTAACATTTAGCTGTATTAAGTAACTTCTTTATTATGAAAACAGAGAGTACATGTATACTGAATATCAGTACTTTCAGAAAAGGTAACATTCTTACTTCATCTGTCTAATTTACTGATTTTCATTATGAAGGTCCTGATGAAAATTGACTTTCAGAACCATTTTGAAAATATAACAGAAAAATATGCAGTACTGCAATATTCCATAATTAACAAAGTTGTTTAAATATATATATATATATATAATTTGTGTGTGTGTGTGTGTGTATGCTCACATGCATATATACTCTGATGTCCAGGTTTCCTGCATTTTTTTGGTGAAGAAATGGTAGTCACTCCACAGCACCAGGTCCAGGCCATACAGGGAGAAAGGTTAAAAATTACTCGTTTAAATTTCTCAAGTAAAATAACTTGTGAAGTGTACAATATGTTTGGGAGGGCATACATCAGAAAAATACTCAAATCTCTGTAACAACCTTTCATATCACTCATAATAATATTACCATAAATGCAACAGTCATTAGTGTTGTTTCCTTCTACTAAAAAAAAAAAAAAAAATCACGGTATACCTCTCACAGTTGGCAAAAGCAATAATAACAAGTTCTATGATGCTTTATCAACAATTTACGTTAAATGAAACACAGATATTCTGCGCTGTTATGACAACTAGTAATTTACAACAACTAATCAAATATCAATTTTCAAAAATCTCTAATGTAACTGTAAAAGTGAGGCCAACTGTATTTTACAAATGTATTTCAATAAAAATTATTTACACTGCCAGTTTAAATTAATTAACGATACTTAAATGTCTACAAAAACTTTCTACAGTGAATGTTATTCTGCAATTTAATTTACAGAATGAATATTAATTTTTGCAACTGGATTACAATTAGGGTAGAATAATGTATTTTATGGTGTATTATATTTTAAGTTTTATTTTGAGGACTGTGTATGTACAAGTACACAAAAGGGTCATTATATATATATATATATATATATTCACACACATACATGCATGCGCGCATGTGTGTGTGTTTCATAAGACTAATTCACCAAATAAGCTTATGAGTTGCGTTTGGAAATTGAAATGAACATATTTAGTACATGAAATAATGCTGCGCTTGATTAAGATTTCATTCCAAACTTCTAGTGGAAAGGCAGAAGAACTGCCACATACCTTGGAGATTAAGAATTTATTATCATTTAATAATCAGTAGAATCGGTTTAAAAAATGAAAAAGAATGTTATAAAGACTAAATAAAATCATTTCAAAATGCATACAATATAACTTCCATGTAATTACTTTTAAAAGTGTATATGCTAATAATACTTACAGGTAAAAAGAGACGCTGAGCAGCACATGGTTTAAACAATGTTTTCCACTCATCACCATACTGTGTTGGAAATAACAAACCATGTAATTCAAATTCAAACGAATTATTAGTTAAAGCCTTCCATTCTCCAAGCTAAACATTAGGTATAAAACAAGAATAACTATACAAATGAATTCGTAAAGTAATTAAAACTAAGAAATATTTGATATATCATTTCAAAAATGTAAATTAAAAAAAAAAAGAAGAAACACATTAATTATTTTAAGATTTTTTTTAATAGTCACGTACCAAGGATCAGTCACACCAAAAGAGTCTTAACTTTGATAATTGAAAGTCAAAGGGCATTGGCAACTGATAAGGGAAAATAATATGTTAATTTTTTTTTAAACACGAGTAAACCCATTTTTGTAAACTGATAAACAAAAGTTTTTCCCTTCTGCATAAATGCAAGATTTTTAAAAAATTATTTAATATATCTTAACTTTAATTATCATTAATGAATTACAAATAAAATAAAAGAGTAACTCTTACAGTTTTTTCCAACAATTGTTCAATTTAAGCATCTTTCCTCACATGGCACACAACCGATAGGGGAATTTATCCCATACTTCAACCAGCATGTTTGAAATAACAGAAGCGATGGCTACCTCAATTCTTTTCCTCAAGTCAGGTTGATTAGTAAATAGTTCAGGTACATATATAAGATCCTTTATAAAACCCCAAAGGAAAAAAATCATGTGGAGTCAGATAAAGTGACCTTGAAAGCCACCGTAAACAAGCTCTGTCATCGAGTCCATGCCGACCGATTCAGAAGTCGAGGAAAAAATCATTCAACCGGGTCAATACAAGTTATGATGGTAATGAGGCACACCACCATGCCAAATAAAATTTTCTGGTTCATCTTGCAGATGAGGAAAGAGCTGTGTTTGCAGTACATCCAAATAAGTACTCCTATTACGCTTGCTTCAATAAAAAATGAACAGCCCATAAACTTGCATCAGGATATTGTTAGAAATCACTTAATTTTGGAGAGCCCCTTCACAAAGTAAGTTCATGGGGATTTTCTGACTTCCAGATCAGGATATTACGCGCGTTAACTTTTCCACTAAGATGAAACATTTAGTATGTAAAATTCACAAACTTTTTACATTGTATAACAGATAGCACTACTAACGGAATTAAAAATATGCTGTGACCTAGAGGCAACATTGGATAGCAGACAGTGAAAATCACAATGAAATATTTTATTTATTTATGACACCATACTTGCTTGTATTGACAAGTTTTACGCATACCATTTCAGTTTTATTGAATTTAAAATGAATAATTTTTATAAGGAATAAATCAATGTGAAATTTTGTGTTAAACTGTGAAAATTCTTTACGAAAACATCTGAAATGTTACAACAGTATGTGGTGAAACTTTAAGCCAGATTCAAACGTATGAGTACTGCAAACATTTCAAAGATTATGATCATTATCCAGCCCGACTGTCAATAAGCAATACTGATGAAATTGTTGCAAAAGGAATGAATTCATTTGTTCTTAACAAAAAGGTCCCTTGAGATAGATAAAACCAAGACAGATGCAGTCAAATTTAGTTATGCTGACAGTTCTTTTTCAACTGTGAGAGCATTGTTCACTGTGAATCTTTTTTAGAAGATGAAATAAAGAATAAGGAGTATTACCTTAAAGTAATGAAATATCCTCCTGAAGCTGTCAGAAAAACGGGGCTGAAGCTCATAAGTCAAAACAATGGATTTTCCATGAAGACAATCTGCCTGTGCACAATTCACTATTAATCGGTCAGTTTTTGACAAACCATAGGACAACAGTCATTCTACATCTTCTTAGTCGCCTTATCTAAACCAGTGAAATATTTTTTATTACTAAAACAGTTAAAAGGTTGACATTTTCAGTCGATTATCAAAATAACGGAAAATTTCCTAATCAAACTGTGCAGTGTTTAGAAATAAAAGTTCCAGAAATGTTTCAAAAGATAGAAGAAACTTAGAATATCAACACCCTTATGCTGTCTCTATCCATTTCTCCAAAAGTCTTCTCCTTCATCTTCTAGTTTCCAAACCTCACCTCACTTATTATCCTTCTTCTTCCTCGCTTCCTTTATTCTTTTTACTGGCCCTTCCAGTTCAATTGTCAAGATTCCACTTCCTACAACTACATTCCTAACTAGTTTCCTTTTCTTTTGTGTACTTTCTGCATAAGCGCCCTTTCTCTTTCAATCGTATTCATTACTTCCTCAATACTCACTTTATCCATCCTTCTCCAAACTCACATCTCAAAAGCTTCAACCTAGTTCCTTTCCCTCTTCCTTATCGTTTGTGTTTCACTTCTGTACAACTTATGTACATAAAATTTGTCTAACCTTTACTTTAATTCTAACTCCAGACTTTTACCACACCATAATATCCTCTTCTTACTGAAAGCTTCCTTTCCCATTACTACTTTTCCTTTTACTTCCATCGCATTCTTCCAGTCCTCTACCATCATCCTCATATTTGTAATTATTCACTTTTTCAATTCTTCCTTCACTTGTCCTTACCACTAAACCCTCTTTGTTGTATCCCTACATTATTTTAGTTTTCCTTTATTTATTTTTATTCCACACTTTTTCATTCCTTCCAAGAGGGCTATTAACAATCTCTGAAGCGCACGAATGCCAACAGCTAGAATTACCAATCATTAGCAAACCACCATGTATGTACATTTTAGTAGTTCCAACTTCACTAAACCTAACAAGCAGTGTATAAATAATTTACATGGAAGAATAAATTTTTCATTATACAGAATAAATAATATAATACAAGTATTTACAATACTGCTGACACTCAAAATTAGTAAATTACCTTTTCACTAAAATTCTGATTAAGTTTATCTTCAGTTACAATTACAATACGTAACCCATGATCGGTATACATATTAAATAATATGGCTGATTTTAACATCGTTAATGTCTCTGTTAACCTATCTCCACACACAACAACTCCTAAGACAATTTCTTCATTTCGCACCCTAAAATATAAAAATAAAATAAGACAAATTTTAGAATTTTTACAATTAAACTTTTTAGTTCTGCTATTTATGTAACGATAATAAATATATTAATTAACAAAAAAAAACTACCTTATAACGTTGGTAAAATACCATCACCCAATAAAATAGCGTTGAAAATCAGATTTTCATGAAACTGAGATCTTTATATCAAACGATTCAGAAATTTGTGCTCTTTCCTATATAAATACTATTGTAAATCATAAGCATCTTAAGAAATGTAACTGCAAAATATTACTGAAATTGAGTAAGGGTATGCATTTTATTTTGCAGTTCAAAACTTGAACTAGAATTTTTCTCAAAACATTTTAGATTTACGATACTGGATGTGTGATACGTCTTTCCTCTACATTGAAATCTATCAGGAAAATAAGAATGCTTAAATAATTTTTCTGAGGAAAATTTAAGTATATATTCAATGTAACATTAAATCTCTGAATTATTAAAGAAATTTTATACAGGCTAATGAGTTCAAAACTGGTCCTGAGATAGCCACAACAATATAATGAAATAGAAAATATTTAGAAGGAAAAACAAAAATATGGCGAATGAAATATTAAAATAAATATTTAATATTGATAAAAAACAAATAAATTACATAATACATAAAAAACTAAAAAAATATATATATAAAATTATATTTGTTTATGAATTTGAACTCTTTTTTCATTTAAAATTACCATTTATTTATTGATTTTGATGATGAAACATCCTTCTTTTCTATTTTAATATAAAATGTTTTTTGATATATCTGATGAAATAGTGATTACTTTGAAAGCACTTATGTAAACAAAAAATTACAAGCAGCAAGTGTTATAATTTTTTAGTTTTGTTCATATTAGTATATATGTAAATTTAAAGTGATTAGTTGTAAAATGTAAAAAACTTAATTCCTGGTGTGAACTTTTACAAATAAAGATTAATTTAAAAATACACACAAAAATTATTGAAAATAGAATAAAAACTCTAAACAACAATAATAATGTATGAATAAGCAGCTTTCAGACTAAATAGTAATTTAATCACCATATTGTTCCCAAAGCTATCAGTAAAACCATCAAAGAAATCTAAAACATACTTTTTAGACTCAAACGCTAAACTAAAGTAATAACTAAGCAAGTATTACAGAAACAGTGAAATTTTTAATAAATATATTTCAAGTAATTAAAAATATGTATTTATAACAGTACATGGATAAATGGAAAAATAAATTCAACAATGGGAATAAAAAATGAACTGAAACAAGAATACTAAAAGATCCCGTTTGTAATTTCTACGAATGAAATCATCAAATACAAACCAAACAAGGGCTGCATATTGGAATATAAGCTCGACCGTCGTGTAATGTTTGTTATATTCTATAATTTGTTTTAATAAGGAATAGACATTGAGAAGCTGCAACAAAGAGTGATAAACCGGGCAACTATTTTGAAAGATAAATCCCACACACAAGCTTCAAGCTTATGTGGCAATATTATCAAGAAAAAAAAAAAATATATATATATATATGGAACTAAACAATACAAAAAGTAAAGTAATGGGAATCAGTTAAGTAGATGAAAAACTGCAGATAGAACAGGACGGTAAACAAGTAAAGTAAGACGAGAAAGTAAACAAACTCAATATCTCAAAATCATACATAAGTAGTGATTGGAAGATTGATGAAAAATAAAGTACACAAGACAAGTACAGTGTATCACCAACTTTGTAACATCCTAAAAGGAAAAAGAGAAGTAACAAATAAGACAAAAATAAAATCATAAATATCCATGTTTGTCCCAGTACTATCTCATGCAGCAGAATGCTAGAAAAAAATAATAAAGAATGCAGGAATAGACTTAAATGTGCAAAAATATGGAATTTAAAAAGTGTAATGCTGAAGGATAAACATCACCGGTTGAAGAAATTGTAAGAAAATGGTACGATTACACAATATGAATGAACAATAAAACAAATTGAAGAAATAAATATGAAAGATAGAATGGGAAAAACACCTAGAAAAAAACTTAACATAAAGAGAGAAGTTTGCAAAGGATAAAAAAACTTTTTTTTTGATCTGATTTAGTAAAAAGACTAGCTGCAGAGGTACTTATGGGAGTAGGCATGCCCTCCGGGCAGGTTGCTCTGGTGGGCGGCACCTTGGAATGGAATTATTAGGTGTCCAAAATTGATTAACTCTTATATAAAAATATTTTTTTTTTTAATGATGAAAATTTAAATAACTAAAGTTAAATTAGAAATTTAACTCTAGAAATTAATACTAACGAATCGGGATTTTCCGCTAGTTATCAGTACATTCTAGTGCCTAATTTTTAATAACAGTTAAATAAAAATCAAATAATGGTTATCAAAAATTTTATAACATAAATAAAAAAATATATTATTAATATACATTTCGCATATATATCAATATATAATAATATAACAAGTAATATAATATAACCTAACCACCACGAGACATGTACTATAGAATCAGGATTTTCCGCTAGTGATTGGTACATTCCGGTGCTAAGCTAAGGGGGACAGACACACACACACACAGACAAATGTCCTATAGTAGGATAGGATAGGCATCCTGCTACACGGCACATAAACACATCATCACTACACGGCACATAAGAGAATGATGAAAACATTAGTTCTAAAATCAGTAACAGATTTACTTCAATTTCTCCTAATTACTGTTTACATCAATAGAATTTAAAATACTCAATGTTGTATTTTGAATGTCTGTTATTTAATGCACTACTGATTAAATTAGTGAAAAAAGAAATTATAGTAAAACTTTACCAGATGCCATGAATTAATCATAAATGCTTGTGTAAAGTTAATCTACAAATCTATTTCTATAGATTTTGTTAGAAAAGTCATTCAGGCAATAATTTACTGGTAAAAAGCAAATTATTATTATTATTATTGTTACTACAATAAAACAAATAATTTCTTCCCACACAAAGATCTAAAACAAAATACTCTGAAAAATCACAGCATTTACATTTCACAAAGATATTACAGAGTTGATATATTAATTTACTAACATTTTGATAATTAGTTCGGATAAGCCAGATACAACTTATAATCAACCAAAATTAAAAAAAAAAAAAACAATCATATCGATTAATTTTAATTAGTCGATAGCTAACGTAGTTTTTTTTTTTTTAATAATACTAATTTATTAAATTCTACTTCATTAACAGATAATATCTCATCAAAAAACTTCCTTTTTTTTAATCAAACATAATAGAAAACAATATAATTTTTAAATGTAAAACCTATATCACTTATGGTTAATAGAGGTTCAAAATAATTTTTGTGCATTTAAGATACAAAAGTTGTAAAAAGATTACAAGAGAAAAACGTATTTCATCTCATTTATTTTTCATTAAGGTCTAACTGATTAAATTATTTTATAATAACTAAAATATTTGAAAAAAACATTCTATATAGATTTTTAAAATAATAATTTTTATTTTTTATCATTTTTTCAACAAAAATAGAAGCGATATGAACAGCCCTCGCAAAGTAATGTTTCTAAATAAAAATGTGTTGTCAAGAACAGTATTTGGAAAATGTACTTTAGGAAATTGATTCTTGAGCTTGCTTCCAAATGATTAAAGCAAAAAATTATTCAATGTTTAAAATTTCTTTAATAGGGGGTCTGAATTTTTTTTTAAATACACAGTACACTAACCCTTTACTTGAGAAAGTGAATTCTAGGAATTTCTTTGCAATCTTCATGGTAGAAAAGCTACCTATTTGTTACCTTTTGCTTAGAAAATTCTAAACCAGTCAGGTATTTTTACGTGCTACCGATGATGCTTTTCATCAGCTAAAATTAATTTCTCGTTTGGATCATTCCATGTCAAGTGGTCCAGTTTTGAAAATTGTCCCCAGTTAACCATCTCCAAATATCATCCAATTTTTAGCGGAGGTTCTTCATGGTCTGAAATGCCATTTTTACCAAATTGTAGCTCTATCAGCTATGGCTGATTTTTTTGTGGCCTCTTGAAAAAGGGGTACTTACTTATAGTTTGTGGACACATGTAAAAATTGACTAACAATTTTAACAGCAATAATAATGATACAGAATCATATTTTGGTACTGTTGGTTAACTTTTCATGCTATAGCCAAATATGTAAGTCACAAGTTTCTTTTGAAACCTGATTTTGAGATACAGCAACAAAAATTCAGCCAAAAATTTGTCGCAACATTTTGGAAGTCAAAGTTTGAGCTTATATATTCCCTTATCTAATTCTTTAATCACAATGAGATTTTTTAATTTGAAAAAGGGTATAATTATGTACAAGGCCCTGCAGTTTCAAAGCAATTGGAATTTTATGTCAGGAGAAATCCATCGCTAAATTTGATAAAAAATTTTTTAATATGATTTTTGGTCCATCTTCAAAGGTTTATCTCAGGTACATCTTCTCAGATTTTGTTAGTTTTATAATAGGTGGAAGGGCAGATTTAAAAAAAACATAATCCATGCATTTTGTTTTACGACCCATATATTATAGTACATAACAAAGCCTTTCAAAGATAATTAATCTTTTTTACGTGACAGATTTTTAATTTGTGTACATTTCAATTAAAACAGCGGAAGATGGAAAAAAATTCAATGCTTCAGAGTATCATTAGATTTTTTTAAAGAATGTTCTAAAATTTACAGTATCTTAGCTTGAAAAAAATCTGCAGTGTTCCATAAAATTTTGGACTATTATAGAACTTTCTAGGCTGATCTGAAAAAATTCACTTTCTAAAATGTTCTAGAAATTTATAGAATGTTCTGGAAAACTCCATTTTACAGAAAATTCAGAAACATTCTACAAAAAAATTCAGAACATTCTAGAATGTTATTTATTTTGAAGAGAGGGTACCATAAGCATCAACTTTTTGTGAATTAGCATAGTTGTTAGTGAATAACTTCTATAATCAGTTGTGACATTTATTATTATCTCCAACTATGCTTGGAATTGTTTTAAAATGAGTGAAGTTCTTGGCTCCTGCCATTTTGGTAAGCCTGGTGGCTCTGAATGTCACAAGTCTTTGTAACATTTAATTATGGAAAAGTTTTTTTGTTGCCTGTGAAAGACCTATCAGCAATGGACAAAGAACTTTTACAGTGGTTATCTGGAATTAGCTTTAATGAAGATGCTGACATATGTTACCCTTGACATATCTTATCTGCCATATGTTACTATCATAAAGCTGTTTTGCCGACGGAAGTTTGAATTCCTACAGAAGGACTGCTGTAATTCATTTGAAAAAGAGTTGCACAAAGCCAGAAAAGGATTGTGACCTATTGACATTGATTCTGCTGACCAATTAAAAGCTTTAACAAATTATTTCAAGCCAAGTCAAAAGTTATGCCCACAATGTAGGCAAGAATATGCTCAAAGAGATCAGCCAGAATCAGAATCTAGTGATATGAATATGCTAGAGGCTTCTGGAAGAACGGATACTTCACTGTCACCATTTGGAATATCTCCTATGAAGCTTAAATATATCAGCAAATGAGATTCAAAAGGCTACCTGAAGCAGAAGGTAAGAAGAGCATAAGATGCTATTGCTAATACAGCAGCAGCAGCTGCTGCTGCTGGTTTGAGTGTTACTGATGTAATGTAACATTAAAGAGTAAGCAGTGTCAAGGATGTAAAGATCTGGATATCCTGGTTGAAGAACTCAAAGCCAAACTTTTGATCTCAGATCACCCACAAAAAGTTCAGATTTTGAGACTGGCCATTAGCTGGAGTATTCAGAAAACAGCTGATGAATTCCATTGGAAAAACAGTCAAGCTACACTGCATCCATTCATTGTTTATTACAATAAAAACAAGCTTCAGAATCTTAGCATTTGCAAGATCAATGATTGTCTGCACCATGATATCACTGCTGTTCATATATTTCTGACTGAACTGATCAAATATATTTGAAGTCAGTGACTGAAATAAAACATAAACACTACTTAGTGATGGTTCAGCTGCTCAAAACAATTTCAAGAATTTTATCAATTTGTGCCACCATGAAGAAGACTTTGGGATAACAGATGGAACTTCTTTGGTAGTAGTCACAGAGTGTAATGGAATTGGAGGTACTACAAAATGATTAGCAGCAAGTGCCAGTCTTCAGTGACCTATAGAAAACCAGATATTGATATTGACAGAAAGCGACTTATTAGAATTTAACGAAAATCTACCAGGAATTAGGTTCTTTTTTATTCCAAGAAAAGAAGTTGAAACAATCCGACCAAACAGGGAAGCTGGTTTAATAGTGGCCACACAATTGCTGGAACAAGAGAGAACCACCAGTTTTAGCCAGTTAGCAAAGCTAAAATCAAAGTCAGGAGAATCTTAAATGATACTTCAATATTTAAAGCTCAAGTTTATGAAACTGATAAACCTACTCAAAGCATATCACTTAACCGCTTGCAATCAGGTCAATATGTCGCTTGTATGTATGACAATACTTGGTGGATTGGAAATATATGTGGTATATCTTTTGTAGAACATGATGCACTCATTAGTTTTATTCACCCAGATGGTGCAGCTCATTCTTATCATTGGCCTCCTAGAAAGGACACTTGCCCTTTTCCAGAACAGCACGTTTTTGCTACTCTTGAAGCACCATCATCAGGATGACAACATATGTATCCATCCATAATACATCCAGTCTATGATTGAGAAACAAATTACGCTGAAGTGAAATTAAAAGTATTGTGCCAAAAATTTCTGACTACTTTAGGATATTTTTATTTTATTTTGAAGCTACTGTGTTATATAATATTGTAATACTTTATTGCACTCTGTTATTGCTACTAAAACTATATTTCATTTTGTTTATGATTTAAGTATTTTTTTGCATGTGTAATAAATATTTAAAAAAATTATGCTTGCCTTAACAGATACAATTAGTTGACAGTTTCCTCTGCATTCAATATGGACAAGGTACAGTTAATGAAATTTTGTATTAACAGGTAGCAAAATGGATGATACTCAATAAAAAATTACTTTCTACAAGGGAGTATTTACTTCCATAAGCACTACGGAAAACTTGCTCCCTATGTGAAAGATGCATTATCTTTCAACTGTTTTTCTGCCACTTATAAACTATGAGTTAAAAAATAAAATGTTTTGATTTTGTAGTTTAAAGTAGCTCTTTTTAACTATTATAAAAGTAACAAAATCTTAGAAGATACCCGAGATATAAACTTTCAAAGATAGGTCAAAAATCAAGCTAAAAAATGTTTGACCAAATTTGATGATGAATATCTCCTGAAATAGGCTCCCAGTTGCTTTGAAACTTTAGGATGTTATTCACAATTATGCCCTTTTTCAGAGTTTTTAACTTACAGAATGTCGCAACAACTTTTTAGTTGAATTTCAACCATTATCTCAAAACCAGGTGCTAAAAGAAACTTGTAAATAACATATTTGAATTCAGCATAAAGTGTTAACTTGCAATAAAACTCTTAAAAGTTAGAATTTTTTTCATGTATGTGCGAACTACCAGTAACTACCCCTTTTTCAAGATATCACAGGACATCAGTAATAGCAGATATAGAGCTACAATTTGGTAAAATGGCAATTAAGACCACCGCAAATGTCCACGAAAAATTTGATGAAGTTTGGAGATGGTCAACTGGGGACCCCTGGTCCACTAGTCATGGAAATGACCCATTAAAAAAAAAACGATATGGTTGTCAAATCTTTAGTTGCCAACATGAAAAATAAATTGAATATACATAGAAAGACCTAAATTTTGTTGAAAAGACGGGGAAAGCAATCACAAACAGTATAGTAAAACATGAGGTTTTTTATTGAATATCAAATGATTTGAATTAAAATGGTTCATCACAATCTTAGAAGAATTTAATTTTTTCACAATAATTTTTATTATATTTGTAAAGTTCTCCAAGTTCATAATCACTTGGAATTGCCCTGCAGACGCATCTTAATCTTTTTCACATAACTGGCAACTCTGAAAAACAGAGCTTCTGAAAACGTTTAGCTTAGAGAATAAAATTAAGCATTATAAAATAAATTTGTGCCAATATTTAAAAGGACAGATATAACATTAGATTGTTCTTTTCCCAGATATACAGATTTAGTGATTATAGTATTTCAAACTTATAATTTATTGATAACAAATGCAATCAAATGCAATCTGGTGGTTTTAATATAACAATATATATCAAATATACTTTTAATAAACTTCAAAAAAGAGTTATTCTAAAACTGTAGTTTTTTATAAGCATAACAACAACACTGGACCCAAATGGACAATTTAAAATTTGTTTTTTCAAGATTCATTATTTTATAGTGTCAGTTCATCTGGTGTCCCGTTGCAAATGTTTTCACATACTTTTCAGTGAATATATTTTACAAAGCTAATAACAAATTCAAATTTTTGTGCTTTTAATTAGATCGGTATAATGTAATGATAAAAACCTATCATTTTGATGTTTCATATATTTTTGTGTAAAAACCGGTTGAAAAACTAAGATAATAGTTGAAAACTTTAACCTGACCTCATTTTAAGTTGCCAATTTATATAATTTCTAATCTTTCTTTTTATTAAAACGAGGTTTCTTATATTTTCATTTCTGTTTTAATATGGGCTCCATTTTTGTAGCCCAAAATATAAAACATTTAAATGCATGGTTTAAATAAAAATAAAACTAAAAGGGAATAAAAACTTAACAGAAAATGAAATATATTTAAATAAACTATCCTAAAAAGTAAAAAAAAAATATCAAATTTTCTCAAAAATTTCCTTTTTAAGTCAATACCAAATTGAGGTTTATTTGGTTGTAGTAGACCGTCAGTAATTTTCAACTGATTTTTAAAAAGTTAAAGTCATGATCAAAGTAAATTTTTGTAATTTTAAATTACAATTTGCAATACAGTAAACAATGTTTGAAAAATGAATTTATTTAATTACATTATTTTTTAGGTATTATTTTCTGATGCATTTGTGAAATGCACAACTGTAACCATTAAGAACTTTCTTACTGTTATCAGTAAGAAAGTTTAGCTGTAAGTAAACATAATTTAGAGCCTAAAAAACTGCCATGATACTTCAATTATTATTAGATCAACTTCAATTTTCTTCATACTTTAATGAAGATTACTATATAGGTATGCTTAGGAACAGGAAAACCTAAGATCTAAATATCACAAAGAAGATTTGGACGCTGGCGACCTATGTAAGGTCAAAGTCCATTCTACAATATCAGTACTTTAGTCAACTAGCTATCAGTTTTGTGAACTGTGAAGATGTGTACAAGTGCAAATTCATTGTGGAAAGAGGTTAGGGTTAAAGTTAAACATTTGTGAAGAGTGGTTATGGATAAATTACAAAGTATAATTAACATAGTCACACATAAATAATGACAATCTCATTGGACACATAGCCAAATTTATTTTAAATGTAAATATAGTCACTACATAAACAGAGAAACTACACCACATATTAAATAGTATTAGCCATGTGTGCAATGGGTAATTAATCATCTTATGAAGAGCATCATCAATTGATTTAGTCTGACTCTTGAAAACTATTAAAACTGTTTAGTCCTCTCTCCACAATACTCTAACTCTAACCTCTCTCTACAGAATGGATTAACATCTGAAAAGGTCATAATAACTCACAAAACTGATTGCTAATTGACTACAGTACTCATAATGTGGTGTGGACTTTGAATGCATGGGTCACCTGCTATCCCGACCTGCTTTCTGACATATAGATCGTGTGTTTTCCTGATCCTAATCAGATCTACTACGGTATAATAAAATATGAAAAAAATTTTAGGTGATCAAATAATTGTTCAGAATTACCTTATGTTATAAAACACCTTATGTAAAAATTATTTGTAAAATTATATGTAAAAATTATTCTACCCTCTGTTTGAAATGGAACAGGTCCAAGCATAATACGTAACTTCACACAATCAGTGTTCATCTAAGCCATAATTTTTTTCAAAAATTACTGCATCTTAAAGTAATTTATTTCATCAGCAAATTCACCATTATTAGTTCTAAGGTAATGATAATTTTTTTCCAACAGCAGTCATTTTAATTTAAAACATTTCATAAATTACACCACTTACCAGATATGGCATATCAAAATATTAAGTGTCAGAATGGCAAAGCGCATTCTATAAGAAATTAAGCAAATTAACAAAACATTTTCCACCCTTTTACTGTTACACAACTTACTGTAAACTACTGCAACTAATTTCATTTTATTTAAAAATTTCTATCAGTAATACAAAACTGTCATTAGTATTTAGAAATTAAATTTACTTAACTTCTGAACTTACAAATAAAAAAAATCTTTTTTTTATGAAAATATAATTTATTCTTAAACTAAACCTATTTAAATTACAATAATCTTGCAAGTCAAACCAGGTTGGATGGCCATGCATTAATGCTTTAACTATGAAGAAAGATAGTTAATATAGAGAGATTTAATACATTAAACGTGTAACTAAGAATGTACTAATATTATACAGAGACAAAAGATTAGCACATAATAAAAAGTAATGGATAATTAAAAAAAGCTAGTCAGACTGATGACAATAATACAATACTATGGCAATAATTAACAGAATACATTAATTAAACTACATGATAGTAGTTTGCCAAATTTACATGTAAATACACACACAAAGCAAAGAACACATCAGTATCACAAAACACGTCATATTATTTTATAGTACATTACATATTGGGTGTGTTTTTGAATGAATTGAAAATGTTGATATTGTCTAAAAACATTACGCTATCTATGTTATTAAAAATTCTTAAAATACAGGTGTTACACAATCAGTAATAAAAATGCTTCAGTTGACAGCATTAACAACAGAATATGTCTGAAAGGTACTCAACCAACGGAAGGCATTGATACTTGATTAGATTATATTTAATCCACTAAATATAAGACCATTTTAAATGGTCTTAAATATGGTTTTAAATATAACCATTTTAAATGGTTATATTAAAAATGTTAGTTACAATTTAAAATGGTTTAGTTTGTGATCACATTATTTATTACGCATTTAAACCATAATAAACACAATGAAAAATGTATTAAACACAATTACAATCATTAATAACGAATTTAATTCAAATGTATAAATTTATTCAACAGATAAAATAATTTAACTACTTACATTTCAATAATGGGTAGTTTTTGTATATTATTTTTGGTGAACGAATGACTTTTAAAATAAGCTCGTTTTGAAGTAACATTGTAATTATTTATTGTAAATCCTACTATACCCAGTATTTGTTTATTATGGTTATGTACAAAATCATGAAAATAGTAAACAAAATACACAATCGCTAAAATAAATACTATAAAAAATAACCATCTATGCTTTAACTTCATAGTTAAAAATACAAAACTTTGTCAAAAATTCATAATATAATACGGCATTCCTGTAAAATCACTTGTTATAATATTGTACACAAAACGATCGAATCTTTTCAACAAAAACAGTTCATACTAATCATTCAGGTATAAACAATATGTATCGATAGTTTTCCTCTTTCAGTTTTCCTTCAGAATATAAGTAATTTAGTAGAAATAATATGTATCTAGGAGATAAAATAAAGATGAGAGAAATTTTATTATAAGAGAATTACAAGCTGACAGAATTTCCAAATTAAAAAAATGCCTAGATCTTTCTCCTGAAATTATAGTCGACGTTTCATTATTTAATTTTTATCGATTCTTTTCTCCGTGTACAATACTATTAATTGAATTGTAAGTTCTGTTCAACTATCGTATTGATAGCGCGAAATTTACATTTAATCTTTTTCATAATGTAATTACGAAAGTTAATGTAACTTTACATCTGCATCTATAAACGATGATGTAGATAATATTTTTAACTACTTAATGCAACGTATAGCGCACGAACATATCCGTTATCGAACACGCAAGAGCTTCTGTTACCTTGGCGACAGTGTAGCAACAAGCAAAACATCAATGATATTGTTCAAATAAACTCTTGTTCAAGGTAGCACTGGCTTCTGCTTGATTTTCTAATATCATTCTCTCAACAAAAAATCAAAAATCAAGTAAACAACAATTTTTTAGTGTAAGTATGTTTAAGTGTTTTGTACTTAGTAACATTTCATTATATTTCTGTAATTTATACTTGTACTAATATATTTGAAAGAAATTAAATATTTTTTATTTAGCAATATTTTAATAAAATTTCTGATGTTTGTAAGATTTTTTTTAATTAAAAAGAAAATTCATTTTATTGAATAATAAATATTTCAACTGATAAGACACTTAGCAAAAATATCAGGATTTGGAGGATATAATGATCATTACACACGATTTTTTGTAACTGGTCAATTTTCTCTTATTTTTATTATTCATTAATATCAGATTGACAAATTTAACCCAGTAACTTTAATATATGTTTATAATTTTAAAATGTGATTAATTCATTACATTTATATTTTAATTTATGGTCATCAATGACAAAAATTACTTTAAACATTTCAAAAACAAACCAAATTAAACTTAATAATTTTACAGTAATTTAAATTGATGTGATAAGATTTTCTGTCACCTAATTTGGCCTGTCTTTAGCAACTGGTATTGCTGCTATTAATTATGTTTTCAAAGCTGCATCCTGTTTGTCCTATATAGAAGAATGAGCTATCAGAGTATTCATTTTATATATTATATTACTTTTAATTACAATATTTTTTGTTTTATTCTGAAGCCCATGCTGTATTAATTTTTTTTTAATTTAAAATTTGTTTACATATATAAAAATGTTTTATTTTGTATAGGAATGCCAGTGAGTGTGCTATTAAAAAATAAAGGTTTTATTTTGTAATTTTAGTATAGTTTGTTTTTAAATATTTTATATGTGTTTTGGTATACAGCAATTAATACTACTATTATTTGTGTAATGCATTTCAATTTTAATTGAATGAATGAGATGTACCTTTTTACCTAATTACTGATAATATTTTATTTCAGATGGTGGATGCCCAGACTGCTAATGAGGTTTTATATTGTTCACAACAGATAAAGGTTCCATTAAACTTACCATATATTTTAAAACAATATGCTAAGGCAGCAATTAGAACTCAACCTGCTGATTTACTTTTTTGGTCTGCAATGTACTTTCGAGCCCTTGCTAATGGAAAGACTCCACCAGTAAAAGAAAGAATTGAATATCCACCAATCACAACACCATCTGGACTCACCCCTGGATTTTTGAAAGTTCTTATTAATCAGGTATGATATTAAACAAAAGCTCATTTTGGAATAATATGTATTTGATTAGAATGTGAAGAATTAAGTCATGAAATCTATATTTTCAAATTAAATTGATTGTTTATAATACTTTATATAAATATAATTTATTTATAATACTGATAGTGAAGTAAAATTATTCTTCATTTCATAGGATTAATCATTCTCTTGTCAAAAATTTTCAAAATAATTTAAAAAAATGTTTGCTATTGAATTAGGTTTATATAAGTACAGGACTGACTAAAACCTTCAGTGTACTCTGACTGAAAGGTTTAAAATTTGGTGGATATTCCTCATGCTAAACAAGTCCAAGCATGGACAAGGTTTTTCTTTTAGAAACCCAACACCTACTAATTGTGTGGCTGCTTAATTACTCAAGAAAAAGAAATTTTGGTGTACAATTAAGCTGATCAATGAAAAGTAGTAATAACATGCTATTTTCATCTGAGTATAAATGCAACAATCTTCTGAGAAGTTGTGCGTAAAATGAACACCTGCTGACATGGGAATTCTGAGTATTTATCCAATTGAAATTGTTCCTCTCGTATTGTGTTTTCTTCTGTGATAAATCATCTTTTCTCACCACCAATACCTGTTCATTATCATTGATCCTTTACGCCCATTATTTGTTTCACGAGTATTTGGGCCTGTTAATTCATATATGCTGAGGATGCCCGGAGGAGTCCAAGCTTGTAATCTGGCTGAATGTGAACTGACTCGAGGACTCTGTTTTCTGTCTGTCCAAAGACATCAGAAACAAAGTAAACCTAATGGTTGATCTGTCTTTAAGATAAACTCACGCCTCATAATCCCTTCTAAAATGTAAATTTAAAAAACACATACACAGTGGATGCAACTTATACAAAATCCTTAGAAAAATAAATGTTATGTTTAATTTTTGCACTTCTAATGGCTCTTTAGAAAAGCCTTCTGCTAGTTTTACATTAAGATACAGCAGTTCCAATCTTCTTTATAAATATTGTTCTCTGAAGTCCAATGTGGGTAGTTTTCAAGAAAATAAAGGATAAATCAAAAATATCGGCTGGAAGTTACCTCCCTTACAGTTATGAGATTAACTGGACAAAAGTTCTGTTCAAAAAGTTGTGCAAATTCTTCTAATGTACCTGTACACTTTTATATAACCTCAAACTCTTAGTAATTTGATTATGCTTTCACCGATTAAGGGAAAAGTTGTAACCATTTTTTTTTTTAATCAGTTTTAACCAAAGAAAGAAATAACTCAATTCAACCTGCCATATTTTTTTATTTATGTTTAAGCCTTCTGCAAGATCAAATGGCTTGATTTAAATTTTATTTTTTAGAGAAAGGTCTTCCTCTGGCAGTTATAAGTTTTGTTTCAGATAACTTTTATGGAGAATGAAAAAAAATTACATTCCTACTTCCTACATATTTTGAATTTTTTTTGTATACATATTGCTTAGGATTGATTGTTATATCCAATGAAATGAAATTTTAATGTAGCCAGATGACATTCTGATATTTGAAAGTATTTTCACACAAAATTCATGAAAATGGGTTAAAAAATTTAATTATAATCTTACACAACAGTCTCAACTCTTGCTCAGTAATAGTCTCTTTATGTCATACGTAGCAGAGGGGAATTAAATAATTTATTTTCTTTTATGTCAAATGACACCAATATTTATATTTTTCAAACAAAGGACAAATGGTTTTGTCATTGTATCAGTCAGTATTTATATTTTCTGTTGATAATGAGGATGTTAAAATTTCCATTTTAAGTATTTAGGGGGATTTATGCTAGTTTTTTAAAAGAAACTGTCATAGATTCTATTATTTTATATTTTAATTATTATATTTGATTGCATAAATAAAAAAATAAATAGATTTTCAATTTATTGCGATCTCAGTTAAGCGATCGATTAAATTCCTCATTTTTTACATGAAAAACTTAGTAGCTATGGTATCAGAGAGCTGCTAATAATTTTTCTTATCTTACCAACCATAAATAAATAGTTAAAATCTTTCGATGAGAATATAAATGTAAAATTTAGGTACTCACTTCAAGATGCAGAACACAGAGTGCCTAAGGGAATTCTCAGTTCCACGTTTTTTTTACTTTTATTAATGAACTGCCACAAAATGTTGAGCAATTCATTGTAACCATTTTTGTAGACAACATAATTGTATCTTCATCTGAAAATATTATTTAAAAGGAATCGGAAATAATACTGCACGGTTCAAAAAATTATTCACCGGATAGATTGTAACTGTCCAACTTTAAATATGAATAAAAACCTTTGCATTGTGCTCCTCAGGTAGTTGTAACATTATTGATCATGTAGATAGAATTCCCATTAATCATAACAATAGTATTTCTGATGCCCATAAAGCAAAATTTCAATATGTTTTATCAGATGACAAGTTCTCTTGGTACGACTAAATTAATTAGGTTTGTAACAAAATTAAACCATACTGTTTTGCTTTGAAGCACCTAAACAAAATTGTAAGCTTAATGTATATTCCCACCTAAAGTATATAATCTCTTGGGCTATCTCAAATGTCAGAATGAGTTTTTAAGATACAAAGATGTTTAATCATTATCTGGGCCCATAAATATGAATTATGTTTAGATCGATATTTAGAAAATTAAATATGTTAACTTGTACTTTTTTTGCTTAAAGTAATAGTCGCTTATTCTTAAATAACAACATCCACTTCTACCAAATCAGACAATGAAACAAACTCATTTTACTCAATTCAACACAATTGGCTTATAAGAATGAATGGCTTATTATGCTTCTGTTACCAGGTTTATTAAATACTGAACCATCTGAAAGTTCTTTCCACCAATTTTCTTTTACGAAAACAGTATTACTATGTTACAAGTAGATGAAATTTTAATTAATACTCATAAAAAAAGACTGATTTTCTTTCATCCTGTTCAGTGTGTACAAAATATGTGCTCAAAATACTTTCAAAAGCAACTTCGGAATTGTGAATTATATTTAAAATACTCAGTTCAAGATTATTTAATGTTTATATAAATAATATGAAGTTTAATCACATCTAATTTTTATCTTATAATTTATATTTTTTATTTTGTTTTTTTTACTTTTTTGTACAAAGTACATACGTACATATGTATGTACACATGTGTATTATATGTATGTATCTTTCATAACTCAAAAATTATTAGCTGTATAATTTTGAAATTTTGGATTTAAAACTTTTGTAACATCTAGTTGTGCACCTCCCTTTTTGAATGCAATTGAATGGACCAAAAGTGTCCAAAAAAAGTTCAAAATCCCAAACATTTGGATTTTGGACTTTTTCTTAACTGCAGTAATAAGCCCTCATTGTGACAGCTTTTCAACTATATATCGTAAGTGGTACTTATTTTCATGGGTTCCAGAGTTATACCCAAATAATATTGTACTTAATGAAATACTTGGATCTTACAAGGGGAAGGTACATTGGTTTGAATCAGACTTCATTTTATTTAAATTAAAAAAAAAAAAAAAAAAAAAAAAAAAAAAAACTAGAAAATTTTTTTTTTTTTAATTTAAATATATTGATGTATTATTAATAACTAACTATTAACCTGCGATTGTAAAACAATATAAAATAAATAATAATTCAGTAATAAAAAAAAAATTTTAAATAAAAAATATATGTAATTTAACATGCGTACAAGGAAGTAATGTGATATCAACAACAGATTTTTGCTTATAATGACATGATCTGTTTAATCTATTACTATTTATCGATCAGAATAAAAGCTTTATTTATTAATTATCCTTTTTATTTTTTTAAGTTTGTATCCCTAGTAAATGGACTTACCACAAGGGTAATCATATTTTTTTAAATATAGTTAGATAAAACTTTTCGATCTCCGTGACAGAGTGGTAGTGTCTCAGCCATTCATCTGGAGGTACCAGGTTTGAATCCTGGTCAGGCGTGACATTTTTTATATGCTACAAAATATAGCTTTTCTATATTCTCACATACAAGCTTCTCTATAAGCTTCTGTGGTGAAATAATTCATAAAACAAAAACAAAAAAGGACTTCAAATTAAGAGTTTGTAATATTTAGGAGGTTGTTTTTATTTATAAGGCTTTCCAAAAAAAGTGAAATTTAAAGTATTATTTTTCACGTTTTTGTGTAGTTCTTATTTTGAAGACTGCTTTATTATGATCTTTATACATTTAGAGAGAATTATATCTGTACTATATTAAATTATAGTTTAAAACTGGTGTTCAGTAAGCTTATGTTTTTTTCATTTACATCTAGTTTTTATGTTTTATACAGAAAGAATTTTTTACAGCCAGGTTTCATCCTGGAGCTAGTTACAAGTGTCACACCGGTGGCACGTATTGTAAATGAACAGTTATATCCATTTACTTATGTTTATTATTACTTTATATTCATATGACAGGTTATTTATTCAGATTGGCTACTGCAGGCAAGTTCAATGTTTCAGTTATTCTTTTTAATGAATTTGGAGCATCCGGAATGCATCAAACTGATTAAAATTTAACCGGATGAAAGTCAAAAGATACTACTACTCTATCGTAAAGGTTAGAACTAAAAACCGAATAACTATGTAAGTTAATTTAAAAATGACTGTTGAGGAAAGAAGGATTGTGAAAAAAATAAATAGTATTATTATGTTTAGATGATTTATGTATTACTGTTTATCTGTATAGTTTGGAAATAAAAAGGGCATTGTCACTGAAAAGGATATTGCAGAACAATGGATGGGAATTGGACTTAAAATGGAAGCATTACAAGAGATTTTGAAACTGGTTGGTGTCCGAAGGGACAAAATACAATGGCTTAATTTTGTGTCGGTTTCAGCCGGATACTTATGTCCCGTAAGTAAATATAAAAATAAAAATATGTACATATATAGATAGATAAAGGTCTGTACTCAGCAGGTTTGAAAAGTTCCTGAATTAATTTCTGTAGTCGATACAAGTAGTACCATCTGTCGGACAACCAAGGAACTATGCAGTACGACGTCTGATGAGTGTGTTTACAAAATTTCATCACGTTTCATCTCTCCAGTCTTTAGTTATATTCGCCCGCGTAGGTTGTGTTCATGTGACCTTGTGCGAGCTCGCGACATGTAACATCCCAACACCGTAGGGGAAGACACTGACTTGTGACGCTTCCGGTCGCCACACTCCTCCCGTTCCTAGTCCTGATGGGCTTTAACGGGAATCGTCTTTCGTCCTCTAACTTATTGTAATAAGCCAGGCCTCGTTGGGATTAACTGTAACGTTGATATGTGATATTTCGTCTTCAATGTTACGTTTGGGTCGATCGATTATGCGAGGATTATTTTTGAACGGTTTTTCTTTTTAAATAAACCCAAAGAAAAAATCCACGGGAGTTATATCTAGCGATCTAAGTGCCCGTGGATCACAGGAAATTACTTTCTACCCAAAGAACTCGGGTAGCAGAAACGTTGTTTTTCGCTGTATGGGTTCCAGCAAGACTGGAACCGGAATGTAAAACCGTTTGAACTAGAGTGCAAAAAAGTATAATCACAACCTACAAAAATATATTTCAATTATTCGAATCTACAAAATAATATTGTTTACTGTTTATTAGTACTGTACTAGTTTTGTATATTGTTTTAAGAGTATATTTAAATTATCCCTGAAAACAGTAGATGCAAATTTTAGTTTGTTGTTAACTCGTTAAAAATTTAAATTTCGTTTTTCATTAAAACAATTTTCCGTAAATCTGTATTGTTATTATCGTCTTAATTCAATTATATGTTAGTCTTCTACCTTGATTATGCCTCTACTGGAGAGGCATCTTTCAGCCAAGAAAGACATCACTACGGATCTAAATACAGTAGGAATGGTTGGAGTAAGGCTACAGCTGCCCTCTACAGAGGATATCTCTCTGTCAAAGTCATAGATATTTATTGTAAAATCTCATAGAAGCATTTGTAACGATAAAGTGGTCTTTCCCCTGGTAAATTTACTTGCATGTCGTTTTAAAAATTATTTGTTTTGTTTACACTAGCTTCTTTTCTTTTTACATGAACATAATGGACTATTTCGATGAAAAATAAAAGTCTCTGACTCAAACCATGATACTTGTTTGTGAATTATTGACGAATGATGCAGAAGGTGGTCCGGCAACAATAGACATTGAAATTTTTTTGGCGTTATTCAAGTTCCTTGGACGTTTAAATTGTGGAGTCGTAACATCCGATGAAAATGATGAGCTGCAAACTCTTCACTATAGAGGTTCTGTTGCTACAGAGTCTTACGCAATACCAATTTCTGCTGCTGCAAAACCTACTTACTCGATCAGTTATACAACAGATTCTCAGAAAGATGAAGGTATAATATTTTACTTTTAACAAATACAAATAATAATAATCTAATTAGAATCTTTTAACAGACACTCCAGCATATAACATCCCAGCAGCAGAATATAATTATTATAAAACTAAATAAAATAATTTACTTGCTACTGGCAGCTTTATTATTTTTTTCTCTAATGTTTAATACTTTTTTGTAGAGATCTCTGCTTCACAAAAACATTATTTCTTAAAATTAGATTAAAAACATAACTAAGATATTAAAAAAAATATGTGTTTTTAAAGGAAGATCGGTTTTGAAATAAAAAAACTGAAAAATATGAACAAACTTTATTATGCATGTAAAAGCATTTATTTGCTATTTTCTACATAGCTGCTTTCAACGTCAGTACATTTTTCACAGCGATTCACCAGCTCCTTCATTTCTTCTTCAAGAAATTTCCCCGCCAATGATTTAAACCACCACTACCGCCGTTTTCCGATTCGTAGTCATCATCAAACCTTTGTGATGCAAACCGCCGTTTAATGTAAAGAAAAATAAAATAATCGCCAGGAGCGAAGGCAGAGGGCTACATGGTGGTGGGTGATTGAAGATTTTTCAATCCCCTCGCTGCCCGATTTGTCATATAAAGCAGAATAGTATCCTTCGTCTCTTTGTTTTTACAACTCTTAAGATTTTTAACGTCTCGCTGTACGTATTGGCATTCACAGTAGTTCCGCGATTACCAAATTCGACAGCAAGATATCCTTTTTGTCTTAAAAAAACGGAAGCTATAAGCTTCTTTACCGAATTCAACTTGTTCGGTTAGGAGATGCTGAATGCCGCCAATCGCATTAATTTGCTACTTTGTCTCGACGTTCGAATAATCGGTTTGTCTGGCATTTCTCTCCCCACCACCCCATTCAGTCGCCCTATTCGGCCCGGTCTCTGACACCTCCCCCTCCCACAGAGGAGGGAAGTCAAACATCAGGTGTTCGTCTGACTGGACCTCCCCACACACGCACAGCTCATCAGCTGCCAGGCGGAACCGAAACAGATATTGGTTCAAATTGACGCGGTTGATAAGCACCTGGGCACCCCGTTGCCCTTAAAAACGAGCTCGAGGCATACCATCCCTCCGAATCTATTAATAATTTATACAAGTGTCTTTCCTTAAACGTGATATGCCATTCCAGCTGCCGAGCTTCCATCGCCAGGCTCTGAAGCCTCTTTCGCAGGCGGGAGATGGGCAACTCTTCGAAATTTAGATTCGGTGCATTGTGATCGCCGTTCTGCTCCGGTACCGGTCCGGCTCGCAACCGCATCCCAAATACCTAGGCCTCCCTGCCTCTTGGCAATTTCCACACGGCTGCCCGAACTTTCACCACTAACATTTAAATAAGAAATACGGTCAATCACCTCCATTTTCGTAACGACGCAAAAATTCATGCTCTGCAGCAAGATATTTTTTCTCGAGTGTGTCCGTTTATACCTTCGGCACTCATTTGAAACACGGTTTTTTATATCCAATATTTCAGTAATAAAACATCAAAGATAATTATGACACGATCTAGAGCCGGTTTCTCGAATTTGTTCAATATTATTGTAAACGTCACAAATTTGGCTGTGAATTTCAGCCGCCATTTTTTGTTCTAAAGTCGGATTACTCTTCTTACTTCACACTTGACGGGTTCATGAATTATAGCGGTCATTATAAATGAATTAACAGCTAACAACAGAAAGATGACTATTTTTGCTAACTGTTGATTATCGACTCAAATAACTGAGCTACGACAGGCGCTGTCGTAGCTTAGTTATTTGATTGAAAATCTGGTTTTCATATTATTTCATCTGTTATTTGAATATTTACGCACCGATGCTTGTTTAATGCTCACGAATAACTTAGTTGATCCGGTTGTTTTTACCGCTGCGCTTGATGAAGTTTGCAAAGATGTTTAGGTAAATTTACCCAGGCGACTCTATTAACTGGTAAGCGATAAAAATTTAACTGAAAGTATCAAACTTTGGATGAAGTAAATTTCGAATTGCTGACCGGATCGTGGTGTGCTATGCGATTCGTAAAAAAATTACATTTAAAAAACATATATCGGCAATTTAGTGGAAAATTTTATCACGATTTTCATAGGCGGGTGAAAAGATATTTTTCTTAATGAAATCGGTATAATGTATAATCAAATATTTCTACTTTACAAGAAAGAAGCGTTTTTTTGTGAAAAAATTATTCACAATCAAATATTACGTTAAAAATATGAATATTTTTAACGTAATATTTGATTGTGAATAATTTTTTCACAAAAAAGCGAGCGATATAGAGTTATTTTTATCTAAAGTTTGGAAACACTGCGTGCCCTAGGCTAAACGTGTCAGGAAAGATGATCTTGTCATATTGGCAGTGGGGAAATGGTTTTCGGGTTAATGCTACAGACCGGAGAAAGAACATCAAATTCTATCTTATCCCGCGAAAAGTGAATTCGAATCTGTGCAAGCGTGTGGAGATACGTTTCATTTAATGCAGAAATATTAAGCCGCTGTTAACCTGTTTGAAAGCGACAAGAGAAGCCTGAACTAGAATAATAGATCTGGACGCCCAATTTCACAGACAGGTACTCGTCGCCGAAGTCTTCATAAATGCGATAGAATGTTTCAAGAGGAATAATTCATCAAATTTTTTTCGGAAGATATACGCAAGATTATATGCCGCCTGGTTTTGATATGATTTAAGACATGATCATGTGCGGTAAGAGATACCCTTAAGAATATCTGAAGAAAAAAATTGAATCTTAACTATGGCAGAGACAAACTGGAAATGTTTATGAAGTAGGATTCACCTTGTCTAGTTTACGTGTTTCACAGAATGCAGTCACTGTACAGTAATTTTTGGCCTGAAAACGAATGTGCAATGTGTTGTAACACCTGTTCTATTCTCAATTATTAATTCTTCCCACAATTATTAATTCCTGTCTCCAAAATTTAAAATTACTATTGAAAATCACTGTGAAAGTCAGTTGTGTTATGACGCTACTGAAAGCAGAAAATAAATATATTAAAATTATAATCTAACTTTACATAATAAATAAATAAAATCTAACTGAACTTAACCTACGCTCGCTGAGAGTTTGCCTAGGTTAAGTTTGGTTCGATTGTATTTCTACTTTTAGATTTATTTAGTTACGCGGGTATTACGTTTCGGAAAATTTACGCGTATAATTAAATCGCGTAAAATGAGACTCACATTTAATGCAAAAATACAGGTTAGGTTCTTGTTGAGTTATACAGTAAATTACTGTACTCAAAAAATACTGTATTATACTATTTTATTATTAAAGTATTATTGTATTATTTTAATGACATTACAGTACAATGTATTTAAATATATATATATATATATATATATGAACTATTTATTTATTCAGTGGCATCATCTAACAACTACAGATCAGGTGAGGGCATCTTCTAAATATAAATATATCACAAGCTATTAACAAACTCAAATTTTGAAATCTATATTTGAACTGCTTTCTCACAAACAAAATAAATAAATCGGATCAATAAATTTTATCCTGTGAACCATAAATTTGTTTCCGGTGCACAAGAACTATTCTGAAAAACTATATTTTTAAAAATATTCCCAAAGGGAAAAAAATCTGTGTTGTAAAATCGAGAGATCATATAAAACCACAAAATGTTTTGTGATGGAGAGAAAATGTTTCATCACCATTGATAGTTTCGCAGATCAAAACTTTCTTTGTATATGGTTATTTGCGATTCGTTTCTTTCAACTTCCGACACTTCCAATACAATTTTTAAGCCTCAATTCAATCCCTCATAATCATTCATGCTTCACTTCCATACTATAAGGCATTCCACACATACATTTCCTTAACTCTTGTCCAGACTTTTACAATATAGTAATTTTTTTATTTTTACTGAAGGCTTCCTTTGCCATTCATTACTTTTTATAAACATATTAATTTACAAAAAGTATGACTTGTCAAATATACATCAATCTCAATCCCAACTTCAACAAAAGATCGAATCTAACAATAATTCTGTAAATATTTTTCTCAGTGCGATTCTTTTAATTTAAAACATTAAATATAAATTTTTACTTTGTACCTCTGAAAGTAGCATTGAGTTGTTAACAGTTCAATATATAGGGAGATGAGTTTTCTCAGAGTGAGAAATTTTAACGCTCTTTTATTTTCTCAGGATCTTCTGCAGTTTATAACAATAGCTGGCCCGAGCACTTTGAACCCTCTCGAATATACATCGAACATGAATTTTTTGTTAATAGATACTACAGTTTCTAATTGAAATTAGAATAAAATATAAACATATGTTACTGCAAAGTAATTCTACACATTAGCTAATTTATCTATAAGGTTATCTAACTCATTTAACTCTTTGAAGCACGGTTTCGCCAATACTCCAATACCCCCGATGCACGGTTGTATTGAACATAAAAATAATTGGTCGATACCTAAGTATAGGTCATAGATACGTTAGAACATGTATTTTAATAAAAAGTGAACATGCATTTTAATAAAAAGTATTTCTTATTATAATGAGTTTTGACCTCATGCCTTAAGTAAAGATGGGTTAATAGGTTGGAATAAGAACTCAATCGTTTTACAAGACGGTTTTATTATATTAATATAAACATTAAATAATAAGGGTACACACTTAAGTGCATTAGAATAATAACGAAAACCATTATCTCAAAACCCGGGATGGTAGAGTCAGCTCAGAGCGGTTCAAATGAGCTAATCCAACCAACAACAATTAAATCAGAGGTTATAGAAGTATACCACTGTGCAGTAAAGAATAGGTACTGCATGTGGGGATGGTACGAAACGAGTTCCACCATGCGTCAAGGTATGGTGGTATTTATATTCAAATCCATACATCTACTATCAGCTAGTATGGGATTATTTTTTTTTGATAATTTCAACTTGAAATAATATAAAATAAAATATAATATAAAATCTATAAAAAAAAATATTTGTATAGATTATACGTTGGGATTTGTGAACTGAACTTAGTGTCATTTTTAATTAAGTTTGTACATTTTGTCATGCTGATAAAAAAAAACATATAAATTATTATTGAAATGAAGTTTCTCAATGTAGGCTTAGATGGGAAGTCAACTGAGAAAAACTATTGTCCACACGCTAGCTTATAAACACAGTTCATTCAAAAATCATGTTCAAAGAATGGATACTATTACTCTTTTGTGAACAGATTTCGATCACGCCCATTTTTTTTTAATTTTAATAACCGATACATTCTTTGTATTAAATAATGTTGAAGAGTTGTAGTGTAACTCCCATTTTAATTTAATTTTCTCTAAATCCTGACTACTACTATTTCCAACAGACTTATTGCAAATAAAAGCGTATCTATACTAATATGTTCGTAAGCACGCGTGCTCTCACACGTTTATTGTAAAGTTCATAAGCACGCGTGCTCTCACACGTTTATTGTAAATTTAGGAAATGTCAGATACAAAAATAATAACCCATTAAATTAATTATTTAAAAATATTTGTTTTTATTTTTATTATTTAAAAATATTTGTATTTATATTAAATTTCAGAAAAAGTAGATACTATATCAATGGATCCGGAGGCAAAAGATTCTGAAGCAGGACTAATGGTATGGGAAGATGTTGAACCGCCTTTTAGACGTAAATTTAAATCACCTCAACCTTCACAAGAAGGTTTACTGTCGGATCAAGGATTAGCTACATTTGAAAATATTGAACAAGTACCAACAACACCTGGATATATAGAATCTGATGTAATTTATTTTAACAATTAAACACTATTTATTTAAACACTAGAACGAATATAATACAGTGCATCACAAAAAATTACCAGACTTTACATTCGTTTAAAAGTTATAAATGTACTATATGCGCTCAACCTGCTACACAAATAACATCGTTGATTTCCCTAATGTGTTGCAGTCACTTTTCAGTAACAAAAGTTACTACTACAGCTGTGATTCATCCAAATCAGTAGGTAATGGTGGATTAAAAACACTTTATTTTACAACAGGAAAAAGTCACTAAGTTTAATGTCTGTGGATCTTGGGGGCCAAGAGTGTAGTAACAAGCCGTAAGCTCCCATACGCTCGGTTCTGCCGATTTGGTGGCAAAGACCCATTTTCCTGAAAAATTCTCCAGAATCAATTAGTAGTTAGTTGCGAAGAAAAAGCCAGTCCTGCAGAAACTCTAGATAAGAAATGCCCTATTACTACAGAGTACCATAAATTTTTGTAGACAAAACTGCACAACACAAAAAACACTCATTTGGTGAACGTGAAGACGATCCAAACGAGAATATTGTGATATGCAAGCATCAATTTAGCAAAGACTTTTTTCCGGCTACGCTGAAAAGCCAAGCCACTTGCATTCGATGTACATTTTTCTCTGAAGTACGTGGTCCCCATGTCCTTTTCCTTATATAAATTGTTTATATGTCGCAAATCTTCAAATTGTTTATACCATCGACAAATGTTCTTAGCTGATGGTGACCATAATTATCCACTCCGATTTGTTAGATTGTAGAACACCAAATAATGCAGAACGTTGTGTTGCATAAACGCCATGTTGTTTATGACTAGGGTGAGGTAGAGGAACCCCATTTATGGGCGCCTAAGCAGTGTCAGGCTCGCTAACAGGTTCCGCCAGTTATAACCTGCGCACTACCGACTAAACCTCCACCTCTGGCTTCCCCCTTCCTGGGACTGCTTATAAAGATATTTCATCAGCAGAAGGGGGAACCGCCCATACATACAGTCATAACAATCCAACAATGTCACACACCACTACTGGAAGCAACACATACAGCACATCAAATACATACGCCGACAACAACACACAAGAACCTGCAGAAAACAGAACACCCACCCCACGTGTTACACACCCGTCAAAACAGAAATCTTAAATAGTCACACCACTTTCTTTCCTCTAATGGGAGTGTTCTCAGTTCTAGACGCCGCATTATCATCAAGTCTACAGGTGGGAATCCAGCAATCACCTCAACCGCCTCCCTGGACACCATCCTGGATGGATTCCAATTTACCCCTGTACTTGGCAAATCTAACAACGCCAGCCCACAACTCGGCGCCATATTATGACTAAGGTTATGTACATTTGAGATCCTCACTCAAACATACGCTAGGATGTTCACTTTCAAACTGTACAATCAATCGCTGAGCATGCGTGTCGCACAGGTGTAGGTTTTTGAAAGGGTCATTCTTTTTTATGCACACTAAAATTCAATAGCATACAGTAGTGATAAAATAAAGTTTTATATAATTAAACATTGTTCATTTCACTACTATTGTGACTGGAAATTTTTCATTTCACTACTATTGTGATTGGAAATTTGAGAAAACCCAATTATTGAAAATTATGCATATACTTACCAATTTCAATGGTCAAAAATTTTTTTTTTTTTTTTTTTTTATTGTTTAGTTAGAACATTTATTAGTTGGCTAATTGTTTGAGTTGAACTATTTGTTTTAATGACATTGATACATACGTAATTTTAATTCAGTTAACAACTGAATATAAACTGAATATGAAAGAAAAGGTTTCTGTTATTAGGTGCTGTCAATTCAATCACCTGTAAAAAATCAGTCGCTTCACAGCAAAACACATATTTAAATTATAGATAAAGCTTTGTTCTTAAATGGTACTTACACTTAAACATTTAAATTGTACTTTTGGAAAAAGAACAAGAATTTGAAAAGAGCTGAAATGAGATTTCTCCTTTATTTTAGGAATTAAAGGACATAAAAATTAAACAAAATAACTACAATTACAGGATATTTCAAAAAACCTCATTATTAATTTTTTTTTTGTTTAACAGGAGTTGAAGGTTGAAACTGAAAAGAAAATTGAAATGGAAGTAAAAATAGATGAAGATGAAATTGAAATGGAGATAACACACTTAGGTGAATCAACAGAAGAATTACTCTTACTCAATAAGAAAGAAAAAGTAGAAGAGGTACAGGAAGAAAAGGACTCAATTGAAGATGAGGAGAATTCTAAAAAAATAGAACAAGAAACCATAACGAAAGAGTCTGCAGATTATGCTAAAGAGAAAGATGAATCAGAAATGAAAAAAGCTAGTGAAGATGTTGATGAAACTGACGGTTTAGCAGTAGGAGATAAAACATTAGAGGAGAAAACAGAAGCTGGTGAGAAAGGTAATACCGCTAATTTCAAGGGAAAGTCAAAAATTATCCACACTACTTTTTCCAATTTATTTATATGTTTAGAGAGTGTATATGTTTAGAGAGTGTAAATACACAGCATTCCACAAACTCGTGTATTCCCTCAAAAGAAGGTTTTTTTGCAATTCTTTACCTGTAGAAAATCAATGACCAATCTTTCGAGTAGGAAGATACAAGATCCAGGCTGTAGAAAGGATTTTCAGCACTTCAACAGGCATGTGGGCAAGTACAAGAAATGTGCAAGTGTGTGTATTACAAACACAGACTTCATTAAAGTCCATCAGATTGTGAGTGATTTGGTAGGCAGAATCATGACTATCTTTATAGATACATCAACAATGGTCGCCAGTACAATTTCTATAGATTATCTTATCTTTCTATAGATTATTTATCTTTTAGAAAAGACTAAAAGATTCAACAATCATAATTCACTTCTTTGTGAATTATATTTTTCCAGTCACTTTCTACTCGCCCTTCTACATGAAAAGTGCTCTCCCAGAGTTGTATTATTAACTCCTGATAAATTTCAGCCCCTGACACACTTCCTACCAGGGCAGAACAGTACTCTTTATATTCCTTTTGATGCACACACCGCTAGCAAAGCAGGTATAGTTTTTTCGAACAGAAAAGTAATGCTATCAAAGTAAAACTTTGATAATGTGACCACCGCAGTAGAATCAAATCTGGGAAACATGTGAATAATTTTTGACTCTCCTATGTATGTTAAGTAATCATCATATTTTGAGTGAATTATCTTAGATCAGAATTATAATTATACCAAATATAATTAACGTGTTGTATTTATTCTAAATTATTCACCGTATTAAACCACTTGACAGTAATACAGTCCCCAACAATGTATTCATTAACTACCTGGATTGGTCACAGACTTGGCTTAATCATCCAATGTAGCTAATAAATACAATACTTTTTTTATTATTAGCTTTAATTTGTTACAGCTAAAATCCAGTTTCTTGTAGTGTGAAATGAATTATGCCAGGTCTGCAAATATGAAACCGGAATTTACCCATATAGATATAGCTGTCAATGTAGTACCATCAAACCACATCATTGTACCAATGTACTGTTTCATATAACAGCATAGTATTAATTAGGGGGAAACATGTCAAGTTTTGTAACTACATGTGAACAGCATTGATTTACATATAAACACCATTTAAAGAAAACTGCTGCAGAATCACATCGAACCGAATGCCTGTAAAATATTACAAGCATGCTCTTGATATGCTCTTGATAAAACGTGCTCCAAAATTTTGAGAGCATAAAAGATCATGGGTAACTCCAAGTGAACCATCGATAAGGCGATAACGCTATGAAAAGACGACAATGGTCTATCAGAAGGGTGTGATCTATCAATGAGCTTCTAAAATCTGGTGAAACCTACTGAAAAATGAACACATGCATGATTGCACCAGCAAAACTGGTCAAGGAAAAGAAAAACAATTGTTACATGGTTTGTTTTGAAAGGAATGTTTTTTTTCAAGAATCAACTGAAAAGGGTGTATGAACAAGCCCAAACCAAATTTTTAGGTGGTTTTAAATGGCTAGGAAATCAGTTGCAGACAATCCACACTCACATCAGGAAGACTGCTAACATCAAGAGTTGCCCACATGAGACCAGCTGTCAAAGATAACTGGATGCTGCATCATGACAATCCAAGTGAACCATCGATAAGGCGATATCGCTATGAAAAGAAGACAATGGTCTGTATCAGAAGGGTGTGATCTATCTATGAGCTTCTAAAATCTGGTGAAACCCACTGAACACATGCAAGTCTGTATCAGAAGGGTGTGATCTATCTATGAGCTTCTAAAATCTGGTGAAACCCACTGAACACATGTTGAACACATGCAATCATGCATGTGTTCAATGAACAACACATGCATGATTGCACCAGCAAAACTGGTCAAGGAAAAGAAAAACAATTGTTACATGGTTTGTTTTGAAAGGAATGTTTTTTTTCAAGGAAAAAAAGAATCAACTGAAAAGGGTGTATGAACAAGCCCAAACCAAATTTTTAGGTGGTTTTAAATGGCCAGGAATCAGTTGCATCAAAAGAGTTGCCCCAGCTGTCAAAGACAACTGGATGCTGCATCATGACAATGCAACTTGTGACAATGACTTTTTGGCACAACATTCCTGTAATTTTTATTTATTTTATGTATAAATAAATTTAAATAAAGTTTATTATTTATTTTTATTATTGTATTTCTGTTCACAGAACCCGAAAATAGGAGTACATCATCGAAAACAGGAAAAAAAACAGGAAAGAAAAAAAAGAAAGATTTTAACGAAGCTGGAGAAATGGAAGAAATAGAAGGTGGTGCAGAAGAAGACCAGCAAGTCGAAGATGATCGTGAAGATGAATTCATAAATGAAGAGGATTATGTTGAATCTAGTTCATCTGAAAGTATTACATTAGACATAAATCTTTTAGCAAAACCAGCTGTAACTGAACTGGAAGATGATGAAGAATGGGTCGAAGAAGAAATCGATGAAGAAGTGGATGAAGAAGATGAAAATGGTGAAATGATAAAAGTAAAAAAAAAAATAAAAAAGCTAATTAAGAGAAAAAAGGCATTAGCATCAGAAACAAGTGAAAGCATTGAATCTGAAACAGAAATGGAGGTGGGACATATTGAAGAAAAAGAAACAGACAAAACTTCAAAGGGATCATCTGAATCTGTCGTAGATAAAATAAAAGGCAAAGAAAAAAAAGATGTAGATGCACCAAGTTTTTTTAATATATTTCCTACTGAAGACATCGATTCAATAAGTTCTGAACCAGAAAATTTTGAAAATTCTTTCATACACATTCCTGGAATCGGGCCAAAAGTACCAGAATCTCAAATTTTGGCTGTAGTTAGATACATGAAGCAATGTGCTGGTAAGCAAAATGGTTATGTCATGCCACGTAATATAAGACATTTTCTCTGTCCACCATTAGATATAATTCAAAATGAGGATAAGAGTGAAGAGTGAATTTTTAAAAGGGACTAAAAAATATCTCCTATGTAGTCTAAATTTGAAATTAAAAAGTTTAGTGCAATAAAACAGCTATTTTGTGCTATACTACATTAATTTTCTATTTCATGTTTTCATTAATAGAATAAATTCTTCTCAAATATGATATATATATATATATATATATATATATATATATATATATATATATATATATATGTATATATATATATATATATATATATATCACAGTAACATATATGAGGCCTCAGGAAGATAAGTGGCAACCATGGAGAGTAGTCATGGTTTGGCAGCTTACTTAATTTTTTTTAATGGCAAAAGAAAAAAAAACCCCATTCTTTCCGAATTCAACTTTCTATTTTATTGTCCTTTTTCTTTAATTTAACAAAATTTACAAAAAAACACGTAACAATTTAAAATTTTTCTCTTTCTTCAAACTCTGAAACAATCAGAAAATACAAATTAAAAAGAAAAAAACAAAACTTAAATATTATACTGTTTATAGTCTATTAATATCAACATCTCATATCAATTAATTGATATACAGATTTTTAGACAGTACTGAAACTGAACATTAACCGGTTTAAAATAAATAAGAATTTTTGATTCTTAAAAATATCAACATTTATATTTTTCAATATAAATAAATATTTTTTGTCTATACTCATTCATTCATAGTGTTCTGCATTACAGAATGACTGCTGCTCTCCACCTTGTTATATCTTTTGCTAATCTCTGTTTCTGCATTTAAATAACATAATCCCATAATCTGAAATTTTTTGAAATATTTTCTTTCCTCCTCTACTCTTCTTTCCTTTCATTCACCAAGCCTCCACTGAAACACCTTCCCATACAATGTCCTAGCTCGTTCCTTTTCCTTAATACTTCTAGCTGGTTCCTTTTCCTTAATACTTCATTTGTTACAGTGTCTTGCCTTCTGACATTTATAATTCTGCGCTACAAGCTCAAAAGCTCAATAAACATAAGTTTAACTTTCCACACAGCAGTCTTTCCTGCTTATTCTAACACCATACCATTTTGATTTGTTTACCCTCATACTCTAACTTTTGCAAGCTTCATTTTAGTCATCAAGAAATGGAATAAGTCAAATACCTTAAGGACATATAGAAATCTAAAATTGCAGGCATGATGAGTAACATTCCAATGAATGACAACAGCCAAACAGTCCCTGAAGATCAAGATGATTAAATAAAGCATGACAATGCTTTAAAATTAAAAAAAAATCTGAACAATTTCAGAATTGGCAAAAAACCTAATATATATAATCTGTTAATATATAATAAATGCCATTAAACCATTAAAAAAGTAAGCAATGAACAAAAAAAACCATACCTTACACTATCATTCAAACCAAAAATGATGATGCTATATACCAACAATAAAAATTTAGATCTACTACAGGCAAAGGAAACTCAGCTGTCAGGAAGTCCCACCACACTGAGGCAGCCAGGGAACTTCTGTATTCTTCCATCATCTCCTTCTTGGTCTTCTTCAGGTGGTGGTTGATGATGAAATTAAAAATTTACTCGTGCACGCTCTTTTATTGCAGCATGCATGGCCTGAGAATAGTGGGAGAACTGCACAGTGACGCTTATACCATCACACATGTATACTGTTCTCCAGCTAACATCTGAGCTGCTACCATTGTCACCCACCGATATTAAATTGAGACATATTTGTGGTAACAATATATATATATTTTACTCTTCTGAGCTGCCCAGTATTTCTTCATCCGTTCAGATCTTGCTTTCCTTTCTTCATCTATAAACACCCTCTTCGTTGTATTTTGTAGGTCTTTTGTTTAAATCTAATGTTTGTCTTTTAGCTTTGTAATTATTTCAGTTTTAGGTAAATTCCTGTAGGTCGGTCAGGTAAATTCCCAATTCTTTCATATCTTCTCTTTGATCCATCCTACTGATATTTCTTGACTGTCTTGTTTCCAGTGTCCTTATGAGATGACCAAAGAAAGAGATTCTTTTTTTCCGCATAGTATCAGTAACAGGCTCTATTTCCCGATACACCACCTCATTTGGCATAATCCATGCTTTTATTGATACACATTCTGATATTTGTTAAAACAGAAGTGTACAAATTCAGACTTTTCTACATTCATTCTTTTATTTTTGATAGAAAAGGGCAGAAAGTAAAAAAAAAGCAAATACAGTTAAAAATTATTAAAATTAAAATCAATACTTCATAAAAAATTGAATAAAATTAATTTAACTCACCATGTTACTCCGGCTTGTTTCTTAACAGAATATCTGAATGAAGCGTAATACACTCCACAACCACTAATTACAAAAAGTAACCAAAAAAATGTGAAACGATTCACATTATCCAACCTAAATGGCAAATTCTGAAAAAAAAAATCACACTAAGAAGCTAATAAAAAAAAACAAATTTAATTCTAAAATGCTTAATATATTGACTGCCAACTGCCACTCACCCACCAATGCTTGCCTTAATTTAGAAACACTACTAATGCAGTAACACTAGTAATTGTGATGTATTAACAATAAACAAACCACCTATATTTTTTTATAAGCACAGAAATGTATATTATCGATAAGCTAATACAAGGTTTTTTTTTTAATAATTAGGGGCATCCTGACCCCTGTGGGCGCGTGCCTTATGACTAGACTTACCTTACCATCCATCCAGGATTAGCCCAAGTGTCATGCATAAAAATGTTTTCTCTTACAACATGCATCTCTCAGCTGACCTTGGACAAGTGCTGACGTTGATCTTGGCAGAGGCGTGGGCTACTGGTCTCACAACGTTTTATTTACTTAGTTATTCACTTAGTTATTTGACAACACAACAAGGGCATGTGTGAAGTAAATCGTCTGCACATTTTTGATCATTTTATCTCTATTTGTTTTTTGGGAAAAGAAAATGTTGGTTTTATGTTAATCTGCAACAGGAACACAAATTTTTGAAATTGTCTAATGACAGTAACAATGAACGTTTACTGCACACTAAGTACTGGAGAATTTTCTGTTGCACTTAAAGGAAAGGGTAATATTGAAGACCATGTGAAAACAGTTAAACATAGAAGTGCTATTAATGCTACCGTTTCAGCAAACATAAGAGATTTTTTTTTAAAGCTAATGATGGGATAACAATAACAGTGATAATAACAATAATAACAATATCAGTGATCGGGAGTGTGACTGAAGAATATCAGTGACTGAAGCTACATTGCTAGACATGAACTCAGTTTCAAAACAAAATCATTATTTCACCATTTATATTTGATGTGTTCTTTAGAAAACAATTATGTAACACTAACGGTAGATAGCTCAAACCGAAGTGAAGTAAAACTTATTCTGATCGTTGTAAGATATTTCAGTCTGGAGGAGGGAATTCAAGTTAACCTTTAACTTTTGATAAAGTGTCAGGTGAAACTGCTCAAATTTTGACTCTGTACCTTTAGCAGCATGTGAAAAATTACAAACTTGAAAAGTTGGTTTGTTATACTGCTGAAAACAGTAACAGTAATTTTGATGGTGCAAGAGAAATGGGAATGAAAATGTGTTCAGAAAGTTCAAAGTGATTTAGATAGACCTATTTTAGGAATTGGTTGTTCAGTTCACATTGTACACAATTCAGTACAAACAGCATATGATTCTCCACCCCTAGAAATATATATATATATTATATAATATATATATTATAATATTGTTATAATTTTTATAACAATAAAAATTTATAAATATTTTCACATATATAACATATTTGTGGAAACATTTTTAAAAAGTTATCTCATAGCAGCACAAGGTTCCTTAGTTTGTTACCTGCAATAGAAAGAATTGCTTTCCATTTTTTTATAGTCGAAAATCATACTTTGTGACAAATGCCTAAAATTATTATTTTTTGAAAATCTAGATTTTTTAAGTGAACTGTTTATGAAATTTTTATATGGCACTCTACAGTTATTTAATAATGTAGTTCTGAAAAGCATTTCAGACATATTCTGAATTATTTTGTCAACTTTAGGATAGAAAAATCCACAAATTTATACCACATTCTGCCAAAGAATTTCCAAAGAGTTGTGGAAAACCAGTTTTGATAATAGTAAGTTTCAGTGGATAAATTTATGAACTGAAATTGACTGGTCTGATTTAGAAGAAAGTGCACAAGTTTATAATGAAATTATAAAAGATTCTATAAATATTGATGACTATTTGATGAACGTACCTTTGTTGAACCAGGTTATTGAAAAGCAGGTAATTGAACCAGAGAAGTGGAAAGCAATTTTTCAAGTGTTTCAAAAAACTGATATTTCTAAATAGGTTGAGTTTGTGATCTGCAGAAAGGGGTAGACTCACTATCTGCTAAATAATATAATTAATTCAAAACTTTCTCGTTGTGAATGTTATGATGGAAATTAAAACAAACCATTTCTGAAAAAAAGTCATGTCTAGTGAAAAATACAACTGAATAAATAAGTTTAATGTTTCAGTAAACTGTTAAGACTTAGGTAATTTCAAAATTATGTCCTGGATTAGACCCAAACAAATATAGTAAGCCTACTTATGATGATCCTGGTTGCCACACCAGCACTGATGGGCTTTACCAGAGATCGTCTTTTAGATCCTCTAAAACATGATAAACACTTAATCAGACAAAACAAAACAGATTTTCATTAGAACAATTTTCAGTAGAATGTTGCATTTTTTGGTCACAATTTGGATTTATTTTTATGCATTAGCCAGCAAATGGTTATAAAGGCTATAAAATGAGTATAAAGGCCCAATTTATTCCAATTAATTTAAAGTATACATACATCAACAGTAAGTACTATTTTGTCATGCTAGACAATGAAACCCCCCAAAGGGGGTTTTCTCTCTCTCTCTCCATTCTTCAGTTTAATAGCCCCCCCCCTTTCATACTGCTCAAAAGAGAAAGGAAGACACTCGAAAGTTGGGTAGGGAGCCTCATACAATCAGGTTTTGCTTTTTACATGGTACCATAAAAATAAAATTTTTACTTTGCACCATCTGCTGTTTGACAAACTGATGAAGATACAGTACAAGAATGGCCAATTTACAAAGAAAACAATTCTTTACTACTGGAATAAGATAACTCAATAATAACAATTACAAAACAGCTACCAAAAAATAAATAAATTACTAAAAAATCAACAAATCAAACTAAAAAAAGAAAACAACGTATGGAAATAAAAGAGTAAACATTATTATGCAGTATTTAATTAAATAAAATAATGGGTGACCAATCAAGTTTCAGAGTTTTAATTTGTTTAAATATATTTTTCATTTTTTAGAAATAAAAGGAATTTAAGGTTGTCTAATGATGAAGTTCTCAACACAGGTCTTATAACATTGATAGAATTTGTCCCTCAACAAAAATATTAAAATGCAGTCGGGCATAAAGGGCTCTTTCTTGAATGTAGAATACTATTCACAATTACTATTTAGAGATCCTTGACAGCATTTAAATATTTTTGTTGAATAAAATTTTCTTATTGATAAAAGACCTGATAAGAACTTAATAATCATTAGACAAGCTTAAATGTCTGCTAAATTAAAATTTCTTAAGTTGACTGGTCACCCATTATTTTATTTAATAAATACTTTTATTTCCATACCTTGTTTTTTTAGTTTAAATTTATTTTATTTTTTATTTTTATTTTTTAGGTAGTTGTTTTGTAATTATTTAATACTTTTTTATTGATCACTGATATAAATATAATTTAACCAAACTTAACCTGCGCTCGTTTCGCTCGCTAACCTTTACTAATTAACACCGTAATGTTTTGAGTGTTTATTTAATAAATTCAGTAATTATTGCAATTATTTATTAAATAAATACTCAAAAAATTACGGCGTTAATTAGTCAAGGTTAGTGAGCGAACCGAGCGTAGGTTAAGTTTGGTTAAATTATATTTATAATTTAAATAAATAAATATAAATAACCATTTATTAAAATGAGACTGTTCATTTTCCACCGAATTCAGATTGATTTCCACACGTAATCTACTTTACTTTCGCATGCAATCTTAAATTGAGTAAAAAGTCTGACGTTGAAATCTTTTATTCTGTATAGTACATAATACATGCACTCATAATACACTACATCATATACTACAATGTTTATTTAAATAAATTTGAAAACTGCTCAATCAAAAATTATTAATAACAATTAACTCAATACAAATTTCAATTGTTAAACAATCATCGCTAGACACTATGTAAAAAATACATATTCAAATAAGTAAATAAATTGTAAAAAAAAAAATAATATAAACTGTCCACATAGATTAAACAAAATTTCAAAAGTAATTCCTGTTTATTACAATATTTTTTTTTAAATTAAGGGTTTCTAATGAATTAATGAACCAAATGGTACTTTCTAGTTTCAATCTTTCTTTTGGTTTGCCAAACATATCCTACATTATAATTATTATCTTTAACATTAATCTATAATTACATGTCTTTCAACAAATTTATCTTTAGTGTCTACTGTGCAGAATTTAATTTCTTGGACGATGCCACAAAGTAACCGTAAAATTGTTTTTTTTTAAAAAGCAATTTTACTTTCCTGTTGTAAAAGGGCTGCAATTTTTCATTTTGCTTTCTCTGCTCTGTCTTCTCTACTGTTTTTGAAACAAGATTGTTTTGTTGTATTTGTTAAAACTGATGTATTCCTTTGCTGTACTAACAAGAACATAATTTATATATATATATGTGTGCATGTGCGCGCACGCATATGTGTATGGACATCAGTTACATATAATTAGTTACTGCCTATAAATACTCATCTGACTAAATGTGAAAGTTTAAAACAGTAAAAACATCACATTATTTTCACATCAAGACAAATATGGGTACTTCTCTTTACACTGTCTAACCTAATCTTAACTTGTGTCACACCACATTGAATATAGTTTAAAAAAACATTTTTAAAATAACAATGAGGAAAATAATTCCAGACGTAAAAATATGTTTTATTAATCATCAAATGACCTTAAAATGCAGTCCAAAAATAAGCAGGAGATGTTATGAGAAGAGTTTGTCATAAAGAACATTATGAGAATAGGCAACTGGCTAGGAAAGTACTAAAGTCACATTTCATTTGGACAAGAGAGTTGATTATGTTTAAGATTTTGTAAATACGAATTAGATATCACAAGAAAGTTTTATAGATTTTAGTTAACTATTAAGGGAAGTATGCTTGTGGAAAATAGAAAGAATAAGTTCTGGTAGGATATTATTGTTATTGATATTATATCTTCTGAAGATATTTTTGGCAGCATATGTCACAGAAACAAATTTTTTAATACAAGTACTGGGCAGAAAAACTAACGCCTACAATAAAACATATTAGGCCAGGCTCTAACAGTATCAGACTGTTGAAAATCTTATAATTTACAGAAAGACTGATATAGATCATTGAAACATTATACAGTTGAGTGGCATTGATCCATTTGAAGCAATTTTAAAAGATATAAAAGAATTTTACAATTCAATTACCAATTAATTATATAAATTTATTTTTTTTAACGTCTTTTTATTAATATACAGTATGTAAATTGTAATTATCACATGTGCAGTTTTTTTTTTTTTTCTTATTAATGAGATGTGCGAGCTTCGACTACAATGATTCATTTAGCCCGAATGGAAATTTGTAGCGTATGAAAAATGACATCCCTGACTGGGATTTGATAACAGGACCTCCAGGTGAAAGACGAGAGACGCTTCACTTGCGCCCAGAGGCTGGGATGCGTAAATTTGTTAATAATCTCGAGCAAATTTAAAAAATTAGTCCAGAAAAAAAAAATTAGAAATTTGTAGGCAATAGAACATCTGAATTTAATAACGGAACATTCTGAGATTTAATAGAAATGACTTTAACAACACTACAACATTCATACTTTAATAAGATTTAAAATTTAGTACAATACATATCAAAACCTTTTATTTCGCAACTTACACCTCCAATAACGCCACCTTCATCATGATCATCGTGCCCATGATCGTCCTTTCCATGAACAGATTCCTTCCCACAAGATCTTCCTTTTGCAATAGAAGTAAAAATTGTTCGATTTCTTGGTAAAGAAATAAAAAGCTTTCTGAATGACATTTTTTCCAATTTAAAAAAAATTATAGTAGGACGATTCTACAGGAACAACAGACCAACAAGATACAAATGAAACAATCATATTAGTTCATAATCGTAAATAGTAACGCCTTACAATATAGGCATAGATGATTGAATTTCGTCTTCTTTTATACTATAAAATATTAATTTATTAATAAATAATATTTTATATAAACGATTAAATAAATCTGTAAGAAAGATTAGCATTTAAGTATTTGCGGACATTTTATAAAAAAAAAAAAAAAAAAATAGAAAATATTTTTTTAATTATCACGATAATTTTTTTTAAAAGTAAAATTTTAAGAAGACTAATAATTTGCATTACTTCATTTTTAGTTATTCAGTGTATACAAATGAAAACGTTTCTAAAACGCTGCGTTCCGATTATACAATAATAGTGTGGTAAAAAATCTGATTGCGAGTACCATACTTTTAAGGCTTAATTTTAAATAGCTGATAAAATTTTTATTATAAAAGCACTTTCTTTCCAGTATTATAACCCTACTCCTAATTACAGTTACCCTTTTTTATGAAAGTAAATTATGTAGCATATGAAAAAAAACAAATCTGACTAGAAATTAAATCAATTGTCTTCCCTGCCACTAATCTCTATTCTTTATTTCTACCTTTTTAAAAATGTATTTCAAAACGTATAACAATCCTTAGGATTATATGTGAAATTTTACATAATATTACAAATTTATCAGGGAGCAACATTGTATTTAACATTAGCTTTACATGTAATTAAAATAACTGTCATGCTTCTTTTTCTTGGAAGGAATTAGAAAGCCTGACTTTACCTGATAGGCACTTCAGCTGTTAAGTTTATTGTGCAGCCAATGTAAAAAAAAATATGATTAGTTAATTCATGCAGCCAGTCAGGTCTTATTGAAACACAACATATAGTGCAGATGGAGAATAAATAAATCTTCATTCTTGCAACTATTCGCAGTTACTCATCTTTAAAATGTAAGCATCATTTGCTGCTACTAGTTTTTACTATTACAATTTTATGCTGTAGATTAAATTCAAATGTACAGTCTTAGTTTTCAAACATGCATCTATGTAATTTTGATTGCAATATATTTTAATACTAGAATAGATTTTCATTCTAATAACTTACAATTCATGAAGTTTAGAATTTGCACTAAGAACTGTGAATATTTATGAAAGCAAAGATTTGCAGTGATAAAAGGGGGTTTGGAAAGTTATCAGCCTAACGCAGAGATGGCAGAAATTATTATATATTTGTCACACATGATCCTTTAGATGGTGTGTGCAAAGTTTCAGGTATGTATATTTAGTTTCTTGTTTGTGGTAATAAAGTTCTGACATTTTCTGAAAAATGGATAAAATTGAAGTTTGAGCAGTTACAAAATACTTTGTTTTAAAAGGTTATTCCTGAAGAACATACAAAACATTAAGATTCTACTTTAGAGGATTCTTTATCTTTATTTTCAACAGTAAAAAAGGGGGGCTGCCTAATTTAATCATGGTTGTACATCCACTCAAGAAGATGAACGCATGGGATGTCTAAAAATCGCTACAACTGGCAAAATCATCACAAAAATGTATGCCATAATAAATGATAGCCAATTGAAGGTATACAAGCTCACTGACATGCCAACAGGCTGTGTCTGCTACATTTTACATGTTTCAGGTATGAAAAAGCTTTATGTTCAACGGGTGCCATGTTTATTAACCCTACAAGTGCCCATTATTAAGAACAGCCTGTGTTGTCAGCTCAAATTTATCTGTTTTTCAGCCTTTTGATTATTTCTTTACAACTTTGCTGTTTATAGGAGCACTGTAAGATAAGATATAGAGTTATTCAGAAAGATTTCATCTTTCAAAATACCTAAATATCAGTAAAAGACTGTTCATTAAATGTAACAATAAACATAAAAATTCATGAAAAATACAAAAAAATAAAATTTGAGTACTCGCAGAGAATTATACATAGACAGCAAGAATTTTCCTAATATAAATTTTTTTTTTGTAGTTTTTTGCAGTTGTGTATCAAGGTTTCATTGCAATAATTGATATTAGTACAAGGTAGAAGCAAAAAACCATCTTGCACTACAACATTCAGTTCACTGCACTACTCACCACTGGACACAACAAAATACATAAAACTAACTTATAGGCTTGTTTAATAGAGTTGCACTATTTACATTAGGATAATTTAACAAATTTATTTCAGGCATTTTTCTGCTTTTTGTCACCTAATGGGCAGTAATAATCTAGTTTTTGGGAACAGTTGTGATTGACTCCTACATTACAACTTGGGCACCAAAATATTGGCCTATTTCTTTTATTTTCTGGACCACAGACAATACATTTTCTTTCCTCTCTCTCTGGAAGGTTAGAAAAAAAAAAGATTTTTTGTATCTCAATAGATTTTAAGTTTACCACAGTAGATGATGTACATATTAAGTACTGCTTCACCAATTAAATTTTAAAATATTTTTTTCCAGTTATCTCCATAACTGGAAACTATCATGCATAGTGCAGCAACTATCATGTTGCTGCATGGTTAGCAGCAACATGATAGACCTTTTTGTCTTTTACATCACCACCCATGTTTTTATGTATCCAAGTATCATGGATGGTTTTCTTATATCTTGGGCAAATTTAATTTTATGTACTTCCATCTTTGCTGCTTCAGCAAATGAAAGCCGAGAATGATTTTTTTTCTCTTTAAAAGCACAAGATAAGGGCCCCTTTTCTAAAAAATACGGCTTCTCCCTTAGATTGAAATTTATACAGTCAACTTTTTGGGTAGACCTCTGGAATTAGATCTTATAATTCCTGTTGTCATAACTTTACTTTTAAACAACTCTTTTACTAAGATACTGTAATGTAAAAGTTGTCTGTAATGAGGTGATATCCCTAATGTTCTACTTTGAAAACATTTGTTAAAAAACAGTACAGCATTAGTCATCCCAAGTGAATCTCTAGTAGCAAAGAAATCTTTACTACTGTACAATTAAGTGTACGTGACATATCTACTGGAACTGTCACATAATTGAAGTTTCTTTATTCCAAATTGTGAGTGCCATTTATTAAATTTTTGATGCCGATACGCTTTCATCTACCATTTGATTTAGTAAGGAGTGCCTTCCATTTCCAATTAAAATAAGAAAGCAAAAATCTTAAACCAGGGATCAAACCCTTCATTACCTCTAGGAATCAAATTATTATTTGAAATATGGATGTAATGATCAATCAACTGAAACTCATTTTGTGCCATTACGTCACTAAAGAAAGGCATAACTTGTCTTTTCGAAGATGTTACAGGTCTCCATTTGTGAGTCTACTAAAAGGATGTTTCTAACCATTCTTTCATGCTACCTGCCTCTTGTTCAACACACAAGTTAGATTCTGTTGACCAAAAGTTATTATCAAACATCATAGAAAAATAAGAAAATGGAGAAGTTTTTGAATAAGTCAAATATTAGGTCTGTCCTGGATGATGAATAGAAAAGGGAATTTCACTGTGGTTTGTTTGTTTCAGGTGGAATAACTTTGATCCATATTTCATTGTTATTACCAGTTGAGAAAGACCTAGGTTCTTTTGGTAATATGTTTGAAAGATAGTAAATCATTGTCATCTAAGTCAATATGTTTGAAAGATAGTAAATCATTGTCATCTAAGTCAACAAAAGAAGTAGAAGAGAGCCGATTGTCAGTAGGTACTCCAACAATGACATTAGATGAAACAGTGATATTTGACGTTATGTTTTGAATACCAGTATCAATATTTTCTCCTACCTTATTATCTTTACCAGTTAACTTTTCATCAGAAATATCAAAATCACTTTCTTCACAATCTATAAGAGCCAAATCATGACTTAAAGACTTTATTGCGCAGCCAATGTAAAATAAATTAAGATGAGTTAATTCATGCAGCCAGTCAGGTCTTAATGAAACACAACATATAGTGCAGAAGGAGAATAAATAAGCCTTCATTCATACAACTATACGCAGTTACTCATCTTTAAAATGTAAGCATTAAAACAAAAGAAAAATGTAAGCAATTTTCAAAACAAAACGCCTAAACAAACTACTAAAAACAACAAAATTACATTAGCCTATTTGAAAAACACATTAAACTAAATAAAAGACTGTTTAACTTTAAATTACTGTATTAATAATAAACGCAAAACAACTGAAAAACTAGCACGCATTACACACGACTGTAAACAAACCAATCAAATCGAGGCTATATTCACAATACTATATATCACCTACCGCTTGGTCAATTGCAGATATTTTTATATCAATGGAATACGTATAATTTTTTTCTATTCAAATAATTATAAAAAAAAAAAACAAACACAGAGAAGCACAGACTAGTAACAATTTTTTGAGTCTGTTCAACAGACTTTGGCACCAGAGACCAGTAGATTGGCACTTGTAGAGTTAACAGTCGACCAAAAAAACATTTGACTGAAAAAAAAACATTTCACCTTTTGAGGGTATTTAAAAGCAATTCCACAGTTTCTTTGATGTTTTATTACAGGTGATGAAATACGGATTCACTATTACATGTCAGTAGTGGGAGCAGGTAAAAGTGTGTCAAAGAGAAAAAAACTGTTTTTTCATCTACAGAAAACTGTTGGATATGTTTTTTGAGATTCTTGTGTTGTGCAGTTCTCATAACTGCTTGGTAAAAATCAGGACCATTACTGGGTAGTATTATGCTTCACTACTCGACTCCATGTCTGGCCAAAAAGAAAGTGCTCTTTCACCACAATAATGCTTCTGCACCCATGTCTTGGGTTGTTGCCAAAATCCATAACCTACGCTTCTACATGTACCATATCTTGAAGTAATCGCTCACTGAATGAAAATTCAGTTCAAATGATGAGGTCAAAGCTTTAACAATCGCTTACTCTGTACAGACAAATTGCATTACACTTGCAAGATGAGTACGTTGAAATATTTCTGAAAAATCTTGTTTTCCTTGTCAGGCCAAGAACTTTTGAATGCTCCTCATTAAATACTCTGTATTTTATTCATTATAAATCTAAATAAATAGCACATGAAATTCTTTCATGTGCTATTTATTTAGATTTATAATGAATAAAAAATTCTAAAAGCAAGTAGATCATCCAATCTGTCAGTGTTAAAGTCCACATGGTTAATAAGACTAGTACCATGGCAAAAATTGCCCACCTTTATAGACGTACATAAATCAGTGCATGGAAGGGTTAAATAAGTAAACATTGTATATATTTAAATATGATACATTTATTATAACAATAACAAATTAGTCTTTATGTTTTTTCTTTTTTTTCTTTTTATGTAAAATTTCTCCTCCATCTTCAAAATCTTGAATCAAACTGTAATGAACTGCAATCAATAAATCAACCTATTAACATTACAAATACTATTTACAAAATATATGAACATAAAAGTAATCCTTGACTTTTGAACATAACTTTATAATGGATCAAAGAGGACCCAAATGATCTGCTGATACAGATGTATAGGAATTTATGTAAATATGGTTAATTTTTATTAGACATTATTTTAAGCTTACAAAAATTCAACAACGTTTTAACACTATTCATATTTACTGAATATGGGAATATAAATTTTGTTAAAAATATTTCATTAAAAATACAGATTTTTTTTTATAAATGTTCAAATTCATTTGAATAGAAAAAGGTAAAACAAGTGATTTTATTGATTCATTCTATATTTTCGAATGAATAATAGTTCCAGAGCTACCTCCATCATCAGTTCTTTAATAATAACCCTGAATATTTGAAAAAAAAAAAAATAGTTTCATGTAATTGAATTATAAGTAAATGTTATGAACAGTGTAGCCAACTGGATACACACTACCTCCTGAAGCATTTATAATAATCTAACAACAAAATATCCAATCATAGTTCAACTTCAGATTCTTACATTCTTCTGCTTATGATTTCAATAATTATTATTATTGCTTTTAAAATTTCTTTTATATTATTTACAGTTTTCTAAGAGGCCCATTTTTATCTGATATTACTGCTCATTCATTAGACAAGAAGCCTTGAATTATTCCACAGGCAGTGGCTATATATGGCTAAGAATGTACTTACTGAACCTTTAGGTCCCACTGCTTTAGCACTGTACTAAAAGGATTCAACCTACACTCACTCAACACAGATAATGGTTAAGAAGAAGTCAAGGATTAGAAAAAGAGTGGGTAGTGTACAGAGTAGGTATAGGCGTCACCCATCGCAGTACTTTTATTGCCTTGTCCAGGACCTTTAGCTATGATAGCTGTTTTAGCATTTCATTTCCATATGCATTTACATCTCTAAAAATCCTCTTTTAAGTGACCTATTAAAATGTATATTTTAATAATGCGAGTCTTTTTTACGCATTGTAATATTGTTTCTTTGTTTCCCATGAGTGCTGATTACTGTCTTAGGATAGATTAACTATTCATATCTAATTAATGAATGGTTCTATTATTTTCCAATTCATAATTAACATATAGTTGGTTAGCAAAAATATTACATTTATTTTATATTACGAAACGCGGCTGAAATGTTATGCATGCTGAAACGTAACAGAAGAAGAAAAGGTTGCTCACTTTACTTTAGTAAAGTGACAGGTGCTGCCATCCTTAGTTTCAATCCCCTATTACTAATATTCTACAACTTGTTAAACCATACCCTCCCACTTTCTATCAGTAGCTACGGTTATGAAGTTAAGTACACTGCTATGTCAACACATCTTGAAAAAAACCGTGCAGTGATTATGCATCATTATAACTTGGAAGAAAAACAGCAGAGTATGGAATAATGGCACTACAGCTTGCTACAATCAAAAAAATTCCAAACAACCCTCAGCAAAAAAATATTTTCTAGATAGTGTTCTGGTATTCCAAAGATAAATATAAGTGACTGGCTGGAACCAGTGTCAACTAAATTCTGTGCAATACATAGAGACATTAAAAACACCTTAGGAGATGTGTGTGTGTGTTGTGGTCAACAATCCATGAGAACTGATGATTCAGCAACATGATTATGCTTGGCCACACACACTGCGTGCAACTGCCAAGGGTCTTGTAAAATTGAAATTTGAACATTTCCTATAACCGCCGATCACACTCACCAGATTTGGCATCCTGCAATTTTCATTTCTTTCTGCAATTAAAGAGGGTTGTTACGGATAATCAGTTTACTATGGATGATGAACTAAAGGATACAGTAAGGTCACTGATCAAGCAAAAGTTCACCAGCATTCTTCATTGACAGAAAGAGAAAACCGGTTCACCATTGGAAGAAATATGTAGTAGCAATGATGAGTATGTTAAAAATAAGTGTAGTAAATTTTTTTTTAGTAAATAGAATATACTTTTATGCAGTGTTTCTTCCATTAGATTATCTCTTTTCATTTGCTAGCTATGAGCAACTATGAATTATATTTCAGCCACCCTTTGTATAAAAATCTAAATTTTCTAATGAAATACAAAAAAAAAAATTCCTTAACAAAATGGTTGCAAAGAATTAAAAAAAAAACATTAATCAGAGAAAACATGTAAACGTAACAAAACACGTAACAAAATGGGAAAATACTGTAGGTAAAAAGTAAAATAAATTTAAAAAAGATACAAATACAATAATAAAATACCTTTGTACAAATTTACAATCCTTACTTCTTAAAACTATCAATATTTACAGTAGTAAATATAAATAGAAAATATTACACTGTTAATATCTCTTTCCAATTTTATTTTGACAATTTACACATGCCATCTACTTTTCTATTACTTAGCCAACCGCATCAGTGGTTGGCTAACCAAAGTTTTCTTCGTGCTAAATGCATCTTATTCTAACAATTCTGTTGAAATAAGAGAACTCTAACTATATTGTTTAAGAAATTATGTTAAAGTTAATCTTAAAAAAAATTCAAGATATTTTTGTCACTACTTGTACTAGTTTCACAGTAAATTCAAACACAATATGTGTAGAAATAAATATCTGTATTTAAAAACACTTAAAACTAATTTTTAATTTTTAACAAAGTTATAGAAGTCTGAAATAGCAGTAACACATCTCCATCCTTGTTTCTTGTTTAAAAAAAGAAAGAAAGCAAAGCAAGGGTTGTATAAACAAAAGGAGTGTCTTATTTATGTTTAATAAAAAAAAAAAATTATTACTGCTCTTTAGCCAACACTTGCCCCTCTTCCAAATAACAAACTCTTTCATTTCAACATAGTTTTAACTATTTCATTTCCACTTTATCTTACATTTCAGCACAATATTATTTTTTTATCGAATGCAGCTTCTGATCTCTTTTCTTATGTTTTTGAACTGGTCTTCAAAAATTCAAGCAAAGTAAATATTTCACAAGAAATTTTAAAACTACGAAAATAAAGTTTGAAAGTAAATGAACAAATGCCAAAATGTATATTGTAACGTTCAACAATATGCACTGTTAAAAAAAAAAAAAAAAAAAAACACTAAGAAATTAAGTACTTACTGATGTTGATAAAAGAAAATAATTTATAAAATCTCATACTAAAAAATGAAATAAATTTTAATATGATGAATTGACTACTAAAGGCAATCACAGTTCATATATATGCTTTTAATCAGGCAATTATTTCTATAAAGGCACTTTCAATAATTAAGACTGTGAAAATTAAAAAATTTTCTGAATCAGAAAAACAACTTCAGATAAATATGTTGGACTTAACAATAAAATATTAGATTAAGATTACTTAAAAACTACTATCCTTATACTAGCTAAAGTTGAAAAAGATAAATTCTCAAATTTGTTGGTTGTGTGATGCTGATGAAACAGACCTTCACTGTAAAATCTATGTTGCATAGACTGCTATAACCAAAGAAGAGAAAAGAATGTTTGGTTTTAATCCTGCAAAGACCACATAACAATTCAGAACCAGATCATTCAATTAAAATACTGTGGTTTAAGTGCAACTAAAATAAATGCCTGCAGAACAATTTTCTGTATTCAGTTGCACTATAAATGGCTCCATTCATGGTTTATAAATTTATAATTTCTCTCCAGCAGTCAATAAGAACATTATAGCAAGGGAAGGGGTAAGTTGTAACCTTACTGCTGTTACAAAAGCAAGCACTAAAATAAATTGATGTTAAACCTACTGCCATAATTATCTTTGTCTTCATTAACAGATTCTTCTTTATGCTGCTTTTTCTTTTTCTTTTTCTTTTTAGATGAACTGAGGCTGCTACAATCAGTGATAGTTTCACTATTATAATTAGATATTAGCTGCTTTTCATTCGCTAGAAATTTAAAACAAAACAATATAAGTTACAGTTTTCATTAAACATTGAGCAAAATAACTTTACTATAAAATATAGCAAAGAAATAATAAAAGAAAATGCGCTAAATATGCCTATCGGTATTATCTTATAAATTACTAAAATTATAGGTTTCTGATTATTATAAAGCCTTTCCGCTAACCATTAATTCATTTATTTTCTGCCTCCTGATACATGTAAAAAAATAATCATTCTTTTAAATTGAAATTTCTAATTTTAATTCATAATATTTTAACAATTTTCTTATTCTATATATATATATATATATATGAGTGTGTTTTTTTTAATTTAAGATAATGCCACGTTGTAAAAAGACTTTAAAATCTTTTTATAAAGACTTTTTAAAAAGCACAGGGGGGTTGTTAAAACAGGCAAAGAAAATAAATTGTACTAAACAATTTTTTAATTTTTCTTTGATAAACACTGTGTTTAAAGAAAATGAAGTACAGGGCATAAACAGATTTTACACAATTATATCTTTTATATGTGCATTTCAGGTTATTAACCAGACATAGTAAGAATATATCAGTATATAATAATAAAAAAAGCGCAATAAAAATTTACATTTACAACAAAGTAAGATCAATGAAAAAAACTGAAGTACTTAAATCACTTAAGCACAAGAAGCATTGGCCTTACTGCCATAACAGAACCTTCTCCCTTATTTTAATTACTTATCTTTTTTTAATTTTAATTAAAAGCGTTTTAATTTTTCACTTTTAACAGGCTCAAATTATATTTGTATTACATTACTAAATAGTTATTAAAAAAAATTTAGTTTAAAATGATGTAAATAAACTACTCTACCGACTTGTGCTTATCTAAGCACTTCTAGGATTGAACAGAATATTATTTTAATGTTAATAAAACTTATACTTCTAATTTACATTAAACGTTACAAGAAAATATTCTAAGATCTTTTGATGCATCCTTGATTAGAGATGAGTGATGGATCCATCACTTCTCATTAAAAATGAAATAAAATTTATGGAATAAAATCCTTATTAATTATTTAGAAGCTTTCATCTAAAAAATATGCCAAATAGTTCCCTCTGCTGAAAAGTGGTACTAAATTTATTTATATATATATATATATAATGAAATGAAATATAAGCAGTATATAATGAAATGCTCAGCACGCACATCCTACAGTCTAAATTGATTCTTTGTGACTGTGGATACGTGAATGGCCAATGGAAGAGACAACCTGGTGTAATGGAAGTAAATGTCAAATGTTAGTTTCTTTGTAGAAGGTGTAGAAACATTAATTCTATGCTATGTCAAGCGGTTAAATAAACAAAAAGATTATGGTGAAAAGTAGCTCTTGCAGTGTATGTTCAGAAATAAAAAAATCGTCACAAATGCTTATTTCATTAATTCCTTTCTTATAGATGCAAATTATATACAAGAGCAAGTAAAAAGGTTTTTTTTTTACTTCCTCTTGGTACATGTGCATGTACAGTACACATTTACTTACAAATCTGTAAAAAAAACATTTTTACTTCCTCTTGGTACATGTGCACGTACAGTACACATTTACTTACAAATCTGGTCTACAGATTCATCATTTACCGACTTTCCTTCTCCAGTTTCTGCATTCAGAAATAAAAAAATTGTCACAAATGCTTATTTCATTAATTCCTTTCTTATAGATGCAAATTATATACAAGAGGAAGTAAAAAGGTTTTTTTTTACTTCCTCTTGGTACATGAGCATGTACAGTACACATTTACTTACAAATCTGGTCTACAGATTCATCATCTACCGACTTTCCTTCTCCAGTTTCTCCTTCACAATTATTTATATCTTTATATTTATCCTTTTTCTTCTTTTTCTTTTTTTGTTTATTTATTTGAGTTATTTCATCAGGTTGTAGTTGATTATTATCAATTACATAGTTATCATTAACCGCACTGAAATCTACAACAAAATTTAAAAAAAAAACAAAAAAAAATTAATTTGTAGAAAATAGTTATATTTTATTTAATTTATTAACTTAGTGGCAATAATTTTATTTTCCTAATTAAATATACGGAAATATGTTCTCAAATTACCTTGCAATCATATAACTAAACGCTTATGTTTTAGATATACCTAAAAATAAATCCATTTTCACTAAATACTTTCTGCATCCTTTCATTTCAATGATACTTCCAAGATGTTCCATTAATTGTGGAACAGGTTGTATAAAATACAATTATCATCTTTACAGAATCTATACTTCTGAACCCTTTTTAGAATAACAGTTTAATAAAAAATTTCTTTGTTACAAAAAATAAGGAAAATGTTAAATACTAAATAGTCTTTTATATTTTTTTAATTTTTCACTGCTAAGCAGTTTTTTTAAGAAACACTTTTAAATAATTGCTTAAGAGATATTCTTAAATAACTTTTTTGTTACAGCCAAAAGTTTTTGTCAAAATTTTTTTTTTAATACTCCTTAAAATAATGTCACAAGCCTATCCTTAACATTTAAAATTTTTGAGTTCCCCCTCATGAGGGTTCACTGAGTGCTTGGGATGTGGTGGTCTCATTCCAAAAATATAATTGTACACTTTTTATAAAACGTTCAATTTTCTATAAAAAGTTTTTTCCTATATTTAACTATTGAAAAGTTATTTGGAGGGTGGGGAGGGGTGAAAAGCGCTTCGGTTTATCATCTCCCTAACACAATGTAAGTTTTAAAAAATTAAATGTTAAAATTTCACAACTAAAGATTAAATTAAAACAGAAACATGTTTAAAAACAATTAAAATATAACTTAAAATGAAAAAAACGTTAGCGTAGGCCAATGGTTCCTAAACTTTTCCGAGTTGCAGTGCCTTTTTTCAATTAAAATTTTTCCATAGCGCCCTACCCTATGTAAAAGTATGACTACTAGTAAGCAAGAGATAAAAATACATAAAGCTCGTGCATATTCATTATTTTTTTACTTTACTAACATTAATTTAATAATTATAAGTGTCTTTGTTCAATTAATTATGAAGCTTTTAAAATATTTCACAGCACCCCTGTGAAGAGACCGCAGCGCACAATTTGGGAATCACTGGCATATGCTAAAATCAAAAATAAAAACACGAAGACATATCACATCATATATCTGATTAAAATAATAATATTACAATCTGCTTTACGGCAGATAACATAAACAGCTGAAACGGTAAACGGTAATTTAACTATTTTTATTAAAACGGATGATCCTAAGGAATTGTAAAACATAAGATAACTTCATATCATCATCCCCTCGAATAATCTGAACCTTAGCACTCAGTTTAAACTTGCGGCGCAAAGTCTCATAACATATAAAATCCACAAGGATGCGGTGCACTGTCAGTTAGCAGTTGCAGAGAGCACAAACTGGTGCATCTGTTCCTAAGGATTCCCACAGTTTATTCAACATTCTGCACACACTTACTGAATGGTACTGTGATATTATAGCAATAATATGGTACTTCCAAAAAGTTATCAAATATTTTTTCAAACAATTATGAAACAATATTAAAAAAATATCCTCACCATCAAATGTTGATAACAATTTATGTGTTTTCTTTTCTTTTGATCTTCTATCTTTCTTTTTTTTAAATGTGCTGCTTTTATTTAAATACTCTAATGCTGCTTCCTGTTCACTAAAATCTGAAATAAATTAAAAAAAATATTATTACCAGAAAAAATAAGAAGGTAATATATAAATTTTTATATTAATTAATGAAAAAAATAATGCTACCACAAATTAAGAAAATTCATTTAAAAAACGTATTACAAATGATAAAAAATACATCAAGATCTTCAAAACTATAGTCTTCAGAAGGCTATCTGACAGAATGGATTTTAACTCCATTTGGATACATCCACAACACACACAATTCTGAAGATGGAGAAGGCTGTTCCTTCAGGATTCAGTAACACAAAATTTTTAAGCTCTTTAATTTCTTTGGAGAATGCAAATCAATTCTTTTTCCCGTATAATTAAATCATAAATACAAAATTGTCGATCGGTAAAGTGCAGCATGGCACCACCACAAACAGATTTTTACAATAGACCGGTTGTTCAATAATGCATGCTACTCATTCTTTTGATACACCTATCTGGGTGGTGATGCAACGATCGTTTTAAATCTATTCATCCACTTTGCTATTGGTGATTCTCATCATGCTGTGAGATTCATTCTCAATATTCACTTTATTAGCTCGACTTTTGATGCACAAAATTTTATTCCAAGCCTACTTACAGTACTTTTATCAACAGTTTATTCACCATAGATGGATTTTAGAAGGCATTACTCCTCTCATAATATCTTCTAAAAGCATTGTCTTGTAAATGCAATTTAAAAGTTTAGATTAACAAGTATGATATTAATAAAAGAGTATGATGGTTTTTTAAATCTAAGTTTCTTAATTTTCGTTTAATTTTCACCTACAATAAATATATTATTTATAATCCATTCATTATTGTTAAGTTTAGATTCTATTACCATGATTCTTGCTATAATCTTTTTCTCATTAGTATAATAAAATTGAAATACAAGAAATGTTCATGTAACACAACTTACTTGTATACCTCTATATCCTTGCCGAAAATTGTTCATTTATAAACAGAACACTTACAATAGGGCTGATTCAATTGTTTCTGCTCAATTTTCAAGTTATTTTTGTAACGCCATAACAGTTATATGCTAGATTAGCTTCAATAACTTTTTTTAACAATGCCATCGTTACTATTTGAATTAAAACTACTAAAAACACTACATCATCATGCAAATCACTTATTTTTGCATGACTTTTATAAAATACATAATTATATAAATAGCTTGATTACATGATTTCATCAGAACTATCTTTTTCCTTAACTAAAAGTGTGAGTAGTATAATCAATAATAAAAAAGTAAAATAAAATAAATTATTCATCTACAGTCAATGTCGTTTTAGAACAATCTTAACAAGATAACAAGAGGAGTAATGCTATATTTGTTACCAGAAATGTTGCCTGAAATATGGGAAATATTTTACATTGGGCTGAGTGCTGTGTACAATATGAAGGAGGAAATTTCAAACAATTACTGTAACTGAAGTTTGTTATTTTGTTACCATTTATCATTTCATGTATTTTATTTTTCTTTTGTATTGTTATATTAAGAATAATGTTTATTAGGCACAAAATAATATGATTTTTTTTGTCTGTTTTGCTTCAATAAAAAACCGATTTTTAAAAGTTATTATTTACTTTTTATTGGCTATATTTAAATTAATTTTCTCAGAATTAAATTCTCTGCAAGAGTTGTTACTAAATTTTCCACATTTACTGTTCATTTAACGAAGCTATTGTACTACAAACCTAAAAAAAATTATTTTTGACATTGAATTTTGTGTTTTACATTGGATATCTTAAAAACCTCTGGAGTTACACAGTTCTGGGACTGTTGCATCCCATTTCCCACCTCAAATTACATAAGAAACCACCAACTTTATTTCTTAATTTGGGTCCCAAAAATTACAGTAGGGCTTCTTTTTATTACAAGAGTTGAAATCTGGGTGAAAACAAAGTGTTTCCAGACCTATATTTATAAAAACTTTTTTCATTATTTTTACCAGCAGAACAAACGTTTCTGTTTTTTTCATGGGACACAGTGTATAAAGCAAGTCAGATAAAAAAGTAACATTACACTTGCTATCACATATTAATCAGTAGTGATAGTATATGTAAAGATCATGAATGAATATCATTCAATTCAAGAATTTAATACTAATAAGCAAACTACATCTTTAATTTTTTAAATTATAAATTACATACAGAAGCACGTTAGTCTACCTATAAATTTATTTTATTATCTTTTTTCTACGTCTAAAATCGTTAATGCTTTTATTTTACATACCATTTTAATGTTATTAAAAAAACATACCTGAAAAGATGTTAAAACATGTTTTTTATTAGCAATTTTAATCTGAATAAGTACAGAAAATATGAAGATATAAAGAAGAATATGTATAATTATTGAGTCTGTGGAAATTATTTACTCATAATCAAACAATTAAAGCTCACAGATGTAAAGATGTTTCATGCAAAAAATTTATCTTAAATGTTAAATATCAATTACCTGCTCCAAGCAAAGGATGTCGTAGACGCAAATTACTCGGCAAAGTAAATTCAGTACTCGATGTAAATTTAATAGTTTGAGGGGTCGGCAACGATAACCTTTCCTCAATTTTAATTGTTCCACTTGGTTCAAAAGCTCCTACAAAAAATTTGATAAAATAAACTTTTAATTACTAACTTAATAAAATAATATAAATATACAACGTAAACTTCCCACTTGTACGTCTAGCCGCAATTTAAAACCAATTAATAATCTTACAGTCAGTATATATCAGATATACTGCATTCCACATGGCTTGCTGATAAAACACTAAACTTCTAAACAGGCTGACTTATAGACAATTTTAATATTTTTCATCTAAATAATGAACTCACAGCCAACCCAACTGTAACAGAAAATCATTCAATGATGAGGATAGATTAAGAGTTGATATGTTGACTTCGACAACAGCATCTTAGCTTTGTGCTACACACCTTGTACACAGCAGACTGTAAAATGAGTTCATCATTTAAAATTTTTTTAGGTAAGAGAGTGTGAATGGTTCATAAAATATGGTGAAACACTTTATGTTTTTCATAATTTTATCAATCGATTAATACAGAAACTTAATTTACTCGATGTGAAAACACATCTAGTAAACTACACCTCTAAGAAGGAAAGAAATGACTTTTCTTTTGTGTAAGAAAAATCATATGTATTTGTATAAAAAAGATAAAAAGCTAACAAAAAACATTATAGTTCATGGCATGTGTCCACATGAACATTTCTCACTTATGTTTTTGTAAAAAAAAAAACAAAACACACGAATTGCAATTTATTGTTCATAATAAATCTGTTGCTTCCCACAATCTGTGTCAGTCTTATCTTATGGCTGTGATTCATATAAAGCACTTGAGGAACTAGTCAATAGTTGTTTCTGCTGAGAATGATGATGTTCAATGTGCAGCAGTCCTTACTGGTGAACATAATGAGGAGGCCTGTCCGCCTTTCCCTGGTAGACCAGACCAAAGTAAAGTTCATAATGAAACAAAGTTAGGGGTATGAACTAAGTTGAGTTCACTAAGGGAACTAGGACTAAATTTTGTTGTTGTGAACAACATTTCTGGTGGTATGTCTTTGTTAAATTGCCTCGTATTTCGAGACATTTACTAGAAACTGGCTCAAATTAAAGGTAGAATTAGGTGCGGGGCTTGTGCTTCTGCGAACTCGGTTAGCTAGTTCAGAGGGCAACAATGTAGGACATTCAAGATGTTCGGACGAGGCCTACAGCGAAGGCAAAGCTGAGTTTGAAAATCACCGATGTAAATGTCTACTGCGGCATTTACATCGGTGGTATCCTGAGGCCTGGCTTATTACTATGAGATGTAAAAAGTTAGAGGGCGAAAAATGACTACCATTAAATCCCATCAGGGCTAGGAATTAGGAGGGGTGGCGACTGGAAGTGTGACAAGGCATACTTTCCCTACGGGTTGGGACGGTAAACACAATGAAAAATTAATTGTTGGGCTGAACGTCAACTGTATTTGGCTGAACTTAGTATACTCATACATAAGAATATGTTTGGCTCAGAGAAGAAAGCAGTAGAAAACCACTTCACTCCTAATTTTCCTTAGTAAAGCTGGCATAGAAAGCCTTGTTATCTTGAATGTATCTGCCAGTTTCATAACACATATCACATGTCAGATTACCTATTATCTCTTTATTAACACAACAAAGATATTGTTCAATGTAAGGCATAAACACCAGCAAGTTCATTCAGGTAAAACCTTCATTCATTACACAGTTCAAGGTAATGTAAGCAACATATAAATATTTGTTTACATATAATAAAATTTTATAAAAATAAATTTATGAAAAAAGTTAAATATACTTTCAAATTAAAAAAAGGTAGAAAAAAATTAAATGATATGATCATAGAAAAAGAAACAAAATTTTAAGTACATCAAAAATTGTTTAGATAATTTAATTAGAAATTAGAAAAGAAACCCTGAAAACAAGGTTGCATGTTAAACCATTCTACATAATTCATGCATGTTTAAACCATTCTACATAATTTATAATTAATATTGTTCAAATTGAATAGGAAGATTCACAATATGTCTTCTGAGGTAATTAATCTTTGTTTACAAGAATGTTCAATATACATATTGTACAGCAGTTAAAAAATTAACACTGCAATGTGTTATATGGAACAAATTAATGTAATCATTGCAGATTAAGGGGCTTGACTCCAAACATAAAGTATTTTACTGTCATCCAAACAAAATCTCATAACTGAAATTTTTACAACAGCATTAAAATGAATTGTTGAGTTCGCAGACAATGATAATATAACATGCTTATACCAATAAAAGGCCCTTATATTGTGTATTAAAAGGGTCTTTACAATTTTATGAATTAATGAACCCAATTATTTGCAAAATTCAAAGCTTCTGTTCAGAAAGTGGATGGTACATAATTCCATCAGTGTTGAAACAATTTTTTTTTCTAATAGTTATAAAACTAAATCAGAAGCGATTTCATTTTAAAAATCAAAATGATCAGAACATTTGTTGTTTATGCCAAATGTTCAAAACTCCTTCCAACTGACAACACAGATGCAAAAACTGCCTAACTTCATGAAAATTTCCATATACATTAGGATTCACAATATTTGAAGAGCTTTAAATTTACATGGGAGTTGGCTACTGGATTATTTTTCAGAAGGATACCTGTATTAAGGAAACCTTTGGGCCCTGTCTATGCTTAAAAAACCTAATTTTCTACCTTTCAGATCACCAAAAATGAATCTTTAAAGAAAAACTGACCTACCCCGTAGATGAGATTCATGAGGATCACTGGATGTGCTAAAGATTTTCTATTAATAGAAAGTGTTTCTGAGTATTAAAATTGCACTGCAATCAATGTTTCAGGCAATTACTTTTAAAGGAAATGAAAAATATATGAAATGTACATTTAGTAGCATTTTAACAATATATTTTAAAATAATTTTAATATTTGTAGAAAACCAGCCGCACAGGAAAAGTTTCATGACTATACTAATGTGGAAAATGATTCTGAAAGAGTCTAGAGTAGTTTTTGAACAGCAGACTTCACTCATTTGTACTGAACTAAATAAATTGGAATTATTGATATAACTGATTGTTGAAGGTGCAAATTTGTAAGCACTTTTTGCAGGAACATTAGATATCACTGATTGATGACTGTCAACTTCCATTACAGCAGCTCTGCTTTTTGTTTGTGTTCAAAGGGAAAAGGATGAAAAATATGTTTATCAAAAACTAATATAAGTATTTAAGAAGATACTGGGAAATGAACAATACTTTATAGCATTATGGTCTCTAAGACAAGCATTAAGCTAGAAGATGGAATAAAAGTATCAAGTATCTTATGATAGCTACTGATTGATACACTGGAAATGAAGGGTAATGTCAGAGATAGATTATGTCAGGAGTGGAAGGGAGACCACATGTTTAGTCTGTTAGCAGCAGTGATTTAGTAATAAGACACTTTCCTTCACAACATTTCTTAGATGTCAATGGAACAGTCAAAATTACAATTCAGTTATTTACTCTCCCCCAAGAAAAGTTACACACACACACACATACATACATATATATATATATATATATATATATATGTATCATATATATATATATATATATATATATATATATATATATATATGTATCATATATGTATCTGTTCAGAAAACCGAACTTTATTTTTTTAATCTTTATTATTAATTTTACAGATTATTGCTCCTTGTCCCCTTCAAAGTCCCCCTCTCCTATTCACACAATTTTCACAGCGGTGTTTCCACTTCAAGAAGCAGTCCTAGATAGCTTCACTTGAAATGGCTTTTAAGGTCCCTGATAAATTTACTTTAATGACAACAATATTCTCAAAATGGTGTCCTTTCATCACTAATTTTAATTTCAGAAATAAGAAAAAATACAAAGAACCAGGTCTGGTGAGTAGGGAGGATAGTTATTGGAAATTTGGCACAAAACTGACGAATTTACAAAGCTGACTGTGCAGGCGCATTGTCGTGGTGAAGGAACCATGAGTTGTCTTGCCACAACTCTGGTCTCTTTTTACGGATTTTTTCATGTAACCATTGTAAAATGCCTCGATAGTATGCACGGTTCACCGTTTCAACTTGAGGCAAGAATTCAAAATGCACAATTCCACTAAAATAACAAAAAAACAACAGAGAGGATCATTTTGACATTTGATCATGACTGATGTGCTTTCTTGGGGTGTGGAGATCCTGTGCCGATCCATTTTGATGATTTAACTTTTGTCTCCGTGTCGTAGCTGTAAACCTGGCTTTCATCTCCCATTATGATCCTTTGCATCAATGTTTCATAATCATAGGCTTGTTCAAGAAGTTGCCAACAAACATCCAGTCTATGTTCTTTCTGCTGTTCGGTTATCAAACAAGGAACAAACTTTGCTGCAACTGATGCATGTTCAATTTTTCAGTCAAAATGTCACAAAATTTTACAATCGAGATGCTAACTTCTTCTGCAAGTTCTTTGACAATCAATTGGCGATTTGCACATGTCAGACCACTGATTTTCTGAATATGGGTATCATCAATTGAAGTCAAAGGGCTTCCTGGTCGAGGGTCATCTTTGATACCGCCTTTAAATCGTGAAAAACATTTGTAACATTGTGTACAACCCAGAGTATCATTTCCATAAACTTGTTTCAGAAGTTGAAATGTTTCTGTGAAAGTTTTCCCCGGTTTCACGCAAAATTTTACATTGCATCGTTGCTCCTGAAAATTATATATTACAAAAACTGCTACTAAACACTTAAACACGTTGCAATCAATGAAACAATAACATGACAACTAAACGAGATATCAAAAATCCAAGAGCAAGTGGTCACAGAGGAGCTTATGTGAAACACAACACTGTCAACTGTTAATCACTAAATATCTTTGTTGGCGTGTAATTAAAAACGTTCGGTTTTTCTGAACAGACTTCATACTTATAGTCAGAAATGTCGTTATTTATTCTTGTAGACTAATTAAAACCACTGACATGTACAGTTATAAATAAAGTAATATTTAAAGCAATGTTCAGAAATCATGGCATGTTGTTGCTTAAACTGTAGCTGTCTCTTTTTGGCAACAAGTTTCCTAAAGATAAGTTTATAATTATATATAATTTATAATAATTATATAATAATATATAATTAAATAATAAAAAGAAGTTTATTTTAAGAAACCGCTTGGCTTTTAATGATGAGGTTACTACCTACTTGATTTTGGAGATGTACAGTAGTTAACGGGCACAGTGCACAGACTGAAAAATCTAAATAAGTTAAGACCAACTGGCAAACTAAAATTTGTCTACCAGCTTTTAAGTTGTTTTTTAATTTTTTAGGGATCACATAATAAAAAGAAATTAAAAAAAAATAACATACTAAGCTCCAGTTTCTGTTGTTCCTTACTGGGCATCAAACAATAAATATTATTGACGACCACGTTTTCTGAAGAATCGATTGCTTTATCGTCTTCATCGCATGAGGAAGGTACAGCAAATGCTTCATACGACATGCTTTCATCATTTTTATTAGTACACGCAGATAAACGAGTTTTTCCTTTCAAATCAAATTTAGTTCCCAATAAACTTTCAACCTTTAACTGAAACAGAAAATATTAAAGTAATGATCATAAAATATAACATCATAACCAAGATAATTATTGCTTATTAGCCGAGGGTTGAGAGAGATCATGAAAAAAGTGGAATACAATACAAACATTTCCTAATGTTTAATTATATTAAATTTAAGTTCAGTTAAATTATAATAATAATTCAAATTACCTAGTGCTAGTTTAAATACTTCTATGTATATCAAAAGAACCCTTACACATCTCACAGGAAAACTGTCCGCCAAATTCTAGAAAATACCATGAATTTTTAAAATTTCATTTGTTTCAACTAATCTCCCTCTGAAATCTTTTACTAAAACTCATACCCAATCAGCAGATTTAAAAAAAAAAACAGTTTACATGTTAGAGAAGGAAACATTTACATTAAAATTACGGATTGCACTAAAATGTATACAGAGTGTTATAACCTGCTTGGTAATTTTGTCAGATGAGCCTATCCTGAAAATTCTGAATGAGAAAAATGAAGATTCTGATTGACTGTGTGAATGAGAAACACAAAGATGAGTACACCTGTGCATAGTTTAGAAAATTTAATTTATTTAAAACTGTCGTAGATCAAAATAAATACACAATCTCAGATATTTTTCCGTAAACTGATATCAACTTCAACTGCATAAATATTCTTTTTGCTTTGCATTACCGTATTTGTGGCAACAACACAACATAAATATTTAGCAGCAATGAAATTAGGATTAGGGTTATGTTTCTTTGTCGATAATAAAATTAAGTAAGCGGAAATAAATGAAATTCTAAAGTTCTTTTTTTTAAATTTGTTAACCAACATAAAGATTGAAAATTTGTATAATCTGTATTTCACATGATTTGCATGTCTAAAAATTAACTTCATAAAAATTTTAAAATATTATTTTACATTATTTTAAGGATTACCTGAACTAATCAAAGAAACCTATTTTAAAATAAGAAAATCTACGATAATAAAGTTAACTTCGTGGAAATTTTTCAACTAATCGAATACTAACTATTAATAGGCAAACAACACTTGTGGAAAAAGTGTTACCAAGGCGTATTCAGTTTTTGCAAAAATTCATGTCTGAATGGGTTAGAGAGTAGTTGTCTAAGGAGAAGGAAGTTCAATTTTTTTGTCAGTCTACTTTCAGTTTTTCTTTTGGTAAATTATATCTAAGCTATTAAATATTAACATTTACTTATCAAAAAGATACAAAATAAAATTGAAAAAATAACAAATCTGGCTAAAATTCAGTCTTACAGATAGTTATGTTTGTTAATATTTATAAATTTTATTCAGGTTTAATTATGTAGTAACAAAAAACACAGGAATTAAATAAAATGGGTTTTGCTTAAGTTTTAATGGAATACAAAGACAAAAAATTAAAAACCATACATTACTACTTACCACAAAAAGTTAAAATATATATAGCATATAAATAATAGTTCCTGCAAAAAATTTTCACTCGCCTACTCATGCAAAATAAGGAGTAAAATTTCTAATACCTTATGAACAGTTCACTTGATTTTGATAGATAAAATACAGACAAATCTCTCTAAATCAATCTCAAAAGACAGTTTTTTTCAAATTAGAAGTTTTCAATTTACAAAGGTTGAATAAAGTTCAAAAATTGAATGTAACAAATGGTTTTACTGGCATATTATAAACTACTTAATGAATTTGATATTTTTTATCTTGAAGTACAAATTTTACAAAAATAAAAAAATCGGAAAAGAATTCATAGTGGATTATCATAAAGTTACATATTATAGTATGTAATAAAAAAAAAATTATTTAGTAATGCGTAAAGTAAAATACAGAAAATTATTTAAAATGTAAAATTATTAATAATTTATTTATACATAATAAAATAATTTTACGTATAAAAAAATTAATGTAAATCTTGTTTATTAAACATCAAGAAAGTAAAACTCATCAAATTAAATACAATTTTAATAATGGACCTGAAACAGTTATGCCAAATCATTAGAAAAAGCATTTTGAAAAATTAAACTCCTGTTTATGTCTTTCATTCATACTTCTTATTTAAGGGAATCAATTTTTATCCCTTAAAAACAAACGTCTTTGACAAAACACAAATGTTTTCATTATTTGGGGATATTAAATTTGAATACTGGTTTTCATCAGACAAAAAGAAAACTGTTAAAAAATATTTTGTTTAAAAGATAGGATGTAGCTACATTTCATGAAAATAAAAATCCATAAAAACTACAATATAAAAAGTAGTGTAAAAAAAAATGCAGAAAAAATTGGTCTGATTTCGTAACAGCCTCAGACAAATTATTATGACATAAAGGTACTTTTGCCAGATGCTAAAGATGAACAAAAAAGCAAACTACTCTTTGATTTATTACGACAAGAAATAGCTTTTAATTAACGGCTGTTGGGAAACTTGAGAAAAAGACGATCAAATATTTCATATGGAGTTAAAGTGAATAAAATTTGCTCTAAGCCCATCCAATCTGTTGAAGAAAGATCGTCAACCATCAATGATGGAGCAGTAAACAAATACCAAATGTTGCAGTGTCAAAAGAGAATAAAGGTGATGAAAAATTCAGACACAGACCTTACAAATCTGTAATGTACAGTGATATTCTGTACACATCCTGGAACAGTATCAAAATAAACACTTGTTTCCGATTTCAAAGATTAATCAAATTCATCGCAACGAAGGTGGATTCAGTTTTCATAGGTAAGATTGAAATTAAATATATTTATTTTAAAGAAAAAATTTTTGTTCACAAAGATCTAAAATACTTCAAATTGTTCCCATAATTTATTCAAATTAAGAAGTTTTCAAAGGGATGTATGTTAAACTTTGAATTCAGGAGGTTTGACTCTACTGAAATAAAAATAAATTTATTTTTAACTAATATATACTTAATTTTTTTTTTACGTATGAGTACTTACAGATTTTGGGCACTGGGCAACCCATATTTCATCATTATCAGACAAATCTTCAACAAATAATAAATCTTGTTTAAATTCTTCTACCACAATACCTTGAGCTAGCTATAAAAAAAATATATTATAACCTTATGATAAATAAATAACATAATGTTTATTTTAAAGTTCAGCAAAAATTTAATAATTGATGGATGAAGCCATTCCATGGATGACATTCCACCATAACAAAAAAGAAAATAAACAAATATGTTAATTTTCTTTTATCAAAATTTAAAAGTAATACAGTAATGTAACCAGAGAACAAGTTACATTGTATATGTATATATGTAACAGCAATCATTCATTGCATTCCTGTTTTAACAGTCATTACATATATAGGGCCTACTTATAAAGTATATGGATTTGAGAAGCAAACGCAAAATGGTGTAGCACCAGATAATAGCGTACAAATGTGACTTTTTATAGCTTTGTAAAATTATCATTGCCAGGCAGCCAATATACATTTGTTCAGCAGATACTTACAATTTTACCATGTATACAATGAAAAAAATGTATTGAACAATGCTGCTACAATAAATTTTGTTCTAAGTTAGGTTAAAACCCAAAGTATGAGGCTTGGCTGATAAATTTTGCAAAATGAAAAGAACTATCAGAATGAAATAAAAAAATGAATGAAAGTACAATACCTTAGTTACAAAATGCAGTATTTATTTTTCAATATAATCCCCGTTTACACTGATACACTTTTCACAATGTGTGACAAGTATTTACGTCCATCAATGAAAAATTCTAGCGGTTTTGTTGGATCCAAGTGGCCACAGCTTCCTTCACTTCATCATCGGTAGTGTAATGAACACCTTTGAGATGAGGGAAGAAGTGGAAGTCATACGAAGCCAATCTGGCAAGTACGGTGGAGGTGGAATAGGTTCAAACTTCAGCTTGTGCAGAGCCATCAGACAGTTGGCGTGGTACCCATCTTGCACAGATTTTACAGTAACCCAATCGCTCAATAATATGGCCTACTCGTTCTTTAGATATGCCTAACTGAATAGCGATGTGTTGCTGGGTGATTTGCCGGTCACTTTGAAGGAAGTCATCCACTTCCTTTCGATGTTTCTCATCGGTCATGAAAAGTCGTCTGCTAGAAGGTGCATCCTCAATTGTCACTTTATCAGCTTCACATTCATGAAATTTTAATGCCCGCCTATTCACAGTACTCCTATCGACAGTTTCACTACTGTAAATTGCTTTTAAACGATGAAAAATATTTGCAGGATTCACATTTTCTGTTAAAAATTTGATCATTGCGTGCTGTTTTAACTGTGTTGACATATTTACTGTACTCGACTCCATTTTAATCGCTACTGAAAAAAACCCGGTAAACAGATTTCAATGCATTATCGCAGGTTTGTAGAGGGGGATTTTAGCTATCATATGCTGTCACATCCAACTCTATTGTACTTTTTGTCTCCATGTAGCACGCTAGTGTGCAAAATTTATCAGCCAAGCCTCATAGAACGATTCCTAAGGTTCAGCAGTCTTTCAGCAATGATGATAAGGGGTTGTATAAATTAAAGAACCAGTTTAAAAATGGCCAAAGTTATATAAACGGTGACTAGTGAACAAACAGACCGTGTTGTTTTTTTTTTACTGCTAAGGAATTACGCATCATGAATATGCACCGGTCATTAATGAAACAAACAATATTACCTGTTATCTTAATGATATGGTTTGGCACAAGAGACCAAACATGTGCGAGTCATGCGAGTGGCGATTGCATTGAGTCAATACTTTTGCCTATTCTCCAAATCTGACCCAGGATTTCTTGGTCGACTGTGGAATCCACCAGGTTCACCGGGCTGATCGGACCTTAAGATATCTGATTGTTTTAAAAGCCGAAGATGTTGATTTGAGAACGCTTACAAAAGCTGAAAGAGTCCTGATTTGAGAGCCTTAAAGGCATAAAAGTAACAACAGTACAGCTGGATTATATGCCAAATAAAGATTTCAGATGTTAGACACAAATGGATAATTTTGAATAAAATTAATACAAAAGCTAACTGATTCGCTACTTTTAACCCTTGGCATATATCAGGTACTTTCTGAACAAACTTTATATATTTAGGCCTGCTACACTCAATTATATTTTACCCGTAATAAAAACAATCAGTCTACTTTTATTTTCTAGTTTTTATACAAAAGAAAATTTCCCAACTTTTAATACATTTTTCAGGTAAGGGAACTTTTGACATTTTTTAGGATATGCAATTTAAAACAAAAATCTTTGTTCGAGACAGATATTCTCATTTCTACTTTAATGAGTTAAACAAGGGTTTCAGAAGATGAAGATGTTTTGAAAAAAAGTTATTACAATTCCCAGAAACAATTAGAAAAATGGTTCAAACACGATTAGTTTTATATTAATAAAGGTAAGCTGGATAAAAATTTAAAAGATAAGCGGGGGAGAAACATGAATGTTTTTCCATTAACTGAATGAAAGAAAGAGAAATATTAAATATAAGTATACAAAAAAATAGGCAAATGTATCTACCTAAGTTTTGGAATTCTACAATTTTTATATAACCCAAAAAAGTGGCAAATATTGAGTTGCAACATTATTAACTATGGTCGTCATGTAACATACAGACATAATGTTAATTGTAAAGTGTTTTAATCAACAGCTTATTTTATTCTTGCAAAATATTGTCATATATATAAATCAGCATTTGTTTCTGTGTTTCATATCTAATTTCACTTTTAGAGCTAACTTTCCTTTTACATCTATTACTAACAAGATTTTTCTAAAAGAATTCTCTTTTACATGCCTTTAAAAATAGTTTCACAAATCAACATTTTGTGGTTATGCTAAACTTTTCTTATACGCTGTTGCTTATTTATTTGGTTTCACACTTCATTTTAGTTTCATTAAAATTTGTTTTAAGTGGTATGAAATATGGGGAAAATGAACAGAAAATAACAATTAAAAAAATTTATATTAATGTTTTGGGTCAACTATATAATCAAAACATACTTATGCTTTTTATTAATAAAAAAATAATTCATTATTTAAAAATATATATAATCTAGATAAGCTAAAAAGCAATTTGTGTACAATTATCATTTGTGACTTGTGCAACTTCTTAATTAATGATAAAAGTACCCTGTTTATTTAATAAAAAATTAAATAAAACACCATCAAAACAAAAAATAATATATTACAATTAATTTTTTTTTGTATTTTTAAAAAAGTTCATTACATGACCCTCATTTGCTAATTCAGTGTCATACTATTGGGATTGATTTTCATTAAGCTCACACAATAAATACAAAAATAATCATTATTAAATAAATAATAATAGATAGATTTTTAGTTACCTTTGATTCAATTTTTTTAATCACTTCAGGTATGGCATGTGATTTGTAATGGTTGACTTTCTTTTTAACAACATTTTCTTCATCTGAATTGCAAACAACAGTACCATTGACACGTTGTGAATCTTCACTAACGTCATCCTCAGATGATGACAAATTATTTTTATTATAACTATCATTTTCATTATTATTTAATATAGGTGTTGAAGTCGGTTTAGATTTTAAGGCACTCATAAACTTTGGTGTCTTTAATAAAGTTACATCTTTAATACTTGAATATCTACTATTTTTAAAAGATTTATTAATAATAGATTTATCCATACATTTATCATAATCATATTTGTCTTCATTCCTGTTTTCATCAATTTTTGATTTATTAGCATACTTAACTTGGCGTTTCCTATCGGAATCGCTATTTAAAAATGATGTGTTCCCTTTTGCTGTTAATTTATTTGATTTATCTTTTTCATTTCCAGAATCATCCGAGGATGAATTTGATGACTGTCTCTTACTGAATGAACCCTTTTTTCGTGAATTTTTCAATTTTATAGTTTCATTATCAGAAAGTGAAGAATCTGATGAACTATTATTTGCTAAATGCTTTAATTTACCTATTTCATCATCATCATCATCATCATCATCATCATCATTACTTCTTAATACCTTATTTGGTAGTTCTTTTATTTTATTTTTTAAATCACCTGAAAATGCATTTAATGATAAATTTTTTGCTGGACTTTTTACTTCAATATTATTAGAAGATGAACCCGATGATCTTGACTTAATTATAGAACTGGTTAACATTCCATTTTCATCATGCGAAGTCTTTTTTGATGAATTTTTTATTTGAGTATTTTCATAAACGGTATCACTTGAAGATGAAGAATTTCTTCTTGAAGATCTTTTACTGTTATCTTTTTCTTGATAATTATCATCAGAATCGCTTGAAGATGAACTTTTATTATTTAACAAAGCTTTTTTGGGTAAATAACTTAATTTATTAACTTCATTTTCACAATTATTTTTAAACGATTTCAATGAAATTTTTTTAGGAGAGTCCCTCATATCAGCAATAAAATCATTAGAGGATGAAATTGACGATCTGTTATGTGAATTATTTAAATCAGGAATTTTATCACCAGAATTTTGTGAAATTGAGTTTAACGCTTCTTTTAATGGATGCCTTAAATTAATATTTTCATTATCGGAATCATTAGAGGATGAGTTTGATGATAATCTTGTTCTATTTGATAAATTTCTATATTTAGAAACTTCATTACCAGAATCATTTGATGATACTTTACTTTTATTAACTTCATTTTCATCTTCATCAGAAGAATTTGATGATGATGATGTTTCTTTTGTTTTTCTACTAGATTTACCAGTATCATTAAATAATTTAGAAAGCCTATCTGGCTTTACAATACCTTCAACATTACTATACTCAAAACTTGAAGGAATATCATCAAACATTATTTCTTGTGTACCTGTCACCATTTCTGTTGAAGATAACTTGTTATTTGTATTTTCTGAACAAATACCTTCATCTTCTGATGAATTTAGATTACCTTTAAAAGCACCTTTTTTATTTGATGACAATGATTTTGATAAGAAATCAGTAGTTTTAATATTAGATTTACTGCGACGATGACTTGATTTACTAACAAACACACTATGTGAGTCACTAGAATCGGTCAATTGATGATTATCATATGATACTATTACTGGATTGACAATCATCTCTTGATCAATATTAGACTTATTATTACTGCCTTTAATCTTTTTATGTCGTTTAGTAACATTTTTTAAATTATCTTCTTTTTCTTCATTAAAAACATCAGAATAATCAGTTGTTGTAATTTCTTTTGGTGATGATAATTCTCTTTTACGTTTCATTTTTTTACGTTTTATAACTCTTTCATTTGAATCTGGTAATAATGGAGAATCCTTATACGATCTATGTAAACTTGACATTGAATCTGAAATAATGTTTAAATCATCAGACAATGGCAATTGATGTATATCACTTAAATTATTAAAAGATTTATCATCAGTTCTTTTTTTAGTCTTTTCTGACTTTTTGCATTTTGACTTTTTTTTATTAGTACTATAATCACTATCACCGCTTACAGTACTGAAACTATAATTTATTTTTTCATGTTCTGGTGATAATCGTTTCCAAGTATGAGGATATCTACCGTTATCAAAAAATTGTAATAACGAACAACTTTGATACTTAGTAAAATGTAATATTTCATTTACATAAACATCTTTTTGTACTTCATTATCTGATAAATAATTTTCAGATTCACTAGAAGTTTCATCTATATAATAATAAAGTGGATGAAATTTATTATCCCTGTTAAGATCCCTGTTAAGAGCTAAATTATTACGCCATAACTTAATTAGATCTATTGACGGAGGAATTAATGCATGATGTAATGCATTATTTTTTAATGAATCATCATCATTCAAACTAGAAAAACTATTATTCATTATTTACTTTAAAACACAACTAATATTACATGTTCGTTAAACGGTTTAACAAATAAAACAAAATAATAATAAATAACTTTAATGATAATATATGTAGTAACTCTGCAACTATACTATAGAAACTGAAACAAAAAAAAAAAACAAAAAAATTAAATATAACAAGCCAAATAATTGAAATAAGATAGACAATTTATTAAGATTAAAATTTATGTTTAATAGTTAGTTAGTTGTAGTGTTATTTGTAATTATAACAATAATAAAAACTCACAAGATTATTCCTTTGAATTCAAAAGAAATTAATGGGTTTAAAATGGGAGCCAAAACACTGATACTTTAAAAATGGAAATTTTTTGCTCTGAACCATATGTTCAATTACCTACATAGTTATAACTATAAAAATAAACCTTTCCAACAATTTATATCAAATCCCTAGCACTTTCAGTCATTCAACCATCCTCAGGGAAAAAACATTTTTCATAATTTAATACATAAAAATTCTCATGTGTGGTTATTAATCCTCCATCGGGTCCCTCTCCACGTGGTGGATAGAGGAAAGCCTGCCAGATACAGGTGGTACTGGGGGAAGTAAAATACCCAAGACCAAACACTAATTAAATCCACCAGTGTCTGTTCTAGAATCCAGCGGCTGGTGGTCAGTGTCTGTTCACCTAGTTGGTGCAGCTGTTAGACATATGTCCTGATTGCAACAATCAAGTCATTAAGTCATGTGATCTTCACCAAAGGTCACCACAAATAAAGTATTCAACTTGAACAAACCATAGCAAAACAACAGGTAAGAAATCGCTACCCCAAGTCCCAGTCAGTAGACTGGACTCCCATTCTGGTCATAGGATTCTGGGGGACCAGACATGTGGAGAAGGATCGGAGCTTCTCAAAAACTCTTCAAACTAAACGAAAGTTCTTCATAGGTACTCTCAACCTTAACACACTGTTGAAACCAGGAAAATTCAAGCAACTAATGAATACACTTAACAGATTCAACATTGAAATTCTGGCAGTTCAAGAGACATGGTTTACAGATGAATGCCACTTTGACTTAAAACTACAGGATTTATAAGGAAAAACCTGCAGTGCAAATAAACACAGGACCCAAACAATTTGGTACAGGTTTTGTGGCTCACAAGTCAGTCATAGATTCGGTCATTGACTTTATCTCACCATTGGAAAGAATCTCAATGCTATCAGTAAAATCAGGAAGCAAGGCGGATACACTCATTAATGTGCTCGCACCAACTAACGAATATAACAAGTATCAGGTAGGATTCAGAAAAGGAAAGTCCTGTATCAAACAAATCTGGAACCTCAAGACCATAATACACATCAGATGATCTCGGAACACTACAGTCACATTTGTCAACTTTCAAAACCTACGACTCTGTCCTCAGAGAAACCTTGTTTAATACCCTACAAAAATTTGGAGTCGATAGAAAGACTGAAACCATCAGCCAGGAAATATTATCAGGAATCACCTCAAAAGTCATTTGAAGTTCACACAAGAGTGGTTCATTGCCACTTTTGTTCAGCATAGTCTTGGAGAAGGTAATCAGAGAATGGAAGAAGCAAGTCAAAGGCAAACAAATCGGAAAACAGAAAGGAAATAAAATTATTGTGAAATTCTTGACCTTTGCTGATCGCCTGGATATATTAATAAACAACAACAAAGAAGCCATTCTTGCATTGGTGAAATTGCATGAAATATCCTGCAAAACCAAAATCCAAATTTCTTATGAAAAGACGCAATATATGGATATCAAATGAACTGAAAATTCCCGCTGCAAACACAGTACGGCAACATCTCACAAGCACCCCACTTCAAGTATTTGGGAGAAACCATCATCCAACCTATGGAACTGAATACAATATCCAACACAGAAAGAATACTCAAGCTGCAAAAGGTGAACAAGCTTTCATGGAATCATTATAACTAAAGGGGAGTGTCTCGCAATGTGAAACTATGACATTACAATACAATTTCTTGATGGAGGCGTAGTGTACAGTAGGGACCACAGCAATCAAAGGAATGACCAAAATTCATGAAATTGAGAAGAATGAAAAATCATCAGGAAAATTCTTCGTGCAGTCTTCAGAGACGGAACATGGATCAAACGACCCACAAAGCAATTATATGAAAACACAAACTCCATTACTGACAAGTTTAGAAAAAGATGTCAACAATTTTATGGACACTTATGTAGGATGGGTGAAGATACTCACTAAGAAAATTTTCAACATCATCAAGCCAAGTAAATTAAAGTCCTTTTGGATGAAAGAAACACAAGACGACCTTTTTTAACCTCCAGGTCCGCAGTCAAGCAATTCTTTCCACAGAGGATGAGATGAGTGTTATTTTGTAGTGTGTGAAAAATGCCATGCCTAATCGGGATTCAAACCCAGGACCTGGAATGACTGAACATCTCAGAAGACGAAATCAAGGCCAGAAGGAAATTTAGAGATGAAATTAGAAATAAGAAAACTGAACAAGAGCAAAAAAGAAAAACGACAGGAAGATGGACAGAGAGGAAGAAAAAATATAGTGAAAAGATAAAACAGAGGTTTTGGGAAGAAGAGAAAAGAGAAGAAGTAAAACCATGTTTTGTTCAAGTTTATGCGCTCTCCTGAAGGGAAATAATAATAAAACTTAAAATTATTTATATAAATTAATAATATAAACTATTTTTATACAATGACGACCAGTATGTTTTTAATATTTTACTTTAACTTTAATTCATGTTTTTAATTTTTATGTTTTAAATTACAAAAAACATTTTCTCCTTGAGAAGGTTGAATGATTAAAAACACTAGGAATTTAATGTAAATTGTTGGTAAGGTTGATTTTTTTATTTTTATATAACAACTAATTTTATATATCAACGGTGTCATGTTTGAAAAATTTACCTTCAGAGCTTTACAATCTTGGTTAAAAAGAAATTTCTATTAACAGGAGTAATTGGGAATGAATGTTAGTTATTCATTAGAAAAGAGTACAGTTGCCTGACAGCGTTATAAAGAAAGCAGCTGTTTAGATAAATAGAAGGAAGGTTTACATTATGTTTTACAAGATGAACAAAAATGCAATCCATAAAAAAAAAACTATACATGGAAACCAATGTATGCAAATCTACTAAATTTAAAAAAATAAATAATTACATAACTAATTAAGTAATTATATAACTTACAGTAAATTTGTTAAATTAAATATTTTAAATGTCCTCTATTTGCAGCTATATAGGCATCAACCACAAACATGTCCGTTCACATTAGCAGCCACCTTTTTTATGGTTACATTGCTGTTACAGAATATTCCATGTGTATGAATTTGTGAGGATTATTTTCTGAACACAGTTTCTAAACTCACATAGTACCAACATTGTGTTATTTGCTTTGCGGGCTGTTCCACCAGCTTGCTGCAACCAACTGTCGCATTCATCTTCTTCTGTTAGCACAATGAAATCATAATCTACAGCTAACATTTAGCTGTTACTGTTTCCATGAAAAGTAATGGACCTACTATTCTCTTCAGAGAAATTGCACACGAAACTCTTATCTTTTCTAATTTAATTTCTTGTGTAAAATGTGAAGATTCTCTGAACTCCAACATTGGTTGTTTTGGCTGTTAATATAATCACTTAGATGAAACTGTGCCTTGTCATTAAAGAAAATGTTACAAAGATCCAAAATTGCTGTGAACATAACATGTTAACTGTATGAAAATAATAGAATCTTTTTCTGTGATCAGATGTAATTTTAATTTCATTGTGGCTTTGCAAACACTCCTATATCACATTCAGATCTGCTGTGATAGCTTTTGAGGTTATCATTCATCGGATGCATGGACATGTACAGATTTTCCATTTATGTTGTTTTCTTTCTTCAACATTATCAGTTTCTCTAAAATGATCAATTATGCATGAAATTATTGACTTGTCATGTACATTTAATTGAGGAAAAGCTACAGCAAAGTCTTCCTGGTACTTTGAAATCAAATTCAATTAAAAGAAAACTCTCAAAAATAAATTCATGTTGAAGCTGTAAAATGCACGATAATCTTTTTACAGCACACCTGCCACCGACAAGCAAAATGGGCACGTACTTGATTGTTACTTATACATTATTGCTACAAGGTCAAACACTACTAACACAACTATTAGTGCCAACCTAAAAGCAAATTTTCCACTTCAGTCTACTGAATTCAGGATCGTGTTAACTTTTCGCTCATCTATTGTGTACTTGAGATTATTGAACCCTTTCTAGACTTTTGTATGGCGATTTGGATGGTAGTTTTAATTTGAAATCCTTCTTACCTTCTTTTCAGAAAATTAGTTTCATGAAAATTTACATACCATACTTTTTTCTACTAAAATAAAAAAATATCTATTGGCAAAAAAATAAAATAAAAAATTCAAGAACGATGTCTTGTATTCTTATAAAATGTTCTTTACCACAATTTTTTAAAATTATTTTACAATTTTTAACATAAGATATTTAAATATAATAAAACTTGAATTATCATAAATATTGAACCTTCAAGGTTAAATGTTCTGGGTTCAAATCATAGTCACGCCTGGCATTTTTCACTCTAGTAATTTAATTTCCTATTAATAAAAATAAAAGCAAGTCAGTAGCTGTACTTGGATATGAGCCTGTAGTTCAGCACAATAAATAAAAAAAAATTAACACACAAACCTGTCTGAGAAAAAAGTAAAAAATGTTTTTAAATCTAAGTACAACATAGCATTCAGAATAAGAAAAAGAAACCTTATTTAATACAGAACAAATATAATGCCTAAGATGCATCTTGTACTCTTGACTGCACAATACTACATTTATCAAACAAGTACAGCACCAAAGAAAGATACAATTAATTAATAACTTAAAATTAATTTAAAAATTAATAAAAGATCCTACTAAATTCCTGCCTAACAAAAAGAAAAAAAAAACTCAACAATAATGACACTACCCAATGCCAGGGTAACAATATGATTATTAATCAATGAAGATGGTTAAAGGAACAACAAAAACAATTACAAAAATATATTTGATTACATATAAAAAATTATTTTTAAAAAAGCTTTTATTTAACTAATATTAATATTAACAATAATAAAAAAAGGAAACAAATTAGAAAAACCCTCTAAAAAGTAAAAAATAAGAATTAAATCAAATTGAGAATTTTTAACAAAAAAATATATTATATTAACAAATATAAAAATGCACTGAAAAATAAAAAATAAATTATATAAATATCTAATAAATAACCAATAAAAAATAAATAAATGTAATAATTATTAAATTTTAAAATTAAAAGTAATGAAAATATTTAGTTAAATAAAAGCATGGCAATTATAAATAAATAAATATTTATTTATTTTTTATTGGTTATTTATTAGATATTTATATAATTTATTTTTTACTTTTCAGTGCATTTTTATATTTGGTAATATATTATATTCTTTTTTTTTAAATTCTCAATTTGATTTAATTCTTATTTTTTACTTTTTAGAGGGGTTTTCTAATTTGTTTCCTTTTTTATTATTGTTAATATTATTAGTTAAATAAAAGCTTTTTTAAAAAATAATTTTTTATATGTAATCAAATATATTTTTGTAATTGTTTTTGTTTTTTTGTATTTTTTACTTTTTAGTCTTAATGAACAATAAACGTTTTATATCAAAAAAAAATATTCTTAATATTTATATCTGAATATTATTGTTTGTTCAAGTTTGTTTGTTTATTAAGACTAAAAAGTAAAAATATTTATTTTTACACATCGAAGTTACATATGTGTACCAAATTTCAATCATTTTCATACGATAGTTCATGAGAAATGAAAATTTTCAACTAAATGCATGAATTTAGCGTAGGGGTAATGGGGATAGGGAACATCCTTGTCAGACTCCCATTTTTATTACAGCTTCTTTCTTATGATCTTAGATTATTACTGTTCCAGTTTGGTTCCTGTAAATGTTAGCAATTTTTCTTGTATCTCTATACTTGAACCTTAAACTTTTTAAAATGCAGAACATTTTATTCTACTCTACGTTATCAGATGTCTTTTCTAAGTCTATAAATGCTATGTATGTCGGTTTGTTTTTCTTTAATCTTCCTTCTACTATTAAATTGAGGCCTAAAATGGTGGTTGGGGGGGGGGGTCAAATCAAAATGCTGACACTGTAGCATTGTATTGCCATCGGAGTTACATACATGAATCAAATTTCATTGATTTTCATATTTCATACGATAGATCAAAAGATATAGCAGTTACAAGATTTGATTATAACTAAAGCAAGTTAAATAAAAGCTTATAATAAAAATCATTTCATATGTTATTGAAAGGAATTTATTCATAAAATGTGGTTTACTTTGCCAAAAAGTATACATAATTTTCATTATATTTTTTAATTTTTAAATAATTTTCATCACTAAACATCACTGATCACATTTCATGACAATCCAAATTATAAAAATCAATTTTTTAAAAAGATTTTTTAAATATTTGGTATGTCATAATAAATTTGTACATACACAGAAACCAATTGATTTTTTGAGCAAAATAAGTTTACAACTATTGTGGGATTGAAAAAATTGTAACAATAGTCACCAGATGCCATGTCAATAATGATAGAGCAATGAGGTTTGTCACAAATTTGTACTGAAAAAAACATTTTAAAAATGATTTGGTTGTGATCCATAATTATTCCATAAGCATTTAAATACTACACACTGTGATGCCAATCCTAGCTTTAGTACAATAAGTTGTGCATAACAACCTCAGTGCTTAACCAAAAAGCAAGCTGCAGGTTTTTGTTTATCCCTAAGCAGTATTAAAATAATTCTACACAAGGATTTGAACTTTGATCACATAAAATGATTCTGGTGCAATATCTAAGTGACTATGAGACAAAACAAATTGAGTGACATTTTGTACAAATTTTATTAACTATTTAATGATGAAATGATTTTACTAATGAGTAATGAAGTGCATTTTAATTTATCAGATACATTTAACAATAAACTTTTCATTACTGGTCTGATACAAATCTTAAAGCAGCTTCATATGTGTTCTCTTTACAGTCCACATGTACCGTCAAGTGTGCTTAAGTTTAGGGGAATCATAGGCCCTTTTTTCTTCTATGAAGAAGGACATATGGTGATAGTTGATTCTGACTGTCATTCAATGATGTAATTTCCTTGCTCATGAACCACTTCTTCATGGGATAGAACTGAATGCAGTGTGGGTCCAGCAGGATGGAGAACAGATCACACTGCCATTGTGTCCATGACAGTGGTTTGAGATGTTTTCAGACCAGGTTATTTACTTCCAAAGGGAGATGTTCCATTGTCACACATTCTTCAGTATGCAACAATTTTTCAGGGGTAGGATCTAAAGTGTAGAGTGTAACATGAATAAACATAAAGCCTAAATAAAATAAGAAATCAGAGCAATGCCAGACAACATGGTTTAAGCAGCGATACAAAATCTGTTGACAGTGTTATAACAGTGTATAGAAAATAGTGTAGGGCATTTGTATGAAATAATTAAAAAATGGGGTAATGCCAATAAATGGCTTTATATTTGCTGTAATTACTCATTAAATTATACTTAGGCAAATTATATTTTGTATTATTTATTTAATTTTTAAGATCGCCAGGTTCCTATGACATAGCCTGTACTTCATTTAAATTCTACATTCTTTAAAAACTTGTTTGGAATATCCAAAATTTCATATTTTCGTTGTTTTACAATATAACTATTTTAAAATAAAAACCATTCAATTATTTCCCAAATAAAATCTTTCAAAATGGCACAAAAAAGATGTAGATTTATTCAATTTAAATGAAACTACTTCCTAATAATTTTATGGGCTACTAATTATGATTCCACATTGTCACACTACACAAAAGGGCCCATGGAAATAAGGCAGGTTCTTTTTTCCAAGGTCTGAACTATGTACAATATTAATGTAGTGTGATACTAATATTAGGATTATCCCCTTTTTTCAATGTCAGAAACCAGGTGTTTCTAGTTAAAGTTTCACTTTACTGATAGTGTCTATGGCAGTGGTTTACCATCATTGAGTCACTCCAATCACTGTTAGTGTAACTTCTACAGGACTGTAGAAGATACACTCTAGTTCTCATTCATAATTATTAGGTCAACAGATAGCAAGTGAAACTAAGTACTTTTCTGAGTAATATATCAATATTCATTATGTATTATTGCACAGTCACCAAACATTTTTTTTCTATAAACCTTTGTGAATGTTTAAATTCCATTCAAATAGTAGAAAACTAGAAATTTGTTAATTTAAAAAAAGGGTGTGTATGTGTATGTATATATCAGACAATTCTACATTGTGTGCGGAAACCAAAGTTCAGATCAATGAAAAACTAACCCACTGGGATGGTCTAGTGGTAAATGCATCTTCCCAAATAAGCTGATTTGGAGGTTGAGAGTTACAGTGTTTAAGTCCTAGTAAAGTCAGTTTTTTTACATGGATTTGAATACTAGATCATGGATACGGGTATTACTTGATGGTTGGGTTTCTATTAACCACAGATCACAGGAATGGTCGAACTAAGACTGTACAAGACTACACTTCATTTATACTCATACATACCATCCTCATTCATCCTCTGAAGTATTATCTGAAAGGTAATTACCAGAAAAGAAAAGGTAACAGGAAAAAGAAATGAAAAGATCAATGAAAAACTGTTTCAAGATATTCTTAAAAATGAGTGTAAGAAAAATGTAGTGTAGCAAACAATTCTTATATATTATGCACTGACAAATAAAGCTGATAGCCAATGTGTACGTATATCAATTACAAATAACCTTGTATTATACTTTCAAATTGTACACAGGTTGATAGATTTGCCGGAATGAACGAAATTACCAAATAACTATTTTTAACTAGTAACCAAATACTCAAAAAACGTTTTACAAAAATAATTATCAGTGTTAAATTTAACGTAACTATTAAATGGAATGGTTTATCAATGCCTAACCGATTTCATATTTACCTGTCAGGAATATAGATCTTAATTTATATTACGATCATGATCTTCCAAAGGTTCACCAATTGAAAAAAATTACCGGAATACAGATTCTACTACGAAGTATAAAATTGGTCAAAAGATATAACAATAAATCTTTATTATAAGCAAATGCTGCAATTTCATTCAAAAAATATATGATAGAAAACTTACCAATGTAAACGAAATACTCGAAAGACAAACAGCTATAAATTAATAACAAAGTGAAATAAATAAACTTATATGATCTTCCATTAAACGACAAATATTTAAACCCAGTCTTACTAAAACTTTCACGCAACACGTGCTTTAGCTTTTAATAAATAAATAAAAAAAACAACATAACCTAGCTTAAAGTTATTACGTAGATATGCAATGGCAACTGATCGATAGTTTGGCAAAGAGAGCGCAAAATAATAATAATTGAACAATTAATTGAGAAGATTCCTTGCATGTAAAATCATGAGGACAAGAATTTTTGCTTCTTAGGATGTAAAACAATCAGCCTTTTTGTAATAATTGGACATGCGACGTAATTTTGCAGAAAATCGACCCTTAAATTATCAGAATGAAAAAAAGTAATATTTTTACAATTCTTTTTAAGGTGTTTCGTTATTATATTGGTAAAGGTTATTAAAAAATCTTCGTACAACTCATATCAGAAAAGATGAATGAAAGCTTATTCTTAGAAAAGTGTCGTCTTTTTCTAAACCATTCCATTATTACACGTATGAGACATTAAAAATGCTTAGAGATATTTTAACTCCAAAATGCCTATTTCCAATTTTATCAACATGAAAATAACTACTACATGCTCTATGCTGTCGCTTATTTAAAGCTACACAAATTGATTATTTCTAGTCTAGTAATGGCTGCTGTTATTGATAACGTTGTAGGCGTTTCAGATAAACTATGCAAAGTGGCCAAAGACAAAGTTAATAGCTTCTGTCGCCTTTGTTTAACAGATGAAAACGTATTTATATCAATATTCAATTTCCATGATAATAAAAACATTTACGGTACACTAACTTTATCTGATAGAATTACGATTTGTGGATCAGTTAAGGTAGGGGTTGGTGATTTGTTTAAAATTATGTATTGCTTAAAAACATAATAAATCGGTCCTTTTACTCTAAGAGTTGGTTAGTTTATTTACAGAACGTTTGCTCTTTAATTACTGCACGCGGTTATTGTTTGACAGGTTCACTATCGTTTAATTACGATAGTCTAAGCAGTGCTTATGATGTAATCCTAGTTAGCTTACTTAAAATAGCCCTAAAATTCATTCTACGAAAACTTTCCAATATAAAAATATACTTAACAGTTTTCTGTTAATCCTGATTACTGACCAGAAGTAAACGCTAAGTTGAAAATAATAATTTAACATAAAAGGTTACATAAAATCAATTTTATGTTCAAATAGTGGAACTATTATAACAGATCCCTTTTGGGAATAAATCCTCAGCACCTTCTGTATGTTTTCTGGAAGTGCTGACAGAAAGATTGCTTTCACAAAGCGAGGTTTTACAGTATCACTTTTAGAACTGTAAACAAAATGCACATCATTAATTAAAACAGCAGTTATTTTACTGTTATTACACCAGACATTTAAAAAAATATATTCACTGTAGTTGCAAGGTACACAAGAACATTTTGTTTCAAATTGCTTTATAGAAATACAGCACACTTAAAAAATATTAACTCCAATGTGCAAATTGAACCTAAAATATATAAAAGCAAATGTAAACAATATGAAATTTACAAACACTACAAATTTGACAAAAATAGCACTAAATGTACAAACACAAATATATGAATTTTAAGTATCCATGTACATATCTAACTGGTTTCCTAATCTTTTTTAAGACTGGCAACATTGATAAAAGTGCCACCAGAACTGAAGTACTCTATTACACATGGTACTGATAATTGCTTCTAAGCCCTTTAGAAGTGTGAATCTATTAAGATGCTGAGCAATGAAAAACTGGCCAAAAGTTAATCAGTGCTTAAAATAATGCACATTAGAATGTTAACTGAAGTAATCTGATTTAATAAATAGCTTAAGAGGGTCTTATTTAATAAATAATTTATTTTCAGTAATGTCAAAGTCTATGAAATGCTCACATTACAAGCCCATTTAAGAAGTCTTCTCTCCTTCAGAAGAAGTCTCCTCAATTCTTTTAACCACCACATCTGTCTTTACTTAGTTGGCAAGAAAGGCAAGAGCTAGTTGATACTGTTATATTGTAGCTTACCAACAAAATTGATTATTATAGTTAAATTTAAGAATATAATTTTATATTAAAAACAGCTAGTAAGTTGTTTGTATATTATATATCAGCTGTATATTATTATTTTTCACATTAACTACAAGAACAAGTCCACTTAAGGTGAAACAGAAATGAAAGTAGTAAGTTTACTCAAATGGTAGTTAAGTTCTACAGCCATATTTCTATAATGTGGATTAGGAAACATACATACATCTGTCTGGAGTTATAGTTTAAACAACATGTAGGTAGCCATGTTAATAGCTGAAAAGAGAGAATTTTTTTTTATTTGAATGAAACAGTATTGTCTGCTTGTTACATATTAGCATAAATATGTCACCAACTTTTATCTGAAATATGAATTGCTTGATGCACATTAAAGTCAATAACATGGCAGATTGCTGAATTATCAGAATCAATTTCATTAATACTTCTTTTATTCTAATAGAGATTATATTGCCTAACAGGTTTTAATTCCAATCTTAGTTCATGTTAATGTAAGTTTTGTTATTATATGTTAATGGTTTCTGGAGCAGTAGGTTTAATTGAACCTGTTGACATAAGTTTGATTTGCCTTCTTAGCACAATCTCAATTCAGTCTTGTTAGGAGTATTGTAATCTCTAAAAATGTTGCTTCATAAGGTTTCAGACAATTAAACAATCAAAGTAAGTTAATATATATAGATTAATTAGGAGTGTTATCTGGCAGATTGAAATTCTTGTATTGCCATTTAATTTGACTTTTCCTTCCATTGTATATCTGTTGAGTATATACAACCTATAGAATAAAAAACCTAGTATCTTGAATATGTATAGTATTGAAGTAAACTTTCAAAATCAGATTCTCCAAAATCCAGTATTAGTATAACTTAAATTTTTTTAAAAGCCTTGTGAACGCAGAAAAAACCTGGTCTGTTAAGAGTTTTCCCAAGTGGCTTTTGTAAAAAAATGTACCATTAACAGCCGAAACCTTTGCCAATTATCATGTAAAAATGACAGACACATACTATTCTATACACAATTAACTATAACATCTTTCAGAAAGTTTTAACCTTAAAAGATAAGCATTAAATCTATTTAGTACTGCACAATTACGAAAATCAACAGGATAGATTTGTAAGATAATGTACCACAATAAAGAAATACGAGAGATGGCTGAAATGCTATGCACAGTTGCTTATAACTTGCAAATGAAAAGGGATAGTAAAATGAAGCATAAAAGATGATTTTATTTGTTAGAAAAACTTAATTTATTTTTCTACAGTTACTATTTGTTCCAACATGTGAATCAGCCTTTTTTAATTCTGTCAATGAAGAATGCTGGCAGTTTTTCTTTGAGCCATGACCTCACAGCACCGTTCAGTTCATCATACGTGGTAAAATGAATATCCTTAATATTTTTTTTTTTTTTGCCTTAATTAATTTGACTAGTTTGATGCAGCTCTCCAAGATTCCCTATCTAGTGCTAGTCGTTTCATTTCAGTATACCCTCTACATCCTACATCCCTAACAATTTGTTTTACATATTCCAAACGTGGCCTGCCTACACAATTTTTTCCTTCTACCTGTCCTTCCAATATTAAAGCAACTATTCCAGGATGCCTTAGTATGTGGCCTATAAGTCTGTCTCTTCTTTTAACTAAATTTTTCCAAATGCTTCTTTCTTCATATTTTTTCCTTAATATAGTTTATTAATTGTAGAAAGAAGTGAAAATTGCAGAATGCCAAATTTTGGGAGTGTAAAATAGGTTCAAATTTCAACTTCATAAGGGAGTTGTATGCAATGTCTGTAGTGGAGCTTTATTATGTAGGATTATCGGACACAAAACACACATATCTCCTAAAGTGTTTTAATGTATTTGTGTATCGCACATAATTTACAATCCTGTAACACTATCCAGTGAACTTATTTTGCTGGTTATGTTTTGACCTTTTTTGACTGTGGCAAATCATAAAACCAATATTCCATGCTCGCTATATTTTTTCCTATACTTGCCATATTAAGCAATATAATTCTCATATATTTGCTATATTTCAGTTGTAATGATGTTGTCAAGTTTCATTTACCATAATATTAAAAAGGAAGTCATCTTTTTTATCACAATATTGTTTCAGAAGCTGTTCATAACATTCTTTTCTTGTTTGTTCTTTCTGTGAGTTTAAATGGCATCCACCATGAACAAATTTTATGTTAACCTAGTTGTTCAACATTGCATTCTACTTATTCTTTTGATATGCCTATCTGGGTGGCGATGAATTGTTAGATGTAACAATCATTCTGAATCAGTTCATCTATGTACTTTTTTCTTGTTTATTTTTTTTTTGGTTTGCAATATTTTTTCCTTTTTATTCTTTCTTTGGTTTTAACATTTTTTTCCCTCCTTATTCTTATCATCTTCTCTTAATTTTTTTATTCTTCCCTTGTTCTTAACATTTTCTTCCTCTTCATATTTATCTTCTTGTCATTTTTTTGAGATATATTTCTTCATGTTATCTTTCTTTTTCCTGTATGATTGTTTCTTTTTCATTTTTGATTATTTACCCAATAATCCAATAATAAAAACTGAATATTTTACACCATAAGGTCAAAATTAACATTTGTAACCAGTATATACAGGTGTTCACTAAACGAAATAATTTAATCATCATAAATTTTTATTTATACAACATACCAGAAATCTGAAACTATTGTTAATCAGCAACTCATGAAGTTAATCAGCAACTTACGAATAATACTTGTCTAGTAATATGGGTAAAAAAGGGAATTTTTCTCTATCCTAATATTTCATGTAAGAAATATCGGTCACCGAAACTGGCTGAACACTACAAGTTTCATCTTTAATATTCGCTTTACCAGCTTCTGATTCACAAAACATTTTAGCAAGCCTACTCACAGTACTTTTGTCAACAGCTTCATCACAATAAAGAGTTTTCTGAAGATGATGAATATCACTAGTATTCACTTTTCCGCCATTAAAAATTCAATTGTTGCTTGTTGTTTTAGACCTGTTAACATAGCAGGCACACTAGACAATACAACAATGGCAACTGACAGAAAATGAGAGGGAGTGGTTCAGTGAGTTTTGAATTGTTAGTAGTAGGGGAATGAAACTACAAGATGGCACTAATTGTCATTTTGTGCAATATTTTATTATAGCATTACGTTACAGTATGCATTATATTTCAGATGCATCATGTAATATTTTGAATCGTTGTTATTTCCCAAGATACTTCAACGAGAGTACATAATCTATGCAATCAACCAATCGGTTCAGTACTTTTATATATTTTATTATATAAATCTTTTTAAGTTACATTAATTTTTTGAAAATTTTTGGCTAATTATTTTTAATGAAAATGTTGATGTGGCATAAATTTTTTATGTGCACTTTTGGTGATTGTTCATTAATGTACCATTTATATAACTCTTTTAAAAAATTTAATAAAAGTTAAATCAAATTATACAGTAATAAATATATATATGAAATAAATAAATATTGAACCACAAAAAAAATTTGAATTTTCTTGTAAGGAAAGTTAATACAACTCATACAGAACTCTTCTGTTGACTCCATACATCATAAACTTCCAGAATCATTCTGTACAAATTTTATAACTCTAATTTAACAAAAATTATACCATGATGAGATGCATAAAATTAAATATTTTGCTAAAACAAATGTATGCTACAGAACACTGATTACTTCACAGATTTTGTAACAAAAAAAAAAAATATGAGAAAATGAAAACTACTAATTGGTAAACCTCACTTACATTAATAATCACCCTAAAAACATTTTCTACAAATTCAAGTACAACCTACAGCGTTCCAGTCAGAAAACCAAAAATAAACAATAATATATATTATTAAAAAAAAATTCATGTAAACAGTCCTATAAATTTAATTACCTGGGATGTAAAACTTAAATGCTAATTCTGTAATAAGTTCTACTTAGGGCAAATAGGATGAGGAATTACAAAAAGGTAAAAAAAAAATCTGATGTGGACATCACATGTCTTTCTTGTACGCCTATTAAATTACACATAAACATTTTTTACTGCAGTTCATTTAAACTTATTTCATTTGAAAGTGAGATACGATTCTCCAATTGTTTAATAAAGTGGACAGTTACACGATTGCTGAAATATTAGTTTTTATTAATATCAAATTATTAATCCAACAATCTTACATGAAATATTAGGATAGAGAAAAATTCCCTTTATTACTAGATAAGTATTATTCGTATTTTCATGAGTTGCTGATTAACAAATGTTTCAGATTTCTGTTGTGTCGTGTAAATAAAAGTTAATAATAATTAAAGTATTCTGTTTAGTGAACACCTGTACATACTGTTTACAAATGCTAATTTTGACCAAAGAAAGAATAAAATGGCAAAAATGTTGCAAACCAAAAAAAAAAATAAACAAGAAGAAAATGTTGCAAACAAAGAAATAATAAAAACATTAGGAGAAGAATATAAAGAGGAAAAAATGTTAAAGCCAAAGAAATAATAAAAAAATTAAGAGAAGATGATAAATATAAAGAGGAAGAAAACGTTTAGATCAAGGACAGAATAAAAAGATTAAGAGAGGATGATGAATATTAAGAGAGAGAAAATTTGAAAACTAGAGAATATGTACACAAATTAAGAAGAATTACATCAAACCAAAGAGCAACTAAATTATTGGCAACAAAAAACAAATAAACGAAATGATGATCAACTCCGACTTGGGAGAATATTGACACAGTGTCAGAGGAGTAATGAACTAAAAGATAAACATTTTTTGCAATTTATTAAAGATCAGGGATGTATGCCTCAGTGTGTATGTTGTTCTTGTGAGCTCTATTTTTCAGTCGCTCTGTAATTAACTTTAATGTAGATAAAATTAAACAGAAATTCCAGAATAATTACATAAAATTAACTAGAAAATCCAAAAATAATACAATTCTAAGTTATAATTTTCAATTAATATTAAATAATCAGACATTTCACCGAATCTATTACATACACATATGTAATAATGCCTATTAAATTACATATACGCATTTTTAAAAGTACATAAAATTTTATTTCACTAATAACTTATGATATTTTTTCATTTTTTTTTTTTTGTTAAATAATTATTTATTGTAAAAATCTTTTTTCAATCATGGGTTAATAATTATTAATAAATAAATATATTTAAATTAAAAAAAAGAAAAGGAGATGAAGTCTCATTCAAACTGATATGCCTTCCCTTGTAAGATCCAAATATTTAATTAATTAAAATTTTATTCGGCTAAACTTGGAAACCAATGAAAATAAGTACCACTTTGATATGTTGTTGAAAAGCCCTCATTGAGAACTTATTACTGCAGTTATGAAAAAGTCCAAAATCCAAACTTTTTTAGATTTTGGGCTTTTTTGGACACTTTCAATTCAATCGATTGTAGTCAAAAGGGGAGGTGCACAACTAGATGTTTCAATAGTCCTAAATCCAAAATTTCAACATCCTACGGCTAATCATTTTTGAGTTATGCGAGGTACGTATGTATGTACATACACACATACATACAGACGTCACGCTAAAACTAATCAAACTGGATTCAGGAATGGTTGAAATCTGAAATTTTTCTTTATCACAGTACTTCCTTGTATGGGTAAAAACAGAAAAGTAATTTTTCTTCTTTTGAATCTCCTACCGCAATCAACTTATTGAAAACTACCCATTCACGAGTACAAAAAATAACAGCATGAAAATTTTACACATAACCTTGACGTATTTGAGAACTCGAAATAAAAAACTATACAAAAAGCAATTCATAATAAACATACATAATTTAAATCACAAACCTACTGAATGCTTAAAAAATAATCTTGAAAAAGACTTACGGAAAACGAAAACACATTTTCACGATATCAATTTTAAGTTAATTAAAAAATAACCTCCAGTAATGTACTTTAGATTATTAAACCTTCTTCAAGCAGCCTATTTTTTCACTGAAAATTGAAGTTATGGAAAATATGTAAAGAAGTTGATGTTAAGAGTCACTGGCTGACAAAAACAACCAGTAAGCATTTCTATATAAACTAGCAGTTACAATAAATTGAAGTAAAATGGTAAAGAAGGACCTAGGAATATTTTATAAATCAAATAATTAAAGATTCGTGAATTAGAAGACAAGATTGTTGTAATGAAAAAATTATGATGAAACATGCATCAATTTAAGAATTGATGAAGAAGAAAAAGAAAATACATGTAATACACTTTTAAAATTACCTTGATGAATAAATATTATCCTTTTTTTTGTAAATTTTTTCTCTGTAGGTTCAGAAAAATGATGGTTTGCCGTCTAATATTTGTGGATCGTGTTACGAACAAATAGATAAAACATTCTATTTTAAAGAGCAATGTAAGAGATCAGATTTTACTTTGAGAAAATACTTTAAAAATGTAGAACCTCAAAATGAGGAGGAATTCACAACTATTAAGGTAAGTTTCATGTTAAGTACTTTCTTTTTCCTGTTAAGCCTCCAAGAATTACTGTTCAGGTATTACTTCAGAGGATGATGTGTATGAGTGTAAACAAAGTGTAGTCTTGTACAGTTTCAGTTCAATCATTCCTGAGATGTGTGGTTAATTGAAACGTAACCACCAAAGAACACTGTATCCACGATACCGGTGTTTTTGAGGCATGTAATCTGTAATTCACTTTCTTAACATCCTCTACAGCCTTTCATTAAAGGGGTTCTCTCATCGTAATTCTCTGAGTGTCTTCCAGATTAAATAATAAATAAACATGACCTCTGCACCCAAGGCTTCCACCATCTCTTGGCATTCATTCTCAAATCATGTACAACTAAAATAAACATGTAGAGGAGTCTCCTCCTCAGCACACGGTGGACAAAGGTCCGAGTAATCCAAACAGAATCTGTACAAGTAAGCTCTATATCCTTCATGGCCCACAGGAACACCGTTAAAGAATAACCCAGCGAGCCATAAATCCTTCAGTACTAGCTTCTAATATCTTTGACAATGCGGTGCGTCTAATGCTCTTTCGTCCCCTCATCCTACCCACTTATTCCTAACAACTACTCTTTAATATCAGCAGAAATTTTCCTCTTATCGGCAGGAGATAGTGGTCCCAATGCCCGGAATCTCTTCCTTTTCTCAATCAGCTGGTCTATAGGTAAAAGGCCAGCCAAGACCTCAGCCACCTCCTAAGAAACTGTACGATAAGTGCAGATTATCCGTAAACAGCATCCCCTGTGTGAAGCCTTGAGTCGTCCTAAATATTTCACATACTTAGTGACGCCCCTCACAATTCAACCCCATACAACATCGTGGCGTATGCAACTCCTGCCAGTAGTCTTCTCCACAACTGAGTCGGGCCCCCATAGTAAGATAATTTCAAACAGTTTCACTCTTATGAAGAATAAGGCCCAATTCTCCCCCCAGACAACACATGACCATCCTGTTCATATATTCATAATTGCTTGAAAAATTGGGGGAATTTGGTCCAGATGGGAATAGCTAATTATTGATCAACAATTTTGCATCGACCAGCTTATCGTATTTGCTCTAATTGTTTTTCCCCATTCATTAAAGTGACATCGGAGAATTGCTTGAAATAATAATAGTTTTCAGAATTGAGTGGCATAGAAATAAATAAACATGAAACCATTCAACTGTTGCTCTTACCAGAAGTGTAACAAATTTTGAAGTTTGATTTATGTATTATTTCAATAATTTATGTATTTTCCTCATTGTTTTTGTTTATAACATCAATGCAGGTTTCTGTAATGCATTTGTAACAAATACTGCTACCTCTATAACCCCACACTGATCTGTGAAAAACAAAAATTATGTACATATAATTACTTTTAAAAAATAAATTGCTGTAAAAGTCCAGTTTAAATCCATTAAACTATATTTAACAGGCTGAGTTACTTTAAATCAGGATTCAAGATTTTATCTACTTATTACTCATAAAGGAACGCTCTGTTATTTAAAAAGATGTGTAAATTTCATGTAAAATTTGTTTAAAAAATATTTGCTTTAATTCCTGTCCTCTGAAAATATTCAATAAAATTCATCTGTAGCACCTCAAATCATAAAAAATAAATTTTATTGAGCACCACACGACTTCCTTGTATGCCTAATAAATTACATATACACTTTTTTGCTGCACTTCATTTAAACTTATTTTATTTGAAAGTGAGATACGATCCTCCAGTTCTTTAATAAAGTGGATACAAAATTGCATTGTGGTGGACACCCCATTGCATCACATTTTTTTGTGGTGTCCGTATCAACACTTTATATTATATTAATTTTATTTCACATCGCTCAAGTAGATATGGTGTAAGTGAGAAGGTGTGGGTTCTGTAATCATGCACACATCATTTGGAATCTGACATACATATATTCTTTTTTTTAATTTAAATATATTGATTTATTAATAATTATTAACCTCTGATTGTAAAAATTCTTGAATTAAGTTGAAAAATATATAAAATTTTATTTCGCTAATAACTTCTGATTTTTTTTCATTTTGTTTTTTTCGTATTGTTGTTATTGAATTATTATTTATTGTTAAATTTTTTTTATAGTTAAAGGTTAATAATTATAAGGAATCAATATATTTAAATTAAAAAAAAAGTTAAAAAAGTATATGTATATGAAGTCAGATAAATATTGATGTGCCTTCCCCTTGTAAGATCTAAATATTTCATTAATTAAGATTTTATTAAATTCCATTTAATTAAAATTTTATTTTGGAATCGATGAAAGTAAGTACCACTTATGATATATCGTTGAAAAACTCTCAGTGAGGTCTTATTACTACAGTTAACAAAAAGTCCAAAATCCAAATTTATTTACAGGTCTGACTGTAAACACATTTTTGGCCCAATCGATTGCAATCAAAAGGGGAGGTGCACAACTAGATGTTACAACAGTCCTAAATACAAAATTTCAACATTTTACGACTAATCATTTTTGAGTTATGCGAGATACATACATTAAGTATCTACCTACAGACATCACGCTGAATCTAGTCAAAATGGATTTAGGGATGGTCAAAATAGATGTTTCCGTTGAAATCTGAAAACTGAAATTTGTTGTGATTACAATACTTCCTTTACTTCACACAAGGGAGTAAAAACTATCCTTAAAAGATGGGAAAGGAATCCTTATTTGAAATATAAAGTAATTTTCTGTAAAAGTATTATTTTAATTCTGTTTGCTTTATTATCTTCACTCGTAAATCTTTGGTAAAATGCATCTTACACATATTAATGAAAGAATGTTTTACAGAGGAAAATGAGTTTAATTTTTGTCCAACTATGTTTAAATTTTAAATGAATCCTGAGCAAGCAAATATAATATAATATGCAAGCAAATATAATATGTTAATTATAATAAATTATAATTTAAACATGTGATTCATTATTATAATATTTATGATATTTAGATGTACATAATGTAAAATTGTTATTATTAAAAAAAACATGTATATTTAAAGAAAAAAGAAATAAAAAACATTAATAATCTTTATTATTATTTAGTGGCTTTTGTTTACAGCACAAGGCCATTTACTATAACTCCAAAACACAATTTTCCTTTGTCAAACACATCATCATCCACTAGGCCTCTCCTATTCATGGTCTCAACAATTCCATTCATTCATTCTCATTTGGGATGCCCCTCTTCCATCATCCAGCTAGAATCCATGACCACACTTTCCAAGGTATTGTACTTTCTTCCATTCGTTTCTCATGACCATACCTGGTAAGTTATTGTTCTTTGATTTTATCAGCTAACAAAACTACCCTGTCCATCCTAAAGATAGAACATTTCGAACTCGATCCTGAATGGTCATTTGACAACTCCTCCAAAAACTCATCTCCATTGCAGTCACCTTACTTTTCGGTCTGGACTGGAGAATCCACAATTTTGCTCCATAATTGAATGTACTTTTTATAAAGGAACTGATTGATATTCCTTCTTGGTGTTTTTTATATTTAATCATTTCACAAAACTGGGTGCAAAATTTTATTAATCTATCTTTATCAACCTTTTCAAAGATATTATCTGGTTTCCCATCAGATGTTATTACATTATACACTAATTTTTTTTACTAAATTATTGACAAACAGTGAATTAAGATCTAATTTTTTTAAATTATTTTTTCTGTTACTAGAAAAAATAATAGTTTAATAAAATTAAAGTTTAAGTTTAATAAAATTGTTCACACAATGACTTTGAAGAAATAAACAAAATGTTTAAAATGAACTCTAAATTTGCTTCATGTTTCACTATTTTTAATCATAATAGTATAAATTTTATTTTGATTATAAAAACAACTTATAAAAATTCAATTACCAAAGCAAAAAAAAAAATTTAACAAAGCAATAATAATGACCGTAATAATAATAATCATACACAAAATTTTACTAATTCTCTTTAATTGCATCCTAGAAAAATTTATAAGAGAATGGAGAATAAAATTAAAAGAACGAGAGATCCCATGAGGAATCAAATTAAAACAAAAAATCACAAAGACTCGTACTGATTGCTTAGCCTCTCCAGATGATATTGTATTTTACTCTGATGTTGTAGAAATGCAACTAGACAAATCAAAATCCTGGCTGAAATGGCCAGAAAAACAAAACCACAGTTTCCTTTGAAAAACAAAATTCATGAAACCAATCAAAAAAGAGATCAATGTAATAGAAACTAAGTACGGGAAAACTAGAAGAATCACAAAATCTTGGGGAATGGATTACACCAAATGATTCAGAAAAATTAACAGTACAGGATAGATCCAGAATGGGAAGAGCTTTTAAATTTATCCTTAAAGAATACAACACAAACTCACTCTCAATAAATCTCAGAAACAGACAATACAATGCAGTAATTGAACAGAGTTCAAAGATTTGAGTCCTTGTAGAGGCCGTTACTTTTATACGGATTTGAATGCTAGACTGGATAATAGTGTTCTTTGGTAATTAGATTTCAATTAACCACACTCAGGATTGGTTGACCTGAGTCTGTTCCAGACTATATGTTTACCCGTTCATTTACACTTACATTGCAGCTGCAGCAGGTCTGGCTAGCCGGTAACAGTAACTGCATTTGTATACACACACACTTTTATAATTGAAAAGTTTATCTGCAGCAGAATTTTTAATCTTTAATAAAAATAACTTACTCCAAGAACTAGAAAAGAAAAAACAAAGAAAAATATTAAGGAAAATCCTAGGATCCAAGAAAGTAATTAACTTTGAATTTCATCTTAGACTGAACAAAAATGATTTTACAAAAAAAAATTTAAAAACTCTAAACTACAATCAAGGTAAGATCAAAATTTTATGGTCATATATACAGAATGAACAAAGATAGAATTGAAAAACCATTTCTGACTTTTCTTGAAAATAGGAAAACAAAAACAAAATTGGTTTAAAGGAAAAATTACCTAAACTAGAAATTAAAAATGAAGAAATATACAACAAGAGATCTTTTCAGAACAAAATCAGAAAAACTGAGGGAATTCCAGAATGCAGCAACAAGTAACAAAAAAAATAGAGCAAAGAGAACACAGCAAAAGGATGAAAATTAGCTAGAGGAAAAGAGAAAACCTCTTTCCTGTAATAGTGATTTATTTCTCTTTTCTTGTAGAAGTTTATTTCCCTCTTTTTTAAAAGTGAAATAGTTTTGTTTATCCATAGCCCACAGTGGCTTATCACAAAAAAAAGTAAATTATAATTTACAAAAATATTATTGTCTTGTTAAAATATAAATTACTTGGAGTAATTAGCAAAATTACAGAGTTCGTCATTTTTTATTGGCTGAAAAATATTTATATTTCACTCAATCTTCTGAATATTTTTTAAAAACATAAACTTCATATTTCACATTTGTAATTTTATTTTTTTTCTTCAACAGGTATTAAAATACTGAAATCATCACATGCTATGGCTACTCGGTAATTCAGAAACTCACTCTGAAATTACTTATTTTGGCAAAGCAAATCACAAAATAATAAGATAACTCGATTGCAAATTGCACATAAAAATTAACATACAACAAATTTTAGCCTAGTATGTAAGTGCTTTCAAAAAAAAATGTGAATAAATAAAAAACTTATGTGGTCTACAAGCCTGTTAATGACAGAAGATTAAAAATAAATAAATTGTTTTATCTATGTTTATTGCTAAATAAAATGAATTTTTATATTTTAGGACACAGTGGTAAAAGATTTTAATGACTTAAAAGAAAACAGTGTTGCAGATACAAATACAAATTGTAAACGTGATACAATATTAAGTAATAATTTATGGATTAATACTGATGCAGAAGGGTGTAGTGATAACAGCATAGATCCATTTTGTGAAACAGAAAATGACATTATTAATGATGTAAGTAGCAAATTATTTCAATATTTTACCATTATTTATAACTAGACTAACATTTTTAATGTTGTGGAATGAAAAAACAGTTTTAGAAAAACTACTATCATTACCATTGCATTAAGGGAAAACATGTATGGTACTTATTAGAAAATCATTTTCAAATCTGCAAGATTGTAAAATTATTGTATTTCTAATCTAAATGTGTGTAACGTTTATGTTAGGAGAAACTAAAAAGTTTTTCAATATGTAATTTAATGTTTTCGAGCAGTTATTGCCTAATAATCACTGTTCAAAGATTTGTGTATAAAATCTCTTTAAAATTATAATATAAATTCAAAATCAACAAAGAATTGATCATTATAGTATTTGTAGTAAGTGAACGAAAAGTAACGTAACCACTGACATGAGAAATTTGCTTTTTGGTTGGCACTAATGGGTGGGTTGATAATTCTTGATCTTGTAGCAATAACATATACACTACAATCAAATAATCTCTCCTTAATTGGTCTGTCAGTGGTAGGTGTGCTATAAAAAGACTATCATTCATTTTAAATGGTCTCATTATGCATTTATTATTGAGAGTTTAAACTACCACGAAGACTTCATTGTAGCTCTTTCTTAATCAAATATACCCGATATGTCATTAATTTCATGTTTAGTTGCTCGTTTTAACGAAATTGATAGTGTAGATGAATGATCCTGCCAGCTGATAGTTTTAAATTGTTTAGAACATGTCGGTGCATCCTTTGAATGATCACCAAGGCTATCCCAGCAGATCAGACCGACAAAGAAATTATAATTACATTTGTACTATATTCATATTATGCAGGAATTGATAAAACCCGATCACTGCAAAAGACTATTACTGCAAATGATTTGTGTTTTGTCCACGACAATATTTGGATCTTGGATAACAGTTTCTTTAATGACATGGAACATTTTCATGTAAGAAGCTATATAAACTGCTAGAACAACCGATATTAGAGTGCCAAGAATTCTCATGTTCCATGAAACTACATTACGTTCAGAAAAGATCAGAGTTTGATGCAATTTCTTAGAAGAGAATATTGGATCCAATATTTTTCATGGGAACAGTAGTATCTGAAGACTACCTGCAGATTATAACTTACATCATAGCGTTGCTGGAAGTTGAACACAATTGTTGTTTAAAGCAAGGTAGTGCAATTCAGTGAATAACAATGTTACTGTTGTGAGAGTACTTAAGGGAGAAAGTACTTTCTACTATTGGCAGAAATTACATAGGTCTATGGCCAACCGGGTCACCACATTTATATCCCACAGATTTTTTCTTTGGGGTTATTTAAAAAAGAGTGTTCAGAAATAATCCTCTCAATCGGTCAATTCAAATGAAAAGTTGAAGTCAAAATATCCCATATCAGTGCGTCAAACATTAAAAAAGGGGCCACTTACATGAAGAAATGTGTTTTTGCCTGTATAACAACACATGAATAAAATTTTGATAACAAAATTACTCTTAAGTTATGAAGTTATTTAATATTTATTTATTTATTAAAATTTAATAAATTATTTTTGTATATTGATTACTGAATATTTCTTTCCCATGTGTTGTGTAACCTTTTGCTCACATTGCATTATGTGAAAATATATTGGGACGGAAATAACCCTATATGAAGAATGACATTCTAACATAAAATTTTATTTATTAGATTACCTGTTACACAGAATTACAACCCCCCCTCTTATAGACTATCCTTTGGAAATCAGTTGAAGTAAACATTTCATGTAAATATTACTTGTAGTTGCTTTGTTTTAAAATTATAGCTAGCAAAAAATATTGCACTGATTTCTGCTCAGAAAGCATCCATCCCAGATGGTAGCATCTCAACCTTTCATCTGGAGGTCCTGGGTTTGAATCTCGGTCAGGCGTGGCATTTTCATACGCTAAAATTATCCATTCTCTTAGGGGAAAAAGAGCTAAGTGGTCGATGCCCATCATCTTAAATTAAAATTTTTTGAAACACAAATTATACCACAGAATTACTGATGGGGCTTTGTAAGTATGCCTCGGTGGGAGGTGATAGAACTACTTATGGAATGATGTTTTAGTACCACCGTCTATCACTCTCTCACAACACATTTCTTTCAGATGCATACTTCAATTCCAGTTCAGTATTTGATTTTATATCATATTTAGCCCACAAGTTATCCAAAATGTCTTAGTAGTTTTCTAACAAAATTTTTTTAGACAGCTCAAAAAATTGTATGTTTGAGACATATAATGTTAGGGGTTGATAATTTACTTTGTTAAATTGACATTAAAAAAAAAAATTGCAACAAAAGTTTAATAGAATTTAATTCTGAGAAAATTGATGTAAATGATCATGTTTGTTGTGTATTTGATTAAGTTTGGCAATAAAATTATGTAGAGTATCAACTTTTAAAAAATTGATATATCAAACCAAATTTATTGTATGAAGATAATTAAATTATTTTATTAAATTTAATAATAAAAATAATTAATCAATTTAATGATTAAACCATTTTTAATTAAATAAATAATATTTTTAAAAAATCTTTTTTTTCAGCTTTTTCAAGATTCGTTACAATCGACTACAATAAAGCTTGATAATGTTAATACTTATAGAGAAAGTGATAATGTAACCTACAAAGAATTAAGAAATAGTAATTCTAATAATAGTGATGATGATGATGATGATGATGATGATGATGATAAAAACAAAAAACATACTTCAAAGAAAAAGATATTAAATAATAAAAACAATAACAACAGCGATAAAAAAAGGACAAGAAAACGTTTGACAACAAAAAAGAAATCATCATTGTCATTATACATTTGTGATTTATGTTCAAAGATATGTAATTCGCACTCTTCATTATATTACCATAAATTAAAACATAGCGATTATAAACCACATAAGTGTTCATATTGTACAAAAACATTTCATCAAAAATGTACGTTAATTAAACATGAACGTGTTCATACAGGTGTACGTCCCTATACGTGTGAAAAATGCGGTAAATCATTCAATCAGGATTCAAATTTAAAATTTCATATGACATCACACGGCGGGGAAAAAATATTTTGTTGTCATATTTGTGGTAAAGGATTTACATTAGGCCATAATTTAAAAGAACATTTAAAAATACATAATAATTATCGTGAACGATTATATCCGTGTCATTTATGTGATAAATCATTTTATCATCGTTCACATTTAACAAATCATGTAAATTCACATAATGGTATTAAACCGTATTGCTGTGATAAATGTGGAAAAACATTTGTTAAAAATTCATATTTAAAACAACATAATCGTACACATTCTGGTGAGAAACCATTTTTATGTAAGATTTGCCCAAAATCATTTGCCAGTAGTAGTAATTTAAATGCTCATATCCGTTCTCATAATCGCATTATACAAAATAATAAAAATAAATTGTCATGTAAATTATGTAACATAAATTTTATAAATAAAACTAAACTTATTGCTCATATTAATTCATTTCACGATTCTGTTATTAATTCTGATAATATGGATAATAATCAGGAAATAAAATTTTTATTGAATAATAATACCAATAGTAATGCTGTAATAAAACTTACAGATTCAAAATATATTAATTGTATGTCAAATAATAATAATAATAATGATAATAATACTCCAACAATATCAATACATGTATCGCAATTACATTTTCCAACTTTTGTTTAATTGTTTACACCAAAAAGAAATAAAATACATAGATTGTCTACGTTTAAAAAAACATATACTTCATTTATTGAGAAAAGATCAATCTAATTATGAGGGCCATACAGAAAGTACTAACTGATAAAAATAGTATGTGTTTAAAAAAGGACGCAATCCTAAAATTAAGAAGGTAGAAGTCACGTATAGGTAAAATTTTTGTCTCCCTACATGTCAGTTGGCAGCACTGTACTCAAGGTTAGCAGCTTATAACAGTTGAAATGAATGCCCTTCTTATTCAGTAGTGCTATACCAGTATAAATTTGTCTCTATTGTGTTAATTGTGTTGTTTTCCAAGGACAAATGTGTGCTTATTATTGAGACTTATTATTGCATGTAAATCTTATGAATGAGTGAAAGAAGAGTGTCGGATAAAATTTCCCAATTCTTCAGTTCCTAATAAGTCGACAATATCGTGTTTGATTAACAAAATTTCATGAGACCAGGAGTGTACTTGATTGGAAAAGGAAAGTTTGACCATCACTGTTAACAGTAGAAGTTCTGGAGGATGTGAAAGAATGTTTGACTTGCTCACCTAGAAAGTCGCTCAGAAGATTATCTTTACAAGCTTAGCTTTCACTATCTACACCTTTCAGGGCTACTAAAACATTACTGCTTATTGCATCAGTGTCATTTAAGTTCTGAAAGAAGTAGACCACAGAAAATGTTTACAGTATTGTAATCAGTTTCGTTCTCTTCTTGATGACAATGGTATTGAAATGTTGGATCGTGTTTATTTCTGCAGTGAGGCATGGTTTTAATCGAATGACAAAATTAACAGCCAAAAATGCAGATTATGGGTTGCTGAAAATCCTCACTTGTTTCACAAATGACCATTATAGGCATGTAAAATTGGTGTTTGTTGGGCAATCTCTCTGTGTTGTGTAATAGGGCCTTTATATTTTGACAAATCTGAAAACGGTGTGGTTTATGGCCATATTAGATTTATATGAATGAAGATGTCAGTTCCAGCAAGATAACGTAATGTATCATACCGCTAATGAAACGCTGGAAATGTTACAGAAATTTTTTGGCCATCGTTTGATATCAAATGGGTTGTGGCCTCCAAGGTCCCCAGATCTTACACTGACAGACTATATATAATAGGTGTAGTTTTTAAAAACAATCGTCATATGCTTGACGAATTGAAGGCTAAAATTGAAAGTGAGATTTCAAACATTACAAAAAGCGGCTACAAATGTTACGAAATGTGTACAACCTGCATCGGGATCACTGGAAATCATTTAGAACATCCTATTGTAAAGTTATTAAAGGTAATTTGAATATTATTGTATAAGTATTCTATTAAAATTGATATTTTTGTAATAAATTCATGTTCTCAAACAAAGTGGTTGTATCATTTTTGAAAACCTGTTACTTAACAAAAATTTTATTTTTTACTTCAACAGACCGTAAGTCATGCGTGCATTTAGGCGCCTTCAACATTTAGGCGCTTACCATAAGATGAGAGTTTTTGTATAAATTCATCAATTTGTTTGCTGCTAGTGCTCTTAAAAACATAGTGACTAATTCCTAAAGGTTTTCATTACTTACAAAGCATATCTCTCCTAATGAATTCTTCAGTTTCATGAAAATTAGGCAACAGTTCAGGTTATAGGATATGGTCAGTCAAAAACTTTCTGAAGATGTTTGAGGAGTAATATGATGCGGTCGACAGTACGGGGCTGAATATCGCCATGAAGAATCATTGTGTTTCTCCTACTATTTTGGAAATTTTGTTTTAAGAAATTGAACGATAGATTCCAGTTTACAAACTGCAGAACTTTCAGTTTTAAAATAATAAATATGGAGATAATTTAAAAAGGCACTGAAACAAGGCTTAAAAAATGCACACTGCTTACCAAATATCAGATAATGTAAAGGATTTTTATGAAAAAGAGGGGAATTTGAAACACATTTTCAAATGTGAGAACATCATCGTAAATGAAATGTCTAAACAGTACTAAATTACCTGCAGAAACAAGTTCTCCAAATCATTTACTATTTGAATCCAAAATGGAAGCAGCATCAGTTTTCTTTTTATATAGCCGCAATGATAACAAAAAGAAACTATTGACAACCTTTTGAGAAAGCTTTCCAAGTGACTTTTACAGACACTGAAATAGTAACCGATTAATATTTTACCAATATCATCATATAAAAACCAATATCAGATTACAACTACGTTTATAATCGGCTCCAGCATAAGAGTCATGAAATCCAATTGTTGTAAGAGAAATATTTAATTTATTCGGTAGTACAAAATCAGAAAAATTAATCTTAAAATCATTTTATCATTTTTAATAACACTGAATTATAAGATAATATTGCACAATAAGTACACATTTAGTTTTTGCAAATTATAGCGTGAACTACACGCTGTTAGGAATGCTTGCCCTAACATTGTGGAACAACTAATTCAGATGGAGAAGTGATATATTAAATGTTTTAATCTTCGCTTCTACAATTGTAGCAAATCACTCACCACCTATAACAAGGGTATGGCTAATATTCATTTTGGGTTGTATGATTTAATGAAGTTGTGTATCGTGTAGTAAAAAAATGTTGAACAGTCCATTAAACTTACTTGATTATTTTTTTACTCAAGAATCAAGACAAATGCAGGATGAACTAATGATTTCGGTTGAAAATATGTACTGTATGTAGTTGTAAATATGTAACTGCATTCAGTTACAATTAAAATTAAAATTAACTACATTCAGTTAGAAATTAAAAAATGTAAGCCAACATAGAATTCTATGTTCAATTTTCAGTTTGGCTTACATTTTTTAAATTTTTTATTTCTTTACATTACATCTTGTTACCAATGCTAACACAAAATTATTACATCATTATCATTATTAATAAAAAATAATTATAATGAGATGATTATAATGAAAAGCAATCTCATGAATGAAAACTGCAGTTTTACATGTGAAAAATACAAATCATACAAATAAGTCTATCTAATTTTTGAGTGTGGAAGATATCCAAGCGTATTCACGCTATTTCTAAAATCAAAAACATATATTATTGATATATCATAAATATCTATTTATAAATAATTTTGTATGTGTTTTATTTGCGATATAGATAGCTAAATATTACTATAACTTAATATTATTATAACTTTTTCCCTTGCTCTCTCCAGATGTTTGGTTAATGATTAAAATGAATGTGTTCAATCTGTGGACATTCAAGGTCGTGAATCTTCTCAGTGTAGATACACGTTCTTCTCATAATACTTTATTAAAGAAAAGCAAATCAACTAATATCTGATATCAAAGCAGCCGCATGATCAGATCTTTTATTCCAGCTTGTCTATTATAAACTATAACCGTGTAGACTCTATTCTTATGAAGTAAAGTAATCAAGCTAAAAAAAAACCAGAAAAAAACAGTTAAATGACACTACTCATTTATCATGAATATTAAATTTGTAAATTTAAGAGTAAAGTATCTTTCATGTATGTTAATGACATTTGGAATATGTGTTTGCTAAATGTAAACAAAAACTGATCTGAAAATTGTATTTTCTACTACTATGTTTTGTCATAAGCAGATGTAATTTTTTCTTTTTAATTTTAATAAATTTAATATACTTTTCTGTAAATTGTTTTTCTTATTCTCTTCGTGTTTAACTGTGAAAAAAATAAATACGTAAAACCATTTTCTTATTACTACTTACAAGCTTATTTTTCCATTAATCTAAATCAAAGTGATTAACAAATATATATTCAACATCAGTGAATAACAATTTTTCACTAAAAATTTGATATCATAATTCGTAGAATTAAGTTAACAGACGGAATTATAATATCTATGCAGTTCACAAAGATTGCAACATGCTTTGGATATACAAAATTAATATATTTGGAAATATCATCCATAGGGCATACATATCTATTACTAATAATGATATTATAAACAAAGAAATTGAATATATAAAAAAATGTATTAAATATAAATGGATATAATAATAGTTTTATTGATAAATGAATTAATGAATATTTAAATAACAAGAAAATATCAGAAAAGTTCACATTAATAAATTACAACAATACTAAACAGTTAACTGCATACACATGTTAAAACGAATATGTGTACGTTTAAATAATATAACAACAGTACTACAAATATTACAAATATATTTAATAAAAAAAGAATATAAAATTGCATTATACCTGATAAACCGATAAAATATATTTTACAAAATAATAATATTGTTAATAAATATGAACTTTGTGGAATGTATAAAATCAAGTGTAACGATTGCAATGATATATAAATATATATATATACACCAATAAAATATGTAAACTAGAATTGAATTAAATGTGTAAATATGAAACCAGAATTTTTATATAGAAAATACATGTTTATTGTAAAAAATATTTTATTCAAAATATTGTCCATTGCTAACTATACATTTTTCCCATCTCTCTGACAATTTATGAATACCACGCCAAAAAACTGTTGCTCTTTTGAGGCAAACCAGTTATCGAGTCATTTTCGTACATTTTCATAAGAAGTGAAGCGCTGCTCAGCAAGTGCATGTCCCATCGATGTAAATAAATAGTAGTTGGATGAAGTCAAATCTTGTGAGTAAGCTGCATGCAAAAGTATTTCCCAATTGAATGCCTCAATCGTTTCCTTCACTGGTGTTGCTGTGTGTGATGGTACATTATCATGAAACAAAATCACTTTGTGTCGCCTTTTTTTTATATTCTGGTCATTTTTAACACAATGCTTGATTCAAATCGATCATCTGTTGTCAGTAGCATTCAGTATTATAGTTTTGCCAAGTTTTAGCACCTCATAACAGATGACACCCTTCTGATCCCACCAAACACAGAGCATTGTCTTCTTTCCATAGCAATTTGGCCTTGAAATTAATGTCTATGGTTCACTTGGAGTTATCCATGATCTTTAATGCTTAGGATTCTCGAAATATATCCACTTTTCATCAATTGTCACAATTCAATGGAGAAATGACTTTTTTTTGTACCTGGCGAGCAGCATTTCACAAGTGGATTTTTGGTTTTCTTGCTGTCTTTCATTCGGTTCATACAGAACCCATTTTCCCATCTTCTGAATCTTTCCTGTGACATTCAAACGTATGGAGATGGCTTCTCGTGTTATATTTAATTGATCCACGAGTAGTTGTTGCGTTTGAGCGCCATCCTCATCCAACAATGCTTGCAATTTGCTGTCTTTAAACTTTTTCAGTGGTCTTCCACGTTCTTCGTTTCTCACGTCAAAATTGCCACTTTTGAATTTTTTAAACCACTCAAAGCACTGCGATTTACCAAGAGCATGCTCACTGTAAGCTTCGACAAGCATTAGATGCAATTCTGCAGCAGTTTTCTTTAAATGGTAACAGAAAATCAATGCTGTTTGCAAATCATAATTTGTAGGTACAAAACTTAACATGTTCAACGCTAATTAAAACTATGCTGTTATATGAAGCTTGTACTGTAGTGAGTTGAAAATCTTTGTCAGTTGTCAAAGAAAGAAAATGGTGCCAATGATGCAGTTTGATGGTAACTATATCGATAGCTAGGGCCATCTATGGACAAATTCTGGTTTCATATTTACACACCTTTTAGGAACAACCACCATGTCATTCATAAAAAGATTTTCAGAGTACTGTAATAGTTACAAGTAAGATAATATTACGTTTAAGATGTAATATATGTTTAAAGGTAATATTACGTTTTCAGATGTTATAGAATATCTAATAAAGAATTAACATAAATTACTGGCATAAATAATAATCTAATTTAGATATAGGTAACAGCAATAAAGAAATTGATGTATTTGAGAAATATTATATTAATTAATGTAAAAATAAATACAGACTTAATAAACAAATTAATAATAAATTGATTAAAATGATAAACCTGACAAAACAATTAAATACTTTGAAAAATACTATTCTTTATCTTATCATGTTTATTTTTAAAAAAATATATGTATATATATTTATATTTTTATTTATAATTATGTATATTTTATAAAAATTAGTCTGCTGATGATACCCATCGGGTTGGTCTAGTGGTGAACACATCTTTGCAAATCAGCTGATTTGGAAGTCAAAAATTACAGTGTTCAGATCTTAGTAAAGGCAGTTACTTTTATACGGATTTGAATACTAGATCGTGGATACTAGTGTTCTTTGGCAGTTGGGTTTCAATTAACCACACATCTCAGGAACGGTTGAACTGAGACCGTACAAGACTTCATTTACGCTTATACATATCATCCTCACTCGTCCTCTGAAGTAATATCTGAACGGTAATTCCTGGAGGCTAAACAGGAAAAAGGAGGATAATAAGGAGTTAAACCTATGAAAGTGCTACAGACAGGTGATTGTTCTTACCCTTTACTGAAATGTATCTGATGGGTTAAAAGTTTTTTTGTAATCTATTTATATAAAAGAACATGCCCTGGCTGACCGATTCATCGATGCCCAGCAAAAACTACAGAAAATAAATCTATGAAAATTTGTATACGTATTCTTCTTACGGTGTAAGTGCACACTAAGAAAGGATTTTTTGAAATTCCAAATTTAAAGGGTTAAAATGGAATAACAATGAAATTTACTATTTTTTTTAAATTTTTCTGTACCAAATGAAGATATTGACTTGATTTTTCACGCGTGTAATCTTTGTTTGAATATTTAAAAACAAATTTCTCAATTATTTAGAAATTTGTTCTTAAAAGGGGGAAAGAAAGGTAAAACAAATTTGAACGATTGCAAATTTTCCCCTTTTCTGACTATACTCGCAAGATATTCACTCGATCGGGGTTTGCAAATATTCTTCAGATAAATATCTGAAAACCGTTTTCAGGTTTTTTGAATTTCAATTTTTTAAGGGTGTGACGGTGAACAGCACAATGGCTGCTACCATGAGAATGTGTACCCTGGAACACTTGTTGTTTCTAGGCGGTGCTGTTATCTAGTGGTCTGTGATATAACTACTTCAATAGCTTGCCCCTAGAGTGCAAGTCGGTTTTAGTTTGAGTAGAATCCAGCTTGTTTTATAGCTTTGGTGTGCAAATAAAGTTTTGACTGGCAAAATGTAAATATTATAGCTTAAAGGTTTTTATTATCGTTATCAAGTGTAATCTACGAATTGTCGTTCTATTGTTCAACCGCAAAACACATTTATCAATAGGAACCCTTGACCGATCTTCTAATGTCTGTATTATTTTGGTTATATTTCGTCCCCGTTGTTCACACAATCTACAGCCCCTTGATCTGGCAACGTATGGACCTCAAAAAAACATTTTATAACCAAGGACTTGATGACTGGCATTTGAATAATTCAGGAAAAACATTCAATATGAATTCAAATACTGAAGGGTGAACGTCTGTTGTCATTGGTTTAATTTTTATTGGATTTCCTATTCTCATTAGATATTTACTGATGTAATCTGTGAGGGTGGTGAATGTTAGGTGTTATCTGAGATAAAAAAGAAATATTTCAGTAACTATCTAATGAGAATATGAAATTCTTAAAAAATATAACGACGAGAACAAACATCCACTCTTCATTATAAACCATTTCACCTAACGTTCACACCGTTCAAAGATAATACAAGTAACTATCTAATCGCAATTATAAAGTCGATAAAAATTTAAACCGTTGATATCGATCATCCCCTCTTCAGTATCTTAGAATACGACTAACATTCACTCCACTCAAAGATAACTTCAATAACTACCCGGTCAGAATAAGAAACCGGAAAATAATTACACCGATGGCAACAAATATTCACTCTTCAGTATCTAAGATTAGACCTAATACAGGGTGTCCCATATAAAACGCCACCCATCAATCACTCATCCATGAAATTTCAAAAGTCAAGCTTACTCCTCTACTCGTTACTGAAATGGACACGTTCAACATCTGAACATCGCGGCGACGCAGTAGAACACTACCGATAGTAACAATAATGCAATCATAACGTTCAGTGTATTGCTAGAGACAAGATGGTGTTTTCGCTAAACGAACGTGTTTTCATTATCGAGTCGTACTTCAGTACGAAATCAACGGTTGCAGTGCAAGATTTGTTTCGCCATAATTACCCAGATAAACCGGCTCCTAACAAAACATCAGTATTAAGGTTAGTCGCAAAATTTAGAGAGACCGGTTCTGTTAATAACAAGGAACACAAAAGATCTGCGTCAGTATTGAATACAGAAACAGTCACTGAAATCAATGACCGATTACTCGCCTCGCCAAATAAATCGATCAGACAAACATCTGATCGATGTTTGCCTAATCTGAAATTAATTTGCCTAAATCAACCGTTCATCGGGCGACCAAACGATTACAATTACGACCTTATCGCATTCAAACGGTTCATCGAAATCTTCAGCCCGACAAAGAAAAACGGCTACAATATTGTCAAAAGTTCCGACGATATCTGCGTGACGGAATTAACGTTACGGATTCGTTATTTTTCACAGATGAAGCGCGGTTTCATTCGGATGGCTACGTAAACAGCCAAAACAGTAGAATTTGGAGCGCTGAAAATCCCCACGTTTATCACGAAAAACAATTACACCCGCAGAAGTCGGGCGTGTGGTGCGCTATATCGCCGAAGAAAATAATCGGTCCTATTTTTTTCGAGTACATCATTAATGCAGAACGATATCAGGATATTTTATTTCGGTTCATCGCACTCTTGGAAGAGGAAGACAGACACTGCCGGCTACAACATGACGGTGCGACATCGCACTACGCAGGATTTCGTCGAGGAATTCTTTGGTAATCGTGTTATCGGTCGAGGCTTGTGGCCACCAAGATCTCCAGATTTGACTGCGGCGGATTTTTTTCTACGAGGTTACCCCAAAGAAAAAGCCTACAGCAACAAACCACGAACACTTGAACGATTGAAAGTCAATATTGAACAAGCTGTATTAAATATCCGGCCACAAACTTTGAAAAAAGTTGCAAGAAACGCTGTAAAAAAATTGATGCTTGTATTCAAGAAGATGGCGGCCACTTGCAACATTTACTCTAAATGTAAGGTAATGGATGGTAATAATAAAAATTACATTTACATTTACACATGTCTTTTATTATTTCAATACCTACCAATATAAGGTTGGGTTGCGTTTTATATGGGACACTCTGTATAAATGAGTGCTTAACGTTGGTTTTTTAAAGTTCTTAACCGCATTACAAATTAAAAAATAATAATACTTTATAGTTCTTTAAATGTTTTGAATCTATTAAAAAATTAAGGGTTAATAAGCTATAAGAAGTCGATCGATTTTAATTTAGTGGCAAACCTCAAAGTACCAAAATTTAAACCGATATAATTTTTTTTAGTCTTCGTTGCAGTTTAATTAATTTTTTCAAAAATTTACATTTAATATTCAAGAGTAGTCGTATCTTATTTATATTAAAGGCATTAAAAATAAATGAAAAATGATTAATAAATATTCGGGTTTACTTACGTTTTCTTTGCGGTCTACTGAATTTAACATAAATAAATTTAAAATCTGGAATTTAGTTCTTTAATACTTTTTTTATCGCTATTGATTTTCACTTTTTTATTGCACTTTTTTCGCAAGCAAAAGGAAAAAATATACTGTTAATATTATTTACTAACCACAAAATATATTAAAAACAATATAATAAAGAAATCAGTAAGCTTGAATGATGCGTTACAGTTTTGTAAATATAGAATAGAACATCACTTCTGCACATATTGGAACCGACTGAAAAAACAGAACTGTTCAATTTTACTGGAACAGAGTAGGATATCCAGTTCAAACCGGATATCATCAAACACAATGAAAATCATTTAAAAAACTAAATTGAATTTTAAAAAAATTAGCAGGCTCAAAAAACGCACTAAAAAGTAAAAAAATAGAACTTTTCAGTTCTTTAAATTTCAACTTTCTGAAGTCAGAGCCAAATAAAAAAATTATTATCTCCTTAATTTGATGCTGCATTCCAAAAATGAAAGTAAAATTAAACAGCTATAACATTATAATTTTTTTTTTTTAGTTTTTTCTGCTTTTAATTTAAATATTAAAAGAAAAAAAAAAACAGAATCGCAAAGAAAATAAAGGCGAGAAACTTGTACCTTGATAAATTACCATACGATATCAGTAGATTAATTACGTTACAATAAATATATGTAGATATAATAAAAAATCTATCAAACGACAAATTTAATGTTCTTAAATGGCATTATATTGTTTGTTACGAACTCGCTGTTTTAACATATCATTGTAAGAAAAATATTTTTGATACTCGTTATTAACATAACCTAAACGATTAGCAACAAGAAATATATGGATGCAATTTTAAAATTATTAAATTAAATGAAACGAAACCGACGGTGCAGTAATCTACGTCATGCTTTAAAAAAACATCTGATGTAGACACCACATGACTTCCTTGTACGTCTATTAAATTACACATACACATTTTTAAAAGTACATAAAATTTTATTGAGAGAAGATAATAAATATATAAAGAGGAAGAAAAAGTTAAGATCAAGGAAAGAATAAAAAGATTAAGAGAGGATAATGAATAAAAAGAGACAAAAAAAATTGCAAAATAGAGAACGTGAACGCAAATTAAGATCAGAAGAATTACATCAAACCAAAGAGCTATTAAATGATCGGCAACAAATACAAATAAACTAAATGACAATCGACTCCGACTTAGAGAGAATATTCTCCGATAATATCAGAGGAATAATGAAATGAAAGATAAGAGTTTTTTGCAATTTATCAAAGATCGGGGATGTATTCCTCAGTGTCTGTTGTTCTTGTTGCGAGGATCTATTTTTCAGTCGTTCTGTAGTTAACTTTAATGTAGGTAAAATTAAACAGAAATTCAGAATAATTAAATAAAATTAGAAAAGCCAAAAATAATACGATTCTAAATTATAATTTTCAATTAATATTAAATAATCAGAATGTTTCACCAAATCTATTTTATATATATATATACACATATGTAATAATGCCCATTAAATTACATGTAAACATTTTTAAAAGTATATAAAATTTTATTTCACTAATAACTATTGATTATTTTTCATATATCTTTATTATTATTATTGAATAATTATTATTTATTGTAAAAACGTTTTTACAATCACGGGTTAATAATTATTAATAAATCAATATATTTAAATTAAAAAAAAAGTTCAAAAAAAAAGAGGGGATGAACTCTGATTCGAACCGATGTGCCTTCCGTTTGTAACACCCAAATATTACTGTTGAATTTATCAGAAAAAGTAATATATTTTTCTACGAACTCGTATTAATAAATTATACGTTTTTCATTTAAAGAGAAAACGGTGAAACTTATGCGAGTAAGAAAATACGATAAAAATACTTGTATTACCGCAATACAAATAAATAAAGTATAAGCAAAAATCACGACTAAACCAAGTTAATAATCGTGAGAGCGTACAAAACGAGATTCAATTAACGTTAACCACGATCTCCCTCTCTAGTATACACGCCTACGCGAACGGTATTCGATGCAGCAACGCTAGGCTACTACGGTCAACGATCGTGTGGCGCTATTTGACACACGACATGCGCGTGACACGGCAAATGTCAAATGTCATTTTTTAAAGATGGCAAAGGTCGAATCAATTTAAAAGATCTACTTCTTATTTTAATAATAAAGTTCTACAGACACGAGCGATATAACCGCGCTACTACCACGCTCTCTGCATTTCGGTACAATTAATTTATTGGTCCTATCGTAGCGGCCGTTAATATACGAAGAAGAGGAACTAAAACCGATATACGAACTCGAATGCTTTACAAATGGACTTCTCGAATATATTATCGGTCAAATAAAAAGCGTAATTTATGACCGACCAAACGAAGGGAGAGTACGCTTCGATCAAATTCGTCGACGCTACGGCACTATTGTATACTTAACGATAACCCGGATATATCACAAGAATGGGGTGGGAAGAAGGAATGAAATGCCCGATTATTTTCCGAACAGGCGATGTTTTACTGGTGGCCAATCTTCTAATTAATTTTCCGCTTCGTTTACAATCGGTTTGTATCGTATGTATTTTCGACGGTCAAATCTTTAGCTAAAACCGATTCATTAATTCCAGTTTATCGGTAATCATGGGGGTCATTGAATTATATTTTCGGTAGGAATCCGCTCAAAAATTATAAGTACATAAGCAAACCTTTATGAAACTTTTCACGAGGAATCATAATTAAATTTAAATCGATATTTTAATTATATAATTACATGTTCTACCCAAATATTTCTTTTATAATGTAAATAAATCTTTTATATTGATCGGTACATAATAATATATTACATAGATCGTGTCGTAAATGGTACGTTATTCCACTGATTTTTTTTTTGTCTTCAGTCATTTGACTGGTTTGATGCAGCTCTCCAAGATTCCCTATCTAGTGCTAGACGTTTCATTTCAGTATACCCCCTACATCCTACATCCCTAACAATTTGTTTTACATATTCCAAACGTGGCCTGCCTACACAATTTTTTCCTTCTACCTGTCCTTCCAATATTAAAGCGACTATTCGAGGATGCCTTAGTATGTGGCCTATAAGTCTGTCTCTTCTTTTAACTATATTTTTCCAAATGCTACTTTCTTCATCTATTTGCCGCAATACCTCTTCATTTGTCACTTTATCCACCCATCTGATTTTTAACATTCTCCTATAGCACCGCATTTCAAAAGCTTCTAATCTTTTCTTCTCAGATACTCCGATCGTTTAAGCTTCATTTCCATATAAAGCGACACTCCAAACATATACTTTCAAAAATTTTTTCCTGACATTTAAATTAATTTTTGATGTAAGCAAATTATATTTCTGACTGAAAGCTCGTTTCGCTTGTGCTATTCGGCATTTTATATCGCTGCTGCTTCGTCCATCTTTAGTAATTCTACTTCTCGAATAACAAAATTCTTCTACCTCCATAATCTTTTCTCCTCCTATTTTCACATTCAGCGGTCAATCTTTGTTATTTCTAATGTTTTGATGTTGCTTATTTTCATGCGATAGTTCTTACGTAGGACTTCATCTATGCCGTTCATTGTTTCTTCTAAATCCTTTTTACTCTCGGCTACAATTACTATATCATCAGCTATATTCCACAGATAAAAAGAAGAAACTGTTCCCGCATTTACCTCTATAAACCAACAGAAAATGAGGTGAATTCTCGATCGGAGCAGCATCACAAAATATACAATTAAATATAAAAAAAATAAAAGCGGTTGAAATCTATAGTAATAATTAAAGATAAAAATTTCCTTTCGGTCCACCGGAAGGGGGAGGTAGATTTCACGGGTTCTAAATATCTACCTTAAATTTAAGAAAAATTAAAATTTACTCGATACGACAGTAGTTGTACGCAAAAAAAGTTTCACAAGTTTAACATACGACAAGCCTTATCTTCTTACAATTCCAGCAACATTTTGATCATTCCTTGCCGTAAGAGTTGGTCATATCAAAAATTATTTCAGACAAAAGTTTTAGGTAATGTTTAGAGGACTAACAAAGGACCACTTAAACCGATTTGATACTGTGCCTACTGAGGGAGCTATGATTTTGTTTCTTTTCGGATCCCAATTTTTTCCACCCCCTGCACCAGCGGTTGGTGATATCAAAAAACTTTACTTATATAAGTTTTAGGGCCTTACTCAAAGAATAGTAGGAACTTTAAACGAATTCGATATTTTACTTAACAAGAAAATTACACAGATATTTCGTTTTTTCGAAAAAGCTTCCATTTCCACCCCCACGGTCCGATTTTGCCCATTAAACAAACTCGAACGAGATTTTGGATCGCTATATTTTATGTATCAATTTGAAATTGAATGCCACAAAATTACGGCAGTCATCCTGTCCACAAGAAAGTGAAATATATATATATATATATATATATAAACTTTTCCACTGACGGTGGTTTTGGGGGTCTGGGGATTGTGAAACGCAAAGATATGTCAAAATTTTCCGGAAGTCGAATCACGGTACCCATTACAATAGATAGCTTTCTTATGAAATCTACCTAATAAAAATAATAATATTAAAGTATGTGAAGATAATACTGTAAAATCACAATCCAGAATAAACATGAAAATTAAAAAAAAAAAAAAAATTTTTTTAAAAGTAAATCAACATTTAAAAAATTTAAAAAATCTGATGTGGACATCAGATGACTTCTTTGTATGCCTATAAATTATTTATATACATTTTTTTTTAAATGAAAAGTATATAAAATTTTATTTCATTAATAACTTCTGATATTTTTTTTATTTTTTTTATTGTTATTATTGAATTATCATTTATAGCGAAACGGTTTTTACAATCAGAGGTTAATAATTATTCATAAATCAGCATATTTAAATTAAAAAAAAAAAAATTAATTAAAGAAGAAGTCGGATTTCAATCTGTGTGCCTTTCCCTTGTAAGATCCAAATGTTTAATTAATTTAAATCTTATTTGGCTATAACTCTGGAACCGATGAAAATAAGTACCACTTATGATATATAGTTGAAAAGCTCTCAATCAGGGCTTATTACTGCATTAAGAAAAAGTCCAAAATCCAAAGTTTTTGGATTTTGGGCTCTTTTAGTCCAGTCGATTGCATTCGACTCCAAAAAGGGGAGGTGCACAACTAGATGTTACAAAAGTAGTAAATCCAAAATTTCAACATCCTACGGCTAATCATTTTTGAGTTATGCGAGATACAGACGTCAGACCGAAACTAGTCAAAACGGCTTCAAGGATGGTCAAAATGGATATTTCCGTTAAAATATGAAAAATCTTTTGCAAGTCAGTAGCTTTAGTTAATTATTGGGGGCCATAACATCATTGATTGCAAGCGATCTTAGATGATACATAAGTCATTGCCAAAAACGGTACAGAGAAGGTCAATAAAAAGTTCTGTACCAGGCATTTTAAAAAGAGATGCGAGGTAATTAACATTTTCTTCATTAAACTGAATGCGCTGTTATATATCTGCTAGCTAAATCTAACTGTAAGTTAGTAATTTTAGGTTAATCAAAGAGTATAGCAGTTTAATGAACATCATTATTTAAAAAAAAAAAAAAAAAAAAAAAAAAAAAAACCATTTGTTACACCTTAGGTGCTTCCTCTTAATAAATAAATAACATTTCCTACCGGTTTTATTTTATATTTACCCTCTCGAACATATTTTATGTGTTTTAATAAAAAAAATAAGATGGATCCGGCTAAACCCTTAACTGGTTATACTCTTTTTATAACGTTACTAATCGCGTCGGGTCACTATAACCCGAACATTCATAAATTAAATTAATAATACATTATTCGAATTAAAAAGAAATGAGGACTTATATTAGAAAAACAAACTATTTTTTAATCAAATAGAAATAAATATCTCCTTGTTTAAAACAAAATAATCAACGAGAAACAGAAATTACAAAATCTTGTTAAAAATACAGATTTTCATTTTAGGTGAACTTTACTGGCGTTAAAATATAATTAATCCCGATCGATTATTGAAGACAAACTTACAACACATAATCCACCTTGGTGTAGCGGTGAACGCGTCTTCCCAAATCAGTTGATTTGGAAATCAAGAGTTCCAGCGTTTAAGTCCTAGTAAAACCAGGTATTTTTATACGGATTTGAATACAAATCCGGTATCTTGGATACCGGTGTTATTTGCCGGTCGGGTTTCAATTAACCACACATCTGAGGAACAGCCGAATTGAGACTGTACAAAACTACACTTCATTTACACTCGTATATATCATCGTCATTGATCTTCTGAAGTAATATCTGAACGGTAATTCCCGGAGGTTAAACAGGAAAAAGAAAAAACTTACAACGCATCTGTAAATATGTTTTCAAATAAAAATATTTGAACCGAGCCGAACATCTACAAGTAAACGATGCAAAATTTGCCTGGATGTCAAATTGATATCCCGAACGGTAGATTTGTATAAATTTTTTCTTAAATTAATTATTTCAGAGTTAGAAATTCTTTATTTCCAACATTAACGTTAATCACGATCTTTGAAAATAAAAGAAGTGTGATTTTTAAAAATACAACGTCTATATTTCATACAAACAATGTTATATTTATTGCCCTTGGTGCTCGGACAAAGGTGATAGCGTTTACGTTTTTTCTAACTTCCACACCTTGTTCCTCGGGTTGTTGAACATCAATACAGTAGTGTCATACTCTTCAAAATATATTTTTATTTTGTTCAAGTTTTTTTAAGTTTCCCGGAGCGAGATACCTTTTAACGAGTAAATTTTTTACTAAAATGCGGTCTAAATTTTTAAGAAAATTTTTCGCAGTACTGTAATACAACCGGTCGCGTCGGGTCAAATAGCTTATTTTTGTTACTTATATTACACAAACTAAGGGAAGAGACAACTGATACTAACCGATAAAACGGATTACGATAGGAGACTAACAGGTTTGCCGACCTAATAGTATCGAGGCAAATATTAAACGTAAAATAGTTTCTCGGGCCATATAGAGCCGACTCGACCAGTTAAGGGTTAAAAAAATCCACCAAACCTATCCTGTGTAAGAGTAGAAGGGCCAGGGAAAAATTTAGTTCTTTAAATTTTGGTTTTTATTATTCTAAGAAAAAATTAACGATCTAATAATCGATAAATATAATAATTTAATAAATATATCAAGATAGTTTTCAAATAATCAAACGCATCATCGCGAGCCAACTAATAGAAAAAATTACAGACAAACAACAAAATTAAAATAATTTACGTATCGAATAAAGCCATGGTCTTTACAACAGAATCAAAGACCAACTGGAACAAGAACTAGGGGAATACCAAGGGGGATTTAGACCATGGCGAGGCCGCCCAGAACAAATTATAAATTTAAAATTAATTATAGGGTATCATAAACTAAGGAATAAACAACTGATAGTGACTTTTATTGATTTCAAGAAAGCATATGATTGTGTACATCGAGAATCCCTGCTAAAAATCCTGAGAAATTTAGGGCTTCACCCAAAACTAGTCAAAATCATCGGACTAACACTAACGGATACCAAATCCAAGGTTAAATTCAGAGGAGAAATATCTGATCCATTCGACATCAAAACAGGACTGAGACAAGGAGATGGACTGTCACCGCTTTTATTCAACTGTGGCCTTGAATTTATAATACGGGATTGGAAAAAATTAAATAAAAATAACGTTAAAACAGGAAAAGGTATCTCAGTAAATTGCCTAGGCTTTGCGAACGATTTAGCCCTACTATCCCAAAATAGAGAAAAGGTCAGATACCGACTGTCAACACTGGAAGAGATTGCAGGAAAAATTGGTCTAAAAATTTCATACGAAAAAAACAAAATTATGGTGAGAGACCCGCTATGCATAAGCAAAGTAAAAATAAACAATAATGACATAGAACTAGAAGAAAACTATAAATATTTGGGGGAAACATCACACACAACCACTAAGAAAATCCAAACTGGAATGAAAGAATAAATAAACTCATCAAAGCCACAATAAAAATACAATCTATAACAAAAAATGCATGTCCATAAACACAAAACTAAGACATTATAACTCAGTTATCCGACCAGAAATACTTTACGGATGCGAAACCGTATTTGGACCGTACCAGACAAGGTTTACCGACAAACTGGAAAAGATTGAAAGACAGATTCTATGACGATGCATCGGGAAAAATATTAAAAAAGACGGGGTTTGGAGAATTATTCCAAACGAAGAGATTTACAAAACGATCATCCCGATAACTAATAAATTTAGAAAGAAGAGAATTTCCTTTCTAGGACATATTTTCAGAATGTAAGAGACCATACGGATAATCGAACTTTTCTGGAACAAGAAAAGCAGACCGAACTGGTTATACGAAGTACAGAAAGACATGGAGGAATTAGACATAACCCGTGAAAACCTAAAAACGAAAACCGGAAACTATGAGAAATTAAATAATAAAGAAACAAGATTCCTATCAAAACCCAAGAAAACAATAAGCCGGGTGTACTCTGAACAAGAAGATCTGAAACCCTTAGAAATTACTGCCAAAAAGAAAAGCTGAAAAATAACAAATCAGCAAGAAAAGAAAGATCTTGTCAAAAATAAAATGAACTAAAGTGATCCATTATGATATTAAAAGTAGAGAAAAAAAAGCCAAGGTCTCAATATTCTAGAATAGTGTGAAACTTTCTGATATCAAATTTAGCAGAAATATCATTTATTACTTTCTTCAGAGACTACAGGCTGATGTCCAAATGCGGTTTTTTAATATCGGGTAGATTTTTGAAGCTTGCGAAGAATACAAAGACTAACCGGCGATTTGAACCTAGAACCATTCGGCCAAGATAGAAACACAACCGCTCCACCGTGGAGGTAGGCAAGAATACAAAGGCACTTTTTGATCGTAAATTTAAGTAAAAATGATTTCTAATCGCCTTACAAATGATATAACAAGACGTAATAACTAATTAAAACCGCAAAAAAAGTTTTGTAAATGTATTCAGTAAATTTACAGTAATTATTTTCTATTCGATTTAAAAATTTTACATTGCCCTTTTTAAGTACTTAAAAATAAAATTGCTACTTTTTTTTAAAAAAAGCCAAAATTCAAAGTAGATAGAATTACATAATCGAAAAAAACTTTTCAAGAAAAATTACATCGACTTATGAAAAATTACACTTTAAATAATAAATTAATTCTTTAAATTCTGACTCTTTACCGAATCAACTAAAAAACTTTCATTTGGACTGATTAATAAAACTTAAAATTTAAGAAATATAATTTTTTAAGTCGCTGTAATATTTTTAATGTTATTATTTTTATTAAAAATGCATTAAAACTCACAAAAAACTGTTTATAAGAAATATGAAGGTGAGAAAACTGCATCTATATAAAAATAAGGCAGTTACTTTTAAACGAATTTGAATACTAGACAGTGGATACCGGTGTTCTTTGGTGATCAGTATTTAATTAACCACACATCTCAGAAACGGTCGACCTGAGACTGTACAAGATTACACTTCATTTGCCCTCGAACATATCATCCTCTGAAGTAAGGTCTGAACGGTAATTCGTGAAGGCTAAACAGGAAAATAAAGAAAGATGAAAATAAGAAAAGATGTAAAGAAGGCAGGTGTTAAGGCTCTCTGAAATTTAGGAATATATATTACCGAGTACTTCCTTCTGGTTACTGAAGTCATTTTAAAATCTTTTCCATATTTATTTAACCGATCAACTGCAAGTCATTTTGAAATAACCATCAAAGTAGTATTTTTCATCAAACAGGTTACGGAAGAGATGATTCTTGGAAATTGCTTTTTTCTGTAGTTCATTCTATACATCTACCTAAATTTTTTTTCTATCGGTTGCTTAAAAAGAGTTTATCCTTTACACTATTGTATTATTACCTTAATTACTCCAATCAGACGCTTTTTTAAAGTTAATTTCTACAAATTTATTTTTTAATGAATCTACGAACATTTTTTGCACATAACTGGGTAATGTAATACGAGGCATGTTTTTAAAGTAAGTACTGTTTTGAAATTCCGCCGCTGCTGCGCTGCGGTCAGCATTCCACGCATGCGCACAGTGTACCCGCATCTGTTGGCAAGCCACAGACGCCATTACGGAAATATTCGACTGTGTTTACGTTTGTTTGTGATTATTTAAAATGCCTCCGCCGATCGAGAATGCCGCCGACAGTGAAATACCTGGTTCGATTCGTTTTCTCAGTGCTAAAAGCGGGAAAGCGGCTAAAATTGATCGTCAGATCAGTAAAATGTACGGAGAAAACATTATGAGCGATGGAGCGGTACGAAAATGGGTTAGAGCTTTTAATATGGCCGCCAGAATATTCATGATGACAAACGGAACGGACGACCTTCTGTCATTGCTGAAGATTTGGTGCAGAAAGTTGACGAAAATGTGAGAGAGAACAGACGCTTTACGATTTCTTCGCTATCTGAAGAGTTTCCTCAAATTTCGAGAAGCACTGTCTATGAAATTGTGACCGAACGCTTAAATTATCGACGATGATGGCGTCAAAGCGACCGTATTGCAGTGGTTAATAAGTCAGGCGGCAGACTTCTATGACGATGGTGTTCAAAAGCCGGTTTCAGAATACAAGTGCCTTAATATCGGCGGCAATTACGTAGAAAAGTAAATTAAAGTACAGGCTCTTTCACAAACATATAAAACTGTTAAGAATAGTGTTCTTGTTTTTTTTTAATTTCAAAACGGAACTCACTTTAAAAAAATGGCTCGTATTTTAATTTTAGTAAGGTATAAAAAAGTGAATAAAGGAGGTCCTCGACCGTTTTTGACACGAAAGTGAGGCACTAAGGCTGAAACATCGAAAGACAAAAGTTATGATCTAAACAGAGCTATTCAATCGGTGATGCGCCATGCGATTTCGAAAAGGGGAACCGTTTCGTATATTTAACATTTACAGTAGATAAAGATGGAGGCACCTCGGCTGAAATACGAAGAAGAATTATCTTGGCGAAGAAGGCGCTTACAAAGTTGACAGCTATCTGGAAGGATCACGAGGAATGCAAACCTGAGACTGCATCAGTTACTAGTCTTCCCGATAGTCATGTACGGCGTTGAGAAATGGACAATCAAGGTGAAAAACCGGAAGAGAATTCAACTGAAATGCGGGCCTATAGATGAATGTTTCGCGTCGGATAGGCGGAAAAGAGGACAAACAACTCGATTATGAACGAGCTAAGTATACAGAAGATAACCCGATCAAACTAGACACAAAAAGGCCAATCGAGATATTTATACATCTCGACTGGCCGACAGTTTTGAAAATTGGTATAGTTATTTATCGTTACCTAAGTTTGAAGAAAATAAAAAGTCCTGGCGAGTGTGGGGTTAGATTGAGGGGGAAAGGGCCTTTAAAGGTGACTTTTTTTTAGGATTTTGCTCGTATTTCCGAAACTATCACTCGTAGCGAAAACTTGTATTAAAGATTAAATTTGACAAAATTTCCCACAAAAATGGTCCTATACATTTTTTATGTAGAACCAATAGTGTTGGAGCTATGAGCTTCAGAAGTTTTCATATTTACTCAGGACTAGGGTTTATTGTATTTTCCTTCGTTATAAATGGTTTCACACACGTGCATTCGTACGTAATATGCATATAAAATGAAATTATAGTCATCTTTATTTACAGATCTCGTATAAACAAGTAAGGTTTTACAGAATTAATATTTTTGTTTTTTTTTTTTTTTTTTTTTAGTCTGTCGAGACAAAATTAATTATTTTTTTTGTTATTATATAATTTTGTAATTTTGCTATTGAATTTATTCCTACTAGGAACCAAAATTTTCTGCTTCTTGTATTGTGGGAAATTAGAAGTTTTAATCGATAATAGTAAAATTTATTAAAATTTTCACGTTAGTGGAAGTTTTAAAATATTTTTATTTTGTAAATGTATGCACTTCCTGATAAAATCATTTTTGTGGATTTCAAATAAATAATACTACTAAATAATTATTTTAAAAAATAATACATTTTTCAAAATATAAAAAAGTTAGTGTTATATTAATTTTCTTCAAAAGTACCAAAAAAATTAATAATTTCTAATTAAAAGAAGTATTAATTGTCCTAACGAAGACGTACATAATTGACCTCACTTAAAAAATTGGCATATTAACTTACTGTTAGACCGTATCAATAAATTAAGCTTATTGCTACAGAACCAGAGCGTACTAAGTTAAAAAGTACAGTCAGTTTAATGGAAAGTTTTCTAATTTTATGTAGGAGGTAAACGAATGTAATAATAACAGCCGACTTTAGTTAAATTTATTAACTTCCTACATTCTAAGCCACTTTCAATGTCAAGGTCATTTGCAACAGTTTTGACTTAAAAATATCATAATGATTACAAGATCTTTCTTTATGATAAAAAAAGAAAATTATAGATGGCTTGATAGGCCGAACTTTACCAGATAAGGATTTCGATATTAGGCTTATTCTACGACGACCGGGCGGGAAAATAAGTCCCTGAATCACTCCTACCGGATACACCAGCCGTTCGGTTCCTGATATTATATCACACTTAAGCGACAGAAATGTCAGTAATAGGAAAGAAGTGATCAGTGATAAAAAAAAAAAAAACGTGGAGGGAGGTGAGAAACGTTTACTCTCTAAACAAGATAGTTTATATTTTCATCCGAAACCCTTATAGACCTTACTCGAAATACAAATTCGAAGAGTTTTTTTTTTTTTTTAATTAAGTTACTACGATTTACTCTGTTTCAAGAAAGTTAGAAAAATTAAACCGTTTAAAAATCAACGCGCACGATTCCATAAACTATTTTAATAATTTTAACAGCGTTCGTTTAAACTGCGAGTGTAAGTTCTATTAAACTACATCAACAAGTGTAATATCTGTTCTTATCAGATTAATAACCGATACGCCCGGCATCGCTGGGCCAAAATATTGGATTGATTTTTAGAAAATGACGAACTGCTAGGAACTTGCTCTACCTCTGTCACGAGTTGACCCGGTATTGCAATACCGCCGGGACCGGCCCCCCAAAAAAAAAAACGACGTGTAAATATTGTTTTCAGAGGATCTTTTGGAAATAATTATGCAATTCCTTCGATAGTGGAGTGTTATAAGAATGTCTGAAGCCGTTAATAAATTTCTTTGGGCGAATTAAAAAATAAGAATAAACTTTACTCGATAGAAAAATATCGATAAAAATTCAAAAACTTGCAAAAAAAAACCACAAAAACGGTTGACAAATACTAATACGATATTATAGAAACGGTAGCGGTATATTATAATAATGAAGCGTTCAATATAAAGAGGTGGAGGAACCCCATTTACGGTCGCCGAAGCTGTGTCGGACTCGCTAACAAGTTCCGCAAGATAGTAAAAACAGCGTATGTATTCCTGCGCACTACCGACTAAACCTCCACACAAAAACAGACACACACATAAACAAAACCTAGCGCAAAACAACATCAAACATACCAACACGTATACACCACCCGCGCACAGACACACGCACACCAATAACTCTCGCAACTCTCATACTTAATGCCATCAGCTTTAGTTCGGAAGTGGGGGAAGCCCCCGGAACCCCAGCCGGTGGAGTGATCTCCGGTGGCCAGCAACGATTCGCTGCGCCAAACCTCGAACATCCGCAACAGCATCCAGTACAGATAGGCTTTTAATAAAACCGTACTGATTTCGGTAGAGTCCACCCTCCTCCTCAACCGCGCAGTATTATTCTTTCAAAAATCTTGGCCAATGTATCTATCATAGATAAAGGCCGATAGGAGGACGGCAAGCCGGTTTCGGAATCAAAACCAGGCGCTGCCGCCAACACCTCAAAGGGAATACTCCCTCCTTCAAACAGGTGTTGTATACACTTAAAATCACCTCAAGGTCAGCTCCAACTGCAGCCTTAACAACCATATTCGGCAGACGATCTGGGCCGTGTTGGCGACACCAGTAAGTTATGACAAAATATTTCCAAATTCCAATAATCCTTTATTAGGATTAGTTTTATGTTTGTATCGATCGTTGTTTTCTTAGGTTTTATCGATGTTTTTCTTGAGCTCTTTAGCAAGGCGCTCAAGTTTCCTCACAGTTCATCTAGGTGGGGGAAATGTCCTCCTCCTCTGTGGGGGATTGCCTATTGCCTAGCTTTTATTTTCTTGGCTCCCCTCCTGCTGCTTGTAGTAGGCCTAGGCGGAAGCCCACCCGCCACCGATGGGCCGGCAATATCCCGTTCAAGGGCAACCTCCAGAATAGGGACTACCTTCGGAATAGGAGCGGTCGGCATAAGAGGGACTTCCATGTCCTCCCTGCTCAGGCTCACCATTGTAGGCTCCATTTCATCCGGCTTTTCCTCTATAGTGTTAGTTCGATTTGTTAAACGTAGCTTCTCGTTTATTTAAGCTACAAACCAATTATCAAAACCGATAAGAAACAAAATTAAAATTAAAAATTAATTTCAGTATCACAAGTTTTCTTCAAACCGATAATGATTAATAATAATTATTAAGAACAAGAATATTATCACAAGAGATAATAAATTCAGCAAAGTAAACAACTTACCAACTCACCAACGACTAACCCGCACTAACTTGTGTCACTAACGAACAGTCTGTTATAGACCCTATTGTCGATGACAATAAGGTCGATATCTAAAAATCTAATAAAAATTAGTCCAGCGTCCAAAACTCGAGAAAAATAAAAAAGCACTTCCAAAAAATAATCAAACCGACAGTACGAATCCCACTATCCGTAAAAAATACCGAAATCCCTTACCGAATTACAAAAAATCAGAGAGCCCAGAAAAACACAACCACTAACTTTAAAGACTCGTACTTATCTCAACTGTTCAATACTTACCGCCCTTAGTAGGATCAATCGAACCTCTCTCTTTTTCTGTGTAATTTCCGGAACCACCGTAAGACACTACTTCAGAAGTGAATGAGGATTATATGTACGGCTGTAAATGAAGTACAGTCTCAAGTCGACCGTTCCTCAGACGTGTAGTTAATTGGAACCCGACCGCCAAAGAACACCGGTATTCACAATCTAGTATTCAAATCCATATAAAAGTAACTGCCTTAACTAGGATTTGAGCCTTGGAACTATCGACTTCGAAATCAGCTGATTTGCGATGACGAGTTAACCACTAGAGCAGACAGGTGGGCTATCAATCGAACCTGAAATTGCCTTATATAACGCTGTACCATCTATATCAAAATTGTAGGTAACACTGACAAACGAAGCGGTCCAGGAATTCAAAACTTAAACAAGAAACACGACACATAAAACTTTTATAAAAATAAATAAATTTTACGTTATTACAACACACCCGTACATTTTGAAAGCGGGTGAAGTCGTTACACTCTAACTCTAACAATCCAATACTACAGGGTGTCCCATATAAAACGCAACCCATCAATCACTCATCCATGAAATTTCAAAAGTCAAGCTTACTCCCCTACTCGTTACTGAAATGGACTCGTCCAACATATGAACATCGCGGCGACGCAGTAGAACACTACCGATAGTAACAACAATGCAATCATAACGTTCAGTGTATCGCTAGAGACAAGATGGTGTTTTCGCTAGATGAACGTTTTTTTTAATGTCGAGTCGTACTTCAGTACGAAATCAGTGGTTGCAGTGCAAGATTTGTTTCTCCATAAGTACCCAGATAAACCAGTTCCTAACAAAACATCAGTATTAAGGTTAGTCGCAAAATTTAGAGAGACCGGTTCTGTTAATAACAAGGAACACAAAAGATCTGCGTCAGTGTTGAATACAGAAACAGTCACTGAAATCAAAGACCGATTATTCGCCTCGCCAAATAAATTGATCAGACGTTTGTCTACTGAAATTAATTTGTCTAAATCGACTGTTCATCGGGCGACCAAACGATTACAATTACGACCTTATCGCATTCAAACGGTTCATCCACTTCTTGAGCCCGACAAATAAAAACGGCTACAATATTGTCAACGGTTCCGTCGATTTCTGCGTGAGGGAATTAACGTTATGGATTCGTTATTTTTCACAGATGAAGCACGGTTTCATTTGGATGGCTACGTAAACAGCCAAAACAGTAGAATTTGGAGCGCTGAAAATCCCCACGTTTATCACGAAAAACAATTACACCCGCAGAAGTCGGGCGTGTGGTGCGCGATATTGCGGAAGAAAATAATCGGTCCTATTTTTTTCGAGTACACCGATATCAGGATATTTTATTTCGGTTCATCGCACTCTTGGAAGAGGAAGACAGACACTGCTGGCTACAACATGACGGTGCGACATCGCACTACGCAGGTTCAACTTCTGATTTCGTCGAGGAATTCTTTGGTAATCGTGTTATCGGTCGAGGCTTGCGGCCACCAAGATCTCCAGATTTGACTGCGGCGGATTTTTTTCTACGGGGTTACCTCAAAGAAAAAGCCTACAGCAACAAACCACGAACACTTGAACGATTGAAAGTCAATATTGAACAAGCTGTATTAAATATCCGGCCACAAACTTTGAAAAAAGTTGCAAGAAACGCTGTAAAAAGAATTGAAGCTTGTAGAAGATGGCGGCCACTTCCAACATTTACTCTAAATTTAAGGCAATGGATGGTAATAATAAAAATTACATTTACATTTACACATGCCTTTTTATTATTTCAATACCTACCAATATAAGGTTGGGTTGCGTTTTATATGGGACACTCCGTATAATACTAAGCAATAATTTGACAAAAAAAAATAATGTAGAAAAGATATTTAAAACTTTCTATGAAATCTAATGTTTCATTATTTAAAAAAAATCTCCTACTAAAATTATAAGGGAAAACTTAAACAGAAGAACTTTTATTCACAAAAAAATAAATCATCAAAATCAGACCATTAATTGGTGAATAAGACTGAAATACATTAAAAAAAAAATAATGCGCACAGGTTGAATCGAGAAATTCCCCATTTCTTTAAAGTAATTTAAAAATATTTATATAAGTATGCACTTTTAATTGAAAAGTTATAAATTTTTTATTTTAGTTAATATTGTCGATAAATACGATAAAAAAATATCTTAAATATTTTTATTTCATTAATTAAATAAAAATTGATGACAATTTTTTCCAGACAAAGGTAAATTAATACGGTAATTAAAATTAGAATATACTAGGTATCGGAGATAAAAAGACATAAAACGGTTCTTACGAGTAGGAAGTATTTAAAAATATAGGGAGGGATAATTTAACTGCTTAAATGAAGTAAAAAAAAGTACCTTCTGCTTCTTCTTCATTTTCTTTATAATGAATTCTAAAGGGGAAGGGGGCAGAAGGAACAATTCAATTGGCTTCAATCATTCCCTTTATTGCTTTACATTTACATTTTACATTGCTATAATAATATGACATCTACTACTACTACTACTACTACTACTTAATAATGATAATAGTAATAATTTGAAACCGTTATACATTCAAGATTCATTCGACAGTGTGAGTCCATCTGACCGAAGTCGTCCACAACCCATCCGTCCAGTTCAGTTACATATATAGGCTATTATGTAATTTGAAATATATCTCAGATTATCATTTATGTAGCCTATTGTTATAGAATTAGATGAATCAACGTTAACATTATCGACTGGAAACGGCATACTGTATACTTCATTTTAAAAAACGGTAAATAAAAAATTATTATGTTATAAATAGATATACACTTTTTGTATTATTTTATAAAAAATTTAACGCATGCTAAATTAAATTTTAATCTATAAATTATACAAAATAAAAATTTCTTCTAAACATCGCCGAGGATAAAATTTTAGGGTTTAATTTTCGGGTGTCCTATTAAATAATAATTTTCTCAATCTAATTCATTTCGCAGGCGACAAAATCAAACTATACCGTCTCGTTTCAAAGCATCTGAACAGAAAAGATTTCCAAGATATTTTAAAGAGAAATATAAGAGAAAATTCATTTTTTTAATTTTTTAGAATCTCAGTATTTAATTTACTTCCATATTTCTGGTTAATAAAAAAAAAAAAAAACAATCTCTTTCGGCACGCCGGAAGGCGGAGGTAGATTTAACCGATGCTAAGTAGGGGATAAAAAAGATTTCCACCTTAAAGTTAAGAAAAACTTCAAATTTACTCGATACGACAACGGTTGCATGTGAAAAGAGTTTCAAACATCTTCTTACAATTCCAGCAACATCTTGGTCTTCCTTTGCCGTAAGGATTAGTCGTATCAAAAATTGTTTCAGACAAAAGTTTTAGGTAATGTTTAGAGGGCTAAAAACCGCTTTAAACCGATTAGACACAGCGTCTGTTAAGGGAGGTATGATTTTTTTTATTGTTTTCGAAACCCCTTTTTTCTACCTCCTGAGCCAACGGTTGGTGATATCAAAAGATTTTACCTGGATAAGTTTTAGGCCCTTATCCGGTGAATAGTAAGAACTTTAAACGAATTCGATATTTTACTTAATAAGAAAGTTATAGCGATATTTTGTTTTTTCGAAATAACCCCCTACCATTTTCACCTTCACGGTTCGATTTTGGCCGTTAACAAACTCGACCGAGATTTTGGAACGAGGTATTTTTAAGGAACAATTTGAAAGTGATTGGCGCAAAATAACGGCAGTTATCATGTCCACAACAGAGTGAAAAAAAAAAAAAAAAAAAAAAAAATATATATATATATATATATATATATAAAACGTTTGAAAGAGGTGGTTTTGGGGTCTGGGGAATGTGAAAAACGAAGATGTGTCGAAATTTTCCGGAAGTCGAATCATGGTACCCATTACAATTGGGAGGTTTTCTTATGAGATCTACCTAAAAAACCAAACGGTATTAGAATTACATTCAGCTGGTTAACCGGCTGTAAAATAATTATTACAAACTGTAAAATATACAGTGATTTTTCATTTTTTTATAAGAACATCCATTTAAAATTTAGGTCTATTCCAAAATGCAGAAGTAGTGCCACAGAGGAGCATCCTTGGTACCTTGCACTTCTTCTTCTTTATTATGATCTTTGTCGAAATATCAAACCGTTCATTATTATTTTCAAAGATATCTGTTTCTACAGCCAAAGATAATTATATACTTTTATAAAGTATAATATCTCTTGGGGGTTCCCTTAAATTAAACAGATGGAGTTTTTAAGAAATAAAAATGTGCTGTCAGATTATTATCTGGCGCACATAAATATGAATCGTGTAAATCTAATTCAAAAAAATTAAATATGTTAACTAATCCTTGCGTATATATTTTATGAATATGCAACTTTTTTTTTCTTTTTTTCGTTTAACCTCCGGGTCCATCATTGGGTATTACTTCAAAGGATGAAACGAATGATATGCAGGGTGTGTTAAAATGCCATGCCTGACCGGGATTCGAACCTTGGACCTCCGGATGAAAGGCCGAGACACTACCACTCGCGCCATGAAGGCCGGCGAACATGTAATCTTTGCTAAAAGGAATTGTCACTTATTTAACAAAAAAATCACAATATCTACCCCTACTAAATCGAACAACGGAACTGTTTTTGTATAACATCCCGTTAAAGCCAGGAACGTGGTGGGGGGGGGGGGTGGCGACCGGAAGTGACACAAGGCGGGTGGGTGTCTTTCCCTAAGGGGTTGGGATGTTTTTGTACCACAACACAATACTTCGGCTTACGAAAACGGACCTTATTATGGTTGTTTCGTTGTCGTTTTTAATAAATTGCCAATTTATTTAAAATACAATTATTTAACAAAATTATAATAAATTATAATTCAATTAAAATAAATTAATTACTTTTACGAAATTAATTTGCTAATGAATTTTTAAATAATACTAATTAAAAAAAAAAAAAAAACACACCTGCTTCTTGTTTATGTATAAATAAATGTGCTCAAAATGATTTTCAATAGAAGCTTTAGAATTGTTAATTATTTTAGGTATATTTCATAGGAAAGCCGCCTATTGTAACGAGTACCACGATTCGACTTCCGAAAATTTCGACATATCTTCGCGTTTCATATCCCACAGACCCCAAAACCATCATCAGTTCAAAGTTTATATACATTTCATTTTCTTGTGGACACGGTAACTGCCGTAATTTTGCGTCAATCATTTTCAAATATTTACATAAAATATAACGACCCAAAATCTCGATCGAGTTCGTTAATGGGAAAATTCCACCACGGAGTGGAAAGTGGGGGGTTTTTCGAAGAAAAAAAATATCGCTATAACTTTCTTATTAAGTAAAATATCGAACCCGTTTAAAATTCTTACTATTCATCGAATAAGGGCCTAAAAGTTATCCAAGTAAAATGTTTTGATATCACCAACCGTTGGCTCAGAAGGTAGATAAAACGGGGTTTCGAAAACAAAAAAATCATACCTCCCTTAATAGTCACAGTATCGAATCGCTTAAAGCGATCATTAGTCCTCTAAACATTACCTAAAACTTTTGTCTGATATAATTTTTGATATGACCAACCCTTACGGCAAGGGATGACCAAAATGTTGCTGGAATTGTAAGAAAATGAGGCTTGTATGTTAAACATGCGAAACCTTTTTCACATACAACCGTTGTGGTATCGATTAAATTTGAAGTTTTTCTTAACTTTAAGGTGGAAATCTTTATTATCCCCTACTTAGCACCGGTGAAATCTACCTCCCCCTTCCGGCGTGTCGAAAGGGAATTTTTATAATATATTCAGCTTAACATTTCACTTGTTTATATTTGCATAATCAATATGGATTTTTAACACATATATTTTTTATCTTATAGTTTATTTTTATATTTAGAATTTATCTTGCACTATATAACGTATTATTATTACGTTCTGATCAGAATAAATAAAGGAGTAAACTCCTTTATCTCCAAGGTAAACGTACCATTGTTAACTGTGTATAGAATATTCCTTATTAATGAAAAAAAAAATTATTTCTATCGCAATCAACGTGAAATTTCTGAAGTTTCGCTACATAGATTCTTGTAGAAAGATCAGTTAAATTTACAATACAACGAAAACAAACCGTATTTCTTCATTTTTGAAACGTTTAATTAAAACCCGTTTTTAACCCTATAATTACACGTTTATTACGCTCGTATTTTAACATTCCTCTTTAAACCGCTTGAAACTTTTACAAAAGAAAATCAGAACGTGTTTTTAATGCACATAAAACCGGTTAATGTTTGAAACTACGATCGCAACAACGATAAGAGAGAAGGCCAATGAGGAGATGCGGATCGGTAGATATGGAGTTCGATGAGGAGTAAATAAGAGCGGTCCAGCTTCTGGAAATGTTCGGCGGGGGTTCCTCAGAGTCCTCGCTCGTCCGTAATCCCCTGGGGACGCCTTCCGGTTATCTAGATTCAGATAGTAGAGTGCCTGGGATGATCATGCGGGGAAGCCCACCGGGTTGGTCTAGCGGTGAACTATTTGGAAGTCGAGAGTTCAGCGTTCAAGTCCTAGTAAAGGCAGTTACTTTTATACGGATTTGAATACTGGATCGTGGATACCGCTGTTCTTTGGCGGTCGGGTTTCAATTAATCACTCGTCTCAGAAACGGTCGACCTTTCTTTTTCCTGTTTAGCCTCCGGTAACTACCGTTTAGATAATATTTCAGAGGATGAATGAGGATGATATGTATGAGTGTAAATGAAGTGTAGTCTTGTACAGTCTCAGTTCGATCATACCTGAGATGTGTGGTTAATTGAAACCCAACCACCAAAGAACACCGGTATCCACGATCTAGTATTGAAATCCGTGTAAAAATAGCTGGCTTTACTAGGACTTGAACGCTGGAACTCTCGACTTCCAAATCAGCTGATTTGGGAAGAGAAACGGTCGACCTGAGACTGTACAAGACTACCCTTCACTTACACTCGTACATATCATCCTCTGAAGTAAATCCTGAACGGTAATTCCTGGAGGCTAAACAGGAAAAAGAAAGAAAACATCGACTTCAAAGAAATAATCATGCACGTGTACATACCATATGGCTTAGATTCGGCCTCTCTATGATAAGAGGGAGAAGGTTTTTTAGCGGGTGAGAGCCCCGCACTGCCATCAGTGCGGGCCTGGTGGTGGCTGGCAGAGCTTTTTCTTCTCCGTAAGGAGAAAACAAAATACAAATCGGTACACAGTTATTTATTAAATTACTAATTTTATTTTTTTCTAATTTTAAGCGATACCTTTTTCACGTAATAAAGTGTAGTAATGCTTTTATTATTCTGCTTCCGTAAATTTTCTGAAGTTCGTTTTTTATCTGTATAAGTAGCATATTTACACTAATCCGTTCCTGATGTACGTATATATAAATTATGTAACTGTTCTAAATTAAAATAAACATATAAATTTCTTTTGCTAACTTTACATGCATCAACAGGAAAGTATTACAAATTAAAAATAAAAACTTTCCTAATGTCTAAGACTGTGACACTTTAGAATCCAAAAATGCTAAATTTGTTTCAAAAACGATTGATTTTAAATCGTAAAATTTACTGGCAGATGGTGTATTTGGACAATTTATAAATAATATTTTTTTTATTATTATGAATTACTCATTTTTTTAAAAATCAGATGAGAGGATGGAGAGATATTCGGATACTATATTAACGAAATAGATTAGATTTCATGAAAATTGTATTTAGCGTCTATAGTAATCTTAAGAATCATCATTTACGTAAATATTTTATATAAAAATACGTATTAAGTAAAACCTGAAGAGTCACTCGTTTAACAACATGACATCGGTGCTGTTTCTAGGTACAAACAATAAAATTAATATATATTCAGAGATAGTGCAATATAATGTGAAATAATTATCGTGTTTTATAAAATACCAGCGATATAATTAAAATCGCATTAAATTTGTTTGAAAATTTCTATTTGACTGACTACAATGAAATTCTAATTCGGCTAATTTATTCTTGCAATATTTTTTCAGAAAGATTTTGTGTGAACAAATGATTCCGATAACGTTTCCAGACGCCAGTTAAGGATCACTATGTTTCTTGATTTAAATACACTCGATTACTAATCGCATTTATTATTTTATTGTACATCTATATTCTGAAGCGTGTTTTCAGGAATAAGTAATGCGGAAATTTTTAACATTAATGGAAAAACACCAAACCTGACCGAGATTTGCATCTTGGACTTTCCAGAGAAACGGCTAAAATTTCATCGCAAAATTCAGCGATACTTTATAGTGTCTGTCGTAGTCTTAGTTAAGACTAAAACATTCTGGATACTGGAAATATTAGTTGCAGTATCCGCAAAAGAAAATTCAGAACGGTAATGAATATGCCAAACCGTCTATGTCACTTTTTGTTTGGAGTAATCCGGCTGGTATCATGATACTAAGAAAAACAAAAGCGTACAATTTAATAAACAAATTACGAGGGAAGGCTAAAATGTAATACGCACTAGAACGTAAAGCAAAAGTCGCTGTCATCTTGTTTTTTGGAATGTCATTTCCCTATTACTAACATTCCAAAACTAGTTGACTCGTGCCCTCTTATTTTCTGTCGCTGTTATAGAACCGAGGATTAATTTAAAGGAGTTGGAAACACCTCCTTTTGAAGCTGATGAGAAGCATATGTTAAAACATCTTTTTTTTATATATTCCCACCTACTCCTCTGGAACGGATCTACAATCAAGTTTGACTCGCGCCAGAGGAGTGTCCTTTACTCTAGCTCGCCTCCCCGCCCGCCGGCTGTATGTCCGGCACGGCAGGTCAGTTCACCGGTTAGCTCTTTTATTTCGTAGGTGGAAATTCCAGCCGTCATCAGCGAGCGGTTTCTTCTTGACGAGCTTCCTCATCTTTCTTCTTTATAACTGCGGTTATAAACGACGAGATCACATTAAAGTTATCCTCGTTAAGTAGCATTTTATCCACCACATTCTCCGTAGATAATGGCCCTATACGTCTTACACAGGATTGCCTGCTTTCAGTCCAACGGTTACATTCAAATACTACATGTTCAGGGGAATCATATGCCCCACAGTAAGTTATCTACCCTTAGTCTCGCACATAAATAGGACCTGAACGACCCATGCCCTGTAAAAAATTGCGTTATCCAGTAATTTATGTCCCCGAACTTCCTTTCTATCCACGGTCGGATCAAAGGTATCAAACGATGTGTCCATCGTCCCGTGTTGGCTACATCCCAACGATGTTGCCAATTATGCAGCATCTCTTCATATGCTTCTTAAGGCTTTATAAGGTTGTCTATACTCACTCGCATCTCCGCCAGTTGTTTAAGCGAAGGAACTCCTGCAATTACGAGTACTGCCTCGGTGGAGACTGAAGAATATGCGCATATCACTCTTAAGCCCATGCGCCGTTGAATTCCTTCAAGGGCTCTTCTGTTCTTGTCGGCACGCAGAGCTCTTTCCCAGACTTGTATACCGTAAAGTAAGATGGAATTAACCGTAAAGTAAGATATATACCGTAAAGTAAGATAAATTAATTAATGTTAAAACATCTTAGACGATGCGTACGTCACGTTCGATTATCCACGGAGCCGATCGTTCTGCGACACAATAATACTTGGTCGCATACATCACACGCATTATTTTATTGAGGAAGACAACGGTCTTGCGATTACAGTGACGTCGGCTCGTTACGTAGCCGTGCTTGAAACCTTTGTTGTGGAACAAGAAAAGAGATTTCCACCGATTCTTAACACAGCCTGGTTTCAACAAGACGGAGCAACGTCATATACTGCACGAATATCGATGGCAGCTGTACGCCGATTGTTTGGACAACGTGTCATTTCACGAAACGGTGACATTAGATGGCCTCCCAGATCGCCTGATCTCTTAGCTTGCGATTACTTTTTGTGGGGTCACCTTAAAAGCAAAGCGTTCCACAGTAGACCTGCTATAACGGAAAAACTGAAGGCAAAGATTCGAGAAGCAATTGCGGAAATTCCAGTTGAGATTTTACGTCAAACCGTGAACAATTTAACGAAGAGACTTCGTGAGTGTTTACGTAAAAGAGGAGGTCACCTGGAAGATGTCATCTTTAAAAAATAAACTAAAATGTATGTATCCTAAAATGGCAACATTTGTACAATTACATGAAATAAAATTCATTTTCTAAAAAAATTTTTTCATTAACGTTATTAAATTTTTTTAATTTCCCGTTTCTTTGAATCAACCTGTATAATAGGGCACAGTCCAAAGGTGTTTCACAGCAATATCCGGTTTCCTTTTTCATAAGTCCTTTTCATAAGAAAACAGTCACGTAACACGTAAATTTATTTGTGTATATTAACGCATATATATGTTTATTTGTTTAGATATTACTGCTGCTGTTAATTAAAAAAATAAAATAAAAATTTAGCCGCGATGACAGTGGACAGTTCACCCGCAACCGGCGTGTTGTATGAAGATGATGTGTTAGAACCGATCGTTATTAAAGAACCAGAGAAGGAGTATAAATTTAAGGTCAGCTGGAGAAATGTTATAATACACTCGTACCTACATATCGGCGGACTGTATGGATTATATCTAGGCTTAACACAGGCTTCGTGGCAAACGTGGGCTTTCCGTAAGTATATTCTTAAACTAATAGTAAATTATAATAACATTATATTAAAATAACGCATTATAAGGTTATACCAAAAAAACATGCTTACATCCATTAAAAAATCTTATGTGGACACCACATGACTTTGACTTCCTTGTACGCCTATTAAATTACATATACACATTTTTTTGCTGCTCTTCATTTAAACTTATTTCATTTGTAAGTGAGATACGATCCTCCGATTCTTTACTTCATTTTTTACACATTTATACATTTTTTACTTCCTTATACGAATTAAAGGAAGTATTGTGATAGCGAAAAATTTCGGTTTTCAGATTTCAACGAAAATATCCATTTTCACCGTCCCTGAATCCATTTTGACTAGTTTCGACGTGACATTTGCACGTCCGTATGTATATCGCATAACTCAAAAACGATTAGCCGTAGGATGTTGAAATTTTGGATTTAAGTGCACATCTAATCGTGCACCTCCCCTTTTGATTGCAATCTACTGAACCAAAAGAGTCCAAATTCAAAAAGCACAAATTCAAAAAATTTGGATTTTGGACGTTTTTTTATCTGCAGCAATAAGCTGTCATCGAGAGTTTTTAACGATATATAATAAGCGATACTTATTTTCATCGGTTCCAGAGTTATAGCCAAATGACATTTTAATTAATGTAATATTTTTATCTTACAAGGGGAAGGTACATCGGTCCGAATCAGACTTCACCTCCTTTTTTTTTAACTTTTTTTTTTTTTTAATTCAAATATACTGATTTATTAATAATTAGAAAAATGTGTATATGTAATTTAATAGGCGTACAAGTATAAGACATGTGGTGTCCGCATCAGATTTTTTAAAATCTTAATTTAATTTTGGGGTTTATAAACTTTTTATAACTTTCCTTTGCTTATAATTAGAGTTTTTATAAGCCTAAAGGCACGTGATATTTGACAGCAACTGGTTCCGGTTGTCAGAACTTATTTACGATCAATAAACGAGTAATTAAGAGACATCTCTACTAACAGAAGGTCAAGTGGAAGAACCCTATTGCACTAAAAACGAGTTATTAATTCAATCTTTTTTTCAAAAATACTTAAAAGTTTCTGTAACTTAATTTGATCTGTTCGCATATCAAATTAAGAAGTCGATCCGTATTATTAAATTAAAATGGGTTTCTAATTTATTGATTTAGGTAAAGTGAAAAATTTTTTAAAAATTTTTAATTTTTTTTTACGTTTCTGTTAAAAGTTGGATTGATGCACATACTGAAGAACTGGGGAGTGGCCGCTGGAGCCCATCGTTTGTGGACACACCGCTCGTACAAAGCTACATTTCCATTACGAATATTACTGACTTTTTTTTTTATATTGGCATTTGAGGTAATTAAAATTATATCTTAATATTAATTTTTACTTTCAAAGTTTATGAAATGTAAAAACATAAATGGACAGTAGTTCTACCCGGGGCTGTCTAAAGTAGAGTCAGTACTGCTAATAGTGCAGTTGAGAAAATCGTTTACTGTGACAGGACGTCATAGTCATCGATCCATTGGTCTGTCTCATATGTTTCTACTTAGCTTTTTCAACTTTGACGAGTAAAATTTTTGTGTAAATAATTTACTAAATGTAAGTCACCGAGACGTAATTAATTAATTGCACAGTTAAATAATTAATACTTATTAAATACTTAATCTGTTTTTAAAAAGATTATAGTTGTTTTTAAAAATTATTCCTTAATCGTACAACAGTATAAAATATTATTTATTAATAAACGCGGGTACAATTTATTTACAAACTGAATTTTTAAGTTTTGCTGTAAATTTGTGATTAATGATTCTTTTCTTAACTAAACTATTAATATACGTTATACTTTGTGTATTTTAAACAAAAAAAGCAAAAAAATATAATTTATGCAGAATATATTTATTAGTTGTGAAATGTAATTAAAAAAAAACTTTCCCGTTATAAGGAATTACGATTTCAAACAACATAAAACTAAAGTTTTTCTATAAGTACCGATTTGTTTCACGTATTGAAAATATTCTCGTATTCTAATTGATCCCTAAATCGATCGACTGTTAAAATAATAAAAATAATCACAGTCATGCATGTTTTCACTGATAAATGATGCTATTGCAATTTGAAAATTGCGTTCTGACACACCATAATCTGTATAAAAGGATCTAAAATTATCTTCGGGTAAATTTATAAAAAAAATATTGTTTATCCAAGCGGCTGAGATCTTTATAATTCTAGTTGACTGCGAGATCGAAATACACAGTGTCCCATATAAAACGCAACCCATCAATCACTCATCCTTGAAATTTTCAAGGGTCAAGCTTACTCCCCTACTCGTTACTGAAATTGATTCGTCCAACATCTGAACATCGCGGTGACGGAGTAGAACACTACCGATAGTAACAACAATGCAATCATAACGTTCAGTGTATCACTAGATGAACGTATTTTCATTGTCGAGTCGTACTTCAGTACGAAATCAGTGGTTGCAGTGCAAGATTTGTTTCTCCATAAGTACCCGGATAAACCGGCTCCTAACAAAACATCAGTATTAAGGTTAGTTGCAAAATTGAGAGAGACCGGTTCTGTTAATAACAAGGAACACAAAAGATCTGCGTCAGTGTTGAATACAGAAACAGTCGCTGAAATCAAAGACCGATTACTCGCCTCGCCAAATAAATCGATCAGACGTTTGTCTGGTGAAATTAATTTGTCTAAATCAACTGTTCATCGGGCGACCAAACGATTACAATTACGACCTTATCGCATTCAAACGGTTCATCGACTTCTTGAGCCCGACTAAGAAAAACGGCTACAATATTGTCAACGGTTCCGTCGATTTCTGCGTGAGGGAATTAACGTTATGGATTCGTTATTTTTCACACATGAAGCGCGGTTTCATTCAGATGGCTACGTAAACAGCCAAAACAGTAGAATTTGGAGCGCTGAAAATCCCCACGTTTATCACGAAAAACAATTACACCCGCAGAAGTTGGGCGTGTGGTGCGCGATATCGCGGAAGAAAATAATCGGTCCTATTTTTTTCGAGTACACCATTAATGCAGAACGACATCAGGATATTTTATTTCAGTTCATCGCACTCTTGGAAGAGGAAGACAGACACTACTGGCTACAACATGACGGTGCGACATCGCACTACGCAGGTTCAACTTCTGATTTCGTTGAGGAATTCTTTGGTAATCGTGTTATCGGTCGAGGCTTGTGGCCACCAAGAGCTCCAGATTTGACTGCGGCGGATTTTTTTCTACGAGGTTACCCCAAAGAAAAAGCCTACAGAAACAAACCACGAACACTTGAACGATTGAAAGTCAATATTGAACAAGCTGTATTAAATATCCGGCACAAACTTTGAAAAAAGTTGCAAGAAACGCTGTAAAAAGAATTGAAGCTTGTATTCAAGAAGATGGCGGCCACTTCCAACATTTACTATAAATGTAAGGTAACGGATGGTAATAATAAAAATTACATTTACATTTACACATGCCTTTTTATTATTTCAATACCTACCAATATAAGGTTGGGTTGCGTTTTATATGGGACACCCTGTATTTAGATCTATTTATTCAAACCGAGCTAATCGTTAACTTTTAAAAAGACTAGAATTGTTTTGAATGTTAACATTAAAACAACCACGCATTATGACATTGAATTTATTAGGAATTTTAAAAAGCATTCCCAATAATTTACGTAAAAGGTTTCATAAGGATTATGAGATCTATAAAATAGCATTATATCGTTTAGACTAGACTATTAACCGCATTCAAAATTAATTTCATCCGTAAAGAAATATGTAACTTTCAACTTTATTAAAATGTATAGTTAGTCTTTAACAAAAATTAAAATTTCTCTCATTTTACCATGCAGTTCTATAAAAAGCTTCAGCATGCTTGAAATTATGTAACTCGGAAATGGCTGCTGCATCAGTCTGCCAACGATCTGAAAAACACGAAAAAATCTGGTGAATCGTTGAAAAAATTATATTTCAAATAATATACATTTAATTTTTAACACATTTTTATCAGGACTCTGGAATGTTATAAAAAGTGTCGGTATTATATGTTCATCGCAAATATTATTTCACATCAACCATTAGGGGGGGCTTCATTGTCATTTTTAATGTTTAATTACAAGACCTGAAATATTTTCTTTGCACAAATTTGCCGGATGCCTCAGAAGAATAAAGTTGCTCTTCTGACCCAATATACAGGGTTATCATAAAATAATGGTGCGGTTTCAGTAATTCATAGGAAGATTGTAGGGAAATTTCTAGATGTCATATTGGTGTCCCTGAAAGCCTCCAACCCAAAACTTTGTTTATCAGCAGTTGTAACAACAACGTCAGTTCTTGTATTGTTGTTGCGGTGAGTGTAGCGAGTTACTATGTTCTCGGATAAAGAAAGCAAAGTGTGTTTTATTGATGGCCGAATTAAAATCCGTAATTTTAGTTCAACGTGCGTTTCGACGTGAATTCGGAAGAGATCCACCACACAAAAATAACATAACACGTCGGTTCAAACGATTCGAAGAAACCGGATCGGTTAAGAAACAGAAATCAACCGGCAGACCAAGTGTACCAGACGAAACGGTTGAACTAATTTAACGATCGGCAATTAGAAGTCTTGGAAAGTCATCCCCCGTCGAAGCGTCGAATTAGGTATTCCAAAATCAACAGCTCACAAAGTCTTACATAAAAAACTGAAATTACACGCTTATAAAATCCAGATACTGCAGGAATTGAAACCCGATGATGGTGTAAAACGTTACGATTTCGCTGTTGAAATGTTGGACAGAATAAGTGAAAACGAATCATTTTTAGATGATATAATTTTTACAGATGAAGCTACATTCCACGCGAATGGATGTGTTAACAGACACAATTCACGAATATGGGGCTCTGAAAACCCACACGCAATTATCGAGAAACAACGCGATTCGCCTAAAGTTAATGTTTGGTGTGGTGTGATGAAAAATCGTGTAATAGGGCCTGTCTTCTTTGCTGAAAAAACAATGGAGTCGTGTATCTCGATATGTTAACCGATTATTCTTTCCTCAGCTGGATGAACTCGAAAACATTCATCGACTTCATTTCCAACAAGATGGTGCTCCCCCGCACTTCAACGCTTTGGTCACGGACGCTTTGAACGAAAAATTTGGAGATCGATGGATAGGCCGGCAAGGACCCGTACTTTGGCCTCCAAGGAGTCCAGACCTGACACCTTGCGATTTTTTCTTGTGGGGGTACATTAAAAGCGTTGTTTATACACAAAAAATTTGCGACCTAAACCGCTTAAAAAACAGGATTAATGAAGCAATGACCATTAACGAAGAAATGTTAACTAATATTTGGAGAGAAGTTGAGTATCGTTTGGACATTTGTCGAGCAACTAAGGGCGCACATATTGAAATTTATTAATTATGTAAAAAAATGTTTGAGACGACAAATTTGAAAAATAAAAAACATAAACTGTAAGTAATTCTGTTTTAATTTAAACCATGTTCAAAACCGCACCATTCTTTTATGATAACCCTGTATTATGGATGGAAGGTTTCTAAATGCTCAAATTGAGATTATTTTATAATCTTATCCATCAAAAAGGTATATAGAGATACTCTGTTAATAAAATTAAGTAAATAAAAGGATAACAATTTATTATAAAATTATAACATTAGGGGTGTAAAATCAAATCGTATGACAACATTTATAATGAGCTAGTGTTACATCGCTGAGAGATAATAGTTACAGTTGAGTAATTATAGAGAATGACTTATTTTATGTAGAATATTGAACATGACAAAGAGATAACGTCAAGTAATTTTTTCAGGCATAGCTGGAAGAAGTTTTAAAACCGTTAGTTCAGGATCTATTAATAAAAATACAAAAAACTAATTCATCACCAAGGCGTGCCAATAGCAACTGAGGGTTAATTATAATAGAATTATATCGCTTTCAAAGTATCAAAGCATGTTGATTCAAAGAATTTTAATTTTTTTTAAAAACGGTTATAGAAAAATTAAGATGTAGCAGATTATTTGACCGCAATAACCTAAGTAATTCAGTGTGAGGTACTAAAAATTAAAATGAGTAGCTGTAAATTAAATGGACTTTAACCAGGTTCATGCAACATCATGGAACAGCTGTGATAATAGCTAATCTGCAATACTGTTAATTAATTTACAAATTTAATCATACAATAATAGATTGATGCCTAGAATAGAGTGTGCATTTACCCGTTGTGCATGTTCATGCCTAAATTTTTTCTTTTCACTGTAATCTCTTCAATACTCACAGTTATATATAATTACTTATTCGTAAGATGTACGTTGCAATCTGTTCAACTTGTGAACAATACGCAAACTTCCTCCCCCGTGGACCAATTAGATGAGGATGATATGTATTACATGTAAATGAGGTATAGTATTGTACAGACTCAGGCTGACCATTCCTGAGATGTGTGGTTAATTGAATCCCAACCTGTATACGCTGCTTAGCATTCAAATATGAATAAAAATAACTAATTTTTATAAAGATTTGAACCTTAGAACCTTCGACTTTGAAAATCAACTGTTAAGCAAGTGATTTATGAGAAGTTTACCGGTAGACCAGTCTGGTGGACACAGTTACACGTAATGATCTTATTTTTCCTAATCTTGCTTGGTTTTATATTATATCAATAAAATAGAGAGTTGAGTGTTTGGTGACCCATTAGTACACGGATAACTGTAGAAGCAACACCATGATTCTAAAGAATAAAAGATTTCCAAGAATAATAAAAATTTCCTGTAGTAAGTATATGCAATATCGATTATATTAATAATCATGTAAATCAAATTTACGTACAGGGTCCGCTGATCGACTGGGTTAGATACCACAGAGTTCACCATAAATACCAAGAAACAAATGCAGATCCTCATGATGCAAGACGTGGTTTCTGGTTTGCTCACTACGGTTGGTTATTGCAAAAAAGACATCCAGAAGTTTTGGCAAAAGGTAAAAGCATCGATATTACTGACATAAAAGAGGACAAAATAATTATGTGGCAGAAAAAGTAAGTAAAACTATTTATAAGCACAGTACTTTTAAATTCTGACATTGTTAGTTAGTTTTAAATTCACCAAATTGTTCGATCGGTAAAAGAACCGACCAATATACAAAATGTAACAGGTTTTACATTAAATTTAAAAAATAATAAAATCAATTTTAAAAAGTGCTGTAAAAAGTTAAAAGAATGGTATGAAATTTATATTTAAATATCACCATTATAAAATCATTAACACCCTAAAAACAAATACCTACAAACAGCCTGCTAATCCTTTATTTGATGAAAACTTCAGCATATCAAAATTAAAAGAATGGATTTTGGTTTGATTTTTTACAATAAATTTTACTGTTTACCTTTTTTTTTGTTTAAAATGTGGATATGCTTACAAAATAAATAAAAAATACTGCCTGTATGAAAAATCATGATTTATAAAAAAAAAATATGCCGGACAAGAGATGCTTGTTCTTGATAAAAATAAGAAATTAACTTCTATCAAAATAATCTATGGATTGTCTAGAAGGATTATATATTATTACCTTTTATCATATTTTCCAAATAATTTTCTAAAGTTGCAAGTTTTAAGAAAATAATTTAAATATTAAAATGGAACATCCCCTCTGTCCAAAAAAAACTATTTTTTTATAAAAATTATTATTATTATTTTTTTATAAAACTATTTATTTTATATAAATTATTTTGAATTAATAGGGTTCAACTTCTGAGATTCCTGGTACTGTGAGAAGACTAGGAATTAAAATTTAAAAAAAGATATAATTTACATTAAGTTTGTTAAAAAAAAGGAATATTAATAATTAAAGATTTAAAAAAAAAAATTATTTACTATTAAAAGAAAAATACCAGTTTAAACAATTTTTACTTATTTACAATATATAATAAAATTAAATAGATAACTAACTACTCTTGTACCCTGGTTTGATCTCTTGTACATTAAAAAAAATATCATTAGCTTATTAGAAAAATACTTATATATAAGTATATATATATATATATATATATATATATATATATATACAGTAAAAATAAAAACCTTAAAAACAGCATATTTGAAAATCTGGTGCTCCATAATGGGCAAATATAAAATATTATAAAAAAAGCAAACCTGTTTTTTGAAAACTGGTCCACAAATTAAGGAATTACAAGCATTTTAAAATTAAATTTGAAAAAAAAGTATTTCATCTACTTTTTATTGAAGAAAAAGCCTTTATACCATTTGAGTAAAGGTTAAGATATTATTGAAATAAAATTTTTTAAACATAATAAAAACTAGCCAAAAAGAGATGCTTAAAAAATGATTTTGGGCTGCAGCAATCACTGAATCATTATGCTCTACAAGAGGACATGATTTTTTGTTCTTCCACTGATTTTATTTGAAAGAACTTACAGTGGGACCATCAGAGAAACTTCCTCAACATTTAAAAAAAAAAATTATAAAATTTTGTGTTTATATACATTATACTTCAAAATAAAAATAATATACAAATACAAGGGTTGTACTGAGAACCTCTTACTATTTTGAAGTCATTTAAATATTACCACCAAAATACAATCAAAAGGACTGTATAATTATCAATATCAAATCATTAAAAAATATCAATTAAATATGCCATTATAAGAAACAAGAAGAAAAAAAAAATATTTTTAACAGAATAATTAGAAATTATACAATGGAAAATGCTTGTAAGCTAACATAATGCATTTACAGCAAAACTCTTAGCATTATAATTCTGTGATAAAACTGGAAAGTTTGTGTGCATCTAATGTTTAATTCTACATTTAGCCAGGCAATTAAAAAATATCATGATAAAAGATAGAAAAATTCTAAGAAAATCCCAGGCCTAAAAATCAAAAAAATTTTGATTCGATTATTAAAATCTAAATAAGATTTACAAAAAAATGGGAAAATATCTCACATGTATCAAAAGTGTTAGATATATTGTTTTTTGATTATTCATTTTCCAAATTAATAATAACAGATTAATTTTTAAAAAATTCTGATTTTTACATTAGAAAAAGTTTAACCTGTCAACTGAAGTCTTTCACTGTTGATTTTTCACCAGAAACAAACTTTGAAATGAAATGCTGTATTTTTTAAGCTATAAACAAAAATCATGGATAGATTCTAGTATAATTCATGGATTTGAAATAAAACAATAAAAAGGAATCTTAAGGACCTCAGAAAGCAATCCCTAAACTAAGTTTTCTATATAATTCATAAATATGAGTTCTGTAAAAGAAGTAATGAGACTGGTTCAGAAAAACTTTTTACTTACAATTCAATTACACATGGGCTCTATCACCTTCAAAATAGTTCCCTTGTGAAGCCACGTAACACTTCAAACGGTTTTCCCACTCTTCATAGCAATGTTGTAACTCAGAAACCGGAGTATCCTTCAGATGGTCAGTTACATTTATTTTATGTTTTCTACTGTTCCAAACAGTGTTCTTTGAGGTGTTTTTTTTTTAGTCAGGAACAGGAAGAAGTCGCAAGGACTCAAGTCAGGTGAATAAAGTGGTTGAGGAACTGCAGGAATGTTTTTTTTTGTCAAAAACTCATTGAGAGTGCAGTGTGACAAGGTGCATTGTCATGATGCAGCATCCAGTTGTCTTTGATGGCTGGTCTCACGTGGACAATTCATTTTCCACGGCCTTTCAAGAATTTATTGGTAACATATTGATTTACAGTCTGTCCTGTAGGCAAAAACTCCTTATGGACAATGCCATTACTATTGAAGAAATAAATTAGCATGATATTGCTTTGCTTTTTGGGACGTGGGGAGTTTGTCATGTGCCACTGCTTGCTCTGGTGTTTTGTTGATTAGGTCGTACTCAAATAGCCAAGATTCATCACCAGTAATAATATTTTTTAGAAAATCAGGATCAGTTTCAAATCCCCCTAGAAGATCGCCGCACACTTCCAACCTGTTGTTTTTCTGTTCAACAGTGAGGTTTTTAGGGACCAATTTTAAACAAACTTTTTTCATCTCCAATTCATTTCTCAAAATTGATGGAATGTAGTAAAGGTTCAAATTCAATCGTTCTGCAATCATTCTGACAGTTAATCGCCGGTCGTACCGTATCAAGTCTCTGACTCGCTCAACATTGTCATCACTTTTTGATGTTAACGGTCTTCCAGAGCGTGGATCGTCCGCTACTGATTCTCGCTTTAAACCACCTAAAAATGCTTTAAACCACCTAAAAACTTGGGCTGGTGACAGAACATCATCTCCATACGTTCTTTTCAATTTTAAAAAAGTTTCAGTATCATTCTCTCCGAGTTTAACACAAAACTTGATTGCACAATGTTCCTCATAATTAGTATCACTCATTTTTGTAACGCACAACAAAAATTCGTTTCACGAAAATATTGTTTACGTCTCACGTGACGATGTTAGACTAAGAATATTAATACTTAATATAAATCAGCTGTTCATATAACCACATGTTTACTAGTAACTTTACAGTGTTACCACTTTGGCAGCCAAAAAAAGCTAGTCTCATTACATTATTTACAGACCTCGTATATACCGTATTGCTCCGAATTTAAGACGCACCTTTTACAGATTAAAGGGTCAAAATGTCAGGTACGGCTTAAATTCGAAGGGCATCTTCAATTGAAGGTCTAAAGCCATTGGACATAAACGCATAGTTAATAAGTGTAAAGCTGAAATTTTTGAATCCGTACGCCTGTTGTTCAACAACAAATAGAAACCGGAGAGGAATGTGAAAGAGCATTTGTCGTCGTGAATAGAACGTACAAAAATTTCTAGAAATATGACTCATCTCAAAGAGCTTTTAATTTCAACAGCTTTATAGCTGTTGAAATCATAATTTAGTGAAGAGTTATAATTCTGGAATTTGTGCATGTGCTCTATACACGATTATAAACGTTCTTTCACTTTTCCTGTCTAACCTCCACTCGATGAACAGGCTTACGGTATACTACTGTAGTTGTAAATCGGTCCATTTTTTCATAACCTTTCCGTTTTACCTATTTGTTGTGTTTTTCTAACCGTTTCATCATGGTGAAAAAACGTTTCACATTCGAGCCAGATTTTAAACGCAATGATATTTTACGAGCTGAACAAATCGAAAATCGGGCCGTCAATAAACAGTTCTCGGTAAACGAAGTAAATGTGTGTCGTTGGCGCAGTATGAAACAGAAATTATTTGCGCGTAAACAAAGAAATCTTTTTCGGGACCAAAACACGGAAAATACCCGGAAATCGATGCTGTTGTTTTGGCCTGTTTTAAGGAACTCCGCACCAAAGATCTTCCGGTGACAGGAGATAGACTGATGTTAAAGGCCAAGGAATAATGGTCTTCAATTAAAGCTAGCCATGGATGGTGTGGAAATTCATGAAAAGGCAATGTCTATCATCGCTTCGCAGAATCTCCATTTACCAGAAGTTACCATCAGATTACGAGCACAAATTGATATCTTTTTTTTAACCTCCAGGGTCGTAATCAATCTACGATTAAAGAAACAACTGTCTTCAAAATAGTAGTGCTGATGAAGACGCCGTGTTTTTTGATATGCCACCAAATTACACCATAAGTGAGAAGGGACTAAAACAAGTAACAGTAAAAACAACCGGATAAGATAAAGTAAGAGTAACTGTTATGTTAGTTGAATGCTACTGCCGATGGAAATAAATTACAGCCGTATGTAATTCTAAACAGGAAAACTGTGCCGAAAAGAAAGGTTCTGTGATGGTGTAATTGTTCGAGCTCAACAGAACGCCTGGATGTGATCTAATACAAGATCGGTTAGGATGTGAATGAGAACGTAAACCGGGTGGAATTCGGAAAAGAAACAGTATGTTAGTCTGACAACGTTAAAACAAAACTGACAACTAGTAAATATGATTTACTTGTAATTCCTGTAGGTATTACAAGTCGATTACAATAACTGGTGGTCAGAGTTAATAAATCTTTTAAAGATCGTATTCGTGCAAAATATAATCTGCGGTCGACTGGAAACGATCAACCACTTACATCGGGCAGCAAAATTAAACGAGCGTCAGTAGCTACGGTTGTAGAAAGGATTTCGAAAGCTCGAAATGATTTGCCATCAGAAATAGTTAAAAAGCCATTCTTGCTTGCCGAATGCATCGGGTGGTTCTGAAGAGGATCTACTTTGGAACCACAGTGACACAAATGAAACTGACGACGACTCGACAATAACAAATAAACCTAACGAAACACATTGTTTAGTCACGAAAAATTACTTTGATTAGTAAATAGAAAGCTAATGTTAAGTACTTTCGATTTAAGTGTTTTACTGCAAATTTGGATTCATTCAATAAATTGTAAGTAGCTACTATTTAAATTTTTATATTCGTTTTTCAAAATAGGATGAACTTAATGAAAAATATTGATATATACAAAATACTTATATGACTTACTCTAATTTATAATAAATAAATTATACAGTATATTAATATTTCTATTGGATATTTATATTTTTTCCAGAAATTATCAACTAAATTTAGGTTGCGTTTTAAATTCAAAGAACATCTCTTATAATCAGCAATTTTTAAAACAATTACCTCCTAGAATAAAACATTCATTCCAAAATTGTCATTTCTATGTTATTACAGATACTATTGGCCACTGGTGATATCATTTTGTTTGGCTATGCCTACATTTGTTCCTTGGTATTTCTGGGGTGAAAGCTTGAAAGTGGCATGGCATTTTGCTGTTTGCTTCCAGTACATGGTCTCAATGCATGTAACATTTTGTATAAATAGCTTTGGACACATCTGGGGAAAACGACCGTATGAAAAGTAGGTATAAAGATAAATTATTCTTAACTAGAACAGTAGAATATAATCAGTTTTTTAATATTAATAAAAATAGTTATGGTAAATTGCAATTAACATTTTTTTAAAAACAGGTAGCTACAATAAATTGAAGTAGCCACAAAGCAATTTTATAAGTACATTTAAGAAGCAAGTACTATAGTAGTAATCCAGTGTAGACATTTTACTATTTTTAGTGGTCATAAATATGGAAATAGCATTCAAATAAATTACTGGGATAAAACACTAAAGTCGAACAAGATCAACAGCATTGTAGTGACATAACACATGTTCAAGAACTTACTATCAGGTACCACATCAGTCACACAATAAAAAGTATATTGTATTACTAATATCATGTACCACTACCTTGGGGGTTTAGCGGTAATAACATTATTTTTTCTACTTCGAGTTTGTTACAATTTTTTGTAATAATTGGGATAGTGTTTCACAACAGACAGCAAACAATTTTACTCTTTGGAACACCTTATTTGAAGACTAAAAAGAGACTTCCATTAGTTACATAAGAGTTTTCTTGTTCTTTTCCCTAATGCATTTCATTTTTCAGGAAAAATGCATTAAAATGATTTAGTATGATTATTAATCTAACAATTGGTTGGAATTATTCAATTCCACCACCAGCTCCTATTATAGGCAGTACTGCAGTGATATCCTCAATCAAGAGTTAAGAGTAGTACTGATCGGTTCCTTTTGTAATCAGGAACATATTTAATTAACTAATGACTGTTACATTAACCACAGTTAAATTTACAATAAAATATTTTTAATTTTTACTGTATTCTGATAATAGACATTGGTTTACCACATTCCTGGTCGGAGAGGTTTTAACAGTTATTAAGAATATAATATAGTTTAGTTTTAAACAAATTCAGGACCGCTTGCAACATTACAATACAAAATATAAATTAAGTTAAGAATGTAACATACAAAACATAATGTCCACACTAAAAATCAAATCAATGTTTTTGGCTGTTGGTTTAATAAATAGCATTATATCAGAATTGGATGCCTGTATATGCTAAAACTGAAAAACTAATTGGTAACTGGAATTAAAGCCTACTGTGAGGTAGTGCAAATCTTAACAACTTTGGTATAGTAATGAACATCTGATTTCTAAATCAGGTAATCTTGAGTTCAGTTCCTAATAAACATCTGGCATTACTTTGGTTATAATTTTCTCGTTAAAATATATGCTTAAATCAATGATCAAAGAGAAAGTAAAAATTTATAAGCGATGAAAGTTTTTTTACGGTTTAAGAATTATGGCTTAACTTAAATAACTGAAAGGAAATTAGCCAAAAGAAACTTGATTAAAATTCAATGAAAGCCATGAGATTACAATTATTCCAAAATTTAATTCTGATTAGATGTTGAAAATACAGCAGTCTGTATAGTAACACTGTACATGAATAGGAGATAATCTTTAATCTTGTTATTTGCCCATTCTACCATTTTGCTTAGAACTGGTAAAGTAACAGTCTCTTAAAGATGGAACTTGTCATTACATTATCCCAAAATGTGAGTTACATGAAATTTGTTTACTACAAATGGGAGTGCATAATGTTGCGACATACTTTGACAATTGTGGAAACATATCCATTCATTTATTTGTGTTGCATTGTATTAGAAAGTTTTAGGAGGCCCAATTTTACTTGACAAGGTTCAGATTTTTTTTTAAAAACCACTAAATAGAAAACATGGCTCCTGAACACGTCCTTAGCTAAAGCTATTTCCAAATACCAAGGAGACAGAACTCAGAGGTTTCTTGATTTTTAACTTGAATCCACAAAGATTTAGTGAAAATCGCCGAGAGCAAAGATATGATACAAGGATAAGGAAAAGAGGTGAGTGGAGATAAATGGACAATCAATACACAGAGAAACCATGAATGTGAAATACAATTCTACCCAAAGGAATACCTTGGGACCCCTCCAAGGAGTGGGAGCCATCCCACCAATAATTTCTTGGAAGGTTGAGTTGGTTCTACCCAGTAAAACAGTAGAACATTACTGATGAATAATATTATATAGACCAGTTTAAAAAAAAAGTATAAACTGCTTTTTCACTAGACACAAAACAACCACCTGAGTAAGACAGGCTTCTCAAATGAAAAGGAGTATCATTAAACTAAACAAAAATTCCAAAAAAATGATGCACATATGATGGCTTTGGGACCAGACCAGAAAGGAATTTTTATGACAGAGCTCCTAGAATTATGATACCATAAAAATTTATCAAGAAATACTGAAAAAGGATTGGTAGTCAATCCAAAACAAACACCATGTGTTGCTCACAAAGTATATTTTTTATAGCATGATCACACTCCATAGATTATACATTATCTTGTATTTCTTCGCTAAGAAAAAAATCTGACTGGCATCCCAGAACTTTGAAACCGATGAAATATTCATAGGCACGGTTAATAAACAAGGATTGCTGGAGAAGTATAACTTATAATCCAATTAAAAAATTGTAGACTACTTTTTGACTCTAGATCATGAGTGACAGTCTTGTGTGCATTATTCCATGAATGGGTAATTTGACATAGCACACACAAATAAATCTCTGTTGTCCTGTAATTCTGCTGGCTATGCCATTTAATTAATCAGTTAGTTGGTTGAATTCTGATTTGCTCATCCAGAGAAAGGGCACAGTTATTGTACGTTGTAGGGAGATCTTATTGTCAGGCAAAGTGTATCAGTACTTTAGTTAAAAACTACTCATGACTTTGATTTGTTGAATTGGTATAGATTATGCACAGTTTGATGCATCATTCCAGAAGCAGCACAAATAAATGCACCAATCTTCTACATCATTAACTGTATATCTTAGTGGCAAGTTTCTTAGACAAGTTTCTGCAAAGGCTGGCATAAATTAAGTCCCATGATAAATTACGTCCCTGAACATGGGAAATAATGATGTAATATGTAAGTAATTCATATAAATAATGAAATCTTTTTAATTATTTTGATTTTTTTTAAACAATCACAAGTTAGTTTTGGAATAGACCTTTTAAACTGAATGTAATTTTTATTATTATTTTTTTTACCAAGTTTTATTATTTATATTCTTAACATTATAATTCTTTTCGTTTTTTATTAATACAGAGATATATATGCAAGAGAAAACATGGGCGTATCATTTTTTACATTAGGTGAAGGCTGGCATAATTATCATCATGTTTTTCCATGGGATTATAAAGCATCTGAATTTGGAAATTATGAACTGAACTGGACTGCTGCATTCATAACATTTATGGGTAAAATAGGATTAGCATATGATTTAAAATCAGTACCGCTGGATCTAGTAAAAAAACGAGCTGTAAGAACTGGTGATGGAACTTATAAAGAACCGGAAATATGGGGCTGGGATGATAAAGATATGCCTGAAGAAGATAAAAAAGAAGCTATTATAATTAATCGCCGAAAAGCTGAATAACTGAACTAAATCTGTACAAGATGATAACTGATATACTAATCAAATAAATGATCACAGATTCAAACCTATTACTATTAAAGTCCAGTTGTCATCCATTAATTTTGCTGTTCCTGTTAAGGTAATGAACTATAAATATAACGCATATTAAATAAAATTGCAAACAAACTGAACATAAACACACACATTATAATACACTATTAAATATGTAATAAGTTATAAGTAATAATAAAAGCAACGTACAGTACTTGCACTAACATTCAGTCGAGAAAGAAATACACTAGAAAAACAAATAATAACTAACCATAGGTACTTGTTAAGGTCACTGATGTTACTATAATTATTATTGTTGATACAAGTACAATATTGTAAATGAAAATATTATTAGTAATATAATTTTTAATTACTATTTTGTAACAAATTTATAAAAAATATAACATTTTATATGGAAAAAAACTATATTTAATAAAAATGTTTACACATATACATAGGCTTTTTAATTTAAGTGGTTAACTTTATTTTTGAGTCTTCACTCCTTCTGGACTTCTCCATTCCTTGTAAATAATATAAAACCAATAAGAAAATCAATTTATTAATTGTGATTAATAACAGTTTCAGTAATAAATAAAATTAAAATTAAACTGTATTGTAGAATATAGCAATACATTCATAAAAAAGGAGTCTGGCATCGAATTATTTAGCACTAAATTAAATTTTTCCTTGCATCTTAATATGAATGACCGACTCATTTACTTTTGCTGTTTGTTTGATTATAAGGCTATCTATCAACATGAGATAGTATTTGTATTAAATACAAATACTATCTCAAGATTCAAATACAAATACATACACACAAGATGCATGTAGAAGAACCAATTCTAAGTATGTTTATAGTACCAGGATAATTGGAACTTTCATTATATTCTTTCTACCAGTATTGTAAAATCCATATATATAGTATATTATTTCACTATACTTAAATAGTTAACTCGCTACTTTATTGTCGGTTATACAGTACTGACAACAATCATAAAAAAATTAATGGTCAAAATAAACAACAAAGACTGCTTTTGTACCTCTATAAAGCCACTATTTAGTGTTCATAAAATTCTATCATAGTCATAAAATGTAATCTATTAATAATAATTTCCACAAACCTGCGTCGCTCAACACTGTAAACGACATCCCTACTCACATTCAAAGTTAGTATGAACAATTCAATAAGAATCGTTTGATTGTTGTAAAAATCGAGAGATCTTGCAAACGCTTTATCGTTCAGCATTAATGAAATTTTTTTTGTAGATCAAATTTCAGTAGTTAAGTACCGAGGTGGAAAAAAAATTGAAAGATCTGTTGTACAGGTGTTCAAATTAAAAGAGGCAGACGAGTGGTCAATCCTAATTGGATGGTCTTAGTTTTAAGAATATGAGTATCCTATGTAAGGTCATGTGCAAGACAATTATGCTATATGTGATGCCTGTTTGGGTGGATAGGCTAAAATTTTAAAGCTAACAGGATATATTACTAAGAGCTTAATGCCTTATATTATTAATGGTAACGGGAGGTTACCGTACCATTCCATGGGAGCAATCTTGGTGATTTTAGGCATGAAACCGTAAATTTATTTGTGTCAGAAAAGCAGCAGCGTTATCTTGTTAAGAAGTCACCTGAATTGACTTCAGAAAAAATTTGCAAGGTAGAATGGCATGGCAATGCTTTATGGCAGGACAGATGGGATGAGGCAGAGGGTGGGCGTTATATCCATGATCTCGTCCCAGATGTTCTTGGTTTGTGGGGCGCCCCTTTGGTTCAACCGAACAAGTATGTGACGCAATTTCTTTCTGATCATGGCGCCTTCCGAGACAAGAATCCAGTTATTTGGCCTGGTGTATTCAGGTGTCAGTCCAAATTGTGAACAACTAGATGACACGTATCATGTAATTTATGAATGCACAAAATGCGAACTTATGGACATGGAGACTATTTATCGGCTCAACGTTAGATCTCTGTGAGAATTGGAACAACTGGGCCGAATGGGAACTTGTTGAAAATTTCATTGGGTAACTGGCAAGAGAACAGATTGCCAAGGGAGTTTAGGGTTCTGCTTGGTCTTTCCTGTGTTTTGGTTTTGTTGTTCTTGTGTTATAAGTTTTGATGTTTTGCATTGTTTTTTTTAAATTAAATTTTATTTATTGTATTGAGTTATGATATAGTTGTGTGTTGAGCTCAACTTCTAACCTATCGGGTAGGTAGTTGAATTTTTAATTTCAGTTCCTTCATGTCACTCGGTCCTGTTAAAGACTCGACGTAGATGTGTTTTGTTTGAGTTCATTTCCTAGTAATTCACCGATGGGAATATCACATGTAGTATTTGCATCAGTGGCATCCTGACTGAGGCAAGAACAAGGTTGAGAGATGCCTTTTGTCAAGGTTCTGAAGATGATCTTTGGTAAAGCCCATAAGGGCTAGGTACGGAGGGGGTGGCGTGTAACCAAAACTATTTACTTATAATGGAACTACAATTTTTTAGTTCTGAACAATTAAATTTATTTTCAGTAATTAGTGTTTTTGTTTTTAAAAATAATAACATGATTTTCTGTATACTTTTTGTCTGTTTTGCTTCAATAAAAAACTATTTTTGAAAGTTTTTATTTACTTTTTGTTGGTTTCTATTATTTACATTAAATTCTCTTGTTTTGTTACTAAATCTTCTGCATTTATTAGTCATTTAACAAAGCTATTGTACTTCAAACCTAAAAAAAAATTGTTTTTCAAACCCTAATTTTGTATTTTACATCAGATATCTTAAAAAACTACTGTTGTTACAGTTCTGGGACTTGTTGTAACCTATTTCCTAACTCAAATTACATTAGAAACGACCAGTTTTCTCCTTAATTTAGGACCAAAAAATTACAGTAAGGGTTCTTTTTATTAGAACTACAATTCATGTAAAATCTTTCACTAGCCTTAACTTGAAAACAAGTATTTCCAGACCTATGTTTATATAAATGTTTTTCATTATTTTCACCAGCAGAACATTTCCTGAAAGTCTCCGTGTGGGATGCTCTGTATAATAATTATATATAACAAATAATTATTAATCATTAGTAATTATTACATATAATATAACAAGAGCTGTGTAAGGTATTGTATGACTTGACTGCTATAGCTGACAAAATTATGCAATTCTTTGTCAGTATATGTGATTTACTAATCATATCACTTTTTATCTTACAATTAGTTGTATATTCTGTAATGCTTTTCCAAAAAAGGTCTTAACATAGTTTGGACCCTGGTTTTCCTTGATCCATGCAGGCAAATACCGAAGCGATTTTTTTATCAGCAGGGTCATTATCCATTCCTAACAATCTATGTAATCTATTATTAAACATTGAAGAGTTGGAAACATTGAATTGGTTTTTTAGACAAAAAAATTCCTTTCAGCATGCCAGAAGGCATCCTGAAAGTAGATATCATTGGTGGTAAGTAAGGGATAAAAAAGATTTCCACCTTAAAGTTAAGGAAAACTTCAAATTTACTTAATATGAAAATGGTTGCATGTAAAAAAAGTTTCACATGTTTAGCATACAAGTCCATCTTTTTACAATTCCAGCAACATTTTGGTAAACCCTTGCCTTAAGGGTTGGTCATATCAAAAATTGTTTCAGAAAAAAGTTTTAGGCAATATTTAGAGGATTAACGACTTCATAAAACAGATTCAATACTGTGCTTATTAAGGGAGATTTTTTTTTCTTTGAAACCCCATTTTTTCCACTCCCTGGGCCAATGGTTGGTGATATCAAAAAACTTTACTTAGATAAGTTTTAGGCCCTTATGCAAAGAACAGTAGGAACTTTAAACGAATCTGATATTTTACTTAAATGGTCCAATTTTTCCCATTAACAAACTCAACTGAGATTTTGGGTCATTATATTTTAGGTACCAATTTGAAAGCGATTGGCCCAAAATTACAGCAGTTATTGTATCCAGAACAAAGTGAAATATATATACAGGGTGTCCCATATAAAACGCAACCCATCAATCACTCATCCATGAAATTTCAAAAGTCAAGCTTACTCCCCTACTCGTTACTGAAATGGACTCGACCAACATCTGAACATCACGGCGACGCAGTAGAACACTACCGGTAGTAACAACAATGCAATCATAACGTTCAGTGTAATGTTAGAGACAAGATGGTGTTTTCGCTAGATGAACGTGTTTTCATTGTTGAGTCGTACTTCAGTGGTTGTTCATTGTTTCGCCATAAGTACCCAGATAAACCAGCTCCTAACAAAACATCAGTATTAAGGTTAGTCACAAAATTTAGAGAGACCGGTTCTGTTAATAACAAGGAACACAAAAGATCTGCATCAGTGTTGAATACAGATACAGTCACTGAAATCAAAGACCGATTACTCGCCTCGCCAAATAAATCGATCAGACGTTTCTCTGCTGAAATTAATTTGTCTAAATCAACTGTTCATTGGGCGACCAAACGATTACAATTACGACCTTATCGCGTTGAAACGATTCATCAGCTTCTTGAGTTCGACTAAGAAAAACGGCTACAATATTGTCAAAGGTTCCGTCGATTTCTAAGTGAGGGAATTAATGTTATGGATTCGCTATTTTTCACAGATGAAGCACGGTTTCATTTGGATGGCTACGTAAACAGCCAAAACAGTAGAATTTGGAGTGCTGAAAATCCCCACGTTTATCACGAAAAACAATTACACCCGCAGAAGTCGGGGGTGTGGTGCGCGATATCGAGGAAATAATCGGTCCTATTTTTTTCGAGTACACCATTAATGCAGAACGATATCATGATATTTTATTTCGGTTCATCGCACTCTTGGAAGAGGAAGAAAGACACTGCTGGATACAACATGACGGTGGGACATCGCACTACGAAGGTTCAACTTCTGATTTCGTTGAGGAATTGTTTGGTAATCGTGTTATCGGTCGAGGCTTGTGGCCACCAAAATCTTCAGATTTGACTGCAGCGGATTTTTTTCTACAGGGTTACCTCAAAGAAAAAGCCTACAGCAACAAACCACGAACACTTAAACAATTAAAAGTCAATATTGAACAAGCTGTATTAAATATCCGGCCACAAACTTTGAAAAAAATTGCAAGAAACGCTGTAAAAAGAATTGAAGCTTGTATTCAAGAAGATGGCGGCCGCTTCCAACATTTACTTTAAATGTAAGGTAATGGTTGGTAATAATAAAAATTACATTTACACATGCCTTTTTATTATTTCAATACCTACCAATATAAGGTTGGGTTGTGTTTTATATGGAACACCCTGTGTATATATATATATATATATATATATATATAACCTTTGAATTGACAGTGGTTTTGGGGTCTGGGGGACGTTAAACACAAAGATATGTTGAAATTTTCCAGAAGTAAAATACCATTACAATAGGTAGCTTTCTTATGAAATCTACCTAAAACCTTATACTTTAAAATTAATTACCTGAATATTAACAACAAATACCACAATAGATTTAAATAAGATTTCCATTTTGTTTTAGAAAATCAAAAAAAGGCCTTTAAGAACATCTAAAAAATATTATAGTAGTTAAATGATGGACAAAAAATAAACAATATAAAAAAAACCAAGATAAGAAAACTTCAAGTAAAAATAACAAACAGGTAAAAAAAACTTAAATATTTAACAAAAAACACTGAATATGGAGATGAAGCTTCTAACAAAATTGAATAAAATAAAAATTTAGTAAAGGTTCAGGCAGTATAATGAAAACTTTCAACAGTTTATCAATTTTTGCTACATTATCATCACCCATAAATAAAAAACAAAATTTATAAATTATACAACTATATGCACTAAAAATTAAATACAAGATCTGAAAAATATCAGACTCTGCCATGTCAATTTAAATAATATCAATCAATACAACAAACAGCTGTATCGATTGCATTATGAGTGAAAATTTTGGAATGTACTGATTAAAGTATATGCATTTAATTTTGTCTTAAACTTGGTGATATAAGGTTAGACATTGAAAAGGTGAAAAGGCTCTTTATAATTATGGGTGGTACGCACACATAAAAGCAGTATAATTGTTTTAAAGAATTAATAATTACTTCATAACAATGAATGATCTTGTAGTCAGTCCCTAAACCAGTAAATATACAGACAAAGTTTGGTGAATGTTAACGGCAGATTGTGTTGTAATTAATTCTGATTGATCTTTGCACTCCATGTCGCTACAAAATTTTGTAGACTCCTCACTTCTGATCAAAAGAAAATCAGCCTGCACAATGCATGTGACATACCGAATTGGAACAATGCTGACTCTAATTTTACAAAAAAAATCATAATTGCAGATGAGACTTTCTCTGAGAATCATATATTTATGATTATTAAAAAAAGAACAAGTAATCTCATTGGAAACCGCTTGTCCCCCAGGCTGAAGAAGGGATGACAATATAAAGATACATTAACATTTTCTTTTATCGCTTGGCAAAATTGTGATCATGAGTATGCTCCTGAACATTTTTTTCCTGGCCTAAGGTTTGATATTTGATCAGATCTCATACATTATACAAATTATTATTATATTATTTAAATTCAGAATTTTTTAAAAAGTCAATACCGACATATTAACTTCAAATTTGTCATTAACTTTAAAACGAAGTTCAAGAATAAATTAAAACATTTTTAATATCAGAATAACATCAGCTACATATCATTAAAATATAACAATCCAAAACTAAGCAGCGATAATAAAAAAAAGGAAAAATTTTCAAATTGTTAATGTAAACATTATAATTCTTCATTAAAATCTTCTATTTAAATTATCTGGAAAAAAGTTACAATGGGACCCCTAAAGGAACTTCCTCTATAAAATCAAAATAAGAACCCTTTAAATCTGATCATTAAATGAACAGGATAAAAAATATTGAGTTAACAATTTTCTTATTTTTATACGTAGTCTGTTAAAAATGCATACACAATTCTGTGTAATAACTTAAATTTAAGCATCAATATGTCATAATGTGCCTAGAAGCGAGTAATGGCAGTTACATGCACTCTGATGTTTAACTGTTAAACGATAGTTATTTAGAAGAAATCCACAAGCATTCTGTTTTGAAGTAGTATAATCTTCAATCAGTATAAAAAACTAGAGAAAATAAAACCGAACGATAAAAACTTTTGTTAAAAAATTGATATATTATACTTATATAAAATATTGACATTACATAAAAATATAAGTAAAGTAAATACAAGTAATATAAAAATAAATAATTAAAATATTTTTATATTTTACTCTATATAATAATTATAAATTAACCAAACGTACATTTCATTTTTAAAAAAAATACAAAAATCATTAACATTTGTTTATAATAAACATAATATCTTAACACCTACATCCTTTTTAATTATTATTTTTAAAAATGAAAAAAAAAAATTACTAATTTCTGTGAAACAATTATCAAGATATCATTATATAACAGATATTTACAATAAACATATTTAATATAAAATAAATTAAAAACAATCTTTTAGAAAAATTTATTCTATTTTAATGCTAACATTTATTCCAAGTAATAACTTTGCTTATAGATGGATCAAACCCGTTACTTATAAGTGAATTAGTTAATTTAAGTCTAAGAAAAGGTGACAACTCTCTTGAACGAGTCACTGCAGCTGTATACAAATGTACCAATTTTCCATGATGAAGACCACAATGTGTTACCAATATATGAGAATGTGGTGAACAATCAAACACAACAGCCTTTAAATGTCCTATGTAATAAATGCATAATATATTAATAATAAAAAACATATATAACATTAAATTAACAATATAAACTAATACATACTGCATATTCTGGTAGAAATAAATTCGCTAAAAGAAGGCATGAAACTTACAATAATGCGAGTTATCTTACAAAAAAGATCAGCTGTTGTGACCGTAAAAAAAGGATAAACATATTCATTTGTTGGTCTGAGAAAAAAAATTATTACAGGGAATAAAAATTAATTTATAGTAGGGTAGGGATAAAAAGCACTGGAGGTATCTCTTACTAGTAATTTTCTATTTTTAACAGATGCAGTTACATTTTTTATCTAGTTTTGAAATGATGCCTGTAAACTAAAAGATCCAAAAATAGTTAGGAAACAACAATTCAAAATATTATGAAATAGGTGAAGTAGAATCATACTGTTTTTTAAATATATCACACACACAAAAGCAAACAAACAAACAAACAGGTGAGGTGTAAATTTTATATAACCCTGAATTCATTAATCAACTGAAGTAGAAAATTTACTTTTAAGTTAGACACTAATTTTTGGGTGGGTTGGTAATGCTAGACCTTGTAGCAATAATCAATCACTGACATCCGTGACAGAATGGTAGTGCCTCCATCTTTCATCTGAAAGTCCCAGGTTTGAAACACAGTCAGGCATGGAATTTTTCATATGGTTCACAATTTCCATTTCATATTCCTAAGCATAAGCTTCAAGCTTACTTGGGGAATTATTAAAAAAAAAAAGTGTCTATTTTGTCTGTTAGTGGCAGGGTGTATTATAAAATGATTATCGTGCATTTTACGCAGTCTGAACGAGCAATAATTGAGATTTATTTTAAAACTGCAATTGTTTTTGATGTCCCAACAAGAATTTGCTGTAACTTTTCATCAATTAAATGTACTCATACGGTCAACAATTTTATATAGTCGCTTATTGTAGAGAAACTGGTAGTGTAGATGAATGAAAACTGTTCAGCCGGCCAAAAATGTTAAAAGAGGAATCTTTAGAACAAATCCATGCAACCTTCGAACAATCACCTCAAAGTTGATAAGAAACCTCAAATATCTGTATTTATCTCACCAGATTGGAATGTCAAATAGGAGTGCCTGCAAAACCACAAACAAATTCAAATTATTTCCATACCGTATTCATGCTGTGCAGGAATTGCAAGAACCTGATCATGGAAAAAGACAATTACTGCAAATTATTTATGCATTTTGCTTGCAACAGTACTGATTTTGGATAACATTTACTTAAGATGAGGCATGGTTTCATCCAAATGGCTATTTAAATAGCCAGAACATCCAATATTGGATTGCAGAGAACCCTCATGTTTTTTATGAAACTACATTTCATTTAGAAAAAGTTACAAATTTGCTATGTAATTTCTTGGAAGAGAATAGCAGCAGGTCCAACATTTTCACGGAAACAGTAACATTTGAACACTTCCAGTGGATATTATCTGACTTCATAAGAAGATGAATGCAATTTCTGGATACAACAAGACGATGCAAAATCTCACATAGCGGAATTAATACAAGTGCTATTATATGAATTTTTTGGGGAGAAATAATTTCTTGTGGTCTGTGTCCTCCTAGGTTGCCAGGAACTATAGCTGCAAATGAGAACATTTTTGACATTTATTTAAAGTTTAATTTTGTCGTAACATTTGTTTTTAATAATTTAATAAAATTATATTTCTAATAATTTTATTAAAACAAAATTACTGTGAGTTATGAAATTATTTAAAACTTATTTCTTTCTAAAAATTTAAAAAAGTTTTTTCATATAATTGTTTCTATGTACTCTCTTCTCCACATGGGTAGCATAACTTTTCATTCATCTAAATATATATATATATTCAGGGTGATTCAGGAGCAAAAATAAATAATTTGGGATCTGATTCTAGAGCTTGAAGTAAGGAAAAAAACATACGAACATATGTTCAAAAACACTTTGTTAACGAAAAGGTTTATATGATTTCAGTTTCCCCTGTGAATGAGGTTATCCTAAAATTTTTAAGGTGTTATATAAGTGGTAAACTTGATAGTCTATGTTTTTTGACCGGAAAGATTGAATAATACAGGCCCCACAATTGTATTTCCCGTAGTTTTCAATGTAAAACAGAAAAATTCAATGATGAATAACACTTTTTTTTAGGTTTGAAGTCAATAATTTTGTTAACTGAGTAATAAATGCATAAATCTTATTATCAAAACTTGATGTACCAGAGTTAATAATCTACTGTAGCAGTCCAGTCACCTAGCCACCTTCCTCAAAGAGTTTGTTTAACAGAATTAATAAAATCATTAGAAGTAGCAAGAGTGGTAAAAGAAGGTTGGCTACATGCGTCTTTAGCAGTGGAATCTGCACGTTCATTACCTGAAATTCCTATGTGGCTAGGGATCCAACAGAAAGTCTTTGTGTACTGTGATGGTTCAACTCAGCGATTGCAATATGAATTTTTGTGACTGTAGGATGTCTAGAACACAATCTATAGCTATTTTAGAGGTATTTTGGGTTAATGATATTCAAAAAGCCTCATTGATGGCATAAAGTTCAACATTGTAGCCACTAACATATAGGTTCTGTCATTTACAACAAAAGTGCAACCAACGGTATCATTCTGTTTCCACCTATCTGTGTATACTACTGTGTCTGGGTTGTTTTGGATAGAAGTTGGTAAAACATTTCCTCAAAGATGATAGGAGTTGATCTATTATGTATGATGAGGTCATAATTAAAATTTATGGGGTCGAGTTTCAATGTAGGATATGAACAGGGTTAATTTGAGAAAATATGTGAGTCAAAATTTACAAGGTACAGTAAGCATTGGGTACGAACCTCCACTGGTGCTGTATATGATGGATGGTCTTCATACCAGTGTAAATGAGAGTTTGCGAGGACTGCTTTAAAAACCAGGTGATTTGGTTCCTTTAAGACAGGTAGAGTAAGATGCTGACAGCTGGTCCCATCTATCCCAAAGTGATGGCTCACCACAATCAACAAGTATGCTTGCGACAGTACTTGATCTAAAGGCACCTGTAGCAAGATGAAGAAAAGCGTGCCGTGTGGTGTACAGCATCCAGCATCTGAAGCATGGTATGACATGCTAAAGAGTAGGTGACATGACCTGATGGGACTAAACTAAATGTAATAAGAAATTTAATATACATGATCAGTCGGCTCCCCACCTGGAGTTGCTGAGGACTCATAGTATATCTAGATATTTAAACATCGCTTTTAACTGTTTTATTTGTTTACCCCATGTAAAACAACTATCAGGGTGCAAATGCAAACTTAAAAATTTAACAGCAGAAGAAATAGCAATTGGCTCTCTGTTGAAGACTTGTGGAATAAAATGGTCCATATGTGAAAAAAGACTACACATTTTTTCTTTCTCAGGTGAGAACACGAAGCTGGTGACCTTGGACCATGCTTCACGGTGAGATACAGTATTCTGTAGTAATCTCTCTGCTGTGGCTGTTGAACGGGTTGTGATATATATATATATATATATAGCAAAATCATCAGCAAATAGAGAACATGAAACAGGTGGCTGTACACATTTAGCAATACTGTTGATGATTATAGTAAACAAGGTTACTTAATACAGGTTAGTTAACAAAGTTACTTAATACACTTCCTTGAAGCACTTCATTCTCAAAGGTGACACTACTTGACACATAATCTCAGACATGAACATTGAAAGTTCCATCATTTAAGAAACCCCTAATAAAGGCAAGCATATTGCCCACAACTCCCCATTCTTTAAGAGTGTTTAGAATACCACATCACCAAGCCGTGTTGATCATCATCAAGCCATGTTATCATTGTACGCCCTCCTGATGTCAAAGAAAATAGCAGTGAGTTGCTGGTGAATCAGGAAAGCAATTTGGAAAGTTATTTACAGTGATACCAGATGGTCAATTGAAGATTGTCCTTGGCGGAAACCACGTTGTTCTGGAGATATCAGGGCATGTTTCTCTAAATGCCATGTAAGCCTGCGGTTCATTCTCTCCCTTGCATTCTCTCCCATCACTTTGCAAAAGTATAAAATGTTTGTCAAGGAGATAGGACAGTAGTATGAGGGTATGTTTTATTTTTAACAGGTTTAACTATTGGTACGACAATGGCTTCTGATGGGTAGAAACACTTGCAAGCAGAACAACACATTATAAATGTGAAATACATGGTTAGTGCCAAATTGGGAGGGTTTAAGAACATACTGGGGCAAATTTTGTCAGGTCAAGGGAAAGGTGTTATGTGAGTTTTTTAATGCATGCGACAATTCGCTGAATGTAAAGGAAGCATTTAATTCAGTGATCGAATCACTAACTTTTAATAGTAATATTTCCATCTGTATCTTATAATTCTGGAATTCATTAGAATATGATGAAGTTAGGGACAATGAACTAAAACAATCTACCAGGTTAGTTGCGACTGACGTAAAAAAGATTAGTTAAGATGACGTAAAAAGTTCTCCTTCATGAATAAGTCTGGGGATACTGTTTCTGAGACCTGCAAATTGCATAAAGCTTCTTTCACACATAAGACATGGGAGTAGTGTGTGACATGATATCTACTTAATTCCTCCATACAAATTCAGATGTTCATTTGTAGGTCTACGGTTAAATTTACCCAGTGCCTGCCATTGTTTCCTATTTGGGCTTTGCCAATCATTATTCCACCAGGGAATGGAGCAACATCTTAGGTTTTCAGTTGTTTGTGGAATGTATCTACTAGCATTTTTGGGTACCAGGAAGGTAAAAGGGATAAATTGATGAAGGACAACAGCACTAACATCATACTATGATGGAAGGCTTTACAGTAACTATTCCAATCTGCTCTTTCAACAATCCATCTTTGTGGTCTTCTGTTTACCACATAGTTGGCACCAAAAGCAATAATAATTGGTTTATAGTCATTGATTTAAAAGTAGTCACAAACAGACTAAGTTAAGTATTACTTGCCAACCCACTGGGGTGGTCTAGTGGTGAATGCATCTTCCCAAATCAGCTGATTTGGAAGTCGAGAGTTCCAGCATTCAAGTCCTAGTAAAGGCAGTTACTTTTATACGTTTTTGAATACTAGATCATGGATACTGGTGTTCTTTGGTAATTGGGCTTCAATTAACCACACATATCAGGAATGGTCGAACTGAGACTGTACAAGACTACACTTCATTTACACCCATACATATCATCCTCATTTATCCTCTGAAGTAATATCTGAACGGTAATTCCCGGAGGCTAAACAGGAAAAGAAAGAAGTATTACTTTTTGGTTATAATTATGATTCTAACAGAGAAGGATGCAATCTTTTGAAGAATTATCATTTATTGTAAAGCAGATCCTGTTTAGCTTATTATATAGTCTGATGAAACATGCTTCAAATGGCCTAGTAAACTGTCTTAATTATGTTTAATTTTTTCAGAGAAGGAACTTAATGTACATGGGGTTTATGTTTGGTGTGGGATCAAAAAATAAAGGGTGTTGAGACCTTACATTCGAGTATAAAGTATATTCTTTGAAGACTTCCTCTGCATATATTAAATATACATTTTTTTTATTAACTATTTTCTTATTAGTAACTGACATTTAATTCAAATGATACATAAAAAATAAACAATTAACCACCATTTTCAAAATATTAGGTTACTATGCATGATTAGCCCACTGCAAACCTAATACATATTTAATTACAGTGATTTGACTGCACTAAATACTACATTGGACAGACTGAATACACATTCTCCACAATTTGACATACAACAAAAGCTAACACTCAACAACAGAAACAACCTTTTCAACTCACCAAATTGAAACAGAATACTAAGATATTTAACAACTTGTTCAAACCATCTGAAATGTATGAATCCACTAGATTTAACAACATTTGATATATTACTCACAACAAAAGCAACATGAATTAAGAATATTACTTGACTACAATGTGAAGGAGTTTCTTATTAACGGGTTCCATTAAAACAGTAAACTGGTAACTCCTCGGATTAAAGAATCAGAATAATTATTTACAAAAAGATATATTTTTGAAGAACTATTTCCATTTAATCTGAAAATGAATAATTAATATTCTGAAAAATTAAATAAAGATTGTATGGACGTAGCAATTTTTTCAATAAATATATAATGGCTTTATTTTTCTTGGTACAAGTATTTCACAAAATATGTACGAGAGACTTTTAACAGTACATATGAAGTAATTATTGAAAGCAGTTTCTTTAATTAAATTTATCCATATTTTTTTATTGTCCAATTGGATAATGAAAATTTTGGTCGACTAATTTCCTGATTATGTATTATAAAGGTAAATATTTTTAAGTAAATCAAATAAAGAAAAATAAAACAAATGAAGAAAGTAAACTAAAAAAAAATAATTAAAAAAAGACTATCTAGACAACTAAAGTAATGGAAGTAAACAAAGAGGATTTAATGATAAAGATGAGTGAAGGAAGAATAGAAAAGGTAAACAATTACAGCTATCTGGTGACTATGGTGACAGAAGAAAGGACGAGTGCAATGGAAGTAAAAGGAAAGATAGCAATAATAAAAGAAGCCTTCAGTAAAAAGAGAAAATCACTATTCGTATGTACTAAAAGTTTGGACTTCGTGTAACAAAGAGATTAGCCAAATCCTACGAACATAGTTCTTGTTGTATAAAAGTGAAGCATGAACAAAGAGGAAGAGGGACTTGAGACTGAGGTTTAAATATGGATTAGGATGGAAAAAGTGAGCTGATAAAGTACGGAATGAGGAAGTAATGTATAGAATTAACGAAGAAAGAGAGCACTTATATGGTAATTATAAGAAGCAAAAAGAAAACCAGTTAGAACATGCGGTTAGAGGGAGTGGAATCTTGATAACTGCATTGGAATGATCAGTAGAAGCAGAAACAAAGGAAGAAAGAAAACTGAAGTTAATAGATGAGATGAAGAATGGAAACTACAAGAGGATAAAAAACGCTCGGAAAGAAATAAATGGAGACTTCAAGAGATGGAAAAATAGCTTACATTACAAAAGCAGGGTAGGTAGGTAATTATTGAATATGATACAATTATAATAAGGAGAAAATTTGGCCTAACAACAAACAACCAAAAATTAAAATAAGAAAAAAGTAGTCCTTACCACCCAACGGCGTATGAACAGCCCAAACTCCTGAACTAACTACTGTAGTCGGGAATTCTAGAAGAGCACTCGGTTCATTAAATGTATCGTATGATTCTATAGACCACATTTGCCGGACAACTGAAGCATTATAACGAGATAATTCACCAGTAACACAAATACCCGTTTCAACAAAATCTTCATACGTTGAATCTAGTACCAGCAGTGATAAATGCCATATTCCCAGTAACTGTAAGAAAAATAAGCTAGAACAATGCAAAACATATAACAAAGGCTTTAAATCTATCTGCTTCACAGCTGAATATTTTACTTGTTACTGCCAGATGGACAAGAAGAATAATAACATGAAATATTTTCTACCATGAGAAATTTCTGAAGAACGAGTTCTACTGACATTTCCAGATAGTAGTTTAAGTTTAATTAAGTTTGGGTAAGCTACTAGCAGCAAATATAGGTTTCAATAAGAATACTCCATATAATGTTATTTAATTTCTGATTCCTGTGTTATCATGTACACAAAGTATTTCAGTTATGAATATGTGCCAGTAATAAACTTTTTGTAAGTCAAAATAATAATATTATAAAATCATATATTTAACTACATATGCCTTAGAGTATGTTTAGGTATTTTGTTATTAAGAAATTAATTGAAAATATTTATGCCGCACTGTATGACATTTATGCAAAAATAAAATTATATTTCTAATAATTTTGCACCATACTTTTTTCTATTCTTTTATCTACGCTAAGAAGGCTTTCATAGTAATCACTACTCTATTGCATTAATTATAAATTAATTACAAATATTAAAAATCATTATCTTGAAAATAAGAGATGTATATGATTTTATCCAGTCATTTGAGAAATCTGATTACCTACTCATAACAAAATATTAATAGTTAAAAAGAATTACTTATAAACATTTTTATTTTTTTATTTTATTCTAATTGTTTTTAGTAGAGTTCAAGCAGACACACAACATATGAATCAGGAGTTATTGAATATATTGCCAATTAACAAGTTTATTAATATCAGTATGATTATAAAATTATAGTTTCCCTTTTATTTATTGATAATACATAAATCATAATAAAAAATTATAAAATAAAACAACTTTTGTTTTATATTTTGTTCTAGCATAATTGACACACAATTAAAACAATCTACGATTGTTTTAATGGCAATTACTCCAATTCGAGAAAAGGATAATTACCAAACATAATTACATAATACGACCTTTACAAAATACTTAAATTTACAACATCATCTGACCTAATTTGTTTCTCACATTAGTGAATTAATGGATTAAATTAATACTTAGTAATTCTTAGTAATACTAAGTAATTCTTCAATTTTTATTTTACTGACACATGTAACTGAAAATAATATGGTTTTTAGATTACAAAACGTATGTTATATCTCAAGGAAAAATAAAAAAATCGATTAGAAATCTACAGACGTTTTTGATGAATAGTCAACATCAGTCAATACATAACTATTTTTGGTTACACTTAACTATTTTTCAAGATTTAATCGATTACAAATTTTATTTCTTAACTTTATATATTTAAAATGCTTATTCTACAATTGTCAAATAATATTGTATATATAATTGTACGGCAAAAAAGAGATAGGGGAGATGCTGTAGGGATAAATAAATGCAAAACTTCTAGGGAAAATATAGAATTTATTGCTTTTTTTAATTAAGAGTTAAGATAACAGATTGTGTGAACCCATTCCTAAGGAGTTAATATAAATAATGCATATAATACAGCACAATAACATGTATGATAGACAAATACACAAAAACTTACTTCATCGATATTAACTCCAGTTGACTGTGGCTTTACATTTGGACATGGTTTCATGACTTGTGAACCGAGGTAAAAACTATTATAACAATTAATATTGATTAAAAATATTAAAAATGATATATATATTAACATAATAGAATTATGATGTTATTATTTATAAGAATAAAAATAATATAAATCACTGTAAATGATATTAAACGATTTTCAATTAACACATAAGCATATAAATGAATAACATAAATTGCAATACGCATAAAACTTAATTATAATATTATACTCAACAGCATAATTTAAAATAATTACAATTTTATGTAAAAAAAAAATATAACAAGATATAAGTAGGAAAGGGAATATAAAATAAAAAAGACTACAGATAAAAATAAAAAAAGGAGGGCAAAAGGTCAATGACCTGAGAAAAATAATATAAAACAGAAAAAAAGAAACAGGAAGAAAGAGAAATCCAGAGCAAAGAAGAGGATGTGTTTGACATACATACAAAATTTCCAGGAAGATCTACTATCAATTTCATTCTAAATCAAACATTTATATATATGTTCGTATGACAGACAGGGTGATGAAATATCTTCCTTTAAAAAAGTTTAATACTGCCTACATCTTTTTTCCAATTAAATATTGATAGCTAAACTTTACATTGCTGAACAAACTTTATCGCTGCTTTAAATACTAATAACTCATAACGTATACTTTATTGTCAGCAATAATGCGACATATAATAATCATCAGTTTACTTTATGTGAAAATAATAATACAAAAAATACTAATAATAAATAAAACAAAAATAATACATAATTTTAATAAAAAAAAAAAAAAAACTTAAAATTAAAGGTGGTTTGTAGCAGTTAAAAAATAATTAGTTATACAACTATTCTGTTTTTAGTGTAATCATTTTAATTTATAAATTTATTTTACCTGTAAATTATTATTATTAATTCATTGAACAGTTGACTATTCATTTTTTATTGAATATAATAAATTAACCTATTCAATAACACTGAAAAATTAGAATTAGGTTCATATAACGGAGGGAAGGCGTGTTGTTGAAAAATTAATTTTACTTATTAACTAAATAGGAGGTGGTGAAGTTTATTTACAATATTTATTCTGCTGTTATAATACAATTTAATAACGCATATGGGCAATATACTGTATTGAATAAAATAATACTGCACACTGCAGCATGCTCTATCATCTGCCAGGATCAATGGTGGTGTGCCAACTACCAAGCAAGTGCTTGCTCAGTTTCTCTGAGCTCTCGGAGGTGAAGGACGATTTCGTAAACTTCTGTTTCGTCTCTTGTACAAGTCACGATGCAGCACTCACTGGAACAAAGGTATGCGATCAAGTTTTGTGTGAAAATCGGCAAGTCTGCAACGATTCAACAGGCCTTCGAGGATGAGTGCTCATAACAAAGACAAGTCTACAGATGGCACAAGACATTTTTGGAAGGCTGTAAAGAGGTTGATGACAAAGCTCGTAATGGTTACCTGTCAACCTCCTCAAACGTGACTCGTGTGAAAGAACTTTTGCAAACAAACTATCGAATGAGTGTTCATTTAATGGCCAACATGTTACATATTTCAAAAACTACCATCCATCAGATTGTGACCAAGGATTTGCACATGAGAAAAGTGTGCGCAAAGCTTGTCCCATGAATTTTGACCAAAAATCTCACCAAGTAGAAATTTGTCAAGACATTTTGGAAATGTGTGAAAATGATCCTCACTTTTTGGACAATGTTATCGTGGATGATGAAATGTGGCTATTCCAGTATGACCCCAAGATGAAGAGGCAAAGTGCTGAGTAGCACATTGGGGACCCTTTGCCCCTAGAAGACTCGAATGAGCAAATCAAAGACAAGACCATGCTCATTGTGTTTTTTAACATCAGGGTGATCATCCACCGTGAGATTGTATCTCCTGGGACAACTGTTAACTCTAAATTTTAGGTAGAAGTCATTTTTTTTATAATTGTAGACCTGGTGGCATTACTTTCCGGACAGACCGTGTATAACGAGTGAACATAAATTATTCAGTGTATTTTAGGGGGTTAATAAAAATGAACAAAGCATCGCAGCACGTGTACCTACACTACGCAACTAAAACAGTGTAGGTACTAGAGTTACTGTGACCTTGAATGAACAGACCAGCGTGATGTAACAACAGGAGGATCGTCAGTTGATTAATATTTATCATGCAAGAGAAAGAATGTGCGCGCGTATTATGGTTTCATGAAAGTGGATCTGTTGGTAGAAATCTTTGATTACAGTATGGCAGTAGATCCTCTAAATAAAAACTGTAGTAAACTTTGGTATCATCAGCAATTCAAAGATACAGGTAGTATAATACAATAAAGGTATTGGCAGACCTCCCCCATCTCCGAGAAAGTTGTGCATCAGCTAAGAGACTTTCACAGAAGTGAGAGTTTAGAACTTGTAATACCGCAACTTGACAGCCCAAAAATTAAAATTTGGTGTGTGTTGACTGCTTATGAAGTGATTGGACCATTTTTCTTCACCGAGCCAATGGTTACTAGCGTTAGCTATATTGACATGTTACAGGATTATGCAGTAACACAAATTGAACATCAGCAACCCAATGTTTACTTCCAACAAGATGATACACCACCAACTGGAGTTTACATGCTAGTTATTACCTACATGAACGATTTCCCCAACATTGGGTTGGCTGTGATAGACCGATTCCCTGGATACTTTGATCTCCTGACGTTGCAAACCATTAATTTATTTTTGGGGGTTTTGTCAAAGACAAGATGTACACTATAGATTTCATAAAGAAATTGTTGTAAGTTTCATTTGCTTTAATTCTTATTCACCTGAAATCTTTTATTACAGTCTAATGTACGGACCGAAAAAGAAATTCACATCAGCCATAAAAAATCCTCAACCAGATAAAGATAATGAACTGGCTCTTCAGGTCCTAGATGGCAGGGTTAGAACCGCATCTACACATTGGATAACGAGAAAGTTGTAGATGATTCACAAAAAGGGGTGGGTACCTAACAAATAGATAACTATCTTCCCCAGAATCCTTCAAAAAAGTTGAAGTGAAAGAGAAGTGGATTACATTTTTTTCATACTTTTTTTTAAGATTAATTCACTACATAAGTTTCAAAGCTTGTGAAAAAAATATGAAATGGAAATTTTGTAGCGTGTTAAAAATGCCATGCCTGACTGGGATTCAAACCTTTATTTTTGTAAAAAGTATTCTGGGCAAGCCGTTATCACCAAATGGTAATCCACCCTGGGGCAAGTTCTTTGCACACGTCTGCCAAAAACATCACTGTGAGGCAGTATAATGAAACTAAAGTTCGTCATAATAGTCAAATGGTTATCTCCCCCTGAGGCAGCTGCTTGTCATCACCACTTTCCTCTATTCCAGCTAAACCTTAGATTTCTAATAGACAATCTTAAAGGAAATGGGAACTATTGTTTTCAGTCATATCTTTACTTTCTTACTTTTATCATCTACCACTTAACTGATCCTTTTCTTACAATACGACCAAGCCAGTAATAATAATAGTCTGAATTGCCGGTTATTTCTAACATCTAAATTGTTCTGATTAAGCTTTTACTATCGTTCTCTCCTGATCGCTTCATTATTCACTTTGTCTATCTAATTAAATTTATCTCCTTTATGTCCATGTCTCGTATTTATACAATTTCATGAGACGCTTATTCAAGCCTTAACTCCATTTTACTACATAATCTTTTGTTGAAATTAAATGACTCCTTAGCCAGCCAGTGCTATTTTTAATTCACTTTTATTTTTGAATTGTTAACATAATATCTTATATTACATACCTGTACATTGTTTATTGCTTAACTCTTCCTTCTTCTATGTAGACATTAATTAGCTTATCTCCCTCCAATTCTCATTACTATTTTTAATACAAACATTCATTCTCAAACCACACTCTGTCATACTGTCTTCTAATTTTGTTCATCTGCTTTTGTATCATGTGTTTCATCTTATAATATACCAGTCATCTGTGAATCTTATTTTCCTATCTACTACACTGAACCCTTCATCCTTTTTCAGATTATTTTTTTATCAGATCTTCAACATGCATAAATAAAGTTGGGTATAAGCAGCACCTTTGCCTCACTCCTCTTCCTAGTGCATACTATTATGTCTGCAAATCCTTTAATTTTAATTTTTTTCTGATTCAGACACAAACTTATTTTCAATTTTTCACATCTACTTTTTGGCTTTTTAATATGTCTATTAGTTTACTCCATTTGATATGGTCAAATGCCTTTTCAATACCTACAAAGTACACACATTCATTTATTTAATTCTTTCTATAAATTTTCACAATAATTATACCACTCTAAATCATATTGTTCTTTTGCGATTGCTTGTTCCATTTTTCTATTATGTCTTCTAGTCAAAAAATTAAAGAATCTGTTGATGTGAAATTAAACTAATTGTTCTGTGATCTTTAAATTTAATTAAACTATACATTTTTTGGATCGGTTAATAATATTTTAAGAAAGGATTTTGGTCACATACCCGATTGAGTAAACGCTGAAAATTTATATTTCATGAAAAGGATTGATAATTATTTAAATAAAAAACAACAGACATTGCTAACATCATTTATTAAGATAACTAGATAAAATAGTTCCTTCTTCACATTTCATTAAAACAGGCTGCGTCATTCATTTGTAACTCAATACAAACAGAACGGGCACTAATCAAGATGATAGGCACATCATCTTTGTTTATTTATAAACAAAGATAAATAAGTAAAGATGTTTAAGCAAAAGGACTTTTATTTAAGTTTATCATGGAATGCAAATATAGCAAGAAAATAAAATTCTTTTTAGCAATTACATTGGTGCAATAAAAGTTTCTAAGAAACTGTTGATGAATGAAGATTAGTTAATTTGATTTTAATAAAAATTGGCTTAACTGTTAAATTACATTATGCTCTTTGTTTAATTTTTACTGTTCATCCACTAACAGAATCACCTATATATCTACACCTAAATCCATTCCCAAAAGTTCAGTGAAAAAATTGGTAAAGAATAATTTAGTTTGGCAAACAATCATACATGCTACATCCCGATTAATATATACATATGATAAATATATACATACAGATACGTTGATTTATAAACAAAAAATATAATTTAAGAAGTTGTTACATCCATACTAATGTTAATACAATTATGTTCAATAAAATCATTAATTATAAAAAAAATATACAAAATTATTATTTATTAATGATCTTCTTAAAAGAAGCTTGTTCTGGCGGTGCAGTATCACTTTCTTCCTCTTCCTTAACGATAATAATTCTATTCAAACTATCTTCACAAGCGATACAAGATATACCAAGACCAAAAGCCATACCGGCCCAAGCTGGCAACATTCTCCTTTTGAAAAAAAACAATGATGCTAACGAACCGATTAAAAACCCAGTACCTGATTTAAAAATAGCATCTGTCACACAATTACTAAGTTGCGTTTCAAATTCTTGTTCCGGGTGCATCATGAATATTATTTTGTATAATGAAATGATTTTCAGCGTTAAGTAATGTCAAACAATTATTGATAAGTGTAAGAAAAAATATTTTTGTATTATAATTTTGTAAATAATATAAAGTAATTTTTTATTTGTATTGACATTACTAATGAATATAAAACTCTCAATGCTAATTTAATATGTAACATACATATAAATATTGTTTTCATGGTAACTAAAAATATAAACTTATATACATTAAACAATGTTAACAATACATTAAATACAATGTTAACAATGCATATAAGAAAGAGAAAATAAGAGGCCTTTTGAATGCAATCTTACAGAGGATATTGAAAATTAGATGGTCTAATAAAAATCAAATAAAGTCTTATAACAAGTAGTAGAGGAAAGAAATTTGTAAATAAATTAACTAGCTCGGTAAACCGTATTATTAATGCATCTAGGCTTAGTTAATTTGCCAATACAGAGGCGGATAGAAAATAAAACTGCAGAGTATAACAAAGACGCTGAAATAAAGAAAATATATTTTACAATATAGTAAATATGTTGATATTAAAAGATTAACAGAGAACAAAAATAAGTAGAGAACAACATAAAAAAAAATTATACTAGATGAAATCCAACTTAAAACAATTCAGAATGGCAAAATATTTCTAAATGTCTCAACAATGTTTAGCCGTAATTTAAAAAAATTCAAGCTCAAATCTTAGGCTCATTATACAAGAATTTATAAAAATTAAAATAGAGGGTATCATACTTAAAAATTTAGAGATTTGACACTTCCTAGGTACATTAAACGCTTTTTGTATAGAGAGAATGAATTTACTATGCAGCATGCAATGAATAAAAAAGTTGTGATAATGCTGGATTCTTGTGGGAAGTACATTATCCTACTAACTGCACATGAGCGTGAAATTATCTGATGACAGTAAATTGTCAATGCACAAGCGGTCTGCAGTCATGCATGGAGAATGAAATTGGTTCATGATGAGCTGTATACAGCTTTGAAATTGTGTAGTCTGAAAAAATCTGCAATGATCGCATACAAACTAAAATGTTGCTGTATACACATACTGTGATGATCCTCTTCCACAGCTGAGCACATTTTGGTAGCTTAAACAGAAGGGCCAAATTTCAATCACAAAGTAGGGCAATGTAGGTCTCCAGTTAATTACCATTCTGAATGGGATCATTATTATAATACAGTTACCGACATTATTGGGAAGATAACCAAATAAGACTGGTGACATGTTACACGTATCTCAATAGACTTACATTTTGAAAGACAGATGCTGATATTGTTACAAGGGTCATTTAAATATAAACTGGAATTTGTTTACATAGTTTTATTGATATCTTATAAAATTTCATCAAACAAATTAATTACCTTCTAGTTTCCTTCAACAGAAATACAATTTCTCCACCAGATGGGTAGCTTCCTGATCCCCTCATCAAAAAAACAAGATGGCTGCCCCAATAACTAATTGCACACATAATGTTTGACTGTGACATCGTATTTGAATCTTTCCCCTCCTTAAGCTTCTTCAGCAAACCAAACATGAGAATATTCATAAAATGAACTGTATTTCCCCTCAATATAGACTGTATGGTGGGGGTTCAAGAGGCGTCAATGAATTTTAGGGAGTTTAATGGCAAGTCTGAACTACTGTTTGCGGCCATACATTATCGTGAAAGAGGAAGTTTCAAATTGGTTGGCGGCATAGTTTTCTGCAATAAGCAGCCCTGTCAACTGGCAGCGGTATGCTACATTTACTGTCCTTCGTTTGTGCAGGAAATCAATCAGCAGCACACCTTTTGAGTCCTAAAATACAATTGCCAGAACTTTTCCAGCTAACAAGAATTTCTTGGTGTCTCCTCCTTACTTTTCCATCCATACCATACTTCTCTTGCTTTACAGGGTATGGTGTTGGACCCATCTTTTGTCAAAGGTCACGGCATTCGTGACTTTTGTTTTCCATCGCATCATGGCCACTTTGAAATTTTTTGGCCCAATCAAACACTTCAGTTTGACAAGGTAGCATTTTCGAACTGGGCCTGGAGTAGCATCAAAATTTCAGAGGCTTTGACACCTTTGTTGGCAAGAAATTAGATTACAAGTTGTTGTGCAATGGATGATGGTACTTCCTGCTCAAACATTCTGCTGCCGATGTGGAAACACAAACTATGGACGTGGCTGGCCAGTTGCTATCCTCTACACATATCCAACTAATTATCCACAGCGCTGCAACACATTCACTGCTCTTCCTCAGTCCGTACAGCAAAATTAGTTTTTATTTGGGTGATCCTCATAACTCCTGAAGAGAAGCTGATGCGAGAACAGGTGTGCTGAGATGTAAAGTGTCTGGTAGCAAGACATGATCAGGCCTACCTGAATTCCATCTTTAGTTGTAATGAGATTTAGGTTTACACGATTCCAAAAACAGGTCGGTGACACAGTTTGGAAATTATCCTAATCTCCAATGCCACTAAAAGCCAAAGTTATTTGGTTAACCTGGCTATAAACATCTGATGACAAAACCATGAGCTGCGATCCATCTTGTGTGATGGATCCGCATGTGCCCTTGTGTGTTGCCAATGTTGTACTCCAATATTTGGCCCAACAAAACATAGAAAAGTGCTGCATCCACCAGACTAGCTCCATGAGATTTTTTTTTGTTACTTTGCCTGAAATGAGAGCAAGGAACCAGTGTTTTTGACTCCTTAGTGGCCATTATGACATTGTTTTGCGCCTCCATCTGGGTAACAGCATTTGTTTTTTAACAAAGGTGGAAGCACTTTTACTGAAAATGTGAGCAGCACAATGCAGATGAATAATATTATATTGACTAGTATTCAAACACATATACTGAAATAAATATACTTTAGGTACTAAACAGTTTTTCTTCGGGTACTAAACATTCACCAGACAACAGGTTCAGACCTTATTAAGGAGGTCTAAACCTCTACTCATTCTATTTGTAAAATTAAGGTGTGAGAAGTATCCAACAACTGAACTATACACTCTACAGCTAGACCTGCATTGGATGATATCAAATGCTGTATCTCTTTGTGGTCTAAATGTTCTGTAAATATTTAAGTGCTTACCTTTAAGTGTTATGTTAATTTAGATAAACATTGAATTAGTTTGCAGTCACTAATGCTTCATCTAAAAATAATACACGTTTCTTTTTATTGCCACTAGAAGGTGTTGATGTAGTTTTAAGAGCTCCTTTATGATACGGTGGTGGTAATTTCACGTCTGATGCAGATGATGATGCGCTCATTATGTGATATGTTTTATTATTACTACAGTCAATAATATCATTATCAATCGACATTGTTTGACTTGTGTTAGTCACAGATTCTGTCTCTGATAAATACATATTGCTTCCGTATTTATTTTCATGAACTTTTAACATGTTATTCCCCTCATCTGTATCACTTTCAATGTCATCTATTAGCCTGATATCAAACAAAACATAAGAGTTAATAAACATACCAGAAAAATGTATTAAAATAACTAATTAAAATAACAGGGTTTAACTTTCGTGGGCAATTATTATGGCAAATTGAAAACTCATATCATGAACAAAAATATACATGTAAAAACTGTTAATAGAAACCAATTATTTATTACAGCACTAAGTCCCTCTTGATGTACAAACAATTTTGCTCTGCTATAGGCACTTTTAATTTTCTATTTTATGACTGCACTTGAATTAGAATAGCTGTAATAAGAAAAGGAATTTTTTAAACTTTGTGATTCTAACATGGAGTCAAAAAAGGTACAGAATTTAAATGCAAATTGTTATTTTGGATGTTATTAGGCTGTTGATGAGTGTCTACATGTTTAAATTGTTCCCATATACTGGAAACATGAAGAAAGAACATTTTAAAAACCTTTTTAAAATAATGTTAACCTCCAAGGAACTTACGTCCCAATAGTTAGGGGTAAGACACAAACAAGTATTATTCTACTTGACGAATAATTTAACAGGTCTTACAAATTCTTTGTATGTTATGTACACATTTATTTTAAAAAGAAAATTTAGGAATTAGAGAGCAGTATGTTTATTTATAAATTCTGTTCAAAAGTAAAAAATTAAAATTTACATAAACTGATCTTTTATTTTAAAATATTATTTCATTACAATTCCATATATCATGTCTTACTACATTAATGTCTCTAACCTAAGTATATATTTTTAGGTTAAGTTACAATGAAGTATTATAAAAGAAAAGTCATACAATACTAATCTGGAAGAAATTAAGAACAGGATCTTTTGTAAAAAAAAAAAAAGTGGCTTTACTGATATAACACTATGCATTACTTATTATTTCTATTTGTAGCAATCAATAAAATAATGTTTATAGGTTAATTTGTTAATTTTATACATCAATAATATTACAAAATGTTAATTTTATAAACTAATTAAGACTTAATTTAAAACATTTGTTGAGGAGACTAACTTTAAAAATATTGTTTATTTAATAATTATACAACATATCATGTTATCCTCTTGGAAATGTGTTAGAGTACACTATTAATACACTGAAACTGGTGTTTTTTTTTTTACCGCTGGATTGCATTCTGGTAAATGTTTTGTGGTTAACCTGTAGGACTTGCATCAAAATTTCTAAACCTCTTCTATCGTCTTGAAATGGCAAAACTTACTGGGTGGGTTTAATTTTCAGAATCAGAAAACAGCTACAGATGTAATATCATGTGAATTGGTAACTCAATTATAATTAAAAAAATTTAAATAAGGAACAATGAATATGATGGACCAATGCTTATAGTTTCCTCATTAAAACTAATTATAAAATTTATAAGTGCTACTGATAATATCACAGATGGTTTTTCTGTACCATAGCACTCACTTAACGAAGTTGATAAACATAATCTATGTTTTGCATCAAATCGCACCTCAATAGATTTAAAACACAGATACAAAGAATAACACTGTATATGGGACAGCAATAATAATAACACTGCAACATTTTCAGCTTCTGTAAAGGTCTTTGCCCTTTGAAATAAAATTCATACTAACATGTTCAAGAAGAACATGTAATGACTGGAAATGTAGAGTGACATGGCAAATAATATTTGATAACAAAAGAATTTGACTCCATGTTACCAGAACAATAGTGAACATTAATAAAATTGTATACTATTTCAAATATTTTGTTTCTTTTTTAATAAAACTCTTATCTGACTATATTTCTTCTGGATTATATGATATACGAGAGCTTATCTCTAAAGTAAAGGCTGTTAACTCACTGTAAAAAAATTTATTCTGAAACTTTATACATATTTTTTATTTCTCTGAAACTACATATCTTATACTACTTCTCTACATAATCGCCACATAAATTAAGATATTTATCTTTAGCGTTACACCAGATTCAATATACCCTCATCGTATTCTTCTGCCGCCAGTCCATTTAGCCACTAATGAACAGCATTTTTAAGTTCATCGTCACTCGCTTGCCACTCAAAAATTCTTTCAATTTTACAAACAAATGGTAATCAGAATGAGTTAATTCCGGACTATATGGTGGGTGATCGTAAATTTCCCATCCAAATGTTCTCAATAAATCACATGTCGGACCCGCAACATGTAGTTGTGCATTATCGTGCAGCAGGATGATGTCGTCCATCAGCCACCCATGTCACCATTTTTGAATAGCACACTATAACTTACATAGAGTTTCACAGTTAGCTTCTGCGTTTATAGTCATTCCATGTGGTATGAAATCAATCAGCAGACTGCAAACCGATCTCAAAAGAATGGCTATCCGTTTGCATCCAAATGATTGTGGCTTGACCTTTGTTAGTCTGGTTGGTGATTGAAGATGACGCCGTTCACTTGACTGCCATTTACTCTCTGGCATGTAATATGAAATCCATGTTTTATCGCAGGTAACAATTGAATTAAGGAACTCTTATCACCTTTTTCTGTGTAGCGCATCAAAAATTCCAAAGCAGATCCCATTTGGATTTTTTTTGTGATGTTCTGTTGAAGATGTGCGGCACCCAACATGCACAAACTTTTTTTGAAGTCTAAATGGTCATGAACAATGCGACCGATAAAAGCTCTTGAAATATCAAGAAAAAGAAGGGCCATGTCAGAAATTGTTGAGTAACGATCGTTTCTGATTTCATCATGGACTTATTTCAACAAGTTCTCGGTGATTATCAAGGGCCTCCCCAAACGTTCTTCGTGCATATTAATTCTATTACTTTTAAACCTTTCACACTATTTTCAGACGTTTCATTCATTCATTACATTATCACCATATACAACAACCAACTGCCTATGAATTTCAGCCGGTATAATGTTTTGATGGTTTAAAGAACGTATGATTCCATATATTTCAGTCAGCAGCAACATAGATTTTCCTATTCATTTTATAACATAATAACTCATATGTAATCAAAGATACCAAAATGCTACAACTTACAATGTAGTATGTACATTACTAACATGGTCGTAAATGACATAGGTTCGCCAATCTAAAGGAGAGAAATTTTCCAGCAGTCTTTACTTTAGAGATATCCCTCGTATGTATAAACACAGGTCTATATTTTTATAATTTTTGTGTTTTTATAAGAGTATGCTGATTATATTATTTTAAACTAAAAATCCAATGTTCCTGAAGTCAAAGTAAGATTTCAACTGAATCGTTCTTTCATACATTTGAAATACTTGTAAAATATGTTTCTGCTAATCTTTAAAAAACAACATACTTGATCCAAACCAAAGGAACAAATACCATTTTATTCCATTATTTCAACTGCCTTCACAAGCTAACTATGAATTAGATGTTTTCATCTGACAAGTACAATAATAAACAATTATATTTAAGCTGCATCTTCATTATAAGAGAGCGTTACCTATAAAAAACATAATTATATTAATTATAATAATAGTAATACATACACAGAAGGTGAAACTGCACTTTTTAAACTTTTTACTGTAATATTACTATTATAATCTTCTGGTTGTGATATTACAGTAATTCTGCCCTTATACTGTCGATGTAATTCTTTATTCTCTTGCTGTTCTGAAGGAGATAAAGTACTATTATTCGAATTGATGGGTGACAAATTTTCATAATCAGATAAATTTTTATCTAAAAAGATAAAATAAAACATATATACACATAAATACAAACATGAACATTAAGACAGAATCCTTTAAAAATTATTTTTAATTAATAGTGTGGGGTCATACATCAAGAATCTATTAAATATGTCAACCTATAATGTATGTTTATTGTTTTCGCTAATGATTTTTATATGAAAATTATTTATATTAATTTATAAGCAATTTATTTATATTAATTATTAAGGAAGATAGAGGGATTTAAATTTAAGTCCTGAGTTTACACTATAGGCACTTTAGCCTGTAGTGTAGCCGGTCACTGGGCAATAACTTATTCTTTCAATCAGTCTCCAGCATTCCCCCTATCAGATAACAAGGACACACAGGTTCCTCTCAATGTCCTGGCATTCCTAGCATAGAAAACCTAATACTATCAGGTCTGATAATGGAGAAGAGATTAATAACAAGAAAAGGAGGTAGGGTGATACAAGGAATAGATTAGCCAAGAAGGGGATGATAATAAATAAAACTTAACAATCACCTACCAAAAAATTCTGCACTTAATTACTTCTGTTCGACTTATCTCATTTATCTCCTAAGCAAACAATGAAGTGACATTATCAGTGCCCAGAAACAAAATTACTAGAGTAAATAATTAAAAATGAACAATTAAAATTTACCTTAAAAATTTAACAAATGTAACCTGTGCAGCATGCTAAATGTGAAATAAAATAAAAAAAAAAAAAAAATACTTGTAATGCTAGGGGCAGACCAAACATATAAGTTTTGTCAGTTAACAAACACGCACCCAATGATATCATCCTGTTTCAACCCATCTGTGTATATTACTGCATCTTGGTTTGTCTTTGAGAGAAATTTGTACAGTTATTGCTGAAAGACAGTTGTTATTTTTATTATATATTGTGAGGTCATAATAAAAATTTAAAAGGTCTACTCAAAATAAAAACAATATTAAAAGTCTAACATAAAACAACAAACTTGCCATACATCAAAAGGCAAAACCATACTATAGTTTTAATCAAACATCTGAATCCAGATGCATGGCCTTAAAAAATTGATAACACATAGCTGCCTAGGATAGTCTGGATCTTAAACTTCTGATGCAATACTGCACAACAAACACAGTCCATAAGGATGTGATGTACTGTTAGCTGGCAGTTGCAGCGAGCACAAAGGGATGCATCGATCTGTTTCATGAGGTGTCCATGAGTAAGTTTAGGGTGCCCTATTCGCAAATAGCAAATAATTACTCTTCTGTCAAAGGTTATTTCTGCATGAAGATCTCCAAGGCAGCACAGTATCCCTGATGTATAGGAGTTTACTATATACTGTAGCAGTCATCACCTTGTCAGTTTCCTCGAAGAGTATGTTTAACAGAATTAATAAAATTGCCAGTATTAACATGAGTGTGAAATGCGGTGGAGGACATGTGTCTTTAGCAGCAGAATCTGTATGTTCAAAACCTGGGATTCCCAAATGTCTAGGGATCAGCAGAAACTCACTTGTGTGTTGCAGTAGTTCAACTCAGTGACTGCATTATAAATTTTGATGATGACAGAATGTCTAAGAGTGCAAATCTTCTAAAGCTTGGGGTGCACTACAAGAGTCGCTACAAATAAGGATGTGATGATATTTTGAGTTGATGATATTCAAAGCTTTATTGATGATGTACAGTTTAGCATATAGGTTCTACCATTTATAACAAAAGCACATCCAATGGTATCACTCTGCATCAACCCATTTGCATATAATACTGCATCTGGGTTTGCCTTGTAGAGAAATTGGTAAAACAATTGCTAAAAGACAATAAGAGTTGCTGATTTTTTATTATATATGGTGAGGTCATAATTAAAATCTATGGGGTTGAGTCTGTACAGAGAATATGAACAGGAGTAAATTGGGAAAATAGAAGGTGTGCCAAAATGATGGACATGAACACCCGTTAGTGCTGTAACATGGATGGTTTCATACCGTTGTAAATGAGGGTTTATAAGGACTGTTTTATAAACTGGGTGATTTGGTTGTTCTTTATCTCATAATCACTCAATAAATTTCTTCCTTTTAAACAATTTTTTAAGACTAGGAGACAGTGGGAACAGTTAAGGTGGAGGAGCTTAAATCTCAAATTTCTCAAAATATTTAGCTCTGTACAAATGCAATGTTCAATAAAAATAGAACAGTTTTCCATAATTGTCCCTAATATTCCATTTATTAATAATTTTTTTAAATGTTATAGCAATTTTTCAATTAATTGTTTGATCCTTCCAAGATAATCAGATATCAAAATGTTGTGCTCTCAAAACGTACGGCTATAACCTTTCCTGTGGCTTTTAAGTCTTCATCACAATTTGAGCACAACAGATACTTGTCGTGTTGCATTATAGTAGTGGATTTCATTTTGAACTTTCTTTTGTAAATACAGCAATTTTAAGATAGCCTAGAGATAAGGATGTGTATAACCACCGGGTTGGTCTAGTGGTGAATGCATCTTCCCAAATCAGCTGATTTGAGAAGATAGAGTTCCAGCGTTCAAATCCTAGTAAAGGCAGTTACTTTTATGCGAATTTGAGTAATGGATCGTGGATACCGGTATCCTTTGGTGATTGGGTTTCAATACATCATTGGGTTACCATACATCTCAGGAATGATCAAACAGAGATTGTACAAGACTACACTTCACTTCACTTATACATATAATCCTCATTTATCCCCTTAAGTAATACCTGACGGTAATTCTCGAAGGCTAAACATGAAAAATAAAAGAATTAAGGATGTGAAAATTCCAAACTGTTTGTCGCAAGGTACCATCAAACAATTTCAAAAATATTTTTAAATCATTTGTTTATAAAAATAAACAATGCCGCTCTTCCTACCTAAGTCACAAAATTACAGTTACATTTTCTTAGTGAAGGTAAAACAGTGGGTTAAACTGAGCATTTTCAGCTACTCCTAGTAATTGTTAGTTTATTCAACAAACGCTAAACAAATGAAAAATTCTGCAGCATTTTAAATATATTAACAAATAATTTTTACAGGCAAAGATGGTGGAAACGAACCATCAAATCTGCACAATAATGACTGTTAGTTTCATTAATCATGCTAATAACTACAAGGTCTGTAAATAAAGTAACGAGACTGGTTCAGAAAACCTTTTTATTTACAATCCAATTAATTATACATGGACTGTATCACTTTTGAGACAGTTCCCTTGGGAAGCCACACAACACTTTAATCGGTTTTCCCACTCTTCACAGCAGTGTTGGAATTCAGAAACTGAAATATCCTTTACATGGTTGGTTACATTTTTTTAATGTTTTCTACTGTTCCAAATTGATGTCCTTTGAGGTGTTTTTTTAAAGTTGGGAACAGAAAAAAGTCACAGGGACTCAAGTCGGGTGAATAAGGTGGTTGAGGAACTACAGGAATGTTTTTCCTTGCCAAAAACTCATTAACTGAGAGTGCAGTGACAAGGTGCATTGTCATGATGCAGCATCCAGTTGTCTTTGATGGCTGGTCTCACACAGGCAACTAACTCTTTTCCTCAGCATTTCAAGAACTCCTCGGTAAACATATTGATTTACAATCTATTCTGTAGGCAAAAACTCCTTATGGACAATGTCATTACTACCGAATAAACAAATTAGCACGGTTTTGATTTTTGATTTGCTCATTTTTGTTTTTTTGGGATGCGATGAGTTTGAAGTGTGCCACTCCTTGCTCTGGCATTTTGTTTCTGGGTCGTACTTAAATATCCAAGATTCACCACCAGTAATATCATTTTTTAGAAAACCACTCTTGTTTTTTCTGTTCAACAGTGAGGTTTTCTGGGACCAATTTTGCACAAACGTATTTCATGTCCATTTTGTTTGTAAAAATTTGATAGACTGTGGTACGGTTCAAATTCATTGTTCTGCAATCATTCTGACAGTTAATTTCAGCCGTACCGTAATAAGTCACTGATTCGCTCAAAATGGTTGTCGCTTTTTGACGTTAACATTCTTTCAGGGCATAGGTTGTCCACAACTGATTCCCAGCCATCTGAAAATTTTTTAAACCACCTAAAAACTTGGGCTCGTGATAGAATGTCATCTCCATACACCCTTTTCAATTTTGAAAAAGTTTCAGTAGCATTCTCACAGAGTTTAACATAAAGCTTGATTGCACAATGTTGCTCATAACAGTATCATTCATTTTTGTAATGCAAAACAAAAACTCATTTCACGAAACATTTGTTTACATCTCGTGGAGCAACAATAGACTAAAAATATTAATACCTAATATAAATCAGCTGTTCATACAACCACATACTTACTAGTAACTTTACAGTGTTACCACTTTGCTGCCAAAAAAACTAATCTCATTACTTTTATTTATAGACCTCATACACAATCCACTGTGGGCATATGTGTAGCATCTTTATACAAAACTTGTGTGTAAAATGCAAACATTGTTAAATTCTAATGAGTACAATGAATTTACAAGAATGACCATTCTATAAATTTCTGCACAATATCATAGCCCTAGAAGTGTATACTTTATATTGCCTATTAAAATTTATGATACATAAAAATATAATAAAAGCAGAATATAAAAATGCAACAATTCATATGTAATAAACTCACCGAAAGCCAATCTTTGTGTTTCATTTTCTTTACTGTTTAAACCGTATTTCTCACTATAATGTGCATCCAAAGCTTCTTCTATCTGTTTTTGAATACGGTAATAAGATTTATACCTCTGCAAAATAAAAAAATAAGACACTCCAAATTTAATTAATAATTATACTCGTACATCATACATTTAGCACCTACAGCAATTCTTTGATATTCGTGACTTTATTATTCACAATTTAAATTATTTACACTCATTAACTGTAGAGACTAAAAATAGTATATTAACATTAAACTTAATATATTATCAAACCAGGAACAGAAATGATTTTGTATAACTCTATACAATACTTTGGTTTACAAGAAAGGCTCTTATATGATTACATTGGCATTTTTAATAAATTGCTGAATCACTGAAAATCTTCCTACAAATTTATTTAAAACTGAATAAAAAATTTTCTTAAATTGAATAAAAATATCACTGTTGATGAAATTCTAAATAATACTAATTAAAGAAAGAAATTATTTAACTGTATCCTTACATGTACATAAATATGTCATCAAAATAATTTTCAATAGTACTTTCTGTAATGTGAATTATTTTGTAGTAACTTTTATATTTATTTAATATATTAACTTTTTCAAAGTTAATTTAATATATTAAATGGACTTCAATCACATCTATCTTTTAGCTTATAAATTATTTTTATATGAGGGAAGTTCAGGTCAATCCGAGACTTATTCATTTTTAATAAATGTAGAACACACTTGTGATAGTAAAAAATACTTTTATTTCACAATATAATTTCCTGCTACATTTATTCCAGCATTTCACCAGCACCTGGATACCTCTGCATAGAAAGATTTGTCATTAAGTCGAAACCAAGATAGGAAGTCAGTCCTTTTATTATAGAGTGACAGAACAGCAACATCATTGCTGTTGAAATGATGGCCTCCGAGGAACCATCTCAAAGGTCTGAACAGGTGAAAATTGCTGGAAGCGAGGTCCGGACTGTACAAAGGATTTGACAATAATTCCCCGTCAAGATCTGATAGCATGCATGTTGTGCGTGGGCTGTATATGGTTGGGCATTGTCCTCCAGAAAGAGAATGCCTTTAGTGATCGCACCAGGCCATTTTTTCTTGAGAACATTGTGCACATCTTGAAGAAATTTGCAGTAATTCTCGCTATTAACACCGGCTCCAGTAGAAAAAAATCAACGTGAATGATGCCAATTTTATCCCAAAAACCTGAGGCCATATCTTTGATGGCTTCAAACCACCTCGACTGAGATCATCAGTCACTGATATACGGCCTTCTTTAAAATGTTTGCACCACTCAAATGTTTAACTGAGACTAAGAATCTCATCATCGTACTGTGTAAGGAATTGCGAATAAATCTCACCGGGTTTTATGCCTTCATTCATGATAAATTTCATTACAACCTGCTGTTCCACATATCCATTCACTATACTGGATGTTGCTCCTGTGCTCCATGTTCTTTACAACTGACTGCTGTTGCTGTTTAATGTTGCTTCATGTCAGAGTGCCGTGCAGTAATAGCTGATACTTGCACCTTATGTGTACAACCAACAGAATGTACAGGAATCTCCATTTACACTCTCTCTCTTTTTCTGTTTAGCCTCTGGAACCACCATAATATGTTACTTCAGAGGATGATGTGTATGAATGTAAACGAAAAGTAGTCTTGTATAGTCTCAGGTTAACTGTTCCTGAGATATGTGGTTAACTGAAATGCAACCATCGAAGAACACCAGTATCTATCCACCAACTAATATTCAAATCCATATAAAAGTAACTGCCTTTACTAGGATTTGAAGTAATTTACAAATTAGTTCTAAGGTTCATACAAAAAGTTCTCTTCATACAAAAGTCCTGGATGGACGTAAACATCCCTCCTATTTATATTTTGTCTTGTAATGGCTTGATCGTTGCAATGTATTATGTACAGATTAAAATAAAAGATTTATTAATTCCAGCCTGAAGGATATATATATACTGTACATTTTTTGAGTGATCAGTCATTTGATGCTATTTTCCACTTCTTTCTGTTCCGTTCCAACTTTGTTGTCATTTATAAATTCCAATGTTTGGTTTCCTCTACACTTTTTACTCTACGTGATATCCCTTTATTAGTTAACTAATTAAATCTCAATCTAATAAAATTTAACTAAATCGATCAAATAATGTAGTTCACAAGACTTCATAAACTTTTCTCCTCTCCTATTTATTTAAGATCATTTGGAATTTTATCGATAAATTTATTTTCAATGTCTTCCTTTCCCATCATATCTTAAAGATCCTTATTTTTCCTTTCTGTTTCTTGAATTGTTCATTTTTTACTAAATCATCCAAGTATCACACTCTATAATAATATTTTTGAGAAAATCTTTAAAATTTTTAGATCTATATGTTGGCATTAAATGTGGTTAAAGGATGTAAAACTAACTTTACAATTAAGTCTTAAAAGTTCAGCTAAACAATTGTCTAATAAAATTTCTAAATTTTTCCAACAGTTTATAGTTTAATTCTAAATTTTTAGAAATAGAAGATCAGACCTCAGCCTCAGGTTGGGCTCTTACAGCCACTGGATAGAAAATAGACTCTACAATCAGAGCCAGCCCCATCAAAGCACATACATAAAACAAAGCAAAAACACAAAGAGATTCCCATCCTTTTGAAAAGAATTAAAAAGATAAGGGAAACAGATGGATGGTGATAGAGGAACAATCTATTGTCAGAGGGATTCCAAAACAAAACAAAAACTAATCCAATTACGGCTCTCTTTCAGACAGAGAGTATCTCCCCATAATCCACTGGAAGATTTGGTGACCTTTGTCCAGGATGGAAGCAACACATTACTCTTATGAAAATTGTGTTCGTCTCACGATTTATGTTTTATGGATGAACCAGAAAATAGCTGTGAATGAAAACTAACTCATTAAATGGATTTGTGTTAAAATATACTGCGCATCATTAAAGAAATCAGCCACTTTTTCCACAACATTGAGGTCTTGCTTTTGTAATACACAACTAAAATATAACCCAGCAAACAAAAAAGGACTACTATATAAAATTATTATTATTATAATAATATTTCACATCATCCTCTTATTGATTTTTAATTTTTTTTTTTAGCAATAAGAAATTGTTACCATTAAACCTGACAAGCAAAAAGGTTTCCCATCCTCAATAGCTCATTTGGGGGGAAAATAATAAACATTATCAAATAAACAAGTTACAACAGAAAAAAGATAATATAATTATTAAAGCTAATTCAGAGGTGGGTGCATTATCACCCAACCCTTTGCTAAGGATTGAAAGCTGCTGCTACTACTCTATTTTGTTTAGAGAAAAAGATATCAAATTCATAAAATGATACGGTTAAACGCTAAAAAATTTATATAAATCAAATTTTTTGGGGTGAAACCTAATTTAATAAAAACATTTTTTTAATTAAAATTTTTTTTACTATTTCTTGTTTCATTTACATGATTAATTTTCCACGTATGCTTAAAACTTGTACAAATATAAAAATGTTGTATCATTCAAAAAAACGCCATCCTGATAGGGATGCATAAATACACACTTCTATAAAATTACTTTTTTGTTCTAAAAAATAATTTGTCATCAAAATAAAAATCATGCTATTAAAAATTATCATCATGCTATTCTGTCCTACTCAACCATAGTCAATGAAGTACCATATTGTACTCAAGGATGGTATGAGCAAGCAGATGTTTTTTTTTTCATCAATCACAAGTGCAGGGATGAATTATTTCAAACCCAAAAGTAGAATTTTTTTATATAATGGTCTCTAAAATCCAAATAAATGAAACCCTGTAAGCAGGGAAGATGATGAACCTCCTCTTTATAGTAGTACTATATCTGGATTTCCTCAAGAATCATTAAAGGCTGAGCACTCTTTTATACTTCCTGAAGGTCCAATGAAAACTACCATAAGAAACAAGAGAAAAAGGGTGCTAATATTTTTTCTGATAACACCCATCTGCACATGTTGCTTGCACAATATCGGTCATCCTTTAACTGAAATGAAAATTTTCCTTCATTCGCTATGTAGTTGAACCTTCCACCTTCAAACTATCTATCACCTCTTCAGTCCTCTAAGTGAGAGTTTTTGTGTGGAAAAAGGTACGGCAGTAATGAGGATGTAAGACTTTTCAGGAATGTATATGCACGCACACTCAAAAGCTTCCAGACTGCAGGTATGTATGCGCGCATAATAAACCAGGGGGATTACAATAAAAAGTAGTACTTTCAGTTTTGTAACAGGATGACAGTTTTTGTTCTATTTACCTATTGTAATTCATATTAACTCGATAAAGCAATACCTAGTTGCAGAAAAAAGTGATTTTAATAAACAACATATTACATAAAATAACAGTTGTAAAATTAGATAAATAAATTACCTTAGCAGTTATTTTCATATGATGTTTTAAAGTACTCATTTTAGTGCTGAATGTTTTTCTGGGCAGTGAAGTCCATTCTGGGTCCACACCAAGATCTCTTAATCTTCTATCAAGAATACTTTGCAAATCTTTACGAAGACTATAAAATATTTCAGGATTTGATGCCAACAATTTCTCTACACTACGAATAAAAAATAAAAAACTGACATCAAATAAAATGATTTAACTTAAGTTACAAACTTAGTCTTCTTTAATTCACCAACCAGTAAGAGCAATATTAATATAAAGCTTACGTAACATTAATGAGATGTACTAAGTGGAGTTATGAGGTTTGTTCTGCCCTATTTCTCCCTTTCTGTAGAATTCCTTTTGAAGAGATTTATTTGCTACAGTTGAACACTGACTCCAACAAATCCCTTCCCTTATATTTTTTTTGGTTTTGATATGTCTTTTCCCTTTCACTTTTGTACAATCATTAAACTGTTTTACAATGCTCTATGTCTGCTTTCTAAAACAAAATCGGTTTTAACTTTCAGCTTTTAAGTAAATATATGTTATATGTAGCTCAAATGCAAAATATCAGTGTAACTACAGAGACTGAGGTTACGTAGACTTTTTTTAAACCAGATATGTTAAAATAAATAACCATTAGTGAAACTAACAAGTGCAGGTGGTCAGCTTACATCGGAGTTTATCAATGCCTTATTGTAGGGTGATAGGAGGGGTTCTCTACTTTTAAGTAAAAAATGGCAGTTTCCAATTTGGGGACAAGTTGAAAGTTTATAAATAGATTGAGAGTTAACAATAGATAACATAACTGAGAACTATTACAAATATTATATAATAAAATATTTGTGTTAACGTACAGGTGGCCAGGAAGTCACCATATCTCCTAAAGTTAGAAATAAACATTTGTAATGAGTTATAAATGAAAAATTTGATATAATAATGAATTATTTTATTTACTCACTTGATACATATTAATTTTAATGGTCCAGTGAGTCTATATGTTCGCCTCATGTTGCACGCACAATTCTGTACGTTGCCACGTCCTCTGTGACATGCAACTGAGCACTTCTGGTGTTACTTTACATAAGGCATCCCTCATACACAGCATCACGCAATTCTTCATTGTGGTGTAGCCACAATGCAACATGCAAATACGTGCGCCCTGATAATTCCCCATAATGAATTGCCTGGGTTTGGTGGGGTCAGGACTTTGTGGTGGCCATGATAACGGAGCTGGTGACGCTGGAGTACCATGGCCAATCCAACATCCTGGAAATTTTTCATTCAGAAACGCATGGACTGATAGAGCAAAATGTGCAGGAACTCCATCCTGCTGCAACCATACTCGTTCCAAAAGACTCTCCTCTTGAAGCTGTGATATTAACCACGGCTCAAACATCTCTAAATAAATTTGTGCATTCACTGGCCCATCAAAGAGAAAAGGACCAAACAAATGACAATCTGTCATTCCAGCCCATATCATGACATGCAGTGGATTTCTTTCCAACTCTGTCGTGTAATAACGATTTTCTTTCTCCCAAAATAACATATTTCTAGCATGCAAACTGCGACAGATTGCACATTTGTCAGTAAAAAGCACCTTTCCATGGAGCTCTGCAGCAGGGAATTTTTCTAATAAAGCCAGGCAGGATGCAGCGCTACGTTCCATGTTTGCATCTGACAGTTCATTAATTAACATTGGAAAATGGCCTAACTTTTAAGTCCTTTTTCATATGGTCTTGCATTGTCATCATGTGGTATACGAAGTTCAGCTCACTGTTTTTGAGTTGATTTCATTGGGGATTGTTCAATCAAGACTGCAACAACAGCACATGTTCCTAACTGCGTTAACTTTCATTCACTCCATGACCTATCTTTAACATTCCCTAATTCAAACGCACATTTTTCCCAAGCAACATTGTTGCTTGGGAAAAAATTGTTGCTTTTCATGGTGGCAGATTATGAAAGCACTGCTGAAACATACCACTAATTAGCTTTACTGTTTGATTTGTATGTAATTTGTTCACGAACTCAAACACTTGTGTTTAACCGCTCCTTGATGCTGTACCTACTCCTGTTAGCCATTTTACCACAACTGTCTTTTATTCAAGAGTATGTGACGTAAAAAACTGTTGCCAACTGACCCCAACAAAAATATCGTACATTCTAAACATATATCCTAACTCATATTTTTCATTAATTTTAGGCGCAGGGTGACTTCCTGGCCATACTGTATATATAAGATAACAATAAAAAATTTGAAGAAAAAAAGACACGGAGACTTGAAGCATTCATCAATTGGCTGCTGCTACTGCTTTATTGATAAATAAGCTACTTAAACCACCAAAAAAAAAAAAAAAAAAAAAAATTAAATGTTATTACTTGGAAATCTGGCTGAATTGGAAGTTGCCATTTTGTACTTAAAGTAAGGACCTCTCCTCCCACAAAAGAGCATTGATAAACCCCATTGTAGCTGACCACCTGCCCTTATACATAAGATTTTTAATTAAAATTTTTTTTACTTGTGTAAATATATTAAAAACTTGTTTATGTTGTTTATATTTATAAATTTCTTCAAATTTAAAAAATACTTTTTGTAAATAGATTATTTTAATAATCATCTAAACCTAATCAATGTATATATTTTAAAATAAGTAAACAACCTAGTAAATAAGTTTATAGCACAAAAATGTTTTAACCATTAATTCATGAATAATGGCAAGACCTAGTTTAAAATTTTTTTTGTATGCTGTCTTAAAATGTTAAATTATTATTTAGAATTCTACAAGAATAGTTCTCAGTGATTGTACATGATAAGACATTCTGGATAATATTTACTTGCTCATAACGTCTTATATAGGATATTTTGAAAAGTTTAATAACAAGAATATTACCTAGGCATTGATAGCGCTGTTTCTGGACTTGAAGGGTCTTCTAATACCTTCCTATCATAGACATCTTCATCATCACCATTATCACTATAATCATCAGTACCAGATTCTTCAACAGAGGAAGCATCTGGTTCAGGTTCAGTCACAGTAACTGTAATGAAATAATTTGAGTCCAATAATGATTTAGTTTCATATTTAAGTACTGTGATACTGGTAAATATAAATGTGTGTATATCCATAAAATAAGGTGTCCTGTCAATAGTTGTTCAGAACATCCAGATTTTATAATGTCTTCACATTTCATAATATTACTGAATTAAATCAGCTTATTCAGAACATATGATCTAACTCATTCCTGATTATTCAAAAATAACTTTGTAACTAAGCCTCTTTTTTTTCAAAAGAAACAGATTTAAATTTTCTTTTCAGATCAATATTTAAAAAGCGAACTAACTTTTAAACATATTGAAAAAATAAAATATTTGATTGTGTAACTAAAGAATTTGTTTGCAACATTACAATAACAAAAATGTATTAAGAGAAATGTTAAAATTGTATAAATATATGTACAAATCTGTTGATGCAAAACACAAGCATGAATAAGAATAGACAATAACAAGTCTACTAATTGATTGTTGTGATATGCTGGAAATCTTTTGTATACAGTTTAGCACTCTTGATTTGAGGCCTACAAGTATAGGAAGCTGTAGCATGTTACATCCATGGACCAACCGGCCAGAATGTATGGTAAATTAGAACCTAACTATAAAATGGTGGAAGAGGACAATATCAAAGAATTAACATTGAAATATAACTGGTTCAGCCCGGCTTTGAGTTATTAACTCAAAGCCAAAAAGCAACACTAACCGTCTATACCATGGACTGTTTATTTATGATATAAGGTACAATGCTGAATCAAAAGTCAATGGAGAAATTCAACAGCAAGGATTAATGTTCCAATATATAAATATGTCAGGCTTGTGGATCTCTCTACATGATTTTTTTTCCTAGTTAATCACAAAGTTAGTATATGCATTACACATATAAATGTATCTATCTAATTAATTTCTAATCCAGAATATTTTTACTGTTCAATTTGAGCATTTTTATTTTTTTCAAAATTAAGAGAATCATTCAGAAAGCAGACAAATTGACTTGTCTGTCATCTTTCAGATGATAGTCAAGTTCTATATCATAAATAATCTTACCACAGGTTTGAAATTTTAGATTTTTATTAAATAAAGAGCTAAAATTTAAAACTAAACAAGTAAAAGAAATATTTTTTTAACAGTTTTTTCAATAAACAATATTATTTGTTAATCAACCCTCCTCGATCACACTGGTAGTTTTTCTCTAACTCATTTCAAACTTTAGTCTATAATTTATTTCTAATATTACTTTATTACTTAAAACTGAAAAATAAAAAAAAAGTTTGTACAAATCAAACACAGAAACAACACAAATACATGGCAAACTGAACCAAATATTATATTATCAATATTATTATCCTAATAACAGTTTAAGATCTGAACAGGGGAAAAATTTCTGTGAAATTTGCGAGGATGTTCATGGAGAATCACCAAGACCAAAAAAGTCTTGTGTTTCAAAGTCAGAAGTAAATGCATACTTCTGCGCTTTTTTTGATTCAAAGGATGTTATTTATAGAGTAGATGCTTTCTAGATTTCTACAAAGATATTCTAGAAAGACTTTTGAAAATGAGTCCTCTGTGTCTGTTTAAACATTGCCGATAATTTGATTCTTTAACACAATAATGTCCTGTAATCCTGTACTACACTATTTGTACAGCAGTTTTTTAATTAAAAAGACGTTTTAGTATTGTCACAGCCACCTTATTTCCAGCTATCACCCAGTGGGATTTTTCTGTTTCTCAAAGTCAAATTGACAATTTAGGAATACAATTTTGAAACAAAAGATGTTCAAAGGGAACGAAGATCTTAGATGGAATTCCACAAGAGTTAAAAAAATGTTAGCAACAGTGACAAAAGTACCGAAATGTGTGAAGACAGAAGAAAACTACTTTGAAGGAAATTTACATTGCAATCAACTAAAAAACTTTTTTCAAATCAGTCTCGTTACTAATTGTCTAACCTCATACACTGCTGCTTGTATTTTCCATTGTTAAAATGTGTTTATGTATACAACCAATGGGGAACAGCCTGCAAATCATGTAGTGAATTTTCTTAAATTTTTTTATTGTCTAGTAATGGTATACTTTGGATATAGAAAGAAGGTCACTGGTAACACTGGTCACTGGTAAAAAAATAACTGAGGAAAAACTGTTATACTTCACCAAAAAAAAAGTAGTATTGTTATAGTGTAGTTCCATGTTTTTGTTTGTCTACACTTCAGGCCTCTTCTTTATCATTGCTTACCTCAAATGCCAAAATACTTTCAAATAACAGTTTTTATTGTTACTACATCCCATGTGAGACAGATTCATAATAGGTGACACCATTTCAATTAAAAAGGACAATCGAATTATCATCATTATGTTTGAGCGGCTTTGACATGCTTGATTCAATATAATGGAATTTTGAATTCTCAACACTCCCATCATATAAGAATTCATTCATACAAGAAAATTTACTTAGCTTCTATCACTCAAACTTCAGTCCTTAACCTGTGTATAGTAACCCTGCTAACCAAAGTAACTTCTGGAAGGTTAGGATAACAAACCCCAGTGGGAAACTAGGTAACTAGGTTAGGAGATATGGGCTGAGTGACTAAGGATATAATGCCTATGTCTCATGCCTGATGATCGTAGAGCAATAGCGGTATTTCAGGAAGTATTAATCATTAACAACCACTCTGGTTGTAAAATGAGGTAGAATACAGCAAAGCCAGGCATTAAAACTTGGTCAGGAAGCCTGACTACTTGGATTTCAAGTAGTGAGATATCATTATTCAAATCGTAAAGAAAGAAGCCAGGCAGAATCATCACAATAGAAATGGAAATAAAGAAACAATAATTTGACTGGAAGTTTAGAGAGAAAAAAGAGGAGGGATATAGCTTAGAGGATGTACAGACTGCAATGATGTAATTGTAGGTGAAGAACCCTGATGCTTAACAGCAAAAGGGAAAAAAGAAGCTTTTTGTAACATTTTTGTAGCTTCTGTATGTAAACACCACGCCCAATTTGAAATAACATTTTATAGAAATATGTTGCTCTGTTTAAAAACATTTACTTTTTTAAACTGGAGAGTAGCAGCAAGTACAGAACAACCTCATTTGCACGCTTGCAGATGGGAAATTAGATGATATAGAATAACACAGCAAACAGAATATTATTTCAAAAGAATTTTGCTGTGGACCGCCATTAGCAGAAAAGAAACTATTGGTACACTGGAATACTATTTCAAAAGTAAGCTTTTTTTTTATAATAAAATTTTGTATAAAACTAAGATTGCTAAATAACTTTGCTTGCTAAGCAGTTGTAGTTTGTAAACTAATGTCAGCACAAAGGTTTTCCATCTCTATTCAAATGTATGGCCTAAAATATTAAACGGTTAAGTATTATAAAATGTTTTTTAGAAAAAAGGCAACACCGATGAAAAGTTAAAAAAATATCACTGAGATGTAAACAAATCATCCTAGAATGCCTACAACAAAATCATCTTATCTGGTGTCTTTTTTTAAATTAACAAATTTTTCAGAATTCTAAAAATAACCTTTCCTAAAACCATATAAAGTAATATAAAAAATAAATTACCTTTATTTTTCATGACAATATCTTCAGCATTATTATCATAATTATTTTTTTCATTCACATGTAAAGATTCATTAATGACATTGTGACTTTCTTGATGGTTTATTACATGTAAAGAATGAGATAATTCTACATCTGACTTATCTCTATCCCTAGAATCATCATCATTAGATACAAATAATGATACATTACTATTATCAACATTTGTATCGCTTTTATCAATATGCTTTATAATATCAATATTTTTATCATTATCATAATTATTTAAAGATACTTCTGATGAAATATCAGAAGAAAATGAATTAACAGATTTAACATTAACTTGATTAGACAGCGGTAATATATTATTATTGGTTTTATTATTATTATAAGAAGAAATATCAAGATCAGATGTACTACTAGTAGCTGAATCATTATGATCAGTAATTACAATAACTGGAGTTTGTAAAACATTTTTCTTATTATCATTATGTTTCTTCATTCCACCAGTTTCTATCATATCGTCTTTACTATTACACTCATCATTATTTAATGTTGTATTATCATTTTCATTATACCAAACACTTTTTTGTGCGATCAGAATACGCCTTTTACATTCTGGTTTTATAACTGATGTTGATAAGGTTGGTAGGACTGAACTATTTAAATTATTTGTAATTTTTTTGTTTTCTAATGTCTGTATGTCATTAGGCGTTATTTCATCTAACGATGATATGCTATTTATATCTAAATTTTCTTTATCTTCCTTTTTATCTATTCTACTATTATTATTACAATTATTATGACTTTTATTAACTGACAAATCATCTTCTGTAAAATTAGTTCTATTGTTAATTTTAACAGTTTGTAAATGTTGCTGTCTATTTACAAAATCATCAGCCATTTTAATTACTGTTGGGCTTGACATCATTAATTTATTTTGTTGTTTACTTTTAATATTATCACCTATTTTAATTCCAGTACTATAAAATAGATTAGTTTTATCTTTTCTGTGTAATAAATCTTTACCTTTTCTAATGTTATTAGATTTAACATTTATAACAGCTTTATCTGGTTCCTTTTCATGAAAAAAATAAGAAAGCAAACAGGAAAATTAACATTGATTTTAAGTATACTTAGAAAAATATTATAATACAAATAATAAATTAATATAACAGAGGTAATAATAAGCAATAGTTCACTAACAAAAAGAGATATACGGTTGATAATACTAGTGCTATAAACTAATCTTTAAAAGCAGAGTAAAGAAAACAAAGTTAGCTATTAGATAAAATTTATACACTGGTAGATCAGAAAGCTCTTGGCCTGTCCTCCAGAGATGGAGCAACAGTGACCAAATGTGTATAATATTTGTATAATATTATCCTTTTGATGGTGTACTGCAAAGTTTCAGATGCCTGCATTCAGTTGCTTGCTTGTGGCAATAGAGTTAAGCAAATAAATTTTGATATTTTATGGAAAATAGATAAAATATATGTTCAAACTTTATAAAGTACTTCCACCTGCACAAAAAGTCATCACTAAAGTTTTTTTTGGGATTCCCGCGGTGCGGTTCTCAGACTACCTGGATAAAGGCAGGACCATCACCAGCAAGTTTTCTCTACTGTACCAACTGAAGAGTGCTATTTAGGTAAAAAAGAAAGTGCTCTTTCACCATGATAATGCATTTGCAAACACATCTTAGGTTTTTCCTGCAAAATTCAAGAATGAATTTTGGTTGGTTTTATGCCTTCATTAAATAAAAATCTTACAACAGCATCCTGTTGTTTTTCCTTTATACACATTCCAAGCAGGGCCAACATTTTGAAATAAATAAAAGAGGTTATAGTAATGGAAATTCTTTTTGAAAAATAGTTTTCCAACTTGTTATTTGTCTTTTTAATTACTGAACAACTCTCTCGCACATGTGTTTGTTTGTATGTATGTATGTATGTATGTATGTATGTATGTATATACAGTGTGTTTCATGAGGAATCTGTAATACTTTATAGACATATTCCGCTTATCAAAACAATGAAAAAAGTTCATTTAAACACAGGTCTGGAAACGCCTTGTTAGCGAGTTACAGCTAGCCTGGATTTCACCTGGATCTCAGTTCCCCCAGTAAAATGAGGTTGTACTGAAATTTTTTGGACATTAATTGAGAGGCAAAATTAATGGTTTTTGACCTGAAAAATTCAATAAAATAGGTCCCACAAATGTTTCTCCTAAGATATCTGACTTAAAACCCAAAATTAGGGGTCCAAAAAACAACATTTTAATGTTTAACTGTCTTAAATAAGTAATAAATGCATAACATTTTCTACAAAACTTGTAGAAAATTTAATTCTTAAAAAAATGATGTATTCAACATTGTCTATGAATACTGAACATAAAGTTTTCAAATTAATTTTTATTGAAAACCAAACACAACTAAACATAACTAGCTGGCACAATTGCAGTTATGGATGGAAAACAATAAATACTTTTTAGTGCATTTGTGTGCCATTAGGAGAGCTGATCTACCTAGATAGGATCTTCTACTGTATGTTTCATTGCAAGTTACATTTTTACACATTGTTGTACTAATTTTTAGTTTTGTGCTGCGGTATGAAGTTCAATGTAAAATAATACTGAGAAGAGCAGCAATTGTTAGTTACTAAGTGTTTTTGGTGTAATAACATTCATATTTATTTCACTTTTTATTTTATTTTACTGGATTCTTTAAGTTAATATTGATTTGCAGTAACAGTGAAATGTGCCGTATAAATTTACAAACGAGGAATATGCAGATATACGTTTTGTCTACGGGTTCTGCAATAGTAATGCTTATGAAGCTGTTGAGGAAAATCATATACAATTTCCTAATCGAATTATTCCCAACAGACAGGTATTTACAGATACTCACAGAAAACATTACGCCATAAAATCTTTATCCATACCATCTTCAGCATGTACAACATCTAGAAGAACATGATTACAATCAGAGAATTAATTTCTACCATTGGTTACTGCATAACAATGTATTAGAAACTCAAATACTTTTTTGTGATGAAAGACATTTACAAGTAATGGTATAAACAACTCAAGAAGCAATCATATTTGGAATGACACAAATCCGCACACCACCTCAAAATCAAATTACCAATGTCGGTTTTTGATAAATGTCTGGTGCGGTATAGTAGGAAATATTCTGATCGGATCTTATGTCCTTAATCGTCAACTGTGTGGGGAGGCCTATCTTAATTTTCTTCAAAATGAATTCCTAAGCTTTTAGAGGAAGTTCCACTGGTAACATGAAGAGTTATATATTTCCAACATGATGGGGATCCAGCACATTTTGATCGCTGTGTAACTCAGCATCTTAATGAAACATTCCCAAATAGGTGGATTGGCTAAGGAGGACCAATAGCATGGCCAGCCATATCCCCTGATTTGAACCCATTAGATTTCTTTGTATGGGGACACATGAAGTCATTAGTGTATGCTCAAAAATCCAACAATGAACGTGAACTTTTACAAAGAATCATGGCTGCTGCCCAAAAAAGTTAAAAAACAGTCTCGAATCTTGGAGGAGGCAGCGGCGTCCTTAAATTGTCACACTGAAATGTGTATTGCCAATGGAGGTGGCCATTTTGAGCAGCTAATGTAATACTCACTGTAAGTTTACCAAATATCAAATTAAATAATTTAAATGAAAAATACTGTGGAATATTTAAATGAACATTTGGTTAAAATTATTTTGAAAGAAATAGGCCTATAATTTGCAGTGTTCAGTTTTCATAACTGTTTAGTTGTGTTTGATTTTCAATAAAAGTGAATTTGAAAACATTGTGTTTAGGGTTCATAGACATTGATTATATAATTTTTTTAAGAATTAAAACAAGTTTTGTAGAAAAGTTTATTCATTTACTACTTATTAAAAAAATTATTTTAAGCTAAACATTAAAAGTTGTTTTTTGAACCCCTAATTTTCAGTTTTCAGATATCTTAAAACCTAAAGAAGAAACAGTTGTGAGACCTATTTTATTGAATTTTTCAGGTCAAAAACCATTAATTTTGCCTCTCAATTAATGTCCAAAAAATTTCAGTACGACCTCATTTCACTGGAGGAGCTGAGATCCAGGCAAAATCTTTCACTAGCTGTAACTTTCTAATGAAGTGTTTCCAGATCTACATTTATATGAGCTTTTTTCTTTGTTTTGATAAGCGGAATACACCTGTAAAATATTGTAGATTCCTCATGAAATTCTCATTCTCTCTCTCTCTCTCTCTCTCTGTGTGTGTGTATGCGTGCGCGTGTGATAAAAATACACAAACAATATATGTACTGGCTTCTTAGAGAAAGAGTAACATTTAATTGTTTTGCTTTATAAAATTGTCCATATCTTTCTTATAATTTTAATACACTTAGAACACCTTAAGTACAAGAGATAGGTTCTTTCTCCAATTGCAATGATGCTTAATACACAACATGTGACTGTGGTGAACAGAGTAAAGTTATTATACTTAGAAATGAATCTCATTTGTATTTCAATGCCTTTGACTTGTCAATATGAGACAGTATATTCAACTTGATAAAAGAATCCACTGATATGAAATATTAGCTATAAAATCTATCATTGAAAGATATTATACTTATCATCGTATAAATGTATTAGTAAATTATATGGTAAGAATATTTTATTATATATAAAACAAATTTTATGAACTTCAAAGACACGTAGATAGCGCTAAAACCAAAAATTGAAAAATCATTCGTTTTGCTAAATATCATCAGTGAACCTTTATTACTTTCTTTCCTTGAACTGTTTGTTACTTATTTTTATATCAACTCTCTTGTCGCATCTTATTTATAAAAACTGAAAAGTAACACAAGGATATACTTCATTAATAGTTTCACACCTTTCATACTGGAGTTTGCCTTGATCGATCTTGATTACAGAAATTTTCAGGATCCAGTTTTACTTTATAATCAGTGCAAGCTTATTTTGTAACCACTACACCGGATATATTATCCCAGGATAATAACACAGTCAGGCTATATTCCACCAGATCAATCTACATCCTAGCAGAATCTGACTCAGATCTATAGAACCTTAACAGGAATTAAGGAAAAGAGATTTTTTTAAAAATGCTCCTTAAATTTTTCTTGTAACTAACTTAATGAATTCTAATGATGAGATTAGTCTTGAAAATTTTATCTTTAGAATAAAAATAAGTTTATATTCAAATGTATCTGTATATAGGTGTAAATATTAATTAGAGATAAACAAATTAAATAACTAGAACATAGTTGAAACATGCTTAAAAATAAATATTATTAGTATATATTGAAAGAAATTATTTAAATAAACTAAAACTTGAAGGTGGAAAAAAGACGGACCACAAATTATTAAAATATTAAATAGAAAAAGAAACAGAAATAGAAAAAGTAAACTAGTTTTTGAACTTACAATAGATTTACACAGGTCTAACTGATCCGTTTCAGAATTTACATCTTCCTTATCAACCTCTATTTTATTTGAATTATCATCCTCATTTTCTGGTTTGTTTAAAATGCTAGTATCAACATTTTCTGAAATATGAAATATACCTTACCATAAGCATAAGATATAAATTGAGCAATATTAAGTATTTATTAACTTAATAATAATTTAAACATTCAAATATATGCATACACACACACACACACACACAAAACAAAATCTAAGTGAATCAATAAATTTAGAATTTAATTATTATATGTATAAAAAATACAAATAGATTTTATGTAATAGCCACATTTTGTTTTTTGTAAAGCCCATTTTAAAATTACCACAAACTGTAGCAATAAACAGATTCAATAAGCCCAATGATTCAATGTGGTATAATACCCAGCAGCTGGCCACTTAGCTAGCATTAATTACATGACTTAAATTTACAATGATCGAGATTTTCGCTGTGCTATGATTTTTGTTAGCAAAAAAATAAGTACTGCTGAAATTGATAAGTTATTACGTGAGTTGTACAGACCAATCATTCTGACTGATATTAAATATAATGGTATCATTCGTTTACAGAAGCGAGAGAATGGAAAGTTCATGACAATCTGCAATTTAAGGTTTCAGAATTATCTGTTTATTTTTATAACTTTTCAAAATCATTTTTTTTTCAAAATTTTTTGCCTAGGAAATTTTTGACAACCTGCTATTCAGTACCCTGTTTTTAGTTTCATCTTTTCTACTGTGGCAAATTGCTTTTCCTTGAGGTCGGTCCCTTTTCATTCTTAGAAATAAAAAGAAGCTGCAAGATGTGAGATCAGGTGAATGAAGAGGATGGAACAAGGAGGTCATTCCTTTTCTTGTCAAGAACTGCTGCGCAATGAGTGCAGTAAACAGTCTTCATTAACTGTGTCACAAATCTTTTAGAGCTTTTTATCGGTTTGAATATTTGTAAGATGCCTGGATCATTGATAATCTTTAATCGACACTTCTCATCGATTGAAATTGTGATTCAGAAGCATTCCACCTAGACTCTTCCAGCAGCAGAAGCGTGATCTATGACCTTACTCCACACCACAATACAATTCCTGTAATTTTTTGATCGCTCATTGTATAACTGATAAATTGTCATCACCCTTATAAAATTTGATCGTAGCACACCAATAATTTTGGTTCTTTTAATAATTTGATTAAATCTTTTTGTTCAAGAAATCACTAGCTATCCCTTTTTTATGAAATATCTTCTTTCATGGTGATTCAAAGGACCTGTCATTTCACTGTTAGATATACCATTTTGATTCACTCCAGCAAAAATTCTTTGTACAGTCTACAATAATAATGAGCCCAAGGCTGCTCTCACTTCTTGTACCATAGCAAATAGTTCTTCAGTAGTAATGCAGGTTTATTCAGTAAGGTTCCCATACACAGGATATTCAGTAAATTAGAAATGTTAACTTGTACATATATTTATATTTATGAATGTACTATCTTCGCCAAAAAAAAGTCACTTATTCTTAACAATTACAATATCCACCTCTACTACACCAGATAACAAGACTATTTTTATGTAACTCTACGCAATATTACAGCTAATGAGAAGAAGCTTTATTATTATTATTCCATCGCCATTTTTAATAAATTATCATACCATTTAAAAGATCTTCCCACCAATAAAACACAAATAATTTTATTTCACAGAAACAAAATTATTTCTCTGTTGATTTCTTAAAATAATACTTATTAAACGATTTCAAAAATCCTACATTCTCTACTTCCCGTTAAAAAAATCTACATAAATAATTACTCAATTTTTATCAACTTCTGAATTCTAAATTATTTTTTAAATATTTTTTATATTTACTATTTTCATGTATTTATTGTTCACATTTTTATATTTTAAATTATTAATATGTACTTGAACTTCATTTAATTTTTATTTTATTATTAATTGCATATTTTGTGATAATGATCTGATCAAGGTTTTACCATGGTTTTCCTTGATCCATCCAGGCAAACAGTAGCATAACTAGTCATTCCTGACATGAATCGTATAATGTGTATTATTATATACCGATTAGAATAAAAGAGTTATTTATTTATTTATTTAGGTGTACATAATATTAAAGCTGGATTTTTCTTAAAACTGTAATGCAAATAGCGCATAACACGGACTGAAAATATAGATCTAAAATTAGAATTGAGTGCAATTTTTTGAAACGTACATGCAATAGTCATAGCAGTACAATAATAAAAAATAAATAAAAATAATTTATCAAATTGTGATCTCGTAGCCAAATCATATGATTTTTAAAGTACCATTACAAAATACTTCAAATTATCTGTTGTGTTATTAATGATTCTAACAATAAAATTCACAACTTATTATGAAATATAATAATATGAACAAAAACAATGCGTAATTATAACATTTTATATATCATGCAAATGTAACAGGTTAATGAATGTTAACATTACATTTTTACTTATTTAAAACGATTGTAACTAAACAACAAAGTTAAATTTTACATATTTATTATATTAAAAAATATAACTTGAATCTTAAACAATTTCTTATCTCTCGAAGAAAATAACTTAAAAAGAGCGATTTGAACCAGTTTCAATTCAAAGATTGAAATTAAAATCATTTATTTGTATGGAGCGAGCTAACTTTTTGAGCACAAAATGTAAAGCAGCAAAATGTATCATGATTTATGATACAGAGCTATGAAGAATAATCAACAGTACGCAGTATGAGAGAGGAATAACCAGGATTGGTACGATGAACAAAGTGAGGGAGATTATGATCTTCAACCTGTTGATTTTAAAAGTATTATAATTAGTAGAACTCTAAAAATTAATGTAAAATGTTTCAATTTACCTTCACAGGATGCTAAACATGATGCTGCTGCTACTGATAAAACAGTTAATGGTTCCATATCATCACTATTATTATTATTATTATTATTATTACTGTTACAAATTATATCATTAACTTCAGGATTTGTTGTAAATTCATTATTTATATGAATTTTCTCATTTAATTTTGTTCCAGTAACATTATTTATTATTTCACTTACATCATTCACATCAACAGTTTCATTACCAATACTTTCATCATTGACTTGTATTTGCTGTTGAGGTAAAACCTAAAATAATACAAAAATAAAAATAAAGAAAAATTTTTTTCTATCCTCAGTACTTTGTATTGAGTATTGAATTGTTAAAGATAACAACACATACCCTGATGTCACTGTAATATCAATAGTATTTTAAAATAAAAACTCAAGTTAATTGAAAAATTTTAAATAAAAAAATTAATACATACAAGGTGTGGCTATTAAATAACGAGACTAATACTGCTACAGATGAAGTGTGCACGCGCCAAATTCGTACAACCGATAGCTGTGTAGCGTGAAGCCTTCTCTTTTGATTGTTGCCATTCGTTTCTGTAGACATATTAGTCTGGGCTGTGGCCTTCATTTGGATAACATCTATTTTTTTTGTTTTGCCAAAAAAATGATAAGTGTTTATTAAAGCAAAGAATTGTTGTGAAATTTCTTATGAAACTTGGAAAAACCACTACTGAAACTTATCTTTTATTACAAAAAGTATATGGTAATGGATGTTTATCAGGTGTGGAGGTTTTTGAGTGGTGTAAGTGTTCCCAAGATGGCCAAGAAAATGTTGAAAATGATAATCAAAATTCAAAGCAATGATTTTTTCGATATTCATGGGATTGTGTACCTTCACCCGGTTCCTGAAGGTCAAACTATTAACATTACTACCTTGAGGCCCTTGCTCAACTGTGTGAAAAAATAAGAAAAAACGACCCGAATTGTAGAAGAACAAGTCATCGGTTCTTCATCAGGACAATGCACCAGCTCATACTGGATTGTCTGTCAAGACGTTTCTAGCCAAGTAACATCACATTGTTAGACCATCAGCCTTATTTGCCTTTCTTTTTCCTGTTTAGCCTCCGGTAACTACCGTTTAGATAATACTTCAGAGGATGAATGAGGATGATATGTATGAGTGTAAATGAAGTGTAGTCTTATACATTCTCAGTTCGACCATTTCTGAGATGTCTGGTTAATTGAAACCCAACCACCAATGAACACTGGTATCCATGATCTAGTATTCAAATCCGTGTAAAAATAACTGACTTTACTAGGACTTGAATACTGGAACTCTCGACTTCCAAATCAGCTGATTTGGGAAGACGCGTTCACCACTAGACCAACCCGGTGGGTTAGCCTTATTTGCCTGACCTGGCACCATATGACTTTTATCTGTTCCCCAAGGTGAAATCTGCATTAAAAGGAAAAAGATATCAGATCACTGAAGCTGTGAAATAAAAAGCGGCATGTGTCATGAAAGAGCTCACAGAAGAAGACTTCCAGCACTGTTTTTTTGAACAATGGAAAATTTGCATGGAGCATTGTAGGAATAGAGGAGGGGTGTATATTGAAGGGGGATGATAACTAAATATGTATAAATTTAAAATAAAATACTTTACAGCATTATTCTCATTATATAATAGCCATACCTTGTATGCCCACATTTCAAAAAGCCTTAGCTCATTGTTCAGTTTTTGGTCAAGGTCGCAGACACAACGTTGTTCGAGAAACCACAGTTTTACCAAATTCGCATTAAACAGACTAGGGTTTGTCAACAAATCAATGAATGGTATTATAAACAACATAACCCAAGGTTGTTTATTATTACAATTCTGACCTGTGTGCGAATGCCATTACCAGCTGTCGCCAGTCTGCTCTGTGTATGCATTGGGTGTGTTAGCTTCGGTGTTGTGAACATTGTTTTTTTTTTTTGACAATATATCGTCGCGTCAAACTCTTTACAAGAATTTAGTTTTCTAAAGACTTTATTTAATGTTTTACTTTCTGCTCATGGCTACTTTTGTATTGTCGGATAAGCTAGAATTAGATTATTTTTTTAAGTGAAATGCTGACCACTGTAAGGCTCGTCGTGCTATGTGTTTTCGTACTGTGAGTTAAAATTATATGTCTGAATTCCTGTTTCTTTTTATTTTGTGAATGTAATAATTATTCTCAGTTAAATCTTCTCTTCTTGTGTTTCTAGTATACTTATAAATTAAACAAACTTCAAATAATGCTGATGTACTGTTTTATGTGTTATTTTCTTATTCGTAATCACTACCCAATCCAAACCATCAGATCCTCTCAGAACAGTCATTTATGATAGCAGCTTCATTATATCATTTTTCTGCATTACTTTTCTTAATTTTATTAAGATGTAATTGTAAGTTTAGCCTAATTTAAATAAAAATACAATTAAAAAAAAGCATAGAAAAATAAACTTAAAAACAAATAAATAAAATCAATTCATTTTTTCCTTTTTAGAGCTGATTTTTAAGGATATTTAATTATTAATAAATAATAATTAAATATCATTAAAATAATTACTGGTATGTAAAACATACCAGCTAATTAAACTGAAAAGTTTAATTTCTCTTCACTTTTAATTTTTACTTGTAATTCAGCCATGCCAATCATTAATATATTTATTATAAAAATTTTCTTTTATTAAGTATCAATGAATTCACTGTTATTGTTTATTTTTTCTTATTAGAATAAAGTCCATTTTCAACTAATTGTTTCTTCGGTTTAATCATGCGAATTGTTTTTCACCTTTACATTTAATTGACACATTTCCAGGTGCTTTTATTCTCTTAAATTTGGTTACTGATAACTAGGCCTGATATCAATTATTTCTCTTGCAAATCTACTCTGGAACTAGTTTTTCATTAACAACTTTTTTTAAATTCCTCCTCTTTTTATTTTCTAGTTGCCTGTTCTTCTCCATCATAATTTAACATGTGATTTGTCAACACCCAGTACTCCTTTTTCTAAATAAGCCTTGCATTGTTTCATTCTTTCAAATCTCTTCAATTTAAAACATTTCTTTAATGAGATACTTATATTCTGAAAATGTTATTCTTCCTTGTCTCATTAATTGATTTCCTGATTCTATTATTAATAAAAAACTATACATCCAACTTATTCAACAATGAAATTGATAACAATCATTCCTTCCTTTTTTTCCATCCTACATTATATTCTCTTTGTAAAACCGATTTCATACAAAACATAAATACATCATTGTACTTTGCATATAATCATTTTTGGAGGGTTAAAACCCTCCAAAAAAATAAATAAATAAAAATGATCCACATGATCAACTGAAGATCATCATCATATCAAGGTTTGCTGCCCTAAGGCAGGTCAACCTCCTTTCTTTTTACTTCCTAGCAAAACATTTGAGTTCCTGATAGCTTCAGTTTTATTTTAGATCATCTATAATTTTTGTCCTCTCTTATTTTCACCATCTTTTACCACTTTAATCAATCCATCTCTCAATTTGAATCAAGCAGGTAGCTTTCGATTCTAAGTCATATTGATTACTCCTCATAACTTGTTCATTTTTCACTCTATTTGCCCATTTTATATTTCACAGTCTCCTCCGTGCCTGCAGTTCAAAAAGCTCTAGCTTTTTTTCTTCATTTCTCCCAGCATTCGTTTTTCACATCCATACAAAAGTCCTTCATAAAATACTAAAAGTCTAACTTCATCTGATCATTTAATGACAGTTATATGTTTTTCAATCTTCTGCTAACATAGCACCTAAGTACCTGTACTGTACTAACTTAAACTTTTCTACTTTTGTTTACACATTTATTTGTTTATTGTTTCTTATACTCATTACTTTTCTTTATCAAAAGTTTATTTTCAAATCATACTCTGCTATGCAATTTAATTTAACATGAAAATATACGTTGAATATCCTTTATTTCATCTCCTAAAAACATCATGTCATTTATAAATAAACTGTACTTTCTTCCTCTTTTATCATGTTTCATCCTTTCAAGACAATCTCTTTAGCCCTTTCTACAGAATATACTTTCAACAAATATTAAACAAGGTTGGGTTTGAGAGCATCCTTAATTACTCCTTGCTTTACTTATTTTCCTAGGTCATTTTTGGACTCAGACAATTTTTAATCATTCTGCCTTCCCAATCTACGATTTGTCTTCTTAATATTTCCATTATTTTATCAAAGTAATAATGCTTTTTTTATCTATTATAGATATTTATCTATTTTTTTTATATATTATGCTATTTATATGAAATGTAAATTAATTATCCTCTGACCTTGACACTTATGTGCCATGCTTAAGAGGATTGGAGACATGGTAATTTTCAGTCATCTGACCAGGTTCCACTATTGTAAATAATGTTACATAATTCCATCATTACTCAGAATCCTTCTGACAAATTAATAAAGCCAGTTTTCCTTTCCTCAAAAAATGTAGTCAAAATGTAATTGAAAAAAAAGTATTTTTAAGGATTGAAAAAATAGTTGCACAAATTAAAATAGTCAGATCATACAAATTATTTAGATACATTTTTTTTTCAAATAACCTCATCTCTCAGTTTCTAGGTTTTCTAATTTTTTAATTTTTTGATTATTTTCTTTTTAATATTGTTTGAGCCTTCTTTTTATCATTCGTTTTTGAGTTTTAATTCTTATGATATAAACCAAATTTTATTTCATATTATTTCTTTTCAATATCATCAAATTATCTTTGGGTTCTCTAAATAAAGAACAGACAAGTCTTATAATTACCTTTTTTCCTTTGACACCAATTGCTACTTCGAATAATGTAAGTCCTTGGCATTTCAAAACTGTAACAACATATTTCATAATTCTCTTGGGCATTGCAAGTCATATGACTATAAATCCAAAACTTATGAGGTTAATGTAAGTGTGATATAGTAAAAGTCAAATAGATAAATAAAGGAATACTGTATCCATAGATTTACTTTTAGTGTAAAAGGGTACAATCAGAGAGCCAAAAAAAAGAATACATCATTAGACTTATCAAAATATGCAGTTTGGGTTTTGGGTAAGGTTCTGAAAAAATGCACCTCTTACAATCTGATGGTTCTGCGATAGGCATTTTGGACAGTATCCTTTAAATTGAAAGGTGTAAAATAAGCTAAAATGTCGACGACCAGTTCCTGTCAATCAGTGAGCTTAAGAATCCTGAATGCATCTCACCACAAATTGGTGATATTTTTTGAAGGCTAATGACTTAAAAAAAATTTCATTGACTATTTAATTTAAGATTTTTTGAATCTGCTTAAGCCAAATGAACATTAAAAAATGTTGCACAAACTTATCAATTGAATAAATAGTTTTTTAAGTTAAATAAATATTAGTTTTTGTTGTCATGTATAAATAGTAAATTTTTTCAGTAACTTTTACTTCACTCTGACAATACATAATTAATAAAATAAAGAAATATTATTACCACATCAAGGCTAATATCAGTATTTACAGATGCATCTTTTTTAATGAATCTCTCATATGTTGTATTATTCTGACTATTATTATCACCATTTTGGTAGTCAATTCCTCGATTAACATGTGGTGGAGGTGAAGATACGAGAGTACCTTTGGAACTTCCAGATTCTTTTAATTTCTGTAACAGAAAAATAAACATTTACTGTGTTTTTGATCACCATGGTTGGTGAAGATAATACTTAAAAATATAAACTTTTGGAAATATAAACTTACTTCAAAATGATTTTAATCATCTTCAGTCATATTTCTCTTACAATGGCATCAACTGAAGTGCTACTGAAAAAGTCTTTTGAATTAGAGATTTTGAATGTGATCAAAAAGCGTCTTGGATCTGAATTCATACATTGAGTTGAGTTGAGTTTATACATTTTATAATATTCAAATGAGTTAAGATGTGGTTTTTTTTGGCATGTGTGTAGAATATCAAGGTTGTGTCCAATGCTGGTGAGCATAGATGCAATTTCACACAAATATACAATGAATATTTAAAGGACCCCCACAGCAGCATCGAGTAAACATTTGACAACCATTTATTGTTTCTTAAAACTGCAGGAAGAATCACTAAGTTTATATTCAGGTGGTATATTAAAAAAAGGAAAATAATTTCAGCAAGGGAGAGATGTACTCTTTGAATAACAAACACCTACTTCTCAGGATTACCTCCTTCTGTATTCAATGACAAAATTATCTACAACTGATGAAACAACAAATTTTACATTGACCGATACACAAATGCCATCTAATATGAAAATAGCACAATTCAAAGAGGTATCCCTAATCTACAATCTGGAAAAACCACATGGCAGCAAGTTATGCATGTCAGGAAAGCAAGTGTCATGTAATTCAAATAATGGGAAGCTGTTATCAATTAGTACGTGCAGGAAATCAGCTTTAAATTCAAGAAAAATGCATTTGAAAACGTACAATAAAGGCAAAGGTATACAAGGGATCATGTTTATCATAAACAGATAATCAAATCTACACAGTGGTGGTTTGCACAGTTCAAAAGAAATTTTCAAGATAAAGACAAAACTGGACATGGTAAATATAAATCTGGACATTCAATTTCTGTTCACAAAAAAGAATTTTATTATAAAAGTAACAGAATGAATTCTAAAATATAAAATTGTGAAAATGACTGCAGCTGATTTTGGTGTTAACAATTTGCTAAATTTAAAATTTTCTGTTTTTAGTTTTGTGGAATATTCCTTATCAACCAAAAGCGTGGTTGTGTAGAATAAACAAGAGGCATCTTTTAATCACAAAAAAAAATTCTTTAATTCAATCATAGTGGAGTATAAAAATTGGTGTTTTTATTATGATCCTAAAACTAAGTACCAAGTGCTGAATGAAAAAGACACTGAAATATGAAATTCTTGCCTTTAGTAAAGTCATCAAAGACAAGAAAATTTGTCTTCAAGATAAACATAAAGAAAATGCTTGTGTATTTCTAAAACAGCAAAATAATTGTTTACTATTAATCTGTCATTAAGGATTAAGTTGTCACAGCTGAAATAAAATGAAAAGGTAACTATTACAATTTTTCTCTACAAGTTTTCAATGTGAGCACCTTTTATCATGCAGCATACATCTGACCAACAGGTGTTATTCTGGTGTTATGCTGGTTACTCATAACCAGCATATCTGGAGTAATGGAAGCGACAGCTGCTTCAAATTGGGTAGATCAGTAGGTAGCTGAGGTGTATTCACAAGATCCTTTATACAAGTCCAAAGGAAATAATTACATAGGGTCAGATTGGTGGCCTTGGAGGCCTCTGCAAACAAGCTCTGTCATTGGGTCGATGCTGACCGATCTACCGGTTAGGGAATGTCAGTCAACCGATCCTGCATGCAGTTATGCTGGTAAGGAGACGCATCATCTTTAAATAAAATTCTTTGGTACATCTTGCAGTTAAGGAAAGTGCACAGTATATCAAAATAAGTAACTCCTGTTATGCTTGCTTCAGTGAAAAAGGATGACCTATAAACTTGCCTTTGGGATATCGAACAGAAAACATACCTTTTACATTTTAAGAGTTCATGGGGATTTTCTGACCATATGATAGGTGACATTATGTGTGTTTACTTGTCCACTAAGATAAAATGTTGACTATCACTCAACACAATATGATGAAGCAAGTTGTCATTTTTATGCTGCAACATTTCAATAACGAAGTTAACACATACAGCTTTAAATCCTGTAACAGCTATAAATGGTAATGGATGCACAAGTAAGCATTTAAAAACATTCCCTAGTCACCAACATCGCTAGTTCATGGCCAACCTTCCAAACAAATTTTTTAGGATCTCGCAAGAAACACTTCCTGACCCATTCAAAATTTTCTTCAGACACCCTTGCACTCATCCCTTTGCATAGACATCCAGTAGTTTTAAACTGTTTATGCCACTGGAATGTTATTACCATTCAAAGGATTACAATAAGCTTTCTGTGGAAAGCACATTGAACTGTAACTAGAAGTTTACATTTACCAAACTGCAAAATACCAAAAAACTTTCTGTTTAGGAGTCGCTACCTTTGCTAATGGAGCTGTCAAGCAGAAAAACAGGGAATCAATCTATGGCCACACGTGCAACTAAAAATGCCCTTTTTATTCTTTGATTTTAACACTGTACACCTCATCCAAGTAATATTATAACCTGATATCCTTTGTATACCCAGTTCACATGAAGGAGGATTCAGTTCATGCAGCTAAAATACACGGCATTAGCAGCTGATTCCTCTTCTAAAACAATTCTCATTGGCTTTCCAGAAAGTACTGTTCAAACATTTAAAATTTTTAACAGTTATATTTAATCAACAATAAATCATATTTTCCCCGCTTTAAGATTGTGATAGCGGGGAACAATTTACAAAATAAAAGTTTCTACTGAAAGAGCGTCTTTTTGAAAATGTTGAATCTAAAGGGATATCACATCCAATGTAAAGAACATATAAAAAATGATTAGCAATATTCACGCCACGCACTTTTTTTAATAACAAACTGAAAATGTTTAAATTGTTTTGTTTTAATTTAATTCCACATTTCCTCATTATTAAAATGTTGAACTGTATGTCACAATATACGAAGTGTTATCTAAGCCATTTTTAAGAAAAAACCAATTTTTCAAGTTTTATTTTTGTTTAGGACTATTCTTGGTCCAGAAATATAAGAACATTACAAGCATTTTTTTTTAGATTGTTCTGTAAACCAATTGACCAATTAAAAAAAGGTTATTTTAAAATAAAATTGGCGATTTAAAATAAAATAAAAGTGATTTTAAGCCCAAGATAACTAATAGATAAAAAAAATAGACATACAAAGCAAAATGTTTTAGAAAAATCTTCTTTTTTTTAACTAGTGGTCACAAAGTATCAGAATCCTTTTAAAAATGAAGGGAGCAGATTTTACATGACCATACTTTTTCTTTTATAAATTTGTAAATGAGGAAATACCCTCTAAAAAAAAATAAGTGAAATATTAAATAAAAGTAACACAGATTATAAGAAAACAAACTCAAAATGATAATCTTATCATCTGCTTGTATCGGTACTAATCATAAATCATGAAATAATAATGTTTAAAGTGTTCAAGGTCAACTACTCCAAGTGAAAAATACAACCTTAAACAGAGTACCAGTTTCAATCAAGCTGAGTGAAAGTAACAACAACATAACCTCTATATATTACATTAAGATATAATTCAAAACATTTTTCTTTAATTATAAGAGAAATAATAAAAATAGAATTATAAAAATTGTTTTTTTAATGCACAAGTTTTGGATGTGACTTAATTAACTATACTTATAACAGTGTATAAATATCTACAACAATAAATAAATAATAATCCTTCAACATTACCAAAACAAAATCATTCAGGTAACATTTATTTACTTACATTAACATTAATGTAAAAATAAAATACATAACATCTAACTGCATTCAAAGATTTTCAGTTTTTTAGACAATACTTACAATATAGTTAAATTTAATAAATCTAAATATTTTTAGGCTACAACATTGTAAAATATTGTGTAAGAAAGTAAATAGCAATTGCAATGTGTATATTAATATTAAATTAAAAGTTTACAAAGTAAAATCAGGATGTTCTGATAATTATGTTTATTTTATAAAGATAACGACTGTGTTACATTTTATCAGTAATATTATTATTATATTTATTATTTTACTTAAATTGATCATTTTAATATTCATATTATTCCTCTTTACTATTAAATTATATTTAAATTTTATTAAATAAACTACCTACCTACAGAATATTGAGATAAGACACATCTTACTTTAATTTTTCATGAGAGTACTTTTTTGGGATTCTACAGCCTCAGTCATGATTGAAATAATTCTGTTATTAAATAATGCAAACACTAAAATAATGAAAATTGTGAATTATTATGTTTTTAAAATATTATTAAACATTTAAAATTACTTATATACATCTGTAACTTGAAAATATTTATTTTTTATAAAAGATGCTACTAATTTCATTTAGCATTTTTGTTTTTAAATTTTTATTATGCAACAGCTGAATTATTTTAATCATGACTGAGGATGTGGGATCCTGCAAATTACTTTCATGAAAAATTAGCGGATATGTCTTATCTCACTCAATATTCTGTATTATGTAGTTTATTTAATATAATTTAAAATGTTATAATAATATATGTTATTTTTAATATAAAATATTTTTCACATCTTTACTTTACTTGCTCTTTTAATATTTTCATGGAATTTTAAAATCTTTATTAATTTTATTTAAGTTCAACCATATCAGATAGATTTTCTTTATTGTTGTACCAAGCTTTATAATGTTGATATCTTTATATAAAATAAACTGTTTTATATAAGAGGCCAAAAAATAACCGAGCATTTTTAATTACACACCAACAGAGATATTTAGTGAAGTGCGGTCAGCAGTATTGTGCTCTGCATAACTCCTTTGTAATCACATGTTCTTGGATTGTTGATATCTCATTTAGTTTTCATGTTATTGTTATTTGAGTGCAATTTGTTTAAGTATTAGTAGCAATATTTGTAATGTGTGATTTTCAGGAGCAACAAAAAAACTTAAAATTTTGCATGAAACTGGAGAAAACTTTCATAGAAACGTTTCAACTTTTGAAACAAGCTTATGGAGATGATGCTCAGGGTGGTACGCAGTGTTATGAATGATTTTCACGATTTAAAAGCGGTCATCAGTCGATCAAAGATGATCCTCGACCATAAAGGACTGACTTCAACTGATGACACTCGCATTCAGAAAATCAACGATCTGGTGCGTGCAAATCACTGATCGACTGTCATAGAACTTGTAGAAGTTAGCATCTACATTGGATCATTGTAACATTTTGACTGAAAAATTAAACGTGCATAGTTGCAGTAAAGTTTGTTCCTCATCTGATGACCGAACAGCAGAAAGAACACTGAGTGGACATTTGGTGGTGACTTCTTGAATAAGCTGAACATTCATGCAAAGGAGACGAAAGGTGGGTTTATGGTTACAACAAGACAAAAGTTCAATCATCACAATGGATCGGCGAAGGATCTCCACACCCCAAGAAAGCACGTCAGTCATGATCCAGCGTCAAAGTGATGCTCAGTTTTTTCAATTTTAATGGAATTGTGCATTTTGATATCTTGCCTCAAGGTGAAACAATGAACTGAGCGTACTACGAAGGTATTTTACAACGGTTACATGAAAAATCCAAAGTAAGAGACCAAAGCTGTATCTACAACTCATGGTGGCTCCTTGAGATTTTTTCTTATTACTGAAATTAGAATTAGTGATGAAAGAATGCCATTTTGAGATTATTAAAGCACATATAAAAATTAATATGCAAATTAAAGCAAATTTGTCAAGGACCTCAAAAGCCATCCAGGATTGCTCTATGAAGTGGAAACACCGCTGGGAATAGAAGTGTGTGAATAGAAGAGGGGACTACTTTGAAGGGGATAAGGACCAATAATCTGTAAAATTAATAATAAAGATAAAAAAAATAAAGTTCAGTTATTTTCTGAACACACCTCATACACACAAACTGAGCAGACTTGAAGTTACTCAAGTTTCACCTTTAATGCTGCTACCACTATTGGTTATGTATGTTACAACTCTCATCAGTTGTACATTCATGCTTCAGTGCCATATAGTTTCATTCTTTGCAGTTGTATTTTTCTAAAATGCCTTATTCAATTGAGGAAGGGTTGCTGCCGTAATGGAAGTTTAGGTGCATTCAGGATCCTTTAAAGAAAGCAGACAAATATTCAATGAAAAATTCCTCAATGCCAATTTCCCAGCTAAGAGTACCATAAAAATCTATACGCAAGTTATATAACATGAAAGCGGTGTAAAATACACATCTCGCTGCAAGATTCTTCAAGACTTAAATCTGAAATTCTATCGTGTAATAACTATGCAAGAAAACTCATAAGATAACAGAGGAGCCAACTAACTAGCTTCTCAAACAGATTGATGATTGACAGATAGACCTGATGCTGTACTTCAACTCAGATGAGGCACAGTTTTACAGTTTTGTTTATCTGGGAATGTTAATTCGCACAACACCAGGTATCGAATGACTCACCTGATGTTTGAGAGTCCATTTCACCATGAAAATAAAAATCAGCATATGTTGTTTCTGGTAAACTGTATAGCAGGAGCCAATATTTTTTGACCAGACTGTCAATATAGAAGTATACCTTATAATTTTCAAAGAATTCTATGCTAAGCTAATACATCATGAAAAAGTGTATGGCTTCTTCCAACAAGATGGGGCAATATGCCACAGATCAAATGATTTGCTATCACGTGTTTATGTGGCTTTTACAGAAGAACTGTCAGTAGAAAAAAGTGGCCTCCTCGTCCCTAATTTATCTATTCACCATTGCGAATGGATATTGTTTAATGCCAAATTGCAGTATTACAATATATTGTAAAATTGTTTGATGCCAAAGGATACTGTTTATAAATCAAATCCCCATGCAAATGATGAACTGAGGTGAACATTCAACAAACAAGAAATCAACAGCACTAACAACATTTTGTGTAAGGTGATTCTCCAATATGATCAGCTGAACACAAGTTGTGATCAGTGATGCACAATATGTGAATCACTAAACAAGGTGCTCACTTTCAACATCATTTTGTAAAATATGGTAAATATGTAAACTTTTACTAATGTAAATACAGAATTGTCTTTATTTCATTCATAAAATGTTACATTCACAAAATGTGTTTAATTTGTAGCAGTTCATTTTAAGATACTCACTCTAAAATATATATATATATATATATTTTTTTTTTACATTATACAGCAGTGCAGTGGTCTGTATTTTTTCAAATGCCACAGTTAAAAATTTAAATATATATTTTGAGTTATTTCATTTATACAAAAACCATATCGTATAAATTAAATTTCCACTTACCAATAACTTAATTCCTAGTACTTTCAGAGCTGTTACTCAATCTTCAGGGATTTTCTAAAAGATGTTAACTTAAATTCAAATCAATAATAGTTTTTAAATTAAACTGTTATGTTGACTATTATTGTATAATAATTGCGAACAACTTAAAAACATGACATTACTGACTTATTGGTGTACGAATTAATTTTATTTTTGACAACCGACTATTATGAATATAACAGTTTAACTTAAAAACGATTATTGATTTGAATTTAATTTACATCTTTTAGAAAATCCCTGAAGATGGAGTAACTGCTCCGAAAGTACTAGGATTTACACTTTTTAAGTTGTTGGTAAATGAAAATTTAATTTATACAATTGTATTAATCCCAACAGTGCCAAATGCTTAGTAAATTAAACAAAAACCATATTTATTGTTATATTAAAAATATGCATTAAAAGACTGTACTTTTCATCATTACTTAAATAACAGATGAAAATGAAAGTAAATAAATGATAAGTCTGTATTTTAATATGTAAACTATATATTTCTTGGGAATTGTTTATTGAAGTAATCGAACATTGGAAATAATATAAAAAATAAAAAAAAAGAGAAAAAGTTTACTAAAAATAGAACATCATGTTTCTTTTTAAGATTTGTTATAAATAAAACATTGTAGTAAAAAAAGTAAATTGATCCTAAAAAATCACATTTACATATGCAGCAAACTAGGCAAACGGACGATTTTCATGTTACAAATCTTATTAACTTCAACCAATAAGAAATGATTGAACAAATTCCTTTTTATTATCTACTGGGATAGCATATCTAGCATTCCTGAATATATTAGTTCTGACCTGAACAAAGTATTTAGTATTAATCTGATTTTCCATTTTTTAAAATTGTTTTTACAAAACATAGTAGCTAAAACTCAGATGATTTTTTTTTTAATCAACCAAACCTACAATTTGTTTTTTACTGAGATATGCAAAAATATCATGGAAGAGGATTATTTTGAATTACTTAATCATAAAAAACTTTAAATAGAAATTAACTTTATAACTGAAGGAAAGGGTTTTCTTAAATTTTTAACTTTTCGGATAAGGCTGTACATATCAAAACAATAAAAGTTATGTTCTTAGCGCAAAAATCATTATTTGGTTTTGACAATTTCTTCTTTTTTTTAACTGTTAAACATTCATAATAACAAAGTAATATAAATTAAATTTATAGGTACACCGATAAAAAGACAAAATATGGCAAAAGAATACAACAAAGTTAGCGCAAGCGATATGCAAACAGAAGGAATTATAAGAGGTGATGTAAGCGATACCATAAAACTGAATGTTATAGCAGCAGTCGATGAAAATATGGGAATAGGAAAGAATGATGTACTACCATGGCATATACCGAACGAATTTAAATATTTCCTGAACATGACATCAAAACCAAGACCAGGTGAAAAAGAAAAAAGAAAAACAAATAGGTCACTTAAGTTTTAGGTTAAAACATTAACAATTCCCATAAATAATGCTGTTAATTGTAGACAGCCAACAATGATGATACTATACATCAGGCTGTATAGTTAACCAATGACAAGCACCTCTTTCTCTTTTCTGTTTAGCTTCTGGAACCACCGTAAGGTATTACTTAAGAGGATGAATGAGAATGATATGTATGAATGTAAATGAAGTGTAAGTCTTGTACAGTCTCAAGGTGACCATTACTGGGATGTGTGATTAATTGAAACTTAACAACCAAAGAACACCAGTATCCACGATCTAGCATTCCGATCTGTATAAAAGTAACTGCGTTTACTAAGATTTGAACCTTAGAACTCTTGACTGAAATCAGCTGATTTGTATTAGCTGTAGCTCTCATTATGTGTTATTTTTTTCTTTTATTCGCGGAAAAAATACATTTTATTTTATATAAAAATCTATATGCAAAAAATGAGTTATCAAAAATAAATAAAGTTTTATACAGATTCAAAATGCAATACTAATCATTTAGCTTTAAAAAGTTATTAACCGGCTCACACTTCATCATTTATAATATAATGCATTGTTTCAATATTACTTCGAACTGCAGGCATCAGCTTACAACAGTTTACTGATGCTCTTTAGCAGGGTTGGTAAGGGAAGTCTCTACTTTAAATTTAAAATGACAGCTTCCAATTTGGCCCTTCTGAGTAAACTCTATTTATAACTTCTGAATTAATTCAAGTAGCTTATTTGTAAACCTACAATAATAGCAGTAGCTGAATGCTGCTTCCAGTCTCATAATCAATAGATTTTGGCTTCAAGACTGCCTTTCTACTTAACTTTCATTTATTTTGCTGAAATTGGAAAATAACTGCATTAAAAATTTACTATGCTTTCATAGTATCTCTTGGGGCAGTATTGCCTCACATAAGACTCAGAAGGGTTCCACCTATACTCTTCAAGCGACAGAAGCGCGGACTACAATTTTACGTCCAACCACAATAGAATTCTTGTTACTTTTGGGGCCCCCTCGTATGAGTTCATTAGATTTATAATAACATAAACGGCTAATTAATTCAACGACTTAGTTTGGCAATAATATTTGACCAGGCAGTTAGTTTACTTGTTAGCATGCTGACTTTGTTCACTGCAAAAATACATTTTATTTTATATAAATATTTATATGCAAAGAAAGAGTTACCAAATATAAATCAAGTATTGTACAGATTCAAAATGCTATACTAATCGTTTAAGAAGTTATTAACCAGCTCACACTCTATCAATGGTGATTATTTCCTTTTTTTAGTCTGTCACAATGGCAAACTTTATACTACTTTCAGTAACAACATCTATCCTGCGATAGATGTAATTTTTTTTAAATATTGACCACCTTATGATTTTTTGGGACCCTTCAAATTGACTGACCCCATATGAACTTTAGGTTAGTATTATTCTTTTACTTTTGGGCCTATAAATTAACAACAGAGAACTGGTGCAACAAAGTTAAAAATTTGTTTGAAATAATCTAAGCTACAATAATATCCTGGTTCTTGTATGTATGAATTTGTTATTACACAAAATTAAATGCGATAAGCTAAATAATGTTAAATAAAAAAAAGTGAAATAAAATGCTTTTTCAACACTAATAAGTTTGCTGTGGCAAATTATGGGATGGAAAGTTAATGGTAGTAACAATGTCTGAAAAATAAAAATTTAAAAGGAACTGAAAAAGCATTAATTTTGTAAGTTTCATCTCTATAAAAAAGTAAATTTTATAATCATAAACTGAAATGAAATATGATGTGATTAAAATTAATAAATTTCTCTAAATTTTAAACCGATGTTTAGAAATCTGGCTCTTGAGGTTATTATGAGTATTTGAAACTTGTAATAGGGAATAAAGGAACTAAAAAATGACTGAAACACTTTTATCTAGATAAATTAAAATCTTGGAAATAATGCTCTAAAATGTTAAACAATAACTTGCTAACTGGATATTATGACACACAGATCAAGTAATTTGATCATAACTGGAAATGTAGGGGCTATTATAAAATAAATAAAGTTGTAATAAATACTTTCAGAATAATTTTTATTTTTTAATTTTATTTAACATGTTAATATTATAATCTTATAATATTTTAATTATAAATATTTTAATTAACATAATATTTTAATTAAGATGAAATGAGCGCTGAAAAAATATCAGTTCTTTGGCAGGAATCTCAATCCTGTGAGATCAGCTGAACCAGAAACTAAATAATAACACCAGCTGATTATTTTTTTCTGTTAGTACAGTACAAGAAAAAATGGAAATAGCATCGAACAAGTGAAGCGACCTATTACAAAATAAATAATTTCATATGATTTACTAATCGATTAAAAAAAAACCAAATAATTTAAATTCAATGTTTAACAATATTGTTTATTTTAATTAATAAATGATTAAATTTACTTGTCAACAGATGAGTACGGTAATGAAAGACAAAATGTAATGATAGCAGGTCGCAAGACATGGCAGACAATGGACCAGTTAACATCAAAACCATTCCCAAATTCAATTAATATAGTGTTATCTAAAGACCACAAAGTAGAAGAAGAAGTAAAAAAATATAAAAACACCATAAAATGTTCATCTCTTGAAGAGGCAATTCAAAAAATCAAAGAAAACATTAAAAATATCGATCAGGTATCAAATTCTTCATTCATAAATTTAGTCAGTTATAAATCTATTTTATTGTTAATTTTATTTACGCATTAATATTATGTGTAAATAAAAATTTGAGCATATAATACATTTCAATGTATCATGTGCTCAAATTTTTCAATGTGTATCCATTTATATGGCACAATAATTTAAGGAGTTTTCTGATTATCACAGAATTTTCCTTACAGTATATCTCAACAAAACTATTTTGGTATGATTCGACAATAAACCAAATTTGGTCAGTCACCATCTCAAAGTAAGCAGTACTTTGATGTTGGCCTATGGTCATTTTCCTATAACAGTATTGTATCTGTGTTGCCTTGTAAAAACTTTTTAATGTAATTTTCGGCATATAGTCTTTACAGTGTTAAAATGGTATGTTTTAGTCATAGAATATTGTTTCATTCATATATTACTAATTAATCCAGCATTCTTCAGTATTAATTTCTTAGGTAAAGAGTTGAATTTCTATCCTTACACAGTGCATGTTAAGATGGCTGGGGTCATAAAAATTATTATATGAGATTGTATAAAATAAAGTTCTACTTAACAATAATTTTAAAAGTATACATCTGAGTACTTTCGGAGTCATTACTCCATCATCAGGGATTTCCCAAAAGATGTTAATTCAAATTCAAATGTATAATTTTATTTAAATTAAACTGTTACGTTCATAATAGTCGGTCGTCAAGAAATAAAATTAAATTGTATGTCAATAAGACCGTAACGTCATGTTCATAAGATGTTTGCGACTATTGCGAAATAGAGTTAATATTAAATGAAATATTACCAACCTATTAATAATTAATTATTATATATATACTTTATAAACAAATTATATAATAATTAATTATTAATAGGTTGGTAATATTTCATTTAATATTAACTCTTATTTCATAATAGTCATGACGTTACGGTCTTATTGACATACAATTTAATTTTATTTCTTGACGACCGAATATTATGAACATAACATTTTAATTTAAATACAATTATACATTTAAATTTTTTGAATTAACATCTTTTGGGAAATCCCTAATGATGGAGTAACGACTTAGACATATACTTTTAAAATTGTTGCTACGTGGAACTTTATTTTATACAACTGTATTAATAACAACAGTGCCAAATGCTTAGTATATTATGTGGAAATTTCCCAGTGTTGAGATTTTCTCTAACCAAACATACATATTTTAAATTAATTTAAAAATCAAGGATCGTTACAGTTTTCAATGTAAGAAGAATATAAAAATAAGGTAATGAGGAAATTGTTTTTAGCGGATTAACTCTATTCAAACAGATTAAAGATTCATTGATGGGTTATTTTGACAGAAATCAAACAGGCTTTTGAAATGCGATTTTACAGAACAAATTCAAAATTAAGTGGATTGTAAGATTCAAGATGAAAATGAAGAGGACATAAGAAAATCAGAAGAGAAATTTGTACTAGAATTTGATAAGACTATTGTACTGGAATTATAAGTGTGCCTCTGTAAGGAATGTGTTGTGCGAGAGGTAATGATAGATGGCAGTACTAAAATATCATTCAAAAAGTATCGATACTCATACCACCAAAACACAAACTGCCTGCTACTATCTTAACTACAAATTATTAATATTAATAATAAGATCGCATGAAATTTACATTTTGTCATGGTATGAAACATCTGCATAACCATCTTGGAAACTCATATCGTAGCTTTAAACTTGAGGGAGAAAATGTTACTTTATTTATTGGATGAAGAAAGAATTCAAGAACTAAAAAGCTATCTTACAGGTGTAAAGTAAAGGAAAGGCACGGCCAAATTTTCTGTCGCTTCATAAACATAAAGTTCAATAATACTAAAGGATGGTTGAATACCGTATGGTAATTTAGAGATTATGAAATAATCTAGCATGGAGCAGTGATTTTTCTAAGAGGCTGTTTATAAGTTTTGCTTATTAATAAAACATGATAAAATGAATTCGCTTCATCATTTGGTTAACAAGTTCACAAGTTCTTGGTTTTTATGAATCAAATGCAAAAACATCCCTAACAAATTTTACATAAAATCTGAACAATAGCTTCAGGAACCCAAGCGACATAAAGAAGAGATAGAAAGAGAAGTGTCTACAACTACTTCTCATTTCCTATTCGGGTAGCAGAGGAATTAACAATTTCTTTTCCATATTTTAAACAACAATACTGACCATTACAAACAAACCCAATCAACTTGAATAATTTTGTAGATAAATCAGTATTTTTATTTCCTGTGATACTGAAAATGTTAAAACTCATATTTTAAATATAAAGAGGAAATATTCCCTGGGTAATGATGGTATTCCTGACAATTTTTTAAAAATGTCATAGATGCAACTCTTAACCCCCCTTACAAATTTAATTAATAAACAGCAACAGAATATACTCCTTAGCTGTCTAAACACTTCTGTTATTATTCCCTTCCTTAAGAACGGTACTTAATTTAGAAAATTATATGTCAACTTCATTACAGGCTGTATTTTCTACCTGAAAAATCAACTTATAACTTTTCTTGAAAAGCATTCTGTATTACTGTATTACAAATTTCAGCATGGTTTTAGGAAAAAACTGTCTACTGACAGAGCCTTTTCCTATTTTTTTTTTTTTTAGAAATTATTTTCATAGATAACAGAGATGCCATTTTCAATTTTTTGTGATCTCAATAAAGAATTTGATTTAGTTCCAGAATTTTTGCTGATGAAAAAGTTAGTGGTTATGGTATTAGAGGAGCTGCTTACAACTGGTTAAAGTTTTACATCACCAACCATAAGCAAATAGTTGCAATTTCATCTTCTGATAACAATATACATGTAAAATTTAGGTTCTCGCTTCAAGATGTAGATTGTGGAGTGCCTCAGGGAAGTGTTTTGATTTTTTATTGTTTATTAATGACAACACAACTGTGTCTATATCTGAGAATACTTATTTAAAAGAGATTAAAAATTGAATGAAAGTAACTAAAAACATTATTCACAGCTCAAAACATTATGGATGGATTGAAATCATCTGACATTAAACATGAATTTTTAAAACCATTAAATTGTGTTCCTCAGGTAGACATAAAACATTGTTCCATCACGTAAATAGAAATCTCTTTAATGATAACAATGGTATTTCTGATGCCCATAAAAGTAAAATAATGTTTCTGGTGTTTTATTAGATGACCAGTTCTAGTAGAATGATCGAACTGTTTTCTTCGTAACAAAATCAAGCCTTACCGTTTTGCACAATAAGTTTTTCATTATTATTAAATATTTATTTTGCCTAAACATAATCTAATATAGAATATAATATTTCAACAAAAAATCAGAGCAAGTTTTTAAGATACAAAATAGGCTGTCAGATCATTATCTTGAGTACATTAGAATAATTGTGTGGGAGATATTTAGAAAATTAAATACGTTAACTTATATGTGAATTTATGTTTATGAATATGGAATCTTGCTAAAAAGATAGGTCACTTATTCTTAAAAAAACTAATAGTATTTACCTTTACCAAACAAGAAAACAACTGTTTTTATACAACTCATCATAATATTTCGGCTTATGAGAAAGAGCCTTATTATGCTTCCATTGTTATTTTTAATAAATTGTTGAAACATTTGAAAAATTTTCCCACCAATTTATTTAAAATATAATTAAGATTTTCTTTTATGGAAACACTATTAATCTGTCAAGAATTAAAAAAACAAAAAACATGATTTATCTATATCCTGTTAAACACACATATATGTGGTCAAAATAATTTTCAATAGCAGCTTTTGAATTAGTTTGAAATGTATTTACTTTAATATTATTTCATGTTTGCATTTAAATAACACTGGTCTAATATGTTACAAAACTCTTCTCGCTATAATTTGGGTGCTAATTTCAAATATGCTATTAAAATTGTGTTACCGCATAAAAATGTAAATTGTATATTTATAAATTTTTTTTATAATAAACTCATTTTGATCAATAACTGATTACAATTAAGAACAGTTACTGTATTTTTACTTTTAAACAATATGCATACATATTTAATAAAAAAAGAATAAACAAATATATATAATGTATCATGAGAAGTAGACACAAAGACGTCTGCATAATGGCATCATACAAACTTCTTATTCAGTCTAGCTTCATTGTCTATACTATGCATTGTGTTTCACAGAGTTATTAGTGTTATGCTATATTTTCATCAATTCTTTATAACACAAAAACGATTTTTCCAATGTTTCATTTTTTACAACATTGCTTCTGCAAAAGTTCATATATGTTGAGAGTATTTCTGAATTGATAAACCAGCTTATAAATTTTATTTTGATTGTGCACTTGCGAATCAAGATAAAATCTGGACGCCTTATGTTATTTGCATATCAAGCTCAGTAACTCGTAACTGAACGGTTGAAGGGAAAACAATGAGCCATGCCGTTTGCTGTACTGATGGTTTGGTGTGAACCTAAGGATGACTTAACCAACTGCTACGTTTGTAAGACAAATTATTTGGATTTCCCATTCAAAAATAGGAAGTTCATAAAATATGCGAATGTATCGTCAGCTCTAAAGCCGGTACCACAAGGAAAAGAGTTATCTGTACCATCTACTCCAAGATTGCTAGAAGAACAATCTGAAAGTGAAGTAGAAGATGAGAATATTGAAGAATTTCTTCCTGTATCTGTGAATTCAGTGGCTAGAAAATAGCAATTAAATTAAAGTGCAAATTATACTGTCTTCGTACTTACAACTGGACAGTACAATCACAAATAAAGCAATAAAAAACAAAATATTTTTAGTATGAGAATATCACATTTTTAAGATTAATTTTTTATTATATGTCTTGACAAAGACATACAATTAATTAGTGAATAAGACATATGTTATGCTCGAAACTTCCAAATAATTATATTATCTTTAACTCATTTATAAATATTTTCTTAATTCTTTTATTCAGGTATGGGTTTTTGGTGGAGCACAGACTTACAAAACAGCAATTGAATCAAAATATTTCTACAGATTATATTTATCACACATTTATAAAAGCTACGACTGTGATTCATATTTTCCAGAAGATATAAAACTGCAAGACAGTGTCAGAATCAAACTATTAACTTACAATGAAATTAATAATGAAAACGTACCAAATGGCATACAAACTGATGAAAAAACTGGAGTAAAATTTGAAGTTAAAGTTTATCAAAACAAAGATACATAAGAAAAAAATAAATAGATTGTTCACTTACATAATAGTTTTTATTTGTATCACCAAAAATTGTTACAATAATAAACAACGAAAGACATGCTGTGATCATGTGACTATTCATATTAAAACAAAAAATAAAAGTGAAGTAATATGATATGTACCTATTGCATGTGTAAGCTTCGTGTTCGTTATCATATACCATAACACATAAGTATTTTTTTAAAAAAAAAAAAAAAAACATCAAATTTAATAACAAAAAATTTACAAAATTGTACTTACTATGTCGGGATTTTCGAAATAACATACTAGGACTATGCCGCATATGTTGTTCTCACAAAAATTACAAAAAAATTATAAAAACTCATTACATAAAATAAAAATTACTAATTGCATTACTAATGATACATATAATAACGAAGAAAGTAATAATAAACATATTTGACTCAAAAGTTCCAAAATTTGTCTACTTAGGTTCGTAGGTAGAACCCCTATTGCATAACTACTTATACACATCAAAGATTAATATAAATATCTTGCTAATATATATAATATTAACGAATTGGCCAATCCTATATTAATTTATTTATAATTTTACACATACTTTTGCCATTTTAACGTTATAATTTTAATAATAATATTATTTATGTTATACATATATATATTTTTTTTTTTAAATCGACGAGTATAAAATCTTCTAACTGATCGAAAAATGTTCCTTATGGAGCGGCCTTTAATTTAAAATTCCTATACTTGTGTTACAAGTATGTAACACAATATGTTACATACATTATTGTTCATGTTTTATGATCAGTTTTTCTTTTTATATTCTCTAACACAACTTAGTACGATGAGATCCCACGCAAAACTGATGCTTCTTGATGGTGTTACAGGTTTAACCCCACCACTCTTTCTTTCAATTCTCAAAGTCTGTGCGAGTACGTGTACTCACACAAACGTAACGCTCTTTGTATAGAAAACATTAGTACATTTTTCCAGCATGATATCATGTTTCTTAAAATTCTATTTTAAGAAAGAATTTAATAACAAGTGACTCATGCTGCTAATAATTTAACTTTTATATTTTAACAAATATATCATATATTGACATATTAAAAAACCTATATAACAAAATAGTTTAATATAAATTTCAAATAGATTCACAAATTTAAATAACTCAATTTAATTTAAATTTAGCCCAGAATTTATAGTGGTTACACGTGTAATGTATATTCAGGTAACAACTAGGCACATACAAAACAACAAAAGTTCAATAAAGTTTTAAGGTGTTAAAACTTTAAAACTACTTTAAGCATTTTCAAAGAAATCATGGTTGTTCCTAAAACAACTGTTCACAATGTGTTAAAAAGATGCAATACATTTCACTGCGAACAAATTCAGCTGTTACAACTTTATCCATAGGACAAAGTGAAACGATTTGATTTTGTAGACATTCTGGTAGATTAGAGTAGAATTATGATTTTTTAAACAGTTCATTTTCAGCGATGAAGCAACGTTTCACGTTTCTGTACGAATACAACATAATGATATTATATGTGGTACTGAACCTCAGTACCATGTACTGCACCTGTCATTACTGAACATCAGCATGACAGTGAAAAAGTGAATGTACGGTGCAGTATTGATGAGAAAAAGTTATTGGCCTCTTTTTTTTGTTGTAAAAACAATAATGGGAAATATCTTTCTGGATACGTTAGAAGGTATGCAGCGCCCCAAATACTAGATAATTAGTCAGAGCTCTTCCACATTTTGCCACAATTATGTAGGATTTTCTTAACAAAACATTTCCTCAGGGATGGGTTGGACAAGAAGGGTGGGTTGTCTGAACCCCACGATCTCCAGACCTGATCAGGTAAGAAACTTGGAGTGTTTCTCTTTCATTTAATGCATAGTTCATTTCTCTACAATATTTTGTTTGAAGATATAACCACATAAAAACAAAGTATTATTTTACGGACACACTGACAATAATAAATGAATGATTTATTCCCTTCAAGATGCAAAATGGTTATTTTTAAAAGCACATTTTTAATGAATGGCAAAACATTGTTAAGGTGGGTTTATAAATCATACAAGATAAAATTACATGTGTAATTGAGGTAATAGAGTTCAGCTTTACTTTTATATGAAACACAAATTTAAAAAATACATTCTTGTGATTTACTAATGAACTGTCAATTTTGTATTTCACGCATGGTTTACAAAAAAAATTATATCATGACGTTACCAGCAGAAAAACTATTTAATAAAATAATCTGAAACTGTCTGATGTTCAAATTGGGATCCTTAACATACAGAATATTTATGTTCAAAAAAAAATTCCATTGTTTAACCTCTCTTATGTTTTCAATAAAAAAAAAAATTTGGCTCTACTTGAAATGTGTACTGTGGAAGAACAGGGTACCGAGATAAGATTTTGAAAAAAATGAAGAAAAGTGATGCTATAAAACGTGATAGATTATGATTAAAGCAAAGTTATTTACATAGATGCAAATTGAAAAGAGTTATTAATAATTATATCGGTAAAACCACATCAAAAGTAAAAACTGCAACTATTTTTGCCCAAAAGCAAAACAATACATGACATAAATGAATGCTGTGCTACAATTCCACTGATCTCCATGGCAGAATGGTACCATCTGTGACTTATCTTGAAGGTTTTGGATTCAAGTCTCAAATGAGGCTTTCATTCTTCAAGCTACAAAATTCATATTATAAAGAAAATGTGGATACATAGATGTAATTGACCAGTTTTTGTCAGTGTGAAATAAATAAGAGTATATTACCTTTATTTCAGCAATAAGCATCGATCGTGTAGACTGAATATCATCTTTAAACCTAACACTTGCATTAGAAATATGTCCAATTTTGTCATCATTACTTATATTTTTAATCAGTTCAGACGCTTGAGTCCCACATGAGATCATTACAGATGGTATTTCTCCTGATTCTAAAGTAGGTGAATGTACTGGAGTAGGTACTCTTAGAGAGAGATCATCAGTCTATGGAAAAAATTATATAAAAAAAAAACAAAATAATGATTATGATAATTAAAAGAAACACTTTAAAAAATCAACAATAAATATTTAAAATAACGATTACAGCTAAAAAAATGAAATATGTATTTATAATTACAGTGTTATTATCCTGTTTCATATTATCATTTATGGAGGCAGATACCCTTATCTGTGATTCAGCAATGTTTAACCTTTCTTTTAACTCCTTAATTTCTGTTTGTAACAATTCTTGTTGTTTTAATTGATGAAGATTTCTTTTTTCATATTCTAATAACAATAACATGTTATTATTAGTAATTAATTTTGCACCATCGGTATTGCCATTCTCAGATATATTGCTAATCTTATTGGGATGTCTTCGCATAAAATGGCACTCAAGGTAGAACTTATTAACAAATATTTTGCCACAGATATCACACTGACACTGCAACAATAAAAATTGAAAAAAATATAATTTTTTAAGAATAGAACATCAAAATACTTGCAGTGATACAAACTTAACACACTAAGATACACTACATAAGCAGTAAAAATAACAGCTAAATTACATCATAAATAAAATGCCACCCTATTTGATTATAAATCCAAATGAATATACTACTGAAAAGCTGTTTATTATATAATCGTTTATATATAAACAGAATATCAAGACTGTTCTATTCTAAAAGAAGCTAAAACCAAGAAACCATTATTGAAAAAATTGGTGTGTTATATAGAATTTAAGGTACTCTACAGAAGAGAGGAACTCATTTACTCAAAGTATCATTGTTTTAAACGATTTAAAAAAAGGACCACTGTGGTCTCCTTTTTATTAATGTTCAAGCCTTACTCATCATCAAACCGACTTATTTTGATCTTTTTATAACTTTATATTTTGTAGAAGTTTTCTTTTTTTTAGATAAATTATATTCAACATACCAGGATCGTTGAGAAAGTTTGAATGAGCAAATGACAATGACATTTGTCAAGTATCATCCTTAGATGGTGTGCTGTGAAGTTTCAAATGTGAATGTTTAATTGCTTGTTTGAGGCCATCAGGTAAAGAAAACCATTGACATTTTCTTAAGAAAGGATAAAATTTAAGTTTGAGCCATTGTAAGGTACTTTGTTTTAAAAGGTTTAATTCCAACATACAAAAAAAAAAAAAAAATAGATTCCATTTTAGAGAAGTCGTCTTCATTTTTCACAATAAAAAAAGTTGACTACTGAATTTAAGATGAGGAATGCTCAGGATGCCCAAAAAACCACTAAGATGGATAAAATCATCATAAAAATCCACAATTCCATATTGATTTTCCCTGACTCAAGATCAAATTACTGATTGCAAACATCTTGATAGGCTGTGTCCACTATATTTAACACAATGTTTTGGGAACGAAAAAGCTTTCCACTTGATGAGTGCCGCATTAACAATCAATCAAAAGGACTTGTGACCAAACACTTAAAAACATTACACACCAGATGGGAGCAGGTGAAAGTGGACCAAAGAAACCAAAGATGGTTTTAACTGCAGGAAAAGTTTTGGCTACAGTTTTTTGGGATTCTCATGTTGTGGTGCTCATAGACTACCTGAAAAATGGCAGTACTGGGAAGTATTATGCTTCAATATTGGACCAACTAAACTATTCAACTTTGGTGCTATTCAAACTAAATATTCACATCTGGTAAAAAAAAATGTGACCTTTCACCATAATAATGCATCTGTATACACAACTTGGCTTGCCACTGCAAAACCCTATGTCCCAGATTTCAAAGCGCTTTCACACGCACTGTACTGGCTGTATTGACACCTAGCAATTACTTCCTCTTCCAAAAACTGAAAAAAATAGTTTGCTGAATGAAGAATCACTGTAAATGATGAAGACAACGCTGAGGCATGTTTATTTTGCAGAGTTGCACAATCACATTACACGGTATTAAACAGTTGGAAAGTCATCGGTCTAAATTTATCAAATTGGAAAGTGATTAAGTTGAAAAACTTCTGAAAAATCTCATTTTTTCTTTATCAGGCCACAAACTCCTAATAATTTAAATGAAAAACGAACTTGTTTATATCAACAATTTAATAATATTTTTCACTTACTTATAATATTTACTATTTCTGTTTAGTAGATTTTTATACTTCAATAATACACAGCCTGATGTCTTTCAGATATTTAAAATGTTTTCACAAAAAACCTCAAGAAAATTAGTTAGAAAACTTATAGTAAAAAAAAAAAAAACTTATTCCTAACATTCTAGAGACCACATTTGCATTAGGTAGCAAATTTCTTTGTGATATTTCTTCATCAATACACATGTTTCTAGTCTTCACATGTGCTATGAAAAATCTCTTTTTATAAGTCTTTTTTAAAAACTTATTAGCATTTTAAACAAAAATAACATATCCAGAAAAGGGTTGCATAACTTTCCCAGCTTTGCTCTTGACAAATTTTTCTCTGAAATATAGTTTTTCTTTTCTTTTATGGAATACTTAGACTTTTATGGAATATTTAGAGTATAATTATCAAAAAGATCAAAATAAAAAAATTTGAATTTGATTAGACCTGTTTGACCAAATGACAGTTTACCTTAAGATATATGCATTAGTAAAGTATAAATGAAAAGAAAATTTTTAAGAAAACAATTTGGATGAACTGAGCAAATTATATTTTTATCATCAAAATTATATTTACTGTATTTGGAGTATAATTGGAACAGAAACTATTAAAAACATTTGGACCCATTTACACCCCACTGTTCAACTACTTCAAATAACATCTTTAATAACTACGACTAGAAAAACAGAAATTATAAAAAGTTCCAAAGAATTTTGAAATTTCTGAACCCGTGGGACTGACTTTTTTTTTTAAAAAAAAGTGTCCTAGTCATTTATGTTAATACTAGTTGCAGTTGATTTTCAATTTTCAAAATTAAAGCTAAAAAAAAATTATAGTAGGGGTATCTTAATAATTCAGGATTAGGTAATTCAAAATTAGGCCACAGCAGAGATCTTAAAATAGTTAAATTTCAAACCAGGTTTTTGAGATTTGGGGCAAAAATTGTTTAGAAGTAATGTTGAATATTCCCACCCTTAAATCTGATTCACATAAAACTTCAAAATTTTAATTTTCATCATACATACTTTTAAATTTTTAAGTAATTATAATTTTATTTTAAATTTCATCAAAAATACTTTCATCATCTAAGCTCAATTTTCAATGACTACTATAAAAAAAATAAAAGAATAAGACACGAGGAAACCAGTTTTAATTTTTTTTTCAAAATATTATGCCCTATATGCAGAAGTTTTTCAAAGAATTTTCATTGAACCAGTCTGGAAATATTAATCAAAATACAGACTAATGTACATTTCAAAAATTTCTATAACTGTTTTGTTAGTTTTTTGGACTAGAGGAGGTCTTCAAAGTCAACATTTTTAATAACCCAGATACCCAACATTTTGGATGGTCGCTTTATTTCCCCTTTATGGTTATGCTGCTGCAGCAGCATAGTTTTAACTGGGAAAGTAGGAAAAAACTGATTTTAAATCTACAGAATCGGTATGAACTATAAAATAATACTTTTCTAATGTTTCCTTAAATTTCAATGTGCTAAGGTTAGTGCTGAATAAGGGTGGTAAGTTGTTTTTTTAATTTGGTGTGACTTACAAAAGCCAATATCTTATTATAATTCTTTAAAGTTTATTTTATAACCTGAAACAGAATAAAATATTAGTAACAACCTTACCAACAGATATTTTAAAATACCACTTACTTTTAAATGGTTATCCCCAGTTGGTCTATGGCAGTAGTAATTGAAGGTTACATTTGCTATCGATAACTTTATTGTTTCAAAATTCTACTTCAATACTCTTTCAAAATATAACTTACAAATATAAGATACAACTATCACATTCTTTGCTCTACATATACATTCTCTGCTCAATGAACCAAATTACAAAAACTATACTACTTACATGCCAAACTGGTATGAGAAGATGTAGAGTTTAGTACTCTCCTCTGTAGTTGCTCACAATTGTATGCTAACCAAGCCTCTTATGACTTGCATACTTTCCAGTTTATTCATGTAGTTATCTACTCTTAATTGTTGTTATGAGAAATCAATAATATGAAATCAATGACAATAATAACTATTACATTTTTTTTTAAATAAACAAACGACTGATTTTTGTAAATTTATACACAATTAACTTTAAGTGGAAAAGACAAAAACAAACAAGGATAAGAATATATAAAGTATACAAAGGAAAGTATGTAAGGATTCAAAGCAAAGTATACACTTTACTTTGAACTGTGCGTACAGGTGTACACGTGTTTGTGTACTGTGTTCACACAGTTTTAGTGAACAATAGCTGCATATAATTTTGAAAACTATTTGATATATGAGGGTGTAAGGGCAGCAATGATGTATTATCTTCTTTCTGTTTACTAAGAACTAAGAAATCTAGACATAACATTTTCTGGAAGACTCTCATCTAATATAGTTCAAAATTCCCATTTAAGTTTTTACTTTTTTTAAATCTGGAAAAACTAGAAAATGCTACGTTGACAATTCTCATTTACAAAAACTAATTGAACATCATCTGAAAAAAATAAAATAATGTAATTATATAAAAACAAAATAGATCTTACCTCACCACCATGTGTAAATTGCAGACCATAATCTGATAGTCCTTGTTTCAATGGATCAACAGACTGATGATGTGAATGATCAGCCATCAAATACTTATACTGAAAATAATGCTGATGTTGATACTCTATCATATTTTCCTTCATTTTACGTTTTAATGATTTAATTAGAGATTTTTTCTCCTGAATTTCCTTTCTTAAAACATTCAAGTCCTGAAATTGATAAACAAAAATAACTAATTATAAATATTCAACATTTTATTTCTAAACCACAAACATAACAGCGATCAGTTGTAAAATAAAACAGTATTACAATGCTTGAGAACACAAATTTGCATAGTGTAAAGGTAAGCTAAGTTTTTAGAAGTAGAAAATCTGATTCTATCCATATAGCACTTTAGCACCAAGTTTAACTTTTCATTCAGCCCATGGATAGCAAATATGAAAACTTTGGACATTCTTACAGAAAGAGTAATTATCTTACAGAGTCCCAACAAAAAAGTAACTGTCCTTGGAATTAATAAATAATATCGAACATGGACACAGGCAGTATCAGATAATATTTCTACCAAGAAAAATGAAAGATAACAAATAGAAAGAACAAACCCATACAGAAACTGCCTCTGAGCTAGGTAAATAGTTTAGAGAAAATGTTCGCACACATACGGGAAAAAATATGCACGGAAACCAGTATAAAATTTAAGAAAAAAAAATTTTCATAACTTATAGTAATTTTGTTATATAAATGTTCAACATGTTCTTCATTCAAAGTTATAATGGAATCAATATGATTTTTTTTTTCATGTTAGCAGCCACTTTTTTACTCCCTTGTACAAAGTAAAGGAAGTATTGTGATCGTGAAAAATTTCGTTTTTCAGATTTCAACGGAAATATCAATATTGACCATCCCTGAATCCACTTTGATTAGTTTTTTAGCATGACGTCTGTACGTACCTATCTCGCATAACTCAAAAACAATTAGCTGAAGGATGTTGAAATTTTGGATTAGGACTGTTGTAACTGTTGAAGTTTGGAGCCGATTCTTTGGTAATTAAGTCTTAAGTTCTTGTTACTATCAGTATTTTATTATGATTGAAATATTTTTTGAATATATAACACAAACTGTTTTAATATAATTGAAATATAACATGAATTATTTGAATATGATTGATATATAACATTAACTGTTTGAATATAATTGGAATATTTCTCTAAATTAACTGGCATAGAGCTGAACTGCTGAAAAACTGGACTAAGACTGCCCACCCATTGTAGTGAAGAGCTTGCTTATACAATGTTGGTGGAGCAGCTGATTCATCAGGACCCTTGTGAACTGTAAAGAGCCAAGTAATGCCATCAGGAGTAGAGTGCATCCGTAAAGAGCCGAATGAATTCGACCAAAGCCGAAGATCGTTAAATTTAAAATCCTACATTAAATAAAATTAAAGTTCCAACATTTAAACAGGAATAACAAAAAATAAATGTATAAGAGTATTTAAAAATTACACAAGTAATTTAAATACTCCTGAGTCTTAACAGTAACATGTAGTTGTATACCTCCCCTTTTGATTGCAATCGACTGAACCAAGTGTCCAAAAAAAGACCAAAATCCAAAAAAATTGCATTTCAGACTTTTTCTTAACTGCAGTAAATAAGCCCTCATTGAGAGCTTTTCAATTATGTATCATAAGCGGTACTTATTTTCAACGGTTCCAGAGTTATAGCCAAATAAAATTTTAATTAATGATATATTTGGATCTTACAAGAGAAGGATCTTACAAAGGAACTTATCTCCTTTTTTTTAATTTAAATATATTGATTTATCAACAATTAACCTGTTTGTAAAAAAATGTGTACAATATATAATAATTCAATAATAACAATAAAAAAAAAATATGAAAAACATCTAAAGTTATTGATGAAATAAAATTTTATGTACTTTTCATTTAAAAAAAAATGTTGTTTAATATGTAATTTAATAGGTGTACAATGAGGTCATGTAGTGTCCACATCAGAATTTTTTATGATTGCACCACTGATATGGTTTATTTTCACTTCAATACTTCATTTGAGTAGACCACTGAGCAAGGATTATTTCTGTAACTTTTTCTTTTAAATAACCCCAAAGAAAAAAATTGTGAGAGACAGATCTGGCAGTTTAGACAGAACTGGCAGCTGAACTGTGGTGATCAATCCACTGGAAAGCCACTGAGTGGTTATCACAGTTCAGGTGGCAAACTAAATTGCCAGGGAAAACAGGCACCAACTGACTGACAATGAAGCACAACAGTACCCTTTTTAAAAAAAGTGCAATCCTGTCAACTGATCCAGTTGTCAGCCTATTCGTTTAATCAACCACACAATGAAAAACCCAGAGTATGTCCTTGATCTTCGGATCCAAGACGTCGTGCAGTTGACCAAAAACCAAAGCGGCTTTGTCTGGGGGAGCAGGTCGATCAATGCAATTTATGCCACATGTATGCGCTTATTGAAAAACATCTTGAGAAGTAGAATCCAATGCACCTAGCTTTCCTTGACTTAGAGAAAGTTTTTAACCAAGTGCTGCACCACCTTAATTGGCTAGCGCTGCAACTGCACTGCATTCCTGAGAAACTCGTCAAGGTTGTGCAGTTGCACTTTTAGCAGCGCTATGAAATCAGTTATAATCTGCTGATAACATTCAGATATTTCTGTGAAAAATATTGGACCTGCTATTCTCTTCTAAGAAATCACACATCATCAAACTTTGATCTTTTCTGAATGTAAAGCAATCTTGTAGGGAAAATATGAGGGTTCTCTGCACTCCAATATCAGTTCTTCTATGGATGTTTACATAACCACTTAGATGAAATCATCCCTCATCACTAAAGAAAATATTATCCAGCATCTGAATACTCCTACAAACAAATCGCATAAACTATTTGCAATAACTAAATCTTTTTCTACGACCAAGTTCTCACAATTCCTGCACAACATAACTGTGGCACAGATGTAATTTTAATCTCTTTGTGGATTTGCGGACACTCCCGTATGACAATCCAATCTGCTGAGATAACCTGCTTATTCACTTTCAAGTTGATCATTTTAAAGGAACTACAGACATGTTCTAAAGAGTTATCATTTAAACTGTTGGTCGACTAGAACATTTTTTTTTTGTTTGTCTACACAACTGGTCTCTCTAAAACGAGTGATTACACGTGAAATTGTTGACTTATTGGGTATGTCTAATTGAGGAACAGTTATAGCAAAGTCTTACTGACACTTTAAAAATGACGCGATTTTAAATAAATATATGGATATTAAAATAATATAAAATATATAAAAATAAATGCTCAGTGTGACTGCATAACACATGTGAGTCTTATAGCACATCTACCACAGACACAATAAGGGAGAATTCACTTGATTGTTGCATATACTTTATTAAAATAAAGTTAACAATACCAACCAAAAAAAAAAACAATTTCCTACTTCAAGAGATTAATGAATTCAGGGTCACGTAAGTTTTTGCTCACCCGGTAGTTCTGTTTTAATTTAATATATTTGAATACTAAAATAACAATCACTTTGATCACATCGGCTTAATCACAGCTGTTGGGTTGTATCTGTCTTTCTTCATTCAATATCTAGCCTCTTATTTCTCATTAAAATGTAATACTCCTTTCTGCAGATTTCTTTAACCATTGCTGCAAGTGTTTTATATGCAATGAAAAATAAAGGCTTGCAAAGCCGAATGCGCTCCAAAGTCGCTGTACTGATTTAAAAATTACTAAAAAATTGTACAGCACAGCTGCTATTCTTATATAACTTACCTCGTTCAAAGTAATATTATTCTTTTCCAGTTCTGCAACACAATCTTCTAAATAATCTTTGCAGTATGATAAGTAGCTAATAGATAATTGCGCTAACCGAAATAACTTAATAAAATTATTATCATATATTTTCATATTATCATTATTACAATAAAAATCATTCTGTAAGTTACAATTAACGATATCATTTAAGTGAGAATCCAACAGGCCAACATCCTGCTCCTTAATCAGCCGATCTACATCTAGTTCTTCTGAAACAAAACAAAATAAATACAGATACTTTTAGTAAAGTAAAACAGAACATAATAGATCTACAAAAATTATCATTATAAATGTTACATAATTTAATAGTTGAAACATTTAAGTTGACCAAGGTGGCAAACTACCACTGATCATATGCATTTCCACGACGTTTTCATATTCAATCTTCATTCCTTTCCTTTTAGGTAATTACACAAGGATAATTGTGTCAGCAGTAATATTAGCATTATAATTTGTTACATTATAATTTATTGTTTCTATTTCAATCATTCTTGTGCTTTTATGTAGAGCAATTAAGATACAAAACAAAAGTAAAGGGGTCATTATGAGATTCAAACATCACCAATCTTCCATGTGATCCAGCTTACTGTTGATAAGCATCGATCACATACTCTGTCAAAATTGCACTTCAATCTATGCCGATCAAAGCATATACAAAAAGGGTGGATAAAGTAGTCTATATAAAAGCTGGCTGGATCCAAGCCCCTCCACGCACCACATCAACCTGTTTACTGTCAGGGACCTGTATTCATCCACAAACCCAGCAGAAACTGAGATGCACCATGCCACCTCTGAGAACAGAAAGATGTGCCAATACCCAAAACCATAGTTTATTTCTTAAATGTAAATACCAACCGTAGCACACCAGCATACAAGTAGTCTCATAAAACCAGAGCAAAGATGCAAACACTGCAATAGACTATAGACCCACGCCTAACCAAACTACATTGATGCCAAATTCATCCAGCAAATTGATATAACTGATGCCAGAAAAAGAAGCCAGCTGAAGGCAGAAACAAGTGACACAGCATCACAGCATAAAAAGCAGAAAACTACACCGATAATCACCAAATAAAGCAGGTAGTTCAGGTACAAAAACATAAAAAAACAACGATAAATAGCCAGCTGAGTCACATGTAACTCATCACAACCCAATGCCATCGCCTACAAAAAGAAGTCCACCCCTCAATAACAAAACACAGAAAGTATTCAACATCCCTAAAGACACTTTTCCAACAAAGATGCATGTTACTGAACCGCAATCCAATTAAAATCCTACCAAAGCAAGCTAAAACGAAGCATATGTGTCCAACCAGTACCCTAAACAATGTCATAAACAACACACTACAAATGCTACACTTTGATCTTAGCCAACAGGCCTTAGGCCTCTTGGCTATTCTAACAGGCCTGTTTTTTACCTTTTAATTCTTAGGTACTAGTAGTACTTATATGTTACCAAATGTCCTACATTAAAAAAAAAAAAAATGGTCGCCCAATGATAAAATTTTGAAAATGTCTCATTTTTGGGGCCCAAAAACCACATGTGAGACAGGTGACAAAAATCTGAAATGTTTACAGCAGTAAGTACGTTTCATGTACTTAAAAACCATATAAAATTTATTTTGTTACTAAAGGGTTGACGAGTAATGAAGCCATCGAAACCACTAAAAACACCATTCCTTTTAACTGTGAACAATGTATCCAAAACATACACAGCACTATTTCAGATAATAATGTAGGCTACTACACAAAATATTTTGATATGTCTATAATGAGATAGCATATATTCTAGATAGTTTGTTACTTAAAGAATGACTCACACACGCAAACTCATGTTTAAACACGAAAGTGAATAGACATGCATGGACATGAATGTTTGCGTAGTCCTGAATGTAAACATTGTAGAAGGCTGTTACCGTTTTGATTTCAATGTGATATGTTGTATTGTTACTAGCGTTAATACTGTAGTTAAGTAATGTACACTTGTTATAAAGGAATTTTATTAGCAGTGAACTTCTCTTTCATGCAATATCTTTTATTTTTAATTTTATTAATTACAGAAATTTTTATTTTAGGTATAGAGAAACTATGATAAGACAAAGTGAGGTGCAATAGGTAGTTTTATAATTTATACTAACTGTATTGTTATTGTAAGAATCCTTTCATTTTATAAAAACGGATTATGGAGTGTTAATTGACATTCACACTGAAACAACAAGTAACAATTGACTTACAGAATATGTCATTGACTTGAACAGAAAATAACATTGATATCTTTAAGAAGTGGATGTACTGAAACAAAGAATATCTGTACCTTTCAAAAAACTGAATATTTAGATAAATATTTTCATATTAATGGGAAAAGTTAATTTGACCCATTTACCTATCACACTAAACTGGTTAAGAAATTTCTTTGGAAAATATCTTTTAGACTTTCAACAAGCAATCCAAATTTAAAATTAATTCCAGGCAGAGCACTGCATACAAAATGCTTAAACAAAATACAAAAACCACAAAATGATACAGGAAGCGAAACAGAATGTCAAGATATATTTGAACCTCAATGTGTTAATGTCAAGTCTGTGAATAAAGCTTATTCAGCACTTGGCATTTCCCTTGTTAAAATTATAAAATTATCAAGCGGCGCAAAGGAACCAATTTTAAAAAATAAAGTTACAAAAATAGCAGTCAGTTACCAGCAAATTAAATGACTCCTTTGATTTAAATATTTCTACAGAAGAAACCAGTTTAGTACCAAATTATGTTGATTTAGGTAGGGAATATGAAGAATTAATCATTAAATTAAACATAAAATGAAAACAGTTACATCAACCCAGGAAAAAATTAATATTTTAAGTTTATTATCAAGCAGCTAGAGCATTCAAAAACTTCAAAATGAGTTTAGAGTTAGTCAGTATTTAGTCCGTCAATCCAAACAAAAAGTGGAATTTTGCCACAAATCGGCAAAAAGAAACCCAGTCACGTAATTGATGAAAATTTTATTTAATATGTCCAAGATTTTTACCAGAATGATGAGGACAGCCAAATGATGCCATGCAAAAAGGATTATGTATCTGTAAGACAAGCTGATGGGAAGAAAATTAATATTCAAAAAAGGCTTATCTTATGTAACTTAAAGAATTGTACATAGCCTACAAAGAAAAACATAATTTAAAAAATTGTTTTTTTCAAAATTTGCTGATTTTTTGTGTTCTGGCTGCTGGGACAGGTTCTCTCTCTCTCTCTCTCTCTATATATATATATATATATATATATATATATATATATATATGTGTGTGTGTGTGTGTGTGTGTGTGTGTGTGTGTGTGTGTGTGTGTGTGTATCACCCACCAAAATGTAAAACTCATGTTATCTGCTCTAAAAATGAAATTTGCCTTCAGAGCTTTTTCTGTCAACTACTGGAAGAGGACAAAACATTGCACCAAACGTGAATGAGGACTTATCAGTTCTACCCAATAAAAAAAAAAAATGGCAGGAGCATTAAGTTATGCTAAGTTTGTTATCAAAAAGTACAAGATTTATTCATAACTTCCAGTAGCAGGAGTAAAATAAGGTAAAAGTGAATTTAACAACTTTGCAATGTATTTGAATTGTTTATCAATTTATTCATTGTAATGAGTTTAGTTGTAATTTTTATAATCTGAAAAAGAATACATAACATCAGTATTTTTGGATAGTTTTTTATGGTTAGAAGGAATAGTGTTTTTAGCGGTTTTGTTGGATTCATTACTTGTCAACCATAGAGTAACAAAATAAATTTTATATGGTTTTAAAGTACATAAAAAGTACTTACTGCTATAAACATTTCAGATTTTTGCCACCTGTCCCACATGTGGTTTATGGGCCCCAAAAATAAGATATTTTCAAAATCTTACGATTTGGCGGACATTTTTTTTAATGACGAACACTAACAGTCCAATTTTTTTTTATAAGTACTACTAGTTCCTAAGAGTTAAAAGGTAAAAATCAGGCCTGTTATCCTATGCCCTTCATTATTTATTTTGGACCCAAAATTTGAAAAAAAACAACAATTTGTAAATATAACTTCAGTAGACATTACAAGATTTGGTTATGTAACAAAATGAATTTTGAGTACACTAAGATGTAGTTCCATTTTTACTCTTTCCAAAATGCCCTTTTTGACCCTCTGTACAATGTAAAATAAAAATGCTACAGCTAATGGAAAAAGTGACAAAAATGGTTGTTTTTACCAGTTGGCAAGTAGAAAATACTATATTAGTCAAGAAAAGATTTTTTTGGCCACTATAAGTTAGGTAGTTATCATATAACAAATATCATCAAAATCAAAAATAGTGATGTACTGATCATTTTTTAATTAAAACGGAATACCCTAAACTTAAGATGTCATCAATGTTTTTTTTTACAGTTCCCAAGGACATATTTATTGCTTCTGCAATTTGCTGACAAGTTATCCGTCGATTATCAAGGATCAGTTCTTCCACTCGCTGAATCTTCATGGGAATGACTAAAGTAGGCTCTGAACCACCTCAATCGAGATCAACACTCACTGATGTACAGCCTTCTTTAAAATGTTTGCACCACTCAAATGTTTTACTGCGACTAAGAGTCTCATCATCGTACTGTGCAAGGAGTTGAGAATAAATCTCACTAGGTTTTATACCTTCATTCACGAGAAATTTCATTACAATGTGCTGTTCCACATATCCATTCACTATATTGGACGCCATGTTCTTTACAATCGACTGTTGTTGTTGTTGGAACATTGCTTCACACTTGTCCCTTATATGTACAACCAACAGAATGCACAGGAATCTCCATTTACACTCTAGTTAAACAAAAGTTATAGTTTATGAACATTCCTCATATATTTCATGTACTTTATTCTAATAGAAATGCCAAACAAGTGACCAATTTAATATTAAGGCTAATTAGAGAGGTTGCAAGTGAAGTATGTTAGGTTACATTTGCTAATATTTTCCCAAGTTCAGAAACTCATTTAATTCTATTTTTGTTATTTAATCAAGTTAACGATTCATTTATTCAATCTATCAATAACTGAGATCAAACAATACAAATCTCAATGAAGTGCATTTAATTATGTGTAATAAACATTCAATAAGGATTATACAAAGAAAAAACAAGGAAAAAACAAGAATATTGAATACAAATTCAAAACATTACCCTCACTGCTACAGTTATATATATAATTTTTTGATTAATTTTAAAATTTTTACACGTCAGAAACAACAATAAAGTGACAATTTTTTTTTTACAGTTGATGAGAACAACATATGCCAAGTTTATTGACTTTTGAACATCAGTCATCTTTCTAAATATTTGCCAAGGTTTGAAGCGTGTGGTGTACAGTTTGGCTAATGTTTAGACTGTTATTACATTTAGACAGAATAGATTAGAAGGTAACATTTTTATTCTTTCCTAAATAAAACTGAATATAAAATTGTTTTTAATGTTATGAAAAAGAATTTTGCACTTATAGTAAATCAAATCCGAGACCTTCCTGAAAGATAAGAGGGTCAATCCATTTGAAGTGTTCCAAAAAATCATAAGTTGATTGCTTGACCAATTAAAAAAAAATTGAAACTTACAAACTTGTTTCCTTCATGTTTTAGGACTTTAAAACTATTTTTTTTTTTTAAATTTTTTATTTAAGCAGTTTACCTGTGGCGGCCATTTTTGTTAAGGTGCACACACCTATTTTTGTGATTGTAAGGGTTTACGGAAAAATCATAACTAAAAAACTATTGGTTTATCCTGGAAGGATGAAACAAAAAGCAATTTAATCACATTTTCTCAAGGTAAAAGATTGGTCTAGTGGTTAAATTACCTATCTCTCTTCTTTCTACAACAAAATTACCAATATAGTTGAACAAGAAAAACAGTGAATTTCACTTTTGGTAATTTTTTTCAAGAGGCAGGGATGACATATATAGTTTGAATTATTTTTTTATATGTAGGAATATGTTAGTAGTTTCACCATAGATAATATTAATGATGATACATGTATGCCTAAATAATTATGAATTTTTGAATACTAATTTTTTTTTTTTTAATTCAAATTTTGGCTTCAAATAATCGGGCTGGTGACAAAAATCTCAAATTCGACAACTTGCAGCGTTTTTGTAGATGTTTATGGTAAATAAAAAGGTTTCTTGTGTATTGAAATAATAAAAAAGTTATAACCTCTCAAAAATCATGAAAAACCTGTTAAAAACCACTTTGACTCTAAATAAGTGTCCAAGGGGTTTATTTTTCTTTTTTGCACTTCATATTTTTTACATAATATTTATATTTAGCCCCTATGTTGTTAAAAGTCGGTGTTTTCAATATTTTTAAAATAGTTTTTTTTAAATTATTGATAGGTTGTAATTTAATGATAACTTAACCAATACCACTAACCAAAGACAATTTTGATTCAAAAATGCTTGTAAAATTTATCTAAACTGAGATTTCAATGAGTAGCCTACATCTTTTTGCAAGAATTCATTTAAATTTTTATACTATTTTATTTTTGTAAACACTATTGAAGAAAAAATAAATTGTAGCAAGATTTTAATTATTCTTCCCTGAATTTGCCTGTTTCATAGCAATGAAAGTTTATTATTTAGTGTGGTTAAACAATAGCTGTGATATCTATTCTGATAATTCTCTTGAAATTGTGCGAGAATGACCCATCACTGTAGTTAGTTCAAGTGATGTCAAATTTTTCAGGACTTTACAGATAGATACCCACATTTGTCTTGAGACTTTTGAAATGATGAGCGTGGTAGAGCTGAGTGAAAAAAATGAACCTGCACATTGTCATTTCTGCTGAGAAAAAATATTTTAAAACTGTTAACACAAAGAGACTTTCCAGGAACTAAATTTAAATTTGGAAAAATGTGTTCTCGAAGGGCTTGCACTAACTAACGTTATTTGTCTTAAAATTTTTCTTAACTGTTGAGTTCTCAAAAGGTCACAACAGAACTGTCCATACAGATGACTGAATTTTGACAAAAAAAATTTTTCATGATATTTACAAACACTAGTGAGATCTGAATTAACACGTAAAAAATGGGTGGATCCTTTTTGGAATTTCCCCCTCCCAAAAAAAAAAACACTTAGTTAACCAATCGGCCAAAAATCGATGTATTTTTATTATCTAATAAGAATTACATGGGAATATGCATGTTTCAAAATAAAAAATAAAAATTGATAAACAAAATGTGTTGAAAGAAAAACTTGTTATAGGAGAAATAACCTAAAAACCAAATATAACCATTTATATACCATTTGTTATAGGGGAAATAACCCAATAATCAGATATAACCATTTATATTACCATTCTTATAACTATTTATATTTATTTATTTTATAAATATAATCTTTTTTTTTATATATACTATCTTTTTACACCAGGTTAACCGGTAACTTTATAAATATAATCTAACCAAACTTAACCTTTTCTTTCTTTTTCCTGTTTAGTCTCCGGTAACTACCGTTTAGATAATACTTCAGAGGATGAATGAGGATGATATGTATGAGTGTAAATGAAGTGTAGTCTTGTACATTCTGTTCTACTATTCCTGAGATGTGTGGTTAATTGAAACCCAACCACTAAAGAACACCGGTATCCACGATCTAGTATTCAAGTCCGTGTAAAAATAACTGGCTTTACTAGGACTTGAACGCTGTAACTCTCGACTACCAAATCAGCTGATTTGAGAAGACGCGTTAACCACTAGACCAACCCGGTGGATTAACCAAACTTAACCTACGCTCGCTTCACTCGCTAACTAATTAACAGTAACATTTTACTGTTAATTAGTTACTAATTACTAATTAACAGTAATGTTTTGAATATTTATATAATAATTTCATTAATTATTACAATTATTTAAATAATCAAAACATTACTGTTACTTAGTCGAAGTTAGTGATCAAAGCAAGTGTAGGTTAAGTTTGATAGATTATACGAGTATTTATAATTTATATCTAAAATTATAAGCAATAGTGCTTATATTTTTAAAACATAAAATATCTTAATATGGAGAATGTTTAAAATGACTGGTATAAAAGAGAATGATAGTGAGTTACCAGGTTGTTGGGTATTTTTCCAAGCTGGTTACTGTTAACAGTAATACTTCCTGCTATTTTAAACTTGCATATTCCCACCTAATTCTTATTAAAAACACATTGATATTTGGTCAATTGGTTAAAAATTTAAGTGTTTTTTTGGGGGGGAATCCCAAAAAAGATCCAAATGAGTTGTTGGTTTCATCTCTAAATTCACAAATTTTAATGAGTTCTTTTGGCGCTGTACCATACACTGTTTTATGACACTCTTGATTCACAAAAATTCCTATGGTACATTGTCTTTCCACTGTTTTATGTGAACTTACTTGAAAATACTGTAAAAATTTAACAGATTTTAAAATCTGCAAATATAATTAATATAAATAAGATTTATTTATTTAATAAACACTTCCAAACACATGATGAAATTTGAGACATTCTATAAAGCTGTGAACAGGTCACTCACTAATGTCAGACTGACCAGTCTGTAGCTGCAAAGCTAAATGATGTAACAAGGATAAATGAGCATGTTGGAACATATATTTTCCTGACGAATAGAACTTTTTTTTCTTTCTTTTTTGGGGGCAAAAAACGCCTGCATGTTATCATTGCCTGGAATTTTTTTTAATAAAAAATAAAAGAAAATAAAGCTAATCTAAAGGATGAATAAAACTTACAACTAATATCACAGATAAAATCTAAAATAAAACCAAAAGTGAATAAAATTTAACAAAGTCCGAGATGGGTGTAAAGGGCCCATTCTCGGATAACAAAAAGACTAAAAAGAAAACTAAAAACCATAAAAGATCTAACATAAAAAAAATGCACAACAATATTAAATTTTTTGTATTAGCCCAGTACTACGCAGAAATAGAAACATCCGGTTTAAAATTTCATTATCATTGTACAAGACACCACGAATGTTTCTGGATAGATTAAATTTACGATGCAATGCCGCATAACGTATGCAATCTATGAGTATGAGGTGCACAGTCATGCGACAGTTGCATCGTGTGCATAGGGATGCGTGTCCTCCTGACATTAGGTACTCGTGTGTGACCCTCGTATGTCCCATCCGCAATCGACAGAGGACTACCTCCTCACACCAGGTTTTTCTGCATGAGGAGTCCCATGGCAATCTTTAATCTGCTGGAGTTTATTATCAACAGTAGCCGTCCAGTCACCTTGCCACTTTGCTCTTAGTGATTGTTTTATATAATTAATAAAATCAGAAGTAGCAACTTGGGTGGTGAAAGGAGGCTGATTACATGATTCTTTGGCAGCGTAATCTGCATGTTCATTACCTGGAATCCTTACATGGCTAGGGACCCAGCAAAAACTTACTTCTGTGTTGCGATTTTTCAACTCAGCAATTGCGTTGTAAATTTCAATGACGATAGGATGTTTGGAATAAAAGTTTTTTAAGACTTGGAGAGTACAAGAGTCACTGCAAATAAGAATGTTTCTATATTTAGGGTTAATGATATTTAGAGCCTTATTTATAGTGTATAATTCAGCTGTAAACACATTCGTAATACCGGGTACACCAAACATATAAGTTCTTTCATTGACAACAAACGCACAACCAACAGTATCGTTTTGTTTTGATCCATCAGTGTATACCACCGCGTCTGGGTTCATCTTGGGGAGAACACACAGAAACATTTACTGGAAGAGAGTAGGTAGTGTTGATTGTTTATTGTATGTCGTAAGGTCAAAAATAAGATTTATTCCCCACAGAGGATATTAGCATGGATACGATGGAAAAAATGACCGGGTGTCAATATATGCTGCCGCAGATGTCGGGACACCTATAGGTGCACTACATTGTGGACGGTCCTTGTACTTTCCTGCATTAGGATTTCTAAGGACTGAGTCAAAAGCTGGGTGATTTGGCTGTCCTTTGAGACAAGCAAAATAAGATAATAAAGGCTGGTCTCATCTATCCCGAAGTGATGGTTCACCACAGTCTACAAGTAAGCTCACGACAGGGCTTGACTTAAACGCACGTGTGGCAAGCCAAAGGAAAGCATGATGTACACTTTCCAGCATTTTAAGTATGGTTTGATGAGCTGAAGAGTAGGCGACACAACCATAATCTAAACCGGAATTAACAAAGGAATAGTAAAAATGTATCATACATGACCGATCGGCTTCCCAATTGGTGTTACTGAGGACTCGCATTATATCTAAAAGTTTGGAACATTTTGTTTTTAATTCTTTTATATGTTTGACCCAGGTAAGATAGCTATCAAAAAATAACCCTAAACACTTGATGTAGGGAGAGATGGCAATAAGCTCTCCATTCAGAAAAACTTGCGGAATAGAAGGGTTTCGTAGCCGATAAAAGACTACACGATTCGAAATGACTTAAAATGCTTGTTATAACATGAACACTGTAGTTGAATGGATTAAACAAGTCTATTTAAACTACAGTAATAAGTATAAAAATATTAAAGTGCCAAGACGACAAGAAACACTCTTGGAGCACTAATTTGGTGGGTCAAAATGGTGTCGCTTTTAACAGATTTTTCATTTTTTTGGAGAGGTTATAACTTTTTTATTAGTACAATACATAAGAAATTTTTTTATTTGCCACAAACATCTACAAAAACACTGCAAATTGAGCAAATTTGAGATTTTTATCACCAGCCCCATCAGAGTTATTTGAAGCCAAAATTTGAATCTTTAAAAAAAAACTAGTTTTCAAAAATTCATAAACATTCAGGGCTACGTATATCATCATTTATATTATTTATGGTAAAACTACTAACATGTACCTACATATTAAAAAATAATTCAAACTGTGTATGCCATCCCTGCCTCTGAAAAAAAAATACTTAAAGTGATATTTCACCATTTCTCATGTTCAACTTTGTTGGTAATTTTGTCATAGAAAGAAGAAAGATAAAGAGAAGAGAGGTAAATAAACCAATGAACAGATTACTATTTGTTTCATCCCTCCAGGACCAATATTAATTTTTTTCTGTAACCCTTACAATCACAAAAATAGGTGTGCACACTGTAACAAAAATGGCCGCCACAGGTAAACTGCTTAAATAAAAAATTTAAAAAGAATAATTTTAAGTTCCTGAGACATGTAATGGGTAAGTTTCAATTTTTTTTTATTGTTCAAGCAACCACCCTTGGGTCACTTCAAATAAATTGACTCAAGACTGAAAATGAACTCAACATTAGCGAATGAAAATTCAATGTGATGACTACTAACATCAGCATCAAGCCAATTGGTATATTGTGGCCTAGAATTTCAGTCCATCAACAATAAATCAGTATAATTCAAACAGTACCAATATTTCACTTTATTATATTACCATATGATTGACTAGCGCAAATCTAAAATCTAATCCCACATTATTTTCTAATTATCTCCTTGACACAGTGGTCACCAAATTTGAATCGATTCACAAATGGTCTTCTGTGTAAGAAGTAAAAATTGAGGGATATTTAATGGATTCTGGACACAATTATATTAAACATTTACAAACAAAAACCTGAAAACGAATACATCATACATGTATGGCGACAATGTTTGTGGCAAAAGATACAAATGTTTTTTGCCAGATAACTAAATCTCATTCCACAATATGGCTTGTAGTAGAAAACGAAATCCAAGGTAAACAAATACTTTAAGAAAACTGTAAGATTGAGATAATTTACATATCTCATCATTAATAATAAATAAATCTTTTATTCTGATCAGTACATAAAAATACAGAAATAGATCACCTATAATGTAATAGGATGGTTACCCTGTTGTTTCTATAATAAACAAAATAAATGTTGGAAAACTAAACAGCCCACTAGTCAAAATTAAAATAAAACGATAAAAATTTGCTATGAAAAGAGAGTAACTTACCTATTTTTTTCCAATCAACTTTACCCCTGAATAATGAAAAACTGAAGCCGGTGTCTTTATGTATTTTTCTATTCTTAATTGGTACATAATTTTGAACGGAAGGCATCATGCCTGTAAACAAATAATTACAACGAACTCTGGCGACTTAACAACAAAATTTATATCACGGCAGTACAGCTGTTTATTGAAGTAATATTTTTTAGAATGTAATACCAACGTTAATTATTTTTAAAACAATAAAAGATTACTCCGCAAATACGATACATTTAAATGTATAGGAAAATATAAACAATAGCCAGTTCAAAAAACACAACTTCGTTAATTTAATAGAAATTATGTTATACTCTAAATAATTGTCATCGTACTCTTCAACGAACCATAACAGATTGTTAAAAACAATCTTTCACAATATTCTAATTTTATCTTAATTCAGTTTATTTTAAAAGAGAGTAGTTTTAATTGAGTAGTTTTTTGAGCTAAGTTTTTTGTAATTTTATAATTTTTAAATAGTGAAGAATATAAAAATTAACCGCAAAACTGATTGAAAATAGATTCCATTCGCTAAAAATCTGTTACCAATTCCACTGATGAAAGAGTTACTCTGTACCTAAAAACAGATTCTGCCAAAAGAAATTTCTCTATATTATAAAAGAAAATTATTATATTTAAAAAAAAAGTATTATCCTTTGAGTTTCATAACAGAAGTTATTTAAATGTATTCCGTAACATGTTCCGTACGATTGTTTGATATTAACAGAATTAATTGTAAACGGTTCTTACCCTCTGAGTAAAGAGGTAAGCAGCTACAAAACGACGGCTCTTGTCCCCGTCGTCAAGAACGCACAGTTTTTACAGAGTGCTCTATTGGTGTCTATATCAATCTTTTGTAGCTACACCGTTTACTATACTATGCTGTACACTACATGAAGTATTTATTTATCTTTCCCGTTCTAGACTCCGGTAACAAGAACCGTGGTTAGAGGCAATAAAACTTTTTTGATATATTTTCTTATTATTTTTTCCAAAAAAAAATATGACATATTCTCGTAAAAACTATTTGTTATACAATACTTTTATCGATAAACAAAAATTCGTCATTAGCTTTCATTAGTAATCATCATTAGTATTATTATTATTTTTTTTGACAACACACTTTTATTAAAAATAAACCGGTAAATACATTTAAAGCGTCTTTAAGATAAGAAGCGAAATAAAATAAAGTTATATAAAAAGAAACAATAAAAACGCAGTAAAAAATAACAGTTTTTCATTAATTTTTAAATTACCGACTTTCTTCGTATTTGTTTTTCAAATTCATAGAACATGAATTTAATTTATTTTTAGTTTTTCTTATAAAGTTCTTTTTTTAGCCTCCTAGACCACCGTCAGGTATTGTTGTCAGAGAATGAGATGGAATGGTAATTTTGTATCGTGTGAAAAAATGCCATTCCTGACCGAGATTCGAACTCTGGATGAAAGGCTGAGACCGCTACCACTCGCGCCACGAACATTCGCTAAGTCTTATTTAAAACAGATAAATCCCAACAAAAGTACTATTGTAAGAAAAAAATTTACTTAAAAGAAAAGGAAGGCGACGTTTTAATAACAAAATAATAAAATGGCATTCTGACTAAGGCAAGAACAAGGATGAGAGATGTCTTTTCCCAAAGTTTATATATATATATATATATATATATACATATACATATATATATATATATATATATAAATTCTGAACTGACGGTGGTTTTATTTTGGGATCTGGGGTTGTGAAACGCGAAGATATGTGGAAATTTTCCAGAAATCAAATCATGGTACCCATTACAATAGTTAGCTTTGTTATGAAATCTACCTAAAACATTAGATTGTCCAAAAATATAATGAAATAAACTATTTTGTAATTTAGTGGGTTTTACCCATTTACAACCCCCTCAAAATTGCATGATTCATTCGGTTTGAAAAATAGATATTTTACGTAAAAATAAAAACAATAAATTATTTTTAATTATTAAAGATCTTTTACTGATTTTAAATAAAAGTCCATTTAAAACCATGACCTCGTTTATATTAGATTATACATCGGACCTTTAATTATTAAATACCACGTCATTATTTGCAAGTCATTTAAAAATTAAGTGATGCGTTGATATTAAAGTGCAAGCTGATCTATCCTATTCGTATTGCATTATAATATAATATTAAATTTAATATTAAATTTTATGTTAAATTTAAATACGTATATTATTCATATTTTTTTTATAAATTTCGTTTTTATAGGATAGGCATTTTTAATGTTATTACGGTCTATTAAATAAAATGTTTTATCTCTTTAATTTTTAAATAGCAAATGTAATAATATCTTTTATTACTTTAGACCGGAACGCTGGTTTATAATTCTATTTTGTAATATGTCGACATTAGAAAATAAACAACAAATATATATATATATATATATGTGTGTATGTAAGTAACCTTTTACTTCAGGGCTATTATCTTTTTTTCTATTTAGCCTCTGGAACTACCGTATACCTCAGAGAATGAATGAAGATGATATGTATGAATGTAAATGAAGTATAGTTTTGTACAGTCTCAGGTCAACAATTCTTGAAATGTGCGGTTAATTGAATCCCAACCATCAAAGAACAATGGTATCCACTATCTAGTTTTCAAATCCGTAAAAACGTTATTCTTGCCTTTGCTAGGATTTGAATCTTAGAACTCTCGACTTCGAAATCATCTGAATTATTGTAATCGCGAAAAATTTCAGATTTCAACGTAAATATCCATTTTGACCATCCTTAAATCCATTTTGACTAGTTTTGGCGTGATGTCTGTACGTACATATGTACATCGCATAACTCAAAAACGATTAGCCGTAGGATGTTGAAATTTCATATTTAGGACTGTTGTAAGATCCAGTTGTGCACCTCCTAGTTTGAGTGCAATCGACTGAACCAAAAGTGTCCAAAAAAGCCCAAAATCCAAAAAAAATTGAATTTTGGATTTTTTCTTAGCTGCAGTAATAAGCTCTCATTGAGATATTTTCAACGATATATCATAAGTGGTACTTATTTTCATTGGTTTCAGAGTTATACCCAATGAATTTATAATTAATGAAATATTTGGATCTTACAAGGAGAAGGCACATCGGTTCGAACCTGACTTCATTTCCCATTTTTTTTAACTTTGTTTTTTTTAATGTATTGATTTATTAATAATTATTCACCTCTGATTGTAAAAAAAAGTTTTACAATAAATAATAATTCAATAACAATAAAAAAAAAAAATTAGAAGTTATTAGTGAAATAAAATTTGATGTACTTTTAAAAATGTATATATGTAATTTAATAGGCATACAAGCAAGTCATGTGGTACCCACATCAGATTTTTTTTTAATTTATGCTTATTTCTATAAATTACAGGTTTAAAAAATTATTCCAGAAACATTTCATAAAATTTATCAATCAATTATAAAAATAACAGTAATATAATGCTTCTCTTTTTAAACTGTGTGAAAATTCTGCGAACTTTAGAAATATATTTTCAGTAATTGTTATTGGTTAATATTCAATATTAAATGACAGTTTTTTCATCAGATACTTATAAAAAATAATTTTGATTTCGTTAAATTATATTAAAGAATTCTTGTGTAAAATACTGCTTACGTTACAAAAATATTTAGATCATATTTACCATTAACTTCACAATACATGTTAAAAGTGATTTGCTTCACATATAGCTTGTTAGAAGTTTCATTTCATTTGCAGCCACTTTTCATTATATTTATTCACTCGGTTTGAAATTTTACTTTCATGTTACTTTAGAATAAGTAATGTTTTGAAGAAATAAACTAATATCCCTAAAGATCTAGAGGTTTTAATAAACAGGTTTTTTAAGATAAAGTGATGACCAAAACTTCTTACATTTCATTAAAAATATGAAGTTTAAGTGTAATAAACTGCGGGACTAAGACAAAACAAACTTCTTTTTTTTTAATGCTTTTATTTAGTCGCATCAACAATTACAGTCATTAGCAACTAAAGTTAGTAACACCACCAGGTAGTGTTACATAAAACAACAAAAACCACAAACAACAAAAATAAACATAGACATGTAACAAAAACAAATACAAACTAAAATACATAAATCAAACAAAAACCACTAAATTGTATTCTTCATTCCACTGTAGGAGAGGAACCACAACACATGTTTTATACCTTCTTTCCGGTTTAGTAGAAATTTCATATCTGATCCCAGGTCTAAGTTTTGCAAACGGTTCCAAAGATTGAGCAATCAAAGAGCAGATGGTGCACAGACCATTTGACCATGCAATCCTCACAGATCTTCTGAGGAGAGCCAAATAATGAGCATGGATAAGCCTCGTGTGTCTAATCCTTAGCAGAGTTAAGATGACTTGGTCTCTTCTGTTGCTTGGGGAAAGAGGTTTCTCAAGCACATTCTCCCGGATGTTATGTAATGCCATGGGAGGACTCAACAGCCAGAACCTATTCCACTTAGCCCGCAATATTACACGGACTGATCTCATGAAGTCTCTATCACATGTTGATTGTACTCAGAATGCCATTTATTGCAGCTCTCTTGGCTGCTTCATCAGCCTGTTCATTCCCGAGGATGCCACAATGGCCAGTGACCCATACCAGTACCACAGTCTTATTTATCCTTGAAAGGACATCGTGAATAATCTGGACGATGGATTCAGAACGTCTGCAGTTCAAGCTCTCAAGTACACTCCTAGAGACAGTAATTATTAGGAAGCTGTCATCGCTATGGGTTTTGATAACTTACAAGGTGGAGTAAATCGCATAAGCCTCGCAAAAGAACACCGAAGAACAGGCATTAAGCTTATATAATATCTCGGTGTCAGGGAGAACAATAGAACAGTCACATAAAACAAACTTAATCATCTTCAGTTTAAAAAAATAAAGGACTTACTACATAGCAGCAGAAGATTGTATAGCAGACATCTATTTTACATGTATATGGTGATAATTTCATGAAAATTGTAGATTTTTAGTACTTTACATATAATTATTTTGATAGCATAATTCTCATAACCACCTACATGTAACTAAGCCTCCTGACAAAAATAAACTTGGACCAAAACCTAAATCCTATATTTATCAGTAAAAGAATTAACAAAAACAATTTTGTGAACTTTTTCACGGTCTGGATTTTAAATTCGTAAAAAATACTATTGTGGTAAGTATGAAATTTTAATTTTTTTTTGTTCTCTTGAATGAAGTAGCTGTTAACTTCTCAATTTGGAAAAAAACAGAAAATGTGAGTTTTGTAAGCATAGTTTTCACACAGGTTGGAAGAGGTATTTTAGATGTGGGCAAAGGAGATATAATGTTGCTGCTTCAAAATACATAAATGAACTCATCTAACTGTATCTTTCTTTCTTTCTTTAACTGTAGCTGCCAGCAAAAGCCTGTCATCTCACCCCATGGCTTTGTATTTTTGTGTAATACTTATTTACATTTTATATTAGTTTAAGTTCCTTACTGAATTACTTATTTTGTATAGTATATTTTTATTTATATACATTATAATAATAATATTTATCTCATACAAAATATTTAGCCAAGATATTTGTTATTTACAATAACAACTACAACAGTGTGTGAATTAATCTGAACGCAGATGTTATTGAATAAAAAATAACTTAAGAAAAAAAATCATAACTGTACAATTTGTGAATATCTAGTAATTAAAATGTCTTCCTTTATTCTTAACCCCTTACCGGTTATGTATTTTCACTTAAGATTTTATTTTATTTTTTACTTATAAACTTTTTTTGACTCATAAACTTTATTTTAATCATGATTACAATACATAAAATACAATTCATGCAAAACATATTTTATTATGTTTAAAAAAACCTTATTACTTAACCTCGTTGAACATGTTAATGATTAATGATCTTTTCATCTTACCCATAAATATCACTAAATTATACTTTATACTGTAATTGAAATTATTGTCTTTACTACTAAAAGTTTTATTCTATTGCGATTATTTTTAATAGTTTTTTAGTATATGAAATATTTTAAAACACGGAACTACACACAGTCCAACACGCACTCCGTATACTGGTATCTTGAGTCTTTCTGCTTTTTATTGTGTGAACACACTACACATCTTCTTGAAGCATTTGCTCTCTTTCTGTTTTTTAGGTACGTACTCTGGAAAGTGCCTTTCCTTCAACCTCGGAGGATTCTCTTCTGGTTATGGTTTTCCTCTTTTTAGTTTGGCTAAAAAATGTTTTTCAGCAATTGCTTTTACCAAAGCCTTTCTAAATGCAGATGAGCCTGGTGTGTCTAATCCTTAGCCATGTTAAGATGACTTGGTCTCTTCTGTTGCTTGGGGAAAGAGGTTTCTCAAGCACATTCTCCGGGATGTTATGTAATGCCGTGGGAGGACTCAGCAGCCAGAACCTATTCCACTTAGCCTGCAATTTTACACGGACTGATCTCATGAAGTCTCGCTCACATGTTGGAATTAATACTGTCAAATGAATTACATGTTGAAATTAATTAATACTGTCCTCCACATTTTTGCTGCAAAATATGTGCATTGAATATGCACATATTAAGGAGGTGTTTCAATTCCTTTTTGTACCAAATTTTATGCCTTTTTCATTCAAGAGAGTATGCCCCAAGCATTTTATCAATAGATCTATTTTATCAATATCCCCTATATAAACGTTGTAATTATTTGTAACTGTATATATATAATGGATTAAATGAACACAAATTAAAGTTTTATAAGACATTAAAAATATGGTGTACGGACCACGCTTTCAGGTTAGCTCTAGGAGCTAGTAAGGACACTGATTGCTAAACTGTTTCGAGGCTCAATAGCCATTTGTGGCACAGACATTCAGTCTTATGCTTTAGGAAGACCGAATGGGGTGGTGGCAGGAGAAATATCAAGCAAACCAAAACATTAAAAAACTGAACATTACAGAACTTAACAAAATTTAACCTTTCCGTTTTTCCCTCTTCCCTTTTTTCCTTTTCCCCGTCTTCTCTTTCTCACTATTTCCCTTTTTCAATTTTTTGCAAAAATTTATTTTCATGTAACTAATATTTATCCTTAATATGAGCCAAATCAGACCATAAATGCAATTTTTCCAAATAACTCAACCCCAGCGCCATCTGGCGGGTCCATTTTTTGCAGAGGTATTTCTTTCCATATAAATAACACATATTCTGAATACACAGAGTCCAATCATATCATAAATACAATTTTTCAAAATACTCGATCCCAATGCCACCTAGCGGGTCCAAACTAATTCAGAAACCTTCGTGAAAATGGGCTTCGCCACTCATTAACAATAACAAATTTTCATTTTCTTCAAAAATGGTAAGCATTCGTCGACAAAATTGTAATCGCTGGGTGAAATCTTGATCGTTTAACTGCTGCACGACGACTATCTTGTAAGGATGGAAATGCAGGTCTGTATGCAGAATTCGTCTTACCGTACTTGTGCTCATTTGAAGCGCTGCTGAATGCCTCTGAATAGAGCGGCGTGGGGTTCTGACATTAGCTTCCCTTACTCGTTTTCGATGTTCTCCGGAGTGCTAGTAGTTCGTCGGGGACCCCGTTTTTTTTCGTCAATATTGAACCGCTTGTTCGAAGGTTGTTCACCCATCGCAATATTGTGTTACGAGAAGGGACACTTACATTACGATGGATATTAAACTGACGGCGGAAATCTCGCTGAACAGCAGTTACGGATTCGTCATTTCACACAAAACTGTCAAACGCGTACAGGCGTTGGTCTAGCGTCCACGGCTCCATCTCAACGACTAAAATGTAAATGCTATGAACAAAGGAAACGTCAGACACCAGCCACGTGCCCCTCCCACCACGAACGCCCGAGTACAACCTTCAATGTCTTATCTTTCAAAGAAATAGGAAAATCCTGACTACAATAGAAATCATCGGAATACACACAATATACCATTTGAAGCAGGTCATGCATCAAAGTAATTCAACATTTGTTGCGTGCCTGTAACTTGCATTATGGGTTAATTCTCTTTCACTTTCGGTATACAAAAGTAGGTTATTATACATCCTGTCTTTGATTCAAACAAAACATAGATTTTGATGCCAAATCTAGATTGGTTGTTTCTTATATCTGGATGACAATCAATCTTCCTTTTCATAACAAAAGGCTTTCTTTGATACTTTCCTCTCTGGTGTGTAAAGAGAAAAAAATTTTAATTTTCATATTCTAAGACAGGTTTTATATCTGTAATCTTTTGTTTTTTTTTAGGTGGAACACTATTTGCAGAATTAAAAATCTAGATAAATATTTCAAAATTTTGTGTACCATAGCATCCAAAAAACCTGAGGTAGCAAATAGTAGTTTTTTAAAATAATATTTATCAATTTGGGGTTTCCAAATCATTCCATGCAAAATGTAGACTTAGTAAAAATATTTCATTTCAATCTGTTGGTTTTTACCCGTGTAATCATAAAAACTGCTTCAGAACTTTATTTGATGGAAAATTATCAGCATATATATTTGTTTGGATTGTAATTAAATCAACCAATTCATCAGTTATAATGAGATTAAAAATACTAAATACGTTATTTGGCTGAGGATTAACAAAATTTATGCCTGATTGTCCACTAAATTTAGAGGGCCTACAAAAGGAATTGGAGCGATATAATTTACCCATTTGATATTGCTTGTATGTTTTTGAATAGGCCTATTTACATCATTTGCACCAACCTCATTAGCATTATCATCTTAGGTGATAATAACAACAATATGTCTTTACATGTATCACTAACCTATCACTATTATTATCGCTATCAGATTGTAACTGGTTAAAAATGTCAAAATATTCATTTTTTTTAAGTAGATGCCATCTTAAACATAAGAAAACAACTTACATAAAGGTATTATAAAAAAAAACCGCGAAAACTAGCGGTTATTAGTTTATAAATTAATTTATAAAGTGTAGAAATAACATTCAATTTCAAAGACAAGGGTACAACCCGAAATAAACATTTAAAAACTCGTAAAATCACTCATGAACAAGATGAAAACAAATCGCCATACAAACCGTTCGTGGTGTTTTACGTATGATCAAAATACCTTAGAATGTTTTGAAAACTCATTACTAACATAGTGTACTACTGCGGAATAATGATCAACTACATTGAAAAATATTCACCAGAATATTATGACAACGAGTGAATTAAAATCAGACAGACACTTAACATCGGAATATTCTGACAAAGGACTTTTCATATTTGCTACTTCAGAATATTCCGTCATAGTCCAGATAGGGGTTAACATTCATCGAACTCATGGACTACTTTAGTAACTATCTAACCAGAATAGGAAATCCGATAAAAATTAAACTAATGACAACAGACATTAACTCTTCTGCATTTAAGATTACACTTAACATTCACAGATTACTTCAGCAACTACGTAATCAGAATAATAAGACCGAAAAAATTAAACCAATGTCAACAGACATTCCCTCCTCAGTATCTAAGATTTCTCATAAAATTTACCACCCTCAATGATGACTTCAGTCACTATCTAATCAGAATAGGAAAGCCGATAAAAATTTAACCAATGACAACAGTTATTGACTCTTCAGATTACCCCTAACATCCACTGCCCTCAAAGATTACTTCAGTAATTATTTAATGAGAATATGAAAGCCATAAAAATTAAAACAATGACAACACACGTTCACTCTTCAGTATTTTATATTACATTTAACCTCTTACCGGTTTTGTATTTTAACATAAAATAATGATATCTTGATCTATTCTTTTTTTTTACTTATAAACTTTATTTTGACTAATGATGGTCCAGTATACATATAATAAATGGTAATTTTTCATTCAAACACATTTTATTACGTTTACAGAAACCTTATTTGTTTAACCTCCCTTGAACCATGTTAATGAATAATGATCTTGTTTTATTGCCCATAAATATCACTAAATTATATTTAGCTGTAATCAAAATTATTTGCCTTTACTACAAAAAGGTTTTGTAGTAATATTGTGATTGTTTTTAGTAGTTTTTTAGTGTATGAAACATTTTAAAACATGGAGCTACACACAGCCCAACACACACTCTGTATACTGACTGGTCTTTATGCTTTTTATTGTGTGAACACACTACACATCTCCATGAAGAATTTGTTCTTTTGAGATGGATTTTATCAATATTGTAAATTACTATTTATTTTCTTTAATACAAATTTCTGAAAATTATCAATATTAGTTTTTTGTTAATTCTTGGATGATCTTTGCTTGAAATTCCATTTGCTACTAATTGATTTTCTTCCATCAATAATTTTGTTAATATGTAAAGTGATATCCATAAAGATAAACTACACAATCCTGAATGTAATATTCAGGAATTTTCATTAGATATGTTTTTAAATATAATCATAATGTTGCATTTACTTTGACTTAATAAGTTTTACTGATTTGTCTAACAAGCGAGTCACTTTTGGTTAAGACATTTTGAATTAGAATTAAAAAATGCCTTTTTCTGTAATATTGAAAAGACCAGTAAAGTACAATAGACAGACACAGTAACAAGCAATGCAAAATGATTGAAAACTGAACATTTGTCTTCTACCGCATAACAGTTCATTCCCCTCTCTATCCTATACTGACTGTCACTATGCCACGCATTAACATCAACATATATCCAAAGGGAAGCAAAATGAACTATTGCATTTTAACAAAGTACGGTTACAAAAGTTAGACTTACCCTGTCTTTTTAAGTACTCTGTCAAGTTGAAGGATTGTGTTTATGTGTATTTTTCATAACAGAAGGGAAAATTAATCCATTGTTTTTTCCACTATCTGTTCCATTCTTATGATTTGCTGTCTTTATTATAGTTGCTATTTAAGTAAATTATCTGAGTTACAGTACAAACTAGTAAGTGTTACTTTCTCTGAGAATAATAATGGTCGCTATACAACCAGTCCTTGGGTGAACAGAGTGAAAGTGTCACTTGAAAAGCAAAATATAACTTGCATTTTTTTTGTGCTTAGCATACTGAGATGCAACTGTATATCTGGCTAAGTGAAGATTCCAATAGTAAATCACTTTAGTCTGAAAGCTTGGCATGAGTTATTTGTTATTACTGAGAATGGTTATGTGATATCGGTACTGATCTGTAAATCATGTCAAGCTGCAGTATGTCGCTTGATGTAAACTTTCTACTAGAGTTTCTAGATGAGAGAGTTAAACACTCTTTTATGTTCTCAAGAACTTCTGTGGTATATGTTGGTAGTTGACATGGGCCCTTTTGATTCTGTAAATACCCACTCATGAAATTTATATATCAAATATAATGTTTTTTACTTATTAGGAACTATAGATCGGAGAAGTTTCAACTGAAACTCATCTTTCACATGTTTAAAAGATCTATACATGAAATAGGCTACAATTAATACACACTCATTTGTATAAATAATCATATGGTTGACACAAAATAAAAAAAGGATACTGAAATGACACTTGTGACAAAGTTATTAGTGCGGCTTAATCCTGAGCACAGGGTTTATATGTGATTTAAGATAACGCAAGACTACTTTTGCTACAAGTTATACATATTCTTATAAGATCTGAATTCTTTTTTAAAATACTTGTTAGCATAAATAATAAATCTTAAGGGAAATGTAAAATATTAGACATAATTACATAGCGTATTATATTATATTTTAAATTTCAACATTATATTTTAAATAAATAGTTACAGTAAATACATTCACATAAACATAGAATTTATAAATTTTTTTAAACATAAATATTATTGCATTGATATTTGATTTATATATTATACATCATTTCTACATTAATAACAAATTTATTATTTACAAAGAATATACTTTATATCTTTGGTATTTATTATCACATTGTTTTTTGTTTTTATAACATTATATTTTAATAGGTAACATTTATTTATTTATAATTTAAGAACTAATCACTATTATATTAAGTACAGAACAACTTATTGTAGGCCTGAACTGGCCCACTGACACACTATCTAATATTTTCTTGGCTACATACCTAAAGTACTTCTACTCGGTCATAAAATCTTTTTGATCCCCCTTTCTGTTTCTTTAAAAGTTTCAGTCAATTTATTTGTAACAATATTAACACTCTTGGTAATCCTGGTGATCTGTAAACAATCCAAATCACTTGTGTTTCAGAGAAATATTCTACTGTTAATTTTATTAAATTTTTCAAAATTTAATCGTAACATTACAATTTGTGTAATTTCTAGAAGACCTTTTAGAGCTGCATAATTAGGTCAGTAGAACCTGTCACATTTTTCAATGGCTCAAATATTGTACATAAAAATTTGTTTACTGATCAGTGGGTTACGTAGTATAAATTCTACATAAAAATTACACTGAACTTACTTTCTTTGAAGAATTACAGTGAATCCTCTGCCTTATAATCCTGCATGAATGACCTTATGAAATGTAAAACATGCTAAAATCTTACATAGAAAACAGAATGTCTGTTTGTATGTGACACAGTAAATTTGTAATCCTTTAATCAACTGATACCAAAAATAGAGCCTAATATTGACAAAAAACTTATAAATATACTTCTAATATCTTTGTACATTATAGAGTTTAATTTTTTTGAATAATATTTATAATTACTAGTATATACTACCGGTAAATATGGTAGTAGTAGTATGGTAATATATATATATATATATAAAATAACATAACATGTTGTAATTCATAATTATTGCCCAGCAAAAACTACTGATAAATTGATGGAAATTTGTACACATCTTCTGATGAAGTAATTGCACAATAAGAACATTTTTTTGAAATTCTGAATTTAAAGGGTTAAAATGGGGTAACAGAATGAAATTTATTTCATTACTATTTTATTATTTTTTGAATTTCTCAGTAACAAATGAAGATATCAACTTCATTTTTGGTGTGTATAATTTTTATGTGAATATCTGAAAATCAATTTCTAGTTTTCTGAAATTGATCTTGAAAGGGGTGAAGAAAGGTAAAAAAATTTTGAACAATGATTGCAAATTTCCTTTTTTCTGACTATACTAAATGAGATATTCAGTACGTTTGGGCTTGAAAATACTCTTCAGATAAATATCTAAAAACCATTTTTGGATTTTTTGAATTTTATTTTTTAAGGAGTGCGATGGTGTACAGCACAGTGACTCAACCATCACAACCACTGCCACTGCCACTGTATATTTGATACAATTTGCTGCACCTGCCTCTGGTTATTTGACTTAAAACATAAAATAAAATAAAAAATTGATCATGACGGGAAATACAAGCAACCATATATAGCAGGCAAAGCCGGAAAAGGATGCTAGTATATAGTATATATATAATATCACCAGTAAGTGATATGCAATACACATATGCTAGTTCCCTATTCTACATCTGCACCAAAGACGACATTTCCCATGGGCATTGGTAGTTGAAATTTTACTGATGCATTACTTCTAGTGCAAATGATTCTTATTATCTTTTCTTTTTGTTAATTTTTTAAACATAATGTTTTATAAAAAGATAATATGTGACTAGAATGTTAAGTTTTTTCACATTTCATATTAATAATTTATTTTTTATTTTTTATTAGTAAAGCCAAATAGTTGTAGTTCCTTTACTGATCATACTCATTTCAAAAGTAATTTAAAAATAGTTACTGATTTTATTAATATTAAAAAAATAAGAAAATGTACATAAAATTCAAGGGCTTTTACAAAAAAACAAAAAATTGCTAAACTTTCTTATTAAGTAAAATATCGAATTTGTTTTAAGCCCTTACAATTCTTCGGATAAGAGCCTAAAACTTATCCAAGTAAAGTTTTTTGATATCATTAAGCATTGGCCCAGGGAGTGGAAAAAATGGGGTTTAAAAGACAAAAAAAAACTCATACATCCCTTAATAGGCACAGTATTGAATCTGTTTAAAGTGGTTGTTAGACCCTAAACATTTCCTAAAATTTTTGTCTGAAACAATTTTTGATATGACCAACCCTTACGACAAGGAATGACCAAAATGTTGCTGGAATTGTAAGATGGGACTTGTCATATGCTAAACTTTTGAAACTTTTTTCACATGCAACCATTGTCGTACTGAGTAAATTTGAAGTTTTTCTAAACTTTAAGGTGGAAATCTTTTTTATCCCCTTCTTAACACCAGTGAAATCTACCTCTGCCTTCTGGCATGCCGAAAGGGATTTTTTTTATTTTAATTATAACACTGAAATGAAATTTTATTCTCACATTTTTCTAAGTATATTATTGCAGTTACAATTTTAAAATGTAATAAAATAATAAATAAATAGAAATAATATAACACTTTGACTAAAAATTTGAGCTGTTCTGCACATTTATATACATACTTTAAGAATATGACAAAATGAAATATTTCTCACAATTGCAAGCAACCATTTTGAATCCCTCTTATACTGCATGCAGTAGAGCTTTCTGTATTTACTTTTTAAGTTGTTCTTTCATTATTGATTTCTTAATGGGCGGGAATTAAGCCTGACACCCTTTAATTTATTTATTAACTATTCTTCTTATTGTCCCAGTTCAGGTCTGCATTTTTTAAAATTAAAAACAAATAGTTAAATTTCTTACATATATATATATATATATATATATATAAAATATAAATCTTGTTGCAGAGCCTTATAGTACTGCTAATCTATTTTTATATCAAATATAATTTTTATTTCTTTACACGTTATAGACAAATTACATTTTTTTCTTACTGAAAGTGAATCTGAAATCAGAATTTTTCCATCAACTTTCATTAAAAAAAAAAATAACATTCAAAATTTAACATAATTGCTAGTAATCATATTTTTTAATTGTAAGATTATAGTTATAAATGATATTATACTATCTCAATACAGTATCATTATTTGAAGTGAATAAAATTTGTGAATTGTTTCATTATTTGTCATTCATAAATGAAATGGTCAGTTTTTTTTTAGAAGTTATATCGTGATAAATTGGTAATAACATTACAAGAGAAAAACAATTCATTTTAATAAAATAAAACTAAAACTGACATAAAAAAGAATACACTAAAAATAAAAAAGTAATAATTTTTCAATTATTCTTTATGTTTTGAAGCTAGCACCAATTTATAAAAAAGGCTAATAAGAGGATGATAGTTCTTAATTAGGCATAGAATTGTAAAATATAAAGATAAAAGAATTAAACTATTTTTTCCAGTTGATAATGTAACTTTTTAATTCTGCTTTATTTTATATCTTTTTAATTTTATTTTCATTTGCCAGTTTGGATACCAAGAATATTATCAAAAAATTGCTTATATATAAAAAAATAAACAAGCAAGAACTACTTAGGCAATGCAAAAATTACAAAGATGAGAAACCTATATCTTGATAAACATAAAAGAGAAATGCACAGGAATGATATAAAGAGACTCTGAAATGTAATATAATACTTTATTTACTCTTGCATTACTTACTGTATTTTGATAAACATAAAAAAATGAATGCAGAATGATGAAAAGATAGAGGTTATACAGAATGTGAGCCAAGACCAACTGGAATACATATTTTACTTTTACATTGTTCTCTAGCTAATCTTCACATGGAAATATTTAACATTGCAGTAACACCTGGCTATATATCATAATACTGCAATAATTATAAAAATAAAGCCAGTAAAGAGTTGCATAAATTTCCTGACTAAGTTATCCCATTCCAGCTACTAAGAGTTTCACCTCTGACAGATATTGAGGAGGAGAATTACAAATACAATTAATAGCTGCGCTACATGTAACACCACTACGGAAGGAGTTGCTAATTAATTTTGAAAGATCTCTTAGAAAAAGTTTAAGTTTTCTGAAAGTGAGCTGTCTAATAATTAGTATTTTTTACACTTCGTTATGCTATTCCATTTATTACTTATTAGTCTGAAGAGAGAGAGTTTTACATTAATACTGTAGAATAATGAAAAAACACGAAGAATTAAAATTTACTGTGGACTGCTTGGTAGAAACATACTTTAACAACTGGGATTAAAATCATTTAAAAGCTTTTAAAAGAGAGTTTAGAATTTTGTTTGTAAAATAGAAATTTCAAAAATTATGTGATGGAAAAAAATTAAAAATGAGATTTGTTAAAGATGTAATGTTAATTTCTTTGTTCAGTGATGTAAAACTTAATTCTTGAACATATGTTTAAATTTTCTGGGCTTCAAATTTCTAATCACAAAGTTATTAGGGTATCTTGGAAATATTTGTTATTTTATACACAGCTAAGTAATTTAATATACCTCCATTCATTTTGCATTTCACATTTGGATATTTCTTCAAATTCTGGACTAAGTAGGTGATGAATACAGTAAATGTCTTGGCGAGGATTATTTCCATAAAGGAAAATCAATACAAATCTGTATGGAAGAGATTAGTTTAGACTTTAATTCCTGACATTTCTAAAGGAGTAAATGTGCGTCGATAGAAAAGTTTTAAAGAAAATATAAATACTGGTGATATTAAATAACAATAATTTTGTAAAATTTTAATTTTTTTTTTTTTAAAAAGAGTACTGAAAAATTCTGTTTACAGATTTATAATCTACAAAAAAATGAATGTAAATAAAGGTATTACCACACAGAGAAACACTGAACAATTTTATTTTGCATGGTACTAATAATTAAATATTTTAAGGTAAAAAGTAACATCATTCTTTATTTGCTAACTCTGGCTTTCCTTCAGGAAACAAATCTAGGCATGTCTAATGCTGCTAAGTCAAACTATAGCCCAACTAATTTCCAAATCAAATTGGTTGTACAAAATAAATGACTAGAAGAGGAAAGAAAATTCTACATTAGAAGTTAAAAAAGTATTCATTCAATGAATTGTAACCAATTAACTTTAAATATATTTTAAATTGTTGCAATGTGCTTTTCACGTAATGTAAAATTGCTAATCACATGTGTAATATTCCCATACCATTCCGATTACTAGTTAATTCATAATTAGTTTTCAAAGCACAGAAATGGATTCTCAGATCTCTGTTTGGGTTGTAAATAAGATTTTAGTAGGTCAGATCAATTTTTAGTAAAGAATTTTGACATTTTCATGTTTATTAAATGCATGAAACTTGTAAAAAAAGAAAAAAAAGATTAATAATTTACTTGTATGAAACCAGATAACAAAACTATATCCATATTACACAACCTCCACTTTAATTGGTACGAAAAGATTTTATTTTACATCAGTTTCTATTTTAAATAAACAAATTGGTGATTTAAAAAATTTTTGTGTAGATTAATTTAAAATTAAATTAAAAAAATTCTTCTTAAAGTGTGTTTGTTTTTTAATTAGTTTAAAACAGTTCTATTAAGATAAATTTAAATATTTTGTGAGAGTTGAATGTATTCTTAAATATTTTTGCATAAATTCAGAATCTAATGCTTTTAAAATTGTTATGTTATTCTGTAAAAATTTTTTTTACTTACTTCAGTAGCTGTATCAGCATTTCATAAAATTATTATTTTTATGCATTAATATGGACTATAATCCCATTAATATTTACTATTTATCAATCTTATATATTGTAATGATGTTCCAACCAAGGTTTTTCAATAATTTCCCTTAATCTTTCTGTAGAAATAATGGAGCAATTATCATTGGAACAGTCTTTCCTAATGTTATCTATATAAGGCATAATTATATTATTATTTGATTAAAGTAATTTATTTATTTTATTTTCTTTCATTTCTTCTCATGAAAAAAATTCTTTTTATTGTTTTTTTGTAATTATGTTTACAGATGTGTTTCCCAGAATCCAATAGTTATGTTTTGCAATTTTTTGGTACATCTAGATTTTTTTTTTATCAATCTGATACTACTTAATTGATTCTATTTTTTAATGGAAGCCTCTAAAAAAGAGTTTAATCTTGCAATAAAATTTAAGATTCTTACTGAATCAAACATAAAATGTTTGGTTTTAGTCAGTAATACTACTGACAAAATTACCTAGATGACTTATCCAATAATAATTTGCATGTATTTTTTTTTAAAGCTATATTGAATTAACCTTTACAGTAATAAATAATATACTGCCATCATTTGAATTAACAGTTTTTGACACTTTGCACATTTTTTTGCATTAATTTTTTGTCTACTAAAAAATATCTACGTTACATATCTCTTCCAAATTGATTTTCATTTTGTTTTATTTGGATAAAGAAGTGTTTAACTGCATATGAATAGAATATAAAATTATATTACTACATACATATAAAACATTATACTAATATTTATATACCTTATGAATTTATTTTAAATACATTAATATTAATTATACAACAGTAATGAAATAATTCTATATTTTTATTTTATTAGATTAGATTGTCTAGTAGTCAGTACAACATTATAGTATTATAAAACTAATTTATTTTTCTTATCATGATGTATTTACAAGATCTGATTTGAAAAACTAATTAATTTATAAAATAAAGACACTTCCTCAAAATTATTATTAAATAAATTGGAATTATTCAATAGATCCAGAAATAGGGGTGTAGTAAGGGCAGATCATATCCAGATTAGATTTTAAGTAATAATTTTAACTAATAATAAAATCCAGATATTAAGGAGTAAACAATTATTCATAACATTTGTGGACTTTAAAAGGCTTATGACTCAATCGGTAGAGAAATCTTATTTAAAACTACATGGAATATAGCATTGATTACAAGACTATTAAAATCAGACTAAAAGAATTAAAGACTAAAAAAAAAAAATCTATTAAAATTAACCTTAACCGAAACACTTTTAAACAAAAATTTATAGAAATCCATGACCCATTTTAGATTTTTACAGGTCTAAGACAAGGTGATGATTGATCACCACTGCTTTTCAGTTTGGTGCTGGATAAAATTATGAAAAAGCTTTTAGAAAAAGAATATTAGTCACATACAGTTAGGACCTAAAAAGATAAAATGAACATAAGCTGTTTAGCTTTTGCAGATAATCTGTCTCTTTTAGCAAGCTCTGAGGAAGAAGCAGTTTCTGATGTAAGTACTTAAAAAAAAATAGCATAAAAGGCAAGCCTTCAGATATCCTTCTCTAAAACAGAAATAATGACAAATATAGAAAATTATTCTCAATAATATAAATACAAAATACAGATAAATAAATCTGGTTAAAAAATGTAAATATCTGGGTAAAATTATCATGAACAATGGTGTGGGTAAAATAGCATTAAAAAACAGAAATATTAGTCTAGAGAAATAAATATGTTGACAAAGGACATCTATAAAAAAAGAATCTTTCAATCAATGCCAAACAGAGACGTTACAACAAAGTGATAAAACCAATAATAAAGTATGAGATAGAACAGTTAGTATGACTAAAATAGAGAACGTACTAAAAATAAAAAGAAGGATTCTGAGAAAAAGTATATGGACCAAATAAGACAGAAGAAGGTTAAAGATTGAAATCGACATTGAAATTTATAAAATCAGTAAGATTTAGAAAAAAACATTTTAAAGAGAAGATTATGTTTCTGGGTCACATGATCTGAATGGATCCAGAAGAATTAAACAAACACTTTTTATTTAATTTTGGCATCCTAAACATTTATGTGGGTATATTAAGAACTGAAGAAAAGTAACATTTCTAAAAAAACTATCATATAAAAAGAAATTTAGAAAATTAGACAAAATACAGAAATTCCTATTGTAGAAGAGAAAGATCAGAAATATGAATGGTCTAAAAACAGAACAGAAACCAAAGTAAAGTGATGAGGGAAATATCTAAGAAAAGAAAAGGAGAATTGAAATGATATTCATGAGGTTCTTAGAGAGCCAGTTTGTGGAAAAAAATATTTAAATAATCGATGTATGGCCAGACTCCAGTCGCATTATATTTACTATAGCTATCCAGCAGGAATGATGATGGAACCGTTTAAGATTGTGTTTTGTCTTCATAATTATATTCCAATACAGAGTTTGTAAAGTTCATGCCTGTTAATTCTGTTTACTATAAGTGTACTTAGTAATAAAAACAAATATTTTCAAAATATAAATTTTACTTTGTTGCAACATGTCCATTTAACATTGAATAAAATAGGATTTTATTGGCTATTAATTTCTATTTATAAACAATTATGGTAGTCAAAAATGATAAAAAATTCAATTTTACTAACATATGTTTAAAAAAAAAAATGGTTATAAAATATGATCACATAAATAAACAAATAAGCATATATAGAAATAATCAATCGGTCAGCAGAACTCTAATAAATAAAATTAAGATTATATAAAACATCTATCATTAAAATAAAAATAACCTTTACAAAACTAATTTCTTTTGAAATATTAAAAATAAAACTATATTTAAATTCACTCTAAAAGTACAAACAAAAGCTTTAACCACTCAATTTGTTTTAAAGTGTTCTCTCAAGTATTTTTATATTACTAGGTGATTTATTATTTCTTATATAAAAGAGAATGTCCTGATTGATTCACTGACTCATAATCAACGTACAACTAAAACTATTATAGGTAGAGACTTGAAATTTTCAGGGTACCTTCATATCTTTAAGTAGGCATGCACTAAAAAGGATTTTGAGAAATTTTGATTTTAAGGCGTTCAAATCAATAAAAAACTAAATTTTGTGTTAACAGCACTATCTGTTGGATGTAAAAACAACATACGCTATACTAAATATTTTACGATTCCATTGCAGTGATTCTGATATGTGTGTCTACTATAGACTAAAAAACTACTGGACCGATTTACACTTGGGGAAGAAGAGAGAAAGAGAAAAATTGGAAAAGGGAAATAGGGAAAAATTGAAAAAGGTAAAAGGGAAGAAGGGGAAAATGGAAAAAGGGGAAAATGGGGAAAAAGAAAGACAGGAAAAGGAAATGTAAAGGGAAAAGAGGAAAGAGAAAAGGAGAAAGGGAAATGGGGGAAGAGGAAGAGGAAAGGGAAGTAAGGGAAAGAAAAACAGGAGAAGGGAAGGGAGAGCAAAGCGAGCCATGACCCTCTGATCGTGACGGGAAGCGCAAGTAACCATAGAGCATGGATGAAGCCACGATGGGGATGCTAGATTTGGGATTGAAATAAATTTTTTGTTTATCTTTATTGGACTTTTATATTGAATTATTTTAATTTATTCATAAAATGGATTGGTCTAACAAATATTGTTCAATTTTCTTATCTTCCTTTTTTTGTTCTCCTTTATTTAAATTTTGGGCAACAATTCATTGTTTATTGTATATTCCTTCAGTATTTTTCATAAAAATTTTTATTTACTGTTTTATCAGGATTTAATGAAAATGAAAATATAATGTTGTTGATTAAATATTTTTTATTTATAAAAAAATAAGTTTGCTATTAAAAAAGCATTGCAAGTGAAGCTACATCTATATTGTGAGTGAAGTTGCAAAGGGGTATGCTAGTAATGTATATTTTTAAACAATTAACCCTTTGTTATTTCTCCTTCTACTTTTATAGCTATGGATATTGATGTTATGTACAGTTAAAACAATAATTTTGTTTAACATATTTTGACATGTGCAGCAGAAGGAATTTGCCTAATTGCGTAAACAGAATTACAAATAATGCATATTTAATCAATGAAAGGTCTTAATTAAGCACAGAGGAGTGCTTTCTTGGAGATTTATTTTGAATTAACACCTACAAACACTGTTAGAAAGTGTAGGATAACTCAACACACTTATGCTTCAAGAAACCAACCACCCGCCATAATATAATAATGTCTGTGGATGCCTTGAGGCATTCATGTTGTCACCAGGCAGTCATACAAACAAGAGTGCAGTGTATAATTTGGTGAGATTGTTCTTCATTATAAAAAATGTAAATAATAGACAAAAAAATATATAAAAAAAATTAATTTAGAGAAATAATTTAAAAAGCAAACGTTTTTTGGATAAAAGAAGAAAGAACATCAGAAGAAAATTGACAGACGAAGAAAACCGAATGCATTCTGAGAAAATGAAGGATATGTGGATAAGAAGATAAAAAAGCAATATTAATTTCCAATCACCCTAACCAGTAGGCGTCTTCAAAATAAAAAAAATATATTATATTTTCAATGGAATGATAGAGATGAAATATTCAACTCCTTGAAGATACATTAAAGAATAATTTAAAACGGGATATTCTCATGTTGATGTCTCAGGAAAGAAAATTATATCTTATGCATTAAAAAAACTGTGTTTGAGATATGGCTTAGCTTCACTGAAACCATTTTGTTTATACAATGCTTTCGGAAAGTCACTGTGTAGAATGCTTTAGAATTATGTGGTGCATTCTGTATTTTCGGTATTAGGTTGGCTGCTCTGTGGGTTCGTTGGGCGTTGCTCAGTAATAAACCAAGACGTCAGTTGTTGAGTTGCGATTAAACATGCTTTGTTTCATCTCATTTATTGGAATCAATAGTTACGAGATATGTAATGGTTCTTTCGGTAGAGGAATGCATTTTTCTCATTGAACACTTTTTTTGTGAAGATGACAAGTATACTGATTTAGTAAAGTTTTCTATGAAATTTCCAAATACTCCTGCTTCTTACCGCAATGCATTATGAACTCTCATTAAAAACTTTCAGGCAACATGCTCTGTTGAAGACGGTGATTGAAGTGAAAGACCACCTAAACGAACAGAAGCTGCTTGATATTTCAAAAGTCCATTAAAGTCAATGCGTAAGTTAGCACAACAGCAAGATATCAGACTTGATACCGCTCGTAAAGCTGTAAGAAAAGAACTAAAACTTTTCCCCTACAAAGTAATATGTGTTTAAGAAATGAAACCTACAAATCATGTAAAAGGCTAAGTTATTGTCAATAGTTTTTAACACATGAAGCGTGGTTTCATCTGGGAGAGCATATTAATTCACAAAATACATGACTATAGTCGGCACTAACACCCATGAATTACATGATGTGAGTAAAATGCGCATTGTGGATCCAATCTTTTTTGAAAATGCAATTAATACTGATCCTTATTGTGCTGTTTTAACAAACTTCATTAGTCAGTTACAGAAATGTAAATCAATCATGGCTGGTTTCAACAAAATGGCGCCACAGATAACAAGTCAATGACTTTTTATAAAATGTCTTTGGTGAACAATCATTTTGAGGGGTTTGTGGCTTGCATAATCCCCCGATCTAACACCCTCAGATTATTTCTATGGGGGGCAGGAAAACTAGTAGTGTATTGAAAACAAACTATGCACGATTGATGAAATAAAAACTGCAATAATGGTATATGTACGAGACATTCCAGTACATCAGCTGGTTAAAGTGTTTGAAAACAAATTGAAAAGTTTACAATGTTATATTGATGAAATATTTGTTATTAATAATTATTACATATAGTAACATTAATGAGCTCTGTTATTTAAGTTGTTGAAAACAGTCTGTAAAGTGAAGAGTTGGAATAACATCGATAAGTTGTAACAATAGTTGATCTGTGACATAGCAGTACCAATATTAAAAAAAATCAGAACTCTACATTTGAATGACTGTGACACTTAAGTAATTTGGCAGTTGGTGTTCAACTAAACAAACTATCTCAAGACTGATCTGCATATGTGTAATTAAACCCAATCACACAATTGTTACTAGTTTTATATTCTGTTAAATACATTAAAAAAAAGTTTTTAATATTTTGTTCTGAATCAAAGATCTAAAAAAAAAGGTTTTTTCAGTTACATGCATTCAATAAGGCAATTCTTACAGTATTTCTGTGCTGATTTCAAATCTGAAAATCAAAACTGAATACTGCGAGGGGGGGGGGGGTTATAACAGAATTAAAGAAAACCTAAAAATAAATAAATATATAATTTAAAATCTTATTGTATTATTGTTTAAAAATATAATTAAAATGAATATTTATCATCTTTCAATTTGAAATTTACGTACCTGTAAGAGAAAAAATTAAAAAGAGAAATTACTTTTAGGAGAAAAAATTAAATTGTTAAGATTTGCTAATAAAACTGATCTAAAAGAAATCTTTTTTCAGTTACATGGATTCAATAAAATGTGTCTTGTGGTATTTTTTTGCACCAATTTCAAATCTGCCAAGCAAAATTGAATGGAAAACAGAATTTTTAGGAACATGGATTTAAAAAAAACCTTTTTTTTCTTTTAGGAATTATATAGCCTATAATATAATATTATCTTTCTTAATATCTGATTTTTTTTGAGTGTTTTTTTTAGTTTTCTTTTGCATTAAACTTCTGAAATGTCCCTTTTCAGTCTCTAGCAGTAATTGGGAAGCATATTCAGCATCCATTTTCTCTGGTAGCATGTTTCCATCATTGATATATCTGGTGAAAGCATTCACCATGCTCATCACTACATCGCCAAGGTTATGTGGAAAAACTCCAAACATGAATGCAACATGTGTCTTTTTAAACATATAGCATCCCAGTTTTTTTATAGTTCTTAAAATCATTCACCAATCCTATACAGCTTTTTATTACCCAGGAATGATTTAACAATATTTTGAAATTGTATGCTTGCTTTTCTCTTAAAATCCAAATCCTTTATTAGTTTACATATCTGTGGCCCAACAATTATTCCTTATTTGATTTTTGCTTTGCTGTTCCTATCAAACTTACTATTAAGGTATAAAAAATCTTGGCAATTACGATCCACTGCTTTAGCAAAAAGTGGCTCCCATTTAGCCAGCTGCTTAGTAAAGTTCCACAAGAATTTCAGCCGATATGAAGGGTTCAAGACTTGTCTTCATCTCCTATTTTACATCCAGACTGGAGTTCACGTGATTTTTAACTGAAGGAGTAGTACTTCATCATTGAGATTTAAAAGATAATTCATACACAAGTGAATGGTTAGGATGATTTACATAATTATGAGGCATATATAAAATTTCAAACAATACACAAAAAACAATATGTACAAACACAAAAAAAAAAATACATGTTTCTGTCAGGAATAAAACAAAAGATCAAACTCGTATTGGTATTTACATGAAAATCATAATGAAACTGTTTCTCTGGTCTCAGTTATTCCACAGTACAGGCAATGACTGAAATGATTACATAAATTATGATGTCATTAATAAATACTATTCATTAAATCAATTAATTTTATAAATTTACTTCTCCTAGAAGAAATGGGTGTAAACAGTTAGTACTGATATCATTTTGTGTTATCTGTTATCAGTGTGATTAATATCACACTGATAAATCACACTCCTCCAAATTATTCCACTTTGAGCCAATTTTAAATAACTTCAGACATTCATATTTCATTATTAATATAGTCATTGACTCACAATAAATCTTTATATTGTTTAATAGAGAAAATAAATTGTTTTAACAATTTTTATTTTTTTACAAGTGACAATTTCAAAAAAATGTCCTTAGGACGAATTTTAAGCGTGATATTTACATTCAAAATAAAAAAAAATATATATAAATAAACCAAAATACATAAAGAAGATAAATACGAATAAGGCAAAATTATTTGTATAACAAAACTCTTGTAAACCTGTTATTCAGCAAGTAGATTATATCATTTTTAAATCTTATTTGTAGTCAAATAAATTATAAATACAGTTGCTATAAATATAATAGATATAGGCATCTGGGCATGAGATAAAAATAGTTATTCTCAAGAATAACACACATCCCATGCCAGGCTTAATAGATAAGTGATATTCCATTGATCAGAATCTAATACACACCATGACAAGACTACTGAATTGATAGTAATATTCAACCCGAAAAGAAACACCTTCATTCTACTCATCATATGTACTATGAATTGACTGTATAATGAACATCATTACTCTCAGAGAAAGAAAATCAGAATAATGTCACTTATACCTTCAGACGGTCTACATACATCACATTATAAAGAAAGACTGGGACAGATAGTGTAAAACAACAAAGTAGTTTACTCCTTTCTATGGGAAAACAGTGGATTAGGTATACACATACTGTAGTCCACTCAACAGAGAAAACAAAAAATATTAAATTTAGTTTACATTAAGATCTTGTATATACATTTACAAAATATACTAAACAGGAATGATTACTATTACTATTATTATTACCTTCACTATTACTATTATTAGAAATATTAGAGGTAATAACAATGAAATTATTGGAGGAATCATTAGTATTATTATCATTACCATTATCCAATACATAAAACATTTAATTTATGGTATATTTATTAAAAATATTATTACAACAATTTAAATTATAAAATAGTATATATGTATGCATATATACACAAATAAACGGTATATCTATACACATAACTCTATGAATTGCACTCTTACTGCAAAGTATTGAAGTAGTGCACTATATTGAATTATGATGAGTGCCTTAATAGCATTTCAAACATGGTTCATATAAATGTCAAAATTTGGATGGTAATACTAGCAGTGAAAAACATTAAATAATAAAATGAAATTTTATCAGAGAAGATAACTGAAATGCTGACAGACAATATTTCATCACTGTAAAGAACCTGTTTTATAAAGTTGTGTCAGTCACTGGTCTTTGTCATTTGTGTTAATCACCTCTCAACTAATTCTTTAATTTTACCTTTTTTTTTATTAAAGTTAATTTTGTAGATTAAGAAAAGCTATTAAGTATTTATATATGCATATAAAAATAAAATGTTGCACAAAGCAACAGGTGCTGCCCCATCTTATAGTTTCATTTCCTACAACTAACATTCCAAAACTTGTTGACCCACACCTTTTCTTTTTCTACAAGCTGCTATTGTTTTGGAGTCGAGTACGCCTGCTATGTCAAAGTGTCTAAAACTACATGCAGTGAATGAATTTTTCATAGCGGAAAAAGTGAGTACTATTTTCATTCATTGTCACCTAAAATTCATTTATGATGATGAAACTGTTGAATGAAGTACTGAAAGTAGGTAGGCAATAAAACTTGTGAATCATAAATTAACAGAGTAAATATTGAGAATGAACATTGTAGTGGTCTACTGGTTTCTGTGAGTGATAAGAAGTGCCAACAAGATATGAATGAATTGATTCAAAATGACCAACGCTTCATATAACAACATTTCACCATGCAGATGGGCAAATCAAAAGAACGAGTAGAACACATATTGCACAACTGGGTTACCATAAAATCTGTTCATGGTGGGTGCTCTTGTGAAGTTATAATTTGAACCTTTTCCACATCCTTCAAATTCACCAGTTTTGGCTACCTACATGTTTAATTTATTTTTGAAATTATAAATGATATCAAGGATATTTATTTCAACATGGATGATGTACTGAAGGGCACAGGAAGGGCATTAATCAAACAAAGACTGCCAGCATTCTTCATTGAGTAAATGAGAAAACTGATTCATTGTTGGGAGAAGTTACGGCTTGGTCTTTATCTCTTGACATAAAATTATTTTTTTTTAGTTTGTAGTTAATCTGTATATGAGAGTTGTACAGAAAACAATATTTGTTTGGCCATGATCCTGGCAAATTCAAGTTTAGGTAGTCTCAGTAACTTGTTTGAATTTTTTGCTCTACAATTATTTTGAGGCTGTTTTATTTTTATGGTGCCTTTTTAAAATTTTAATAAAGTTGAAAAATCCCTGGGGTTGTAGAATAGTAATTTCTGCAATACAATTTCTTAATGGCATTAATACATGTCTAATAAATTTCATTAACATATTACAGAAGTTTATAGTGATATATGAATGAATCAAAGTGTGATGATGGTGTTAAATATTTAAAGGGGAAAAGAAAAACATAGTGAAAAATAATTTGATCACTTCTCTGTCATTATGGATGCTGTGCTGCATCATGTTGGGGATAACTTCATCAAGTAATGTCTGAATCACACGCTTTATAAAGTGTTTCATAATTGTTATTACGTTCATGAAAAATTCCCATCAATTTTTCACATGAAAATTCACAAAATTGTCACTCTTCTAGGGTATTTAAACACTTAGATGGGTTCCATCCATAGTTACTGATTAATACAAAGAAAATACTATATGTATAACTGAAAAGGAGATACATTTAATACGACATCTTTGAGATGGGGAAATCCCATCTTTGAGAATTATAGGAGAGGCTATTGTCTTCTGATGTAATCAATAAAAAAGCACTAGGTTTTAAACAGTTGGAAAAAATGACTCCTTGAACACCCATTCATTCTGCGTAGCTAGAACTGAATGGCCATTTTTTCACAAACTCATTAGGAGGGGTTCACTATGTGAGTGACTTAAGAGTCGGTATTTTCAAATGACTGAAAACAGATGAGTGTGGAGAGGGTATACAAAAACATATTATACACTATGATAAGTTTCTAAATGTACAAGATGGAAATAAAAAAATTATATGATATAAAGAAGGAAAATAAAAAGCATAGTTAAGAAATTATTTACTATTTTTTTATTGTAAAATGACCATTACTTTTGGCTTGTGCTTGTACATGAAAAAAAATTCAAAATAAAATTATTTAGTGTAACTTTTAAGAAAACATTTTTCATTGTTTAAAATATTGTTCCAGTCTTCTTGGTAAAACAGTATTGTATGATTTGGTCAACCATGAAAAATTTTTGTTTAAAAAAATTTATGATTAAAACTAAGTATATTACGTTTGAAAAAATAAACCATTTTCCGAATTTCAAACTTAGGATAAAATACTAAACATGATCCTGAAATAAAAGTTATTAAAAATTGTATTGTGAATTAACCTTCTGTAGTGTGTTAGTGCTACAGAAAGGGACAGCCAAGAACCCATGCTTATCAAAAATATTTATATCACTTTCTGTGATTAGTACATGTTATAACTGTGTAATTATACAATGGTTTTTCAGTGGAATAGTATTTATTGACAGATTATAATCTAAAATGTTTATTTATTTATAAAATTAAAAATCTTACTTTCATCTATCAGGTGGTGCAAAAGTAAATCTGACTGAAATGTGTAAAATGTGAGTTCACTTTAAAACTGTTATTAGTTTGCAGTTTTGCTGGCAATTTATTTTCACTTCTTAAATTCACCATTGCATAACATTAAAAAACCGATCAAAGTATACCTGAAATTTGTCTGTTATTATTTATATTTAGAAAATAGCGTTTTATTCGTTACAAAGTGGAAACAATAAAAAAAATGAACATATTTTTAGCTTAAATACTGGAACTAAAATGGTTTAATAGAATAATTGTTGAATTAAATAATTACTTACACCATATAAACCACTTAAAGAAATGTTTTGAATAGTATAGTTCAGTTGCAGACTCCACAAGAGAGGAAACTACAATTTAAAACTGTAACAAGAGAGGAAAACTGACAGTTTTACAGACAGTCATTCAGAATCCAGAAAAAAAATGGCAAGAAGGCTTGCTATAGAACAAGAGGTTTTAAGATCTAGTTTGTAGTTTTGGAGAGTTATAGTAAGTTGTAATTTTCAGACCTGATGTTAAATGAAGCAAAATCTCAACTTGTTTTGTAATAACATTTTTTTCATAGATGAAGCAACCCTTAAATTATCTGCCCAAATAAATAGGCACAATAATTGTATTTATTGATATACAAAAAACAACCATTAATTTTGAAACTCTATTAATCCAGTCTGTTGAAATAGTTTTGGAGTGGAATATCCTGCAAAAATGTGCTCAGATCATGGTATTTTGAGTTATAGTAACAGAAGAAATGTAACTGGAACTATTAGTTACTTATACTGTTCTACAGCCAGAATGAGTTTTGATAATTTATACTTTCACCATGTTGACACTCTCTTATCATGGTTGCATTACTATATTAATGAAATTTTTGACAGCAAAGTGATCGGATGACAGGGGTTCATAGAAATACCACCAAGATCACCACACTTCATGACCTATAGACTTTTTGTTTAGAGTGTTGCATAAGATAAGAACATGCCGTAAACCAAACCACACTTGAGAACTAAAAGATGCAATTATTGATCTCATGGAAAAAAATTAAGATTGTAGACTTGTTAAACAGATTGCTCTTGCTGAATATTTCACAGTGTCTACAGTAGTCTGTAAATAAATAAGGAAGACAGTTTGAATACAAATGTCAGTCAAAGTAAATTGTATGTTGGTTTCATTCACTGGGTAGGAATTTTGTAACAGTTTGTATGTTAAAAATTAATTTTATACTGCATTTAATTAATGGTAAACATTCAAAAAAACAAATTAATTTAATGATTCTACAGAAGCAGAATGTGAACTAAATATTGGTAAATTAGATCTATGTTTATAACTACTGCTTAGAGAAGATGGTATTTCTTCAATACGTTCAAGGTCATGTGCAGCACCAGCTGAATTCTGTTTAAATAATCTTGCTGACTGCATATTATGAGATGATGATTTTATATTTTGCGGTTCTGAACTTAAAATATCTTCTCTATCCATACTAAACTGTCTTTTTAAAAACCTAGATGATAGATTACTTGTGCGTGTACCACTGGTAATACTTTTACCGTTACTTGGTGATAAACAACGGTAGTGGTTGTATGGTGTACTTAGATCATTCACATCAACACCGCTTCCTCCAGTAACACCACCAGTACTGCCTATACGTCTATGACCTAAATTCATTGAAGACAGATTCGATGAACTTTTTGATGTATTTACAAATGAAACACCAAGAATATCAACATTAAAATCTGATGTAGATAATGGTGTAGATATACCTGACCGTATACTTGTTGATGAGCGAAGTTCATTATTTATATTACCTTTATTATTACTGCTAGTAATATCTAAACTATCTGATGTATTTTTAATAACAGATAACACATTTTTATTACTACAAAAACGTTGATCGTCTTGATCAAAATTATGTCCACCCATCATAGAAGAACTACTTCCGCCATGATCAAACGTCATCTGCCGTCTAGAACTCCATCGTTTACGATTATTAATATTTGAACAACTATTGTTATCGATAGATAATAATTCATTATTATCATTATTTTTATTAATCTTATTTTCGACTAATAATCCAGGATCTAATGATAACTGATATATTAAATTGGGACGACTTGATTTATCTTTTTCTTTTGTCGGGGTCAATGTAGTTTGATTTATGTTGAGTACATCGTTCAATTCGAATGAACTATTACTGTCTTCTGATTTAAATTTCTTTGGTGTGCGTGCTCCTGATGAAGATGTTCCTGCTGCTTCAACTGGACCACCAGTACGACCATATAATATTAGACGTTCATCTAATCTAAAAAGAAAAAGAAAAAAATATTAATCAGAAAACTGTAATGTGAAAGATGTAACCACCAAGTCAACTTCTTTGGTGAAGTGCTAGTATTTTTGTTTTTCATCTGGAAAGTTCCAGGTTTGAATAAATATGAGTTGGCACTGGAATTTTTATCACTTGGTACAAAAATTCAATTGCATATCCCATCCGTAAGTTTCAGGGTTATAAGATGTAAACTATAAAGAAATAACTCACATTGGAACAACAATCCATATTTAAAAAAAAAAACAAATTATAATTCTTATGAAACACAAACATAAAGAACAAGCCAATCATATGGTATTTCTTTGGCATCAGAACAAATACTTTGTTGTCCCAGGTGAAGTTCCTGGGACAACAAAGTATTAAAAGTATAAATATCTGTGAAGTTCCTACATAAGTGATAACTATTTGTTTCTGGAAAAATCTTGTATCTGTTTACCCCTTCACAGATATTTCTTTTTTGTCATAAAATTATGGTTATAAAATATTTTATAATATTTTTGGACACACACGTATCTATCTTGATTCTAAATAACCACAATAAAAGTGCAGATTTTCATTGGATTTCTAGCCTTGTTTGAATCTATGGAAATGAATGAACTAATCTAGCCACCAAGAAATATTCCACTTGCTCAACCATATTAATATCATGAGTGGGTGATCTAGTCCAATTGCACTGGCTGTGAAAAACATTAATTAAAGAGGCATGTGACAATGATTGCCATTGCTGACAATAAGCTACGGCAAATAAAAGATATTCTATAGTGATGTTAATTGTTAGTGACAGCTGCTGTGCAGTAATCCATCAGCTGAAATTAGGATACAATGGGTAACTCTTTAATTTTAACGATAGCAAGATTAATTTTTGTATTTTAAAGTATTATTTTAAGAGGGACATTTTCTATACTATCATTTTCAGATTATTTGTATTTATGATTTTGGTTGTTTTTAATGTATTCCATTCTTTAATTTTTCTTAATGATTTTTCAATGACTTTTTTAGCACACAACCGAGTTTCTTGTTTTTTTACATCTGAGGGAGTCACTAAAGAATCATTTATTATGTTTTACTCTTTTGTCTTTGTGTGCTGTTGTAGAAAAATTTAATTTTGTAAGTTGAGGCTACTTCCAGTTAGAGTTTTATTCAAACTATTATATCTTCTTGTTTTCAGAATAATAAAAACCTGTTTAATGGTTCACCACTTTATTTAGGAGAGTGTGAGTTCATCTTAAAGACAAAACCTTTCAACTGATATAAAAGATGCTGCATTTGATCCAAGCGCTCAAATAACAAACTTAACTTACATAATTTTTTCCTCAAATAACAGTTCATATCAATGCGGATGATTAACATTTGAATTCTAGTTCAATCCAGTTAATGATATTTACTTTTAATAGTAGCATTACGTTTAATTGTATTTGTTAATTTACTTTTAATTGAATTAGAAAACGCATGGTACCAGTTTATTATATTTTAATCAACAGAGTTTTTAATTATTCTCACCAGATTTGGATTAAATAAGCATAATTATTGTGAGGTATTATTGACAGGTACTATTGTGAGGTATTAAAATCTCAAAGTCAAATTTCATTAAGCATGACATTAAGTATGAAAAATAAACTATAATTCCAGATAATAAATTTCTCTTTAAAATTACTCCTTTTAAAGAATTTCACTTTAACAGACCTTATTATTCGTTTCATTTTATACCATTATTTAAATGAATGAGTAAACGTTTTTTTTTTGTAATTTCAAACTTACTCAGTAACCATTAATAAATTAATATATGCCAGTTCTCAATAATATCAAGCAAGTAAAAAATTTACTTCTTTATTATTAAACTATAGTTATTAAAATATACTTACCCATGACTTTCTCTGGAAGCATGTAAAAAATAAACATGTAAAAATAAATTTTGATAACAATTATAGTTAGAATCACACTTTAATAATCTAATCTTAATTTTGTTTGCAAAAAATGAAGTTAATTATGAGTCAAATTGTAACGCGATGTCATGTCATGCAGTGTTATAATGTATCTAAAACCATCGAATCCTAATCAGGGATTGCAATTTTTCATATATAAAATTTCCATCCCATATTCCCACTTAAAAGCTTTGAGCTTATGTGGTGAATTAATCATTACCCAATCAAATTATTGGTTTATTAGTTGATCAAGCATATAAGCCCATTTTGAATGTTATTTGTCTAATTATTGAAGAATCCTTGTATTTTGATTTTATTTTATTATATGATTAATTTCAATGTTGATTATGTGAAGATTACTTTTTAACATAATATGTAATAACTATTTTAATTGTTTTACTGATGATGCAAATGAGGACTTCAAAAATATTACAATAAAGTATTTTGATAGTACTCAAACAAAATGTAAATAAATGAATTTTGATAGGTTTAAAAAAAAAAAATACTCTGATAAATTACCCAATAGGTGGTGGAGAAGGTAATTCTTTATTAAAACCTTGTTTTCCTAGTAACCAGTACGTATGCATTTTCCCTTTTCCTTTAAGCTCAGTTTCACCACGATACTCCAAACAATAACCGCTAGCTTCATCCAATTTTTCCTTTGTGGCTGCAGATATATGAATTCTCCATGCTGATCCTGAAAATAAAGAAGAAAAAATTAACTAACTGTTAACATTTAAAAACCTTTTTAGTCTATATTTAAATCTTTGACTGAAAAAAAATAAAAGTATGTTAAAGCAAGTAGCACTTACAACATTAAATCTGCTATAAATTCTGTATATTTTTTTCCAATCAATTTTTATTTTAAATACGAATACTTATCACAATTTTAACATATTGCAATGCAAAGACTGTAATTTAATCTTTTAAGTGTGGGCTAATTTCTAGACAAGTGTTTTAGATTATACTATTTATTTTCAGACAAATTTTTATAAAAGCTAATAATTAAGTAGATTAAAATCTAATAAATCTAATTAAAAGTTATCTTATTAAAAGTTAGTTAGATTTAAAATTAATTAAAAGTTACCTAAAAATTTTACACCTCTTCTTTACAAAAAAAAAAAAAAAAAACATTAAATTTTCAGTAAATTATAATAAATTTATTACTTTTTTATAAAATTATAAACAAGAAAACATAAAAAAAGACCACCTACATAACATAAAAATAACTCTAACAAAAAAAATAAATCAATTAAAACCCTGTAAGATACTTGTGATTAAGCTTTACAAGTGATGAAGAGCAGAAGGAAGCAGTTCTGTTTCTGAATGGATTGCCTCATACCTTTACTAATTTATTTAATTTATATTAAATTTATCTTTTTTGTAAAAATAACTATACAGTACCTGACGATTCCATTCTTGATGCCGTGTTAACTGTGTCACCAAACAGGCAGTAACGAGGCATTGTCAAACCAACTACACCAGCACAACATGGTCCTTGAAAAAAAAAAATAAATAAATAAAGCAATACAAAAGAAATTTTGATAAAGGAAGGTTCAAAATTAATTTACTAAATTCAAAATACATCAATTTATTAATAAAAAAATGCATTATATATGTATATGAAACTGGCTTAAGCTGAGTCCAAACTTTTGGACTGACTTTATGATTGTTTTTTAATATAAAAACCATTAGAAATGTTATTTATATTGGGAAACAATTGACAGTTTTCTTAAAAAATAAATTACAATTATAAAATTATCATATTTATTTGATTAATGAATTAATTCATTACAAAAGCTTACAAATAAGCTAGTATGAGGGAAAAGGTACCATAATATAAAAGTAACGACTTTCAAATATTTTTAGTTTTATAACAAGGAAAAATTCAAAGCTCAAAATTCAGGTTAAAAAAGTTCTACTTCAGAAGTGAAATCAAAGAAAACACATTTTTAGTTTTAAAATTTACCTGTATGAAGACCAATTCGAAGACGTAAAGGTGTATATGGTAAATGTCTTATTTTAAATTGTCCACTTTGATGTAAAAGATCTAATGCCATTGTAGCTACTTGATCAGCATGATCAGTTATTCTTACAGGTAATCCACCAACAACCATGTACGCATCGCCAATTGTTTCAACCTACAAAAATATTAAAACCAAAACCTACTATTAGTCTTTTGATACGATTATACTTTAAATTGTTAAATGTAAAATTATCATTATCTAATGATAATTAAAAGTTACCATTGATAATGTTAATTTTATATTTAACATTAATATGTGGTGTTATTAGATCCTCCATCAGACACCTCCCCAGGTGGTGAATAGGGCAAAGCCTTCCAGATATGGATGGTACTGGGGAAATGAAATACTAAGAGCAGACCAAATACTACATAAATCCACCAGTGTCTGTTCTGGTATCCAGTGGCTAGTGGTCAGCACTGTTCACCTAGTTGGTGCGGCTGTTCTTAATCCTAGAAGTCAATGTTATTAATCCTAGAAGTAGCAGTAGTAATGTTCTCTATTGATAGGATGGGATGTTTATAGAATTTTGTAATTTTTTAATTAGCTTTGGCTATTTGCATATATATATATATATAAGTAGTATAACAATCTTTTTAAAATTAATTTTCTTGAATTTTTTTAAATAGTAGGTATGAAAGTTTTATATATTATCTGTGATAATTAAAATATAAAATAATATAAATATATAACAAATTTGTTTTTTGAAATTAAATTGAAAATTTATAACTTTGAATACAAAAAGAAAATGATAGATACATTTTATAGAGCACATTTTCGTGGTTACTTATCTAAAATTTTACAGTATTTGAATGTGTGAAGAATAGATTATAATTTACAATAGAAAGAGAATTTTTGGTGGACACAAACTCATCACTAAAGGTTTGTGATGGTATATGTTACTAGGGCAAACATCCACTACACAAATATCTAGGTTCTTATTTCCAAGTCTAATCTAATCTTATTTCCAGGTGGGATTACTTCATTCTGTGTGTAATTTTTTCAACAGATTACTATCACTGTAAGTATATAAATTCATACTATTGTCTCATAAATAACCTAAAATGTATTCAGAAATAATTTCAAATTCATAATTTCTGACATAGTCTTTGAATATGTGGAAGTGTTTCTGTCAGTATCTGAAACATCTGAATTATTAGTTTCATTGTCACTACAGTTGAGCAGTGTAAATAGAATATTATATACTTTTAATGATTCATTAAGCATTTTAATAAATAAATAAATAGTAAAAAAAGAAGAAAACGGAAAATAAACCAGTTTATACGATATGATGTTATCACCACAATGGCAAATATGCATGTGAAATGCAATCTTTTTTTTACTAACAACAGCTATTACATTAACAGCTTTAAAATATTCTCACTTGCATAAAAATACAATTACTTCAATAAAAATATGTTGAATCAAGACTACAAATAAAGAAAATGCCATGATATCTACCGTTTGTGCTTCTAACTTTTAGAAATAAAGATAAATATGTTGATTTTTTCAGCAGTTACATTTCAAAAAATATACCATATGAGGGGTATTTGATAAATCTATGTATTCAAGATGTGGTGCTTGTAGTATATTAGTGAGCTCATTCTCTCACTTCTGCTAGAAGTACACGTAAAATTTCAATGAGATACATTCATAATTCCGCTGTTGCCAGTCTTTTGTTCAATCAAGAGTTATGATTTCGGTAAAATGTACAAAATAAATTTTGTGATTAAACAATACTTTTTGTAAGGTAAAACTGGCCTTTATAAAGCTAACTGGCCTATATATGTACATATATATAAATATACTTATATCAAAAAACAACAACTTAACTACCAAAACACAGTAACAGAAAAACGTAAAAAAAATAATACCAAAAGTCAACTTTCATGAGATCCCACATCATTAGTTTGTAAATAATTCTACAATTGCATCCAAAAACAAATGAGAATTAAAAACTAAAAAATGTTGAAAAATAAACCCTAACAACCACAAAACTTGAACAACACAACTACACTGCCAGTTCCAGTTGGCAGTGACCAGTTGGATTCCAGTTTTTAAGTTTTTATTTTTTGTTTTTGTTTTTTTGATGTAATTGTAAAATTATGTACTGACTGATGATGCGGGATCCTGTGAAAGTCAACTTTTTGTATTATTTTTTTAGGTTTTTCTGTAACTGTGTTTTGGTGATTAGGTTTAGGATTTTGAGTTTAATTGGCACAGTTGTCAGATTGTTGATAAATTATTTGAATTTTTAGAAAGCTCTATATATATATATATATATATATATAATGGTAAGTCAGTTCCATTAATTAGAAAATTTTAGAAGCGTTTTGGTTATTTTTTGAGTGGCCAATAAGCACAAATGATCCAGATGGCCTGTTGAAATTGCAATTGCTGAGAATATTGAAAAAAATCATTATATGGTGATGAAAGATAAAAAAGTAAACGTGCATGATATTGCTAATAGGCATCGCAAATGAATGGGTGTTTTTCAAGAATATATTAAAAAACTGCCTGCAAGTGGGTGCCGTGTTTGCTCACAATTGACCAAAAGCACGAATAAGTAAATATTTCTAAGGCTGGTTTAGGGCTGTTTCAGTGTAATGAAGACAAATATTTTACCATTTCATAACAATTGATGAAAGCTGGTTGCATCACTACTGGCCTAAACTAAGGAATAGTCAAAACAATGGATTGCAGTTGGATAAATCGTTCCAGAAAGTGTTTTGTCAGTAAGAAAGATGATGACCATTGTCTTTTGGGATGTTCATGACATAATCTTCATTGGCTATTTGGAGAAGGGTAAAACAATAACTAGGCAATATTTGCACTATGCTGGATTGTCTGTATGAGGAAATTAAAGAAAATGTGGGAATATGTGATGAATCTGAAGATTCTTTTTCTATAAAACAATATACCGGCTAACTCTTTTGTGATTATAACAGCAAAATTATTCAAATTACATAACAAAATTTTCTGAATCTCTCCCTCCTCACCATCGAATCATTATCTGTTTCTAAATATGAAGAAGTGACTTGCTGGAAAGAGATTTATTCATAACAATAAAATTATTGCTGAAAAATCTGCCTATTTTGAAGACTTGAATTAATCATACTATAAGTATGAATAAAAAACTTGAGCATTACTGGACTAAGTGTATTCATTTAAAAAGAGATTAAGTTGAGAATTAAAAAATATTTTTCTTCAAAAACTGTCTTCTTTATTTTTGCATGGACTTATCAAACACATCTTGTATTTATAAAAAAATTGACACAGGATAAACACATGCGCGCGCGCGCGCACACACACACACACACACACACACACACACACACACACACATTAAAAGACATTACACATTAACATTTTCATTAAAAGAGTAGAAATGTCAATTAAATGTAATCTTTCCTTTATTCAAAATGTTTTGTATCTATTTTATTCTAATACAGTTTAAGGTATACAATAACTAAATATCATTCTATGAATTTTTGCATGGGCTATTTTTTTACCTCATAATATTCTTATTTGTTTTTTACTTATTTTTTATTTTTATTCTTAGGGCACAGTTTTGCTTAATTTTTTCAACATTAATTTGTAAATTAATCAGCAGTCTTTTTAATAATTTTTATATTAGCACCTGTTTACCAACAACTAGTTTAACTACTGCATTGGAACTAACTGCTTTGTTCACATTATGAGTTTCTGAAAACCAAACTCTGAGAAGGATGATTAAATGGAAGCCAGGCTCTAACAGCCATGCCACTCCACCTATTGTGCAAATGCAACAATGAAAAATAGACAGTCTCACTTGCAGCTTGTATAAAGACAAGACTTCAGGACCTAATTATTAGAATTAACAATCATTGATAACTCAAATAAAATTATAATAAAATTCACCTTATATACATTGTAGGCATTAATCGTAGCATCAAAACAAGTGTACAAATCATTAAGCAGATCAACTACTTCAAATGGTGTGGAATATGCAGATATTGTTGTAAACCCAACGATATCAGAAAAGTATATAGTTACTTCACTAAAATCTTCTGGATCAACTGGCATTCCCAATTTTAATTTTTCAGCGACTGAACTGAATTTCAACATAAAATAACATAAATTTTATTATTACATGAAATTCTTATAATAATTATCACTAATACCGAGGTCTGTTCAAAAAATACGTATACTAATGTCATAAAAGAAAATGTACTTTAGAAGTTACTTGTCTGGGTCCCCTTCAAAGTACTCTCCTCCCCGAAGCACACCCTTATCCCAACGGTGTTTCCACTTTTGTAAACAGTCCTGGAACACTTCTTTTGTGATGTTCTTCAGTTCCTTCATCGCATCTGCCTCGATCTTGGGAATTGTCTCAAATCTTGTTCCTTTCAAAGGTCTTTTGAGTTTGGGGAACAAGAAGAAGTCACAAGGAGTGAGGTCAGGCGAGTAGGGTGGATGGGGAAGAACAGTGATTGAGTGTTTGGCCAAAAACTCACGAGGTCTGAGGACTGAATAGGCTGGAGAGTTGTCATGATGGAAAAACCAGTCACCACTCTTCCACATTTCTGGCCTTTTCCACCGGATAGCATCCTGCAGACGTTTGAGAACTTCAATGTAGTAAGTCTGGTTCACTGTGGAGCCTTAGGGGAGGTAGTCATGGACTACGCCCTGAGCATCAAAAAAAACTATCAACATCACCTTCACATTGAAACAAATTTGGCGAGCTCTTTTTAGTCTAGGAGATGTTAACCCGCCCACCGGGACGATTGAACCTTCGTTTCGATCACCCAAGATTCATCACCTGTTATGATCCTCGACAAGAACTTTTCATCTTCTTCTGAACGTTCAAGCAATTCTCGACAAGCCTGGACACGATGGGATTTTTGGTCGTCCATCATCAGGCGTGAAACAAATTTCGTAGCAACACGGTGCATCTTCAATTTTTTGGTCAAAATCTTGTAACATGATCTAACTGATATCCCACGCTCTTCAGCAAGCTCTCTGATGGCCAGATGTCGATTTGTCTGAACGAGGGTGTTGATTTTATCTATGTGTGAGTCTTCAGTTGACATGGAAGGACGTCCAGGACGCTCGTCATCTTCAATCGACTGATAACCATCTTTAAAACATCCATGCCACTTAAAACATGTCACACGCTTCATAGCAACGTCGCTGTAAGCCATCTTGAGCATATCAAAAGATTCACTCGCAGATTTTCTGAGTTTAATGCAAAATTTCACAGCAACTCTTTGCTCGTTCAAGTCGCTCATTCTAAAATCCATCAAACAAAAAAACACACTTCACAAACAACCGCGTAGCTAAGCGACCAATAATGATATTTGCAATCAAAAAACAGCATTGTATTGTAATCAGCTGATCTGTATGAACATAGCGACGCCAAGCGGATTTGACTGGAACCAACTGGACCTGAGCAATTCAAACATCTACGTATTTCTTGAACAGACCTCGTATATTACAATATAATTTATAAGTTATTTTTTAAAGAATAAATAAATGTAAAATAACTGTTGATTTAACTTTGAAGTATGAAATATTACGGTTCTATAGCCATTTTTAATATAAGTTAAATTACTAAACATTTGAAAAGTTTTTTCACTAATTTATTTAAAATACTCGTATAATTAAATAATTTTCTTTAATGGAAAAAATATCTATGAATTTTTAAGTATTAGTATTGAAAGAAAAAAAATCCCTGATTTTTCTCTATACCATCCAATACATATGTAAATATGTGCTCTAAGTAATTTTTAGTAGCATCTTCTGAATTGTGAATTATTATGTAGTCATTTTTTAATAATTTTTAATTTAATATATTTTATGTTGTAAAATATAATTTTTATTGTAATTCTTATCGTTATTTCATGTTTATATTTAAATAATTAATATACGCTTTAATCATATCTACTTTTCATCTTATAATTAATATTTTTATATTTACTATTTATCTTATAACAATCTGATTTGTAAAATGATTATTATGTTCAGATTAAAATAAAAGACTTATTTATTTGATACAGAATGGTTCAGGTATCACTGGATTATAAATTTTTTAACTGTTTGCAATAAAGTTAACAATAACCGATGAGTATTGCTGCTTGTCGTGTAAATGGGTGACCTTAGGAAACATTAGGAAACATACAGTAATGCATTCATTGTTCTACCCAACAATGTGCACTAATATCAGTTGGAAATGTCAATCTATTCATTGCAAGTATTATGCAAGATTATAAAGTTGCTCTAATCTTAAGAAGATTAGACATAATGTGTAAATCTTAGTGATGGTATTGCTTGCCATGCAGGTGGAAGCATTGTTCATGGTTGGGATTGGCAGAACATAATGAGGAGGTGATCTACTCTGCTTCAGTCATACTTGATGGGCCAGCAAGGACGTTAGTAATATTCTAATTTAAAGATTTTTATTATTTTAATCATTATATCTGACACTAGTAAACAGTGATGAGATGTCTTCAGCAATGAAGTGGCAGTTAACAATTAACTTAAGTAACTGCAGGTTTACAGAAAAACAGTAGGAATTTGGTGAATATCATCTTTTTATGGAAGTCATAAAAAGGTTTGTACAAGGTCAAATCATGTTGTATGAACTGATCACAGAGTTGGTTGAAGTAAACCAGCGATACAAAATCAAACTAGTTTGAATTTGAAGTCATCACACTAGGCCTCTGAGTAAACCGTGAGCTGCACTTACACTGCTTGATGCTATCTATATATTTGACATGACCCTATTGTATTTCTCATAGGGGCCCTTTAGAACAGGCTTATGTTCACAGTAGGAATATTAAGTGGACTTAAATCTAGTAGCTATTACATTAAACACACAAGAATGAACTATGATTAACCGAATACGTATACGATACTTATTTACAAACTGTTCCTACAACTCACTATACAGAGGCAACTCTGCAACATGTGTCCTAGAGTGTTGTAGCTATACTGTCATAACTAGTAGCGCTAGTGAGCCATGAGAGAATCTGAAATTTCCTAAACCCTTTATTATTTGGTCCTTTCTCGTAAGCCAAAATATTGTGGTGTTTCATAAAAACAGATCTGCGGTCTGGTTTGACAGAGTTGAATATCGCTATTTTTTTAGAAATAAGTGATTTTTTTTTTAAGCAAAGGTTTCAAATCTAAACAAAATATAAGCACATACAGGATTCAGAATTTTTAATCTACTGAAAATAGAAAAGTATACGTCAATGTTAATTTGGGGTTTAAACATGTTAAAAGACCAGATTTGTCTTAATGAATGTATATATATTATGAGTCTTAAAAAAAAAAACTATAACTGTATTTTCATCTTTGTTTATAACATACCTTGGTAGCATTCGATTTAACAGTTGTTCTGTTTTCTTTTTTTCCATATCAAGTTGTTCTGTACGTTCTCTTATAAGATCTTCAAGATTATTTGAATACTTCTCCAACATTTGAAACATTGTATCAACAAAATTTACCTTCCTGTAAATAATTTGATATTTTTTATAGATCTTCTTTCATCAAGAGAGGCAGCAAACACATACATGCATATAATTATATATCTATATATAAAAAAAAACTAAAGATAAAATTTAACGTGTAAATAATCTGGGTAAATAAAAAAAATATTTCAAAATTGACTGTGTATCAAAAAAAAATCATCGCATTTCAAAAGGCATTTTTTTTTAAATGAATGAACATAAAACCTTGTGGTGAATTATAGAATACATGTTTAAATATGAAATTTTACTTAGAATTTTACAAATGCTCAATGTGACCTCTTCTTGATGCACAGGATATATGTACACAGTATTTAAACTCACCCCATATTTGAGCAATCATTTCTGTTAATCCAACAAATTTTCAAATTCTTTACACTTGGACTTAATCTAATTAGACATTCACTTTTGTTGTTTCGTTATAATGTGTGAAATATTTTATTTTCCCACTTTCTCACTGATTAAAATCCTTTGTGTTTTAGATTGATTGTTTGTAAATTTTACTTTTATATTTTGTAGATCAGAAGAAATATTTTTTGAGAAAATTCTTTGTTGTTTATTTTTAAAAAAAATAAATATTAAAGTGGCAATGACTGTGAATGACGATAGCAATTAACAAGTGCCAACAACAAGGCGTGAAAAAATACCAGTGTTGTTTGATTTCAATTATCTACAAAAACTTTTTCAATAATCATGTTTTAGTTTCTGATATTTCTTCCTTATTCATTCCATTCAACTTCCAAGATACTAACTGATATATTTTATATGTTTTAGAACAGTCAAATTGAAAGAAGTTTACTTTCTTGTTAACGATGGGGAAATTATCTAAAGTCAGTGACTTAAGTCAATTTTTAAGAACTGTACAACAAGTATATTATAAAAGCATTGCTAATTTACACTTACCGGCCATGATTAAGAGTTTTAAAAAGATCATATACAGCATTCATATCAGGTCTCATATCAGCTTGTTCCGCCCAACATTGACGCATTATATTGATCGCTTCAGGTGGTGCTGCACCTTTACTAACTGAAGGCCTTATCAGTGGAGGTGGCTTTTTAACTTTTTCAATGATTTCTATAAAAATATTCATAAATTACATTTTAATATAGGCAACCTAAATATAAGCTATTGTTATATTATAGCTGTAAAATATAAACATGAACCTACCTGCAATGTCTATCATATTATTTCCAGTAAGTAAAGTTTAATATTTTTATGCGATTCTATAACAGAGATGCAATTTTAATTTCATTTTCTATTGAAAGAGATGGAGCAATTTAATAAGACTTAATTATTTTGTATAATTATTTATCAATATTTAATTTAACGGATGAGTTCAACAGTTAAAATCAATTCAGCCATTAAATAATGAAATAGATTTAATGAAATTATTTAGGAACAAAACAATTGAATAGTACCAACATTTTGTTTAAGCACTTAATTTCTGTATTGCTGAAAGAATGGAATGATCTAGCAATGACTGAAATAATTTCTAATAGTCTTCTTTTAGTATGATCTTCAGACTTGATGCTATATTTAAATAAAGTTTTCAATATTATCAAAATGATACTCTTTAAAATGGGGTAGATGATTGAGCAATGTTTATTCTTAGAAAAAATGCCTAATAACTACTAAACAAGTACATTATTGTGAAGAAGGAACTGTATCAGCAAAAAACCAAGAAGATATCTTCTAATTGTACTTCCTCTACTTCTACAATTTGGGAACAGTTCTCTAAAATTTGGGGAATTGTTTCTTTCAAAGAAACAATTTGAAAGAAATCTAGACTGTCTTAACTTTAAAAGTTTCTTTACCAGTTTTTAATCATACAAACAATCTGAATATTTGTGCATAAACATTTTTTTCCTACACTTTTGCCTCATCAAATAAATAATTTAAAATAGCATTTGATATTTGCTCTCTGTTCTATAGCACCAACATGACAAGTTTCTCATTGACTAGACAGCATGGAATCATCTGAATGGTGATTAAGTTAAACTAGATGATAGAAGACTGAAAAATAAGGTCAGCAATGAATTGCATAACTTTCCTTGTTATGCTGGTCAAGTTATGGAATTAATTTTTTCAATTTAATCATAAAGCTCTACTTGTATCTTTATGATAAACTATTCCTTTTTATTGAAAAACAATAACCAAAATTATGAATTCTTTTCCTTGTTCTATGCAAAAATATTTATTTCCAATTTTATGATACATAGTTAAATAAATAAATAAATACAAAAAAGTGATTATTTCTATACTTGTAGAGGACTTGAAAGTTGAAAAAATGTATTTTTTAAATAATTTGGAAACTCCGCCATCAGTGGATAGATATTAAATTACGAGTATTTTAGTGACTATTGTTTAACAAAATATGTTTTTAGCGTTAAACATTTTAAAATGCGAATATTTTTTTTCATTTTTGGGGCTCTCCCATACTCAAAGGGAAACATTCAGGTAAAACTACTTTTTAAGAAAATAATCATTAAGTGGTGATAAAAAATATAAAAAAAAATTTTTAAATTGTTTATAAAATATAAAGATATAGCCATTGTTCTAAATAACAAACTTGTAATTTTTCTAGGAAGGAGGTAAAAGGTTTTGGATAATTAAAAAAAAAAAATTTCTAAAGATAAGGGTTACCAAAATATTAAGGTTTTTATATTTCAAATGTGATGGGTATCTAGTGTTGATTTAAGATACATTTTAAAACAATTTTTTTATAGTTAAAAGTATGTTTTTTTGTTATTACATACCATTGGAGTGGGATGGGTAAAATGCTTTATAATAGTTTGAAGGCCTACTGATGTAGAAAATATAGATTCAAAAAACTCTCATTTACTCCTTTTCTAAAGCGAGATAAAGCTAAAAAAGAAAAAAATATTTAAATTCATTTTTTGGGGATTAAATAAAAGTTTGTTGTAATTTATGATCTTGATAAAAAACCTTCAACTTCTGTATGAAAAATGTTTTCTGAAGTGCCCCAGTAAAGATAAAAAACTGAAATTTTATTCTGAACAAAACACCCCTATCTCTTCTTCTAATATTTTTATTTTTTGGTTGATGATTTACACAGAAGCTCTGAAGCTTGCATGTGGAATATAGAAATTTGTGCACATGAAAAATGCCTTGCTTAATTAGGATTCAAAACCTAGAACCTCTGGTTGAAAGACCAAGATGCTACCACTCCGCCAAGGAGATGGGCAAAATTTTTATAAAAATTAATTACCTTCTTTTGAAGTTGGTACATCTACTAAATTTGAAAAAAATTGATCAACTGAGTCCAAAGACTAAATACAGGCCAACAAACATACGTACGTACATACACTCAAACATCTGTCTGACAAAAATAGATATTTTGGACTTAGAAAAATTGAAATAAAGTTTTTTGCAAATTATTTACAATTTATTTAAATCTAATTTTTTTGTTAAACATCTTTTTTTTATGTCTCCTTAGTAAAACTTAAAACACAAAATTTAAAAAAAAAAACAATTTTTTAGATTTTTTTTGACAATATATATACTTTCTTGTTATGGCTGCAGTGCTATAGCAGTACATATCACTTAGCCTCCGGTAACTACCGTTTAGATAATACTTCAGAGGATGAATGAGGATGATATGTATGAGTGTAAATGAAGTGTAGTCTTGTACAGTTTCAGTTAGACCATTCCTGAGGTGTGTGGCTAATTGAAACCCAACCTCCAAAGAACACTGGTATCCACAATCTAGTATTCAAATCCAAATTGACTTTACTAGGACTTGAACGCTGGAACTCTCGACTTCCAAATCAGCTGATTTGGGAAGACACGTTCACCACTAGACCAACCAGGATACTAAACATTGTGTCTTTTTCTGTTCTCTCAGCAAAAAACATCTTAAAAAAATAAAAGTTTAAAATCACTAAATGCAAAATAAAATTATGTAAATTTTGATAAAATTAATTAATTTAAAATCAAGTGGATAATTTGCTTTTTATATGGCTTCAAACTTGAGAACATATAATTTCTACACTGACAGTAACTACTAACATTTTTTTAAAATTAAGGTTATCAACTTGCTTTCAAAACTACAAAAATTAAATAAGATCATAAAACATATTAATTAATAAAAAACAACCAAGAAGTACAAAAGTTTATAGCAATTCATTAAATGCTATATAGGAAAGAGTGGATGTACATTCACAACACATAAATAATATACAAATTTTAATATACTTCAACATTATCAAATTTACAAACATAATAAATTGATATAAACAAGATATTAAATGAGCAAACTTGTATAAATCAAATATATCACTTTACATAGTACTTGCTAACCTTTTTAAAGCGCAATGCTACTAGTAAATTTACTGAAGAATGAGCAGCACAATAAGTTCTGAAAAATCCTTTAGAATAATAATTTCCATGCATTTTGAAAATGAAAATGTTAATAACTATTTTCTTTATTTAAGTTGTTTTTCTATTTTAAAAAGACTTGAAAACTGAATATTTAGTACTGCATGTACAGTAATAATTTTTAACAATAACAACTTACCTTCAGGTGAAAGTGCCAGCATACAAAATGGTTCACCACGTACTACAACTTCTTGCATTATAATCCCAAAACTATAAACATCGCCTGGTTGTGTACCTTGCAGTCTAAGAGATTCACTTCTTAAAAGTTCTGGTGCTGTCCATAGAAGATCTAAAAGGAAATAATTAAACATCATATTTTTTATTTAAGGATTTTCAGTATTCATAATAAAAATTCAATTATTTATAGCAAAATGATTAATATTAATTAAGAAATTACGTAAATGAGCATGATTCACATGAGTAAAGAAATATGAAAGAGTTGGTCAAGTCATTAATTAAAATAATATTATTAATAAGTATGGTATTAATCTGAAAGAAAAAGAATGAAGTATGCTGTTCAGATTTGTTGTCAGAATATGAATAATCTTCGATAGAAAGATAACATCAATCTCTTTTGGAGTCATCAGTCAGCCAACTGACCGATTTGATCCTACTGTCCATTCTGATTGTGTTCTATTTTTTCAACCTCAGCATAATTAGTACATCATACATCTTCAATCATCTGTCTTATACATTGTAGTTTTTGTCTTTCTTTACAGTTTTTCTTTTCTACAAATCCTTCTAGTACCAAATTATATGGATTTTTAATACACAGCCTAATTTATCTTTATAAGAGTCCGCCAATTTCTTTCTTCTTAACAAATTTTGTTTTAAGACTTCTTCATCTTAAATTTTATTGACTCAATTAATTTTCTACATTACTTTTCAAAGGCCTCTATTCTTTTTTTGTTTGTTTTTCCTATTTCCATGTTTCACTAACATAAGATGCTAAACTTCAGAAAAAAAATTTAGATTAATTCATTTCTAATTCTTAGATCTATATTGGGTACTAACATACTTCACTTTTGTATGAAATCTCCCTTTGCTCATGCAAGTTTGATTTTTATAATTGCATTACTTTAATATTTTATTTCTTTATAATTCTACTTCATAAATAACTAAATTCTCCTACTTTTGATGTATTGTGTTTACCTGTCCTAGTATTTAATTCCTTATTATTCTCCTTTCTATGACATAACATAACCTTTGCTTTATTTTTATTAAATTTTAGATAAAAAGTTCTTTCCTAGTAATGAAACCATGGTTTTCAGTATTTCTTCTGACACATCTTTGATTTCTGCCAAAAACATGGTGTTATATTAATGAGTCGTAACATCTTTTCTTTTTTCTCTTTGGATAGTTTCTCTGTTCTCAAGTTTTTCATCAGTTCGTGTATTGTTTCTTCTCTATACAAACTGAAAAATTTATAATTTAAAAAAATTTGTGATAAAAATTCAGTTGAATATAAGCATAGGAAAACAAATTTGAATATAGAGACTATTTAAATCAACTTGTCAATACAAGTTGATTTAAACAAGATGATTTCATCAATATCTTATGAAAATGTAGCTGCAAAATCATCTAGTTATTTTGGAATGCTTGATAGAGAGTGAGAGAAAAAAAGAAAGAAAGAGAGAGAGCGAGTGAGAGAGAGATTGATGGAGAAGAGAGATTGAGGGAGAAGAGAGAGAGAATGTGTGTGTACAAAAAATTACTAAACTTAAACCAAATTTATTTATAAAAAACTACCTCCATTAAGCCAATATGTAAGAAATGAATTATGACAACCTTGAAATACTGAGTTACTATTATATGAATAATTATACGATATATTCATAAATTTCATTAAAGATGAATCATACTTTCTAATGGCTCATCAAATTTATTTTAACAATCAAAGTTATTCATTAGTTTTACTCTGTAGTAACAGAGATATCTGACAAAAGGAAATGTGGTTTAAAGATCTGATCAAATAATTGAGTGACACATGATTTCTATAAATAATGTGTTATAAAACACAAGTTCAAACAATTTTGATTTATAAATTTGAATAATTAATAATTCTTTTTTCTTTTAAGAACTAAACTACATCAGTTTTCAATCCTGGTTTATTTTTTTAACATCAGTCACCTGCTTGATTTGATGCCTTCTGTATCTTCTACTCTCTGATTGTCTTTTAATTCTACCACCTTACATCTTTAGCTATTTGCTATATGTATTCTTTGTAATCCCCTGCAGTTCTTAACTTTTACACTTCTTTCAATTAATAAATTAATGAACACTGAATTCCTTAACATCACTAACTCTTTACAAGATTAGTAGGCCTTCTGATCTAGCTCTTCTAAGCATAGCATCTTCTAAGTAAGCATTTGTCACAGGCTTCTTTTTTCCCCACTTCATCATAAAATCTTTTCATTTTGGACTTTGCCAACCAACTTAATTTTCAATATACTTCTATAGTAGTACATATACAACACTTTGTTCTTTTCCTTTCTGGCTTTCCTACTGACCATGTTTTACTATCATACAAAGCTGCATTCATTATAAATATTATTGAGAATTTTTTTCTACCAACTAAACCTATGTTTCATACCAGTAAATTTCTTTGCTAGATAAAAGTAATCTAGCTTTGTATATTTTGCTTAACAATTTTTATTTACTTCACCCTTATTTGTAGTTTTACTACTTAACTAAAAAAAATTCTGTAACTACTAAATTATTATATTTTATATTCAAAATTCTGATTATCTTCATTTTGTTGCGTTCTATTATCTTTATTTTATTCATCTTAGTAAGTAGTAGATATGTTTAATAAAAGAAGAATAATAAATTTAAAAAACACTTCAAATTTCAAAAACGGTATGGATTCATCGACGAGGAAAATCTAATTTGAAAATAAATAGTGTAAACAAAGGTAATAAAATGTGCCAAAGAAGATAATAATCTATTATAAATTACGATAGGTTTTCATCTACACATATTCTTTCAAAGCGAATTTTTTTCCCAGCATTGAATCCAAACCATTTACCACTTTTTCTCAATTCGCTCTTTTGTTTAGGGAAAATAATTAAAACATCAGCGAATTTTAACCCTTTGGGAGCCAAGTAGGATAAACTGCTGCTAGAGGTACAGTTTACAATTAATGCAGATGACTAAACGTTAATCCCAGTTGAGTTATGTCTGTTTATTAATCCTTATTTACCGCTTACTAGATCCATGAAAGTCATGTATGCAGATAGATATTGCTCTTACTGCACAATATTCTGGGAGTTTGTGATAGTGATTGGGAAGGATCTGAGATCACTTTGTATTTCGATAAGTGAGATCTGAAACCTAACCCAACTGTGACATAACCCCTGAAGTATCTTGATGTGATACTTGATAGAACCCTAACTTAAAGCAACATGTTATAAATACCGCTGCAAAATACTTGAGGTAACATAATTTGTAAGCTGGCAGCAAATTTATAATTAAATGCAAGCATACTTTCAACATCAGTATTAGCAGTATTCTGTGATTAAGTACTGTGCACCTGTACGGTTGAATAGCTGCCATACTGGTTCCCTGGATATTGAGTTAAATAAAATCATGAGAACAATTTCTGATACAATCTCCTCTACCCTGAATACACAGCCCCTATTACTAGCTAATATACTTCCATCACATCTGAGAGGCCAGAGTGCCCTTGCACTATACTGGAAAAAGATTACCGATGGCAGTCCATGAGCAAGTGCTGTGCTTTAGTCTACCAAGACAGTTGTGGTGCAGACTTAATCGTGTAAGAACTGAATATGATAAATGTACTTTATGAACAGGTGGGGCATGTCACCTACACTGGTTCTGAGTGTGATGAGCCATTCCAAACTGCTGAAGATCTTCCCACTGTGAGCTTATACAAGGGAGATCCACAAGATGTATATTATGCTACCCCACCTGGAGTTGAATGGCTGAAAAATTGAATTTTAATTTGTAGCTATAATGAAACTTTTAATTATGCCTATGTAAATATTATATATAATTTGCTATTATAATTGTTTGAATATTTAGTTTTAATATTTTTGACACAGCTGATCTATGTAACACATGATAAATAAATAATCCTTATTTCCTCTTGATTTTTACAAAAAAATTATAAATAAAACATATTTAACATCTACATAAAACATTTTTTTCATACATGTAAGATGCAGAAACAAAATGAAGAAAAAAGAGGTAATTAAAGTTTGATAACATATAAATGTATGGATAAAACAACTTTTTCTATGGGTGTGAACATGTTGGTACACCTCTTTTTACTGCTTTGTATCTACTGTACTATTCTTTTGACAATTTTAAATAACTATTTCCCAATATACAGGTTATACTCTTTTCAAATATATATGAGTTAACAAAGAAAAACAAATCAAACAAAATTTTTTAATTTTAATTAGATTCTATTAATGAAGTAAATTTATCATATAAATTTTTAGAGGAAAATTATTTTTTTAACATCATATCATTCTTTTTTGTATTGATGTATACTGTATTGCACCAACTGCAATAAGAAATTAATATTTTGTAGTATTAAATATAATAATAATATTAAATTGACATCTAAATGTAATCTGTAATTTTAAATATTCAAACTAAATACCTCTTGCTGTTTTTTGTGATGGTGCAATATTTTGACTAGCGTAAAATGAAGGAAGACAATAATCAGTCAATTTTAATACCCAGCGAGCATCAATTACACAATTTCTTGATGTTAAATTGCCATGGACACGATGAGGTACTGAATGTAGATATCTCAATCCCTGCAATAGAGATATTTAATATACTTTTTACATAAATGAATATCACTAATGGATGAGTTTATAATTAATATTAAATAAATGATAAATATTTAATACAGAACACTGTTTCAAAAATCTGTCAGGAGTTTCACCCATAAAACTAGTATGATCCAAGTTTTATTTGTAAGTCATTCGTTATTAATGGCAACAGTTACATCTAAGACTGCAATCTAAAGACAAAAATTCGCAGCAGGAGAGCCAATACTTTCTAAGGACAAAGAAGCTGAGGCAGGTCAGGAGAGTAGCATCATTTTATTTATCACAAAATTGTATAGTAATGAGTCAGTCCCTTTGGGGTCACATTGCTGGCAAGTTCTACTGTAAAATTTTGAAGTATACGAGAGAGCAAAGAGTATACATTTGGTGCAAATGGCCTGAAATTTTGGCATAAGGGCGATTGGATCTTCTATCACAAAAATGTTTCTGACTGCACAGCTTAAAAAACATGTGAATTTTTTGACTGCAATTTTATTCCAATGTTACGATTTATCCAGAGCATATAGATCATATAAAAGTGTATATAATCTTTTTTAAAAAATTGTTAAACTAGCTTAGATTATGAAGTTACATAGCTGATATAGAAAGCTAACTAACTATAGAATAAGGTAGAGCAATTCATTTGAAAGCAATCCACCTTCCATAAATTTCATAGGCTCCTGTACATCATGAAAACAATAAATACAAAATATTAAAATTGCTGGTCTTTATATTTTACTTATAGAAAAAGTATAAATTACCTCTTTATCTTTGACAACAGATGTTTGAAGTGAACTCCCTGAGTATCTATAGATGTTTGGCATCAATCAGACATACTCAGATGCATATGATATAGTTTAGAAAGATTTAAAGCCTGAACATCATTTGTGATACTACTTTTCAGTTCATCAAAATTTTTGTTGTAAATTGACACTTAAAATAATTTCAGAGGTAAAAGTCACATGTAATAAGGAAATATTTATGTGTCTCAAGAAAACAGTATTTTAGCGAATAAAAGAATACAACTACTTTTGCCACTTATGGAAGACTGATTAACTAATTACAGTCTGTTACACAGGTATAGCCATGACTTTGTTTATTGATGCTCACACATTAGAAGATAAAATAAACTAATTGAACCAAGATTCTTTTGTGAGTCTGGTATATAAAAAATAATGATATTGAACTAACAAATACTCAGACATTAAAAAAAATAAAAATAAAATTGGCATGATAAACACTTACTCTAACCAAATCTGTTAAAAGAGAAAGACGAAAACTCCAATCAAGTTTTATTTCATCTTGTATAAGTACATCTTCCAAAGAACCACGACTGCACCATTCCCAAACTAAAGCAGGCCTTGTTGGTTCCATTAAGCAACCAATAAGAGGATTCAGATTTTCATGTCTTAATCCATGTAACTGTTTATAACAAAAAATTAAAACACTATGAGCACAAACATTTAAAATCACTGGATAAGGAAAAAGTAAATATTTTTTAGGGGAGAGAAATTATTATTCAAAATAAGTTAATGTTTTACTCAAAGCGCAAACTGTAATAAAATATAGCTAAAGTGTTATCAAATATACTGATAGATAATTTTGAAAGATTAAAATTGTACTGAAAATGAAAAAAATTGTTTTTCCACTCCAGACTCAGTATAATGAAACTTATTTTTTAAAGCCAACACCAAATTTTATATTATGTCTGCACAAAATACAGATAACAAAAATTTGATTGAATTTGTGCAATTATAAAAATATATATATTTTATTTTATTTTTTTAAATTGAGCAACTTAAAAGTTATTTTACTCTTTTCAGTTTCTCAAAGCTGAAATATGGGCAGGCCTATAAAACAGACAGCTCATAAAAAAATAATATTCTCTTGAAGCAAAACAGGATCGATCATTTTTGCCCATTACTTTTTTCAATTGGTTACTACAGTTAAGTGATGGAACTAACCACTGCTAACAATTCATCTATCAATTAAAAAAGGAAATTGTCATAATCAAAGCCTCTAATCAAAAGTTTTGCCAGGATAACATAAAAACATAATACCTGTCATAGTTTTTCACCCATTATTTTTTTAAATGATCCAGCATTGTTTAAAAAATATTTCACCCAAATTGGTACATTGGTGAAAAGTTAGTACAAGAGTAAGTGTGCATATGGCTACACTTGGTATTTTTTGCCCATTACTTTTTCAAATAGCCTAGTACAATTAAGCAATGGAACATAACCATTGTTAGCAACTAACATAGAAATTAAAAAAAAAAAATCATTAAAATTTAAGCTTCTGATCAAAAGTTATGCCCAGATAAAATATATATATATATTCGGCTAAAGTTGATTACTTCCTCTTTTTGAAGTAAGATCTTCAAAAACAAACCCTTTATTCAAAATGATAGGAATTTTATGTACTACACATTGTGTGTATAATATTGATGCAATTGAGGAATCTCAGGAATCCATCAAAACTACCAAACGATGTAATTCCAACAGAATCAACAATTGTGATGATCTTTTACACGTAATAAAGTTAGCGAAGGGGGTTGTAAGTAATGTGCACCTGTCAGTGACAGTCTCGTAAACAAAGATGTGGATATAGTCAAGATATTCAAATGGCCAGCACTTAGGAAAGACCAGACAGATGATGGAGAGCAGCCAGATGCTCTTTAATGCAATTTGATGATGTCATTATTTTATAAACAGAATGAATACTTAAGCTTATAACAAAATTTATAATATGTCATAAACATTATTAAACTTGCTCAAATTATTTAACTGTAAATCTTGACTCTATGACAGAATCATAGTATCTCTACCTTTCATCCGGAAGGTTCTTGGTTTGAATACTGGTCAGGTTTGATCATTTTTCATATTCTACAAAACTGATTTCTTATCATATAAAAAAAAATAGAGGTAGATGCAACTGGACATAACTGCAGTCATTGGAATATGAAATAAATAAGAGAAAAGAGAGTATGAAAATGATGAAGTAATTTATTTGTATAACCACCAAATTAGTAAAATATCCACTCACCTTAAAATGTTGGTAGCACTTATGTGTTATTGCAGTAAGGCTTCAGCTGAATGATTCATTTTAAAATGGAGGAAAATTTAATTTTAAAAGTGTTACTAAGTATAATAAAGTTATAATAAAAAAGTTATAATAAAAAAGTTATTATAAAAGTTCCTTTTTATAATAAAATTTATTATTTGGGTGAAAAACACTGTAACAGAATGAAAACACTGCCAATACTTTAAAGTGCGTGGGTTATTTTACTGATTTGTTGGTTGTACTGACATATTATTAATTTGTTATGTTAGTTTCTGTTCAATAAAAAAAAGATAAAAATTAAAAAAAATAAAAAATATAATAATTTGTAGTAATAAATTATTAATTTTTAATATTATTAATTAATTATTAATTTGGTACTTACAGATATCAAAACATCCATTGATTTATTTTTTAGTTCAAAAGTTCCACCTTGACAAGGAAGCGCTTTAAGTTGAACTAAGTCACCCTGAAATAAATAAAACTGTAAATTAATAAACAACTGTCAGTAATATCAGTTTAAAGAGACGAAAACTCAATGAAGTTAAGGCATATTTAATACATGAAATTTTTATAACCTTACAAAAAGGGTTACAAAGACAGACTTACAAGGCCTTACAAAGAGGAAGGCCTTGTCTTCCTGGTCACTTTGAAATAAATATTCATTTTATTAATGCATTTTATTTGTGCATTATATAAGTTGAAAAGTTACTCCATTATCTCAATTGTATATTTGATGATGTATTATTATACAAAAATAATGTTTGCCCCAATTATTCTGACACACTTGCTACCAAAATTAGTGTATTCAAAATTTTAAGAAATTTTGCAGGAAAGTTCTTGTTAGGAGAAATGACATGTAGTAATGACTTTTCATAGAATTTTTCATTTCAAAAAGATAGTAATCTCTCTTATGCAGATGTGAAAGGTGCAGTGGAGGGTGTACTGCTGCCAAGTCACAGCTGCTGACAAACTGAAAAATCAGCCCCACGTCCATACCTGATATTACCAACCATTTTCAACCAATCTCTCAACATTATGAATATTTTACTCTTAATGTTTTACTTTATCTTTAAGCCTAATATTTATCACTGAAACTATTCTATATTATATAGCATCATGTACTTTTCATTAAACTATTAAATACCTAATCTTTTGTCAGTTGTAAACTTACATAATTTCCCACTCAAATATATTTTATAGAGCTATTGAAAAAATACATAAAAAGTGTAGGAATTCAGTGCAAGTACCTTCTCAACATTTATTGGTCAATTATATCAAGTTTTCCTGTTAACAGTGCTAATAATATTGCTGCTAATAAAGCAAGATTATTTTTGGTACTGGCTAAACCATCTACTGTTAATTACGATCGACAGTTGTGTTTTGAACTTCATTTTAATAATCAGTTTATTAATTCAGTTTTGTTGTGGAATTCAATTTGTAAAATTCACTAAGACAAAATGACTGAGATTTACACCTCAAAGAACTACAAAGTATATGTATTTTTTTCCAGTAAAGTGCTTCCTTGGTGAGTAAAAATCAAAATATTTTTCATAGCCAGAAGTTGAGAACACTCCATGAATATTTAATGTTTAGATTAAAAGAAACTTAACTTACATCTATGATTTTTCATAGATTTTTTCATAGTTTAACTTCTATGATTTTTCATAGAATTGACTTTAATAAATCCTGCGATACTGATTAATATCAAATTGTTCTGGAATGATACATCAACAAATAAATGTACAACTGGGATAAATGGGGTAACTTTTGAACTTATATAATGCACAAATAAAAATGTATTCTGTCAGTATATATATATATATATATATATATATATAATTCTAGGTGGCAAAGCCAATATGAAAACTGAAAATTTGGTGAAATAAATTGGTTTGTATGAATCTGATAACTTTAATAACTATACTAGTGTAGATATTATCTAAAAAATATAATCATTTCATGATAAACAGACTGCGATAAAGTTTTTTTACATCATTGTGCAATATTTATTATTTTCAGGAATGATGCAATATTACATATAATTTTATTTATTATTTTTTTAAATACTTTATTAAAAAAAAATTAAATTGTATGTATATAATAATGTGTGTTTACAATTTAATGATTCAGTTAAATGAAAAATAAAATGTGATAGTAACTAATCTACGAGGGATATCTCTAAAGTAAAGACCGCTGGGAAATTTCTCTCCTTGAGGTTGGTGAACCTATGTTGTTCATGGCCATGCTAGTAATGTACTCACTGCATTGTTGGCCATACACAGCAACCAAATGCCCATGCAACCAACTGCTTCATGGGCAGTTGGTTGTTGTGTATGATAATGTAATGTAATGAATAAAATAATGATAAAAAATGATAATGTAATGAATAAAAGAAACGCCCGAAAATGGTGTAAAAGGTTTAGAAATAACAGACTTAATGTGTATGATGAAGAAGGTTCGAGGAGGTCCTTGATAATCACTGAGGACTTGTTGAAACATGTCGATGATAAAAACAGAAAAAATCATTGCTCAACAATTTCCGACTTGGCCCTTCTTTTTCCTGATGTTTCAACAGCTGTTATCAGTCGCATTGTTCATGACCATTTAGGCTTCAGAAAGGTTGTGCATGTTGGGTGCCGTAAGTCTTAACAGAACATCACAAAAAATTCCGAATGGGATCTGCTTTGGGATTTTTGATGCGCTACACAGAAAAACATTATGAGTTCCTTAATTCAATTGTTATCAGTGATGAAACATGGATTTCGTATTACACGCCAGAGTGAAAACAGCAGTCAAGTGAATGGCGTCATCCTCAATCATCAATCAGACTGACAAAGGTCAAGCCACAGCCATTTGGACGCAAATTGATGGCCACAGTCTTTTGGGATCAGTTTAGCATTCTGTTGATTGATTTCATGGCACATGAAACGACTACAAATGCAGAATCCTACTACAAAATTCTACGTATGTTGTGGTGCGCCATTCAAAATCGGCGACGTGGGTGGCTGACTGACGGCGTCACCCTGCTGCATGATAATGCACTTCCACACATTGTAGGTCTGACATGTGATTTAGAGAATATTCAGATGAGAAATTTACAATCATACACCATATAGTCTGGAATTAGCTCCTTGTTTGGGAAACTGAAAGAATATTTGAGTGGTAAGCAATTCGCATGTGACGATGAACTTTACAATGCTGTTAATCAGTGGCTAAATGTACTAGTGGTAGAAGAATATGATGAGGGTATATTGAAGCTGGTGTATTGCTATGATAAATATCTTAATTCACGTGGCGATTATATAGAGAAGTAGTATAAGGTATCTAGTTTAACAGAAATAAAAAATATTTTTACTATGAAACTGTCTTTAGTTTAGAGATAAGCTCTCGTATTTTACATAACAAATAAAGACTATTTAATGCAATAATTTTGAATAATATGCAGTATATAATAACAATTATGACATTATCCAATTAACCATTAAAAGCAACAATATCATTTTTTACAAGATTCTTTATCTCAAGAACATCTTAAACAGGATTAATGCTGTGCCCTTATCTGGATAAATACTTAGCTTTATCACATTATATATAGTATTTTATTTAAAGAATTAAAAAACCTGTATACTTACATTATACCTAGCTCGTGGATCAGATATAACAGGTTTATTCAAGCTATGAACACTATGAAGCGATCCAACAGAACCTTTTAATAAATCAGGTTTCTCTACTTCGGGTCCACCAAATTCTTGTAATTGTTGTAACCAACAACATAACATCGTTTCAATTCCTTCATCAACCTAAAAATAAATAAATAAGAAAATATAAAAAAAAAACTTATTCATTATTAAACAAAAATATAATTAAAATTGCTGTTTATAATCTTTCAATTACCTCCTTTAAAAGGAGAAAAATGAGAAGAGAGCAGTTATTTAAGGAGAGGAGATTAAAATCTTAAGATTTGCTAACAAGACTGGTTTATAAAAACGTTTTCTCTGTTATATTTCAGTAAGGTGTGTCTTTAATATCTTTTGTGCTGATTTCAAATCTCACTTTTCAATATTGTGATGGGAGATGAAACTCGGATGCATCATTACAACCCAAAAGAAAAACCAACAGAGAGCACTGAATACCAGCACTATGGTACACCACAATAAAAAATATTCATAACACAACCTTTTGCTAAAAAAAATCTTCTGTTAAAACACTTTTGGAGATTTGTGCCTGACAATCCACAGGGCCGATAATTCTGCAGCTTCATAATGCTCGGCCATACACATCATGTACAACTGCCGCAGCTCTTGTGAAGTTGAAATTTGAACTTATTTCACACCCTTCATACTCACTTGATTTTCACTTCTTTATGCAATTAAAGAAGGTATTCATTTCACCAGAGATGATGAACTGAAGGATGCAGTGGGTTGTGTATTAAGGAAAGACTGCCAGCATTCTTCATTGACAAAATAAGAAAACTGGTTAATTGTTGGGGGAAATATATAATGTATTTCACGTCACATGAACAAGGTTTCATTTATTTAGGCATCATAATTTGCTTGACACCAGGTATTGGATGACTGAAAGTTATCACCAGATGTTTGAGGTCGACTTCACGGTGAGAAAACCAGTTTATAGTGATTGCTGTTTCTGATAATCATGTAGCTGGGCCAATATTTTTTTAACTGGAGAGTCAATACAGAAGTGTGCTGAACAATTTTTTAAGAGTTCTACTCTAGGTAACAGATCGGAATAAGAATACGGATTCTTCCAACAAGATAGAGTAATGTGACACACATTAAGCGATTCACTAGTGTGCATTCATGGTTTTTTTTACAGAAAATGAATGGTCAGAAGAGGATGATGGCTTTCGCATTCCCCAGCCATGTCTAGTTCAATTTTTTCTTTTGGATAAAGTTCATGAATCAAATTATTACTTGTGGATCCAGGATAGAGTACATGAATCAAATTCTCACACTGTTGATGATCTGATAGTGAACACTAAACAAGAAACTGATGGTATTGATCACAATGTTTTGCATCATGTGACTCTCAATGTATAATTCAAACATAAAAGTGCATTGTAACGCAGGGCACTCAATTTGAACATATTTTATAAAAATAAGGTAAATACACAAAATTTTGTTAATGTAAACACAGAACTTAATTTAATTTTGTTTTAATTTCTTTTACAAAATGTTACTTGTGCAACTATGTCTACAGTAATTTGGTTTAACAAACATTATTCTGAGTATAAAAAAAATTAAATGCTTAATATTAAAAATACTTAATAGGATAATCCTGAAAGTCATACAATTATAAAATTAATAAACCCCAATAAAGCTACTGAAGCATTTGATTACACACATTAAACTAATCTAATAAACAAATTTAAATTTATATTAGAACAGAAAAGGAAATCATGATTAAAAAAAGAATACTTTTTTGATTTTTAGTCTCTCCAACTATACAAGAATCTGGATCTGAGATGTTGATTTCAGATATAACAAATTTTAATGCATCCTGTATTTTGGTAGTACTATAAATAACTCTTCCTACGCTTCTTTTGACTTTCTTAGAATTTATTCATAAAAAAGTGGTCAATAGGAAACCAAAAAGAAAGAATGAGGTTTTTGAAAAGTGATGCTATTAGAATGAAGCTTGTTCTTATGAAGCTATTTTATTAATTTCTTAATTTATGATATAGGATTCAACCTTTATTATTTCCTTTAAATAGCTGAAATTATTTTGTACTGATAAATAACATTATTCTCCTTTTGTGCCTGACAATCCACATTTGTAAAAGCAATATTCATGAAAAGATTTTGAAAATTATTTATTTTTATTTTCCTGGCTACAAAACAATGCTGATTTATTGCTATGCTGCAGCAGCAGCAGCAGCAATAAGCTATAGCCAAGAAAGTATAGCAATTAGCAAAATTTTGGTATCAACATTTCGGAAATACTGATATTTCAATAACCCTTAATCCAAAATAAAGTTACAGAAAATCCAGATTATAAATGATTATATGTATATGTGTTGGGCTGTATTTTGATTAATATCTCACACTTGGTTCAATATTAATCCTTCGAAAATGACTCAAAAGAATTTTATAAATTGGGAATTTATGGCATTAAGTTTTGGAAAAAATTAAAAAAGGGAGAGGTGTAGTTTCACCATTTTTAATTTTTAAGTTTTTGTACAATTATTGTAGAAAATTGAATTTTAATATGATGAAAGTACAATTAAATTATTTGAATTCCAGAATTTTAAGTCAGTTGGAATTATGGATGGGAATATTCATATATTTCAAAACAATTTTTGCCTGATATTTCAAAAACCATTAGGTCAAAAAAATTGAAATTTGGTGCAAATATTTGGCTATGTATATATATCAGTTTATTATATATATCAGAAGTAAATAATTATTCTATTAAATAAATTTTTAAGCCCTAAAAAAACAAGGGAACTGAATGAGATCTGAACTTAAAATGTCAGTATTTTAAAATTGTAATTTCAAGTTTCATAATCGAACTGTATAAAGTTGGATTTTCAATCTTAATTAATAAATAAATATTAATTTAAACGATATGGACACTTTCTTTGTTTAAAAAACAAAGTCCCGTGCAACTTGATGTAACAATTTAAAATTTTTTTATATTTTTTTATAATTTCTGATAATTTATTTGTATTTCAAGTTGTTGTTATTTCAAATGTTATATGAGGTAGCTGTAAAGCAAGGGGGTCAAATAAGAACCAATTTACTTTATTAAAAATGTCTATCATTTTTTTTATTTTTAGCAATTATACTCAAAATAAAAAAAATTTCTAAGAATTTTAATTCTTTTCTCAAAAATTATTTTAATACTGCATTATTTTAAAAGTAAAATGTCATTTGATTAAGGGGTATTATTTATTATTAATTTTTTAACTTGCAGAACATGCATACCTGTACATAGTTATCCCAAAGTAGAACCATTTTTATTTTTTTTTTATAAATTTTCATTTTACCTTCAAAAATTAATTTTCCTTTTGTAAGGTAATATACCTTCCAAAATTTTAAAACAAAATTTATTTTATTTTGAGTTTTTACAGGTTGAAAGAGATTAAAGTTGTAGGATATTGCCACTAGAAATTTTGTTTCTTTTTTCTAACAAGGTACGCAGTTGAATACCACCTATTTGTTCTACCTTTTATTTATCTTCGTTTTAGATCTGGATCTTCATATTATGTAACCACCCATTGGGGTTAAGGACCATCATCAGTATGTTCTGCTATTTAGCTGGTCCTCCTCATACAGCATTGGCTCTCCATTCTTTTCTATTTTTAGCCAAGCTTTTTGTAAGAATATAACTTCTTTCTACTTTAATATCATCAAATAATTTCCATTTTTGTCTTTTTTCCCCTTTCTTACCATTCACTTTACCCTCTACGACAAACCTTAATGAACAATCCTTCCTTAACACATGCCCAATCCAGTTTCTTTTTCTTTCTCTCAAAGTCCGGAAATGATCTACCCAGTCCAATTCTCTCTAATATCTCATTATTACTAATTCTGTCTGTCCACTTTATCTTTTCCATTCTCCTCCAGATTAACATTTTGAAAACTTGTAATCTTTTCTCATCTTCCTTTCATAAAGTCCTCATCTATGCCCCGTATAATGCTACACTCCATACAAAACATTTGGCAAGTCTTTCCCTCAGATATTTATCAAGCTTACTACATAACAAGCTTCTCTTTCTATTGAAAACTTGTTTTGCCACTGCAATTTTAGTTTTTATTTCCTATGTGCGTATCATATCATTAGAGATAATGCTCCCAAGATATTTAAACATTCCAACTGTCAATTTCTTCTTCTTGTAGTTTAACTATCTTTTTTTTTATCCTTGTCAACCATCATACATTTAGTTTTCTTACTATTGATTTTCATATGAATGTCCTTGCACACTTTATCTAAGTTCTCCAGCAATCCTGTAAGCGCCTTGATATTTTCTGCTAGCAATACAATGTCATCAGCAAATCTGATGCATTATATTCTCTTTTTTCTAAAACATGCAGCTAACTTTCCTTTCCTGTACTTCCTATGATCTCCTCAAGGTAAATGTTAAATAGGATAGGTGAAGACAACATTCCTGTCTTACACCTCTTCCAATCTTGCCTTCCTCCATTAAGTGATTAGGAAATGACTTAACAGATTTTCACTTCTCACACACTCAAACTTTCACTTCTTGTTCAAGGTACAAACTAATTATTATTAGCTTTCTTTCCTTTCCAGTCAAAGGTTAAGGATAGGTGTTATAAATGTGAAACATTTTGTAATTTTTCAACGGGTGGACAAAGTTTGATGGGAAGTAATTTTAAGACGAAATTAAATTATGGTAACATCTTTTAAGAATAAGTTTAATGGAATTTGTCAAGACACTGAGAACTGTTAATTAATTTGTAACAAACATTACTACACCAGATAAAATTTTAAGGAAAGAGAAAGATTAGAAAATATTAAAAATATTTAGGATTTAGTAACAAGTAAATATTTTAGAGTTAAAAAATAAGTATAGAACAGAGATTTAATCGAGAGCTGTATGAAACCACACAAGAAAAAAAAAATAAATGTGTATATACCCTTCTTGTATCAGATCCATGTGGAAAAACAAAGTCAGCTGGAGTTAATAGAATTTTACAAGGTCCTTTTGACATTTGTTTTTTCAGATATTGTCTCCTGAAACAAAATAATAAATTAATCAACTGGTAAATAACTAAGTTAGGTTCTAAAATAATTGTTTTTCAATTAAAACTAAGAGAAAATTGACTTGATAATTGTACAAACCGTGAAAAAATTCTTGATTAAATAAATTCTTCCACTTTTTTAATATAAATTATATAATGTTTAAATTACTTTTTAAACATTATGAAAAATTATAAATACTTTTTTTAAACTAACAGTGTCTTGGCCTTTCATCTTGACATCCTGGATTCAAATCCCAAAATGCATGGATTGGATTTTTCATACACTACAAAATTTCTATTTCATATTCCCATGCTCAAGCTTCGAGCTTATATGATGAATTAATTATCCAAAAAAAAAAAAAAATTGAAATTGTTCTACTAAAAGATCTTTTGCAGCTAATTATGCAGCTTCATCTTCGGTGGAGTTATCTTTACAATTGTAGTTTAAGATGCCCATCTTTAAAAATCTCTTTAATATAAAGTAAATTAATATGTTTAATCTTCTGTTTGTAATGGTTCTTCATTTAATATATATTTTTTTTGTAAAATTTAACGCATTTGTAAATTTCATAATTTTAAATTGATTTAAGATCTCAGTTTATATTCTATGTGAAAAGAACACAATGTTGTTTTAATATTAATAATTTATTTTGTAATGACTTGATCAATATAATGTATTTTAATGTTCTGATCAAGGAAAAATTTATTTAATCAAAATCATCTGATCTAGTCAGTGTATGCTAACCACTATAGTAACCAACCAGTCTGTTAATAGTAACTAGTTTGTGTCAATGAAATTTATTTCTTGTTTATATATTTCTTTAATGAATACTTTCCCTGTTGTTTATAGTTAACTTTGATTACTTGTTACTTTGTAACAAAGTATAAAAGTGCTTTGTTACAAAGTACTTACTGGATAAAATGCTTACTTTGTTATTAAAAAGTAATTTTTTAATTTGTTATTTTTTATACTCAATAAATTTTGAGATTCATATTTCAATAATAAGAAAGATTAATTCAGCAACTTTATTGTCGATTGAAGAATTAAAGTATTGAAAAGTCAGATTAGGGCTTGCTGGTTTTTTTATTTTTAACCGTGTACAGCATAAAATTAATCTTTTTTTTAATTAAGTTGAGTCATTATTTCCATGATATCATGACCAACAAGATAACAAAATACAACAATGCAATATTAAAGTAATATTTTATGTAATAATTAGTAAAAATAACAAAAACTGGTAATGTAAATATAATAATAATAAAATTTAGAAGATTTGACTATAGTGAATTTGCCATCACTAACTATTTCTACTTTAATAACTAAAAAAAAAAAATTGTATTTTAAAAATTACTTTTTTATTTTAAAAATTACTGACTTAGCAATGAAACAAATTATTGAAACTGCCGATGATTACAGAAAATATAGTAAATGCTATATAATGTGATCACGATGATGTTATGAAGTCAATATTATTAATAATTTTGGCTAAGTCACGATCATCTGTATATTAGAAGGAAGGAAATATTTTGCTTATAAAAATCAAGCTTTAATTAACTATTCTCTGCATTTGTCTTATTGATAACACAATCATAATTACTTACCAATTAAATTCTAAGCATTCAGTTTGTGTTATTTGCGTAAGGTGGTACAAGGATAATGTCATGAGAACAAAGACCACATAATTGCGATATAAATGAAGGAATATTAATGGCCTATTTATGGGCAGTACAAATCATACTAACTTTACTTTGATTTGACTCTACATTAGAGTTTAATGAGCTCTTGTATGTATGAAGTTAATCAGCTGTATTTCAGAATCTGTGAATATAAATTGTGTAGTGTGTTTACTGTATTGTGAAATTTCATTTTAATTAGACCAAATTTGTAGTTATATGTTGTATAGATTTGTTGTTATTAGTAGTCCATTAGAACTATTATAAAGGATTTTTGCTTTGATATTTATAATATTTTATTTTTTGTGTACCAGTAGCCCTAAACTACAGCAGAAATGGATTTACAAAAAAAGTGCACGATTATTAATCCAAAAAAAAGAATGAATTTTAGAGTGTTTAAATCACACAAAATAAATCAATGTACAAATGACCTAAAACAGCCAGTGCAGTAAAAAATGTTGTGTCCAGCTTTAAATAAAATTTAGAAAAATTATAAATGATGACATACAAGGTCTATAAATAACGCAAACTTTCTTTTTCCATAGTAAAGAACTATTCACCTTGTCTGAGCCAATACTGTAGCACATTACTGACCTGCTCATTGTTGGCGAACTCAGTGCCACGTAAAAATGCTTTGAGAGGATCAAACAAGCAAACATTTAATGATGTGGCGTAGGAACTGTAAGGTGGATTTGGTAACACCTCTCCTCATTTTGTATGGTTTGGGGGTGAGTGTTTTCTTGCAGAAGAATTATGCCTTCTGAGAGAAAACCAGGACGTTTTCCTTCTATTGCGGGTTTCACTTTATTTTCCTCCATTTCACAATATGTTTACTGTTGATTGTACGTTGTTGTGAATAATAAAAATAAATTAATCCTTTAAAGTAACAAAACACCTTTAGCATCGCTTTACTGATTGGCAAATAGATTTAGAATTTTTCCTGGCGGTCAAACTCAAATATTTATACTCTGTATTCTATGTTTGAATTCCAGTTCAAAGTGATGAATCCAAATTTCATCACGTGTTATTATAAGTTCTAAGAAAACCAGAGCTTCTGCAAAATACCTTTTTTGGACTTCCATGCAAATGTGAATTCGGGAGCCTCTATGATTTTTGACTTCACTTGGAACAAATTTTTTTTATCATGGATAATGAAATATATTGTGCTGATAACCACATTAAATTTTTCAGATATTTCCAAATCTTTATTCATTTGTTCTTATGAATAAAATCATTAATGCAATTTTTCAAAGCATCTACCTCCCGGAACCAGATCCCCAATTAAGCATGAACACGGTTCCCGGAGGTGCCTTTGCCTCTAGTCGCCAGACGAGGGAAATGCCGGGCCCGACTATGCCGTTCCCGGCATCCATCACCCAGCAACCGGGACTTGGTCTTTTGTGCTTCGCCTCTAACGGGGACACCCCCGGAGTAACGGCCCCGCCGGGACTCAGTCTTTTAGCTCAGGGACTCGAGAGTCTCCGCACTTCATCACCACCGTTCACCCGTGTAAGCACGGGCGAACGGCAGTTCCGTACGGAGCTGTCCCTCACCCCCTCGCTTCACGATATTTCAGTTGCAGTATTCCCGAAACAAACCCCGTCACAGAATTCCACCGGACTTCGTAACATCGTTCCAACGATGGTCCCCATCTCGAGATGCCCAGTAACGGCAGTACAGTCGCGGCGTTCCTCGTCCCACTACGGGCACTGGAATATCACGTGTTCCGGCCTGTCTAACTCTCGACAGTAGGGGTAGAAAGGGTCTTCAGCTCTTCTTCGTCCACAAAGGTATGAACGAAAGACCCGATGGCCGGTCAGGAATTGTGCCAGCTAGAATCCCAGTTCGCCAAACTTCCTCTCGGCTCACGGCTCAATGAGCGCGATCAAACGATGCGTCCATTTCCCTTTCGTGGATGCATCCCACCTGGCTTGCCAATCCCGGTAGACAGTTGTGTTGGCATCGTTCTTAGACACACCCTGATAAATTTGCACACGAGCCGCCACCAGCTACTGTAGTGGCGGCATGCCAGTCACCACCAGCACCGCCTCAGTCGAGACAGAGGCGTATGCCGACGCCACCTTAAGAGCCATACGGCGCTGTACTCCCTCCAACAGTCTTCTGTTACGCCCTATCGCCATAGCTCTCTTCTACACTGGTGTACCATAAAGAAGAATTGAGTTCGCCACATGCGCGTACAGCCTCATCTTCAAGGTACGAGGCCCTCCAACGTTCGATAGTAACATAACCAAATTCTTGACAGTCTGTCCAGCTTTCTCACTCACCGCCTGGACGTGACGAGTGAATGACCGCCTACGGTCCAACCACATTCCAAGATATTTGGCGGCCTCTCGTGATCGGACCATCGCTCTTTCCATCGAAATCGGGAAAGGCATCAGTCGCAGCCTTCCCGCCATTGAGAGACAAGTAGAGATTTATCGCAGGACAGATGGAGTCCCACCCCGGCCATCCACTCACCGACCATCGCGGCACGTGTCACCTTCTCTTCGGTCTTTGCCATCACGACCAGGGCTAAATCATCAGCGTAGGCGATAAGGGTGACACCCCGCGGGTATCGCGACCGGAGGACTTCATCAAACACGATATTGCCTTGGATTATACAGCACATAGATCGGTGTTTGACCAGGAAATATCACCGAAGAAGAAAAGAAAACAACTGAACGCGAAATATAAGCAACTGTAATGGATACTGAGGAGAAACTTGCCACTCACATTGTTAAATAAAATTCTGATATACAAAGTTGTCCTACTACCAATTTGGATTTACGGTGTGAAGTTGCGGGAAACAATTAAAACTAACGTCGTTTATCATACATTTCCAAAACAATGTAATGAGAACAATTACGGAGACGCCGTGGTTCTCATGGAACGATGAGATACACGAATACCTAGAACTTCCCTCTGTTGGTGAGGTTGTGAAATAGTATAGTATTAAATACCAACGATATTCAGAAAATCACGTCAACCACCTAGCAATCAATCTGCTTGATAACAGCGAAGACGCCCGATCGATGAAATGTCTCCACATGCTAGACTTAGGGAATACTGGACGACAGATTGCAATTATTATTACCAATGCTATTATTATTGTTTAGTTATTTACTCTTTAGTTAATTACTATTGTTACTATGTCACTTTATTATGTGTTTATTGACTCACTAACGTAGTTTATTGAGCTTATTTACATACAAGTGTACATACGTGTTCACTCATTTATTTATGTGATAGTTTGTGTATTTTTATTGATTATTTATTTGTTCATCGTTTATTTTTATGAGCCGTGGAAATGAATGCGGATATATATTTGTACTTATGAATTTTGCTTACTGTTAACTTTAGTTATTTTTTTTATCCTTAAGTATTGATAGAATTATTACAATAGTTCATTAAGTACCCCCGTATCATGTGATTTGGTTCCATTTTAGGAACAGATTGTAAATAAACTAGCTGTGGTACAAAAAAAAATAATTTGCACGGTTAATACACTTTTTCGCCACTCTTTTAACATCAGCGAGTGAATTATGCGAGTGAATCTTATTACAACATGCTATTCTTCCACGGTAAAATAAACAAAAGAGGTTATAATATTGGACATTTTTTTCTATCAGTTGATATTTTTTTATATCAGGGTGCCAACTTAACATAAAAAGTATCTTTTTTATAACATAAGTTAATGAAACTGAAGGAATACATTTAAAGCAATAAATGTGTAAAATAATAAAATATATAGATTAATTTTCATTATTTATATTTATGAAAAACAAGGGAAGTATTTTGTAGTTTCTCCACGATTATTTGTTTTCTTGGCTGAGATTTCATTATGACAACGCAAACGTTAGGATAGAATGGTTTTGATAGAACGACAAGTGTACTCATAACCTATATGAAACCGTAGGCTGTGGCGTACAGAAAGCTTTATTACTTTCATGCTCCTGTTTTTATCAGATACGCTAGATCAGAATAATCGTATATCAGATAGACAAAGTTATAGTTGATATCAACCAATGTTTCGTTTCAATTTAATGCTATAATCACTGAAATATATATATATATAAATATAAATATATATAATAAATATATATATATATATATATATATATATATGTAAATGCTTTGTCAGTTTAAGCTTGTCATCTATATACAGAAAAAAAATGTTATTGTTTATCATCATTCTTGTTATGTAATTTGGGAAGTAAAATTACTAAAGATGGACGAAGCAGGAGCGATATAAAATGCCGAATAGCACAAGCTAAACGAGCCTTCAGTAAGAAATATAATTTGTTTATATCAAAAATTAATTTAAATCTCAGGAAAAGATTTTTGAAAGTGTATGTTTGGAGTGAAACTTTATATGGAAGTGAAACTTGGACGATCGGAGTATCTGAGAAGAAAAGATTAGAAGCTTTTGAAATGTGGTGTTATAGGAGAATGTTAAAAATCAGACGGGTGGATAAAGTGACAAATGAAGAGGTATTGCGGCAAATAGATGAAGAAAGAAGCATTTGGAAAAATATAGTTAAAAGAAGAGACAGACTTATAGGCCACATACTAACGCATCCTGGAATAGTCGCTTTAATATTGGAAGGACAGGTAGAAGGGAAAAATTGTGTAGGCAGGCCACGTTTGGAGTATGTAAAACAAATTGTTGGGGATGTAGGATGTAGAGGGTATACTGAAATGAAACGACTAGCACTAGATAGGGAATCTTGGAGAGCTGCATCAAACCAGTCAAATGACTGAAGACAAAAAAAAAAAAAAAAAAAAGTTATGTAATTATTTTGAAATAATGTTGATAGCAAGGTAGACTGGAGATAAATTGGTTTAAGTGAGACTTTACTGCACTCTCAACTTAATTTATACAAAATATTCTCGTCTTGTTGTAATATACGAGGTCAATTTTAATGAATGCCGTAATAACCTAGATTTTCTAACCTAAAAAAATATAACGTTTTTCTATTCCACTATACTACTCCAACATTAATTTAAATGTTTATACTGGATGATCTGCTTCATTCCTTTTAATAGTTCAATTTAACTTTAATTTAATTTTTAATCTTTAGTTATTTTTTTTTTTATGAGCTTACTTCATGTAAATAAATACTGATTTCATCTAAATGAGGAATGGAATGGAATGCAAAGTTGGCGGGAGTTTATTACTCCCTACTTTATCGCAGAACCTGGACAGAGTCCCTTGCTGCTGGATGATTCTAATCGGGCTTGGTTTTTAAAAGGGTTATTTTATATCTCGGATCTAATTTTTTCAGGTTTTGTGTATTATTATTTTAGTGAATTTAAGACGGATTTAATTGCATTCCAATCCGTTGTTGAACCAGCGTTATCGAACCCATTTCATGGGCCGACCGCGGAAGGCTAGGCTTTTAAAGCCTGTCCTCCCGACGTAATTCCCCTTCAGACCGTCCACTGAAGTCCTTTCGGTGCTAACTCTTAATAGGCTAAATGAGGAATAATTTGATATTTTTAACAGTAGTTTGACATCAATCATCTGAGTCCAATCTTTTTTTTTGAATCAAACTGATATACGCCTTTTTTAAATGAATATAAACGATTGGGGAAAACGTTTCATTGTATTTTAATCCAAAAGTAAACGTTTTTTATATTTCAAATGAAGTTTGTTAAACCAAATATTTTCCATCTTTATATAGCCATTTTCGGGGTAAAATCATAATCCATTACTGTAAAACGTTTTGGTCCACTGTGATTTCCGGACGAAAAACTGTAATAAGTGATTTTCACACACCTCTTTTGAAATCAATTTTAAGAGTTTTATAGAGAAAGAAGCAGATGGTAGTCTAACGGTTCAAGGGCAGGACTATACGGCGGATACATCAAAACTAACCGGCTAAACTCTAACAATATTCGAGAGGTCAAAGGATGTACGGGGTCTGACATGGTAGTGATAGAATACGTAAAAATTTTCCTATCGATCAGTTCTATCGATTATCTCGATCGCTTGGTACAATCCTTCCGGTTAATGGCGGTTCCGCTGCAACAACATCGGGCCATTCGACGAGGGATGCATTGTAGAGCGGATGCTTCTCTCAGAGTCCGGTTGGAATGCTGTATCCAAGATGTGTTACGATATTCTGAAAGTGAAGATAACTGAAGAAAACCGGCGTGGACGTGTCTCTGCGTGAGGAAGATTCGTTGGATCGCTTGAGAGAGGTGGACAGCCGGGCAGCTGAGGCATGGGGGTCCTACAGGGTCGCCTCTGTCGAAGAAGCTGTCGGGACTCCATTGAACTCGGGCAGAAGATAAAAGACAACCACGATGTGGATGAGTGTGTATGGGTGTACAACTGTGAGTGGAGCAAGTAAGGTTCGACTGTGGTCGTTATTCTTTTGGAAAACAGGCTTTTAAGCTTATACTAAGCTGCGTGAGGCTTTGGATTACTTAAGTTCTGTCTCTGTAATGGGATACAGGCTTGTTGAAGTCTAGCGGCTAAGGCATCTACGCTCTTTAAATTTGTCTTAGTGTTGCCTGGTCGCTGGGGCTGGGATCATTGTGGTTTCGGTTCTGTGCGGCTTGGCTTCCTTCCTCCAGACGTCTGTTGACGCAGTGAGGCGATATGTTCCGAGTGATGCCGAAAGGTTGGTAACGAGCATGCCGCTGACAGGGGGAGGTTTTAGTCGGTCCTGGCTCGATCGACCCGGGTCGGTCTGGCTGGAACCTGACATAACCACATACGGGCGCGTTGTGGTATCTACGAGCAGATTTTTTGGCCTTCTCCTACGTTAAACGCCCCCCCCCCCAAAAAAAAAAAGTTGTTGACAGTAGAGGCTAGAATCAATCGTTTGACCAGGCGACAGCAGCTCATACTGAACAATTCCTTTGCTATTCCATTATACGTAATACAGAATCACTTCTTAGAAATGTGGTGCTATAGTAGAATGTTAAAAATCAGATGGGTGGATAAAGTGACAAATGAAGAGGTATTACGGCAAATAGATGAAGAAAGAAGCATTTGGAAAAATATAGTTAAAAAAAGAGACAGACTTATAGGCCACATACTAAGGCATCCTGGAATAGTCGCTTTAATATTGGAAGGACAGGTAGAAGGGAAAAATTGTGTAGGCAGGCCACGTTTGAAATATGTAAAACAAATTGTAGGGGATGTAGGATGTAGAGGGTATACTGAAATGAAACGACTGGCACTAGATAGGGAATCTTGGAGAGCTGCATCAAACCAGTCAAATGACTGAAGACAAAAAAAAAATAATTGTAATCGTAATTGTAATTGTAAGAAATGTTTATTTTTCTATTTTTATCCGTTTTCAAAGCTCAATAACTTTTAAATAAATAAATTAATGCGATCATGACCTTTCTAAAAATACTCGGCGATATGTTCGCTTTCAAAAGCACTCAAATGTTGACAGATTTGATTAATATTATCAGAGTTATGCAACCCTAAAACAATCTATCGAGAGAATTCAAAGAAACATTTTTCCCAACCCCGATATTTCATTAAAAATAAACAAACAGAAATTTATTAAACCTGTAATAAATATACTGTAATTACAAAGTATGTTATTATAATAAAATACGATATCTCAGATTACAGTTTAATATAATATAAAATTGACTTTAAATCCGTTTATAAAACAATATAATGGTGATATGTATTATTTAATAAAGAGGAGGAAAGTGATGTACTGTGTATAAAGGGTGAAGTGGTGGATTACTGTGATGGAATGAGTTGTAACAGACAGTATGTGACTGACACAATGGATTTACTAGCAATTCAAGAGGGTTTATTGAGATTTATTTCCCTTCTAACTTAGTCTATACTGTCACCAACAGAACGTTATTGTCTCTCACATGGCATAAATTCAAATTTCAATATTTTTGTTTATATATATAAACATTAATTTTAATTGTGTTCTATATATATAAATATCCACGCGTAAAACAATAGTACAGTTAAGTCATCTATTTCAGTGGTTTTCAAATTTTGTTATATACGTATAATAATACAGTAAATTTTGTTAAGTGAAAAAAATTAAAAAAAAACAAAAAAAACCGATAATTTTTTCTACCATTTTGTATAATTCATTGTAGAGTATACAGAGAGTATCATAATTTTCTTAGGAGTTACAAAAATTCAGTACAAAAAAAGTATTTCACTTACATAAATGAAAGTTGTACGCGGTGATGCAGGGAGTCAAAGATTTTTTGTTAAAATCTATAAATGTTCAATATGTGCTCCTCTGGTGACACGGAACAGATCAACATGAAAGTCTAGCTCTTGCCAAACTCGTTCTAACATGTAATTTTCGATAGAGTTGATCGCATAGATTATGCGATCGTTTAGCTCAGCGATATCGTGCGGCATCGGTGGGGTAAACACTTTATCTTTCACGTAACTCCAGAGAAAGAAATCACACGGCGTGAGGTCTGGTGATCTTGATATATATTTCGCATATATATCGATGTATAATAAAATAACAAGTATACACCTGTTCACCACGAGACATGCACTAAAAAATCGAGATTTTCCGCTAGTGATCGGTACATTCCGGTACTAAACTAAGGGGAGCGAACACACAACAGACACACATACAAATGCCGTTTAATAGGGTAGGACAATAAAATACAATATCCCAAATTACAGTTTAATAAGGCGACATCCGATTTTAGGTTTTTTTAATTTTCTTCTAATAACATTATTCAAATTTGTAGTAAACCGTGAAATTTACTTAAAATGTTACCTTATAAGGTAATCATACAATGGGTTACTGATTTTTACGCCGATTAATTTTTAATTGGTGTATTCGGTACCTTGCATCACCGAGTAAATTCATCAGAAGCTCCAGAAACACTCTGCGGAAATCGATTTCTAAAATAATTTACTAAATTCGTTATTTAAAATCGATTTCCAAAATCATTTGTCATTATATAGGGTTATCATAAAAGAATGGTGCGGTTTCAGTAATTCATAGGAAGATTTTAGGGAAATTTCTAATGTTATATTGGTATCCCTGAAAGCCTCCAACCCAAAAGTTTGTTTATCAGCAGTTGTAACCACAAAGTCAGTTCTTATATTGTTGTTGCGGTGATTTTAGCGAGTTACTATGTTCTCGGATAAAGACAAAGCAAAGTGTATTTTATTGATGGCTGAATTAAAATCCGTAATTTTAGTTCAACGTGCGTTTCGACGTGAATTCAGAAGAGATCCACCACGCAAAAATAACATAACACGTCGGTTCAAACGATTCGAAGAAACCGGATCGGTTAAGAAACAGAAATCAACCGGCAGACCAGTGTACCGGACGAAACGGTTGAAATAATTAGACGATCGGCAATTAGAAGTCCTGGGAAGTCCATCCACCGTCGAAGCGTCGAATTAGGTATTCCAAAATCAAACAGTTCACCAAGTTTTACATAAAAAACTGAAATTACACGCTTATAAAATCCAGATACTGCAAGAATTAAAACCTGATGATGGTGTAAAACGTTACGATTTCGCTGTTGAATTGTCGGACAGAATAACTGAAAACGAATCATTTTTAGACGATATAATTTTTACAGACGAAGCTACATTCCACGTGAATTGATCCGTTAACAGACACAATTCACGAATATGGGGCTCTGAAAACCCACACGCAATTATTGAGAAACAACGCGATTCGCCTAAAGTTAATATTTGGTGTGGTGTGAAAAATCGTGTAATAGGGCCTTTTTTCTTTGCTGAAAAAACAATTACTGGAGTTGTGTATCTCGAAATGTTAACCGATTATTGCTTTCCTCAGCCGGATGAACACGAAAACATTCATCGATTTCATTTCCAACAAGATGGTGTTCCTCAATGCATCGGTCACGGACGCTTTGAACGAAAAATTTGGAGATCGATGGATAGGCCGGCAAGGACCCGTACTTTGGCCTCCAAGGAGTCCAGATCTGACACCTTGCGATTTTTTCTTGCGGGGGTACATCAAAAGCGTTGTTTCTATACAAAAAATTCGCGACCTAAACCGCTTAAAAAACAGGATTAATTAAGCAATGACAACCGTTAACGAAGAAATGTTAACTAATGTTTGGAGAGAAGTTGAGAATCGTTTGGACATTTGTCGAGCGACTAAGGGCGCACATATTGAAATTTATTAATCATGTAAAAAAATGTTTGAGACGACAAATTTGAAAAATAAAAAACATAAACTATAAGTAATTCTGGTTTAATTTAAACCATGTTCAAAACCGCACCATTCTTTTATGATAACCCTGTATTTCATAATTTATTTGATCGATTTTAAGTAAAAACAAAAGTCATTGATATTTAAATTTCCAATACCAGCTTTGAAATAAAAAAGCTGTTATAAAGTTGTTATATTTTACTAGCACTGATTATTTATTCCCATATAGTGGAAAAATTACGGTACATGAAAAAAGTTTAAAAAATTCTTTTTATGTTAAGATTTTTTGGGGGGAGGAAGAGATGAATTATGATTAAATTTTATTATACAGTAAAACTTCCCAATATTGGACACGGCTGTTTATTTTTCTGTTTAGCCTCCAGAACCATCGTAAGGTATTACTTCAGAGGATGATATGGATGAAATGAAGTGTAGTCTTGTACAGTCTGAGGTCGACCGTACCTGAGATGTGCGGTTAATTGAAACCCGGCCATCAAAAAACACCGGTATCCACGATCTAATATTTAAATCCGTATAAAAGTACACTAGAATTTGAACTTCAGAACTCTCGACTTTGAAATCAGCTGATTTGCGATGACGAGTTCACCATTAGACCAACACGGTGGGTTATTGGACACAGCTCGGGAACAACAATCTGTCCGTTATTTAGAGGCGTATGCTATTAAGAAAAATATAAATATAGTATTATGTTAGGTTATCGAACAGAAAAAACCCTTTGACAGGATTTTGTGTAGATTAAAATTAAAAATAATTTAGTCGCTAACTAAAACGACTTTGTAAATTCAATTATTTTTTATTGTCTCTGAAAATAAAACACCGACCTCTTAAATTCATATTTGAATAATATAACGAAAATACTACTGCTGTAATCAACCGATAAAATAAGAGAATAAAATTAACTGCTAATAGAGAATTTCCTTCTACACGGGCACCAAATTGTCATCGAAATCACCACCATCACCGCAAACGTTTTTATATGAAACGTTATGTCTAATTCGGAATTTATCTAAACGACCCCCTGACGCTTTAAATTCATCGCAACCGAGTTCTTTAGCAATTTTTAGGGCTTTCTCTCGTATGAAAGTTCTAGAGACTAGAACGTTATAAGCACGAATCCTATAAAACCACTCATAAGTCATATTGTCAACCGCTATGCCCAGCGTTTTAGGAAATGTCTGTTTGCTTAACCGATTGTCATTTTCATTCCACGACTAGAATATCAAGTTTGCTTTTTAATGTAACGCTTATATGTGTTTTCCCATCATCAAACGTTTTGCCGTATCGTGCACACTGAATATTTCATTTTCGTAAACATTTAAAACCGCTATTTTTTTCTTTTAATGTCAAGCGTTTACAATTTTGAGATATTTTAAGTTGCGGTAACGATTTTTATAAAATAACTGAAAGTAACCGTAAAAAATGTACTAAAGAAATCAAAACAGTGATATACCGTAACAAAAATATTACAAGCGTTCAATTTACAGTATACATTTGCACAACTGAAGACGAATCAGGCTGGGTGAGGAATTGATTAAAATCATAACATCAACGTCTAAGCGAGTTGTAACACATTTCACAACAGATAAACAAATTAGACGCAATGAATATAAAGTAAAAAAAGGAAAATTACATTTTTTATTCCTGCTATCTGTTTTTCAGAATTGAATGAACAGTTTTTACAGGTTAATTCATTGTCTGTGTCCTTATTTAGAAGTACTTTATCCATTAATACCGATGTAAAACTGGCGGAGTTCTAAAAGTGTCCGGTATTAAGAGAAATCCGTTACTGTGAAGTCTCCGTTAATGGAAGTTTCACTGTAATTAATTATTAAAAGTTTAAATGAAGTAAACTTTTTAAAAATTCAAACATCATTATTTTTAAAATTTTATTGGCTCCCCCATCCCGAATCTTGCCCCCAATTTTTTTTTGAGCACTTGCACTATTACTACTTTTTGGAGAATCTTAGCGACATAAAATTCTGTTAAATCTTAGGAAAGTATGAAAGAATCGGTTAAAAATACGCAACAAATAAAACGATAGCTTTTTCGATTTTTGGGGAAAAGTAGAATTTGGGAGCATAATTTGTTTTAAAATGATAGAATAAGCGTATAGGAATGTATAAAGTGAGGTTATCTTCGAAAAATTTTGAGAAAATTGATCCCAAAGAAATTATCTTCCCCGTCCCCTGGAACTACTGACCCCAAACTTTTACCGACAAATTGTCCCGTATACACGAATCTGTATGCCAAAATTCATCAACATCGGTCGATTAATCCAAAATTTATTAAACTTCAAACACATACGAACATAACCTCCCACTTTTTTTGTTTTTTGGATCTCTGGGTTATGAAAGGTTGAGACGTGCAAAAAAGATCCTTACCTCATTTTTTAATGGAGTCGAACAAAACATCGACCACAAAACAATTTAAACCATCTGAAGAAGTCCGGATGTAAAAAAACATTTTGATTGGACGTCACATGTTTTAACAATGAAAAATTTATAGTATTTAATTTCCGTCTTTAAATCGTTGTTAAATGGAATGAAATCGAACTATTTTTGAATCGGCTCATTATGTGCAATGAAAAATGGATCACGTACGACAGTAATAAACGGGAAAATCCGGGTAATGTCAAATTTTGAAAATCAAAGCGACTAATGAAACGTTTCAATCACAAATGCGACAAAAACCGAGTTTCATTGTTGAAGTAAAAGGCATTGAAGGAGTTTTTTTTTTAATGTTAATTTACTTTAAAAATGAATTTAATGGAAGTAAAGTTTGAATCTACGTAAATAAAAAAATTCAATTAAGTTGCTTTATAATTGATTGTTAACACTCCACATGTATAATGATTTTAATAATCTGAAAATAGCGGATTTGTTTTTGGATTATCTGAACTGGTTTTTAACATTTTTTTTTTAAGCTTTGAACTTGGAAGAACTTTTCTACAACAATTTATTAACTATTATATTTCACCGCTAATTAAATTAATTTAATAATAAATTCATTTATTTTCAAATTAGTGATTAGTAATCTCATTAGTAATAATGAGATACTTAGATAATATTAATCCGTATTAGAATATAGATTCAACATTCAGTACGCATTAATCAATAATTACAACATCTAAAATTAACAGATTGCAGCGATAATGTAAACCTATCTCTAACTACAGTCTGAGAAAAGAAAGAATGCATCTAAATTTAGACTTCAGTAATTTTTCATAAACCATCTTAAAAATATGCAATATATACCGACAAAGTTGTTTCCCGTCTACAATATTTAATAAACAACTTATTCAAACAATAGTAAACGCAATGCTTACATTCTCAAGGAAAATGCAGGAGACAGCTTTTTTTATTGCTTGCTTTTCTTTAACTCGCAATGTTGTTTTTCATGTTTGTCCTCAAATCTTTCATCCTTAATCTAACGTACTTTCTGACATTGCCGATCGATAAAATTTTGCAAAGTTACTAATGTCGGGTGACAATACAATGTCCCACCATTACGTTTGCAAACATCGGGGATAATTTAAGGGTGCAAGTGTAATAATTTAATGTATTTCCTGACATTGCCTATTAATGAAATTACGCACAGTTACTAAGGTAACTGTGAAAATAAAATGAAATAAAATATTCCACCATTACTTTTGCAAACATCCCCTGTACGGGAGTATATTAAGTTTGTAAATTAAGAGTGCAGATGTAATAATTTAACGTACTTCCTGATATTACCGATCGATGAAATTTTGCACAGTTACTATGGTCGGGTGACAATACAATATTTTACCTTTACTTTTACAAACATCGCCCCCCATACGGGAGTAAATTTGTGAAATGTATAATCGACAAAAAAAGTTTTGTTAATTTACAGTTGAATTTCAATAATCAAAAACTTCACTATTTCGTTGCTTTGTATAGTATTTGATTGAAAATTTGTTTGATATTTTATAATTTCAATATATGATGTTATCTTTTGAAATCCATATTTACCTTCTAATTAAACTCGTGCAATGTATAATAATAATTTGACTAAACTATTACTAAAAATTATAAAGCAAGTTTTTAAAAAGTATTTTAAATTTTTGTAATATTATTATATAAGTTATTTTTGGCCACAATAGAGCGACTGGTTTCCGTGATGTAACTTACAGGTTTTTACAAAGATTTTAGACTTAAAGATATACAGAGTAGCTGATTATAAAGGTTAATCGGCTACTATTATTTACTCAAAAAAGTGTCAAATGTTTTAGAAGTTCTCACTGAATTTCAAAATTCTCACTTTTGATTTGTGCAGCATTAACATAAAACGGTAAACATAAATGAATATTCAACTAAAGAAAAACGTTTTCACATGTTTTGGTGCGTGAGTGTACAGATGCAAATGAAAACTACGAAAAGGAATAGATTCGCTCAGCGTTTTGGTAAAAAAGCATCCGTCAGTATTAACACTCTGAAACTGGAAGGGGGCGAAATTTTCAATACACTCGATTTGAAATGATTTGGACATCTTTCCATCGATTGAAAAGCTGATATTGTAAAGGAAATCTATTAATGATCTCCTTTTAAGTCAAATATTCGCCGTCAGCAAAGTCAAATATAGGTAAAGTATTCACCGCTCAACTGTTAAGAAAATAATGAAAAAATCTGAGGTTTAAACTCTTAAGTACTCGTATTAATGAGCTTTCTGTTAGGCTCGTGGTTTTAAAATAAACTTGTTGCAAAGTTCTTCTTAGGTAGTTTTTCGTTTAATAATGAAAATTAGTTTTCTTGTCTGATCACCAAGTAAGTAATAGATCTTAGAATTTATCTCAGTAATAGTTACTGGAAAGTGTATTTTTGCCGCAAAGAAAATTCACAATTTTATAAGAATATCATAAAACGAATATTCTTGTTAACCAAGCAATTGCTTATAGAATTTCACACTGTAAAATGCTCAATAATTATTTTATTTATCGATTTAGTATGACTGGTTTGGTATGGAGTGAACTACACTTTTATAACGAGGTAGAGCTCTAAATTATTGTATTTAGTCATATTTTATTTAGTCGGTATGAACATTTCGAATGGTAGCAGCTCTGAAATTTGGTGGCCGTCTAAAAGTAGACTTAAAAACGTGTGAAAATTCCTTTCGAGGGATAATGAAATAAAAAATTTTCATTTACAACTAAGGATTATTGTCAACTAAAAACTGCTATTTTAGTATGTTTTTATGACTTTGATACTTCAACATCGAAGAGATTGTCTAAAGGCGCTTGGCAAGTTATAAAACTGTTGGTAGACAAATAAGGAGCTGTTGCATATGCAATTTAAAGTAAGTTTTATTTGTAAAAATATTAAATATCTAACGGCAAAAAATTCATGTTTATTTCTTTATATGGAAAATAACTTTTTGGTCGAGGTGAAAAATTTGGATAGCAAGTTTTGTAGATTGTGCGGTTTACATTGGAAGCAACTCTACATTCTATCCAATTCGGTTGATCCAACCGACCAATTCCCTCGCACGTGACAGATTTGAAGCCAGTCTACATCCCACAATACTTCTAATACAACTTGTCAGTTGTTGAGTCCATTGAATGAACGCTCTTTATGTCATTGACTCAGTCTAAATTTCAAAAGATTGAAATCTCATTAACTACTTTAAATTTCACTTCAGGCTCGAGAAAGAAACGAAAGGTTTTTCAAAAAATCTCATGTGGATACCACATGACTTCCTTGTACGCCTATTAAATTACATATACACATTTTTTTTAAAATGAAAAGAACGTAAAATTTTATTTCATTAACAACTTCTGGTATTTTTTCATATTTTTTTTATTATAACTGAATTATTATTTATTGTAAAACTTTTTTACAATGACAAATTATTAATTATTATTAAATCAATATATTTAAATTAAAAAAAAGGAGATGTAGTTGGATTTGAACCGATGTGCCTTCCCTTTGTAAGATCCAAATATTTCATTAATTAAAATTTCATTCGGCTATAACTCTGGAACCGATGAAAATAAATATCACTTATGATATATCGTTGAAAAGCTATCGATGACGTCTGATTACTGCAGTCAAGAAAAAGTCCAAAATACAAATTTTGTTGGATTTTGAGCTTTAGACACTTTTGGTCCAGTCGATTGCAATTGAAAGAGGAGGAACACAACTAGATGTTACAGAAATCCTAAATATAAAATTTCAACATTCTACGGCTAATTGTTTTTGATTTATGCGAGATACATAGGTACGTACAAACGTCACACCGAAACCAGAAAAATGGATTCAGGGATGGTTAAAATGGATATTTCCGTTGAAATATGAAAACCAAAATTTTTTGCGATATCAAAATTTCCTTTACTTCGTACAAGGAAGAAAAAAAACGATAGGGATGTTTTAAGTGTAAAAAGTGGAACACCACAACAACCGGGACGTGAAAAAGAGGTTTATTCCTGAGATAGAACCGTGGCTGGGGAGGAAACACGGCGACGTGAAGTACTACTTGTCACAATTCCTCTCCGGTCACGGAGGATTTGGTGTATACTTACAAAGGTTTAGAAGAAGGGATCCCAAATTGCGTGTACTGCGGTCAAGAAGACACTCCATGCCACAACGTTTTTGAATGTGCACCTTGGGATCTAAAAGCAAGGTATAACGTACAAGAGATTATCCCGGAAACTACAACAAAGTATATGCTGAGAGGTAAAGAAGAATGGCTGACAATAGAGAGATTCGTGGGTGGGGTTATACGAGCAAACGAAGTGGATTACAAGAAATGGGAGGAGTTACTTTAAGAAAAAAAATGTAAGATGATTTTACTATTAGTAGTAACACGTTTCATAAAATATATTTTTACGTAGAAAACTAATTTTTCTAAAAAAATAAGTATTCTTTGGCATTTAAATAATGTTTAACATCAAGATTCAATTTTTAAATTGTAATCAAAAAAAATAAACTGAATTTATATTGATAAATTTTTTTTTTGTTTCAGTCATTTGACTGGTTTGATGCAGCTCTCCAAGATTCCCTATCTAGTGCTAGTCGTTTCATTTCAGTATATCCTCTACATCCTACATCCCCAACAATTTGTTTTACATACTCCAAACGTGGCCTGCCTACACAATTTTTCCCTTCTACCTGTCCTTCCAATATTAAAGCGATTATTCCAGGATGCCTTAGTATGTGGTCTATAAGTCTGTCTCTTCTTTTAACTATATTTTTCCAAATGCTTCTTTCTTCATCTATTTGCCGCAATACTTCTTCATTTGTCACTTTATCCACCCATCTGATTTTTAACATTCTCCTATAGCACCGCATTTCAAAAGCTTCTAATCTTTTCTTCTCAGATACTCCGATCGTCCAAGTTTCACTTCCATATAAAGCGACACTCCAAACGTACACTTTCAAAAATCTTTTCCTGACATTTAAATTAATTTTTGATGTAAACAAATTATATTTCTTACTGAAGGCTCGTTTAGCTTGTGCTATTCGGCATTTTATATCGCTCCTGTTTCGTCCATCTTTAGTAATTTTACTTCCCAAATAACAAAATTCTTCTACCTCCATAATCTTTTCTCCTCCTATTTTCACATTCAGCGGTCCATCTTTGTTATTTCTACTACATTTCATTACTTTTGTTTTGTTCTTGTTTATTTTCATGCGATAGTTCTTGCGTAGGACTTCATCTATGCCGTTCATTGTTTCTTCTAAATCCTTTTTACTCTCGGCTAGAATTACTATATCGTCAGCAAATCGTAGCATCTTTATCTTTTCACCTTGTACTGTTACTCCGAATCTAAATTGTTCTTTAACATCATTAACTGCTAGTTCCATGTAAAGATTAAAAAGTAACGGAGATAGGGAACATCCTTGTCGGATTCCCTTTCTTATTAGGGCTTCTTTCTTATGTTCTTCAATTGCTATTGTTGCTGTTTGGTTCCTGTACATGTTAGCAATTGTTCTTCTATCTCCGTATTTGAACCAAATTGGTCTTCTCCTAACACTTCTTCCACTCTCCTCTCAATTGAATAAATTGAGAGGAGAGTGGAAGAAGTGATAAATTAAATTTATTTAATTGATAAATTTAAAAAAAAATATTTTGTAATGCTTTCAGTCACCATGTAAGTTTGCAAAATCAACTGAGAATTTTATAATGAAAAAGTTTAATAAATAATTTCTATCTTATATTCTAATATTTTCTATTCTTATTTTTATAATAAAAATTTAAAAACTTCAAAGAACGGTTTTATTTACACGCTAATTTGAAATAAATTGTTTGCATAAAATTTTAAACAACTTTACAGAGGAAATGTTTGATAATTTGTACACAAAAAAGAAAAAAAAAAAAAAATTTAAACGGTTATTGAAGCGAGAAAAAGGAGAGGGTAAATAGAATGAAATATTTCTAGTATACATAATGTTAATAACTAAAAGAAAAGAGTAATAAACGATGAAAATGTTAGCAGAAAAGTTGTTCATTATTTATATACACGTGCACGTCATTTAGATAACGTAATGTATATAAAAATCTGATGGGTACAATACATCACTTCCTTATACTTCTATTAAATTATATTAATACATTTTTTTAAAATGAAAAGTACATAAAATTTTATTTCATTAAAAACTTCTGATATTTTTTAATTTTTTTTGTTATTATTGAATTATTATTCACCGTACATTTTTTTTACAATGAGAGGTTAATAATTTAATCAATATGTTTTAATTTAAAAAAAAAATTAAAAAAGGAGATGAAGTCGGATTTTAATCGATGTGCCTTTCCCTAAGATCCAAAAATATTTCATTAATTAAAATTTTATTTGGCTACAATTCTGAAACCGATGAAAATAAGTACCCCTTATGATATATCGTTGAAAAGCTCTCGATGAGGGCTTATTACTGCAGTTAAGAAAAACTCCAAAAACCGATTTATTTTTTAATTTTGGGTTTTTTTGCACACTTTTGTCCAGTCGAGGTGCACCAGTAGATGTTACAACAATCCTGAATCCAAAATTTCAACATCCAACGGCTAATCGTTTTTGAGTTATGCGAGATACATACGTACGTACAAACGTCACGCCAAAACTATTCAAATGGATTCAGCGATGGTCAAAATGGAAATTTCCGTTGAAATCTGAAAACCGAAATTTTTCCCGATCACAATACTTCTTTTACTTCGTACAAGGAAGCAAAAATACGTACATGTAATATGTTTTATATTAACAATTCAAAATGGAAATTAAAATAACAGTACATTTATAATTTAACCGATTAATAATTAAAATAATTTACCTCGCTAATATAGCTGCAAATATTAAAATTATAAGAGATAAAATGCTGCAAACGAATATTGAAATAATATGTATCCCTCTAGGAAAAATACCTGCAATCAACATCAACACACAAAGTATATTAATTATTTAACACAATCATCATTATTTAATAAATAATACAACTTGACAATGCTGTATTGCTCATTTTATATAATATACATGCGTATAAATATAAATATATATTTTTTTTTGATTCAATGCTGTGCGTAAATTAGGATGACTTATTTTTTAGTAAAAGTAATTAAATTCTAGGTCAGATTAATTTACCAACATGAAAATGTAAAAGGAGGTTCTCAATCGAATCAGTATGAATGTATATTGCTCTTATAGGCATGAATAAAGATCACAAATGATTTGACCGACATTGTATCGTAGAATATCTTGAGTATATATGTATAGAAATAGAATAAAAATGTGTATTTTATTTTCCTGACGATATACAGTACCCTAATGAAAAGGAATTAAACTAGATAAAACAAATAATTACGTTGAAAAAAGGAATATGATCGTATCTCACATCTTTTCCTTCCTTTTCATTCTTTATTTTGGAGATGCTACTTCTGATATCGTTCAAAAGAGTTGTAGAACCGTTAATAACTTATTAAATTACATTAAATTATAATCGGGTCATTAAACGACTGAACTCTAATTTAACGGAGTTGTTGCTCGTTAAAACAATTTAAAATTAATTAAACGATAATACATCAACGATTTATACGGCTCTGAATCTCTCCGCAATAATAGTTTAGTAGAAAAAAATAAAAAGATTCCTACGGAAATTCTTCCTGCTTATAAAAACCAAACAAACCTGGAAAATACAAACTGATGATAACGTAAAGAAGAAACTGAAAAATTCTTAATATCGATTAAAAGGAAAAAAATTCAATTTTATAATCGCTTTAGAGAATTAATAATAATAGATTAACAAAGAAAATAATAGATCGCTTCTTACATAAAAAAACGGAACAAAATTGTTCTCAGTAACATCTAACGATTTAAAGGAAAAAAAATTGATCGTAAAAGATATTAAAAATAGAGAAAAAATTATAAAAAAAAAATGAAAGGATTCGACAATAAATACTTTCCAAGAAAATAGTAGTAAAATAAACACAAGAATGATGAAAAAAATCACTCGGAAAGAACGAAAAAATAGGAAAAACATCTTTACAAAAAAAAAAAAAAAATAAATAAATAGTGAGAGTTGGCGCACAGTTCTTTATTTTGCCAAAATAAAAAAAAAAACACACTAAACATCAATATTTTTCTCACTTTTGGTACACACAGCTTTTTATTTATTAACACGCTTACATACGTGCATATATGTGTTGATATGTATTTGGATACATGCGTGTAGGTATAAAATATTAATCGATATTAGTCCGTCGCTTTGCATCAAATAAAACGGACGATGTTAGGAGGTTGTAGAACAACGATTAAAGGTAATAAAGCTGAATATATTAATAAATAAAAAACAAAAATTAAGAAAGAAATTACCGTAATAATTTCCTTCGGCACAAACTTCATCTTCACAGAACGCAGGATCATCAGTATTATAACTACTATAATGTACCGTCGAAGCCATCTGATTTTTTAATCTCGCCCACTCTCTCGATCTCAATACTAGTGGTTCTACCCTAAGTTCTACTCTTTTACCGTTACCGCTGTTGAACAAAAATGAATAAATTATAATTTAAAATTTTATTAGTTTAAAGTAAAAAAAATATAATATTATGTATAATACCTGAAGCAGGTGTACCAACAGGCACACAAGTACACCTTAATCATAACAACGATAAGCAAAAATTCACATTAATTATCTGTTTTTCTTATCGGCGAGTACGTACGTAATTTTCAGTATTTTGCTTTAAATTTTCTGGAAAAATAACTGACTTCTTGATAGAAAATGTAACGGTACACTCGCCGTACAGTTCGCACTACTATGGACATGCTCCTGGATTTTTTCGGTGAAAGAATCATTTCGAAAGGATTGCAGCCATCGAGATACCCTGATCTAACCGGTTCAGATTTCGTTTTGCGGGATTACTTAAAAGAAATTGTTTATAGGAGCGATCCTCACACCATATAGATATACACCTTGTAGGAATAAAGTCGTGTACTTGAAGACTTTAATACGGCTTTTATGTATAAAGACCGTGTAATCAGCCGAATAAGAGTTCACAAGTACCTAAGTGTAATGTTTGATGAAAAGATGATGTTTAGCTACCGTACCAAACAAATAGTGGCGGAGCCGTCTCTGTGATGCACAAGTTTATGAGAATTGCACGGGAGGACTAGGGCTGCCAGTTGTACACGGTGTACCGAAGAGTCTTCGAATGTATGACCACTTACGCGGCGGCCGTACGAGCGCATAGTTTGGAAAGAAATAGAGTACTTATTCTAAATTTAAGGAGAGTTCAGCGCAGAGCTCTCATTTTATGCACTGGTGTTTTTAATACGACCTCCTACGAGGCTTTTACTTTATTGGGAAAAGCTCTTCCAATCGATTTATTGGTAAAAATTTCGGGCAGTCATGTAGAAGTTACGAAGAGCTCTGGAGGCCAAGGTGTTTGGGATGCGGTTGTGCACCGGAGTGGGACGGTGCTCACAATGCTCTTTGATATAAATTTCGTACAGTTGTCCAACTTCTGCTTGCGGAGGAGGCTTCAGAGTTTCGCGATGGAAGCACGGCAGCGTGAATGGAATACCACGACTAAGAAGGTCTTCGTATAATTTTATACAAGACTTGGGTGAATGATACCTTCGAGATCATTTTTAAGGGCAAGGAAGGCTTAAGAGCTCCCCAACGAAGTAAATTTGAAACGATATTTCTTCAGGTTCCAGCCTTCCAAGGCTTGGGCCGCTCTGAAACTTAGAGGTCAAGGAGAAAATTGACCACACATAAGCAGCGAGTCATTGTGGCGTGAGCCGCACTGTCGGACCGTGTGGGAGTCCTTGCTGCAGTTGCGTTGTTCAACAGGAATCGATAGTTTGCTTAAGGGAGGATTCTAACCGCATCCCTGGAAGAAGATACCCTTGAGTAACGATCGACTATCGATCTATAGCTCCAAGGAGCTATAAGGACGGACAGGTACTTGCTGGCATACAGCGTCCAAGGCGCGGCAGCGAAGAATTGCTGTCTTTATTTAATTAAATCGACGAGATAAATTTTTGATTTACGACGCTCATATATTTTATTATAATACGGGGTGCGAATTCCCGTTTAGAAAATGTATGACATGTGAACGGCTGAGCACACAAGCAGCTGACGTAGGCTGTGCTTATACCGTTCGCACAATTAGGTTAGCTCCAGTAGCTATTAGAAACTAGGTCGCTTAAACGTTTCAAGGTATAGTAGCTCTTCGAGGCACGGATGTTCGGTCTCATGATTTAGGGCGACCGAATGGGGTGGTGCCGGGGGAAAGGCCAGTAAATCCAATACACCTTATAGGAATTGAAGTCGATCATTACCGATGTCATCAAAGCAAATAGACAGGGTACAGCTAGCACCAGTAGCCAGGAACACGGAAAAATGGGTCGAAGCAGACAGGTATCATTTTCAACATATTCTGACAAAATTATGTGTTTGCCGATAAACTATTATTTACAAACTAAACTACGTACCTTTCGGAAAAAAATAACGTATTAAAATTTTGCAAAAATTGGAAAAACGGGTGGGGTATTTTGGTCAAAATAATATTACAAATCGGGGAATTTTAGAAAAAGGTTTTTCTTACAAAATTTGTAGCTTTTTTTAACAAGGTCACAAATTACAAAAAAACTTATTTTATATTCATCCTTCTCCACAAAAAAAATTAATTCGCTACTTATATCTAGTTTCAGAAAAGAAGTTAACGGAGTTTTACATCTATATTTTCTACATCGATAGGCCTTCAAACCGTTATAAAAGTATTTTTCCCGATGAAAACCGGTCAACTTCCAATGGTGGTAACAAAAATATTATTTTTTTAATTTATAAAAAACTTTTTAAAGTTCATTTTAAAACTAAATCCGACTCGCAAGTTACCTGTACCATTTAAAATGTAAAAACATTAATTTTTCAATAACTCTTATTGTTTAGAAATTCGTGAAAAGAAATTAGCCAAAGATGTTCACCCTCTTCCTAGAAAATTACATGTTTATTTATTTAGAATTGTGATTGTATCCTTGTATTTTTTAACGATTTTAAAAAGTAAATTTTTACTTCCTTTTACTTCGTATTATGAAAACAAAAAAAATTTATGTTTCCAGATTTCAATGGAAATATCCATTTTTACCATATCTGAATCCATTTTGACTAGTTTCGGAGTGACGTCTGTACGTACGTACGTATCTATCTCGCATAACTCAAAAACGTTTAGCCGTATAATGTTGAAATTTTGGATTTAGGACTGTTGTAACATCTAGTGGTGCACCTCCCCTTTTTATTGCAATCCACTGGACAAAAAAAAACCAAAATCCAAAACATTTAGATTTTGGACTTTTTTTTTAACTGCGGTAATAAGTCCTCATTGAGAGCTTTTCAACGATAAATCATAAGTGATACTTATTTTCATTGGTTCCAGAGTTAGAGCCCAATAAGATTTTAATTAATGAAATATTTGGATCTTACAAGGGGAAGGCACATCGGTTCGAATCCGACTTCATCTCCTTTTTTTTTAACTTTTGTTTTTTTAATTTATATATATTGATCTATTAATAATTATTAATCTCTGATTGTAAAATATCTTTACAATAAATAATTCAATAATAACAAATAATAAGAAATATATGTAATTTAATAGGAAGTCATATATGGTGTAAACGTCAAATTTTTAAAATCTATTTTCACCGCTTTGAGATTAGTTTCTTAAAAATTAATATTAACCTAACGCTTGCCATTGAGTACGGGAACCCTTCATTAACATAAGAAAGTTTTAATTTTCTAAATACTAGGGTGTCCTATATAAAACGCAACCCAACCTTATAGGTATTGAAAACCTTATAGGTAACCTTGTAGGTATTGAAATAATAAAAAGGCATGTGTAAATGTAAATGTAATTTTTATTATTACCATCCATTATCTTACATGTAGAGTAAATGTTGGAAGTGGCCGCCATCTTCTTGAATACAAGCTTCAATTCTTTTTACAGCGTTTCTTGCAACTTTTTTCAAAGTCATTATTGACTTTCAATTGTTCAAGTGTTCGTGGTTTGTTGCTAGTCATTATTGACTTTCAATTGTTCAAGTGTTCGTGGTTTGTTGCTGTTGGCTTTTTCTTTGAGGTAACCCCATACAAAAAAAAATCTGCCGCAGTCAAACCTGGAGATCTTGGTGGCCACAAGCCTCGACCGATAACACGATTACCAAAGAATTCCTCGACGAAATCAGAAGTTGAACCTGCGTAGTGCGATGTCGCACCGTCATGTTGTAGCCAGCAGTGTCTGTCTTCCTCTTCCAAGAGTGCAATGAACTGAAATAAAATATCCTGATATCGTTTTGCATTAATGGTGCACTCGAAAAAAATAGGACCGATTATTTTCTTCCGCGATATCGCGCACCACACGCCCGACTTCAGCGGATGTAATAGTTTTTCGCGATAAACGTGGGGATTTTTAGCACTCCAAATTCTACTGTTTTGGCTGTTTACATAGCCGTCCAAATGAAACCGTGGTTCATCTGTAAAAAATAACGAATCCATAACATTAATTCTCTCACGTAGAAATCGACGGAACCGTCGACAATATTGTAGTCGTTTTTCTTTGTCGGGCTCAAGAATCCATGAACCGTTAGAATGCGATAAGGTCGTAATTGTAATCGTTTGGTCGCCCGACAAACAGTCGATTTAGACAAATTAATTTCAGCAGACAAACGTCTGATCGATTTATTTGGCGAGGCGAGTAATCGGTCTTTGATTTCAGCGACTGTATCTGTATTCAACACTGACGCAGATCTTTTGTGTTCCTTGTTATTAACAGAACCAATCTCTCTAAATTTTGCGACTAACCTTAATACTGATGTTTTGTTAGGAGCCGGTTTATCCGGGTACTTATGGCGAAACAAATCTTGCACTGCAACCGCTGATTTCCTACTGAAATACAACTCTACAATGAAAACACGTTCATCTAGCGAAAACACCATCTTGTCCCTAGCAATACACTGAACGTTATGATTGCATTGTTGTTACTATCGGTAGTGTTCTACTGCGTCGCCGCGATGTTCAGATGTTGGACGAGTCCATTTCAGTAACGAGTAGGGGAGCAAGCTTGCTTTTTGAAATTTCATAGATGAGTGATTGATGGGTTGCGTTTTATATGGGACACCCAATTGTTTTTATTTTATCAATTCTACATCAACGTTAGTTTTTATTTTGTGTCGTTCTCATATATAGAAGTTCACGGTTATTATTATCTATACAGTTAAAAAAAATTACAACAAACATTTATGATTGTATTTTATTTTTAGATTTCGCATTCTGTTTTCATAATTTATTAACAATTTCAAAGGAAGGTGAATCCGTATATAACGGTAGATTATCCCAAAAGCCTTCACAGAAATAAAATTTTTGTTTTAAATAGTAATAAAATTGAAAAATTTTAATTTTACGATTATGATTTGTAAGAAATAAAAAATAAACTACGAGAGTAAAATAAATAATTTTATTACCAAGTTGAAACAAAGATTAAAAATTTTTAAGTTACAAATACGGAATCTAAAAAAAAAAATGATAAAAAAATAAGTTTAAATAAATATATAACAATTACATTCTACAAATAATCATTTTTAAAAGAATAGTTTCACAGAAGCACAAAATGTTTTAATCGAGTAGGAAAACAATACGTAAACAAATGAGCGTATAAAAAGAGAGTAAGTTGTACTGATGTGCAGTTTTATTTTCATGGGATTAAAGCATCAAAGCCAAATGAAATTATACAGTTGGGAAATAAAATCGTTAAAGCAATCAAGGGGGGAATCGATTTAGTCATTAAAAGAGTTAAAAACACAAACCGTAACCTGTAACCAGAATAATGTACAAAATCTCCACTTAAGATAAACCACTTTTTTCAAAATGTAAAATGTAACTCCAACTCAATATTATTTTAAAAAGATTTAAAAAAAATTCTGCCTTCATTTATTTTGATTTCACATAAGGTGTAATGAAATTAAGTTATTTTATCTTCAGTGATTTGACTGGTTTGATGCAGCTTTCCAAGATTCCCTATCTAGTGCCAGTCGTTTCATTTCGGTATACCCCCCTACAACCTACATTCCTAACAATTTGTTTTACATATTTCAAACGTTGTCTGCCCGCAAAATTTTTTCTGTCTTATGTCCCTCAAATATTAAAGCGAATATTCCAGGATGCCTTAATATGTAGCCTAAAAGTCTGTTTCGTCATTTAACTATCAATTAATAATATTGATAGTCATATATGTTTTAGTAGTTGACGGGGTTCACCTACTAATTTTAGTGATATATGACAAGTGGGCGGTGGGACAAGCAAGCGAGTGGTATATGGTACCACGCTTATTCCGCTGACGCTTTTAGGTTAGCTCTAGGAGCTATTTAGGACACTGGTCGCTAAACTGTTTCGAGGCTCAGTAGCCGTCTTTGGCACAGAAATTCGGTCTTATGTTTTAGGGCGACCGGATGGAGTGGTGAAGGGAGAAATTCCAAGTAAACCAAAATTTCAACTGTATTTTTCCAAATGATTATTTCTTCATCGATTTGCCGCAACACCTATTCATCGATTTGTCACTTTATCCATCCGTCTGATTTTTAACATTCTCTTATACATCCGCATTTCAAAAGCTTCTAATCTTTTCTTCTTAGGTAATCCGATCGTCCAAATTTTACTTCCATATAAAGCTACGCTCCAAACACTTACCTTCAAAAATGTTTTCCTGTCGTTTAAATTAATTTTTTATGTAAGCAAATTTGTGAACCTTTGGACCTTTCTGAATCCTAATTGATCGTGAACGATGCGACTGATAACAGTTCTTAAAACATCAGAAAAAAAAGGGCCAAGTCGGAAATCGTTGAGCGACGATCTTTTAAGATCACTAGCGGAAAATACCGATTCGTTATACATATCTCGTGGTGGTCAGGTGTATACTTGTTATATTATTATATATCGATATATCGCATATATATCGATGTATATGGAAAATATAGACTAATAATATATTTTTTTATTTACGTGATTGTTTTTGTTCATAAAGTAATGAACTATAACCAAAAGGTAGGCAACAGAATGAACCGATCGCTAGCGAAATTCCCGATTCTTCAGTATCAATTTCTGGAGTTAAATTTGTTATTTAACTTTCGTTATTCAAATTTCATCATTCAAAAGAAAATTTTTTACACAAGAGGTATTCAATTTTGCACACGTAATAATCCTATTCCAAGACGCCGCCCGCTAGGGCAACCCGCCCGGAGGGCCAAGCTACAGAGGTGTACCTTAGCCACGTCCTCCACATTTAGTAATTAAATAAATAAATACAAAAAAAAACGGATCATTTCTATACTTGTGGGGGACTTATTGAAAATTGAACGGTGGACTATGTTTTGTGATGTTTTTTTTCCAACAGTTATAAATTGTAATTACGGTAATAAATGTTAATGTTATCCATTTAAAACAAATAATTATTAAATATAAAATTACTTATCTGATTACTTTTAAATTTTCCTCAAAACCTCAAAAAAAAAAAATAAATAAAAAAATAAAGCAAAACCAACATTTTTTAATATTAGTATATTAGCGTCATATTTAAAAAAATATGTTTTCGACTTCTTGAAAATTTCGGAGCTCATGGAGCAGGGAGCTTTTTTTAAATAAAGTATTCACTAAATTGATTTTAAATAAATTAAAAATTTCTTTTTTAAATCTAAACATTCTTTTTCATATTCGGGAGCTTTCCCAGCAGGAGAGGGCTATTAAGTTATTTTAATGACTTTATTGTTTAATAAAATACATTTTGAGCATTTAAAATTGCAAAAAAAATTCATTATGGGGGCTCCCACGTTTAAATAATCAACGTTTAAATATTCAAGGGGAAGCATTGGGAAAAAATTGATTTTTAAGAAAATAATCCCAGAGTGGTGATAATAAATTAAAAAAATCTGATGTGGACACCACATGACTTCCTTATACGCCTACTAAATTTACACATTTATGTTGCACTACTTAATACACATTTTTGCTGCACTTCATTTAAACGTATTTCATTTGAAAGTGAGATACGATCCAAAACTTCTTTAAGAATGTGGACAGTTACTCAATTGCATTGTAGTGGACACCACATTGCATCACATTTTTTTGCGGTGTCCGTATCAGCATTTTATATTGGTTTATATATTACTTTTTTTTCACGTCGCTGAAGTAGTTATGTGGTGTAAGCGAGAAAATGTCGGATCCGTAACCATGGACACATCGGTTCGAATCCGACTTCATATACGTACATTTCTTTTACCTTTTTTTTTTTTAATTTAATTTTTTATTGATTTATGAATAATTACCTCTATAAAAATGTTTCAATTAAAATGAAAAGTAGATAAAATTTTATTTCACTAATAACTTTAAACACTAAAAACTAATATTTTTATTTTTATTGTTACTATTGAATTATTGTTTATTGTATTTTTTTTACAATCAGAGGTTACTAATTATATGTAAAAAGAAAGTTACAAAATGAAAATGAATATGAAATCGGATTCGAGCCAATGTACCCATGTAAGATCCAAATATTTCATTAATTAAAATTTCATTAGGCTATAACTCAGGAACTAATGAAAATAAGTACCACTTATGTCGTTGAAAAGCTCTCAATGTAGACTTATTATTGCAGTTAAAAAAAATTTAAAAATCCAAATATTCTAGATTTTGGGCTTTTTTTGGCACTTTTGGTTTAGTCGATTGAGATCAGAAGGGGAGGTGTACAACTAGATGTTACACAGTCGTAAATCCAAAATTTCAGCATTCTACGGCTATTTGTTTTTGAGTTATGCGAGATACATACGTACGCACAGATGTCACGACGAAACTAGTCAAAATGGATTCAGGGATGGTCGAAATCGATATTTCCGTTGAAATCTGAATACCGAAGTTTTTTGCGATTACAATACTTCCTTTACTTCGTACAAGGAAGTAAAAATGATATACAACTTCTTTATACTGTAATTTTATATATATATATATATATATATATATATATATATCTCATGTAGATAAAAAAGTAAACTCTCAAGAATCAGTTGAATTTGATTTCAATTTATTCCAGTGGTAATAAAACAAACAAACTGAGAGGAAATACTGATGAGCATTGTAGAACTCTACAAGTGTTGGGCTTACTTTAGTTAACTCAACCAAAGAGAGGTAATGTGTGTGTGTGAATTTGTGTATGCATGTGTGGGCGTGCGCTCATGTGCACGACGGTGTGTGTCCGTTAGAAAGAGAGAAAACAGACAATCTTAAGAGAAAGATGAGGCATTGTGGTACTCCAATAAAGTAAATACACAAATACGATGAAATGAAAAGCACTGGATGATAACTGATAGGCGATTCAGTGAACTCAATTGTCCTGTGTCACAATGACTACGTAACAGAATTTAAAGGTTGCCATGGTAACCGTAATGTAACTGCACTTTGTCTACCCGAGGGTATTCAATCATCCCTTCTCGTTTAATTCTTCTACTGTAGTCGTTGGTACCACTGCAATTCTAGGTGAATATATTACCGTTCATAATTTTACAGTAATTATGATACATTAATCGGCATTTTAGTACTTAGTAGTAAATACTATATAAAAGAACACACATTCATTTCATTCATGTCTGTACAAACACACATTATTATTATTATGCACAATTCATATATATATACATACATACACAGTATAGAATATTAATTAACCACAAAACATCAAATCATTTACGGTAAACCAACAAAAATATTATCCACTAAGCATAAATATATACCGACGGTAATAAAAGAGAATTAAACAGTTATAATAAATTATTTTTTCATACGACGGCTGTTCGTTTTCAACCTCCGATTGGCTGTAAAAAAAAGGACACGTAAACATAACCAAATGATTTTATTACTAAAAGTTGAGTATTAGCTAAATTATTTTTCTACATAATAGTCAAAACGATTGAGTCATTTGTCGTATCGTGACACCAGCTTTCCGATGCTTTCTTCACAGACGTTTGCCGCCAGTGAGGTAAGGTACGTCTTGACAGCCTCCTCAAGTTCTTCGTTGGTGGTGAAGTGTTGTCTGCCCAACCGTACCTTCAATTCTCGAAAGAGATGGAAATCGCTAGGTGCTATGTCTGGACTATACGGTGGATAGTAAAAACTTCCCGATTTAATTATTTGAGAAGGTCTTGTGTAATGTTGGCACAGAGCGGTGGTAGATCAAAAAACCGTATCGGACGAAAGCATTCCTCTTAGTTTTTTTGCTGGTCGCTCTGCGGAGGCGACGTAAAGATTCACAATAAACTTCCTTTGTTATTGTTGTCCTCTGCTCCATAAAGTCCACCAACAAGACTCCTTTGTGGTCCCAAAAAACTGTAACCGTTGTTTCCCGTTGCTCAGTGTCTGTTTGAACTTTTTCGGGTTTGGAGAAGAAGGATGCATCCACTGCTTACACTATTCTTTGGTTTCTGGATTGATATACTGAATCCAATTCTCATCGCCAGTAACGATAGACTTTAGAAACTCTTCCTCCTTATTATCGTAACGCGTGAGAAACATTAAGGCTGACGCCATTCGCTGCGTTGCGTGATCGTCACTCAATATTTTTAGACTCAACGTGTACACAGTTTCCGGTATCCTAGGTCTTTAATAAGAATTGTGTATAGAGAAGACCCTGAAATTTCTGGAGAAAGTTCACTTATAGTAAACCTTTGTTTGTCGCGGACAAAATCATCAACACGCTCAACCAGGAGGCGTACAGTGCGACAGACTTGCGTTCCTACCCGCCTTCGTCATGGACATCGATTCGCCCTTCTTTAATTTGAGGCTACACCGTTTCCGTAAACTACTATCGCTCATAAAGTTTTCATCATACACTAGGCTCATTCTGCGATGGATTTCAGCAGCTATACATCCTTCTGCTTTAGGAAAACGTATCCCACTTTGCAAATCACACTTGACAGTAGCATCGATCGTAGCGGCCATGTTCAATCGCTCGTAGCTCGGCTCAGACTGTTGAAATGAAGCCGATAATGGGAGAGGTTATGGTGGAGGGGTAGCGCAATTGTACCGCGCGCAGACCTAGTTCCCGTGTATTTATTGTTTTCTTAGTTGAACAGTCAGACGTTGAAAAAACAATAGCCCTCGTATTTAACGATAAAAAAGCTGGCAAATTGACTTTCTCGGTCGTCCGATCAAGTTACCAAAGTAAGATTTAACCATCAACATTCCCAAATTTTGAATAAAAAGGTTTTTGAATTTTAGGGGCTTCCTTACTCTATGAGGAATATTTTGGGAAAGTTTATTTGTGAAGAAATTATCCGTAACTAAAATAAAAAATAAAGTGAATTAATTAAAAATATTGAAAAAGTTACGTGTAATATTTATGAAAGTAATGAAGAAAGAAAAATTGTTTGTCATTTTGGAATCAAAATATAATATAGCCGCCAACGCTACTTCAATTCTAATATCCCTTTAGGCGATAAAAAAAAATATTATTAATTAATTAAAATTCGGCCAGAAAGACCGAGAATATATTTTTCAGACGTGGGGAATAAATTTTAAGAAAAGCTTTTTTAAAAATATTTAAATATAAGTTAAACTAAACAAATTTGCTTAAAATTTTCTCTAAATCTAACACCCTTACAATATAGGTCGTATCTTGTTTCTTGCTTGATGATACTGGAAGTTTTTCAGAAAGGGTACACGGAGTATTGGCAGTAACTACTAGAAGAGGAAGGTAGTAACTAATTTTTTTTCAGCCCGTTTCAAACAATTTTTAGTATTCATACTATCGTGATAATCGCCACTTTTTGATTTGACTGCCCAAGTTAACATCGTGTTTGGAATAAAGCCCGTTTCATCTCCGGCGTGAATTATCATTAAGCGTTCACCTTTATTTATCGGTAAATGAAATACTGCAACACTGTTGTCAGCCCATGACTTTGCACGGTGAACTGTGGTGTTTTCATGGTGTTTTCACGGTGTCACTATGACATTGTAAACAGGGTCTATTCCTGTTTAGAGTGATGGACAGACTTAGGTCTCACTTCGCTCTGGGCTGATATCACCTGTGTTATTATGTGTTTGGCATGCTGATACGCAATAGCATATCAACATATTAAGCTGATATTCAAATCAATATGTGATTCTTGACTCTGTTCTGTTCTTCACTCTGTTAATAGTAATTACCTATATAACAAACATCATTTATTTCAAAGGATGCTTACTACACCCTTTGTACATTAAATGCTTTATAAATATCACAACCGTAAAAATATAGAAATATATGGTGTAATTCAACAAATTAATAAACCTCTTTCTGTTGGAAACGATGAATTATACATGTTGTTTGTACTCTGTAGGGGAAAAAAACATAATTGTTTATCAAGTGACATTTTTTTTATTTCTAAAATCATGAAAAAATCGGGTGGGGCTGTGTCGTGTTGCACGGCCGTTAGTTTAACGTAAAAGGTTACAGACTTTGGATGAAGTTCCTCCGAGTTATAGAACGACCAATGGGAGAGCCACCACCGTATTTTTTTACCAGAACTGAAAGTCACTGATGGAAAATTTTAGTTCTTTCATTTGGCCAACTTTACAGATAAATTGATCATCGGTATGTCAGCGAGTCACTTTTAGTGTATCGGATTGAAATAAAAACGAGACATTGACTGCGTACTAAATTTAATTTTAACATAAAACAGACACTAAATGGGACATGATATTTATTTCGACGACATATTTGTTCAACATCGGTCTGTGATATGAGAAGTAATAGACATGGCATAATAAGCAGCGGTAGAGGTGCTCGCGCCGTCGGCGTCGTTAACTGAGCGCGCCGTGCCAACTTTGCGACGCTCCCGAAACAGTTTCGCTCGCTCGGCACCAAAAATTGGGGTACTTGTGAGTGGCACCTTCCCTTTTCAACGATATGCGTAATTTATATTTCCAACTGGCTTTTACGCGGACTGAGGCTGACATATTGAATTTGTACACGTTTGCTTTAATTTTTTACGCATAAATATTGTCCAAAATACACTTATTATTACTTAAATCTATCTTGCGAATCACTGCGCTATCGTGTCTAAGTCGTGAGGTACATCGAGTGGAAATAAGCGAGAGCGCCAGTTTTGGCCGATCTGCGCTGTGCCCCCTCCCCACCAACCCACTCGCCAGTGACGCAAACTCAAAGTCGTATCGACGAGCTGATCATGTAAGTTATAAAATGACACCGCATGAGACTAATAGTTAGGAAATTATTAAGGCAGGACGATATAGACCTTTTCGTTACGTTAAAAATTTCTGTTCTGGTACCCGAATATTTCGGTGTGATTTTAAAAACGTTTCACGTCAAAAAAATATTATAAAAATAAAAAAAAAATACCCGATTTTCCCGGAAAAGCGAGTATGTTAAAACGTGATGGTCTTAATGAGCAAAAAATATTAACGTCATATAAAATTTATCAATTTAAATAGTATGTAATTTTAACTTAATTTTCTTTTTTTAATATTTTGAATTTCATTTAAATATATATATATATATATACATTCTTTCTTTGCAATCATTAGTGTTTTTAAAATTACAAAAAAAAATTAAATTTGTCAAATTATCATGCACTCATGCTTCTAATTGTGTCATAATTTACTAGGAGGGGTTGAAATGTAATGCTCAGTAGTTCATAATTAGCAAAAGAAAATATACATAGTCAAATGAAACGAATATAACTTAAAGAGCATTTTATTTGCTACAGAAACTTACATTTATTTTTCAACAATTCAAAAAATTTTTTTCGTGGTGAATCAGTATTATCATTTCGTCAATGAGTAATGCCGGCAGTCTTTCCTCGATCCATGACTTTACTGCGCCCTTCACTTCAACAGTGGGGTAGAATGAATATATTCAATATCCCTTTTATAATTGTGGAAAAAAATGAAAATCACTGGACACCAAATCTGGTGAGTATGGAGGGTGTGGAATAATTTAAAATTCTAATTTCACAAGAACCTCGGCGGTTGTAGGTGACGTGTGCGGCAAGCATTATCGTGTTAAAGAATTATCGGTATCGTGAATTGTTCAACATGACACACACGTCTCCTAATATGTTTTACTATTTTTACTATAAACTGCTGTAAAATCTACTGGCTGTAAAATTTAAAGCCAGTCCAGCTTCCAGGTACAGTCGGTCACTCACAGTTGGAATCAAGAGGACTTTTTTTTGCAGAGTTATGTTTTGAATTTTTTTATTATGGCAACCATATTTCCGGTATTACATGTTCTATCGCTTTTTTCTGAGTCATAATGATGCGACCGAGTTTTTTTACCTTTACTATGTTGAAAAAATGTGATGTGGACAACACATCACACTACACTTCCTTTCTTTCTTTTTCCTGTTTAGCCTCCGGTAACTACCGTTTAGATAATTCTTCAGAGGATGATATGTATGAGTGTAAATGAAGTGTAAGTCTTGTACATTCTCAGTTCGACCGTTCCTGAGATGTGTGGTTAATTGAAACCCAACCACCAAAGAACACCGGTATCCACGATCTAGTATTCAAATCCGTGTAAAAATAACTGGCTTTACTAGGACTTGAACGCTGGAACTCTCGACTTCCAAATCAGCTGTTATGGGAAGACGCGTTCACCGCTAGCCCAACCCGGTGGATTACATCACACTTCCTTGTACGCCTTTTAAATTACATTTACACATTTTTTTTAAAATGAAAAGTATATAAAATTTTATTTCATTAAAACTTATGATACTTTTCATATTTTTTTTTATTGTTATTATTGAATTACTATTTATCGTAAAACTTTTTTTACAACGAGAGGTTAATAATTATTAATAAATCAATATATTTAAATAAAAAAAAAAAAAAAAAAAAAAGTCTCATTCGAACCGATGTGCCTTCCCCTAACATCCAAATATTTCATTAATTAAACTTTTATCAGCTATAACTCTGGAACCGATGAAAATAAGTACCACTTACATATTGAAAAGCTTTCAATGAGAGCTTAGTACTGCAGTTAAGAAAAAGTTCAAAATCCAAAAAAAAAATGGAATTTTGCCTTTTTTTTGGACACTTTTGGTTCAGTCGATACATACGTAAGTATAGACGTCACGCCGAAACTAATCAAAATGGATTCAAGGATGTTCAAAATGGATATTTCCATTGAAATCTGAAAACCGAAATTTTTCCCGATCACAATACTTCCTTTACTTCGTACAAGGAAATAAAAAAAGTTGTCTCCTTCGTCACGGTAACGTTTCAGAAACTGTTCACAAGTTTTTCTTTATTGTTTGTTCTTTACTGTGAGTTTGCGTGACACTCTTCCTGAAGCGTTCATACGTTTTCTTAGTCGTGCAAAAATGTATAACACTCGTTCATTCGATATGTCTGTCTGGGTGTCGATGCGACGGTAATTTTGAATCGATTTATCCACCTCCTTTTGATATTTCTCATCGATCCCAGAAACCGATCTATTATTGCGATGTTCATCCTCGATATTCGCTTTAACCGCTTCGGGCGCACGAAATTATATTTCCCACTTATACACAGTACTTTGACAATTTCATCACCATAAACGGCTTTTAGATTACCGTTCATTTTTTTCGTCGTTAAAACTTTCATCTCAGGAATGGTTGGCCTGAATCTGTACAAGGCTTATACCTAATTTACATATCATACAAACCATATTCGGACAATGCTCAGAAATCTGCGAAATAAACCGTAGATTTATACCCCATCTCATTGAGCCGTTCAGGGGTTGTTACTCGATAGTTGAACAGATCACAACGTATACATTAGGAAATATAAATAAAATAATTCGCTGCATATTGTTTTAGAGTCATCGACTAGCCGGCGTACTTAACACCATTACAATCGAAACAGAGAAAAAATAAGATTTTGCGAGTAAAAGAATTTTAGAATGTTAAAAATTGAGGAATGACACTACAAGATGGCAACAGTTGTCGCTTTGTGCAATATTTCGTTCTTCTGTTACGTTCTAGTGCGCATTACATTTCAGCCACCCCTCGTATTTTTATCTTAAAATAAATTAAATAATAAAATACTGAATATGATACTTACACGAAAGTATCGGTTTTTGACCAATCCAATACTATAAGGGATCTCCATTTTCCAGTAAAAGATCCGAGCAGTGATAAATTTTCTTTTTGCAAAATAATTTCAGTCTTATTATTATTACTATTACTACTATTACTATTATTATTACTATTATTAACTTCCAACCAGTCTAAAAGAATATGCCTTTGATTGTTCAATAATATCGTATCGGAAATATTCCCTGAATTATTATTGTTATTTATTGTATAATTTAAAGCTGTAATTGAATTCTTCAGTAAACACCAGTATCCCAGATGAGCCTAAAACAAAAATAATCATAATTAAACTATTTATTATTTCTTTTTAAGAGAGCATTAAAAGATTTAAATGGCAGAAAGGCTCCTGGAATAGACGGAATACCTGTAGAATTACTGCGCAGTGCAGGGGAGGAGGCGATTGATAGATTATACAAACTGGTGTGTAATATTTATGAAAAAGGGGAATTTCCGTCAGACTTCAAAAAAAGTGTTATAGTAATGATACCAAAGAAATCAGGGGCAGATAAATGTGAAGAATACAGAACAATTAGTTTAACTAGTCATGCATCAAAAATCTTAACTAGAATTCTATACAGAAGAATTGAGAGGAGAGTGGAGGAAGTGTTAGGAGAAGACCAATTTGGTTTCAGGAAAAGTATAGGGACAAGGGAAGCAATTTTAGGCCTCAGATTAATAGTAGAAGGAAGATTAAAGAAAAACAAACCAACATACTTGGCGTTTATAGACCTAGAAAAGGCATTCGATAACGTAGACTGGAATAAAATGTTCAGCATTTTAAAAAAATTAGGGTTCAAATACAGAGATAGAAGAACAATTGCTAACAATTACAGGAACCAAACAGCAACAGTAATAATTGAAGAACATAAGAAAGAAGCCGTAATAAAAAAGGGAGTCCAACAAGGATGTTTCCTGACCCCGTTACTTTTAATCTTTACATAGAATTAGCTGTTAATTATGTAAAGAACAATTTGGATTCGGAGTAACAGTACAAGGTGAAAAGATAAAGATGGTACGATTTGCTGATGATATAGTAATTCTAGCCGAGAATAAAAAGGATTTAGAAGAAACAATGAACGGCATAGATGAAGTCCTACGCAAAAACTATCGCGTGAAAATAAACAAGAACAAAACAAAAGTAATGAAATGTAGTAGAAATAACAAAGATGGACCGCTGAATGTGAAAATAGGAGGAGAAAAGATTATGGAGGTAGAAGAATTTTGTTATTTGGGAAGTAGAATTACTAAAGATGGACGAAGCAGGAGCGATATAAAATGCCGAATAGCACAAGCTAAACGAGCCTTCAGTAAGAAATATAAGTTGTTTACATCAAAAATTAATTTAAATATCAGGAAAAGATTTTTGAAAGTGTATGTTTGGAGTGTCGCTTTATATGGAAGTGAAACTTGGACAATCGGAGTATCTGAAAAGAAAAGGTTAGAAGCTTTTGAAATGTGGTGCTATAGGAGAATGTTAAAAATCAGATGGGTGGATAAAGTGACAAATGAGGAGGTATTGCGGCAAATAGATGAAGAAAGAAGCATTTGGAAAAATATAGTTAAAAGAAGAGACAGACTTATAGGCCACATACTAAGGCATCCTGGAATAGTCGCTTTAATTTTGGAAGGACAGGTAGAAGGGAAAAATTGTGTAGGCAGGCCACGTTTGGAATATGTAAAACAAATTGTTAGGGATGTAGGATGTAGAGGGTATACTGAAATGAAACGACTAGCACTAGATAGGGAATCTTGGAGAGCTGCATCAAACCAGTCAAATGACTGAAGACAAAAAAAAAAAAAATTATTTCTTTTATTTATTATAGCATGTACTATGTTAAAATTAAACAAACAAAATCCTAAACGGCACGTCTATTGAAAAACAGATATTTATTAACGTTTTCATAATTATTTTAAGACATTGAAATTAAAGATAAATGTGCATAGTTTTTTTTTCTTTATATTTTCACTTACTATACAGGAACTACAGTAAAACAAGCAGGTCAGCTGCCGAAAAGATTTTAACAAAGATGTACTGCTCAATAAATTCTGTAGAATCTAACACATCATTAGGACCTAAAATTAGGAAGATATAATTCAAGGATAGGAAGAGAGAATGAATGGTGAGAAAAGATGTTGTATTCATGAAGTAACCGCATCATAAAACAAAGGATGCGTTATAAAGAGTATTTAAATTTCTCTTTTAGTTAACGAGACACACTTTTTGACTTAAATCTCCAAGGAGATCAGGTATATTTCTAGTCCTAACTGAAGAAGCAGGTTATATTGATCGATAATTTTGCAGCGATATCTTAAATATAAATTACGCTAAAAATTGTTTTCCTTTAAGAATTAAATGCCGATCAAGACAGTACGATTCTTGGAAAGAAACAACTTGGTGTCTTCAGGAATTTTGTAGCGTATAAAGGCATCCAAATCTTCATCGGTTCGGTCAACTTTGTTAAGGCAAAATATTGGTATATTATACGTCATAGAATGAACAAAATTATAGGTATGACGCAAGATATACCCGTTAATAACAGGTAAAAAAAGTTTCTAATGGGATTCCCGTAGGAAAAAATATATAATTATTTTTTTTAATTTTTTATAACGACAAATAATCAGATCGATTATTATCGTCTAAAAAAGATGCGAGAAGTATTATAGCGAGTTATGAATTACTTCTTTTAGAAAGATCTGAAAAAAAAATAGCCGTGGAAAATTAATATTTTGATTGTGGAATTATCAATGGAGAATATCAAAATTAACAGAAGAAAGATTAAACTGATGGTTTTTGCAAAAGAAAAAAATCTGATGTGGATATCACATGACTTCCTTGTACACCTATTAAATTTGATATATACATTTTTAAAAGTACGTAAAATTTTATTTCACTAATAACTTCTGATTTTTTTTCATATTTTTAAAAAAATTGTTATTATTGAATTATTTATTGTGAAACGGTTAGATTTATTTAATTTATTATTAATAAATCAATATATTTAAATTCAAAATATATGAAAAAAAAATCAGAAGTTAGTGAAATAAAAGTTTTTGCTTTTCATTTAAAAAAAAAAAGGAAATGAAGCTGGATTCAGACCGACGTGCCCTTGTAAGATCCAAATATCTCATTAATTAAAATTTTATTTGGTCCTAACTCTGGTACCGATGAGAATAAGTACCACTTATGATATATCGTTAAAAATCTCTCAAAGAGAGCTTATTACTGGAATAAAAAAAAAAGTCAAAAATCCAAAAAATTTGGATTTTGTGCTTTTTTGAACATTTTTGGTTAAAGTCAATTGCAATCAAAATGGGAGGTGAACAACTAGATGTTGTAGCAGTCCTAAATCCAAAATTTCAACAACCTACGGCTTATCGTTTTTTAGTTATGTGAACAAAACAAAAGTAATGAAATGTAGTAGAAATAACAAAGATGGACCACTGAATGTGAAAATAGGTGGAGTAAAGATTATGGAGGTAGAAGAATATTGTTATTTGGGAAGTAGAATTACTAGAGATGGACGAAGCAGGAGCGATATAAAATGCCGAATAGCACAAGCTAAACGAGCCTTCAGTAAGAAATATAATTTGTTTACATCAAAAATTAATTTCAATGTCAGGAAAAGATTTTTGAAAGTGTATGTTTGGAGTGTCGCTTTATATGGAAGTGAAACTTGGACAATCGGAGTATCTGAGAAGAAAAGATTAGAAGCTTTTGAAATGCGGTGCTATAGGAGAATGTTAAAAATCAGATGGGTGGATAAAGTGACAAATTAAGAGGTATTGCGGCAAATAGATGAAGAAAGAAGCATTTGGAAAAATATAATTAAAAGAAGAGACAGACTTATAGGCCACATACTAAGGCATCCTGGATAGTCGCTTTAATATTGGAAGGACAGGTAGAAGGAAAAATTGTGTAGGCAGGCCACGTTTGGAATATGTAAAACAAATTGTTAGGGATGTAGGATGTAGAGGGTATACTGAAATGAAACGACTAGCACTAGATAAGAAATCTTGGAGAGCTGCATCAAACCAGTCAAATGACTGAAGACAAAAAAAAAAGAAAAAAAAAGTTATGTGAGATACAGACGTCACGCCGAAACTAAGTAAAAATTAATGACGTGGTTTATTATCATTAATTTGTAATTAGATATTATTTGTATTTAGTGTTTACAATAAATTCTAATTCTAGTGTTTATCAATAGATTTGGTATTTATTCAATAAATATAAAATTTACATATATTTAAATTTCTATTGCTTAAATAATGTTAATTTTTAACACTATCAGATTATTCTAATATATAAAATAACAGCTAAACGGGCTCAATATTGTACAAACAATTGATCGCATCCAATTAAATTTTTAATTTCTGTAATGAAAGATTTAAAAAAAATTCTATAAGGAAATGTTTTTAAAAACTTACTTCAAAACATTTTCAGCCATGTTTATGACATCCTCAGTGACTGGGACAGTTGTTTAACACTGACTGTCACTGCTAGGTTTTTTTTTACTTCCTTGTACGAAGTAAAAGAAGTATTGTAAGCGCAAAAATTTTCGGTTTTCAGATTTCAACGGAAATATGAATCATTCCTGAATCCATTTTGACTAGTTTTGGCGTGACATCTGTACCTATGTATCTTGCATAACTAAAGCGAATAGCTGAATAAAATTTTATATCTAGGACTGCTGTAAGATCTAGTTGTGCACCTCCCCTTTTGTTTGGAATCGACTGAACCAAAAATGTGAATACAGTGAGTCCTCTAAAATAAAGTGGGGTTTCAATTTTGAAACATTACGATTATGGACTTTTTTAAATGCAATAATGAGCCCTCATTGAGAGCTTTTCAATGATTTATGTGATACTTATTTTCATCGGTTCGAGTTATAGCCAAATAAAAGTTTAATTAATGAAATATTTGGCTCTTGTAAGGGAAGGCATATCGGTTTGAATCAGACTTGATCTCATTTTTTTAATTTAAATATATTGATTTATTAATATTTGTTAATCTCATTGTAAAAAACAATAACAATAAATAATAATTTAATAATATCAATGAAAAAAATCAGAAGTTTTTTGTGAAATAAACTTTACGTACTTTTCAATTTAATTCAAAGAATTTGACAATAGTAGTATTATTTTTAAAATCAGCAAACTATGTTTCATATCGACAAAAAAAAAAAAAAATTTTCGCTAATAAAAAACGCGGTAGAAATGCGAAAAAAATTCCTGCAATTAAATTATCGTAATTTTTGTACTGTTTACATTTTTTTTTTGTTACAGGCATAAAAAATATCCAATCGTAACGGTTTTTTTTTGTCAGAATCTGTTAAATCTCTCTAATATACTGTAATTTTTTGAAATTTTTTTCCCAAGAGGGTAGCATAAGAATATGAAGGGAGGCGATCAGATACCAACATATTTTCGCGGAGCGCTAATCAACCGCGGATCATTGTGATGGGAAAAGGTTAAATTAAAAAAAAAAGTTAAAAAAAAAAAAAAATATGTATGTGAAGTCGGATTCGAACCGATGTCTGGATGCTCTCACTTACAACACATATCTACTTGAGTGACGTGAAACAAAATTAATTTATAAACTAATATAAAATTGTAAGGAAATTTTTAGGACCATTTTTCTTGAGTATAATTGAGTATTGCGTGTTAGCATTTGGCGAAGAAGACACGTAAACAGTGTACTATACATACAAGCAATATGGTTCAAATCGGTGTTCTGAAGCCCGTGTCTTCAGCTTTTTAGCTGCAGTAATATGGATCTTAGGTGCCTTATACTGATTTAATTTTTTATAGAAGGCGGTCACTATAGTTATTTTATTTCAAAATTATAAATAATTTGGAATTTTACTCTATCCTAATATTTCATGAATTCATATAAATATTTGATATTAATAAAAACTAATATTTCGGCAATTGTGTAACTGTCCACTTGTATTAAAGAATTGGAGGATCGTGTTTCACTTTCAAATGAAATAAGTTTAAATGAAGCGCAGCAAAAAATGTGTATATTTAATTTTATAGGCGTACAAGGAAGTCATGTGGTGTCCCCATCAAATTTTTTGTTTTATTGGGCAGGGATGCATTAAAAATGTGATTGAATGTGTCTGATTCGAATAACTGTGTTCGTTAATTCGGTATACTATTGCAGCATTTCTGTGGGTGATGACTGTTAAAAATCAAAATAGAAATCTAATTTTAAATTTAAAATAAAATATTTATGAATCATTTTTGAGTGGATTTTATTTTCTAAGTCATCTCAATTACTTTTTAGCTCTTACTTTTTGTATATTTAAGCGTTTTGGTAATTTAAGTAATGAAAAAGTAAAAAAAAAATAAATAAGTAAAATAAAGTAAATTTCAGTTTAATTCTTAAATGTTTATGTAAGTAAATTACTAATGGTTATGTAAGATTTATTTACTCAGGTGCTACATTGACCTTGTTGTGAATAAATATAACTAGAGATTTGTTACTGCATAGTAAACCTGTTTAACAGCTTAAAGTATATTTACGGATCTCTAGCTCTTTGCTTTGGAATTAATTAATTTCAAAGTATATATTAGGAGGTACAATCGGTGTTTCTCATTCTATCTTTTCTTAATCGATTAAAAATGACAAATACAATCTAAGTCTACTCTTGAACAGTAAAAAAAAAATTATAGACTTTTTTAATGATTTTTATTCTATGGAATGTGCTCTTTTTTACTATGTAATTATTTTATTCTCCGTCGATCACAAAAATTTTAATAAAATAAAACATATGCCTATTTCCACGGCGGCAATATTTTGTATTCTCTCCGTGTAAAATACGAAATTCAATAGCTTGTATCTCACGAATGAAAAATGATAGAAATATGAATAATTGACAATTTCAAAACTCGTTTATTATTCCATTTAGTTTTAATTTTATCATACAGGTTACGCCACTTCCAACTTCATAGGACATTGCCAATATCGTGCGATTCAATCAACAGGTGCTATGGTGTATTGCAATCTTTAATCTCCATTTTCCGAAAACTTTAATTTCTTTGCTTCGTTAAAACTAAAAAAATCATAACTTTAGTTGTAATTGAGATAACTGCGTTTTTTTTTTTACAATGTACAGAAAATATTAGTGTAGATGTATGCGATAACCCTCTTGCATACATAATTACGATAGGGGATTGAAATTAAAACAGAGGCTGTCATATTTTATATTTTTTTCGGTACTTACGTATTAACGCCACCGCAGCTACAGCTTTATTTAAAAACTAAGTAGTCAATCGGATTTCGGTGGGAAATGAACAGTCATTTTAATAAATGGTTATTTATATTTATTTATTTTATAAATATAATTTAACCAAACTTAACCTACGCTCGTTTCGCTCGCTAACCTTGACTAATTAACACCGTAATTTTTTGAGTATTTATTTAATAAATTCAGTAATTATTGCAATTATTTATTATTTAAATAATCAGAACACTCCTGTTAATTAGTCAATGTTAGAGAGCGTAGGTTGTTTGGTTAAATTATATTTATAAAATAAATAAATATAAATAACCATTTATTAAAATTAATAAAGAGACTGTTTTGAATCTATGTTAAACTCTATATCGGCCCATTTTCCACCGAAATGTGATTGACTACTTTGTTTTTAAATAAAGCTATAACTGCGGTGGCGTTAATACGTAAGTACCAAAATTTGTAACAAAAATTCTACTAGAATTTTTTTTTGTGTATACATGGCATTAGACACTTATTTTCTCTTTATTTTTTTTTCTAAGTTTTATCTTTGGTAACAAATGAGAAAAATCTATTTTTGTCGGGAACTGTTTTTTCACCCCAACCCCTATTTTAGGGGTTGTAGTGAATGTAACTATCTGAAAATTTAGAAAAGTAGTCTTCACTGTAAGCTAAATAAACTGACCAAGTATAAAATTTCTATTCCTAATTCTAAAGAAAAAAATATTTTCGTTAGTCCCCCTCCTTACAAAATCTAATGTAGACACCACCACATGACTTTCTTGTACGCCTATCAAATTAAATATACACATTTTTTTAAAACGAATAAAATATAACTTTTTATTTCATTAATAACTTTTGATATTTATCATACTTTTCTTTTTTTACCGTTATTATTGAAATATTATTTATCGTAAATTTTTTTTACAATCAGAGGTTGATAATTATTCATATCAATATATTTAAATTAAAAAAGGAAATGAAGTCGTCATCGAACTGACATGCCTTCCCCTTGTAAGATCCAAGTATTTCATCGATTAAACTTTTATTTGGTATATCTCTGGAACCAAAGAAAATAAGTACTGCTTGTAATATATTGTTGAAAAGGTATCAGTGAGGATTTATTAAGAAAAGTGGTTAAGAAAAAGTCCAAAATCCATTTTTGTTCTGATTTTGGGCTTTTTGGGACGCTTTTGGTCCAGTCGATTGCAACCAAAAGGAGAGGAGCAGGTCAACTAGATATTACAACAGTCCTAAATCAAAAATTTCAACATCCTACGGCTAATCGTTTTTTATTAATACGATATTGGTACGTAAGTACAGATGTACGCCGAAGCTAGTGAAAATGGATTCAGGGATGGTCAAAATGGATCTTTCAGTTGAAATCTGAAAACCGAAATTTTTCGCGATCACAATAGTTTCTTTACTTCGTACAAGGAAGTAAAAATAGAGTAAACCTAGACCGACAATAGTTTCCTATATTGAAAATTTTAATTAAATTCCTTTTTTTTTGTTCCGACCATTACGGATTTGGTTTGCATAGTTCTTTTTCTTTTCTCAAAAGGTAAGTTATTCTTTTGTTCTGTTGTCGCCTTTCTTCCGTGCATCTATTATCGTTTCTTTCTCTCTGAAAACTTAAATTCCAGAATCACTTTTCTGAATTTACACGGATAAATTTTTACACAGATCCTTAGAAATGTTATTGTTTTTAGATCTGTTTCTATTTATTTAAATCATTTGATCTTTCTGGTTCTGCTTATGTAGAAATTATTATTTGTTTTGTTAATCTTCGGTTGTTTATTCTGCATAAATTTCAATAAAATTTTAATCTTCTCTTATCGAGTTAGGTCCCCGTTTTTTCTGTATATTTGTAAATCTCTTTTTCACTTCCAATTTGTAAATTTTATTTTCGTATTTTGGTCCAGAAAGTTTAATTTTTCAACTTTTACTATTTCTTGTGTTGAAAAAATTTGCAGCCATTCTGCCACGTAACAGTGTTTCTGGTAGGATTACGGTTTTATAGCGCCTCGATTTGGAGTTATATGGAATTATAAATTTCTTTTTGTTAAAAAAATAAATTAAACAAAAATCATCGCTTTTTTATACTTTCCTTATCGTTCATCGTTTCTTCCTTACTCTATTCTAGGCTAAAGTTGAGCCAACGGTTTGTATAATTCAGTCGAATACTTCCATATATCACACAATTTTATAGACAGGCTAGGAATTTCCTTAAGAAAGCCTGAAATCGGTATCGAAACTTATTTGCGTTACGGTGTTTTTGGTTTTGATAGGGATGACTTTGCCTACAAATCTGTCTAGGAGTTTCCTATCTAATATCTGTATAAAATGCCTAAGTTGATGTTGTATTGCTTTTTTGGTAAAGCCGGAACTCCTACGTTAATACAAAAGAATACAGTACAAATAATTTTTTTTGGACAGGTAATTTTAACAGTTATTATCACGCTGGCTTGGCGAACAGAAACACCAAGTCTATATGGGGGCTAATGGATTAATTATTATGACACTGAGACAGTATGGAAATGTTTTTACATCTGGGTAGAAAATCATTTCCTAAGTTAAAAGCTAAGTTACTGTGAAAATGATTTATTGAAAAACAGTATTCATTATATAATTATGAAAACATCAGGGCTGATTAATGGTGTTTGTGGAATTATAACCGTTACTAAATAATTTATTTAAATTTTAATCTTACTAAAACACAATATTGTATGACCGCTATACAAAAATTGGAAACGGAAAAAATTATTCCGTCCCTTTTTTAATTAAAACAAAATTTAACGCCACCAATATCCATACATAAAACCGTTTTTAGCCATTTTTGAAGAATTTATATCGAACCAGTCCGGAGATGTTAATCAAATTATAGTCCAACATACATGAAAAAAAAAGTATGTACATACATCTTTCAGAAATTTTAATAGTATTTTTTTACATTGTTTGGAATCAGGTGGTCGTGAAACGTTGACAATAAAAAACAGTACATCATATATTTTGATCGATCTATATAATTTCCTTTCATTGCTTTAGGTATTATATAGCAACAATATAGGATGTCCATCAAATCTTTCTACGATTACAAAAATTTATTACAAAAAACCATTACGGTTACAGCTGTGCGGTTTGTGACAAAAGAAAGAAAAAAATATCAATGTTTTTATATCGGTTTGTTGCAAGTAGAGGCAGAATAGAGAAAACTGTGATTAATCCTTTATAAAATGGCGTCAATTCAGGAGTAAGCGAAACGTGTGTTACGGTATCACGAATCGAAATCACCGATTACTGTGCAGTAAATTTTAAAAGGGAATACAAACGACCAGCAACCGAAAGCTAGAGTATCGTTGCGTGGTACGCGTAGTTTAAGTAAAGTGGAAGTGTAATCGACCTTCCGCGAACAGGGCGGCCATCCGTTAGCGAAGAGAAGGTTGAGGTTGTGCAGCAAGCATTTCTATATAGCCCTTTCAAATCTACCCGTCGTGTACCTCGTGAACTAGTTATTCCCCGGTCAACAGTGCACAAAATTTTATATAAGAAACTATAAAGTTCAGATATCGCAACATCTACAGCCAGATGATGGACCTCACCGTGCTGCGTTTGCGACCGAGATTTTGCAACGGATTGATAACGACAAGTATCTGAAGCGTGTGTGTTTTTCAGAAGAGGCTACTTTCCGTACCTCAGGGAAAAAAACGGGCGTAATATGAGAATAAGGGGCTCAGAAAATCCGTACTTTACCGGAAAAAAAATTAGAAATTCCCCTAAACTGAATGTGCGGTGCGGTTTTACCTGGATATGCTGCAACATACGCATGTTCCCAAATCAGCTGATTTGGAAGTCGAAGAGTTCCAGCGTTCAAGTCCTAGTAAAGCCAGCTATTTTTACACGGGCTTGAATACTAGATCGTGGATACCGGTGTTCTTTGGTGGTTGGGTTTCAATTAACCACACATCTCAGATATGGTCGAACTGAGAATGTACAAGACTACACTTCATTCACACTCATACATATCATCCTCATTCATCCTCTGAAGTATTATCTAAACGGTAGTTACCAGAGGCTAAACAGGAAAAAAAAAGTACAGAAAAGTGGATATGCTGCAACGCTTTGCTATACCTTAACTAAATGACTTCAACCTAGGGTGGTTTTCCAGAAGGATGGCGCACCACCACTTGGGGATTACTAGTTCCAGATTTTTTGAATGAATTATTTCTTGGCAGATTCATTTGGCGCGACGGTTCCACTCCTTGGCCATCACGATCACCACATATAATTCCCTTAGACCTTTTTCCTCTGGGGTTATGTTAAGGACAGAGTCTATGCAACACCCACGCCTGATCTGGACACATTGAGGCAGAGAATAACTGAAGCTGTTGCTAGGGTTACCGAAGAAATGTTGACCGGTACGTGGCGTAAATTAGATTATCAAATGGACATTGTACAAGAGACAAAAGGCGCACATGTTGACGTTTATTGAAACGGTATAAAAACCGTCTTTTGCCAAAAACCGCACAGTTTTATCTGTAATAAGTTTTTTGTAGTCACGGAAAGACTTTATGGGCAACCTAAATAGTTTTAGCCAGGAAAATAAAAATCATTGTCAGATTTTTTTAGTTCATATTTACTTCCTTGTACGAAGTAAACGAAGTATTGCGATCGCAAAAAAATTAGGTTTTTATATTTGCGCGGAAATATCCATTTTGAAAATTCGTTAATCCATTTTGACTAGTTTCGGTGTGAAGTCTGTACGTACGTACGTACATATGTATCTCGTATAACTCAAAAACGATTACCCAGCCGTAAGATGTTGAAATTTTGCATTTAGGACTGCTGTAGTCCTGAAAAGGGAGGTGTAGTTGTGCACCTCCCTTTTTGATTGCAATCGACTGAACCAAAAAAGCCCAAAATAAAAAAAAAAATTGATTTTTGACTCTTAACTGCAGTAATAAATCCTCATTGAGAGCTTTTCAACGATATATCATAAGTGGTGCTTATTTTCTTTGGTTTCAGAGTTATAGGCAAGTGAAATTTTAATTAATTAAATATTTGGATCTTAGAAGGGAAAGGTATATTCACTTTGAATCAGACTTCATCTCCTTTTTTTAACTTTTTGTTTAGTTTAAATATATTGATTTATTTATTAACCTCTGAAAGTAAAAAAAAATTATGATACATAATTCAATAAAAAAAAAAATATATATCGAAGTTATTAATGTAATAAAATTTTATGTACTTTTCAATTAAAAAAAAAAAGTGTATTTGTAATTTAATATGCGTACAAAGAAGTTATGTGATGCTCACATTAGACTTTTTTTTAAATTTGTAAATTACTTTTTAACGGTTAGATTTACAATACAATTTTACGGGGCAAAAACGCAATATGTTTTTTAAAAGATTAATATTTTAAGATATATTAGTTATCAGAGCAATAGTCCGAGATTTTGTGTCCCTCCATGAAGGTTTTTTAGACTGATAATAATTTACATTGATGCAATAAATTATTTCTACATTACATATATTCCTATAATTTATAATATTTTGTTAATCATACTACCTGTCTTTATTTTTAGTCAGAGATAGAAGAACAATTGCTAACATGTACAGGAACCAAACAGCAACAGTAGCAATTGAAGAACATAAGAAAGAAGCCATAATAAGAAAGGGAGTCCGACAAGGATGTTCTCTATCTCCGTTACTTTTTAATCTTTACATGGAATTAGCAGTTAATGATGTTAAAGACCAATTTAGATTCGGAGTAACAGTACAAGGTGAAAAGATAAAGATGCTACGATTTGCTGATGATATAGTAATTCTAGCCGAGAGTAAAAAGGATTTAGAAGAAACAATGAACGGCATAGATGAAGTCCTACGCAAGAACTATCGCATGAAAATAAACAAGAACAAAACAAAAGTAATGAAATGTAGTAGAAATAACAAAGATGGACCACTGAATGTGAAAATAGGAGGAGAAAAGATTATGGAGGTAGAAGAATTTTTTTATTTGGGAAGTAGAATTACTAAAGATGGACGAAGCAGGAGCGATATAAAATGCCGAATAGCACAAGCGAAACGAGCATTCACTAAGAAATATAATTTGTTTACATCAAAAATTAATTTAAATGTCAGGAAAAGATTTTTGAAAGTGTATGTTTGGAGTGTCGCTTTATATGGAAGTGAAACTTGGACGATCGGAGTATCTGAGAAGAAAAGATTAGAAGCTTTTGAAATGCGGTGCTATAGGAGAATGTTAAAAATCAGATGGGTGGATAAAGTGACAAATGAAGAGGTACTGCGGCAAATAGATGAAGAAAGAAGCGTTTGGAAAAATATAGTTAAAAGAAGAGACAGACTTATAGGCCACATACTAAGGCATCCTGGAATAGTCGCTTTAATTTTGGAAGGACAGGTAGAAGGGAAAAATTGTGTAGGCAGGCCACGTTTGGAATATGTAAAACAAATTGATAGGGATGTAGGATGTAGAGGGTATACTGAAATGAAACGACTAGCACTAGATAGGGAATCTTGGAGAGCTGCATCAAACCAGTCAAATGACTGAAGACAAAAAAAAAAAAAAAACTACTTGTCTAACATAAGAATCAACTTTTCTTCCGGTTTAACTTCATTACAAATAATCTTCATTAAACAATAAAAACTATAACATCATAAATCTAATTTAAAATATAATAAATAAAAATATTTCTTAAATTATTTAACAATACCTGAAGCGTTTCATTGTGCGATACATTGAATTGGTCCGTAAATCCTGATACACATGAAGCGGTCAGTAACAGTACAGCCTTTCTTAAATTAAACGATAGAGATGAAATAATCATTTCCCCAATATGTACGTGGAAAGGATAATCCAAATTTAAAAACACAATAGCGGTACTCGGTAACGTAACCGCTTGTAATTTTTCAAGAGAAAATACTATTCTTTGTGTTATCAGCGAATCGATCGGCATACAAAGAATTACAGCTGAAAAAAAGAAAGAATAACATAATTAAATAAGTTACTTTTATTTTTAATGTTACTCCTGAAAAATGAAACAATTAATTTAACATGCCGGGTTTACTAGAGAAAGTTAAGATGTGATTTTCCACCGCTTTTTTCCATTCGCTTCAGTAAAGAGGGATATCAAAAAAGATTTCCATTATCGGATGATTAAATAATAGGTTTAATTAAAAATCAATACGTATAGTGAAATTATAATATATTGAGTATCTTCTCTCTCTTTTTTCTGTTTAGCCTCCGGAACAACCGTAAGGTATTACTTCAGAGAATGATACGTATGAATGTAAATGAATTGTATGTAATCTTGTACAGTCACAGGTCGATAATTCCTGACATGTATGTCGATTGAAACCCAACCTCCAAAGAACACCCACACCCGCCATCTAGTATCTTAGTATATTACATCATGAGAACCCTTTTTTGGTTGGTTAACGTTTAAATGATTCTTTGTTCTCATCCATATGCAATTCTTTATTTCAGTAACCTCAATTTTATAGCGGTAATAATTCTTTCTTTCTACTTTATACAAATGTACTGTTTATCCTAACTCAACAGAGACTTATTTTTGAGTCTTTCTATCGTTGGATCGATGATTCTACCTTCTAACATAAATGACCTGATCTGAAATCTGCAATTCTTCTACATCTATATAGTACTATACAGTCAGTACTTTTCCGCTTTGCTAAGCACAAATAACAAATGATCTTTTATTATTACGCCGTATTAACAATATTTGTAATCGTACATTTGTTTACTTCCTATTTTTAAATGCAAATAATATTTTACAGGGGTCGTTCGGAAAGTGCTCGACTTGAAAAAAGAAACGCAAAACTTTTAAGAAATATTCTTTTCAACTTAGTTACCTCCCAATTCGATACATTTAGACCGAGAACATTCTTACTTTTTAATACCCTCGGTATATTGTGATTTCTCCAACTCCGTAAAATAAGCGGTTCTCTCAGCTTTGACGTCATCATTTGATGACGTATCGTATCTTCGTCAAGAAAAAGCTGTTTCTTCAGGAGCATATGTAATAGAGTTTTAAAACAGCTCATACTTGGCTACCTCAGTGTCAGTATCAATAATTTTCGAACGATTCTGATATTATTCTGTTTGTTCGATAAAAATAAACCACAGTAAATACAGAAAAATATACGCACATTATATAATAAATAAGCTTGTTTATTATGCAAACTGAAGACATATTTATTTACATATAGCAAGATTTGCTGAGATACGTCCGTACACAATTAATACATGTAGTATGAAGCGAATTCAGTGTATTGAACTTAAGCTAGTATGATTTTTACATTTAAAATCTACTCTGCCGTAACTTTTGTAGAAGTTTTGTCTTGCAACTTGATAAGACATATCACAGTGGATTAACGGTACAAATGATTGCTCCACTGTTTAAAAAAACAAAAACAAAACAAAACTTTATAGGATCCGGCAATAAGATTCAAAATGATTACGCAAAAGAATCGCAAATGATTACGATTAACTAAAGGCAAAACCAATTTCATTACAAGAAAAAAGAAAACAGAGTTACCCATCCAAATCCAAAATGGCACTGCTTTTATAGCGAAATAGTTTTCAATTTTGAAAGTAAATTTTATGAATACAAAATTAAATATTTCAAGTGTTGTAATTTTTATGTTTTTTTTTTTTTTTGTAAAATTATTTTAGTTTTAAGACAGAACACTTTTAGAACTGAAAATGAAGTAATTTACAGAATCTTACTTTGCTTTAAATCCCCGTAACATAAAAACTAGTTTTAATAAACCGTTTTACATTTTTATATATGTATATATAGAATTGAATCATATTATCGCGTGTTCGTGCTCGATCAGGACAATGAGGGATTTACAATTGAAAATGTTTATATAATTACAATTTATTAGTTAAAGAACATAAGTAAAACAAGAGAAATAAATAATAATAATACAGTGATTACATATAAAACAGAATTTAAAGTAACTGTCAGGATTTATTTACAGGTAGTAAAATATAATTCACTCCCATTGACAAAAGACATTAAAATAACCGCTAATCAAAACACTTTTAACAACTAAGTAGTCTTGTATCAACAACAATAGTACAATATATAAGACAAGTATAAAGTTCTTTCACTCCAAATACCTTTACTCTTTACAAATAAAACTACCCTATTATATATTCATTTATGTATTCATTTACTAAATGAAATTTAGTACATTATCTCTTTCACTTATAGTCTTACAGTAACTCACCGAACCATTTCTTGTTTTCATGTACTGAAATTACTTCGGATGTTACCTTAATCGCGTCAAACTTGTACATAATAGAAATTCTTTCCTATACAGATCTCCTTGCAGAATACTCTTGCTTCCAACTCGCATAATAACCCCTCGCTTAGTCTTCTCTCGTAGAACTCATCTCGCAGACTGACTGTCAACTGGTCTTCCCTGGAGTATTTATACTCTCCTCTTTATCTGCTGGACCGGACCTAAATCAAAACGAGAGAATGATGGTCCGCCCTCATATTTTTTCATGAGATCCCTACCCTGATCCGGTACACCCTTCTCACGGAGCAACATCTGTTTACGTGTGTCAGCGGGCAGTATTACAAAGGACGATTGTTAAACAGACCTATTAGCTATACTAAAAGGGTTTCTTGTAGTACCTTTCTCCCGTTATTATATTTTCTACTACTTTCTTCTTAATCGGCAGGAATCCGTTACTCAGGTCCGTTATACCGGTTTTGTTACAATATATTATTAATAATATTTAGCTGATTTCGCATGGTCAGTACATTAGATACCAGGCGTACATTATAAGATTTGTGACCTAAACGAATTCTTTGGAGACAGAGAGAGGAGATATTAATCTCTTCTGTTGAAATTTTAATAACTGACCATTCACAGCTGGATGGAGGGGGAATATTATTTAGATATTTATTTTAAACAACAAAGAGGGTGAGGTATTAACATTGTTGTTGCAACACAGTCTATATTAATAAACATTTAATGAAACATTATAAACATGTTTTAAATGAAACATTATATTAATAAACATTAAATGAATTCATTATTGAATGAACACAGTCTACGTTAATAATTTAAAATATAAATACATGAAATAATAGAAAACTACATAAGTTAGGATAACAAATAAATCAAATAATTACAAAATGAGTAACAGCGTTACTAAGTAACATGTTAACGAAAATGTTTTGAATACATATTTATGTTCGAACTAAATGGAACATGCAGAAATCGGAGGCTTCTTAAATTACATACTATTATTACTGTCTTAACAGTCTTAAGTTTTGTCATGGTGCATGTGTGCGTACTTGTTACATCTAAAGGGTAAGCTTATCTAATTCCGACTGGAATGGATGTTGCTGATGTCGTAATCAGATTGCACGACCTAGCTTTAGTTAAGACGATTTATTCCTATTTGATATTACATATTTGTATAGAAATGAAGGCAAAACAGGAGGTGGGATTTAATTTTGTACCTACTTGGAAGCCCCGTTCAACCTGAAAAATGATTTTTTCCTTTTAGTAAAAACGATCTAATTAAAGAGAATATTCATTTTTAGAAATTTAATTTCCAGTTCATCTATCTATTGTCAATAACCGAAAAAGGATAATTTATAATATTATATAAGTTTGAAAAACGCGTAGACGAATTTTTCTTGGCCCGTATAAGTGCAACATATAATTTTTTTTTTAATTTAACTTTTCGCAAATCATTAAAAAATATATTTATATATAAAGAATAAGGGGAATTTGGATAAAATAATTTGTTTTTTTACTTTCCGTAATTATATTAAATGACGAATATGAAAGTATCTATATATATATATATATATATATATATATAAAAATGTTTAGTTCGTTTGTGTACGGCTTCAAAAACTGAAAATGTTCTGCACCAGCTCAAATTTTAGCACGATATATAACCCGCATCAAAGATTGTTTTCATCTATTTTTAATAAATCTATCTATTTTTAATTTGTACATTTTTAATTTGGAAATGTAAACAAAGGAAAACCAATCAGATCAATGCAAGATGGCCGCTGTCAAACACAACGACCAATCACAAAGAGCCCGTATGGCCGTTGCCAATGTAAACAAAATCACAACTGATTAAGTAAAAAAATTCTTTGAGTTATATTTAACAGCTAAAACATCTGTATTTTATTAAAAAAAAAAAAAAAAATACCAAAACAAAAAGGAAAGCCACCAAGAAGGACATCCGCAGTTGGTGATGATATGAATGATTTATAGCGTATGAAAATGCCATGCCTGACCGGGATTCCACCTCGGAACCACCGGATTAAAGTCCGAGACGTTACCACTCGCACCACGGAGGCCGACAAACATATTCGTTAGGAGCCGAATAAAAACACGACTTACCAATATGGCGTTGTGTGTCAAACCAATTTTATACGGACTATTTTTTTTTTTTTTTTTTTTTGTCTTCAGTCATTTGACTGGTTTGATGCAGCTCTCCAAGATTCCCTATCTAGTGCTAGTCGTTTCATTTCAGTATACCCTCTACATCCTACATCCCCAACAATTTGTTTTACATACTCCAAACGTGGCCTGCCTACACAATTTTTCCCTTCTACCTGTCCTTCCAATATTAAAGTGACTATTCCAGGATGCCTTAGTATGTGGCCTATAAGTCTGTCTCTTCTTTTAACTATATTTTTCCAAATGCTTCTTTCTTCATCTATTTGCCGCAATACCTCTTCATTTGTCGCTTTATCCACCCATCTGATTTTTAACATTCTCCTATAGCACCGCATTTCAAATGCTTCTAATCTTTTATTCTCAGATACTCCGATTGTCCAAGTTTCACTTCCATATAAAGCGACACTCCAAACATACACTTTCAAAAATCTTTTGCCCGGACTTTTTATACGGACTATAATTACTTTTAATACGCGAAACCCTTTGCAATGGTTGAAAATTAACTTAAACCTCTTCAAAAATTATTCCTTTTGAACTAAGCCGCATTTTGATATCATTGTTTTTCTATAACACGGCTGGAATTCGTTTAATGATAAGAAGCGTTCTCGAAGACATTAACCGAATTCTCTTCCAAAGGACATAATACACCGCTAAACTATTTCTAAATAATTCAAATTCGTGTAATTTTTTTACGAATCGCGTTTTTATCAAAATCTCACCTTTTTCTCAATTCACCTGCGGGGTTTTGTTTACTTTGGAGACCGTAAATCATTAGTAGATTCATTCTCGAGAATCACGTTGTACACTGAAGCAGCACAACTTCTACTTAAGTTAGCAGTTTATTAACATCTGAAATCAACGCCGTTTGATTATTCTGTAATTTGTTTCGTTTGTGTACGCTTCAAAACTCAAAATGTTCTGCACCGATTGAGCTCAAATTTCAGCACGATATACAACCCGCATCAAAGATTGTTTTTATCTATTTTCCGCATCAGTCACATACCCGCGACCGCGAGAAAACAGTTTTTTTAACGGTCAGCTGTGTACCAGTGACCGCGCCATCTGCCGGAAGCGAGGGGACCACTCGCCATACTAGCTAACGACAACCGCAGTCCCATGTGAAACAATACCTGTTTCCAATTACATTGTTTATAAACAAAAAAAAAAAAAACGTATCCACTTGCATCTGATTCAGATTATTATACAATCGGAATTAAATATTTACTTTAATCGAGGTACTTTTGTATGATCGTGTCGTGATTGAGCTGCGCCTTTCACCAAGCTCTGAATTTATTAGAAAACGACCGACAGTGGGATATATGTATTAATGACGCGTGCAACACTGCACATCCAAACCAAATTCGCGTATTATTCGCAATTATATTGACCGCTTGCGTCCCTTCATCTCCCACAGAGTTATGGAAAAGATATCGATCGCATATGGCTGAGGATATTTTGCATAGAGTACGCCTAGAATATACCAATATGACCGTGGAATTTACAGAAGGAATTTACAGCGAAGCATTGATACATATTGAAGACAAGCTATTACAAATAAAGTTCTTAGTCAGTTGGGAATGCCATCACCCACCCGAGCTGCGATTGCTTCATTTGATGTAGATTTACGCCGTGAACAGAGTTACAACATCGGTGATCTTCAGTCATATGTCCAATCAAACATTCCCAAATTAACGCGTGAACAGAAAGGCATTTATGATCGCATAATGCAAATGATAAATGACGGAGTTGGGGGGGATCTTCTTCTTGGATGCGCCAGGAAGAACTGGGAAAACATTCCTCATTAGATTGATTCTAGCAACGGTTCGATCAAAAAATGACAATTATCCTGTTGCGGAATATTAATCGGCCAAAACTCTGCAACGGCACGCGACTTGCAGTTAAGAAATTGATGAATAACGTAGTGGAAGCAACGATTTTAACGGGGCCTTTCAAAGGTGAAGATGTCCTCATTCCTCGAATACCCATAATCCCGACCGATACACCATTTTAATTTAAAAGATTGCAATTCCCAATTCGATTGGCATTTGCAATCACAATCAATAAAGCTGAAATTGTGTGGTTTAGATTTAGATGCGGATTGTTTCTCACATGAGCAACTGTATGTTGCGTGTTCCCGAGTCGGAAACCAAATAGCCTTAATATCTACGCAGACAGTGGAAAAACAAAAAATATTGTATATCCACAAGTATTGCAAAATTAAACTTCTATGAACGGTACGCTTTGTTTTGTTTCTCATTTCTCATCCATGCAACCACAGTGTACCACAACGAAGCGTGGCGGGTAGAGCTAGTTATATATGATAATTTAGTAACAAATTACAAATAATTGTCTTTTTAATTCCCACCCTTCCAAAATATATATATATATATATATATCATTGAGTAAAAATAAATTAATTTAAAAAAAAGTAAATTTTAAGGGTGTAAGCTTGAAAAGGCTATATGTTAAAAAGTAAAAAGACTAAAGAATATAACTGGTGCCAGTTTTTAGAAAAAAAGTGTTAAAATGAAGGAGGACGTAACGGATAGAATTGTTGAGACCTACAAAGAAACATTTGGAATAAAAAAGAAAAAAAAGAAAAGGAAAGAAATAGTAAGTTAAAACAGGGTAAAATAAGAAAATTAAAATTGATGAAGTTGGTGGAAATGGATAAGAAGAGATGAATTATAAAAAAGTGGGAGATGTACGGAAAAAAAAGAGTTACGACATTTCAACTAGACTGCCAAACTACAGTGGTGCGCTCTAGTTGGCTTGAGTTGAACTAAAAGTTAACGGGTAAAACAAAAGCAGTGAAAATAAAGCTGCTTTCACAGTTGTCACGGCCTTTATTTTCTTCATCGTTTTCTTCGCTTTACTTTATCAAACTTTGTTTTTAGTTTTTATTTTCAGTAAATGTTACTGAATGGAGGATAAGTTATCTAAAAATGACACATGCCATTGAATTAACAGTACACTAAATCCGTTTTGCTTTTTAACTTTGACAATGATGAACCTTAACGTAAAATTTTACTTTACTTTCTCTTCATATAATTATTTTATTAAGTATAAAGGAAGATGAAGTCTGACTTTTGATTTATGCACTGCATTAGTGCAAATACATGTACGTAAATTAAGAAAAAAAATAATATAAAAGTTAATTTAAGAACTTGTTCTTATCTAAATCTATTAATTTAAGATAAGCATGATGAAATAATTTATTCACATTTTTCAGGTATAATAATATTAAAAATAATAGTAAAAGAAAGTAAATTTTATTCATTTTTCACCTACATGATAAGAAGATATATATGAGAAGTTTTTCACAACTGTTTTAATTCTTAGCAATTCAAGACAACATATATAGTTAGATATAATGGGGATCGTAATGAACCTGGAGTTTGTTCAAAGAATGGAGTTCTCTTATGTTCTACGGTTGGCCCAGTTTTATTTTGCAGAAAACCTTGTGTAGTAAGTAATAAAGATTCAAATCATATCTTTGAACAATTACTTATAAAGAGTAATTTAATCTGTATATCCGTTGGTGGTTGGTAAATAAAAATTAAATATTTTTTGAATGTAAAGAAAATTAATTTTTTCTACGTCTGAATTATAAGATTTGAATTAAACGGTTGGAACCTGTATTATAATGAAGGTCATTATGAAACAAATTTTCATTATGATACAACTGTTCAACCGATAAAAGCTTACTCTTTTCAACCGCTAACATATTAGAAGCAGGTATTTTTTAATGAATCCCCTGTTTTAGACCACCGTCAGTTCAAAAGTTTATATGTATATATATATATATATATATATATATATATATATATATATATTTCACTTTCTTCTAGACACGATAACTGCTGTAATTTTGCGCCAATCAGTTTCAAATTGATAACTAAAATATAACGATCCAAAATCTCGATCGAGTTCGTTAAAGGGCAAAATCGGACCATGGGGGTGGAAATGGGTGGCCTTTTCAAAAAAACAAAATATCTCTATAACTTTCTTATTAAGTAAAATACGGAATTTGTTTAAAATTGCTACTATTATTTGGATTTCTTTTGTCTTCAGTCAATTAACAGGTTCGATGCAGCTCTTCAAGATTCCCTATCTAGTGCCAGTCGTTTCATTTCGGTATACCCCCTACTACATCCTACATCCCTAATAATTTGTTTTACGTACTCCAAACGTTGCCCTGCCTGCACAATTTTTTCCTTCTACCTGTCCCTCCAATATTAAAGCGAGTACTACAGGATATCTTAACATGTGGCCTATAAGTCTGTCTCTTCTTTTAAATATATTTTTCCAAATACTTCTTCTTCATCGATTTTCCGCAACACCACCTCATTTGTCACTTTATCCACCCACCTGATTTTTAACATTCTCCGGTAGCACCGCATTTCAAAAGCTTCTAATCTTTCCTTCTCAGGTACTCTGATCATCCAAGTTTCACTTCCATATAAAGCTACGCTCCAAACATATACTTTCAAAAATCTTTTCCTGACGTTTAAATTAATTGTTGATATAAATAAATTATATTTCTGACTGAAGACTCGTTTCGCCTGTGCCATTCGGCATTTTATATCGCTCCTGCTTCGTCCATCTTTAGTAATTCTACCTTCCAAATAACAAAATTCTTCTACCTCCATAATCTTTTCTCTTCCTATTTTTACATTCAGTGGTCCATCTTTGTTATTTCTACTACATTTCATTACTTTTGTTTTGTTCTTGTTTATTTTCATGCGGTAGTTCTCGCGTAGAACTTCATCTATGCCGTTCATTGTTTCTTCTAAATCCTTTTTACTCTCGGCTAGAATTACTATATCATCAGCAAATCGTAGCATCTTTATCTTTTCACCTTATACTGTTACTCCGAATCTAAATTGTTCTTTAACATAATTAACTGCTAGTTCTATGTAAAGATTAAAAAGTAACGGAGACAGGGAACACCCTTGTCGGACTCCCTTTCTTATTACGGCTTCTTTCTTATGTTCTTCAATTATTACTGTTGCTGTTTGGTTCCTGTACATGTTAGCAATTGTTCTTCTATCTCTGTATTGAAGCCTATTTTTTTAAAAATGCTGAACATTTTATTCCAGTCTACATTTTATATCCACTTAACAGTCCCTATCACGAACCATCAGAGTTATTTTTTGTTCGGTCCACTCGAAGAATTTTTACACGGCACTGAGTTCGCTAACAACGAACAGGTCAAGAATTCGATACAAGAGCAGCTCAGAGCCCGAGGTAAAGGCAATAATTTATTTTTAGGAAAAAATCTAATGTGAACATCACATAACTTCCTTGTACGCCTATTAAATTATATATACACAATAAGAGGTTAATAATTATTAACAAATCAATATATTTAAATTAAAAAAAAAAAAGTTTAAAAAATAATGGTGATGAAGTCGGATTTGAACCGATGTTCTTTCCGCTTATAAGATCCAAATATTTCATTAATTAAAATTTTATTCTGCTATAACTTTGAAACCAGTGAAAATTAATACTGCTTGTGACATATCGTTGAAAAGCTCTCAATGATACGGTTTAAAAAAAGTTTGGATTTTGGGCTTTTATGGACACTTTTGGTTAAGTCGATTGCGATCAAAAGGGGAGGTGCACAATTAGATGTTACAACAGTCCTAAATCAAAAATTTCAACATTCTACGGGTAACCGTTTTTGAGTTATGCGAGATACGTACGTACGTAAAGACTTCACGACGAAACTAGTCAAAATGGATGCTGGGATGGTCAAAATTGATTTTACCGTTGATATCTGAAAATCGACATTTTTTGCGATCACAATACTTTCGTTTCTTTGTACAAGGAAGTAAAAAGAAAGCTCATAGAATGATGGAAAACGTTTGTAAATGTAACGCGGGATTATTTTGAAAAGTACCGTTACTTTCATTATCAATGAATAAATAATAATTTTTCAACACTTCTTTAATCATTTCATTATTTATTATTAGTTATATTATTTGTGAATAACAGTAATATAAAGTTCATTTACTTACTTAATATTTAAAAATTTATAAATACTGTAAATTTTTTCAAGTACATAATATGTTTTAGTTTAGTTTTTATTTTTGTCGACGAATAAATAAAAGGAAAAAGGATTTTAAACGTATTATGTATTCACAAAATATAAAGATTGTATCTGAGCGATACAGATTATAATTAACGGTATAAAATTTAATAACCTAATTAGAGGATTAAGATAAACATAAAATGAAAATATAATTAAAAATCGATATAAATTTAATTATAACCTGTAATTAGCCTAACTGATAAATCGTTCTTTGTTTATAAACCAATAAGCCTTCACGTATTACATTGGATTATTATACTTAATTTCCAGTATAAAATAATTAATTAGCATCAGGTCAAACAAAGGATTCTTTCACACAATTCGATTGTCGATGGTCAATAACCTAAATATTTACAATATTAATATAATAAAGAAATAAAACCATTATAAAGCAGATTTAATAATGGGAATTACTATTAACATTATTATTATTATTACTACTACAGGCTAGTAATTAATTAATATTACTCGTCAAAGTTTATTTAGCGTAAACACATAATTCTACCTAGGGTATTTGAAGTGATGTTGGCATTGCTAGTAGTATATTATACCGCGACAGGACGTCATAGGTAATGAGAAACCATCCTGTATCAACTAAGCTACAATCTAACCTACCTTTTCTTTTTTGTTTTTTTCCCCCTACTCCTATAGGTCAGTCTGGACTGTTGGGTATAACTCCACCCAGAGGAGTATCTGGTTACTCTAACGAGCCTTCCCACCAACCGGCTGTATATGGCTGTATATGGCTGTATATGGTAGGTCGGCTCGCCGGTCAGCTCTTTTGAGGAGTCTTTATTGTGCCCTTTCTTGACGCCGTGTCCGGACATATCTGCCCAAAACACAGCGTCGGGTCTTTTTTCTTTTATTGTGCCTACGATCCCCTGGAGTCCCCAGAGGATCATAGGCGCTGGCACACCTGGGCATACCAGCCCTCACCTCTGGGGCTGTCCTCCCGTTCCTATACTAATAGCCCCGGCACCGCTCCTCTTAATTTTTACCCCTGATTACCTCCCTGGCATATGTGTTGACTCTCCTCCACTGTTCCTCGCTTTGTAACATGTACTTCACAAGAGTATTTGGTGTGCACTGTGCAATACCCGCCTTATTCCGTTGTATGTACCACTTTTCGGCATTTGAAGACTGTATGTTTAACTGAGTCCTCGTCTTCGAAAAACATACATGACGGTGACGCGCGTCTGCCTATTCTATGCAAGTAATCTTGAAAATTACCATACCCCGTTAATATCTGCACTATGAAGAAGTTTACTTCACCAAACTTCCTACCTTCCACGCGTCTAGGTCATATATATTTCGCTAGGTCCATTGTGCCACCCCTCTTGCGCGCCACCTGTTCTTCCATTCGGTCACCGTACGTTCTCTAGCGTCTCTCCTGCTCAAGCCGTGAGCTATAAACAGCCTTTCCCCCACTTGAAGGTCGACTGGCGGAACTGAAGCGAGAACACAGAGGACCTCGTACGATACCGTGCGGTAGGCGGAAACTACTCCTATTAGGGCTCTCCTGTGTACGCTGCTAACTCTAGTCAAATTCCTTTTTATGCGCAAGGATGTTTCCCACACTGGTGCTACATATAAGATTGACGATGTTATTGTTGACACAACCAATTTCCTCTTCGACGCCCTTGGAGCACTTTGCGACGTTAGTAAAGCGTTCAATGCTTTCACCATGCCTTCCGCCTTCTTGCAACAGTTGATGATGCGGCTAGTAAATTTGCCGTTCTTATCCAGCAACACCCCTAGATATTTTAGGGGGCTTGTCTCATGAATCGGTTGGTCTCCTAGTGCTAGATTTACCGGTCGAATTTGTCTTTTGCCTGTCATTAGAATGTACCTGCATTTCGTAGGTGCCAGAGTCAACCCTTTTGCCCTCAACCAGTTATCGATTGTTGTGGAACAACAAAAGAGATTTCCACCGATTCTTAACACAGCCTGGTTTCAACAAGACGGAGCAACGTCACATACTGCATGAATATCGATGGCAGCTGTACGCCGATTGTTTGGACAACGTGTCATTTCACGAAACGGTGACATTAGATGGCCTCCCAGATCGCCTGACCTCTCAGCTTACGATTAGTTTTTGTGGGGTCACCTTAAAAGCAAAGTGTTCCACAGTAGACTTCCTACAACGGAAGAAGAACGGAAGAACCATGAACAATTTAACGAAGAGACTTCGTGAGTGTTTACGTAGAAGAGGTCGACTGCAAGATGTCATCTTAAAAAAATAAACTAAAATGTATGTATCCTAAAATGGCAACATTTGTACAATTACATGAAATAAAATTCATTTTCTAAAAAAATGTTTCATTAACGTTATTTCATTTTTTTAATTTCCCGTTTCTTTGATTCACTCTGTATATGAAAAATTATTTCACATAAACTAACCAAAATGGATAAATAGGGATCGCTATTTATTTCTGTTTTTAATTGAAAGCTATTTAGAGAATCATGCGCACGCGAAGGTGGATACATGTTATTTATCAAATATTATATGTATTGAGCCAGTTTATTATTACTATTATTATTATTGTAAATAAATCTTTAAAAATAATTTTTGATATTAAAATAAATAAATTAAAAAAAAAAAATAAATCTTATCATTATGAAAGTTGACTCAGCCATGGTTTTTAATCATTAAAATAACAAAATAATTTTAATCATTAAAATAAGTAAAATAACACTTCCTTTTATTTGAGAGAGTATTTAAAAATTAAATTAATTCTACGAATCGAAAAAAAGATAAATTATATATTACGAATTTTAATTATTAATGTCCATGAAATTTCAAAAGTCAAGCTTACTCCCCTAGTCGTTACTGAAATGGACTCGTCCAACATCTGAACATCGCGGCGACGCAGTAGAACACTACCGATAGTAACAACAATGCAATCATAACGTTCAGTGTATTGCTAGAGACAAGATGGTGATTTCGCTAGATAAACGTGTTTTCATTCTCGAGTCGTACTTCAGTACGAAATCAGTGGTCGCAGTGCAAGATTTGTTTCGCCATAACTACCCGGATAAACCGGCTCCTAACAAAACATCAGTATTAAGGTTAGTCGCAAAAATTAGAGAGACCGGTTCTGTTAATAACAAGGAACACAAAAGATCTGCGTCAGTGTTGAATACAGATACAGTCGCTGAAATCGAAGACCGATTACTCGCCTCGCCAAATAAATCGATCAGACATATGTCTGCTGAAATTAATTTGTCTAAATCAACTGTTCATCGGGCGACCAAACGATTACAATTACGACCTTATCGCATTCAAACGGTTCATCGACTTCGTGAACCCGACAAAGAAAAATGGGTACAATATTGTCAACGGTTCCGTATTTCTGCGTGAGGGAATTAATGTTATGGATTCGTTATTTTTCACAGATGAAGCACGCTTTCATTCGGATGGCTACGTAAACAGCCGAAACAGTAGAATTTGAAGCGCTGAAAATCCCCACGTCTATCACGAAAAACAATTACACCCGCAGAAGTTGGGCGTGTGGTGCGCGATATTGCGGAAGAAAGTAATTGGTCCTATTTTTTTCGAGTACACCATTAATGCAGAACGATATCAGGATATTTTATTTCGGCTCATTGCACTCTTGGAAGAGGAAGACAGACACTGCTCGCTACAACATGACGGTGCGACATCGCACTACGCAGGTTCAACTTCTGATTTCGTCGAGGAATTCTTTGGTAATCGTGTTATCGGTCGAGGCTTGTGGCCACCAAGATCTCCAGATTTAACTGCGACGGATTTTTTTCTACGGGGTTACCTCAAAGAAATAGCCTACAGCAAAAACCACGAACACTTGAACAACTGAAAGTCAATATTGAACAAGCTGTATTAAATATCCAGCCACAAACTTTGAAAAAAGTTGCAAGAAACGCTGTAAAAAGAATTGAAGCTTGTATTCAAGAAGATGGCGGCCACTTCCAACATTTACTCTAAATGTAAGGTAATGGATGGTAATAATAAAAATTACATTTACATTTACACACGCCTTTTTATTATTTCAATACCTACCAATTAAAGGTTGGGTTGCGTTTTACATGGGACACCCTGTAGTTCTATAATTATAAATTGTACGATTTTATTTAAATATAATATTTTTTTCATTTCATTCAGTGATTCTAAGTAAAGCGCACGCGCATACCCTATTTAATTCGTACGTGTATGACGGTACTTGCAACGACGGTCGGCACTAAATAATGTAATATTATTTCACGACTTACGTTGAAAAAATGTCGCTTGTACGGTCGGCAGACCGGTGCATGCGCAAGGCTTAACATACCAGGTACAGAGTCGACCGAGCGATCGAGTTTGAGACCCGGCCAGAGCGAGTTACTTTTTTTATAGTTTAAATATTATTCGTTTATTTAAATCTACCTCTCACCTGTGACGTCACAACATAGCAGTTGATTAGAACAGAATTTTTTGGGGTGGGAGTCGATTTTGCAAAAACTATTTTTGTAAATCGTTATTTTTTAATCTTTAACAAATGTTCCTGGGAGAAATGACCTTAATCAGGTAAAATCTCGAGGGTGACCTTGCTCTACAGCCTCGCTCCTCTTGATCTTTTAAGTTGAAATTTTGATGGCATCAATGCCTCATATATAGACCGAGTTTGGTCAAAATCGGTCCAGTAGTTCTGGAGGTATAAGATGAAGACGACTCTGATACCGAACACACACATACAGAAAATTTCAATCCGGTTTTCTGTTTGTTTTTTGAGTTACTTACTTGACAAAACGTGAAGTTCGGGTGAAAACCGCATTTGCCCGAATTGGACCGATTACAATTCTTTTCCTTCTATAGCTCTGCTATAGCACTATCTAGACGGGAAAGTAAAAAGGTTTTTCTTTTTTATGAGTTATGCTTAATGATTATTGAAGTAAAATGGAAAACAAAATAAGTTCAAAAAATTTTACAAAGTTTTTTTTTAACTTAAAATACACAACTAGATGATTATTACGATTCTTGAACGATCATCTACAAGCTTAGAGAAAAAATTATAAATAAAGAAATATGTAAATCACTTGTAAAAAAAAAAGTAATAAATATCAATTAACAAATAAACGATATCTGCGAATCATAAAACGAGTCTTTTAACCAACGGGTTTAGAAGTAAAATAAAAACAAAAAATATTAAATGTAATTATTAACGTATGATCGGAAATAATGGGATCTTTAATTTTTAACGTGACTACTTCTAGGAAACTGTTCTCTGTTCTCAAAAACGTTAAATCGTAAAACTAAATATAAGAAAAGGGCGAGCGAGAATTTATTTATTGATTTTTAAAGACAATGCATGTCATTTAGTGTACGTGGAGGGAACATAAAACAAGATCGAAATTAGAATAAAAGAGCATTTGGCTTGCTATAAATATAAAAGACTATAGAACTCTAGTATAATTAACCTTTTCTGAAAACCTACCACTAGTGGCGGTTTGCAGAACTTAAGCCTTAAGGCTTAATTATAGTTCCCCAGTTTATGAAAAAGATACAAAACTTTGTATGGAACTGTGCACTTCACGGTTACTCCGGCGTGGTGTTTGGCTGTAGTGCGCATACGGACTTAAGAAGTTGCACGCGAGGCTGCGAGGGAGAGAGAGAGAGCACTGTCGCTCCCGCAGTGCCGACCCTGCGTGCTGGTGAAAGGTAGTTTTTTTTTTTTACTACGCATGTGTATAAAAAGTTCCTTGTCTGTACCCTTTTCTAGTTTAGTCGAAAGCGGTTTAATTGTTTTTTCATAAGTGATGGTGGAAAGCAAGAGCCCTTTGATTCCCAAATCTGTCCAAAAACACGCCTAATATTTACCTAATATTTCATTAGTTAAAATTTTATTTGGCTATAACTCTTGGACCGATGAAAAAAGTACCATTTACGATGTATCGTTAAAAAGATCTCATTGAGGGCTTATTACTGCAGTTAAGAAAAGGTCCAAAATCCAGATTTTTTGGATTTATGCTTTTATGGACACTTTTGGTTCAGTCCATCGCAATCAAAAGAGAAGGTGCACAATTAGACGTTACAATAGTCCTAAATCCAAAATTTCATCATCCTACGGCTAATCGTTTTTGAGTTACGCGAAATACATACGTACGTACAGATGTCACGCTGAAACTAGTGAAAATGGATTCGGGGGTGGTCAAAATGGATATTTCCGTTAAAATATGAAAACCGAAATTTTTCGCGATCACAATACTTCCTTTACTTCGTACAAGGAAGTAGAAAGAAAAAATTGGAATCTAAAAGTGGAAAAAAAATTGCTGCCATGATCTAGAAAAAGCAACAACCCCTTCTACATTACACTTTTGAAATTGGTATACGTATGTATTTCAAGCGTGATGCTCCATTTTTCAAAATAACAGATTCGGTTGGCATATTGTTTTCAATATGAACACATCAAATATAATCCATTTGTTATTAGATTTTAATGAAAAGGCAGAAAACAGTAATTAATATTGTACGACCCACAGTGTTCCAACTGAATTCACAAACATGAGCAAATTATTATTGATCAAATGATGCTGGATATGACGCGTAGAAGTAAAGGCAGTATTATAATGAACATTCTGTTACGTATCGCCTAGAGTTGATATTTCTGTCCCGATTGGTAATTAGTAATTTGTTAACCAGACTCTAACTCGTCAGTTCTACAACGAAAAATTTGTAACACCTTTATATATTTTTAGTTTTTTGTTTATCTGTACTAATTGTTAACCTCCAGAATATTGTTACACTCTAAACATCAGCTGTCCGTTATTATTCTTTAAACATTTTTACCCGCTACACATCTCTCTATCTCAAATTAATCAAAATTATGTATCGTTAATACAAATACGGGTACAACTTCGGGTAAGACCAAACTGAGAAGGCTCAAACTGGACGAGATCATCTTTAACTGCTAGGGGTGCTAGCACCCCTAGTAGTTGTGTATATTGCTACTTTAATCTATTATCAACTGTAAACTCGTCTTGTAGTATAGTTTCGTTGTTTGCAGATGTGCTTTTCTAAGATGCATTTTAGTTCAAGAAATCTGTTGCTATTCTGAAAGCTTATGTGCATTTTTGGATCTTTTCAAGAAACGCGTCAAATAAATGCGGAAAAAGTATCAAAGAGTAGCATATACGACTCGATTAAAAAATTACAATTTCATAAGTATAATGTAGAATGATTGGTCCTGTCTTCTTGATCTTGGACACATTTTTTTACAGTTTTACGTTTCAATTTCTTTTCTTTTTTTTTGCTTATAGATCAATTACGATAAGTTTAATTTCATAAAATGTTAAATACTTTTATTTAAAATATTTTTGCAACATTTAATATTTTCCCCAGATTGGTGTTCGTGGCAATAGATACGATGGTCAGTCAAATAAAAACCAGAATATTGTCTTCACGGCTGGTGCGAAGAGGCATGTTGACGTTGGTGATGCGGGTAGAGAATGAATGCTTCACCCGGCTCGCCATTCGCGCCTGTCTGTCCGGTTAGTAGCGTCGTTTCAAAGCAAAAGGTTCCATCGTCGATTGCGCAACGTATTATCGTAAAGTATTTCACGAATAAGGGCGTCAAACCTTGAGAAAATTTGACTATATTAAGTGCTCGGTTTGGGGATATGACGCAAATCTAAAGAAGGGCACAAAGCTGTAGAAAATGTAAGTAATAATAGGCTTTGAAGGATATATGTGTATCGGATGATAAGATTTTATCGGTCTGTAATCTCACTGAAGACGATCGCATCTTAAAGTTGATGAAATCGCTTCGGAAGCGGGTACAGTTTTGCTCGTATCTTTTCCGTTATCTTAAATCACCGGGTTTTAAAAAATCTTTTGGTTTTAAAAAGACATTTGACCCGAAATCGGAAACAGGTTCCACGGAAAATCTATCAAAGGCTCCTGAATAGATTTTGACGACAGGAAATAATTTTTTGCATCGAATATTATTACATGTGATAAGATGATTTCATCCGTATATTCCTGAATAGAAGTCGGCGTGTATGGAGTGGCGTAAAACTGAAGTTCGTTGCCCTGTAAGAGTCTGTCAACTGGAAGAGCTCTCCTTATTTTCTCTAAAAGTTTAAATAAGCCAAAAAGTTCTGAAAACCTAAAAAAAATCGATATTTTTAATCTTTGATCGGCTCCCTCCTAATATTGCCATATTGCCACGAAGTATTTTTTGGGAGGTCGCTTGCACTACTAGTATGCCTAGAAAGACATAAAAAAGGTCGGTTAAAAATTATAATAAGTAAAAGATTTTTTTGTTGTTTTTGGCGTAAGAGGAATTTTTGGGAAAAATGTTTTTAAAATTTATAAGAAAGCATGTACGTCATGTATCGAGCTTAATATACAGTGGGGTTATGTTTGCAACATTTTGATAAAATAAACTCCCCCCCCCCCCCCATAAAAAACCCACCTCCTGGAGATATTGACCCCAAAATTTTATCAACAAATTTCCCTGTATACACGAGTCTGAAAAAAAAATTTCATCAAAATCGGATTATCCAGTTAAAAGTTATTAAATTTCGCGAGCACACACGTACTCGTACGTACGTACTACGTTCATACATATGTACGTACGAACATTATCCCCTACTTTTTTTTTTGTTTTTTGGGGTTAGTGGGTCATGAAACGTTTAGAAATGAAAAAAACCCATACCCTATTTCTTGACTGATAACCGTATTTTCTTTCTGGCACATAGCTCTAGAGCTATGATGCCAGAAAAGTAAAAATTAAGATTCAACAAAAAAAAGAACATATATTTTTTAGAGGTGAAAAATAAATTGTAAAAATATTCAAATATAGGTTAAGCTTAACAATTTTGGAAAAGTTTTCTCTAAATTAATATAATTTTTTTTTTTTAAATCGTTAACATTTCTTGATAGATCTTATTTATGAAGTATAAACTTTCAAAAACTTATTGAAAATTATTTAAACCGAAGGGAAATAAAGCAAAAGAACAAAAAAAACATATATTTTAATCTTAATAGATTTTTTTTTTATTACCAACTTATGCATTATAGTAAACAAATTTTATTTAATAAAATTTTCTCAAAAATATACCTCTGAAGAAAATCGAAATTGGATTTTTCGCGATATCCTCTCCCCCTCCTTAACGAATTTTTGAAAATAAGTTGATAGGATCAGTACTCCTTATATTTACATATTTGAGCGAAATTTAAAGAAAATCGGTTTAGCCACTCCTGCGATATATGTACGCACATTCATAAAGTACGCGTGTTTATCGGTCTAGATGAACTAGTTAATATAAAACGTAAATACAGAGTGTCCCGTATAAAACGCAACCCAACCTTATATTGGTAGGTATTGAAATAATAATGAAGTTCGAATAAAAAATAAATACGATGAAGATACATCGACTCTTTCGGAGTATACGGTTAGTAAACAATCTTATTAAATATTATTAATGAAGTAAAAAAAAAAAATAATAAAATAAAAACAAAGAGATGAAAAGGTTAAGAGGGAAAAATTAGGAGGGGGAATAAGTATGTTGTAGGAGAAGGGTAGATAAAGTGGGGAGGGAAGATGAAAGACTTTTGTTTATATCTAAGTTCTTTTATTTCTTTTCGTAGCGAACTTTTTAAGAGAATTTTTTAAACGAATTCATTATTCACTATCTATGATGTTATTTATAATTATTTTTTTTAAAAGAAACAAGCAAAATCTATTATGGTAAGAAACAGACTACGTATTTCAAAAGATGGCAACAAGTTTAATTAAGTTTCTTTTATAATCTCTACTCTTTGAAAATTGTTTTACCATATAATACACAATAAAATATACCTAACATATTTTACACCAATTTTTTATTTTTATTAATCGGTTATTTGACTGATTTGTGCAATTCCCCCCAACTCTTTAGGAATTCAGTATTTAATCCCAAAATATCTGATACATTCTATATGATCATTGTACTTTTTACTTTCCCGGCGAATATATCTAAAATAGATATAAAAATTGGGTATCGGGGTTTTTCCTAATATTTACGTTTTAGGGTCCGAATAATTCATCTAATCCAAAAAAAAACATACGAGGGTAGGTCAATTATTATCCGCAATTTAGTTATATTTTTGTTTATGTCGGTAGTACTATCGTTTTGCGTAGATGATGTATGCGTGGTTTAATTGTTGTGATTTCTGTGCAGGTTTGATGCTGCTAGGTTAGTTCCATTATCGCTACCCTGCCGTTAACCGTGGCTGCTCCTCTTTCTGTTTGCACCAAAGAAGAGCAACGTTCAGCGATCAGTTTCTTGCGGTCGGAAGGTGTATCAGGGGCCGAAATTCATCGGAGACTTTCGGTACAGTACGGGAACAGTGCGTTGCCGCAACGGATTGTCTACGAACGGGTTGAAAAATTCATAAACGGTCGCACAAGTGTTACGCACGACGAAGGAGCCGGACGATCGCTTACCGTTACAAATGAGGAAAATATTGAGCGTGCATGCGACACGGGTTTCTTAGACAGACGATTAACTATCGATAAAGTGGCACATCGTCTGAAAATTATTCACGGTTCTGCCTACGAAATCATCCGCAACAGATTTGGGTTTCATAAAGTCTGTGCAAGACGGGTCCCAAAACGACTCGCACAGTCGCATAAAAAAACGCGCTTGGACATCTGCCAAAAACATTTGGGTCGCTACGGTAACGAACGGGACATCTTCTTAAACAGAATCGTCACCGGTGACGAAACACGGATCCATCGTTACGAGCCAGAGAGTAAACGGCAGAGTATGAACGGAAACATACAAATTCGCCCTGCAAAAAAAAGTTCAAGACCCGACCGTCCGCAGGAAAACTGACGCTTACGGTTTTTTGGGACTCATAAGACCCGGTACTGGAACATTATGAGGAAAGGGGCACGACAATAAACAGTGCGCGTTACAGTGAGATGTTTACTGGCGAGCTGAAGCCTGCAATTCGAAGCAAACGCCGAGGACTGCTGTCGAAAGGTGTTGTGTTGTTGCACGACAATGCCCGTCCACATACTGTTGCCCGCACTGCTGAAACGCTCCAGAAACTCGACTTTGAAATACCGCTCGTCCTCCGTATAGTCCTGATCTTGCCCTTCTGACTACCACTTGTTTGGTCCACTCAAAGAGGCATTAAGGGACCGTCGATTTACCTCGGACGAAACGGTGAAAGAAGTGCATTTCTGGTTCGCAGCTCGACCGAAAACCTTCTTTTATGAGGGCATCAGGAAGCTTGTGCAACGATGGACCAAGTGCGTTGAAATGCAAGGGGACTATATTGAAAAATGATGTACATGTAAGTTTCCTATTTGTATTACAATAAAATTTATAACTACATTGCGGGTAATAATTGACTTACAATCATGTATGTGGGTCGCATGGCTTTTGGCTTTCTATCTCTGGATTGACCGAACAGATTTTCTTAAAATTTAGCTTACACATTTTTATATATGAGGAATCGATCACATAAATTGTTTTTTCAAAATTCGTATCGCGAAAAAAACTATTTTCACTTTTCTTCAGAGGCATTTTATATAAACCTTTATTAAAGAAAATCTATTACCGACAAAAGATATATTAAAAAAATCAAAATTTTAAGTCTATCATATTCGGATTAAATATTTTTCTCAAAAGTTTATACTTCTTAAGTAAACCTATCGAGAAATGTTTACAATTATAGATCCGTAACCTAAAATTCAGAAACGGTTTTTTGAAAATTTCCTTTTTCTTATTTCATTTAGCCTTTAATTGAAAGGAGTGTTAGATTTAAAGAAAACTTTACTTCAACAGATTTTTAAGCTTAACCTATATTTTTAGAAAAATTTTGCTTAAAATTTATTCCCCACCTCTGAAATATACATACTCGGTTTTTCGGCTGCAATTTTTTAATTTTTATTAATAAAAAAGGTATTTTTTATTATTTTTCCTTATAACTTAAAGGGGTATAAAAATTAAAGAAGCTTTGGTACTTGTATTTAGTTCTGGTCCCAAAATAAGAAGCGATTTTTTCATTACTTTCATAAAAATTATACCTCATTTTTTCAATATTTTTAATCGATTCTCTTTTAAATCATTGTTTTTAGGGATCACTTCTTTATAAATAAATTTTTTCAAAAATTTCCCCACGGAATAAGGAAGTCCCTGAAATTTGAAAATTTTGGTAATTAAATCTTATTTCGGTAAAATCATGACTTGACCGGCGTAGCCAAGAAAGTCATGCGATATAGTTGCGACTTTTTTTACAGATTTCTACACTACCTTTCACATGACCAAATAATTAACCCTGGAATCCTTAATACAGTGCGATCATAATTGTTACTCGAAATAAAATGGACATCTATCGTACATTTGTAAGTTTATTTACTGTAGGGTTCATGGGGAAACAGACATTAGACAAGTTGAAAACGCATACATCACTTGACTCGGCTTCCTTTTGTCAGTGGTAATAGTTAATAATAGTACAACAAGCAATGCCGTTTTCATAAGCATGTATTTATTGTGGAATATATTTTTAAATCACTCGGTTTTATTCTGAATGGCAGAACGTGTTTATGGCTTATTTTCTCGATAGGCAACCTAAAAAAATCGATTATTTTCGTTTAATATTTAGATTTCGTGAAACAGAAAACTGTTTCTTCTTTTTTTTTAACCTCCGGAATCACCGTTAGGTATTGCTTTAGAGGATGAAATGAATAACAAGTAGCGTGTGAAAATGTCATGGCTGACCGGGATTCGAACCCGGGACCTCCGGATGAAAGGCCGAGACGCTACCACTAGCGCCACGAAGGCCGGCCGAAACAGAAAACTTAGCCGATCGTAAACGTCACCGCTACTCATCCGTCATTATTACACGTAGTTGTGTCAACAGAGACTCAGGGAAAGGCCTTAACCTCAAAAAAATTCACTACAGCAGAGTTATGTTATTCGAACGGGTTCGGCAAAGTCTGTAGAATAGAAATTTGTCCTACCGGACATGAACGAATAACTATTTAATTTGTTTATTAATAAATTAAGGAAATATGTTTTATTTTTTCTCAAATATGTTAAATCGCATGTAAATATAAAAAGCACGAACAGATAGCTAAGGAAATTTTTCATAACTTCTCCCCCACCGAGTAATTTTTTCTACGAGACAAATAAGGACGATAGCGAATTTTAAAATAAGCACCAAGTCACACTACGATTTTGAAAACTGGGTACCTTCTCGTATACAGTAAGATTAAATGGAGGATTAATCTTTTAACAATAATTTCTTATTTTCCTCGTAGAAAAAATGTGTTTGGAAACTTTTTTATGCAAATTTGTATTGGTGGTATTTATTTTTTCATAAGATTACAAAATATTGAAAAAATATTTTTTTAAAAACCACGTTTTATCCATAAACAGCAAAAAATTTGAATAATTTTGCAAAATAAATCATATCTAATGTTAAATACTGATAAATGGCATATTATTTCATAAATCTACGAAGCTGCATAAAAATATTAGTTTTCGTTAATTACTTCCTTGAACGAAGTATTGTAAACGCGAAAAATTTTACTTTTCAGATTTCAATGGAAATATCTGCGTACGTATGTATCTCACTCACATAACTCACAAACGATTAACGGTAGGATGTTGAAATTTTGGATTCAAGACTGTTGTACATCTTGTTCTGTACCTTCCCTTTTGACTGCATTCGACTGGATCAAAAGTGTTCAAAAAAGCCCAATATAAAAAAAAAAAAAAATTGGAATTTGCACTTTTTCTTAACTACGTAATAAGCCCTCATTAAGAGTTTTACAACGATATATCATAAATGGTACTTATTTCCACTGGTTCCAGAGTTACAGCCAAATAAAATTTTAATCAATGAAATATTTGGATCTTACAAGAGGAAGGCAAATCGGTTCGAATCCACCTTCACATACATATATTTTTTTTAACTTTTTTTTAATCTAAACATTGTGATTTATTAATAATTATTAACCTCTGATTGTAAAAAAATTACAATAAATAATAATTCAATAATAACAATAAAGAAAAAAAAATGAAAAAAAATCAAAACTTATTAGCGAAATAAAACTTTATGTACTTTTCATTTTAATTGAAACATTTTTACAGAGGTTAATAATTATTAATAAATCAATATATTTAAATTAAAAATAAAAATTAAAAAAAGATATATGTGTATGAAGTCGGATTCGAACCGATGTGTGCATGGTTACCTATCCGACACGTTCTTACTTACACCAGGTAACTGCTTGAGGGACGTGAAATAAAATTTATATAAACTAATATAAAATGTTGATACGGACACAACAAAAAATGTAATGCAATGTGGTGTCCACCACAATGCAATTGTGTAACTGTACACTTTATTAAAGAATTGGAGGATCGTATCTCACTTTCAAACGAAATAAGTTGAAATGAAGTGCAATAAAAAAGATGTATATGTAATTTAACCGGCGTATAACGAAATCACGTGGTGTCCACATCATATTTTTTATAACGGGTAAATATAGAAATAATTATCATTTGATATTCTATACAGCCAAATAATTAGTTTTTATTTACGTCTCGTTATTTTTAGGTAATTTTCAAACTCTTTAAAAGTATAAATAATTTCAACTTACTTTACAGCGATACGGTAAAATCAAAGTTGAAAACATAAGTCGATAAAACACAATCTAACAAGTATACAAAAAGTTAATGAAACAAGCTTTCCTGTAAAATAAATTTCAATACGGTAACAAAACGTTCTTTTATAACATTGAGAGATCTATTATTAGCGTATCGAGACCTTGTCCTTTAGATCCTACCGACCAGTAAAGATACTCTACGGGAATGTTAAGTACATATTACAATTTAACTGTAAATATAAATTTATAACGCACATAAATAAATCGATTCCTACAAAATGGGTAAATACGAATATACGATCGCGATAAGTAAATTGTTATAAATAACAGATATCGCATACAAAAACGCTGTATTCAGATTCTATACGGTTATCTTAACCATCCCTTGGGATTCAGACTTCGATGTATTTCTAAACGTTAAACAAATACGCCCGTATGTAACTTCATATATTTCTATTTATCTTATACGCTTAAGTTACTTTTCAAATGTTCTCGTTATTTATGCTCTCAGAATATATATATATATATATATTTAAGGACAAACCGAACATTCCCTTTCAATAAATTACTTTACGCACTTACAAACGTACATCACAAAATGTACGATGTATAAAATAGGATCGTAAAATTTACGCGAGAGAAAATTTTCATTTCATTAAAATAACAACTACTTTATACGTAACGCCAAGTTTTGAGGTAAAGTCGGGTCTAATTCAATAAATTACACGTATAAACTTTTAATTAAATAATTTGGTTTTGTAATTAATTCACCAGTCGGATGAAATTTACGCAAGCAAATGAAAAATTGCAAGGATTCAAACCCGAGACCTTCCAGATGAAGTATTAGACGCTACTCTAAGTGTTAATTTATTAGTTAACATTTACTTATTTAGTTTTTAAAACATTTTAACGCAATTAAATATCAATTACGACCTGTGCTCTCGGAACACAGATTAGATGGGTTGAATGTCTTTAATCGATTTGAAAGAGAGAGATTCTAGCAGCAGTCAACTACTCTAAAATACATTTATTCTGACTCGTAACCTTTAACAACTACCCATCAATGATACTCCCTCTATGAATTATGAGATTCTGCCGCTGGTGAGGGGGCTTGAGTGATCAATGATACAGGGTAGCTGGACCGAAGGTGCAACCATATCGGAGAGGTATCTGTTGAGAGCCAGACTAAGAAATGATTCCTGAAAGAGGGCAGCAGCTCTTTCAATAGTTGTTAAGGGCGTAGGTCAGGAGGACTTAAACGACCATATCAATATCAATCAATCCTCTTGAATACTGCGCAGCTGAAAGCAATGGAAAACTACAGCTGCTTTTTTTCCAAGTAAATGTAGCTCTCTGCTTTTTCATACAACAAAGATGGAGGCGCCTTCCTTGGTAAAATATTCCGGAGGTAAACTAGTCTCCCGTTCGGATCTCCGAGTGGGGACCACTAAGGAAGGGGTCACCAGAAAATTAAAAAAAATAACTTTCTACGAGTCGGAGCGTGGAATGTTAGAAGTCTAAAAAAGGTTGGTAGGTCAGAAAATTTAAAGAGGAAAATGGATAGGATAAATGTAAATGTAGTAGGAATTAGCGAGGTTCGGTGGGAAGAGGAAAACGACTTTTGGTCAGGTGATTTTAGAATAATTGACTCACCTTCAAACAATTGGCAGGCAAGAGTAGGTTTCGTAATGAACAAGAAGATAGGAAAGAGAGTAGAGTATTCCAAAATGCATAACGATAGAATCATTGTAATAAGGATAAAATCAAAACCTAAGCCGACAACGATTGTTAACCTCTATATGCCTACAAATTCCCATGATTACGATGAGGTAGAGTATGTATACGAAGAAATTGACGAAGCAATTAAACACAAAAAAAGGGGATGAAAATTTTATAATAGTTGGTGATTGGGATGCAAGCATCATAAAAGACAAGGAAGGAAATATTGTGGGTGAATACTGGCTTGGCAAAAGGAATGAAAGAGGGGACCGACTTATAGAGTTTCGCACGAAATACAATTTACTAATTGCCAATACCCAGTTTAAAAATCATGATAGAAGAATATACACATGGAAAAAGCCAGGTGATGCTGCAAGATATTAGATAGATTATATCATGGTTAAGCAAAGATTTAGAAATCAACCCGTCGACTGTAAAACTTACCCTGGAGCAGACATTTATAGCGACCATAATTTAGTGATAATGAAATGTAGATTGGGGTTTAAAATCCTGAAGAAAAGGTATCAGATGAATCGGTGGAATTTAGAGAAGTTTGAGGAAAAGGAGGTAAGGAAGATTTTTGAGGAGGGCACTGCAAAAGGTCTGAGTAAAAAAGATAAGGTAGAAAATGTAGAAGAAGAATGGGAAAGGTTAAAAAGGAAATTCTTAAATCAGCAGAAAAAAACTTGCGGGGAACAAAGAGAACTGGTAGAAAACCTTGAATTTCAAAGTTTATATTGCAGCTGATGGATAAACGTAGAAAATATAAGAACGCTAGTGATGAAGAAAGTAAAAGGAACTATCGACAATTAAGAAACACTATAAACAGGAAGTCAAACTACCGAAAGACGGTGAAACTACCGTCTTTCAACCAGAAAGACCAGAAAAGTGTTCAGAAAGGGAAAGAGAAATGAACATTGGTAAAATAGACGGAGCATACAGGAAAGTTAAGGAAAATTTTGTAGTACATAAAATAAAATCTAGTAATGTGTTAAATAAAGATGGTTCACCGATTTATAATACGAAAGGCAAAGTCGATAGGTGAGTGGTATATATTGAAGAGTTATACGGGGGAAATGAATTATAAAATAGTGTTATAGAGGAAGAAGAGGAAGTTGAGGAGGATGAAATGGGAGAAACAATACTGAGATCTGAATTTAAGAGAGCATTAAAAAATTTAAATGGCAGAAAGGCTCCTGAAATAAACGGAATACCTGTAGCATTATTGCGCAGTGCAGGTGAGGAAGCGATTGATAGATTGTAAAAACTGGTGTATAATATTTACGAAAAAGGGGAAGTTCCGTCTAACTTCATAAAGAGTGTTATAGTCATGATACCACAGAAAGCAGGAGCAGATATGTTATTTTAATAAAAATTAGATAAATAAAAGAGATTAAATAAAAGAGTATATTTTAATAAAAATTAAAAAGCAAAAATTGTAATTACATAGTAACGGATTTCTTCATTTGCACGCGCGCGTGTGTGTGCGCGTGCGTACTCTTGCATTACTTATAAAGACATATACACATATAGTTTTATCAAGCTGGAACGTTCGATTTTATTAAATAGAAAGGTTCATCAACCCCTTTGTGTACCGCCGGTATGTTAGTTCAATCTAGTTTTGAAGGTACAGTTTTATTTACTGTAATACATAATTTGCGGTACATTTAAAAATATTCAGATTATGATAAAAGCGAAGTGTTTAATAAAAAAAATAAAATAAAATAAATGTGATAAGTAAATTCTTTATAGTAATAAATGCTTTAATAGAAAAACAAGAGTTAGATAGCCAATGATAAAATAAAACAATAATTTATAAAACTGTATAGTAGTTCATACGCTGACAGAGGACTACTGTATAAGATGAATTTTAGAGGTAATTATTTTTTTGTTTAATTTTTTTGCGATGACTCATCAAGTAAAACAATCTGTCAGACTGTGACTATATAACGATGGTGTGAGGGAGTGAGGGGGGAAGAAACAAACACAGGTGGCTTCCTTCGTTCTGATTGGCTACCGTCTACTGATCACGCGATGGTACAATTCAAATACAACTGTGAATGTGCGTACTTGTGTACATGTGTGCGTACGTGTGTGTATTGTTGTCTAGTAACAAATTAATATTTCTTATGTAGACGTTCGATATAATTAAATTAAATCAAGATTTGTCGTTTACTTTATATTTATTATTACATTTTATTTAAAATAATAATTAATCTCCTCTAATTTTAATAAACTTTTTAAAAATATTACAATAAAATTTATCCGTTTTATTAAGTAATTTACAAAAAAAAAAAAAAAAGATTCTAATATTACATAATAACAGATAAAATTTTTCCTGTTTTATTTACAATTCGACCTCGTAATACCCTACACGTGTATTTTAACGAGCGAAGTATGCGGTAGATGAAATTAATGACATTAAAAAAAAAACAAATTTTTGCCCAGAATCAAAACCGAGACTGGTAGATTTAGAAGCCAACATGCTAAAACATAATCGCATTTGTAATATTTATAAAATATTTCGCCTAGAATCAATTTAGTCTCCATTAGTTAAATTTATTTATTTACAGCTAATTAAAAAAAACAAAAAGGATATTGAAGAGCTAAGGTTCGATATTATTGACTTACATCCGTGCTGCTTATACGTGTATTTAAAATACAAAATAAATAAATAAATATGATTAAAAAAATAAAAATAAAAAAGCCGGGTGGTGTGAGAAAAAAATGAACCGAAAAGCTTTATTTTAGTCAGTATTATAAATGCGAGTACGGTATTTGCAGTTTAACCTTCCATATTTACCTTTTCCTTGTTTTATGTTTGTATATGTTCTTAAAATTAACGGCCGCTTCCATTCGGCTGTTACTGCGAATCTTGGTGTATTATCTTTAACGCGGTTTATAGATGAAGCCTAATTCTATTCGACTGGCTAAACCGATTCGTAAAACACAGGTTATTTAAGCCGCAAAACATTCGAACGGCCAGAAACATGATATTTAGGTAGTTGGAGAACATTTTTAGCACTTGATATGGAAGTATTTCAAAACCTATTACATTTTTTTAGCACCATAATTGTTAAAATGAACACGTAAAGAATATCATTAGTTTTATAAGAAACACCCGTTAAAATAATTTTAATACTAATTACCGATAACGACAAAAAAAGTGGAAAAATATCTTATAATCGGTTAAATAAAGAGTATATTTCTTCGTTTAAGAAATATCACGCTTTTGAATTCCAGAAAAAGTTTACAATAGAGACATCAAAGGAACTTTCTCCACAAAATAGAAAAAAATAATAATCGAAAAGGCCTATTTTTAAAGAATAAGATTTCAACTTAAATAAAATAAATATGAATCGAACTGGAAAATTTCTCCTTTTATTGAAAACTATTAAAAAGATGACAAAATCAATGAAAATAAAACACCTCGTTAAAATATTAAAAATTAAAAAAGAAACTACGAGAATATTTTTTATAAGAAACGTATATGTTTTTCATTTATGCAACTTATTAAATTACTATAATATATTGTTCAGATAACTGATGTTTTATAAATAGAATAATTTGTACATTACAGAAGCGTCGGATAATTAAATTTCTGTGTAGATATATTTTGATTTTACAGTAATATACAAAACCCTTGCGCTACGCTTCGCTGTTAATAATATAATTATACGCAGTAAAGTTATAGTAAATTGAGGTGCGGATAATCAATATAAAGTTAAAATAATAATATCCGTTAATTAAATTCTGTATTTATCACAAATATAATCCTTTTGATTATTCTAGTTTCTGTATTAATTATATTCAAATTTGAAACTAAATTTAAATTTTATTAAATTATTATGCGTTACGTAACTTGCTTTAACAACAGATTGCAGATTATTCAAATACATTCTGTACTATAAATAATAAAGAGGGTAAGCTAATAAAACAGGCGATTTTAAAGAAGTAAATATTTTTATATTTAAAAAAGAAATTCTTCTTTCAAATTGGCGGCTCATTTAATATCTTTTAGTTGCACTTAAAAATATTCTAAGTTTTGAACCCTACTTCTTGAAGGGGTCTACTATTTCGAAAGTCAAGTTCTTCATTTTGAGATTTAACGTCAAGAAACATATCCACACAAATTTAATTAATTTTATTATTCAAAGAAAAAAAATTGTTACCAAGTTTAATACTTTAAACAAGTTACAAAAAAACAAATTTTAAAACGTTTCCTAGGGATGGATCAACAAATAATATATTCTTCAAATAGCCCCATAATAAAAGTCAAATGATGTGAGATACGGTGATATCACAGGTTAAGGAATAACGCTGTATCTGAAGATTAAGTGTTCTGGAAATTATCCTTTAACTGTATACATAAATCGCTCAGGACCTTTCATAATAATAAGCAACGAGCATATTTACTTCGCTGAAGAAAGTAACAGAGATAATAATTTACTCTAATAAGCCTAGTATGAAAAGCTTGTTATTTAAAAATTGTTGTCGTTTTTGGAAGTGACCTTTATTCATGTCAGATCAGGATTTTGTCATTTAACAAAAAAAAAACAAACTCTTGCGCAACATAATTATCAATCAACATAATCTCAAATTGAGATTTTGTTTTCTGTTGTCGACCTTAATTATTGAGCGTAACTCAACCGGTCTTCATCAAATTTTTACATGCTAAACTTCTGATACACTACTACAGCATATTTATGTTTCAATGAAATTGATTTAGTAGTTTTGAAGGTTTTCATGTCATAAAATTATATACATAGGCCTCTCTATACGAGAGATTATCTCTAAAGTAAAGACCGTTTCATTGTAAAAAAAAATTCTCAAAACATTATTTTTTTTTTTTGTCTTCAGTCATTTGACTGGTTTGATGCAGCTCTCCAAGATTCCCTATTTAGTGCTAGTCGTTTCATTTCAGTATACCCTCTACATCCTACATCCCTAACAATTTGTTTTACATATTCCAAACGTGGCCTGCCTACACAATTTTTTCATTCTACCTGTCCTTCCAATATTAAAGCGACTATTCCAGGATGCCTTAGTATGTGGCCTATAAGTCTATCTCTTCTTTTAACTATATTTTTCCGAATGCTTCTTTCTTCATCTATTTGTCGCAATACCTCTTCATTTGTCACTTTATCCACCCGTCTGATTTTTAACATTTTCCTATAGCACCGCATTTCAAAAGCTTCTAATCTTTTCTTCTCAGATACTCCGATCGTCCAAGTTTCACTTCCATATAAAGCGACACTCCAAACATATACTTTCAAAAATCTTTTCCTGACACTTAAATTAATTATAAATATTTTTTATTTCTTTTAAACTACATACCTTAAACTACTAGTCTATATAATCGCCACATAAATTAAGATATATATCGTACCGATACACCAGCTTCAATATACCCTCATCATATTCTTCTGCCGCCAGTCCATTTAGCCACTGATTAACAGTATTTTTTAGTTCATCGTCACTCGCGAATCGCTTTCCACTCAAAAGTTATTTCAATTTCCCAAACAAATGTTAATCATTAGTAGCAAATTCCAGACTATATGGTGGGTAATCGTAAATTTCCCATCCAAATGTTCTCAGTAAATCAAGTGTCGGATGCTTCCTTTCTTTTTCCTGTTTAGCCTCCGATAACTACCGTTTAGATAATACTTCAGAGGATGAGTGAGGATGATATGTATGAGTGTAAATGAAGTGTAGTCTTGTACATTCTCAATTCGACCGTTCCTGCGATGTGTGATTAATTGAAACCCGACCACCAAAGAACACCGGTATCCACGATCTAGTATTCAAATCCGTGTAAAAATAGCTGGCTTTACTAGGACTTGAACGCTGTAACTCTCGACTTCCAAATCAGCTGATTTGGAAAGACGCGTTCACTACTATACCAACCGGTGGGTTAAAGTGTCGGATCCGCAACGTGTGGACGTGCATTTTCGTGCAGCAGGACGACGCCGTCGGTCAGCTGCCCTCGTCGCCGATTTTGAATTTCGCGCCGTAACTTTCATAGAGTTTCCCAGTAGGTTTCTGCAACTGTAGTCGTTCCACGCCGCGTGAAATCAATTAGCAGTATGCCAAACCGATCCCAAAAGACTGTGACCAGCGATTTGCGTCCAAATGGCTGTGGCTTGGTCTTTGTCGGTGATTTAGGATGACGCCATTCACTTGACTGCCGTGTATTACGAAATCCGTTTTTCATCGGCGGTAACGATTGAATTAAGGAACGCATCACCTTTTTCTGTGGAACGCATAAAAAATTTCAAAGCAGATCCCGTTCGGATTTTTTTGTGACGTTCCGTTAAGGCGTGCACAAACCTTTCTGAAGCCTAAACGATCGTGATTAATGCGAGCGACAACAGCTCTTGAAATATCAGGAAAAGAAGGGCCAGGTCGGATATCATTGAGCGACGAACATTTCTGATTTTATTATTGACGCGTTTGAACAAGTCCTCGGTGATTACCGAAAGCCCCCCCCCCAAACGTTCTTCATCGTGCACATTATTTCTGTTATTTCTAAACCTTTTACTCCATTTTCGGAAGTTTCTTTCATTCATTACATTATCATTGTACATAGCAACCAACTGCCTATGAATTTCAGCCGGCTTAACGTTTTGACGGTTTAAAAAACTTATGACCCCACGTATTTCACAGTCGACGGCAACATGATCTTCCTATTCATTTTATAACGTAATAACTCATACGAAATCAAAAATACTACAACGCGACAAGTTACAGACAGCAATGCAGTACGTAAATTACTAACGTGGCAATGAACGATACAGGTTCTCCAACCTTAAGGAGAGAAATTTCCCAGCGGTCTTTACTTTAGAGATATCTCTCGTATGTAAGGAATCTACATTATAATTGAATAGTATTTTCGTACGCCTCATACCTCAAAACGTAAAGAAAATTCATTTCCACCCTCTCCACCAATCAAAACGTGCGACCGAACGTAATACCGTACTTTTCTTTGAAAAGTCGATTAAAACACGTGACCGAAAGTTTACAAATCATGCTTGTCTAGTCTATGGTCATAATGAACGATTGAAAATGAAACAAGTAATTTAGTATAGTTAAACTAAACTGCAACCAAAAATATCGTAACTGTAATAATGCTTCCAGAATAAGAAGCGACAAAAATCTAGAAGAAATAGGCTTTCTTTCTAGAAAGAATTTATAGCAAAGCGTAGAAGGTGCGGTCAACAGAAATAATTATACTTGACCAAACAAAACAGCGGTTCGGCTACAGTTAATACAAGTCAGGTCCTAGGCTCAGACATATAAATTCTGCCGAGGAACAAAGAGTTATTCATTTTATTTTCCATTCGGTGTCTGATAAATGGGAGGACAATGAGTAGGAGCATTGTGAGTGAGTGTGTGGTTACAAATTAGCGAAGACTGTCCCAGTTTTTGACAGTGGTTAAGAACGGGAAGCTGCTCGCTAAGTTCTTTGTGAACAGGGGGTAAAAAAACATTATTCATTTACAAAAGTGTAACCTATTTTCTTTTTGTAAAGATTAAAAGTAATTAATTCTTACATAAAGTGAATTGCTGATTTTGTAATTGTTTACTTACTATTTTCAATTCTGTGTTGGTTTCTATTAGTTATTGTAAACTTTCTACTAAAATCGGAGATGCTCTTTTTTATTTTTATTTGATCTATTTTGTATATTATTTGTATAATATAATTGTAATCTATTTGTATCTATTTTGTATAAGTTATTTGAAAATAAATAAATTATATTTTTATGAACTGAATACGTATGGTGTCTCTAAATATCTTTGTCGAACTGCGAACAAGCGAAAATATGATCCAAAAAAATTACGATGAAATTATAAACCGTACGGTAAGAGTCGCAGATATCATTTCTTCCGCTCAAAAAATAAAAATTTTTGTAATATATATATAAAACTGTTTTTAACAAAACTATACTGATATCAAAAATGGTAAGACACTACATTTCTATTACAAATTTCTATTAAATATTAGAAAATACAATTCTTATGATTAATCGTTTAATAAATGAAATCGGGCCGGTAAAAATTTTGTAACAAATTTTTATTATTTTTTGTTTATTATATGGAACGCTTAAACATTGTTTATTATCTATTGTCTATTACATATATTTTTTTTAAAGAAAATTCTAAATTAATAACAAATTTTGATAATAGAAATGTAGTGTCTTACCGTTTTTGATATCAGTATCGTTCTGTTAAAAACAGTTTTATATTACAGAAATTTTTGTTTTTTGAGCGGAAGAAACGACATCTGCGAGAATCTTAGCGTATTGTTTCCAATTTCATTTTAACTGTTTTGGGTATCACTGCGTTTGTTAGATTATCATTTTTTTTTTATGAATCACTGGTTGTTATCTTATGGATTTGTTATTAAAATTTATTGCCTTAGAACAAACAAATTGAATTTCAAGGGAAATTATTTTTGTCGATAGTCATATCATTCACTTCATAACATATTTTTCCTTTTTAATAAAACTAGTATAATCTCTTGTAAACTATACTCTTAATTTTTTTTTAATTAAGTGATGGGAATTACAAAAAATTGTTTCATCTTCAGTACTTTCATTTAAATGAGAGCATTTATTATTAAAACAAGGTGTAGTATATTTTCTTTTAAATTTTTTTATTTTAAGTACATTATCATGCTTTGTATGCTACCTACTAGCGGTGCGATTCGTAAAGGTACATTAATAAAATGAATAAAATATTCGAGTCCCGCGATTCAACAAATGGAAAAAAAACGTTATCTAACAAGATTCGATGTATTTTTTGAAAGTATTCTTTATTACAAATAACTGCACTGACACGTAATGCTATTTTATTTTTTTCTCATTTTCATTTCACTGTTAGGTTAGGTCACGATTAGAACTGTAAACGTAGTTCGTTGACTACGTCACCTCTTACCGACGAAGTTCTAACGAACTCCGTGATATTTACAAATTAATAAATCAAACCTTAAAAAAAACAACAGAGAAAATTTACTAATGAGAAATAGATACGTTTTGGTATTGTAAAATTCATAAATTACAATAAAAAAAAAAAAAAATAAATCTACGAATATTATTTATCACGACGGTAATGATTGTAGATAACTTTCTTTTTCCTGTTTAGCCTCTGGTAACTACCGTTTAGATAATACTTCAGAGAATGAATGAGAATAATATGTATGAGTGTAAATGAAGTGTAGTCTTATACATTCTCAGTTCGACCATTCCTGAGATGTGTGGTTAATTGAAACCGAACCACCAAAGAACACCGGTATCCACGATCTAGTATTCAAATCCGTGTAAAAATAACTGGCTTTACTAGGACTTGAACGCTGGAACTCTCGGCTTCCAAATCAGCAGATTTGGGAAGACGCGTTCACCACTAGACCAACACCGTGGGTTTGTAGACAACTTAACATTCAATAAAATCACAAGTAAAAATAATTTAAAATTTTCACAATATTCTATATTTCCGCCAATATAATCATAATTGATTTGAGTATTATTTTCGACCCTTCCGAGCATTGTTATTTTAACATTCGTAGGTGACGCGTTTCGGAATTTCTCCATTCTCAAAACTACTTTTAGAACTGGGTCTTCCTAAGTCGGGTTCCTCGAATGAATAGCAATGTTAAACTACTCTCTGGTGTATTTAAACATGTGTATGTTTAAATACACATCATTACTCTTAGAAAAATCAAATTTTTAATAATACTATTTTTATTTATAACCGTTAACTTACGTCACTTTCATAATAAAAAGTGATACAGGTTAGTATAAAATAACAAAAATTAATAGTTATTTTTGTAGGAAATAGTGTATCGATGTATTGAAAAAAACTTTTTTTATCATAATTTGAGCGGGAATAACATCTATTAAGAATTAAAGTAGATAAGATGAGAATGAGAAAAAAGCAAATTATTTGCAAACCTGTTCACGTATATAAATAGTTCTATTTTATCTATTCTGTTTTATTTAAAAAAAAAAAAAAAAAAAAAACTATGGACTGAAAAGTTATATTAATACATTAATAAAACGATTATTGCCACCGATGTCAGTACGTGATATGTATATAAAAGTCAGTTGGCGCCTTTTCTTTATTTTATCTCATCCCTATCTACAATAATTTTCAACCGAAATGATAAAAAGGGATGAGGTTGAACTAAAGAAGTTTTATATCCTTAAAAAAAAAATATATATATATATAGATGTGGAAGAAGTTAAAAAAAAAGATAATAAATGGAAAATGATTGGTGGAAGGGAAAAAATAAAATTGAGTAATACGATAAAAAAAAAGAAAAGAAAGAGAGGAAACAAGTTTCCCCTCTGTAGTTTACATAATTGTAAAAAAAAACCTGACTATAAATTATAAAAAGTTGATAAACAGTGGCCTGCTGATGATCTTTCACGATATTTTTAGAAAGTTTAATAATTCAATTTAATTCTAGTTACATATATTTTTTTTTTAATTAAACTTTTAATTTATTTTCATTTAAATATTGGCAGACCTATAAAAAAAGTGGCTTTTAAAAGTAATATAAAAATTGAAAAAGTATCTTCATAAATAGTAGGTTTTTGAACAATAGACCTCCACCATTTTCTACTAAATTTTCTAATAATCTAAACTCCACGAGTACATAAAAACTAAATTAATAAAGTGAAAATTAAAGTAAAGAAAAAAAATAAGATTTTCGGTATTTATTAACTGTTATTATAGCCGGTGTCAAAAATAATCTTGCTGAATTTTATCGACATCACTACGACTATATAGTAGGAACTCCCACTAAATCCCCCTGGTATTTTTTACTTTTCCTGTTATACAGTTATAAATAACAATTGAGCGCAACCCGTAAAGAATTCTATCAAACGTGGAAATCAATATACCGAGTGTCCCACAAAGAAACGGATAAACTTTCAGGACATGTTCAACTGGTGAAAATAATGAAAAAAGTACATATAAACATAGGACTGGAAACGCTTTATTTTAGTGTTACGGGTAAGAGAAACGATTTCGCTCGGATTTCAGCTCTTCTAATAAAAAGAAGCCTTACTGCAATTTTTGCAAGCCAAATTAAAGACTAAAGTTACCGGTTTCTTATGTAATTTGAACTGGAAAAAAGGATACAACAGGTCCCAAAACTGTAACCGCAGTAGTTTTTAAGATATCTGACGTAAAATATAAAACTCGGTGATGAAAAACATACTTTTTTTAGGTTTGTATTACAAATAGCTTTGTTAAATCTATATAAATAAAAATGTAAATGTTTGTTTGTTAATAATCTAAAATTTCCAAAAGTTCTTCACCGATCGCTTTGAAATTTCGTACAACGTTGCATTCGAATACGCGTGTGTTTTTATTCCTAATATGTCATACCAGTGACAGGTAAAACATGTTTTTTTTGAAAACCAGCGCTACCTGTTGAACGTAAAAACAACTTACGTTATACTAAATATTTTACGATTCCATTTCAATGTTTCCCATATGTATGTCCGTTATAGACTAAAAAACTACAGGACCGATTTACGCGCGGGGATAAAGAGAGAAAAGGAAAAATTAAAAAAGGGAAATAAAGAAGAAGGTAAAAAGGGGAAAAGGAAAACGAGAAAAGGAAATGGAAAGGGGAAAGGAGAAAAAATAAAAATGGAAAGATGACGTGGAAAAGGGAAATGGGGGAAGTAAATAGAAAGGTGGAGGAAAAGTAAAAATGGGAGAAAAGTAAATACGTTAAAAATGAAAATGGGAAAAGGGGGAAAATGGAAAAGGGAAAAAATGAAAGGGGGAAAGTGAAAAGGGAGAAAGGGTAAAATGGAAACGTTAAATTTTGTAAAATTCCTTAACGTTCATTTAGTTATTGTTTTATCAAACTTTCAATGTGTTCATTTAATCTATTTATATATATATATATATATATATATATAGATCAAATGTAATATAGTATATTTATATATATATGTTTACGCCAATGCGTAAAGCAGTTTTAAGTTAATTTCAACTGGTTTGGTATTTGACTTATTTTCATCTAAAATTTAACAGTATTTGGATGTAATGATTATTTTAATTATAAATAAGAAATTTTTTCATACACTGAAATTTATGCTTTCCATTCAACGTGCATATAAATATATGCTCAGCTGATTTTTATTTATGACTTTTGTATTGATTATTTATTAAGATTTAACTCTGTATTATTTCATGTTTATAATGTTTAAAAAAATAAAACGTATACATGTTGCATTCACTCGGCTCCTGATGATTCACTCGGCTCCTTTCGGATGCACTCGGGTTCTATCGACATCACTCGGCTCTTTACAGTTCACTCGGCTTCATCTAACACCAGAGATTCCCAAACTTATTTTTCTCATAGACCACTTTAAAAATTTTGCTGATTCCGGTGGCCCCCTGCAGATACATTTCTACCATATTTCCAGTCGACGAAAAATGTGAAGATTAGATCTAACTATGAAAATTTGCGTTACGGCTGAGTTCCACGAACTAACAGCTTCCGAAAAAAAAAGTGAGAATTGATCGGTTAATTTTTGATCGACTGTGCTGTGATTGGATGTCAAAAAAGTAAAGTTGGCCGATCAAAAAATATGCTTCCATCCAACTTTACAGTTTTGACATCTACTCACAGCACAAGAAAGCAATCGATTCTCACTTATTTTATTTAGAAAACTTCCCATTCAGAGTGGTAAAAAGCAAAAGAAAAATAGTATATTTTTTTTGTGTTGCATTTATTCAAATATGTAATCATTACCCTATTAATTATTATTGTTATCATAGTGCAATGAAATATAATTAAAATTAAACATTAATAACGTAATGTAACTTCTACAATGACAATCACAAAATAGTTAAAATTTTAATGAGAGGGATGTACTTGGATTGACAGCAAATTATCAATACTTGGCTTCAGTTTTGTTATGAATAAGCGCAAATCTCCCCGTTCAAAAACCAAATTTTTGATAAAATACGCTATTATAAAATAAAACTATTTGTATCATATTTTTCATATCATAGCCCTCGTGCCTATTGTCATCCGTCTAATCGTCATCCGAAGAATTAATGGAACTAAATTAATCGAATTATACAGAGTTATCTTAAAAGAATCGTGCGGTTTCAGTAATTCATAGAAAGATTGTAGGGAAATTTCTAGATGTTATATTGGTATTAAAACTGCGCCACGCTTTTATTTAACTAAACAATTTCATTACTTTTAATTTTAACATTTAATAATTATTAAATTTATTTATTTGATGTTTATATAATTTATTTTTTACTTTTCAGTGCATTTTTATATTTGTTAATATATTATATTTTTTTGTTTAAAATTCTCAATTTAATTTAATTCTTATTTTTTACTTTTTAGAGGGTTTTTTAATTTGTTTCCTTTTTTTTATTAATGTTAATAATATTAGTTAAATAAAATTTTTTTTTTTAAATAATTTTTTATATGTAATCGAATATATTTTTGTTTTTTTGTATTTTTTTTTAACGTGTATATACGTGATATAATTTACATAAGCTTCCAACAAAAATGTAACGATATCTGGAGGTCCCGGGTTTGAATCCCGCTCCCGCATGGGATTTTCACACGCAAATAAATCGCCATTTCATCTCATCTTCTGAAGCAAATACCTAAAAATGGTTCCAGACGCTAAAAAAAAAGTTGTAAAATATGATACAAAGACGATTTATTGTTGAACTGCTCACCCACTCGCCTTATAATATGGATATTTTAAAACTTAAATCCTCTCTTACAATTAAATAAATACAGTTGTAACCGAACATTCACTTCGGAACAACGGTTATTAAATTTTAAACAAATAAATATTTTAATTTTTTAAGACAAAAGAATCTTACATCTATACATTGTTATGAATCAAAACTCTAAATTAAATTTATCGTAACTAATTTTAAAATACCTCTAGACGGCGCTTGTTTCAAAGGAAGAAGGCTATCGCTAATATAGGAAGCGGTTGATTCTGGAGGTAAAACTATATGATGTCGTACTCCAACGCCGCTTCCCTTCAGTACAGCTTCGATTCTCAAAGCTAATCTTGGCCACCAACCTAATTCTGGAAAAAAAAGAAAAGGTAAATTTTAATACTAAAAAAGTTAGTAAGCTTTTATTTAATTTAATATATAAGTCGGTGTTTATAAGAAGGAACGTCTTTATTTTAGCTTCGAACGCGTTAAGCCATCGCAAGAAAATACGTTGCTTACCAGTAGTATCAATTACTTCAATTTATTTTACGAAAAGCGGCTGAAATGAAACGCACACCGGAACGTGACGGGAGAACAAAAATTAACCGAAAAGCAATAGGTGCTGTTATCTTGTAATACCTCTAGTGCTGTTTTCATTCCACTAATACTAACATTCCAAAATTCGTCAATTCGTGCCCTTTAATTACTTCGTTGTACGAAGTAAAGGAAGTATTGTGATCGCGAAAAATTTCAGTTTTCAAATTTCAACGGAAATATCCATTTTGACCATCCCTGAATCCATTTTGACTAGTTTCGGGGTTACGTCAGTACGTACGTATAATTTTTGCTTAACTCAAAAACGATTAGCCGTATGATGTTGAAATTTAGGACTGTTGTAACATCTAATTGTGCACCTCCGCCCCCCCCCTTTTGATTTCAATCGACTGGACCAAAAGTCAAAAAACCCCAAAATCCAAACAATTTGGATTGTGGGCTTCTTCTAAACTGCAGCAATCATTGAGGGCTTTTCAATGATATATTATAAGCTGTACTTATTTTCATTGGTTCCAGAGTTACAGTCAAATAAAATTTTAATTAATGAAATATTTGGATCCTAGGGAAGACACATCGGTTCGAATTCAACTTCATCTCCTGTTTTTTTTTTTTTTTTTACTTTTTTTCATTTAAATATATTGATTTATTAATTATTAACCTCTGATTGTAAAAAAAATTACAATAAATAACAATTCATTAACAATAAAAAAAAAATGAAAAAAATATCAGAAAATATTAATGAAATAAAATTTGACGTACTTTTCATTAAAAAAAAAAAAAAAAAAAAAATGTATTTATGTAATATAATAAGAGTAAAAGGAAGTCATGTGGTGTACACATCAAATTTTTTTATATCGATCGACGTCCCTATGAAGTACAGTACGCTTGCTAAGTCTAAACAACGTGTAGCCATAACATTTTTACAGAGAACAAAGTGAACGCTAGCGATATAAAAAAATCGATAAAAAATCAGTAAAAAAAGAAATATATAATAAGCCGATAAAAAATGAACGCTAGCGAAAGAAAATCTAAAATCCGAGATCGATCGCAATACTGTGAGTAGATATATAATAAAATTTTTTCCATCAGACGTTGGTAAAAATAATATCGACGTTGAAACTCGCGGTGATTTAACAGTTTCTATAACCAATAAGAAGGATCAAAAAGCGGTAGAAATATTTCCTTTTTGGCGCTGCTAAAACATCTCAGGAAACGCGTGACGCTGACGATTTAGGAAATGAGTCTTAGGCGTAAAATAAAATTTTATATCGTTTCCTGTTAGAAAGCTTTTTGATAAATCAGAAGTCTTATAATTACAATTCATTAACTTTACAATTAGTGGATTAGTTTGTTATTTATTTAAAAATAAATTTTAATCTCTTTGCTGTAATTACGATTTTTATCCTGCCGAAAGTATTATTTTTATAAATCTGCATATTTTTTAACGGTCATTATAAGACAAACATTATACTTGAAATTAACATTTAATTTTAATATTAATAAATTTAATTGCCAGTAATCTTATATATATATATATATATATATATATACAGTGTCCCATATAAAACGCAACCCAACCTTACATTGGTAGGTATTGAAATAATAAGAAGGCATGTGTAAATGTAAATGTAATTTTTATTATTACCATCCATTACCTTACATTTAGAGAAAATGTTGGAAGTGGGCGCCATCTTCTTGAATACAAACTTCAATTCTTTTTACAGCGTTCCTTGCAACTTTTTTCAAAGTTTGTGACTGGATATTTAATACAGCTTGTTCAATATTGACTTTCAATCGTTCAAGTGTTCGTGGTTTGCCGATGTAGGCTTTTTCTCTGAGGTAAACCCGTAGAAAAAAATCTGCCGTAGTCAAATCTGGAGATCTTGGTGGCCACAAGCCACGACCGATAACACGATTACCAAAGAATTCCTCGACGAAATCAGAAGTTGAACCTGCGTAGTGCGATGTCGCACCGTCATGTTGTAGCGAGCAGTGTCTGTCTTCCTCTTCCAAGAGCGCAATGAGCCGAAATAAAATATCCTGATATCGTTCTGCATTAACGGTGTACTAGAAAAAAATAGGACCGATTATTTTCTTACGCGATATCGCGCACCACACGCCCAACTTCAGCGGGCGTAATTGTTTTTCGTGATAAACCTGGGGATTTTCTGCACTCCAAATTCTACTGTTTTGGTTGTTTACGTAGCCATGCTGTGAAAAATAACGAATCCATAACGTTAATCACGCAGAAATCGACGGAACCATTGACAATATTGTAGCCGTTTTTATTTGTCGGGCTCAAGAAGTCGATGAACCGTTTGAATGTGATAAGGACGTAATTGTAATCGTTTGGTCGCCCGATGAACAGTCGATTTAGACAAATTAATTTCAGCAAACAAACGTCTGATCGATTTATTTGGCGAGGCGAGTAATCGGTCTTTGATTACAGCGACTGTATCTCTATTCAACACTGACGCAGATCTTTTGTGTTCCTTGTTATTAACAGAACCGGTCTCTCTAAATTTTGCGACTAACCTTAATACTGATGTTTTGTTAGGAGCTGGTTTATCTGGGTACTTATGGCGAAACAAATCTTGCACTGCGACCGCTGATTTCGTACTGAAGAACGACTCGACAATGAAAACACGTTTATCTAACGAAAACACCATCTTTTCTGTAGCGATACACTGAACGTTATGATTGCATTGTTGTTACTATCGGTAGTGTTCTACTGCGTTGCCGCGATGTTCAGATGTTGGACGAGTCCATTTCAGTAACGAGTAGGGGAGTAAGCTTGACTTTTGAAATTTCATGGAGCAGTGATTGATGGGTTGCGTTTTATGTGGGACACGCTGTGTATAATGAATGTCTGTTTGTTTGTCTTGTACGCATTTCTATACCATTCATCGGATTGCGATGAAACTTTCGTGAGTTGTTGTGCGCACACCCGTGAAGGTTTCTGAATTAGTTTGGATCCGCTAGGTGGCGCGGAAGTCGAGATATTTCAAAAAATGATATATATGGTCCGATTTGGCTGATATTCAGGATATACAGAGTGTTTCTAATATAGTAGGCTGGCTATACTTTTTCGGATTCTACTTGTAAGACTAAACAAAAAATATCCTTAGGAGAAATTGCAATTTCTTCTTCGTTCTCCCTCTGCCCACCATTTTGTTATTTTTATATAAAAATTTATATCTCAATTTCGGATAGACGAATCACATTATTATTTGGTAAGCGTCTTGGTAATAAAGTTTTAAAATTATCAAAAAATCAGGAATTAAATACCTTTGCAAATTACAAAATGGTGACCATTTCTATTTTTTAATCCATTATATCTCCCTAAATATTAGTTTTATTAAAATTTATTTTATTGTCTAAAGCCTATTATTTTGAACACATTGACATTTTATTTTTTTTAAATCGGTTGACAAATAATCGAGTTACGGAATAAAATTGATTTAATTTTGTGTCTGTTTTCATGTCCACCACTTTACGTTCAATTCGATGGAATATTAACTGTTGTTAATTCTAGTATCGTAAATTAGTATCAAATTAAGTAATAATTTTCTCACAATACTAGAACTAATAATTTAAAAAAAAAGTAAAACAACTACTTGTGATAATCTTACGTTAATTATTGAAGAACATTAGGTGTAATTAAACGGTTAACAATTGTTAAAAATTATAAGAGATGTTCAGTGTCCACCATTAGAAATTACACAAGTCTCCCATCTTTTTCTGAGAGATTGTCTTAACCGTTTTAATATTTCCGGAGTATTCATAATTTCTTGAAATCCATTTTAGCTCCTTTGTCGAAGATCCTCAAATTTGAGTACTGGAATTGAATAAACAATATGTTTCAAATGGCTCCACAGGTAGAAGCGAAGAGGATTTAAGTCAGGTGATCAGGCAGGTCAGGACACTGGCCCTCCCCGGCGTATTCATTTGTCATGGAAAGTTTTCCGCAGAAAATCTGATACCGACTGACTGAAATACGCTGGAACTCCATCGTACATATTTCCTCTTAACTATAGAGGTAGGTCTTCCAAAAAATTTGAAAGATTTTCGGTTAAATGAGCAAGATAATTTTTTTGATTTAAAGGATTTGGCAAAAAGGGAAGGAAAAAGGTAGTAATTAAAAATACCTGCCCGTATGTTCAGGGAAAATCTTTGTTGATACCTTGAGGATTTTTGTCGCTCCAGATACGAAGGTTGTGATAGTTTTGAACACCATTCCTGTTGAAGGACGCTTCATTTTTACATTGTTAACATGATCAACAGTAATTGTCACCGTGTAAAATTATTAAAAATTAATATCATCTATTTTATTATTATTTAATATTAAATTTTATTGTGAGAAAACGATTACTTAATCCGATACTAATTTACAATAGTAGAATTAATAATAAATGAAAACAATTCATATTTAATCGAATTGAACGTAAAGTGGAGGAAATGAAAACATCATTTTCTGCCACAAATCGACTATTTGTCAACCGATTAAACAAAAATAAAATGTTATTCTGTTCAAAATAAAAGGGTTAATATTTTAGAAAATAATATAAATTTTTATAAAAGTAATATTTACGGAGATATAAAGAATTGAAAAATATACACGACCGCCATTTTGTAATTTGCAAAGATATTTAATTCCTGATTTTTTTATAATTTTATAACGTTATTACCACGACGCTTACAAAATACAGGGTCATTCACTAGAACCGGATGTTTTTAAAATAATCATAAAAAATTGAATATTTATTTTAAAAAAGTTTTATTGGTAATGAAACACATGTTAAATAAAAGCATTTGTTACTCATAAACGAAAAATTATGTCCGGCAAGTGATGTCCATTTTGGGCAATACATTGTTGTAGCCTTTCACGGTAACTGGCCTCAATTCTTTGCAGCATGTCTACATCAATCTGAGTGACGTGATGACGAATTGCGATCTTTAGGTCCTCCAATGTACGCGGTTTATCGCCGTACACACGCGATTTCAGAAACCCCCTCGGAAAAAAATCACAACTACTCAAGTCGGGGAACCGAGGGGGCTAAGAAATGTCGCCGAATCTGGAAACGATCCGTCCCGGAAACAAGTTACGGAGAACAGCCATCGTCGCCCTCGCTGTGTGCGCTGTAATAACGTGCTGGAATAACGCATATTGAAAATCGATTCCCCGGTTTCGTAACTCAGGGATGAAAAACGTATTCAACATCGCAATGTAACGATCGGCTGTTACAGTTACGGCAGCGTCATTTTCTTCAAAAAATACGGTCTAATAACACCAATCTTTCCTATTGCACACCAGACAGTCACCTTTGGGCTATGAAGTGGTCTCTCGTGAAGCCGATGTGGGTTTCTTTTTGCCCAATACCGGCAATTCTGTTTGTTGACGAAGCCATTCAGATGAAAATGGGCTTCGTCACTCATTAACGATAACAAATTTTCATTTTCTTCAAAAACGGTAAGCATTTGTCGACAAAATTGTAATCGCTGCGTGAAATCTTGCTCGTTTAACTGCTACACGACGGCTATCTTGTAAGGATGAAAATGCAGGTCTGTATGCAGAATTCGTCTTACAATTTTGAGCACAAATTTCGTATTTGTGCTCATTTGAAGCGCTGCTGAATGCCTCTGAATACAGCGGCGTAGGTTTCTGAAAATGGCTTCCCTTACTCGTTCGATGTTCTCCGGAGTGCTAGCAGTTCGTCGGGGACCCGGTGGTTTTTTCTTCAATATTGAACCGCTTGTTCGAAGGTTATTTACCCGTCGCGATATTCTGTTACGAGAAGGGACACTTGCATTACGATGGATATTAAACTGACGGCGGAAGTCTTGCTGAACAGCAGTTACAGATTCGTAATTTCGCACAAAACTGTCATACGCGTACAGGCGTTGGTCTAGCGTCCACGGCTCCATCTCGACGACTAAAATGTAAATGCTATGAACAAAGGAAACGTCAGACACCAGCCATGTGCCCCTCCCACCACGAACGCCAGAGGACAACCCACTTCAAAAACATCCGGTTCCCGTGAATGACCCTGTATTAATGCCTCTATCCGAACTTGAGATATAAATTTTTATATGAAAATAATAAAATGGCGAACAGAAGGAGAACGAAGGAGAAATTGTCATTATCCATTAGGGATATTTTTTTGTTTAATTTTAGAAGTAGAATCCGAAAAAGTATAGCTAGCGTACCATTTTAGAAACACTCTGTATATATTAGTTACGTGAAAAGAAATATTTTTGCGAAAATGAGAAAGGGAAGAAGATTGGAAGAGGGAAAAAAAGAAAAGGTTTAATTTTGTGATATTCCGTAATTTTCAGTTTTTTTAAATGTTTTATCACACTTTAATTTGTTTGTTTAAACTCCGGGTCAGTCAGTAGTCAAGCAATTTTTTCCGCAGAGGATGAGATGAATGTTTTGTAGCGTGTGTGAAAAGCCTGACCGGGATTCGAACCCAGGACCTCCGGGTGAAAGGCCGAAATGCTACCACTCGCGCAACGGAGGCCGGATGTGTTCGTTTTTCTACATATATACTCAAATCTAGCAATAGCGAAACATTGTCGGGTCAGCTAGTTTTTTTATAATTTTCATTTAACGAAATAAAATATAATGATTATCGAGGAACGATTAACTAAAAGTTTTAGTTCAAAGTTAAAATATTATTTAAAAATCTATATTAAAAGAGCTAATTATTTTTGGTTGGTTCTCCACTTTTCACACGTTTCCTTCCTTTCTTGTATCCACGTTTCTTATTTATTTTGTTTTTAACTCGGTCAAATTACATCACTACAACCTCGCTACGGATAGCGGTTTTTACGAAATGAAATACGATATTTCTTTACAGGATTGATGTAATTACTGTTTAACTTTTTTTTTGTGTTTTGTTATTCTTTATTCACGATTATATTTTGGTACATAAAATAAATGTAAAAACGATTGGGGGAATAAAATAATCCGTCGTTTAATTTTTTAGTTAATTTGAAACTAGTTATTAAGCTTGAAACTCATTTATAAAAATTTAATATGGCAAAAGCAATAAATGTGTGCAATAAAACGGACTTGACAATTCTTTATAGTATCTTTCTCTGGTAAAACATAAAACTTTCTTTAAATAAACGACTAGTTTATTAACTACTAAAAAAGACTGAAATAAATTATATGTATATATGGTTATATACACGGTTTGATAACACGTTTTGCGTTTCTCTTTCATACAAACGATTAAGTGGAATTTAAATACGGTGCGCAATTCTGATAAAAGAATTAACAGATTAATAATAATTTTCGTTGTTTGAACCACAACTTAATTTATTAATAAATTAAGAGCTTTGTATTACTTAAATTATTTAACAAATAGCTGAATTCTTACTTACCGAGCCAATCAAAATAAATAAAAAAAAATCCCTTTTGGCACGTTGGCAAATGGAGGTAGATTTAACCGGTTCTAAGCAGGAGATAAAAAAAAATTTCCACCTTAAAGTTAAGAAAAATTTTAAATTTACTCAGTACGACAATAGTTGCGTGTGAAAAAAGTTTCAAATGCTTAGCATACAAGCCCCATCTTCTTACAATTACAGCAACATTTTGATCATCCCTTGCCGTAAGAGTTGGTCATAACAAAAATTGTTTCAGACAAAAGTTTTAGGTAATGTTTCGAGGACTTTAAATCGATTCGATAATGTGCCTATTAAGGGAGGTACGATTTTTTTGTGTCTTAAAAACCCCATTTTTTTCACCACCTGGGCCAACGGTTGGTGACAACAAAAAACTTTACTTAATATGTTTTAGGCCCTTATCCAAAGAATAGTATGAACTTTAAACGAATTCGATATTTTACTTAATAAGAAAGTTGTAGAGATATTTTATGTTTTCGAAAAAGTTCTTCCACTTCCCCCCCAGGTCAGATTTTGACCGTTGACAAACCTGACCGAGATTTTTGGAACGAATTATTTTTAATGAACAATTTGGAAGTGATTGGTGCAAATTTACGGCAGTTATCGTGTCCACAAGAAAGCGGAAAAAATATATATAAATTTTTAAACTTTCGCTGGTTTTGGGGTCTAGGGTATGTGAAACGCGAACATAATCGAAATTTTCCGAAGTCGAATCATGGTACTCATTACAATAGATAGCTTTCTTATGTAATCTGTCTAAAACAAACATAATTTTGTAATGTATGCAATATATATATAATGAAGACAGAGAGAGACTTTTAACAAGGCACGGAACTCTACATCACTTTTCAACAGTTCATAAAATAAATGTAATTTAGAAAATGCTTCTACCTCGAAAATTTATTTTTCGGTCTGAGATAACTTGGGTTGTAGTGCAGATCACTTTTTATATTGAAAAATCATGAAATAGCCACGGTTCAGATTAAAGTATTAGCGGACCAGAAGTATTTTACGTCAAAGTTTTTTATTTTCAATGCCTTTTAAACGGCATACGGCAACCCTAAATTGTATGTAAAAACTTTTGAATCGCCTTTTATTGAAAACTAGGCGCTCGGAGAGCGGTAGGCTGGTACTACAAAATAGATAGTTTCGAGACAAGAGCGTTTGCTAAATTTCGCATCGCACAACGAATCATCACGCCGATAGGAATATCGAAAAAACGAGCAGTCGCCACGCACAACCGTGCTACCGTAAAATCTGTTCGCCGCGGGTCTCGAGTGTATTCATAGAAAATAGCAAACATCAACGAAAGGAACGTTGCGAACGACTACCGAAACGCTATCGCGACGAGGATGGTTTTTTTAATATCGAGACGGACGAATCGTTACTAGTTAGAAGTAAGACGGCACGCCGTGGAATACCGGCGATTCAGTTCACCGTAATCAAAAAAATTCAAAACACAACACTGCAAAAAAATCTCTTGAAATACGCGACAGACTATCTGAAAGCCGGATAAACTGTAAATTCTGAGCGATAAGAGAGACGTTAAAATATTTCAGGAACGCGTGTATTGCGTTCGATAATCCAAACGGTCGACACGATAACGTACGGACACGCATATCCTGTACGATCACCGAAGTCTTAACATTTTAATTTGAACTTTTTCCACGCTTTTCATAATTGTCACGTTTGACGCCGTTCAAATTTCATTCTTTTCCACAATTAAAGATGAATATTAAAAGTACTCGCTTCGCTATGGACGATGAACTGAAGTCCGAAGGAAGCAGGGAGGACGCGGATCGAGGAAAGAACGTCGGCATTCTTTATCGACGGAATAAGAAAACCGGTTTACTGTTAAGAGAATGATGCTGAAAGCTGTGATTATGCGGAAAAAACAAAATGTAGCTAATTAAATACGGTTTTATGTTATTTTTGTTTTATTTGATTATTTCTTTTTCAATCGCGAGTTACGAGAGACTGTGCGTTATATTTTAGCCACCCCTAGTACTACGGTAATAATTTAATTTAATTCATTTATTTATCCGGACGTAAAACATTTCAATTATTAAATAAAGAGTTTGCAGATTTTCCAATTTATATTTGCTTAAATTAGAAAACCGGCCAAATTACGAATCGTTCAAATATTTAAATAACAACGGATTGTTATCGATATTATTATTAATACGAGTCGATATTTTCGGTAATTTTTGGTTTTTAAAGAAAGCAAAATAAACTACAATATTTAAAATACAATGTACTAAATGATAAGTAAACGCTGTACAAGACAGAAGAGGTGCAACAAGAAACATGCCAGTGGGTATAAAGATGCCTCGCAACAAAATGAACTTTATGAAATAAAATATCTATTTTTTTCTTTTTTTTTTTTTTTTTTTACAAAATGGGAGCGGAATGTAAACGCGTAAAATGTAATAAAAAATAAAACAATATTTTCATTTTATTTTTGCGTTCCATTTCAAATTAAAACAAAAGATCTTTTGTTTCAAGACTACTTATTTACTTCAATTTATCTCTGTTTTTATTGTTTGTACGTAAGCAATTTTAATGCGATTGTTTTATGAACAATGTAATCTGATTTAATGACGCTTAAAAAAATTAAAAGAATAAAAAATTAAATCTTCTTCTTTGATCATATATAATTTTACGCCCAGGAATCATTTTATAGAAAAAAAAATTTCAAGTATAATATTGAAAGAAACAAATAATCAACGTCCTAAAAAATATTTTTCAAATTTTTTAATAAGACTCGCTCCTTCATTTCATGAAAGCAGATTTTTTATTTTATTTATACCAAATTATTTAAAAATACAAGTAATTTTCTTTTTTTACGGAAAAAGTCTTATTCTTACGATGAATTTTTAATAAAATTATTTAAAACGAAAACGAAATTTTCTGCTCAAAATAATTTTCAATAGATCCTAATGAATAGGGAATTATTTACAGCTTATTTTTACTTTTTGGAATGCAATTAAATCCGTCCCTAAAACACAAAATACTAAGACAAAACTAGAAAAATTAGACCCGTCATTGAAAATAAACCTTTTAAAAACACGCCCGATTAGAATCATCCAGCAGCAAGGGACTCTGTCCAGGTTCTGCGATTTGTAGGGAGAAATAAACTCCCGCCAACTTTGCATTCCATTCCATTCCATATTTTTACTTTCTCGGCTAAACCTCTATTACTAATATGTAGCAGCTCGCTAAAAATTTTGAAGTCGGGTTTTTCCGAGAATCGACATTCTACGATCCAAAAATTTAAAAACGTAAAAAATCCATAGAAATTTCCGGAAGACGTATGTATATGTTTCATATAGGCCGTACAGGCGCAATTTTTATCTCAGAACTGCTCAACGTAAATTATTTGTTAACGGCTAAAAAAATACGTATGGGAATCGACGGTATTGAATTCTGAATAAAATTAAAACATCTGATGTGAACACCACATGTCTTCCTTGTACGTTTATTAAATTACACATACACATCATCTGCTGCGCTTCATTTAAACTTATTTCATTTGGAAGTGAGATAAGATCCTCTAATTCATTAATAATGTGTTGCACAATTGCTGTAATACAGTATTAGTCCTTATTACCATCAAATATTTATACGATTAGTAATTCAACAATCTTAAATGAATTATTAGGAAAGAGTAAAAGTCCCTTTATTACTCGTATTATTAGATCAGTATTATTCGTATCTTCGTGAGTTGTTGATTACAAAAGTTTCAGATTTCTGGTATGTCGTATAAATAAAAGGTAATAATAATTAAGCTATTCCGTTCAATAAACTTATACCGGTTCTTATACCGTTCTTATATATACCGGTTACAAATGTTAATTGCGACCTTACTATGTAAAATAACCGGTTTTTATTACCGGATTATTTTGCCGATAATCAAAATTGAAAAAGAAGCAATAATACAGGAAAAAGAAAGTTAGCATGAAGAAATCTCAAAGAAACGACAAGAAGATGAAGAAGAAGAAAATGTTAAGAAAACGCGAAAATAAAGAGAAGATGATAAATATAAAGAGGAAGAAAACGTTAAGACCAAGCAAAGAATAAAACGATTAAGACAGGATGACGAATGTAAATAGAGAGAAATACGGAGTGATACAAAGAAACGGGAAATTTTGAAAGTTGTGTTGGTAGCCGTGGGCGATTGGTACCACTTGATAAGTGGCGCCAGCCTCTCTAACCTAAACTGCCATTTAGTTGTCATGGATCCTTGGAGTGGTGCGCAACGTGCATTTGCTATCAAAGCGTTTTACAAAAACAATGACAGTGTGGAGGGAGCGCGTAGAGAATTTCGCCGTCATTTTAATCTGGGACGGCACGACCGTGTTCCATCAGCACGTGCAATTAAAACACGGATATCTAATTTTTTTAGGAAACCGGTTCGGCAATGAAAAATAAACCTCCAGACCGTGAGCGAAACGTCCGTACACCACAGAATGTTCAATCTTTACAAGATGCTGTCACACGAAGTCCACATCGGTCAATCCGTCGTCTCTCAGCATCTTTACAATCGCATAATTCAAGTGTTCGAAGAATGTTAGTGAAGGAGTTGCAATACCATCCGTACAAGTTGCAGATCGTCCAGGAACTGAAACCGAACGATGCAGTTGTGCGAGCACAATTCTGTAATGTAATGCTTCAAATGATAACGAAGAATTTCTTCACGAACTGTGGATGTCAGACGAAGCGCATTTCCACCTCAGTGGATTTGTTAACAAGCAAAATTTCAGATACCGGGCACAAGAAAATCCTATGCAGCTACACCAGCGTCCGTTGCACAGCCAGAAAGTGACCGTGTGGTGTGCTATGTCATCTTACGGTGTTATAGGCCCTCATTTTTTTGTGGATGACAACGGTCTCGCGATTACAATGATGTCGGCTCGTTACGTAGCCGTGCTTGAAACCTTTGTTGTGGAACAACAAAAGAGATTTCCACCGATTCTTAACACAGCCTGGTTTCAACAAGACGGAGCAACGTCACATACTCCACGAATATCGATGGAAACTGTACGCCGATTGTTTGGACAACGTGTCATTTCGCGAAACGGTGACATTAGAAGCCCTCCCAGATCGTCTGATCTCTCAGCTTGCGATTACTTTTTGTGGGGTCACCTTAAAAGCAGAGTGTTCCATAGTAGACCTCCTCAATTCCAGTTGAGATGTTACGTCAAACCGTGAACAATTTAACGCAGAGATTTCGTGAGTGTTCACGAAGAAGAGGAGGTCACCTGCAAGATGTCATCTTTAAAAAAATAAACTAAAATGTATGTATCCTAAAATGGCAACATTTGTACAATTACATGAAATAAAATTCATTTTTTAAAAGAAATCTTTCATTAACGTTATTTAATTTTTTTAATTTCCCGTTTCTTTGAATCACTCTGTATAAAGAGGAAGAAAACGTTAAGACCAATGAAAGAATAAAACAATTAAGACAGGATGACGAATGTAAATAAAGAGAAATATTTGAAAACTAGTGAACGTGTACGCAAATTAAGATCAGAAGAACTATATCAAACCAAAGAGACTCATCGAAAACAAAAAAAAAAAAAGAAAAAAGAAGTGAAACGTAGTGAATTTAATTTATAAGTTTGTATAGTCGATCGATTAATCCAGGAGATTAATAAAGATAACATTTTTAAGTAAAATGTGCCTTTATTATACATATATTATTTTTATCGATTAATTAAATAACCGTAGAAGCTTAAAAAGAAGCACGTACGCGGAAATGTGAAAATGGAAATTTATAGCGTACGAAAAATACCACGTTTGACCGGATTTCGAATTCGGGACCTCCGGATGTAAGGCCAAAACGCTACCGCTCTGCCACGGAGATTAATATTTTAGTTGCACAAATAGTAGTTTTATTAGATAAAAAGTTAAGACATTTGTTGTAAACAAAATGATACTGATTTATTCAAATCGATTGTTAAACTGTTAGTTGAAATATAGATAAAACTGTTTAAATGGATTGCTACATTTATGCATTTAACCGGCAAAAAATTGTCATACTGCACAATCTCTAGGGTCATCACTCTTACCGACAAGCGTGTAATATGGTATCCGATTTAAATTTTTTTTTAATTTTCTTCTAATGTTATTAATTAAACAACCTTTTTTATTAAAGCGCAAATGTTATTTTAAATGTTTCCGAATGAGGGAATCATACAAAAGGTTATTATTTTCTTTTTTTTAAATTTCTGGTCTGTTTTTTTTAGTAGTTTATAAAACTGTTTATAAAATGATGTTATACAAGCTAGTTATCAAGCAAATAGTCGATTGGAATCCAATTACGAGGGCTATTCAGAAAGTAAGGAACGTTTCCACCTGTCGCCGCCAGGCGCACGCCAATCGCGTATATTTTGGTGTGCTCGTACACGGCACCTCAGTCACCGTGATGGTGCGGTGCGGGAGCCGAGAATCGACAAACCAGGCTTAGGGGCCTCCATATCGCATGAGCCATAAACGGAATAGCGCGTCAGAGGCGTTTCCGGGGTCGCGAGTGTTTAAATTTTTCGCGAGTGATACGGTCTATAGACGTTAAAATACGGTAAGTCGTAGTCAAAACAAAAACGCGGTCCTCACTTTTTTCCCGCGTGTGTTTTGTTTCTCTTGTTTCAGAAACGGGAGAAACGTGGATGTGGAACGACTCGTCGTGCCGTCTTGGGAAACGGCCTTCCTTCCTCTCATCCTGCCACTCTAAAATAAAATAAAAGTCAAATATTTTTTTTTTTTCGTGTGTGTGTTCTGTTTCTTTTGTTGCAGATACCAACAGCCACCACAAAAAAACAAATGGTTTCTTCACTGCGCTGCGGCCAAACGGTCCCCCCAACCCCTTCCCGGACACACGTGTGTCTGAAGATTAATAATTACGTAGAGTGAATGATTTCTGTTTACTTCTTCTAAGAAAACCGCCGCCCCAAAACCGCGATCGCGAATAGGTATCACCATTCTGTAAGTTCCCTATTACCTTCCTTTCCTTTCAAGAAAGAAGAAAGAGCGAACGAGCCCAGCAGCCATCAGCCCAGCAGCCACTGACAGCACGGAAGAAGGAAGAAACCTGCACTTTCCCCCGTTCAGCCCGTCGGGGCATCGGGAATTTCAAGGTTAACGGTATGTAACTTCGGTTACTACCAATTCTTGGAAAGTGCAGGCCAAAGAAGAATGAAGAGGTCTTCGGAAGAAGAAGAGGGAGAAGAAGAAGATGAAGAAGAAGGAAGACCCACTACTCGTCTCAACATCACGGACTGGAGTCCGGAACAGAGCCCAGCAGCCATAGAAGAAGCGGATGAAGAGCTCCTACACAACCTCTCTTTTTAAAACTTACAAGTAGAGTAAAATAAACCAGCAATTGCGACTCCTCCGGAGTAGGGGTCGCATTGCTCCCTCCTCATAGTTAGTGCCCCGTTGTGGCGTATTCCTGCTAGCCTATTAAGCGTTAGCACCGAAAGGGCTTCAGTAGACGGTATGAAGGGGAACTGCGTCGGGAGGACAGGCTTCATAAGCCTAGCCTTCCGCGGTCGGCCCATAAAATGGGTTCGATAACGCTGGTTCAACAACGGATTGGAATGCAATTAAATCCGTCTTAAAATCACTAAATAATAAACAAATCTTTAAAAAATTAAACCCGCCATTTAAAATAACCCTTTTAAAAAAACAAGCCCGATTAGAATCATCCAGCAGCAAGGGACTCTGTCCAGGTTCTGCGATAAGTAGGGAGAAATAAACTCCCGTCAACTTTGCATTCCATTCCATTCCGGCACCTCAGTCAGCGTCCAGCCGTGACAATGGGAACATCTCCGCACTGCCCGTTTTTTTATAAATTACAAATTTGAAAGGAGTGCTGCAATCGAAAATCCCGCCAGTTGTGAGGTGCGGTCTGTGATTCGTTTTTTGTCGGCAAAAACCTTAAAACCGATATAAATTCATCGGGAACTGTGTGAAGTGTACGAGAACAACGTAATGAGTGAAAGTTCTGTCAGGAAGTGGTGCATTCAGTTTAAAAATGGCCGAACAAACGTTCACGATAAAGAGATGAGTGGACGTCCGAGTATTGTGACTGACGATCGGGTCTCCAAAGTTGACGAAACGATTCGTGAAAACCGCCGTTTCACAATAACTGAGCTTTCTCCATGTTTCCCACAACTTTCACGGACTTTATTGTTTGAAATTGTTTCACAGAAGCTAGGATACCACAAATTTTGTGCAAGATGGGTGCCAAAAACCACAGTCATGGAGAAGCACTACTGGATCGAATCGTAACAGGAGACGAAACCTGGGTGAAACGTGTGAATTGTAAGACAAAATTACAGTCCATGGAGTGGGGGCACACAAGTTTCCCTAAAAATCCAAGGAAATGTCTGCAAACTTTGTCGGCAACGAAGATCATGATAACAGTGTTCTGGGACAGGCAAGGTGTTCTTCTTATTGATTTTCTCGAACGTGGTCCAAAAATAAATTCTGAGCGGTACTGCCAAACATTGTAAAACCTTAGGGGAGCTGTCCAAAACAAGCGCCGAGGAAAATTGTCATCCAAAATTTTGCTTTTGCATCACAATGCCCGAATTCACACGGCAAACCGTACAGAAGAACTCTTGAACTCGTTCAACTGGGAAGCTTTTCATCATCCCCCCTACAGTCCAGATCTTGCTGCAAGTGATTTTTACTTGTTCCCGAAAATGAAGACCTGGCTAGCAACACAGCGTCTTGACGACGATGAGGAGCTCCAAGTACGCGTAACCGAGCGGTTGAGATCACAGGCGGCAGGAATTTCAAAGCTTGTCCACCGCTATGATAAGTGCCTGAATTTGTATGGTGATTTTGTTGAAAAGTAGTATTTTAGTCCCTCTTTCACATGTATATAATAAAAAGTTTTTCTTGTACTTGGTTTTTTAAAATTCCAAAACGTTCCTTACTTTCTGAATAGCCCTCGTATTATAAAAAAGAAATTAAAATTTGTTGATATTTTTTTGACAATTTCACTATAAATACAGCATAATATTGATTATATAAACGTTGTTTGATCAAAAAAACAAACATTCATATATCCCGTATCCGTTCCTATATCATTCATCCGATTGTTGTGTGCGCGCCTAAGAAAGTTTCTGAATTAGTTTAGACCGGCTAGGTGGCGCTGGGGTCTAAATATTTCGTAAAATTATTTTACGAAATAGTAAGTTCCGTAATGAGCAGTTTTTTAATGTTTTATCAAACTTTTATTTGTGTACATTTAATATATATATATATATATATATATATATATATATATATATATATATATGTATATACATACTCAAATCTAGCAGTGACGAAGCATTGCCGGGTCAGTTAGTTTTTTTTTATATTGAAGATTTTAATTTTTTCGCAAAAACAATTTAAATATCGCATAATTAAGTCGTTAATATTTAAAAAATCGTATAGAATATTTATGTAAAAATTTGTCAAGATCGAAGCCAGAAAAATTATGCAAAAATTTACCATCTTTTATTTATATTTACTAACCATCATTTATTAAAAATTTTCACAATAGTTTATATTTCCGCTAGGGTTATCATTATAGATTTTAAAGTTATTTTTTGTCCTACCTAGCATTATCTCTCTAACGTTCGTAGTTGACGCGTTTTGGAGTACTTTCACTCTCAAAAATAAATTACTAAAAGTAGTTTTCATATCGGAGGTATTCCAAAACGCTTTGACTTCGAATGTTAAAGAGTGATAATGTTAGGAAGAGTTTTATTATTATTTTTACTTAAATAATTAACGTGGATTTAAACCGCCAATTTTTACTTCGTTACACGAAGTAAAGGAAGTATTGTGATCGCGAAAAATTTCGGTTTTCAAAGATTTCAACGGAAATATCTATTTTTACCATCACTGAATCTATTTTGACTAGTTTCGGGGTGACGTCTGTACGTAAGAATATACGTATGTATCTTACTTAACTCAAAAACGACTATCCGTAGGATGTTGAAATTTTTGATTTAGAACTGTTGTAACATCTACTTCTGTAACTCCCCTTTTGATTGCAGTCGACTGGACCAAAAGTGTCCAAAAAAAGCCTAAAATCCAAGGAATTTTTATATCGATATATCATGTGGTACTTATTGTAATTAATTCCAGAATTATAGCCAATTAAAAGTTTAATTAATGAAATATTTGAATCTTAAAAGGGGGAGGCACATCTGTTCGAATTCGACTTCATTTCCTTTTGTTTTTAATTTAAATGTCTTGATTTATTAATTATTAACTTGCGACTGTAAAAAAAAGCTAATAATAATTCAATAACAATAAAAAAAATATGAAAAAAAAAATCACAATTTTTTTTTTTTGTCTTCAGTCATTTGACTGGTTTGATGCAGCTTTCCAAGATTCCCTATCTAGTGCTAGTCGTTTCATTTCAGTATACCCTCTACATCCTACATCCCTAACAATTTGTTTTAGATATTCCAAACGTGGCCTGCCTACACAATTTTTTCCTTCTACCTGTCCTTCCAATATTAAATCGACTATTCCAGGATGCCTTAGTATGTGGCCTATAAGTCTGTCTCTTCTTTTAACTATATTTTTCCAAATGCTTCTTTCTTCATCTATTTGCCGCAATACCTCTTCATTTGTCACTTTATCCACACATCTGATTTTTAACATTCTCCTATAGCACCGCATTTCAAAAGCCTCTAATCTTTTCTTCTCAGATACTCCGATCGTCCAAGTTTCACTTCCATATAAAGCGACACTCCAAACATATACTTTCAAAAATCTTTTCCTGACATTTAAATTAATTTTTGATGTAAACAAATTATATTTCTTACTGAAGGCTCGTTTAGCTTGTGCTATTCGGCATTTTATATCGCTCCTGCTTCGTCCATCTTTAGTAATTCTACTTCCCAAATAACAAAATTCTTCTACCTCCATAATCTGTTCTCCTCCTATTTTCACATTAGAGAATTTATTAGTGAAATAAAACTTTATGTACTTTTAAAAATGTGTATATGTAATTAAATAGGAGTACAAGGATGTCATGCGGTATCTACATCAAATTTTTATCTTATAATTTGTTTTTATATTTATAATTTATCTTCATCTATATAAACAGAATAAAAAAATTATTCAATTTTCGAAGTACTCGTATTTTAATAAAATATATAATTATGTAAAATATGATTAGAAATAATTTTTTATAAAAAATTTTGATGTAAAAAATACTATTTGAAATTGGATTAGAATATAAATTAAAGCTTAAGTCTATTTTTTTCAGACAAATAGATTTAATAGATAAAATGAAAAAATAAACCAAAATTTAAAAACATTTAATCAATAAATCAGAAAAATTGATTAAATTATTAGAATCCTATATTTTTGCAATGTACGATAAAGTTATTTGGGTAACATAGAAATTATAACTATTATTAATTCGGAGGAAAGAAAAGCTTTAAAATATATAAAAGAAATAAATCTAAAAAGTAAAGCTAACGTTGGCGATAAACTCGCAAACTTCTAACAACAACGATAACAAAAATAATAACCGTAAAAGAAAACACGGAGTGCTTTGATATTTGTGAGGGAGCGGGAAACGAGGGAATGCAAGGACAGAAACCAATAAAGAATTTTTGAAAGAGGGTTTGAATCCGAGTTCATTGAACGTTTAAGCTCTGTTTGTTACCTTTTGAGAACATACAAAAATAAAGGGTGAATAAAATGAAGCTAAACTAGAAAAGAGTATTTGACTAGAGAAGTTGATCAATCTAACTTCAATCTTTACTGGACTCATTCTATACACTATTTACTTATAGGCTGATATATATATATATTTATATAAAATTGTTTTTGTAGAGAGAGAGAGAGAGAGAGAGAGAGAGAGAGAGGGGGGGGGGGGGGGTGAGTGTGTGTGTATGCGCAGAAACGACCAAGCAAGATACATTCAGCACGGGTAGATTTAAAATTATTTAACAATACACCGGGTGATAGTTAAGTAACTAAATTGCTTTATACTGCATATCTGAGAGGTGTTTGGATACGGAAAGAAATGGGGTTCCACTTAGGAATGGAATGGAATGCAAAGTTGGCGGGAGTTTATTTCTCCCTACGGATCGCAGAACCTGGACAGAGTCCCTTGCTGCAGGATGATTCTAATCGGGCGTGTTTTTTAAAGGTTTATTTTAAGTGACGGGTCTAATTTTTCAAGTTTTGTTTTATTTAATATTTAGTATTTTAAGGACGGATTTAATTGCATTCCAATCCGTTGTTAAACCAGCGTTATCGAACCCATTTTATGGGCCGACCGCGGAATGCTAGGCTTATGCAACCTGTCCTCCCGACGTAATTCCGCTTCAGACCGTCCACTAGAGTCCTTTCCGTGCTAACGCTTCATAGGCTAGCAGGAATACGCCACAACGGGGCACTAACTATATGGAGGGAGCAATGCGCCCCCTTTTCCGGAGGAGTCGCAATTGCTGATTTGTGTTAATTTTTATGTAAGTTTTAAAGGAAGGGTTGTGTAGAAGCTCTTCATCCGCTTCTGCTATGGCTGCCCTTCAGGACGCATCTCTGCTGGGCTCTGTTCCGGACTCCAGTCCGTGATGTTGGGACGAGTAGAGGGTCTTCCTTCTTCTTCATCTTCTTTTTCTCCCTCTTCTTCTTCCGATGAACTCTTCATTCTTCTTTGGCTGCACTTCCCGAGAATTGGTAGTAACCGAAGTTACATACCGTTAACCTTAGTATTCCCGACGCCCCGAAGGGCTGAACGGAGGAAAGTACAGGTTTCTTCTTTCTCCCATGCTGTCAGTGACTGCTGGGCTGTTGGCTGCTGGGCTCGTTCCCTCATTCTTCTTTCTTGAAAGGAAAGGGAATAGGGAACTTACAATTTGGTGGTACCTATTCGCGATCGCGGTTTTGGGGATTCCACTTAGTTAAAAAAAAGTGATATTATAGCGGGTTTTAAATTTTATCCGCTATATTTGGTCCGCCATATTGAATCAAACTTAATTTTTTTAAATAGTAAAGTTTTATTTTTAAGTAGGAAATATGACACATGATTTCGATTTAAAATTTTAAAAGAAAAACAACGGTGAAACCCATTATTCTGTTAATACATTCGTTATCGAATTACAGAAAAAGAGTGTTAACAATAAAATGAGGTAAAACGCGCTGCGCTGCATGAATAATTTTATTGCGTTTTACATTCATAACCCTTACAATAGCGAATTTTAAACGTGATACAATACCGATAATAATAAACAACAACTAATATAATTAACAACACAACATCAAATTAAACGGCTATATCAACCGATAATATTATCTAAATAAAAATTAACTTTCAGTGTTAATATCAGCTGATGTTACTTACCCATCTGTTAATATACAAAAATTCGGTTTGTTGTAACAAAGCGATTACTTTTCCCCCTTTTTTTTAACCTCCGGGATCACCGTTAGGTATTAATTCAGAGGATAAGATGAATGACAAATTAGTAGCGCGTGAAAATGCTATGCCTTACGGGAATCGAACCCGGGACCTCCGGATGAAAGGCCGGAGCCTTTCAAAGCAACAACTTAATAACTTTTCATTTTACCTTTTTACTTTTGTAATAGTAAAATTTGATAACGGTAGTAAAAATTAATTTGTAGGCCTAGCGGTTCAGATTTGTTTATCGGTAAAAGTTTTATTATTAGTTTCCTCGTTCTATTAAATATTAAATTTTCAAGTAACAATGCATTCGTTAAGTGAACCCGAAAGAATAACTCTGTCTGTGTAAGGGTTTTTACACCAGGCGAGTGAAAAAATTTGCAAAAAGAGATCGGAGTTGTGGCGAAACAATTCACGGTTCCTTCACCGTGACAATGCGTTCGCACACTCGGTTTTGTCAATCTGTGAGTTTTGTGCCAAAAATCAGATGACTGTCCTCTTTCAGCTTCCATACTGACCAGACCTGGCTCTTTGCAATTTTTTCTTATTTACAAAATTAAAACCGCTAACGAAAGGACACCGTTTTGACACTATTGATAACATTAAAGCAAATTCGTCACGGATCTTAAAGGCAATTCAAATGAAGCTATCCAGTACTGCTTCGCAGAGCGGAAACACTTGGGAAAAGTGTGTGAATAGGGAAGAAGAGCACTTTGGAGAGGACAAAGACCAATAATCTGCAAATCTAATAATAAAGATTAAAAAAATAAAGTTTGGTGATTTTTTGATCGGACCTGGTAGACTAAAACAATTAGCGATTCGTAAAATTTTACGAATGAAATTAAAAATGAAAGCGTATTTGAATTACGCGTTTACATCGATAAAAGTTTACATATTTGCAATAATCATCGTTTACAACATACGGTGTTCTGTCCGGTAGCATGTCCCTTACGCCACGCCGTTTCCATCCGTTTCTGTCTTCTCTTTCGTCCCCTTGCGGTTCTTAATCTTCATATCATCTATTAACATCCATCATCCTTCTTCTTTCTCGTTTAATTTTTCTTACTACTTACCCTTCCGATGCGATCGTAAAGATTCCACTTCTCAAATTACATGTCATAACCGGTTTTTATTCTCTTTTGTGTAATTCTCGCGTAAGTGCTCTTTCTGGTCTAATCTTGTTCATTACTTTTCCACTTTATCCATCCTTTACATAAACTTCAATTTAGTCCCTCTGTTTTGCTTCCTTACAAGACACTATCGACATATCGTTTAGCTAACTTCTTTCTTAATTGTAAGTCGAGACTTTTATTGCACATAGTCCAACCAAATTACACTTAGAGAAAAAAAATTGTTACCTGGACAAGTGGAAGTTGTAAAGAGACTTGTAATAAATGTAAAAAAAAAAAAAAAATACGTGAGCGTGGTGGAAGGGTGATTTGGGAGGTCCAATACAAAAGTTGTAGATCATGTAAAAATCTACAACTTTTTTAGAGGTCACTTTTTAACATAACCTCAAACTTTTTGAGAAAAATACGAGAAATCTTGTTTTTTTTCCTTTTCTTAATTTTAATTTCCCCAAAAATAATTTAATTTTAACGGAACTTGGTGAAAGTATACCTTTCCGTGTATTAAATAACCACAAATTTTCTTTTGACGTCAAATTTCGCCGGAAATCACAATAATATTATTTTTTCACCCCCAAATCAACCCTCTACCTTCACTGCTCACGCATTTATTTTGTTTTTACGTTTATTATATGCCCCTTTACCATTTCCACTAATAAAAATTCAAGTAACAATTTTTTCCCTTGTAAATGAGTTATTTCGATCGGTCTAATAGTGATTTCCTTTGTCATGTATATACGAGGTGTGATCTAAAAATACGGTGAATGAATTTTTATAGCGGTAACTGCCGACGCTACATCCACATGCTGTAATCTGTCCAATAGCGTGGTCAACTGAGACAGGCAGGGACAAGTTGTAACACGTTCGAGCTTGCCAGTCAGCTGCCAGAGCCGCTAAAGTGAGATTGTGTTTATCGTGTCTGTCGCGCAACATGGATTTTGAAAATCGTGTGTTAATTTGCACGGAGTTGAAGGGTCGTCTTCATGCAGAGCCTCATGGCCAAAATTGTAACTGGAGATGAAAGTTGGGTCTATGGCTATGACCCTGAGATCAAAATACAGAGTTCCCGATGGAAAATCAGTTCATCTCCTCGCCCTAAAAAGGCACGTCAGTCAAAATCCAACATCAAGGTCATGCTCGTTGTTTTTTTCGATAGTGAGGGCATAGTGCGATCAGAGTTTGTTCCAAGGCGAACAACTGTAAACTCTGAATTTTATAAGGGTGTACTGCAACGTTTGCGAAACGACGTACGAAGAAAGCGACCAGAAAAATGGACCAATGGCTCCCTTCTTCACCACGACAACGCGCCGTGTCACACCGCGCTTCTCATTCGCGAGTTTTTGGCCGAAAAATGTGTTCCTGTCTGTCCACATCCGCCATACTCACCGGATTTAGCACCATGCGACTTTTGGCTCTTCCCAAAAAGTAAAACTGTGCTTAAAGGGAAACGTTTTGACACCATTGCTGACATTGAGAGGGCCACGACCGAGCAGCTGAAAGCCCTTCCAGAAATGCCTCCTAGGAAATTGGATTGCTAACCAAGGACAGTACTTTTAAGGAGATTACATCGAATTCTATGTAACCTTATTACTTTTTTTAATAAAAAATTATTCACCGTATTTTTTGATCACACCTCGTGTATATAAATATATATATATTTTTTTTAAAATCCTTCTATTCCCACTAAATTCTCTTTGCTGTTTACCAACATTACTTTAGTTTTTCCTATATTTATTTTCATTCCGTACTTTTTGACTCCTTAGAACAACCCCGTAAAATTCAAAAACCGATTTGAGTAAAAATATTATTAACATGTTTCGGAGCAGTAAAGGAATTTTATCGGCAGAATTTATGAAACGATATTAAAGCGCAACGTGAAACGTTGAGAAAGCATAACAAAGAGATGCAAAATAAACGTCTAGGGATACTAACAAAGGAAATAAGTTTTACGCGTAATACGGGCCTCACACCGCTGATAGACTGAGGGTGTAGTAAACGAATTTACGTAGCAAATATTTTATCGTCACCTTACAGACCTGATTTTCATCTGGTTACAAAATTCAGGAATTGGGCCGGTTACTTCAAAAGGAATAAACAACTCAGGGGTGGGTACTTTGGCAGCGCCGTTCTTTGAAGAAAGATTAAAGAAGCCGGTGTCTTCATACAAGTGCTAGAATTTGATCGGGGATTATGAGAAGAAATAATACAAGTATGTTTGTAACTTTCGTAAAATAAACTTCTTAAAATTTATTTTGTTTATTTTTATTACTTGGTGGATGTCAGTGCAAAAAAAGTATCGTTTACTAAGGATGGATGAAAATGTTATTAAAAATATTTTAACGGAAGTTTTTAAATTCTTTTATTATACAATTTTTTCTGGTTTGTCTTTGCAAAAATTTAATTTCAAAATTAAAAAAATCTGATGTGAACTTCCTTGTACGCTGATTAAATTACATATACACATTTTTTAATATGTAAAGTACATAAATATTTATATCATTAATAACTTCTTATATTTTTGTATTGTTGTTATTGAATTATTATTTATCGGAAAATTTTTTTTACAACCAGAGGTTAATAATTATTAATAAATCGATTTATTTAAATTAAAAAAAAAAGTTAAAAAAATATATGTATATGAAGTCGGGTTCAAACCGATGTGCCTTCAACTTGTAAGATCCAAATATTTTACGAATTAAAATTTTATTTGGCTATAACTCTGGAACCGATGAAAATAAAGACAACTTATGACATATCGTTGAAAAGCTGTCAATGAGGGCTTAAGGTTAAGAAAAACTCTAAAATCCGAATTTTTAGGATTTTAGGTTTATTTGGACATTTTTGGTCCAGTCGATTGCAACCAAAATGGGAGGTACACAACTAGATGTTTCAACAGTACTAAATCCAAAATTTCAAAATTCTACGGCTAATCGTTTTTCAGTTATCCGAGATACATTGGTGCATACAGACGTCTCGTCGAAACTAGTCAAAATTCAGGGATTCAGAGATCAAAATGGATATTTCCGATGAAATCTGAAAACCGAAATATTTTGCGATTACAATACTTTACTTCGTTTAAGGAAGTAAAACGTACTCCGTAAGAATTACATAAATTTCAAAAACGCTTGTTAAGTGATACGCAAACTTACGTTTGTATTTTTTTTTGACAAAATTGGGGTACAAAATATTTAATCGCTTTTTTATAATCAGAAATATCAACTCATCAGCCGCTTAATAACGATTTTACTTCCTTGTACGAAGTAAATGAAGTATTGTGACTTCAAATATTTGTGTGTCAAAATGCATCTTTCAAAGAAAGATGCATTTTGACCATCCCTGAATTCATTTTGACTGGTTTCGGGGTGACGTCTGTACGTACGTATGTATGTATCTCGCATAACTCAAAAAAGATTAGCCGTAGGATGAAATTTTGGATTTAGGACTGTTGTAACATCTAGTTGTGCACCTCCCCTTTTGATTGCAATCGACTGAGCAAAATGTGTCCAAGAAAAGCCCAAAATCCAAAAAAAATTTGATATTTGACTGTTTCTTGTTTGCAGTAAGAAGCTATTATTGAGAGCATGTCAACGATATATATGTGGTACTTATTTTCATCGGTTCAGAGTTATTTGACTATAGCCAAATAAAGTTTAATTAATGAAACATTTCGTTGTTACAAGAGGAAGGCACATCGGTTCGAATCCGACTTCATATAGATATTATTTTAAATTTTATTTTTTTAAATTAATTATATTGATTTATTAATAATTATTAACCTCTCATTGTAAAACCATTTTGTACGATGAATAATAATTAAAAAAATTATATGAAAAAATATCAGAAATTTTTAATCAAATAAATTATTTTTTACTTTTCATTTAAAAAAAAAAAATGTGTAAATGCAGTTTAATAGGCCTACAAGGAAGTAATGCGGTGTCCACATCAGATTTATTACATATAGCTTGTTACAAATAAGATATTATATATAGCTACTCTTGATTAATATATCTATAAGACCGGTATATATATGTATAAAAAACCGTAAAGATTATTTTTTTTTACTTTTCTTTTAATAAATTTTATAATGAATTAATAAATGAATTTGAAAGATTAAACAACGGGAAGGAACAAAAAAAGATGACCAAACGTTTTCATCATTATTACAAAACGAATTTTTTTTTTTACCTCCGGAACCATCATAAGGTATTACTTCAGAGGATGAGATGAATGATTTGTAGCGTTTGTGAAAATACCATACTTGACCGGGATTCGACCGTGGAACTTCCGGATGAAAGGCCGAGACGCTACCACTCGCGCTACGGAGGCCGACAATATTTAAATTTAACGAAAAATATATGCGATAAGAACAGTCAAGAAGTCAAACGACAAAGTTATAAATGAATCGGTTAACTGTAAAGTGGTTAAGAGATTTTGTATTCAGAAGTTAACGAGTTAATATAATAAGAAATGACACAAAAACAAGCCTCGCAGGAGAGATAGCTTACATTGTGGAGATTAGTAAACCGGATTAATTTTATATACGTCGCCTACTGTTTGCTTTATTTCAGCATCGATTTACAACACCATGAATATTATCCTTCAACGGATTAAACAAGCACGCCCGAATGACACACACTCACACGTCTCTACAGGTTTATAATATAATGCGAGATCCACTTTAATTGCTGTTGAATATCTACCAAAAGGAAAACAAACGATAAATCTTTTTAGCGTTATTTTTCTAAAAAAATTCTGGTGTGGACACCACATGACTTCCTTGTACGCCTATTAAATTACATATACGTAGTTTTTGGTGCACTTCGTTTAAACTTATTTCATTTGAAAGAAAGATACGATCCTCCAATTCTTTAATAAAGTGGACAGTTACACAATCGCAGTGTGGTGGCACCACATTGCATCACATTTTTTGGTGGTATCCGGATTAGCATTTCATATTAGTTTATATATTAATTTTATTTCTCGATGCTTAAGTAATTATGTGGTGTAAGTGAGAACGGGTCGGATCCGTAACCGTGCATACATCGGTTCGAATCCGACTTCATACACGTATATTTATATATATATATTTTTTTTTCTTTTTCTTTTTTTTAATTTAATTTCATTGATTTATTAATAATTATTAATCTCTGTAAAAATGTTTAAATTAAAACGAAAAATACACAAAATTTTATTTCACTAATAACTTTTCATTTTTTCAAATTTTTTTTCTTTTTTGTTATTATTTATTAATAATTTATTATTTATTAATTATTATTATATTAATAAATCAATATATGAAAATTAAAAAAAAATTTAATAAAAGAACACAAGTCGGATTGGCACCGATGTGCCTTCCCCTTGTAAGATCCAAATATTTTATTAGGCTATAACTTTGGAACCGGTGAAAATAAAGACAAGTTATGATATATTGTTCAAAAGTTGTCAATGAGGGCTTAATAGTGCGGTTAAGAAGAACTCCAAAATCCAAATTTTTAGGATTTTGGGCTTATTTGGATACTTTTGGTCCACTCGATTGCAACCAAATGGGGAGGTGCATAACTAGATGTTACAATAGTCCTAAATCCAAAATTTCAACATTCTACGGCTAATCATTCTTGAGATATATGCATAAGAAGTGACGCCAAAACTAGTCAAAATGGATTCAGGGATCAAAATGGATATTTCCGTTGAAATCTGGAAACTGAAATATTTCCTGATCACCATGTTTCCTTTATCGTACAAGGAAGTAAAAAGACCTTAGGGATTACTATTAACTTTTGATAAGACAAATAAAATCCTGAAAAATATTTACCACGATCTGAAAATAAAAAGTGTTCAGAAATCCGCTTACATTAGTAATTAACGACAATTATTAAATCCATTTTTATAGATTTAATAACTATCGTTAATTACTAATGAACGTTAATTACGCGCGAATGAATTGTATATAACTTATTATGTATACATAAATAGTTCCCAAATTTCTCAATGAAAGTACTTTCTACTCTTTGCAATGATATTAGTTATCCTACCGAAGTTATTCGGATATTACTTTCGTGTTGTTACTTCCCCGGCAATAAATATATAGTTTGTGTACTAGCTATATCGATACGGAAAAGTAGACTGATCGATCAAAATGTTACATATGGGTTTTTTTAGCAAAAGTCGACGTTTCATAACTTCCAATAACCGAAAAACACAATAAAAACCATAAAAAACTTCGGGATGATGTATATATATATATATATATATATATATATATATATATATAAAGAGTGTCCCATATAAAATGCAACCCATCAATCACTCATCCATGAAATTTCAAAAGTCAAGCTTACTCCCCTACTCGTTACTGAATTGGACTCGTCCAACATCTGAACATCGCGGCGACGCAGTAGAACACTACGATAGTAACAACAATGCAATCGTAACGTTCAATGTATTGCAAGAGACAAGATGGTGTTTTCGCAAGATGAACGTGTTTTCATCGTTGAGTCGTACTTCAGTACGAAATCAGTGGTCGCAGTGCAAGATTTGTTTCGCCATAAATACATACATAAACCAGCTTCTAACAAAACATCAGTATTAAGGTTAGTCGCAAAATTTAGAGAGACCGGTTCTGTTAATAACAAGGAACACAAAAGATCTGCGTCAGTGTTGAATACAGATACAGTCGCTGAAATCGAAGACCGATTACTCGCCTCGCCAAATAAATCGATCAGATATTTGTTTGCTGAAATTAATTTGTCTAAATCAACCGTTCATCGGGCGACCAAACGATTACAATTACGACCTTATCGCATTCAAACGGTTCATCCACTTCTTGAGCCCGACAATAAAAACGGCTACAATATTGTCAACGGTTCCGTCGATTTCTGGGTGAGGGAATTAACGTTATGGATTCGTTATTTTTCACAGATGAAACACGGTTTCATTTGGATGGCTACATAAACAGCCAAAACAGTAGAATTTGGAGTGCTGAAAATCCCCACGTTTATCACGAAAAACAATTACACCCGCAGAGGTTGGGCGTGTGGTACACCATTAATGCAGAACGATATCAGGATATTTTATTTCAGTTCATTGCATTCTTGTAAGAGGAAAACAGACACTGCTGGATACAACATGACGGTGCGACATCACACTACGCAGGTTCAACTTCTGATTTCGTCGACGAATTCTTTGGTAATCGTGTTATCGGTCGAGGCTTGTGGCCATCAAGATCTGCAGATTTGACTGCGGCGGATTTTTTTCTACGGAGTTACCTCAAAGAAAAAGGCTACAGCAACAAACCACGAACACTTGAACGATTGAAAGTCAATATTGAACAAGCTGTATTAAATATCCAGCCACAAACTTTGAAAAAAGTTGCAAGAATCGCTGTAAAAAGAATCGAAGCTTGTATTCAAGAAGATGGCGGCCAGTTCCAACATTTACTCTAAATGTAAGGTAATAGATGGTAATAATAAAAATTACATTTACATTTACACATGCCTTTTTATTATTTCAATACCTACCAATATAAGGTTGGGTTGCGTTTTATATGGGACATTCTGTATATATATGTCGTCGAATGGCTTCGTCGGCACGTGGCACCCAATACCAAACCTTGTAGTACCATTCAGGTGTTATAAGGGAAAAAGACTGATGTTTTTTTGAACATCTTTTTAGAACAGAACGATAAAGACAGACTAAAAGAATTTTTAATTTTAACTGTAATCAAAAAACTAAAAACACCAAGTTTAATGAAACTTTAAAGGATATGAGGGAACTGAATATCACGTAAGAAATAATCTTAAATAGAAAAAAACATTTAGAAATATTATTTTAGAAAAAAAGGGTCTCCGGGAAAAATCGAAAAAGAAATATGATAACAGATGGAGTGAAGAAGAGAAAGCGAAAACATAAGAAAGAATGAAGAAATATTGGGAAGAAAGGTTGTCAAAAAAAATAAATGATGTGGTCCTAAGGTGGCAGATTCAACAAGAAAAATGTTGAATATCATTAGATACCGTATGAAAACAATGTAAACACGGTTTTTTATTAAATATAAAAAAAACGTATAGAATCTGATGTGGACACCACATGACTTTCTTGTATGGATATTAAATTACATAAACACTTTTTTTTTTTAAAATGAGAGGTACATAAAATTTTATTTCATTAATACCTTCCGATATTTTTTCATGTGTTTTTTTTTAATTGTTATTAAATTATTATTTATTGTAAAACTTTTTTTTACAATCAGAGGTTAAAAATTATTATTAATAAATCAATATATTTAAATGAAAAAAAAGGAAATGAGTCGTTTTCGAACCGATGTGCCTATCCATTGTAAGATCCAAATATTTCAATAATTAAAATGTTATCTGATTATAACACTGGGACCGATCAAAGTAAGTAGCACTATGATATATTATTAAAAAGCTCTCAAATATGGCTTATTACTGCAGTTATAAAAAAAACAAAAATCCAAATTTTTTGGATTTTGGGCTTTTTTGGACACTTTTGGTCCAGTCAATTGCAATCAAAAGGAGAGATGCACAACTAGATGTTACAACAGTCTTAAATCCAAAATTTCAACAACCTAAGGCTAATTGTTTTTGAGTTATGCGAGATACATACGTACATATAGATGTCACGCCGAAACTAGACAAAATGAATTCATGGATGGTCAAATTGGACACTTCGACTGAAATCTGAAAACCGAAATTTTCGCGATCACAATACTTTCGTTACTTCGTACAAGTAAGTAAAAAGGAATAAAAACGTGTATAACTGGGTGTTGCCTTTTGTAACACGCTGTATCTATTGTGAAATAAATAAGTGTGAGAAATCTTCAATTGAAAATACTACATTATACGTTTTATATGACATAAATAGAATAAAGTAAACTTAGCGTAAGTAATTTATCCTTTGAAATTCAAACCGATGAAATAAAACGAACAGCAAACTGAATTATATTTATTCATCCTAATAACGCTTCTGCTAGTAGAACGTTTTTACTAAAAAAAATACAATCCGATTTTACATATACGATCAAAATAAATTACAAAGCATTCTAAATTGATAACCCTATCGGATTTACTTTAACTCTTGAAATTGTACTATTTTACTAAAATAGATTCTAAAAGAATCACAAAAAATAATTTTTTTTCAAGCAGGAGGATTGAAGTTCGTCGACAATTAAAAGTATGAAAATAAGCAATTCCATTTTGAAAGACTGCCCGAATATTAGTCAACGGAAACATGACAGTTACGTTTATTTTAAAAGCTTACAACTGTAACAATTTTCTAAGGAGTCGCTGCGTCGCCAAGTCGAATGATGAAGGTTTATTAACTTCCCTTCATCTCCCTTTTTTTTATTTGATATGATTTTTTCTTCCAATTACTTTCCGCCACCCAAGTAATTTAATAATCTTCACCTCACCATTACATCATCATAAATAACTACGCTATTTTATTTCGTACTAATTTATTTTATTTAGAAAAGAGAATATAAACATCGGTGTTTGTTAATTATAAATAAATTTTATATGCAAATGTGAAAGGTTTTCTGTTCCATTACAGAAAAACTTACTTTTTTTGTAATGTAGAAATTGAAACACAATTTAAAACAAAACTAAAATCTTACTCTTTATTCAGAGTAGAAGTTTTTTTTTTAGAAGCGGTCATTGAATGAAACCAAACGTCTGAATAATTTGAAAAACAAACCTTAAGTAACAGCAGTTATTTAAGTCGATAAAAATATTTAAATTTTAATTTTTATAGAATCTGTTGGGGAAGTTATGAAAAACTGAATTCCACTATTAGGAACAGACGCGAAAAATCTACCTTGCATAATTTTTCCCAGTTTCTAGAGACTTTTTTTTCAGTTGTTTCATCGCACATGAATAACGCAGAAACAAAAAAAAAAAAAATTAAAATTTTGAATAATTCAATTTTTCTTGTCAAGCCTTTCGAACTCTTCAAATAAAAGCTTTTCCTTTCGTGACACAAAAAATAATTTCCGTAAATTAATAATATTAAAAACTAATCTTTTTCATGGATAAAAAATGCAACTTTAGAACATGACTATATTCCCTTTTGTATCGGACAGAAGCGTCTCTAAATTAATCTTACAGTGACAGTAACCCCATCGAGTAACTTCTACACAGACTGACAGTACGGATCTGGCCACAAAGCCTCACTGTTAATGAGAAATCAGTTTTCCCTTTACAGTTTCAGGCCACTGCGGTCCGAGGATCTTTAGTACCTCTTAGAGTAGCAGTATATTCAGACATCAAATACGAGCCAACTCGATTATCCCTCAGCTGAAAGTACATTTACAACCGATACGCTAAACCTGTTTAAATACTGAGCCTAACCATACTGTTTTTAAAGAGCGTATACCGTTAGTCTTGCTTTGTTAGTTTCACGACAAAAAAATGAACACAAGATAATTTGAAATTTTTCATTTTTTGTTTTGCCAATAAAAAAGTGAAATTAAAATTTCATTAATTTGGGACACAAAAAATCTTTTAAAATTCTGATACAATCTTGAAAACTACCTATAAATTTATAATCAGGTGGGTATTAAAGGTAATTAATATTTTATTACGAAAGAAATTTATGAACCAATATTAGCAGCAAAGGCGTGCCTTAGGCATACCCTCTGTATCAAGGCCCTCAGGACGGGTTGCCCTGGTGAGCGGCGTTCCGGGATGGGATTATTAGGTGTCCAAAATTGATTGCTTCTTTATAAAAATTTTTTTTTGGATGATGAAAATTGACTGTCGGCACGACATTATCGGATCAACATTAGATCTCCGTGAGAGTTGGAAAACCCGGGCCGAATAAGTAATCGTTGAAAATTTCATCGGGTACCTGGCAAGAGAACGGAAAAGAACGGAGAAAGGGAATTTAGGGTTCCGCGTGGTCTTTCCTATGTCTTGGTTCTGCTCTTGTGTTACAACGTCTGATGTTTTTGTAATGTTTTGTTTATTTAGTTTTACTTTTAAATTTATTTTTATTTCTTGTTTTATGTTATGGTTGCGTAATCCATCTATTAATCATGAAACCTTCGGCGGGAAGAGGAAAACGACTTTTGGTCAGGTGATTTTAGAATAATTAACTCACCTTCAAATAATGGGCAGGCAGAAGTTGGTTTCGTAATGAACAAGAAGATAGGGAACAGAGTAGACTATTTAAAAATGCATAGCGATAGAATCATTGTAATAAGAATAAAATCAAAACCTAAACCGACGATTGTTTACGTCTGTATGCCTACAAACGCCCGTGATGATGATGAGGTAGAGTGTGTATACGAAGATATTGACGAAGCAATTAAACACATAAAAGGGGATGAAAATTTTATAATAGTTGGTGATTGGGATGCAAGCATCATAAAAGACAAGGAAGGAAATATTGTGGGTGAATACTGGCTTGGCAAAAGGAATGAAAGAGGGGACCGACTTATAGAGTTTCGCACGAAATACAATTTACTAATTGCCAATACCCAGTTTAAAAATCATGATAGAAGAATATACACATGGAAAAAGCCAGGTGATGCTGCAAGATATTAGATAGATTATATCATGGTTAAGCAAAGATTTAGAAATCAACCCGTCGACTGTAAAACTTACCCTGGAGCAGACATTTAAAGCGACCATAATTTAGTGATAATGAAATGTAGATTGGGGTTTAAAATACGTATCATCTTCATTCATTCTCTGAAGAATTATCTAAACGGTAGTTACCGGAGGCTAAACAGGAAAAAGAAAGAAAGAAATGATTGGGGTTTAAAATCCTGAAGAAAAGGTGTCAGATGAATCGGTGGAATTTACAGAAGTCTGAGGAAGAGGAGGTGAAGAAGATTTTTGAGGAGGACATCGCAAGAGGGCTCAGTAAAAGAGATAAGGTAGAAAATGTAGAAGAATGGGAGAGTGTTAAAAAGGAAATTCTTAAATCAGCAGAAGCAAACTTGGGCGGAACAAAGCGAATCGGTAGAAAAACTTGAATTTCATATTTTATATTGCAGTTGATGGATGAACGTAGAAAATATAAGAACGTTAGAGATAAAGAAAGTAAAAGGAACTGTCGACAATTAAGAAATACTATAAACAGGAAGTGCAAACTGGCGAAAAAAGAGTGGATTAACGAAAAGTTCATTTATCTTTCAGTAGTGGAAAGATAAATGAACATTGGTAAAATAGAAGGAGCATACAGGAAAGTTAAGGAAAATTTTGGGGAAATATTTATGTAAAATTATTTTACATAAAATAAAATCTAATAACGTGTTAAACAAAGATGGTACACCGATTTATAGTACGAAAGGAAAGGTTGATGGAACATATTGAAGAGTTACACGGAGGAAATGAATTAGAAAATGGTGTTATAGAGGAAGAAGAGGAATTCGAAGTGGATGAAAAGGGAGAAACAATACTGAGATCTGAATTTAAGAAAGCATTAAAAGATCTGAATGGCAGAAAAGCCATTCAGAAAATAGACGGAATACCTGCCGAATTATTGTGCAGTGCAGGTGAGCAAGCGATAGATAGATTATACAAAACTGGTGTGTAATATTTACGAAAAAGGGGAAGTGTGACGGGAAGAGTGTTATAGTCATGATACCAAAGAAAGCAGGAGCAGCAATTGTGAAGAATAAAGAACAATTTGCATAACTATTTATGCATCAAAAATCTTAACTAGAATTCTGTTCAGAAGAATTGAGAGGAGAGTGGAAGAAGTGTTAGAAGAAGACCAATTTGATTTCAGTTAAAGTATAGGGACAAGAGAAGCAATTTTAGCGCTCAGATTAATAGTAGAAGGAAGATTAAAGAAATACAAACCAACATACTTGGCATTTATAGACGTAGAAAAGGCATTCGATAACGTAGACCGGAATAATTTTTCAGAATTTAAAAAAAAGTAGGGTTCAAATACAGAGATAGAAGAACATTGCTAACAATTACAGGAACCAAACAGCAACAGTAATAATTGAAGAACATAAGAAAGAAGCCGTAATAAAAAAGGGAGTCCAACAAGGATGTTTCCTGACCCCGTTACTTTTAATCTTTACATAGAATTAGCTGTTAATTATGTAAAGAACAATTTGGATTCGGAGTAACAAGATGAAAAGATAAAGATGCTACGATTTGCTGATGATACAGTAATTCTAGCCGAGAGAAAAAAGATCTTACATTAAACATTAATTTAAACGTCAGGAAAATATTTTTGAAAGTATAAGTTTGGAGTGTCGCTTTACATGGAAGGGAAACTTGGACGATCGGAGTATCTGAGAAGAAAAGATTAGAAGCTTTTGAAATGTGGTGCTATAGGAGAATGTTAAAAATCAGATGGGTGGATAAAGTGACAAATGAAGAGGTATTGCGGCAAATAAATGAAGAAAGAAGCATTTGGAAAAATATAGTTAAAAGAAGAGACAGACTTATAGGCCACATACTAAGGCATCCTCGAATAGTCGCTTTAATATTGGAAGGACAGGTAGAAGGAAAAAATTGTGTAGGCAGGCCACGTTTGGAATATGTAAAACAAATTGTTAGGGATGTAGGATGTTGGTGGTATAGCGAAATGAAACGACTAGCACTAGATAGGGAATCTTGGAGAGCTGCATCAAACCAGTCAAATGACTGAAGACAAAAAAAAAAACATATATATTTTCCCCTTCTGAAACATAATACTACATAAATACTATGTATTTGTTATAGTTTCCTAAAAAGTTAGTATTTGTTTTTAAAGTGGCGTCGTATTAAAAAAAATAAATACATTTCAAGAAAAATTGAGAAGTATTAGTTAGTACATTTTTTTTTGTGTTTTATCCTTTAAAAGATTTTAAATAATTTTAAGATTTTGATAATTTTTATTTAAAATATTTAAGGTGGTTATTCTTCAAAATATTTGAGCCGATGTACTAATTGGCATCCGTAGGAAAACCCAATGGAATGACTACAATTAGGATATGTTTACCGAAAACATAGAGATGGAGGAATTTGAAATTTGTAATAAGAAATACTGGACAAGAAATGAATTTCTATCTTAACTGCAGTATTCAGGAATTTAATAAGATTCATACTTAACGGACAATCCATAAGCAAACGTAAATTCCAATATAAATTCAAACACCACACACATTGCTGTTAAGGTTAAGAATGATTGAGGAGGGGATGGCTTTTCTTATTATTGTTGTGTGAGAGGTTAAAACAATTTAATATAAAGGAATCTAAATAGCTGTTGAGAGAGTTAAACGAAACAACTAAATTCAAGTAGAAATACGGCTCAAAATGAGTTGTTATTAATCAAAATGTTATGTTATTCTTACAGTTGAGGATGGGACGAGAGTGCTAATTACCCTAAAAACTAAAGTTTGTAAACAAATATATTAATAAACAAGAAGTTTAAACTTAACAATAAAAAATAAATATTGCTGCAACAAACAAAAACTAACACGTTGACTGCCACGACTGTCCAACTAAAAGACACACACACAAATATATATATATATATATATATATATACACACACACACACACACACACACAATACATATGAATTTCCCAGAATGCTTTTTTCAGTGAGATTACGGGCATCAACTGCTATAGTGATTAAGCCCTAATGGAAATTTGTAAAATATGAAAAATGCCATGCCTGATCGGGATTCGAACCCAGGACCTCCGGATGAAAGGCCGAGACGCTACTACTTGTCATACATTAACTAAAATTGGGTAGGCGCACTCCGTGTATATTAAAGTGTATGAGTCATTAATACAAAAATTATCTCGTCAAAAAGAGCAATTTGCTGCCACGCCTAGGTCGCTGAACGCCAGCAAGTACCTGTCCGTCATTTACAACGCTTGGAGCCATTTCTCGAAGGCAGCCTCCTATAGTAGTGCGGTAAGAGTCATTTCCCCAAGAAACTACTGATGCCGATTGAACAACGCAACCGCATCAAGAAACTCCCACGTACTCCGACAATGCGGCTCTCGCCACATTGACTTGCCGCTTGTGAGTGGGCAATTTTCCCCTTGACCTATAAATTCCAGGGTAGCTCGGTTTTATGGCCATCCCAAGACCGAGGCAGTCAATGAACATCAATGACCGGATCCAGTATATGAACATCATATGTTCATTTGACTGGATCTCCCTGCAGACGTACAGCTCATAAGTTGCCAGGCGGAACCTGAACAGATAATGTTTAAAATTAACATGGTTGGCGAGCACCTTTCTTTTTCTTTTTCCTGTTTAGCCTCCGGTAACTACCGTTCAGATAATTCTTCAGAGGATGAATGAGGATGATATGTAAGAGTCTTGTCTTGTACATTCTCAGTTCGACCATTTCTGAGATGTGTGGTTAATTGAAACCCAACCACCAAAGAACACCGATATCCACGATCTAGTATTCAAGTCCGCGTAAAAATAACTGGCTTTACTAGGACTTGAACGCTGGAACTCTCGACTTCCAAATCAGCTGATTTGGGAAGACGCGTTCACCACTAGACCAACCCTTGTTGGTTGGCGAGCACCTGGAATTTTTAAGGGCAACGGGAACGTTGCAATTAAAAATGAACTTAAGGTGACCCCCCAGATCTTGAATATATTTATACAAGGATCGTCCCTTAGTCGTGGTATTCTATTCATGCTGCCATGCTTCCATCGCGAGGCTCTGAAGCCTCTTCTGCAGGCGTGAGATGGCAACTGTTCGAAATTTGGATCCGGTGCACCGGATCCAAATTTCGAACAGTTGTGATCACCGTTCCACTCCGGTACCAGCCCGGCTTAAAACCGCATCTCAAGTAACTCGTCCTCCATACCTCTTTGCAATCTCCACATGGCTGCCCGAACTTTGTAATGGTTCCAGAGTTATAGCCAAATAAAATTCTAATTAATGAAATATTTGGATCTTACAAGGGAAAGGTACATCGGTTCAAATCAGACTTATTTTTTTTTTTTTTTTTTTTTTTTTTAAGGGTTTTCTTAAATTTAAATATATTGATTAATAATTAAACACCGATTGCAAAAAAAAAATACAATAAATAATAATTCAATAATAACAAAAAAAAGAAAATATTTCATAAAATACTAACGAAATAAAATTTTACGTACTTTTCATTTAAAAAAATGCGTATATGTAATGTAATATTCATACAAGGAAGTCATGTTATGGTCACATCAGATTTTTTTATTTCTGGAAATGTGTTTAGGAAAGATTTTTTGAAACAATTTTTATAAAATATTCTACTTACGATAACATATAACAATAATAACGGAGAGACCGAATAATTCGTGTTATTTTATAATATTTGATTCGCTACAAATGATTTAAAAGATAAAAATTTTATAATATCTAAGTTATTAAAATTCTCTTACGGGTAAAAATGTTACATGCCTCTGCAGTAAAAAAAAGCATAAATCTAATTTAAGAAAGGTTCAATTTTAAAAAAAGTTGTTATTTATCGAATGAATGGCACACCACTAGTGGGCCATCCATTAGTGGGATGTAGGTAATTAATTCATTTTAGCTCGTCAGGGGTGCTGTTTTCCTTCAAGTCTATTGCTTGCCGATCCCAGCATGGGCTCCTTTTCTAGCGAATCCCTCAAAATCAGGTCGTAAAAGCTGCCTACCGTTAGACCCCCCTCGCCTTTCATAAATATTTCTATTCTTTCCTTCATAGTCACTTCTACTACTAGAATCAATTGAACTCCGCACATGTACGTGTTTTACTGTACAATATCTGTATCGGCTAGGTAAATCAGTTCCTCTCTGTCACCCTTTTCATCTGTCGCACGCGCACGCAAAAGTACACATAATTTACTTAATTCATACTTTCTCATCAAGGCAATTGAATCCCTTATCCTTTTTATTCAAATTACTATTTTTAATAAAATGATAATATAGCACCGTACAGAATATTAATCGATTAAATTTCTTACAAAATGCCGATAGAACAACAGCGAAAAATCCATCCATCATCCTTCTACGTCAAGAAAGGAAACGCTTACCAATAACGTAGAAAATATTTCACATATATATTATCCTTAATGTAAATAGGTACGAAAAAAATATTTTATTCTAGTCGTTGCTACCTATATTATAATAGTCTATAAATTATATCTGTACTAGAGGACCCGACAGACGTTGTCCTGACGTGGCATTGTTCTGTAATAAATGCACAACACATAAATATAAGTAACTTATTTAAGTTAAAATTAGCAGGAATGTGGACGAAATTTCATTAATATGACTATTATCAGTTTGTGATGGTTGTAATATTGTAATGGGTTTATTGATTAATTATGTTAATATTTATTTATTGATTAACCATACTACGTTAATATTTATTTTCACTAAATATTGAGATGTATGACGAAAATTGAATTAAAAAATCGAAACGTCGTAAAATTAATAATTAGTGTAATTAATAAATTTTCATCCACGTTACTTCTAATTTTCACTTAAGATCATTTTAAAAAAGTACCTCTTGCATTTTTTTTTAAATTTAATAATTTTGAAGTTTCATAGCTTAATTAATCAATTAATAAAAAAATTAAAGCACTGTAAAAAAGCACGGTAGTTAAAATTTTAGTAGAAATTTTTCTCATTCTTTATTTTAACATCTATTTTACCAAATTTTAGATAATTGTAAATTAACAACCATTTTAGAAAATTTTTTATAAAATTAATCGGCTAGAAAAATTATAACTTCAATTTTTTAAATATACTTTAAACTATATTTATTTTACAAACTGACATTTTTATTTTCAAAGAGCCGTTCAATACTTCATAAGTTGCATAGAATCAAATGAGAACTGACAATTTAAATTTGTAGGTTAAGTTGATTGTTATTGAATGCACGTGTATACAATATTAAAATTCATGAAAAATCATGTAAAATACTCACTTCAATACAAATTTGCACAATGTATATTTTTTAAATTATACTTTAAAACGTTATCTCAATAAATAACAATATAATATTTTCAATAAGCGCGCAATTCTAGCACGCTCGGCAATTCTTAGCTATTGCTAGATTTGAGTATACGTACAGATTAAATGAACACAATTGAAAGTTTCATAAAACCTTAAAAAAAACTGAACATTAGGAACTTCACAAAATTTACCTTTCACAGAATGTAAATAAATCCAAATGGCAAAACAACAGCACTACCGATCGGATAAAATTCACACCACTCTCTAATCACAGTATTCGGTGGAAAATAATTTTTAACGAAAAGGGTTGTGGTTCCAAAATCATTACAATTAATACTGAACATTAAGAAACTTACGAAAAATTACGGAACTTCATAAAATTTAACCTTTCACTTTATAAAAGTCAGAATGTAAATAAATCCAATTGTAAGAACAGCACTACCTATCGGATTTAATTCAAACTACTCTCTAAACACAGTAGACAGTTAAAAATACGAATTTTAACGTAATAACAATCATTAAGCTACGACGCAAGTAACTGGTATGCGAAAAAGCAACAAAATAAAAAAAAATTCCTAGAATCCGATCGCAGCACCAACTACCGGTTCCAAAAATTAAAAAAAAATCTAAAACGCGATCGCAGCGCTGCCTGCCGGATCCAATTGTGAACCTTAACAATCCCAAGTTCAACAACAACACATAAATAAATAAATTAATTAAAAAAAAAAACATTTTCTATCGGATCAAATTCTGAATCTAAACCATTCTCGAATCAACTTAATCACACACACACAATTTCATCAAAGTCAGTCCAGCCGTTTAGGAGTTCAGTTTGATACACACGCACAGAAGAAATATATATATATATATATATAAAGATTAAAATAGTCATTGCTATCTTAAAAACTACTAGAGGTACAATTTTGGGACCAATTTTATCCCATTTCCCAGCTAAAATTACATAAGAAACCACCAACTTTACTCCTTAATTTGGGTCCCAAAAATTACAGCAGGACTTCTTTTTAATAGAAGAGCTGAAATCCTGTCCAATCTTTCGCTAGCCGTAACTCGAATACAAATCGTTTCCAGACTTACGTTTATGTGAATTTTTCTCATTGTTTTCACCGATAAGAATAATTTCTGAAAATTTCTCCCTTTCTTTGCGGGACACTAAATAATTTTGTTTATTTCCATTCCAATTAAATTTAATTAAAAATTTATTTATTATAATAAATAAAATATTATTGAATCAAATTTTATTAAATAAACTTGGCCGATCTCCGCGTCCGAGTTGTAGCTTGTCGGCCTTCCATCCGGAGGTCCCCCAGGTTCGAATCCCGGTTAAGACGTTTTTCATACGCTAAAAAAATTTAAATTTCACCTTCCAAACACAAACTTCATGCTTCTAGGGCAAGAACATCAAGCCAAAATAAACCGCCAATTTGCAAAAAAAAATATTTTCATTAAAATTCTAAATCTTCACTTTTATCGACTCATCCATTGTAAAGAACATTTTTTTCAATTAACAAGATTTAATCTTTTTATAACAATTTTTTTTTTTTTTTTTAAATATAAAAGTGAATAATTTTTTTTTTCTAAAAACAGAAATATTTTGCAGCAGCTATTTCTTATTTGTAGAAGAAAATTTGTTTTAATTTTTCAAGATTTTTTCATTCTTACTAATGAAATTAATTAATATAAAAATAAAATGTTATTAATATAGTTTATAGACAACCATCTATGAGTCGGTGAACGTAATTAGTGTTCTGTTTTGTATAGAATTAATTAGTTAATGAAGATGTTGAATTTATAACGAAAGTTGTAAAGTTTTACCACTTCAGCCGCCACCACCACTACTGAGCAGATGACAGTAAACTATACAGCGATTCAACTTAACTGTAACGTCAGAGTTTAATTTCGCTTATAGTTTAAACGTAAAACTTTATATTTAACGACAAGAAAAGTTTCTTTATTTGAGAAATAAAACAAAAATTTGCGCTAACTTAATTTTTTTAGTTCCATTATTTAAATCATATTCAGTAATGTTTCTATTTATCGATTTGTATGTATCTTAATACTAAATATTACGTATTTAAAAACGGTTTTACTATATAACCTTTGCGTATATGTTTCTCAACTGTATTTGCTTAACGGTAGTAATAATTCATATTTATTACATCACGAGAAATCCATCCGGTATTAGACATTTTTATTCCATTTTCAAACGCGGGTTATTAATGTCTTTATTTTACCATTCTTGCCGTTTATGTTATATAACCGTACCTTTTCATTTCATTAATTTCTTAATCGTACTTCATGATTATTCTTGTATAATTAGTCGTTCGTTTTTATCGGTAGTTTAATTTGTTTAAATCAAATTTGCAGATTTCTGTGGCGGAGCGGTAGCGCCTCGGCCTTTCATTTGGAGGTCCCGAGTTCGAATCCCACTCAGTTGTTGAACTTTTCATACGTCCATGCACAAGATTCGAGCTTATATAGTGAATTAATCGTAAAATAATATTACAAAAATTATTAAAGATTTTTGAAAAACTTGTCGTACATTAATCAAATTATTATCATTCGTTGCAGAGTTTAATTAGTAGGTTAATTTGCATTTTAAATCCTAGCCGTTTTTCAGATATTTCAATTTTTTACTAAGCATTTCAAACTACTCTCTAAACACAGTAGTCCGTTAAAAATACGAATTTTAATTTAATAACAATACTATGCTACGACGCAAGTAACTGATATGCGAAGAAGCAAGAAAATAAAAAAACTTTCCTAGAATCCGATCGCAGCACCAACTACCGGGTCTGACTGATATGCCAAAAATAAGAAAACAAATTTCTAAAACGCGATCGCAGCGCTGCCTACTGGATCCAATTGTGAACCTCCAACCATCCCAAGATCAACAGCAACACATAAATAAATAAATTAATTAAAAAAATATATCCTATCGGTTCAAATTGTGAATCTAAACCATTCTCGAATCCCCTTGAACACACACAAAAAATTTCATCAAAGTCGGTCCAGCCGTTTAGGAGGAGTTCAGTGACATACACACGCACACAAGAAATATATATATATATATATAAAGATAGAAAAAAAGGAAATTTTCGTATGTGTGTCCACTATAGACTAAAAAACTACTGGACCGATTTACGCGCAGAATAAAAGGGAAAAACTAAAACTGGAAATAGGGAAAAATGGGAAAAGGAGAGAGGTAAAAGGGATAAAGAAAGGTTAAATTTGGTGTAGTTCCGTAATGTTTGGCTTTTTAATGTTTTATCAAACTTTCAATTGTGTTCATTTAATCTATATATACTCAACAGCAAAGCACCCGGCAATAGTGAAGCAATGCCGTATCTGCTAGTAATAAATAAAAAATTACCGTATTTCAACGACACAAAACGATTCAGAAAAAATTGATTTTAATTTAATTAGTTCAACACGACGTCCTATCGCAGAAGGTCATTTTATTAAAAATCAAGGATACATTTTCAGTGGGTTTTATTATCGTTAAACGATCCTTATAAAATATAAATACAATATTACAGATATCAGCGGTAATAAATGCATTTATTAACTTTTAACCATTTATTTTCATATGGATAGCCCTGTAGGGTGCTATAATTGTCTGGACATTATTTTAATACAGACTGATGAAATAAAAATAAGAATTATTAAATTTATCGTTTTTATATCAAGTAATTAAAATTTATTGAAAAGTTGACCGGTGGGATGTAGGTCCTTTAATGTCCTTTAATCAAGACTACTTTAATTATAGGTCGATTAACAGTATTAAAGGGACATCAAACAGTTTTATATGCGCTTCCATAAATACTAGTTTTCTGTACCAAGTACAGAAATAAATAAATCTTTATTCTGATCGGAATAAATTATGTATTTATAAGATAAATTATAATAATAAAAACATATTATCAGATAAGATATCCCTTTCGGCACGCCAGAAGGCGGAGGTAGATTTACCGGTGCTAAGTAGGGGATAAAGAAAATTTTCACCTTAAAGTTAAAAAAATGCTTCATACTTACTCAATACGACAATCGTTGCATCTGAAAAATGTTTCACATGTTGATCATACGACAAGCCTTCTGACAATTCCAGCAACACTTTGGTCATCCCTTGCCGTAAGGGTTGGCCGTATCAAAAATTGTTTCTGACAAATGTTTTAGGTAAAAACAAGTTGTGTACTAACACAAGTGGTAGTGGTAGTGGACTAACGACCACTTTAAAACTGATTCGATACTGTGTCTATAAAGGGAGGTATGATTTTTTTGTAATTTTCGAAACCCCATATTTCCGTCCCTTGGACCGACGGTTGGTTACGTCAAAAAACTTTACTTTGGTAAGTTTTAGGCCCTTAACCAAAGAATAGTAGGTACTTTAAACGAATTCGATATTTTAATTAATAGGAAACCTATACCGATATTTTTTTTTCAGAAAAGTCTCCCCCATTTCCATCCTCATAGTCCGATTTTGCCTGTTATCGAATTCGACCGAGATTTTCGGTCATTATATTTTATGTATCAAATTTGAAAGTGAATGGTGCAAAATTACGACAGTTATCGTGTTCACAAGAAAGTAAAATAAATAAATATATTTACAAACGTTTGAAATGAGGTGGTTTTGGGGTCTGGAGATGTGAAACGCGAAGATATGTCGAAATTTTCCGGAACTCGAATCATGGTACCCATTACAATAGATAGCTTTCTTATGAAATCTACCTAAAATAGAGCTAATTAAAGGCTATATTAATTATTTAAATACAAATACGTGAAAAAAAAAATTACAAAAATATTTCACAATTCAAAACCCGCTATTGAAAATTATCCTGAGCACATATATATGCAGACGTTGAACGGGATGAAAAAAAAAATCAGATTTTTTTACTTCCTTCTACGAAGTAAAGTAACCAACAAAATTAATATGTAAACTAATGTACAATGTAGATACATACACCACAAAAAAATGTGGTTTCCACCACAATGAAATTGTGTAACTGTCCACTTTATTAAAGAATTGGAGGATCGTATCTCACTTTCAAATAAAATAAGTTTAAATGAAGTGCAGCAAAAAATGTGTATATGTAATTTAATAGGCGTACAAGGAAGTCATGTGGTGTCTACATCAGAATTTTAAAATGAATATTAATTAAAAATTCGTCAAAAGAGTAATATTGATTTTACAAAAGAATACCTTTTTATAAATTAAATAAATTGGGGAGAAGATTTCTCAAATCTTTCAGACATTATTAAAAAATAGTAACGGAAGAACAATTTTCCTAATCTATACGTCGCAATCTGTTCAATTTGTGAAACAAAAGCCACCCTCCTTCCCGATTTTATGATAAGGTGATAAGATGATACATATGACACGTAAATGAGGTGTAGTCTTGTACAGACACAGGTTCACCATTCCTGAAACGTGCGATTAATCAAACCTCGACCACCAAAGTACACCGGTATCCACGATTTATTATTCAAATCCGTATAAAAGCAACTAACATTTACAAGGTATTGAATCTCAGAACATTCGACTTCGAGAATCAGCCGTTAAACAAAAGATTTGCTTCTAGGCCAGCCCGGTGGACAAACCGAAGCATAATCAGGTTCATTCTTGTAAGCCAAAATATTGTGTTTAATTATATGAAAACAATTCCGTTGTCTCGTAACGGTGGATCATGTTTTTTTTTTTAAGAACAAGTCACTCTTTTTTTAGAAAAGATTGAAAATTCATAAACATAAACACAAGAATTAATTAACATATTTAATTTTTAAAATTAATTTTAAAAACCATTAAAAAATTAATTTACCTTCCAAAATATTTGAAAAACAATTTTAAAGTTTCTTAATTATAATATTCTGTAGATGTGATGCCCCCACTTAATTTAATATTAATCATTAACTTCAGATATTTTGAAACAACAACCCTTTTAAATATCACTGAAATTTAGAGACTCCTTTATTTCCGATTGAAAAAAAAAATCATAACATATCTATATATATAAAAATGTTAAGTTCGTTTGTGTACGGCTTCAAAAACTCAAAATGTTCTGCAGCGATTGAGCTCTAATTTTAGCACGATATATAACCCGCATCAAAGATTTTTTTCATCTATTTTTAATAAATCTATCTATCTATTTTTAATTTGTACAGTTTTTTAATAAATAAGAGGCTAATAAATCAGATGGAAATGTAAACAAAGGAAAACCAATCAGATCAATGCAAGATGGCCGCTGTCAAACACAACGACCAATCACAAAGAGCCCGTATGGCTGTTGCCAATGTAAACAAAATCACAACTGATTAAGTAACAAATTTCTTTGAATTATATTTAACAGCTAAAACATTTGTATTTTATTAAAAAAAAACACCAAAACAAAAAGAAAAGCCACCAAGAAGGATGAGTTACAGTAAAAGAATTAAAACACCCAACTTTCTTATAGCCCAGACAGACTTAAGACTATGCAAACAAAAAAAAGTCGAAATAACCAAATACACAGAAAATAATATCCCTACATAATGACCAAAAAATCCTTTGTTAGGTTATTTTTTTACATATATATGACCAAACAATCGTTTTTTGGTCATTTAGCGTTCTTTGCTATGTAAAAGCAAAGAACAAAATTCACAAATAGTAACACTGAAACCGTAGTACCTTAGTAACCTTAGTAACCTTAGTAACCTTAGAAACCTTAGTAACACTAAGTATTCGTTTTTTTCCTAACCTCCGAAAACACCGTTATGCATTGCTTCAGATGATGATATGAATGATTTTTAGCGTATGAAAATGCCATGCCTGACCGGGATTCCAACTCGGAACCACCGGATTAAAGTCCGAGACGTTACCACTCGCGCCACGGAGGCCGGCAAACATATTCGTTAGGAGCCGAGTAAAAACACGACTTATCAATATGGCGTTGTGTGTCAAACCAATTTTATACGGACTATAATTCCTTTTAATACGCGAAACCCTTTGCAATGATTGAACATTAACTTAAACATCTTCAAAAATTATTCTTTTTGAACTAAGTTATATTTTGATATCATTGTTTTTCTATAACACGGCTGGAATTTTTTTCGTTTAATGATAAGAAGCGTTGTCGAAGACAATAACCGAATTCTCTTCCAAAGGACATAATCCACCGCTAAACTATTTCTAAATAATTCAAATTCGTGTAATTTTTTTACGAATCGCGTTTTTATCAAAATCTCACCTTTTTCTCAATTGACCTGCGGGGTTTTGTTTTCATTGGAGACCGTAATTCATTAGTAGATTCATACTCGAGAATCACGTTGTACACTGAAGCAGCACAACTTCTATTTAGGTTAGCAGTTTATTAACATCTGAAATCAACGCCGTTTGATTATTCTGTAATTTGTAAGTATTACTCTGTTTTTGTAAGCATTTAAAATGATGTGTTTTTTCGCACGACTTAAGGGTTTTTTTTCGCAGCCCACAAATCTTTATATATAAAAATGTTAAGTTCGTTTGTGTACGCTTCAAAAACTCAAAATGTAATGCACCGATTGAGCTAAAATTTTAGCACGATATATAACCCGCATCAATGATTGTTTTCATCTACTTTTCGCATCAGTCACATACCCGCGACCGCGAGAAAACAGTTTTTTTAACGTTCAGCTGTGTACCAGTGACCGCGCCATCTGCCGGAAGCGAGGGGAACACTTGCCATACTAGCTAACGACAACCGCAGTCACATATGAAACAATACCTGTTCCAAATTACATTGTTTATTAACAACAAAAAAAAAACGGATCCACTTGCATCTGATTCAGATTATTTTACAATCGGAATTAAATATTTACTTTAATCGAGGTACTTTTGTGTGATCGTGTCGTGATTGAGCTGCACCTTTCACCAAGCTCTGAATTTATTAGAAAACGACCAACAGTGGGATATATGTATTAATGACGCGTGCAACACTGCATATCCAAACCAAATTCGCGCATTATTCGCAATTATATTGACTGCTTGCTTCCCTTCATCACCCACAGAGTTATGGGAAAGATATCGATCGCATATGACTGAGGATATTTTGCATAGAGTACGCCTAGAAAATACCAATACGACCGTGGAATTTACAGAAGGAATTTACAGCGAAGCATTGATAAATATTGAAGACAAGCTATTACAAATAAAGTTCTTAGTCAGTTGGGAATGCCAGCACCCACCCGAGCTGCGATTGCTTCATTTGATGTGGATTTACGCCGTGAACAGAGTTACAACATCGGTGATCTTCAGTCATATGTCCGATTAAACATTCCCAAATTAACGCGTGAACAGAAAGTCATTTATGATCGCATAATGCAAATGATAAATGACGGAGTTGGGAGGACTTTCTTCTTGGATGCGCCAGGAGGAACTGGGAAAACATTCTTCATTAGATTGATTCTAGCAACGGTTCGATCAAAAAATGACAATTATCCTGTTGCGGAATATTAATCGGCCAAAACTCTGCAACGGCACGCGACTTGCAGTTAAGAAATTGATGAATAACGTAGTGGAAGCAACGATTTTAACGGGGCCTTTCAAAGGTGAAGATGTCCTCATTCCTCGAATACCCATAATCCCGACCGATACACCATTTTAATTAAAAAGATTGCAATTCCCAATTCGATTGGCATTTGCTCAAATTGTGTGGTTTAGATTTAGATGCGGATTGCTTCTCACATGGGCAACTGTATGTTGCGTGTTCCCGAGTCGGCAAACCAGATAGCCTTTATATCTACGCAGACAGTGGAAAAACAAAAGAATAGTGTATATCCACAAGTATTGCAAAATTAAACTTCTATGAAACGTATGCTTTTTTTGTTTCTCATTTCTCATCCATGCAACCACAATGTGCCTCAGCGAAGCGTGGCGGGTAGAGCTAGTTTTTAATAAATTTTGATCAACTATCTTTTTTTTAATAAAATTTTATTGGGTTTTGCGATAGACTAATTCTAAATCAAGTTTTTTAATTATGACCCGTTGGTATTAATATATAAATTATTTATATAATAGTTTCCACTTACCAGCAATCTTTAATAATAATTTTCGAACGCTTTCGGATTCATTCTCAGGAACAATGATGTGTTATACATTATAATTATTTACTTCACATATCATTAATTATACTAAATTTAATTTTATAAAAATATAAATATAACAATTATATTTGGTTTTGATGATAAATTGTTATATTTATATTTTTATAAAATTAAATTTAGTATAATTAATGATATGCGAAGTAAATAATTATAATTTGTAACACATCATTGTTCCTAATGATGAATCCGAAAGCGCTCGAATATTACTATTAAAGATTATTGGTAAGTGGAAACTATTATATAACTAATTTAATTCTAAACTGTCACTTTTTGAGAATATTATTGTCATTATCTGGTGTTCTTCTCGGCGGGAGGTCGTTTCCACCACTGCTGTCTCCATCTATTCCTGTCACAAGCCTTATCTTTATCTCCTTGTAGTTTCCAATCTTCTCTATTATATTAATTTCATCCTTCTTTTTTCTCGATTACTTTCTCCTTCTATAGACCCTTCTAATGCAGCGTAATGTTTTCAGTTCCGCTAACAACATGATCTAACCGGTTTCGTTATATTTTGTATACTTTCGGCATAGGTACTCTGTTTTCTTTAGTCTTGTCCGTCAATTCCTCATTCCTGACATTATCAGTCGATCTTACTTTCTCCACATCCACATCTTAAAAGAATCAATCCAGTCCTTCTTCCTCTTTTTCGTTTTCTATTCTTTATTTCCATATAATATCGCCGTATATGCAGCGTATTAAACATCGGCGGATTTGTACATTGCAAGTTATATTAAATTCGCGACCGGCAGATTTCCTTTTAAACTAACATTCTGTTTCTAGAAACTGTTAGTGCCAGTGTAGAACGGTCTGTGCAGTAACAGATGCAGTGCTGAGATACTGTCGACCAAAACCACGTTGTACAACCGATTCGCAGTCGTTGAACAGAGAACACAGAACGTTTTGGGATGTAGACTAAAGGAAGCGTATTTCAAAGGAAGCACCTGCCGGCAACCGAATGAAACTCTATAATCTTCTTTTTTATATGATACACGGTTCGTTCGTTAACAATGAACGGTTGAGGAATTAAAGCCTTTTGAAATGGGACGAATCTTTTTTATACGTTCTCCGTTTATTTCTCCTCTTTTAACAACTGTGGATGAGCTGTGAATCCGCATAATATGGGAGGGGGGCGCAATATAGCTCGAGTATAGGACGAACTTTACTATCAAGTAGATGTACGAGGTTTTTTCAGAAAATAATAGAACCTTTTTAATTACACGGCACCGGAACTATTTAGTGATGTGCCGTTGGCAGCATTGTGCTCCGGATAACTTCCTGAGTAACAAAATGCTCTTCTATTGTTGATATCTCGTTTAGTTTTCGTGTTATTTTTATTTGAGTGTAACGTGTTTAATTGTTAATAACGATTTTCGTAATGTGCGATTTTTTGATGATTGAACTCTAGTCTCAATTTTGTAGCGATAAACCTAGCTTTCGTCTCCCGTTATGATCCTTTGCGTGAATGTTTAATCGTCACTGGCGTGTTTAAAAAGTTACCGAAAAACGTCCACTCGATGTTATTTCTGCTGTTCGGTCATCAAACGAGGAACAAACTTTGCTGCGACTCGATGGACGTTCAATTTTTCAGTCAGAATATCACGGCACGATCCAGTTTAGATGCTAACCTTTTCTGCAAGTTCTCTGACAGTCGATTTGTACGCACCAGATTGTTGATTTTCTGAACGAGGGTGTCATCAGTTTAAGTCGAAGACCTTCCTGGTCGAGGGTCATTTTTAATTGACTGACGACCACTATTAAATCGTGAAAACCATTCTTAACGTTGCGTATGACCTAGAATATCATCTCCGTAAGCTTGTTTCAAAAAGTTGAAACGTTTCTGTGGAATTTTTTTTCCAGTTTCACGCAAGATTTTACATTGTATTGTTGCTCCCGAAAATCGCACATTACAAAAATCGCTATTAACACTTAAGCACGCTGCACTCAAATAACAATAACAGAAAACTAAAAGAGATATCAACAATCCCAGAACATGTGGTTACAGAGGAGGTTATGGGGAACACAATGCTGCCAACCGCACATCACTAAATATCTCTGTTGGTGCGTAATTAAAAAAGTTCGGTTATTCTCTGAACAGACCTCGTATAACGTAAATCCGAATCGGGCCGTATTCAGCATTTGTGAAAACTGTAAATAAAATTTTATATTTAAATATGTAATTTAGAATTTACCACACGGTTATATGTTCATTTGTTTAAAAAATTTAAAATCCTTTTGAAATCGGATTAATCATTTTGATACAGTCTGTATATTAGATATGTTTGTACGTGCAATTGTAAGCGCGCATACGGTAACTGTTACTCTACGTACGATTAAGTCGATGTCTGTACGTAAGTAGAGAAAACTATATTTATTTCTAGTGGTAATAAATTACTCCGTAGGATAGAACTTTTCAAATAACTTAACCTCTTTTCTCCGCCCGTACCTCCACTCACATCTTCCACTTTCCTCTTCCAACTCTTTCTGTACCTACACGTCACATTTTCCATTACAAACAAAAATATATCGCTCGCTTTAGTATCACCACTACGACTAACACACCAAATCAATTCCTTTTTCAACCCTCCCCTACAACTACGTCTTTCTAATAAGTTTCATTAAAAATTCCAACCGCATCCCGTTTTCAATCAGGAAAACCACATATTTTTTTCTTTCTCTATTCATTTTAATTAATTACTATTTGATTTATAATAGCATAATTGCAACGCTTGAATGTATTCTTTATGATTAATTGGAAACCCTAAAATAAACTCGTAGAAAAAAATTTGTAATGAAATCTGAATTTATTAAAAGTTTTACTTTTATTATTAATAAAAATATTTTTAAAAGCTCAGCCGGAGTTGAATTTTTTTTAAACAATAAAAAAAAATTAATTAAAAAACTGGAGAGTATCGTATCTTTTTATTTTTATTGGTAACGAAAACGATTCTAGAGTAATGAATTTTTAATTTCCTTGAAATTTTTACAGCTGCTGTAAAAATAAAGTATGGAAATCAGTCAAAACATTTTACGTATTTTGACGTTTGTTTATTTACATATCTTTCATATTTCAACTTCCTTTAACTGAAAAATATAAAAATAATCCTATGAAAGATTACAACGGATGTACGTACGTATATTGGCATTTATTTCGATAAATATTTCTGGACTACCGACACGTAGAGTCAGAAAAAATGAAGAAGCCAAATTGACATCCCACGACAACGAACTCGGCCCAGCCCCGACTCAGCTGATGTAAGAAAAAGAAAACGAAGAGGAATAAGAAGAAAAATCAGTGCGGCTCGCGTATAGGCACTGTGGAACTGCTGCAGCACCTATTTTCATTTAATATTATCGATAACATTTAATATAATGAGTTCTTTTTTCTTTATTTCTTTCTTTACACTTCTATAATATATAATCCTTAACTTTAATATCTATCTCCCAGTTTATGAAAAATATATAACATTTTTTGTATGGAAACGTGCGCTTCACAGTTCCAACAGCGTGTTATTTGGTTGTTGTGCGCATGCGCACATAGGAAGCTGTACGTGAGGCTGCAAGGGAGAGCGAGAACTGTCGCTCCCGCAGTGCCGACTCGGCGGGCTAGTGGAAGGTTTTTTTTTTTGTTTTCAGTCAAAATTTCACCCTTCTAGAATTTATAGAAACAAATTGGCAGCTTTCAAATAAAAATATGTTTCTGAAAAACTACATTTCCACTTATTGGTACAAAGATAAGGAAATATTGTGATCGCAAAAAATTTCAGATTTCAACGGAAATATCTTCTTTGACCATCCCTGAATCCATTTTAACAACTTTTTGCCTGACGTCTGTACTTACCTACGTATTTATGTCGCATAACTCAAAAACGATTAGCCGGGATGTTGAAATTTTGGATTTAAAACTGTAGTAACATCTAGTTGTGCACCTCCCCTTTTGATTGCAATCGACTGAACCAAAAGTTTCCAAAAAGTCCAAAATCTAAAAAAAAAACTGCAGTAGTAAGCAGCCCTCACAGAGAGCTTTTCAACGATATATCATAAGCGGTAATTATTTTCATTCGTTCCAGAGTTATAGCTAAATAAAATTTTAAGTAATTAAATATTTAGGTCTTACAAGAGGAAGGCACATCGGTTCAAATTCAGCTTCATATCGTTTTTTTTCTTTAACTTTTTTTTAAAATTTAGATATATTTATTTATTAATAATTATTAACTTCCTAAAAAAAAAAATACAATAAATATAATTCAATAATAAGAATTAAAAAAATTTTAGAAGTTATTAAATAGAAATAGGGTTGTTAGTTGTTTGATAGAAATTTATGTAATTAATTAGTACATAAAGTACTAATTAAGTACAAAAACATAACTACATAAAAGTATTGTTATATTAACAGTAGTAAAAAACATAACTAAATATTTTGCTGCTATTATCCGATAAATATTAAGAGTCTAAAGCAGCCCGTAGTCATTTTACTGGACGAGCCGGTACCTCAAATTTGAGTTTCTGGAGCGTTTCAGCAGTGCGGGCAGCAGTATGTGGACGGGCATTGACGTGCAACAACACAAAACCTTTCGACAGCAGTCCTCGGCGTTTGCTTCAACTGCAGGCTTCAGCTTGGCGGTAAGCATCTCATTGTAACGCACACTGTTTATTGTCGTGCTCCTTTCCTCATAATGTTCCATTACTGGGGCATGTGAGTCCCAAAAAACCGTAAGCATCAGTTTTCCTGCGGACGGTCGGGTCTTGAACCTTTTTTTGCAGGGCGAATTTGGATGTTTCGCTCTGCGAAAATCGCCCGGTGAAAATGAGTTTTGGGGTTTCCTTATATAAATATATATATATATATATATATATATATCACCATCCCCATCGCGGCTTCGTCCGTGCTATATTGTGTTACTTGCTTTCTCATCGCGGTCAGAAGGTATTTAACCGGTTACGGCTCGCTTCGTTCTTTTTTGCCGTCTAGACAAAGAGTTTAACTCCTTGAATACCACTGTATTCATTAAATTCTTGTTTGTGAGAATAATAATAAATAAAATTAAAGCCTATTAAGTTATAAAAAAGTATCGGTAATGTAATTTTTCAGGGCAGCAGTTTGATCAAAACAGGAGCCAAAACTTTCACTGATTCAAGAATGTGGGTTCAAAACAGTTAGTTATCAACTTAAAAAAGTATTAGTTATAAAAATGCGAATTTAAAAATAGATATTTTCTTTACGTTACCTGACAAACACCGCTAGGAGGTAATCATACTTCGTTTTTTTTTCTTTTTACTTTTACGAAGTACAGGAAGTATTGAGATCGCGAAAAATTTCGGTTTTCAGATTTCAATGGAAATATCCATTTTGACCACACGTGAATCTATTTTGAATAGCTTCGGCGTGACGTCTGTACGTACGTATGTATAACTCAAAAACGATTAGCCGTAGGATGTTGAAATATTAGATTTAAAACCGTTGTAACATCTAGTTGTGCACCTCCCCTTTTAATTGCAATCGGCTGAACCAAAAGTGTCCAAAAAAGCCCAAAATCTAAAAAAAAAGATTTTGGATTTTTTTTAACTGCAGTAATAAGCCCTCATTTGAGTTTTTCAACGATTTATCAAGCGGTACTTATTTTCATTATATCCAGAGTTATAGCCATATACAATTTTAATTAATGAGATATTTGAATCTTACAAGGAGAAGGCACATCGATTCAAATCCGACTTCATCTCCTTTTTGTTAATTTAAATATACTGATTTATTAATAATTATTAACCTCTAATTGCAAAAAAAAAATATATATACTATAAATAACAATTCAATAATAACAATAAAAAAATATCAGAAGTTAATAATAAAAGAAAATTTTATTACTATCCATTTAAAAACAATCGTATATGTAATTTAATAGACGTACAAATAAATATGTGGCGTCTACATCAAATATTTTCCAACGCCCTCACTGTTATGAGATCGTTGGAAAGTCGGTCTTTTTGCGCAAGAATTTTTTCTTATAGAGAAACAAATAGGCTACAAGAAAATAAACTGTTATCATACGTTAATTTTTTCGCAAAACGAAAAAATTATGCAATTTAAAAAAAAACTTTATTAGATCGTGTAACGTGTAAATTTCTTTATTTCGCACGTACTATTGCATCGATTTTGATGAATGTATTTTATTTTACTTATTTTTTGTTTATATATCAGAACTTCTTTTTTACAAGCTACATTGTTTGGCAATTTGGCGAGGGGTGCCGTGGGTATGAACTACTATAAAATGAAAATAAACAAAAAAATATGATTTATTTGAAAGCTATCATCATACGTGTCATATATATATAATGTCAGTATATATAAAACAAAAGATAACAACATATCCTAACATTTCAATTTTCGATACGCGTATAATAACAGATTTTTAACCTTCAGGGGATAAAACAATTCCATTACACATTTTTTACATTTTGGTAATAGAAAGGTACAAATACACAGTACGTCAGTTTTCCACCGAACAGTAATGTAAAACTAATATATGTTACATGATATCACGTATTTTACATGCGATATCCATTTACGAATACTTGTTTCCCATCTGTTTAGATAAACTAATTTATTTACGTATCAGATTGTTATAGGTATTTTGCTACGGTTTTTAATACGTTAGATTCTGAAATATTCCTTCTTCGCACGGGAATTTCAAATACCGAATTAATGTCGTTGTATATTGGGTTACCGTATATGAAGATACAGAATTAATTTCTGTTTTTACTCTATTTAAATTACGTAAACGTAAATATTTTATTTTGTAATAACAGAAATAATAACATAATTATGAAAAAACTAAACCTATTAAAAAAAAGAAGTATATATACTTGAAGAAAAACAAAATTTTCAACTACCCTTTTGTTACAATCTTTGAAACTTATTCTTTTGAAAATTTTTAATGAATTTCGAAAGCACGAGGTATGTATTACATAGTTTACGATAGGCATAAAATACGCTATACGATAGGCTTTAAAGGGTCAGATTGCATAATTTGCAGTTAGCACCCCTACAAACAAGCAGTTAAGATGATACCCGATTTCATATTCAATGAAATCACAATGATTATATGTCTATATGAACCATACAATGAGTATATGCACACGCAGTACGTATATAATGCGCTCTGCTTTTCCTAACACAAAAACATATAGAAACACCGATTTTCATAATTTTTTTTCTAAGATTCAGTACAATTTCATTTTATCACCGGTTAAATTTTGTACTTTACACTTTAATATACACAGTACGTTTAGAATCGGTTACTATTCGTAGATTCATTATTTTATCTCTTATTGACGGGTTTCAGAATCACTCCATCGTCAAAACCTATTGTAAAAATGAAAAAAAAAAAACGATTCTAATTACGGAACACATTTAATAAAAGAAGGTCATATCCTAATCGACGAAATTAATTCATAAATGCGTTAAAGGAAGAACAATGAACATTTTAGAAAATCTATAAACTTTTAAATTAAAATCTGTACAACAAGTTTTGAGGATGGAGTGGTTTCAAAACGCGTCAACAAGAGATACGAGAATAAAAATAAGAAAGGTAAGCAATACTAGATATAAAACTATAGCGATCTTAGCAGAAATGATATTTAGGAATCTTAACAAAAATATTATAAATTATTATTAAATCCATTATCTTTACGGATAAAATATAATTCTTTACATGAAATATAGATATAAAGACGCTGAATCGAATATTGAGGACAAATATTGTATTAAGATACAGAGAACTGTTAGGCAAAAAATTAATCAAAAAAATCAAAACTAATACTTATTTTGAAGTTTATTTATTTTTTTAGTTTAGTTCAATATTGCACGGACTGGAAATATTACGAACAACTCAATTATAAACGAGCTAGGTATACGGATGAGGTTGTCCGCAATATGCTTCCGAGAATCCTTCGCTCTTTCGGCCATATAGTCCGTAGGTTCGGAGAAGCTACTCGTACAGGGAAAAACCGAGGGCAGCAGGTTACGCGGAAGACCGCCGAAAAGATGGCTGGACCAAATTCAAGAGGCGACCGGAGAAAAGTTAGGAGTTAGGCGCATCGATTTGAATGGCAGACGACCATGAGCTACGGCGAAAATATGTCAGCTCGATATGAATCGGGTAACCATCTCTGAGATATGAGAGGAAGGATCATTCATTGATGATGATGAGTTCAACGTTACTTTACTTGGGCGAAAGGAGGGACGAAACGGCTTAAAAACTACTGTAGGTGACCGCATCTTTACTTTAGCCACAACACACAAAAATAATAATAATAATAATGATATGAGAATCATTGTATATCACGTAACAAATGAAATAATTATAAAAACGTATAACTCCAATGAGCATATATTATTATACTATATACGTTGGTAATGGGTACACAAACGTAAAACTGTGCAATTAATTAAACTCATTAATTAACATATAATCTATTACGCCACCATTAACACTAACTGAAATTACAATAGCGTAAAATAGAATAAACCAAGAAAATCGTCATATTATATTGTTGATTACTAGCGAAACAATTAAACAAATTGAATTTACAATGTTTAATTAAACAAAAATAAATGGACAAAATTAATTATTTTCTATGTCCGGTACAGTAGAGAGTTTCCTCCTTTAAAACCTAGAAAATTGACAGGTCGACACCTAACCTGTCCATTTATATTTTAATGAAATTTGCAATTTGATTAGTCGTGGCCCTATTTTAATAATTGTTCTATATTAAAAAGAATATATATATTCATTTATTTATATATTGTTATAATTATATATATATATATATATATATATATGCGTATAACTGAAAAAAGTGTAAAAACCTCTTTGATGAGTGAATAAATTTTTCCACATTGACGCTTGGTTGTTATTCAAATTAAAAAGTAAAATATAATTTTATAATCATAAAAATTTGATGTGGACACAACATGACTTCTTTGTACGCCTATTAAATTACATATACACATTTTCAAAAGTACACAAAAAATTTCATTTCACTAATAACTTTTGATTTTTCCATATCTTTTTTGTTATTGTTGTTATTGAATTATTATTTATTGCAATTTATTTTTTTACAATCACGGGTTAATAATTATTAATAAATCAATATATTTAAATTAAAAAAAAAATTAAAGAAAAAAAAAAGTAAATGAAGTCTGATTCGAACTCCGAAGATCCAAATATTTCATTTATTAAAATTTTATTTCGCTACAACTATGGAACCGATGAAAATAATTATTACTTATGATACATCGTTGAAGAGCTCTCGATGAGGATTTATTACTGAAGTTAAGAAAAGGTTTATAATCCAAAAAGAATTTGGATTTTGGACTTTTTTTGGATATTTTTGGTTTAGTCGATTGCAATTAAAAGGAAAGGTGGACAATTAGATGTAACAACAGTCCTAAATCCAAAACTTCAACATCCTACGGCTAATCATTTTTGAGTTATGCGAGGGACATACGTACAGACGTCACGCCGAAACTAATCAAAATGGATTCAGGGATGGTCAAAATGGATATTTCCGTTGAAATCTGGAAACCGAAATTTTTTGGGATTACAATAAATCCTTTACTTCGTAAAAGGAAATATAAAATTAAAGAAAAATCTTGCTAAAATACAATTTTTTGTCATTTGGGTTGCTCGACTTTACGATCACCCATTATATACAGAATATTGTCAGATTTTCAATTTTGAAAATTATCGTTTAAAAAAAATTGAAGTGTAAACATGTTTCACATGATTAGCATATGAGAAGTCTCTTTTTACAATTCCAACAATATTTTGGTCATCCCTTGCCGTAAGGGTTGGTCATATCAAAAATCGTTTGGGTAAAAACGTTTAGGTATATTTAGAGGACTAACAACCACTTTGAACGGATTTGATCCTGTGCCTGTTAAGGGAGCTATGAGTATTTTTGTCCTTGAAAACTCAATTTTTTCATCCTTTGGCCCTTATTCAAAGAACAATAGGAACTTAAAACGAATTCGATATTTTACTTAATAAGAAAGTAGAGCAATACTTTTTTTTTGGTTTTGTTTGGTCATCCTTTGTTGTGAGGTTGGTCATATCAAAAATCGTTTCAGCAAATGTTTTAGGTAATGTTTAAAGGACTAACGACCACTTTAAACCGATTCAATACTGTGCCTATTAACGGAGGTATGATGTTTTTTGTCTTAGAAACCCCATTTTTCCATTCCCTGGGCCAATGGCTGGCGAAATCAAAAATTTTACTTAGATATGTTTTATGCCTTCATCCATAGAATAGTGGGAACTTTAAACGAATTCGATATTTTACTTAAAATATTTATAGCAATAGTTTGTTTTTTCGGAAAAGTATTCCCATTTACTTCCCCATAGTCCGATTTTACCGAGATTTTGGGTCGCTATATTTTATGCATAAATTTGAAAATGATTGACGAAAAATTACGGCTGTTATCGTGTCAACAAAAAAGTGAAACATATATATATATATATATCTATATATTGTCGCCGAATGGCTTCGACAGCACGTGGCACTTACTAACCTTATGGTAGCCCTGAAAAGGGCTGTTGTCGTCAAATGGCTTAGACGGCTCGTAATTCGTAATCTTGTGGGGCGGTTTTTTTCGTTAGCTCTGAGATGAGCTGTTGGGTCCGGAGACCAACTTCCGGAACCAACAGCTCAAGCCGGGGAGTTGCGTCTCGTCCATTGAAGTCAGACCGGGCTTTCCCTCACCGGCAGTTGGGTCCCCGCTACAGCGTGGCAGTGGTGGCCCCAGACCTCCGCAGTGTCGGGTCGGCGTCGGTCGTCCTTCACCGGCTGGTGTTGAGTCCGCCGGCCAGTACGATTGAAGGACTGGAGCGGGAAGGTAGCGTCCGCATCCACCGGCTCCCTCAGCGGGCTGGCCAGGCCTGCTGCTCCGGCGGGGATGTTGGCATCCGCTGGGAGGTCCCACGTTGGGGCGGCCAGGGAACTTCTGTCTTCTTCCATCTTCTTGGTCTTCTTCAGGTGGTGGTCGACGATGAATTGAAAATTCACTCTCTGCGCGATCTTTTATTGGAGCCTGAGAGTGATGGGGTTGCAGCACCGCTATGGTGGGAGAGCTGCGCGGTGGGGGTGAGGCTGTATCAGCGCATACGTATACAATCCACCCGCTCACATCGTTGCTACAGTGTTCACCGCCGATATTAAATTAGGCATATATGTGGTTTTTTTTTTGTCTTCAGTCATTTGACTGGTTTGATGCAGCTCTCCAAGATTCCCTATCTAGTGCTAGTCGTTTTATTTCAGTATACCCTCTACATCCTACATCCCTAACAATTTGTTTTACATATTCCAAACGTGGCCTGCCTACACAATTTTTTCCTTCTACCTGTCCTTTCAATATTAAAGAGACTATTCCAGGATGCCTTAGTATGTGGCCTATAAGTCTGTCTCTTCTTTTAACTATATTTTTCCAAATGCTTCTTTCTTCATCTAGGTACCGCAATACCTCTTCATTTGTCACTTTATCCACCCGTCTGATTTTTAACATTCTCCTATAGCACCGCATTTGAAAAGCTTCTAATCTTTTCTTCTCAGATATTCCGATTGTCCAAGTTTCACTTCCATATAAAGCGACACTCCAAACATATACTTTCAAAAATCTTTTCCTGACATTAAAAATAATTTTTGATGTAAACAAATTATATTTCTTATTGAAGGCTCGTTTCGCTTGTGCTATTCGGCATTTTATATCGCTCCTGCTTCGTCCATCTTCAGTAATTCTACTTCCCAAATAACAAAATTCTTCTACCTCCGTAATCTTTTCTCCTCCTATTTTCACATTCAGTGGTCCATCTTTGTTATTTCTACTACATTTCATTACTTTTGTTTTGTTCTTGTTTATTTTCATGCGATAGTTCTTGCGTAGGACTTCATCCATGCTGTTCATTGTTTCTTCTAAATCCTTTTTACTCTCGGCTAGAATTACTATATCATCAGCAAATCGTAGCATCTTTATCTTTTCACCTTGTACTGTTACTCCGAAACTAAATTGTTCTTTAACATCATTAACTGCTAGTTCCATGTAAAGATTAAAAAGTAACGGAGATAGGGAACATCCTTGTCGGACTACCTTTCTTATTACGGCTTCTTTCTTATGTTCTTCAATTATGACTGTTGCTGTTTGGTTCGTGTAAATGTTCGCAATTGTTCTTCTATCTCTGTATTTGAACCCTAATTTTTTAAAATGCTGAACATTTTATTCCTGTCTACGTTATCGAATACTTTTCTAGGTCTATAAACGCCAAGTGTGTCGGTTTGTTTTTCTTTAATCTTCCTTCTACTATTAATCTGAGGCCTAAAATTGCTTATTATATATGTGGTAACAGTAAATAAATGTATATATAAACTTTTAGACTGACGGTGGTTTTGGTACCCGTTACAATAGTCGGCTTTCTTATGAAATCTACCAAAAGTAAAAAATTACGTTTTTTTAAATTTTTCCCATAATATAATGCCACCAACATCCTACGTAGAACCTTTTTGAGATATTTTCGAAGAATCTATATTTAACCGATTCAGATATATTAAACAAAATACAAGCCAACACTCGGACGTACTTACATATATCTTCCGGAAATTTCTGTAGTTTTATTTTTCAATTTTTTGGACTCAAGGGGTCATAAAACGTCGTCATTAGTAAAATTATTCGATATTGAAATTTTAAACCTTTCCGTATTCTTTCTCTATAAAGCTAAACCTGCTGTATGGAAACGATACAGATAAAGCTAGGAAAAGTATTACGAATGTTTTAAATAGAGGCTAAATTAAGATTTAATAATTTATTCATAATTGGTTTTTTTTGTTGACATAGTACTGTCTTAAGGAATAGAAATTTAAAGAACAGAAAATATATTTATGCGGTATCTCAATTCTATTCTTTCTTTATAAAGATTATTTTATAACAGTTTAAATATTATTATTAAACTGTATCGACCGCTTATATTGAGGTATTAGAATGAGATTTGTGGAATTGCAGACATACTGACTATCGGAGAATTGGGAGGAGGAATTAAGTTAGTTTTGGAGTAATGGAGAGAGTGTCTGGAACGTTAGTGGGAGGTAGGGGGATTGACGTTGTTGTCGTCGCGTAATTTGAATCAAATCGACCAGGTTTATATATATATAATTTTTTCCACAATTCAACGTTTATTCCCACAACAGAAAATCAATATAACATGAATTGGAAAGGAGTTTGTGTTTTATTCTATTATTATTATTTTTAATTCACTCACATATCAAATAACTGCAAAATCCCATTAAATTCTATAACATAAAGCATAACAATCCTACTCCGCATAGTTTAAATACCACAAAAGAATTCAATACAATGAAATATCTGTTTTTGTCAAAGGAATTGATTTTAAAAAAAAGTAACTGATATGTTACGTATAAACAATAATATTTAATCCTCACACCACATCTTTAATTATAACAGTATTTTTATTTCATTGTATTTTTTCAATAACAGGATATATAAAAAAGGTCGATGGGAGAAATGGATCGCATTACTTTACTTTGATAAATAAAATACTCTTTTCTGTATTTGTTAAAAGGTTTATGTTTAAGTAGAATGTTAAAAATCGCAGAAATTCGAAAATGGACGAAAATATGCTTTTAAAAAGCATATTTTAATAGCTTTTTAAAAATATCCTCATGCCTTTTAATTTGTGAGAGAAAAACAATTACATATACAGAATGTATCTAAAATGTTGAGCTGGATATATTTGTTGGATTCTACTTGTAAAACTAAACAAAAAATACCCTTAGGAAAAATGTCCTTCGTTCTACTCGTGTCCATCATTTTGTTACTATCATATAAAAATTAATATCCCAAGTTCGAATAGACGAATCACGTTAATACAGGGTGTCCCATATAAAACGCAACCAATCAATCACTCATCCATGAAATTTCAAAAGTCAAACTCACTTCCTTAATCGTTACTGAAATGGACTCGTCCAACATCTGAACATCGCGGCGACGCAGTAGAACACTACCGATAGTAACAACAATGCAATCATAACGTTCAGTGTGTTGCTAGAGACAAGATGGTGTTTTCGCTAGATGAACGTGATTCATTGTCGAGTCGTACTTCAGTACGAAATCAGTGGTCGCAGTGCAAGATTTGTTTCGCCATAAGTACCCAGATAAACCGGCTTCTAGCAAAATATAAGTAATAAGGCTAGTTGCAAAATTAAGAGAGACCGGTTCTGTTAATAACAAGGAACACAAAAGATCTGCGTCAGTGCTGAATACAGATACAGTCGCTGAAATCAAAGACCGATTACTCGCCTCGCTAAATAAATCGATCAGACGTTTGTCTGCTGAAATTAATTTGTCTAAATCAACTGTTCATCGGGCGACCAAACAATTACGATTACTACCTTATCGCATTCAAACGGTTCATCGGCTTCTTGAGACCGACAAAGAAAAACGGCAACAATATTGTCAACGGTTCCGTCGATTTCTGCGTGAGGGAATTAATGTTATGGATTCATTATTTTTCATAGATGAAGCACGGTTTCATTTGGACGGCTACGTAAACAGCCAAAACAGTAGAATTTGGAGTGCTGAAAATCCCCACGTTTATCACGAAAAACAATTACACCCGCAGAAGTTGGGCGTGTGGTGCGCGATATCACGGAAGAAAATAATCGGTCCTATTTTTTTCGAGTACACCGTTAATGCAGAACGATATCAGGATATTTTATTTCAGTTCATCGCACTCTTGGAAGAGGAACGACAGACACTGCCAGCTACAACATGACGATGCGACATCGCACTACGTAGGTTCAACTTCTGATTTCGTCGAGGAATTCTTTGCTAATCGTGTTATCGGTCGAGTTTCTGGCCACCATGTTCTCCAGATTTGACTGCGGCAGAGTTTTTTCTACGGGGTTACCTCAAATAAAAAGCCTACAGCAACAAACCACGAACACTTGAACAATTGAAAGTCAATATTGAACAAGCCGTACTTAATATCCAGCCACAAACTTTGAAAAAAGTTACAAGAAACGCTTTAAAAATAATTGGAGCTTGTATTCAAGAAGATGGCGGCCACTTCCAACATTTACTCTAAATGTAAGGTAAAGGATGGATCGGAACTGCGGGTCAGTAATGTAAATGCTACAAAACCTTCAGAAACGACTTCTGAATAACTTCCTGCGTCTTTTAAAATGTTTAAGGGATTTTTCATGCAGATGGATTACGTCTTTTAAGAGGGGAACCAAGAAGTTTCCTCCTAGTTACAGGTTTCACTTCATTTTAAAGCGTGCCATAATGTACTCGTTGTCGACAGTATATTTTTTCCAAATAATTGTAATTATTTGAGCCTATTTAGTACTAAAACACGGTAAACATCACTTTATCGTCAAAGGTTATGAATTTTTTCCAGGAGGACTAACTTAAGACATTTCAATTCCACACTCTGACGTTTGGATTCTGGTTCAAAATGCTGAAAGTAAATTTGAATAATAGATCGTGGATACCGATGTTCTTTGGCGGTCGGGTTTCAATTAAACAAACACCTCAGGAACGGTCGAACTGAGACTGTACAAGACTACACTTCATTTACATTCATACATACCGTCCTCAATCATCCTCTAAAGTTATATCTGAACGGTAATTCCCGGAGGCTAAACAGGAAAAAGAAAAGGGCGACGATGAATTTAAAAATGTTGTTAATCAGTGGTTAAATGGACTGGTGGCAGAAGAATACGACGAGGGTATATTGAAGCTGATGTATCGCTACGATAAATGTCTTAACTCACGTGGCGATTATATACATCAGAAGTATAAGGTATATGGTTAAGGAAATAAAAAATATTTATTAGTTTTCAGAATATATGTTTTTACAACGAAACGGTCTTTATTTTAGAGATAATCTCTTCTACATTTACACACAACCACCCACCCACCCGTTTACGATGTACCCTTTATTCCATTATATTTCTGTCACCGTAGCATCAGAAATGTAATGACCGATTTATTTCTGTATATTGAATATCTGTAAACTATTTCATATTCATACTACTCACAAGCACGAGGATAACGAAGTCCGGAGTTCAGGAAGCGGAGAACCCTGGTTGGACGGTCAAGCGAACCAAGCGAGTCCTGACCGCCTGCCGAGACCGATCGGCTTTTTAAAGATAAAAAAGATTTTAGACTTTAATTTCACGTAATAAAACGCACGAATTTATAATCCTTAATGTAATAAAGTAGATTTAATTTAAAACCGCGTACTGTAATTGTTTTTAAGACACCCTATATTAAAGAAGCGTTAAAAAGTTATGAATCTGCCCCGTACCGTAATCGAAAAACTGATACTTTTTTAATTCTATAAATATATCTTTGTATATAAAATAATCCCTTACTTACGTATGCACACGGTCGAGTAGGCGAAAGAGCATGCACGTTTATATTTTCATGATTTTACTTTAATACTGTAATACGTTATAAACTTAAAGCGCGCTGTTTTATAGCATAATGCAGGTAAGGTAAGGGATGACCGCTTAAGCTGTTTCACGAATTTAAGCGATGTGTGTATGTGTGCACTTTGTTATCGTAAAATCTTACGTAGATATATTTCCCCTTCTCATAGGTACTACCTTGTCTTTGTACTATAATCTTAAACGTATTCTGTTGTAACAACAATAACTGTATTACTAAAGAAGATAAAAGCAGTCCCCTCTCAAAGAAATAGTAGGGGTAATCTTTTTTATAACTCATCCGCTCCATACGTTCAACACCTGTATGCTTTTACCGTACCGGTAAAGCCATCCACCTGTTTTTTTTTTATGTAATATTTATGATACATCAGATTTGAATGAAATTTTTAAATTAAAATGTTTTCGAATTTTATCGTACTACCGTCCAAAAGGAATTTATAAGAAACGTGAATCAGTAGTTCATGAGCTTCCCGTTCAGAAAATTTTAAACATAACTATCGAAAAATTATGTAGCAGAGTAAAGTTAAATAACATTTTCGTGGTAAATTTTGTATACAATTAACATTAATAAAAATTATTCTGTAAAATATATACGCTATTTGTTTAAGCTTTTCCTGTTTGTTTAATAATGGAATTAGTACTTACGTGTTAGCCCGTCGACCAATAAATGCAAACTTCTAGGTTATTGTTAATATCACCCGTATAACAGTTATATTAAATTTATTACAGTTTATATTTATTTATTTTATAAATATAATTTAATAAATATAACTTTTTTTTTCTTTTTTTTTTTGATACTCTACTCCCCTGGGTCGGTCCGACTGGTTGGTATTACGCCTCCCAGGGGAGTGTCTGCTATACTCTAACAAGCCTTCCCGCCTACCGACTGCATGTCCGGCATGGCAGGTCGGCTCGCCGGTCAGATCTTTTGAGTACTTATTTTTGCCCTCTTTTCTGACACCACGCCATACCATGATTTGTCTTGACGTGGTGTCGGGTCTTTTCTCTTTTATTTAATTTAATTTTGCAATTATTCCCCTAACCTAATTTCCCATGGAGTCCCCAGTGGATCCTTGAAGCCGGCACACCTCAGCCTGCCGACCCTTACCGCTGGGGCTGTCCGCCCTTCCCTATCACTATCCCTAAAAACCTAGTGTCCTCTCATTCGCATCCTTCAATGATATAACCCCCCTCGCGAAGTCCGCCACCTTCCTCCAATTATTCTCGTTGACCATCATATATCTAAAAACTTCTATGGGGCTTTTCCCATCGATTCCTGAGGTGGCCCTGAGTGTTTTCCATTTACCACACTCAAAAAAGGTGTGGTATAAAACTTTTTTATAAGTTAAATATTTTTCAAGTGAAAAGTGAAATTTTTTATTATTTTTTCTTGTTTTGTTGGGTTGTATTGTGACTGGAATGGATAAATAACTATTGTCTTTACAATACAATATAACGGAGTGAGTTAAACTTAACATTTTTTAAGTGAATAAGTTATTTGAAGGTTATATATTATATAAGTTATAGTAAATCCAAACTTAACCTACGCTCGCTAACCTTAACTGATTAGCACAGTAACGTTTTGAGTATTTAAATAATAAATTCAGTTTATTATTAATAATAATAATTTGTTTACATCAAAAATTAATTTAAATGTCAGGAAAAAATTTTTGAAAGTGTATGTTTGGAGTGTCGCTTTATATGGAAGTGAAACTTGGATGATCGGAGTATCTGAGAAGAAAAGATTAGAAGCTTTTGAAATGCGGTGCTATAGGAGAATGTTAAAAATCAGATGGGTTGATAAAGTGACAAATGAAGAGGTATTGCGGCAAATAAATGAAGAAAGAAGCATTTGGAAAAATATAGTTAAAAGAAGAGACAGACTTATAGGCCACATACTAAGGCATCCTGGAATAGTCGCTTTAATATTGGAAGGACAGGTAGAAGGAAAAAATTGTGTAGGCAGGCCACGTTTGGAATATGTAAAACAAATTGTTAGGGATGTAGGATGTAGAGGGTATACTGAAATGAAACGACTAGCACTAGTAGGGAATCTTGGAGAGCTGCATCAAACCAGTCAAATGACTGAAGACAAAAAAAAAAAAAAAAAATCAGTAATTAATGCTGTTATTTATTGTTTAAATAATCAAAAAATTACTGTTAATTAGTCGAGGTTAGCGAGCGAGTTTGGTTGATTTATATCTAATCTAAAGTTATAAGCAACATTGCTTATATTTTTAATATGTAAAATGTGTTAATGATCCCGTAACTTGAAAATATTTTATAGTTACGGGCTAATAAGTAAGTATCTGGAATTATTTTGATAATTTACTCATTTAATCCATCCGTAAAATTAAAAAAAAATTTGGGGAAAAAAAAATTTATTTAGACTTTTATTCAACACACATTATAAATAATTTATTAAAAAACTATCATCAAATTTCAGAATATACCAATCAGAAATCCACTGAATTAACATTGTTAAAAAAAAATCAAATATATTAAAATTATCAAGGAATTTAAAAATAAAAATAAATTACTAAAATAAAAAAAAATAAAAAAATTACTTAACTTTAATTTAAGAAAAGAATAAATAAATAAAACATCTAGAATTAATGAATTTAATTTAAAAAAATGTAAAACCGACATGAAGAGAATGAAATTTAATTAAAAAATAGGCGTAATAAAATTGCTAAAAAAACATTACCTTACAACCGTCTCTAATACTCCCAGTTATATATTTAAGCGTGATTGATAACTTAAATATTGAAAAAAGTTACAGGCAACACTTCCCAAGCGTAAATATGATTAAAATATTGTTTACAAAGATGCATTCTAGCGTTAAAAATGTGTAATAAATAGATTAAAAATAAAGTAACGTATTTTTATTTTTATAAAATATAAACGATGAATCAATTTTTTTTAACCTTCTCATTTTATAGAAAAAAAAAATGTTATAGAATAATTATTGATTAAAAAAAATTAATAATAAACCATTTATTTCTTTTTATGGTTGAGCATCATCCGTAAATATTAAAAGAAAACTAGTGGAGGTCGTTTATAAATGCTTTACCATTTTGACACGTGCAGGAATTGAGAAGCGCCGATCGATTATAATAATAAAATTGTCGATTACATTTCTTAATTTTCAAGGATTTCTTAACTTACTAATCGCAAAGAAAATTTAATCTATTTTCTAAATTTTATATCTAAGAACTTTATCCGATAGAAAATTATTTAATCGGCGAATCAAAATATTACAATAAGAAAAACGATGTAATGAAAATATAAACTCGGAAACGCTTACTATACACTAAAGTGTGAATTTATCTGAATAATTTATGGTAAAATCCTTTTCTATAGTTTAAAAAATCAAAAATTAATACGTCATTTGGATAATAAGGTAAAAAGTTTTAAATGAAGAAAATTACGAATACGGTGTACGACACAATCGTTAGTTCGAACACTTTATTTATTACTAGGTAATTCTTATTCAAAACTAGCAGACCCGGTAATACTTCGCTATTCCCAGATATAAAAATATACGTGTGCTATTCAGAAAGTAAGGAACGTTTTGGAATTTTAAAAAACCAAGTACAAGAAAATCTTTTTATTATATACATGTGAAAGAGGGACTAAAATACTACTTTTCAACATAATCACCATACAAATTCAGGCACTTATCATAGCGGTGGACAAGCTTTGAAATTCCTGCCGCCTGTGATCTCAACCACTCGGTTACGCGTACTTGAGCTCCTCATCGTCGTCAAGACGCTGTGTTCCTAGCCAGGTCTTCATTTTCGGGAACAAGTAAAAATCACTTGCAGCAAGATCTGGACTGTAGGGGGGATGAGGAAAAACTTCCCAGTTGAACGAGTTCAAGAGTTCTTCCGTACGGTTTGCCGTGTGAGGTCGGGCATTGTGATGCAAAAGCAAAATTTTGGATGACAATTTTCCTAGGCGCTTGTTTTGGACAGCTCTCCTAAGGTTTCTCAATGTTTGGCAGTACCACTCAGAGTTTATTTTTGCACCACGCTCGAGAAAATCAATAAGAAGAACACCTTGCCTGTCCCAGAACACTATTGCCATGATCTTCCTTGCCGACAAAGTTTGCAGACATTTCCTTGGCTTTTAGGGGAACTTGTGTGCCCCCACTCTATGGACTGTAATTTTGTCTCACAATTCACACGTTTCACCCAGGTTTCGTCTCCTGTTACGATTCGATCCAGTAGTGCATCTCTCCATGACTGTGGTAGGCCTCCGAAAACGTCAAACCTGTCCCCATTCGTTGTTCTTTATGGTGATCTGTAATCATTTTTGGCACCCATCTTGCACAAAATTTGTGGTAGTCTAGCTTCTGTGAAACAATTTCAAACAATAAAGTCCGTGAAAGTTGTGGGAAACATAGAGAAAGCTCAGTTATTGTGAAACGGCGGTTTTCACGAATCTTTTCGTCAACTTTGGAGACCAGATCGTCAGTCACAATGCTCGGACGTCCACTCATCTCTTTATCGTGAACGTTTGTTCGGCCATTTTTAAACTGAATGCACCACTTCCTGACAGAACTTTCACTCATTACGTTGTTCTCGTACACTTCACACAGTTCCCGATGAATTTCTATTGGTTTTAAGTTTTTTGCCGCCAAAAACGAATCGCAGACCGCACCTCACAACTGGCGGAATTTTCGATTGCAGCACATATTTAAAATTTGTATATAGAAAAAACGGGCAGTGCGGAGATGTTCCCGTTGTCATGGCTGGACGCTGACTGAGGTTACGGGAATGGAATGGAATTTAAAGTTGGCAGAAGTTTATTACTCCCTACTTTATCGCAGAACCTGGACAGAGTCCCTTGCTGCTGGATCATTCTAATCGGGCTTGTTTTTTTAAAAGGGTTAATTTTAAATAGCGGGTCTAATTTTTTCAAGTTTTGTGTAATTTTAGTGAATTTAAGACGGATTTAATTGCATTCCAATCCGTTGTTCAACCAGCGTTATCGAACCCAGTTCATGGGCCGACCGCGGAAGGCTAGGCTTATAAAGCCTGTCCTCCCGAGGTAATTCCCCTTCAGACCGTCTACTGAAGTCCTTTCGGTGCTAACTCTTAATAAGCTAGCAGGAATACGCCACAACGGGGCACTACCTATAAGGAAAGAGCAATGCGTCCCCTTTTCCGGAGGAGTCACAATTGGTGGGTTATTTTATCTTTCTTGTAAGTATTGAAAAGGAGAGGTTGTGTAGAAGCTCTTCATCCGCTTCTGGTTTGGCTGCCCTTCAAGACGCATCTCTGCTGGGCTCTGTTCCGGACTCCAGTACGTGATGTTGAGACGTTGAGGTTCCGAGCACGAGCACACCAATATATATGCGATTGGCGTGCGCCTGGCGGCGTCAGGTGGAAACGTTCCTTACTTTCTGAATAGCCCTCGTATATAGATTAAATGAACAGAACTAAAAATCTGATAAAACATTAACACAATGAACATTACGGAACTTCACAAAATTTAACCTTTGCATTTTTCCCTTTTACTCTTCTTTCTTTTCCCTTTTCCTTTTGCCATTTTCTCTTTTACCATATTTAAATTCCTTTCCCCCAACCCTCCTTCCGTTTCCTCCCTTTCCCCTTTCCCCATTTCCTATTTTCCCTTTCTTTTCCCGTTTCACTTTTTACTTTTCCCCTTTTCCTTTACTTTTTTATCCCTTCCTCTTTCCATTTCCATATCCCTGTTTTCTTCTTTTTTTATTTTTTTCCATTTTCCCTTTCCCTTTTACTTATTTCGATGTTCCCTTTTCCAATTTTCGCTATTTCCCTTTTCATTTTTTCCCTTTTCCCTTTTTAACCGCGCGTAAATCGGTTCAGCAGTTTTTTAATCTATAGCGGACACACATATCGGAAACATTGAAGTGGAATCGTAAAATATTTAGCATATCGTATGTTGCTTTACGTGGTTTGGTAAAAACATGTTTTTACCTGTCACAGGTGTGACATCTTAGGTATAAAAAAACACGCGCGTATTCGAATGCAACGTTTTAATAAAATTTCAAAGCGATCGGTGAAAAACTTTCGGAGATTTAAGATTTTGAACAAACGAACATTTACATTTATTTATATAAATTCTAAATAATAATTCTATGAAAATGCTTCAGATCATTTTTTTATTTAATTTTAGTTTGTAGAAATCTTTTACTAAATTTATTCAGAGCTGAAAATCTTAAAAATTTATTCTCATAAAATTGTAAGAAAAACCTGGTTTATAATTTTAAAAAATCTTTCTATGAAACCCGATCGTAAAATTCTTATGCCTGAAATTTATTTTTGCTAAAATCCCTTTCTGAAAATCTAAGTAAAAAAAGCGCATTCAGCGTACTCTGATGGTGAAAATTGAATAAAAATATCTTTATGAAAACTTAACAAAAGGCAAACAATCGTTCATCAATGCGGTTAACATATTTTGCATTTCCTGATTGCTCTATCAATTTATAAAATTTGATTAATCTTTTTATAAATGCGGGAAATTTTATTAATCACTTCCAACGTTTGTATATTTAACATTAACATTAATTAGACGAGGTTAGCGAGTGAAGCGAGCGTAGGTTATGTTTGGCTTATTCTGTATACGCAACGAAAGTTGTCGACATCAAAGAACTAAAAAGAAGAATCGAGGTGTAATTACTGGAATAACTCCAGATATTCTTCGAAATTTGTGGTTTAAATTGATTGTCTAAACATTTTATTCGCTACAAAAGGCGCTCGGGTGGAACTTGTTTAAAGTTAATAAATATTGTAAACAAAACTGTTTTAAATTCCCTGTTCAACAATAAAGTACATTAGTTTGTTATTCTTTTATTAACATCTAAAATGCGCTGAATAATTTACGATCCCTCTGTTTTTTGAGCATAAATTTAACGGTTACTGTTGAGATTTCAATCGTGTAAATTTTTATCCTTTTTTGAATAATTTTACTATTTAAACCTCTATACCGGATAAGTATAAGTACTGCCATACCCTGCCACGGGGCCTCCCATGAAAGGCAGCTGAAAAATTTTAAAAGGAAAAAATAGTATTAAAACACATTTTAAAGAGCACTAATAAATAAAGGTTCTGAGAAAAAATCCTTACAAACCCTAACCACAATAACGGCCATGAAAGTTTTTACAACTAGCTCAAAAAAGTCAAAAGCTCAAAGTCTCTTTTAAGTTAAAAGAGAAAAAGCAAAAAAAAAAAAAATTAGCAAATGCTTTATCAAATCACCTTCTTTATCACCAAAAAAATGTATCGGTATCAGTTAAAAGCATTTACTAACTTTCATTATTCTATATTCATAAAACACGAAAATAATTATAAAATAAAAGATAGTGCTGGATAAACTCCATAACCCCACACGACCCGCCCTCTCACACCTTGAGGGTCCCTCATACCATCATCGGGTAGCTCCGACTCGCCACTCTTACATGTGGGTAGACTACAACACTCTAGACATAGAGGCTACCTCTGTAGCCCTAGATTTAAAATTAGTAAATTTTCATCCCCTTTTATGTGTTTAATTACTTCGTCAATTTCTTGGTATACACACTCTACCTCATCGTAATCATGGAAACTTGTAGGTATATAGACGTTAACAATCGTTGTCGGCTTAGGTTTTGATTTAATCCTTATTACAATGATTCTGTCGCTGTGCATTTTGAAATACTCTACTCTCTTCCCTATCATCTTGTTCATTAGGAAGCTTACTTCTGCTTGCCCTTTACTTGATGCCGAGTTAATTATTCTAAAATAACCTGACCAAAAGTCGTTTTCCTCTTCCCACCGAACCTCGCTAATTCCTACTACATCCACATTTAACCTACCTATTTCGCTCTTTAAATTTTCTAAACTAACAGCCTATTTTAGGCTTCTGACATTCCCGCTCCGACTCGTAGAATGTTATTTTTAATTTTCTAGTGACCCCTTCCTTAGCGGTCCCCACCCGGAGAACCAAACTGGGGACTAGTTTTCCTCCAGAATATTTTATCAAGGAAGGCGCCTCCATCTATGTTACAGAAAAATGCAGATACATTTTTTGGGGAAAAAACGGCTAGTTTTCCGTTGCTTTCAGCTGCACAGTACTCAGAAGAATGAGTATGATGTTGATATGGCCGTTTAAGTCTTCCTGATCTACGCCCATAACAGCTACTGAAAGAGGTGCTGCACTTTTTCTTTCAGGAATCATTTCTTAGTCTGGATCTCAACAGATACCACTACGATATGGTTGCACCTTCGGTCCAGCTGCTCTGTATCGCTGAGCACCCATGCCCTCTCACCGTCGGCAAGGTTCATAGGCGGGGATCGAATAAATAAATAATAATAATTCAGTAAACGTTAATGTAAAGTATTTGAGTTATAACATGTTGAACGTAATAAAGAAAATTTAGTTTAAAAAAAATATTTTCCATATATCGATGGAATATTTTTACTTTGTTAAAAAAAAACAAAAAACTATGTAATCATTAAAATGGGTTGGTAACTCATTAAAAATGAAAACTGTACCGTTATAAGGCCCACTATATGCTGATGTTTTGTGTTGGTTTCACAAAAACGAATCTGTTCTCTTATTTGATAGAAGCAATATTGCTATTTTTATTTTTTTTAAAGAAGCGATTATTATTTTTAACAAAGGTTAAACATTCAAAAAAATAAAAGAGCAGACATCGAGATAATGGACACAAATGGAAATAAACAAAGTTATTGAACCAAAAGCCCTTTTGATTCAAATATACAGTTCAGAAATGAACGCTTACGGCGAAATATTTATTTTTCAACGAATGAAAGTTATTGCACAATAAAAATTTCTCTTAATTCGCTGTTAACTCAAGAATGATAACCTCGGGACTTTCATAACCTAATCTACTCGTTAAAATAATGGAAAAAGTTCATATAAACATATGTCCTACCTAAAATGCTTTGAATGCGAGTTCCGACAGGTGAAAAAGTTCGCTCGGATTTCAGCTATTCTGGTGATATGAGGTCGTACTGAAATTTTTAGGACTAATTAAGAGACAGAATTATAAATTTATTATGATTTATGTTTTTGAGAAATCTGGGGTGAAACTCAATAAACGGGGAATAAAAATCACTGTTTTTTATGTTTGACGTATAATAACTTTGTTAAATGGGTAATAAACACAAAAAAATTTCAAACAAAACTTGTAAAAGAATAGATTTATGTATGATATTTGAATAAAACAAAGAAAGAGTAAAAAAATTCGAATTTTATTTAGAAACAGTACATCACTACATTTGTCAGAAAAGTACTTATTTAATGTAAAAAAAAAAACAAATTCAACCAATACCAACCTACCGGGTTGGTCTAGTGATAAACTCGTCGTCGTGAATTTACTGATTTCGAAGTCGAAGTTCTCAGGCCCATATCCTAGTAAAGGTAGTTTCCTTTTATTCGGATTGGAATACTAGATCGTGGATTCCGGTGTTCTTTGGTGGTTGGGTTTCAATTAACCACACGTCCCAGAAGTGATACTGTGACGCGGTTTGTGTCAGGAATACTGCAACTGAAATATCGGGAAACGAGGGATGAGGGACTGCTCCGTACGGAGGTATGGTTCACACGTGCTTGCACGGGTGGACGGTGGTGGTGAAATGCGGGGACTCTCAAGTCCCTGAGCTAAAAGACTGAGTCTCGGCGGGGCTGTCCCAAAGGGACGTCCCTTTGGGACAGCCCCGTTAGAGGCGAAGCACAAAGGACCGAGTTCCGGTTGCTGAGTGATGGAGGCCGGGAAAGGCATAGCCGGGCCTGGCATTTGCCTCGTCTGGTGACTAGAGACAAAGGCACCTCTAAAATGGTGGCAGGATATACTTTTTCAGATTCTACTTGCAAAAACCTAAAAAAAAAATATCCTCAGGAAAAATGGCAATATCTCCTTCGTTCTCTCCGTCCGCCAGTTTCAATTTCAATTTCGGATAGACAAATCATATTAATATTCGGTAATCATCTTGCTAACAAAGTTTTACAATTAGCAAAAAATCAGGACGCAAATATCTTCGCAAATTACAAAATGGCGGCCATATTTATTTTCAATCCGTTTTATGTCCATAAATATTAATTTTATTACAATTCATTTTATTTTTTAAAAGCGGTTAACAAATATTTGAGGTATGGCAGAAAATTGATGTAATTTTGTGTCTGTTTTCATGTCCTCCACTTTACGTTGAATTCGATGAAATATTAATTGTTTTATTTTATTGTTAATAGTATTGTAAATTAGTATCAGATTAAAAAATAATTTTCTCACAAGAATATACCTAATAATTACGACACAAAATAACATCAATTTTCTGCCGTAACTCGATTATTTGTTAACCGGTTTTAAAAAATAAAATGTTATTTATTTTAAAATAAAAGGCTTAATATTTTAGTAAATAATACAAATTTTGATAAAAATAATATTTACGGAGGTATAACGGATTGAAAAATAAACATGGCAGCCATTTTGTAATTTGAAAAAGTATTTAATTCCTGATTTTATGCTAATTTTAAAACTTTATTACAAAGACATTTACCACATATTAATGCGATTCATCTATCCGAACTTGATATGTAAATTTTTATATGAAAATAACAAAATGGCGGACAGTGGGAGAAAAAAGGAGAAATTGCCATTTTTCCTAAGGATATTTTTTGTTTAGTTTTACAAGTAGAATCCGGAGAAGTATAACCAGCTCATTATTTTAGAAACACTCTGTATATTAATTATTTAAAATATGAACATATAAAATATTAAATATCAAGTAAATACGTAATGATATTAGAAATAAAAATAATTACTACAAAATAAATCACAATTCATAAGCCGTTACCGAAACTTTTTTGAACAGATATTTACGTAGACGTTAAACGGAATCTAGAAATATCAGGATTATCGACATTTTTTATTAACTATTAAGAAATTTCTCTGAAGTTGAAGTAATGTGTCGAGTTACACGAAAACAGTTCTGTTGTTTGACTTGGTAAAAGTGGATACAGTTATTTTTAAGTATGCCTTTTAAGTATTCCTTTTTAACAAAGGCTTTTTATATTTATTCATAAATATAAATACACGAATAACTTAACGATATTAGTTTATTTAATAATTGCCTAATACATAATACATATTTATGAATTCGGTTAACAACGAACTGACAATGATCACATTCGAAACCCCATGAACTGACAAAACTGCCGTTTTGTATCTTGAATATTCGTTCTAAAGAGTCATAAGAAATATACTTCAGGCGAAATAGACCTTTTTTTTTCTGTTTAGCCTCCGGTAACTACCGATTAGATAATTCTTCAGAGGATGAATGAGGATGATATGTATGAGTGTGAATGAAGTGTAGTTTTGTACATTCTCAGTTCGACCATTCCTGAGATGTGTGGTTAATTGAAACCCAACCACCAAAGAACACCGGTATCCACGATCTAGTATTCAAATCCGTGCAAAACTTCAGGCGGAAATAAACCTATTCGTAATAAATATTTAGTAACGATAAAAGCAATGGCGGCTCCCATATAGGGACTGTGGAACTGCAGTACCTCCTATTTCCCTTGATATTATCGATAACATTTAATACAAAGAGTCCTTCTTTCTTTAATTATTTCTTTATACTTGTACAATACAGAGTGTCCCATATAAAACGCAACCCAACCTTATATTGGTAGGTATTGAAATAATAAAAAAGCATGTGTAAATGTAAATGTAATTTTTATTATTACCATCCATTACCTTACATTTAGAGTAAATGTTGGAACTGACCGCCATCTTCTTGAATACAAGCTTCGATCCTTTTTACAGCGATTCTTGCAACTTTTTTCAAAGTTTGTGGCTGGCTATTTAATACAGCTTGTTGAATATTGACTTTCAATCGTTCAAGTGTTCGTGGTTTGTTGCTGTAGGCTTTTTCTTTGAGGTAACCCCGTAGAAAAAAATCCGCCGCAGTCAAATCTGGAGATCTTGGTGGCCACAAGCCTCGACCGATAACACGATTACCAAAGAATTCCTCGATGAAAACAGACGTTGAACCTGCGTAGTGTGATGTCGCACCGTCATGTTATATCCAGCAGTGTCTGTTTTCCTCTTACAAGAATGCAATGAACTGAAATAAAATATCCTGATATCGTTCTGCATTAATGGTGTACCACACGCCCAACTTCTGCGGGTGTAATTGTTTTTCGTGATAAACGTGGGGATTTTCAGCACTCCAAATTCTACTGTTTTGGCTGTTTATGTAGCCGTCCAAATGAAACCGTGCTTCATCTGTGAAAAATAACGAATCCATAACGTTAATTCCCTCACGCAGAAATCGACGGAACCGTTGATAATATTTTAGGCGTTTTTCATTATCGGGCTCAAGAAGTCGATGAACCGTTTGAATGCGATAAGGTCGTAATCGTAATCGTTTGGTCGCCTGATGAACAGTCGATTTAGACAAATTAATTTCAGCAGACAAACGTCTGATCGATTTATTTGGCGAGGCGAGTAATCGGTCTTTGATTTCAGTGACTGTATCTGTATTCCACACTGACGCAGATCTTTTGTGTTCCTTGTTATTAACAGAACCGGTCTCTCTAAATTTTGCGACTAACCTTAATACTAATGTTTTGTTAGGAGCTGGTTTATCCGGGTACTTATGGCGAAACAAATCTTGCACTGTGACCACTGATTTCGTACTGAAGTACGACTCAACAATGAAAACACGTTCATCTAGCGAAAACGCCATCTTGTCTCTAGGAATACACTGAACGTTATGATTGCATTGTTGTTACTATCGGTAGTGTTCTACTGCGTCGTCGTGATGTTCATATGTTGGACGAGTCCATTTCAGTAACGAGTAGGGGAGTAAGCTTGATTTTTAAAATTTCATGGATAAGTGATTGATGGGTTGCGTTTTATATGGGACAGCCTGTATATAATACCCATCGGGTTGGTCTAGTGGTTAACGGGTCTTCCCAAATCAGCTGATTTGGAAAGTCGAGAGTTACAGCGTTCATGTCCTAGTAAAGCCAGCTATTTTTACACGGTCTTGAATACTAGATCGTGGATACCGGTGTTCTTTGGTGGTTGGGTTTCAATTAACCACACATCTCAGGAATGGTCGAACTGAAAATGTACAAGACTATACTTCATTTACACTCATACATATCATCCTCATTCATCCTCTGAAGAATTATCTAAACGGTAGTTACCGGCTAAACAGGAAAAAAGAAAGCCTGTATATAATGCTTAAGCTTAATGTCAGTAGCTATTACCCAGTTTATGAAAAAAAAAAACAAATATCATTATATGGAACTGTATGCTTCACAGTTCCAGTGGCGTGGTGTTAGGATGTTGTGCTCATGTGCACGTGAGGCTGAGAGGGAGGGAGAGCACTGTCGATCCCGCAGTGCCGACCCTGGCGTTGCTGGTGGAAGGTAGTTTTTTAATCCGCATGTGTATGGAACATTCCTTATTCGTTCCCTTTTCTAGTTTAGTCGATGGAAGCAATATGGAAAAGGTTTCCTGTTTTTTCCATATCTACCAGAAGATGGCGAAAAGCAAGGGCGTTTTGATCGCCAAATCTGTCCAGAAACAGACTGGAAGGGCGAAAGAAAAGGTAATTAGTAAAAGCTAATTATGTATTTATTTCTTTGTACATAGAAATTTAAATTAAGCACCGTTGGACTATAGTGTTTTTAAGCGGACATTTTGTTATTATCTAATAATACAAAAAAATATTATCTGTATTGACATTATATTATTTATTCGGTTAAACCGAATACGGTTTTTAAGCGCATTGTTCTTAAAAACCCTCTACCGTATTCTTGAATGTGATAAAGTGTAGAATTAGATTATTATCCTGCTTCCAGTTATTCTATTTGATTCAATTTTCGGTTATTTTTTTGTAGAAAACTTTCACCGTGGCCTTGAAAAAATCCCAAAAAAAGTTTCTGAAACAGCACCTACACTAATTTTAGTTACGAGACGCCACTGGAAGCGTGTTTAGTTTTATTAAGACGCTTCAAAGCAAAACGGAACGAATTGATTTTGTTACAAACAAAATCGATATGATCATCTCAAGAAATTTATTATTAATAGAAATTTTATTTACAAAATTAGCAATTCAGCAGCAGGTTTATCTATATTTAAAATTAGACGGTTATGATCCGTCCGGTAAATAATTTTTTAAACTCCTATTGTAAAATTTCTAATTTATTTTAAATCTTATCTTCAGATTTAGAACAGTACGTCATCTTAGAAGATATGTATATGTTTATATACACACATAGATACGTGGATAAGCATTTAGGTTGGAAGAATCGAGGGATTAGAATGACAGGTATCTTGCAACATATTAATGAAAAAACAGTGAATTAAATGATATAGTACTGATTAAGAGAATGATTGGATAACTTAAACATAAAAAAAAACTGATATAATCCGCCATTGTGTTTAAAAGATAAGAATTTTTGCTATATAAGTTCAATTCTTTCGTATTGTTGGGTTAGGTTATTTCATTTTAATGAATAGAAAACCTCATCGATATATTTTATAAATTTCCTCTTTCATTTATTCTTAAGCCTTTTTCTCGTTTTCTTTTCTTTTCTTAACTATCTGTTACAGCCAGGATTAAATATGAAACCAAATAAATATTTCTTGGATAGCGTAATAATAAGTTTAGCAGCAACATTTCTATTATTGTTATTATTATTTTATATTATGAAAAACAAAATCGTTCCTGGAATAACAGAAAGAGTAGAACAAATAATTTTAGTAAGGATTCTTTTTCTATTTAGGTCGCAACGTAAAATGCGCTTAATGAAATTAAGAAAGATTTAAAATATGTTAATAAATCTTCCTTATAATTAAAACCACGTGTAATCAAAAATTGTGTTCACTAAATCATAGGATTTGAAAGGTTTAAATTCTAGTAACGGCAGTTACGTTTTTTTCGGATTTGAATACTAGATCGGGGATACCGGTGTTCTTTGGTGTTCCGGTTTCGATTAATCGCAAATCTCAGGAAGATCGATCTGAGACTGTACAAGACTTCATTTATATTCATACATGTCATCGTCTGAAATAATACCTTACAGCAATTTCGAAGGCTGAACAAAATAAATTATATATAACTTATCTCTATGAATATTATACTCACAAAAAATTAAGTTGATATATTCATTTGTTACGAGAATTTTAAAAAAAAAATAGTAAATTTCATAGTTACTCCATTTTAATCCTTAAACTGTGAATTTAAAAAAATCCTTTGTTAGTGTTCAGTTACAATGTAAGATGGTGTATATGATTTTATTGTTTCGTTTGCAAGATACGGCAACGAAACATTTCGCTCGGATTTCAACTACTCCGGTGAAACGAGGTCGTCTAATATCTTTAGGTCGTTAATTAGAGGGCAGAATTAGTAATTTTTTATGGTTTTCCATTTGAAAAATCAAATAAAATAGGTAAGTAGTTTTCTCTCAATAAATTGGGGTAAAAAACCCCTGTTTTTTATGTTTAACGTACATTAAACTTTGTTAAATGGTTGTAAACACATAAAACCTTTAAACAAAACTTGTAAAGAATTTAATTCTGAATAAATAGGCGTAACATAAGTTGAATAACACAAAGAAATGTTAGAAAAAACAATACGCTAAAATAAAGTGCATAATACGTATCGGTTTACAATAAATGTTCAAAAATGAGCCTGCCATTTTCAACACATTTCTTGGTACGATTTTGTTATTCTTTTTAGTTCTTCATGGCTGTCCTTAAGTTGCTCAGCCGCATCCATCATGCAGAAAATTAATTCCTCACAAGAATGTACTTTTGCTTCGTATAAAAAATATTTCTCGTCCATCCCCAGATGCAAAAATCTATAAATATTAGATCAGGTGCTTTTCGTGGCCAGGAATTTAAACTTCCACGACCGATATATTTCTCAAGGAAATGATGATTTAAGTGGTTGTAATTGGCACAAGAGAATTGACGAGGCCCGCCATCCTTTGGAAGTATATTTTGTGTCTCAACGCTAGTGGGATATCTTCAAGCATGAAATTGAGGGAGATGAAACGCTAGAGAGACATCTTCAAGCAAAATTTAACCGATTTGTTTAATAACGTTTTCTCTAAAATGTCTCTGAAGAGAATCGAAATCGGTTTCTTCGCGATATTCCTCACCTCTTTAACGCGTATTGAAAATAAATTAAATACGATGTCCCATATATAGAAATATTTCAGCTAAATATAAAAAAAAAATAGGTTCGATCAATCCTGAGATATAAAGACAAAACCGGTGCGACATTCATAAATACATATACGTATGTTTCTTTTTCTGTCTAGATGACACAAAAAAACATAAAGATTTATGTTTTACCCCAAAACGTAAAGATCTGCAAAAAACTTGACGCCCCACTTTTGACACGATCATGATACTTTTTAATATAAATATTCAAGCTATAGCTTGAATGTATTTTATTAAAGGTATATTGTATTTTTATTAAAATATAATAAAATCAATACTTCGTCAATTACGCAACACAACTTTATCGTATTTGTTGCCGAATTAAACATTAAATTTGTTCTAAATAATAGTTTTTTTATCGAAATAATAATTACATAAAAAATTACCGCTAACTGGAAAATAATTTGTTAAAAAAATCTCAAATTCGGTAAGGATAAAAGGTATATTTTTACGTTAAAATATATTATTATGTTAGGGTATAAATACAAAATACCAGAAGAAATGCTTTATTATGTCAAGAGCGTGGATAGCCACGCTATCCACGTGTAGGTTTAGTCGGTATTGCGCAGGTATACATACGCTCTTAATAAATACTAATATACAGGGTCATTCACGGGAACCGGATGTTTTTGAAGTGGGTTGTACTCGGGCGTTCATGGTGGGAGGAGCACGTGGCTGGTGTCTGACGTTTCCTTTGTTCATAGCAATTACATTTTAGTCGTTGAGATGGAGCTGTGGACGCTAGACCAACGCCTGTACGTGTATGACAGTTTTGTGCGAAATGACGAATTCGTAACTGCTGTTCAGCGAGATTTCCGCCGTCAGTTTAATATCCATCGTAATGCAAGCGTCCCTTCTCGTAACATAATATCGCGACGGGTAACAACCTTCGAACAAGCGGTTCAATATTGAAGAAAAAACCACCGAGTCCCCGACGAACTGCTAGCACTCCGGAGAACATCGAACTAGTAAGGGAAGCCATTGTCAGAAGCCCACACCGCTTTATTCAGAGGCATTCAGCAGCGCTTCGAATGAGCACAAATACGAAATTTGTGTTCAAAATTGTAAGACGAATTCTGCATACAGACCGCATTTTCATCCTTACAAGATAGCCGTTGTGTAGCAGTTAAACGAGCAACATTTCACGCAGCGATTACAATTTTGTCGACAAATGCTTACCGCTTTTGAAGAAATGAAAATTTGTTATCTTTAATTAGTGACGAAGCCCATTTTCATCCGAATGGCTTCGTCAACAAACAGAATTGCCGGTATCGGGCAGAAAGAAACCCACATCGGCTTCACGAGAGACCACTTCATAGCCCAAAGGTAACTGTCTGGTGTGCAATAGGAAAGGTCGGTTTTATTAGACCATATTTTTTGAAGAAAATGACGCTGCCGTAACTGTACCAGCCGATCGCTACATTGCGATGTTGAATACGTTTTTCATCCCTGAGTTACGAAACCGGGGAATCGATTTTCAAAATGTGTTATTCCAGCAGGATGGAGCTACAGCGCACACAGCGAGGGCAACGATGGCTGTTCTCCGTAACTTGTTTCCGGGACGGATCGTTTCCAGATTCGGCGACATTCCTTGGCCCCCTCGGTCCCCTGACTTGAGTAGTTGTGATTTTTTTCTGTGGGGTGTGTACGGCGATAAACCGCGTACATTGGAGGACGTAAAGATCGCAATTCGTCATCGCGTCACCCAGATTGATATAGACATGCTACAAAGAATTGAGGCCAGTTACTGTGAAAGGCTACAACAATGTATTGCCAAAAATGGACATCACTTGCCGGACATAATTTTTCGTTCATGAGTAACTAACAAATGCTTTGATTTAACAAGTGTTTCAGTACCAATAAAACTTTTTTAAAGTAAATATTCAATTTTTTTATGATTATTTTAAAAACATCCGGTTCCCGTGAATGACCCTGCTCCAACACTGCTTCGGCATTTGTTAAATGGATTCCCCACCTCTAAAAAAAAAAAAGATGTAAATACAAGTAAACTTATGATGTAATAAAGACAGGTACTCTTTTAAAATAAAATTTTCAGTAAGGAAATAAAGTTAGCTATCTTATTAAAAGGTTACCGATAAATGAAAAAAACACCTCCAAGTCAGGAAAAAAATTTTTGTTTTAGCGCTTATGGAGTTAATTACTAAGCACCAAGCCGAGCGGTAAAGATGTAATATGACTAGTATAACGGGATATAGTCACACACCATTAATGTTATTCTCTCGCTTGACTTAGAACAGGGAAAGGGATGAGATTAACTTACGTTAGTCAGTAAAGGATAGACGTAAATAAATAATCGATTTAATATTTGCTTAAGATGCATAAATTTTTAATTAACTAAATATACCTCGTAACTAAAGAATATAAATTAACATGTTATACGAACATTTTACCGTTTAATTATTGTTTAAACGAGATTTATAATATAAATTAAATGAAGTCAACAAGCTTTAATAAATAAATTGATATTCATTAACTAACAAATAATATACATTATTTATTATTAAATTTTTAATTTAAAAAAAAAAAGAAAAAAAATATTTTTAGTTAAAGCTTTGTTTATGAAATAATAACCGGTAATTAATTTTAATATAGAGGTACGGTATTTACATATAATTAAGAATGATACATTTTTAAAACTTAATAATCTGATGTGAGCACAACATGACTTCCATGTACGCCTATTCAATTACATATACACATTTTTTTAAAATGAAAACTACATAACATTTTATTTCATTAAAAACTTCTGATATTCTTTCATATTTTTTTTTTTTTATTATTATTATTGAATTATTATTTATCTTAATTTTTTTTTGCAATCGGAGGTTAATAATTATAATAAATCAATATATTTAAATTAGAAAAAAAGTTTAAAAAAAAGTGATGAAATCTGATTCGAACCGATGTGCCTTCCCCTTGTAAGATGCAAATATTTCATTAATTAAATTTTTATTTGGGTATAATTCTGGAACCATTGAAAATATGTACCGCTAATGATATATCGCTGAAAAGCTCTCGATGAGAGATTATTACTACTGTTAAGAAAAAGTCGAAAATCCAAATTTTCTTTGATTTTGGGCTTTGTTGGACACTTTTGGAACCGATTGCAATAAAAAGGGAAAATGCACAACTAGATGTTACAACAGTCTTCAATCCAAACTTTCAACATCCTATGGATAATCGTTTGTTTACAGATTAGAGATATACATACGTAGGTATAGACGTCACGCCAAAACTAGTCAACATGGATTCAGGGATGGTCAAAGTGGATGTTTCCATTGAAATCTGAAAACTTAAATTTTTCGCGATCACAATACTTCCTTTACTTCCTACAAAGAAGTAAAAAGGAAGAAAAATTTAAGCAAATATTGATGTTTTACTTTATTTTTGACAAAATAGTTTTATTATTATTAAAAAAATAAAATTAAATGAAAAATTATTTTTGCAAGTAACTAAGTCTAATTTAAATTGAAATATGAATAAAGAAAAAAAAAACGGAATAAATATTAAGATTACAGATAAAATGTTCCAAAAATTTTAAAATAAATATTGCTATTTATGATGGTGTAAAATTACAAAGGATTGACAAGAAATGAAAATCAGATCGACAAAAGTACGTGCGGTATTCACATTCTAAAAAATAAGAAAGCAAATTTAGATTTAAGAATTATAAAAATACAGCGTGTGAGCAATTTAAACCTTAACCGACTCGAACTGCAGTTAGGAATCCACGAACACATTTAAAATAATATCTATTATACGTGTCGTTCACGAAAAGAATAAAAAGTTCGGTTAATCAAGCTCGTGAAATAATTAATAATGTACACGATTTACGAAGAAAGAAGCTACAATATTAGGCAAATTAGAAGATGACAAAAATTTAATAAGCGTTCAAAAAAATGAAGAAAGAACTGCTGTGGCTAAGCTTGTGGGATTTTAAAATCAGAAGTTCAAAAATTCCGAAAAGAAAAACAGGATCTTCTTAAATCTACATCGCAGTTGTGTTTGTTCTACACACCAAAAAAGTATAAACAACGTTCAAAACCGGTTAGCGGATAAGATAGTTTACATCAATGCGTTGGAAGACGATCGGTTAACGAGTTTCAAGCAAAACATAACGAATTGCCTATATTAAATAAATTACGTGAAGAACTTCAAAAGAATATTTAGTTTAAAGGTTCTACAACTAGACGAGCAGCTATCCTGAAAGAGTTAGGGTTAAAGTGTGTATTATAGTATATACTATACACTAAGAAACGTTGAAAGTGATCGTTTCTCCGATACGATCACTTTTTCCGAACGCGCCAAAATAAGTATAACTTCAAAAATCTGAAACTGAGTATAAGAACATGAAACCATTAATCGATGAATGACGGTTAAATTTATCATACATCTAGAAAATTGTAGTGGAAGTGACTATTCCGACGACGAAAGAGAAGATGCTGAGTTGCACAGGAACTGGACATATATTCAGAATGTTAAGTGTGTTTATAATAAATAAATAATGCAATCTACAAAGAAAAGTATTTGAAAATTATAAATATTGTAAAAATCATAATTGTACAGTAATAATTGTGCATAAAATCGGAGGGCTACATCAGCAGATTGAAATGTCATACAGAAGTGTCCGCAAAGCCATGAAGAAATTAGAACTACGTCTGTACCGCATTGAAATCGTGCAGGAATTGTGAGAATCCGATTGCAGAAAAATTATTGCGTGTCGGATTAATATATCCATTACATCTATATATACAAATATAAATGTTCGTTTGTCCCGTATATGTTCCTCTACCATTCATCCGATTGCGATGAAACTTTGTGAGTTGTTGCACTAACGCCCTCGAAGGTTTCTGAATTAGTTTGGACCCGCTAGGTGGCACTGGGGGAACCCACCGGGGTGAACGCGTCTTCCCAAATTAGCTGATTTGGAAGTCGAGAGTTCCAGCGTTCAAGTCCTAGTAAAGCCATTTATTTTTACACGGATTTGAATACTAGATCGTGGATACCGGTGTTCTTTGGTGGTTGGGTTTCAATTAACCACACATCTCAGAAATGGTCGAACTGAGAATGTACAAGACTACACACTTCATTTACACTCATACACATCATCCTCATTCATTCTCTGAAGTATTATCTAAACGGTAGTTACCGGAGGGTAAACAGGAAAAAGAAAGAGGTGGCACTGGGGGTCTAGATATTTCGAAAAGTTGTATTTGCGGTCCGATTTGGCTCATATTCAGAATACATATTAGTTATGTGAAAAGAAATATTTTTGCGATAAATGGACCCGCTAGGTGTCGTTGGCGTTGAAATATTTAAAAAAAAATTATTCACATATTAAGTGTCCGAGGAAGTCGATAATGGCATAGACAACGATCGATATAGGCCATGGCAATCGATATATCGATATCTCTCGATAGATATAACTACGTAAATTAAGTAAAAGAAGTTTTAGGTTATTTATTTATACGTTTTTTTTTATGATTTCTAATTTTTTATGAGTTTAATGAATACAGAGGGGCCCAAGGTGCAGAGCCTCTTGATTATACGAGAAGGGCAAGCGAAACTGGCCTTGACTGGCTAAACGTCTCTGATCGCGACGGGAAACGCATGTAACAATATAACGCGAGCGAAGCCAAGACGGGTCTGTTAATAGTATATATTGGTAAAAAATGTAGTTAAAAAAACAAACAGGACAACGAAATTTAAAAAAGAGACAAGTGAAATCCGACACCCGTTTCATTTGCTTAATTTAAAAAAAGACCGTCGGTAACGGTCAGCTCATATCACGTGAGAACCGATCAGTGACGATATTACAAAAAAAAATGTTTTGAAGAAGATTTAAAAAAATATATTATAAAATTTGGTTCGGTTTGTTGTCGGCAAAAGTTAAATAGTTTAAAATTAATTATCGCTAACCAAAAACACAAAAAAATTACAAATAGATATTTTCAAATGGAACTAGGAACTACTAAAAATAGAAAAAACAAAACAAAAAAAAAGTTTTTCAAAAAATAAATAAATTTTTTTAACGGCCACGAGTTAAAAAAAAATAAAACACATAAAATATTATAGTACTTAAAGATTGATTAATGTTCACATGTTGCTCCAAATAAACATCAATTATTAACGCATCCTTAACGCGCATTGCCTTAGGAAATGTATAGAATTTGCATCGTTTCAGTTTAAATGTTGTACAAAACAATTTCACGAATTCTAAATATTTAAAATTTCTTTATGTTGTTTTGTTTATCAGATGCTTTACATCGCTAACAATTTAAATGTTAAATTCAAAATATAAAATAGAATTTATTACGAAGTGAAAAAGTAGAAATTTTATTTATATAGATTTAAAAATCGTTCAAATTAAAAATAAATATAAACTCGTAAAGTATAGTAAAAATTTCGTGTTCGATTCCCACTTGCTCGTTTTTTTTTTGTCTTCAGTCATTTGACTGGTTTGATGCAGCTCTCCAAGATTCCCTATCTAGTGCTAGTCGTTTCATTTCAGTATACCCTCTACATCCTACATCCCTAACAATTTGTTTTACGTATTCCAAACGTGGCCTGCCTACACAATTTTTCCCTTCTATCTGTCCTTCCAATATTAAAGTGACTATTCCAGGATGCCTTAGTATGTGGCCTATAAGTCTCTATGTGTCTCTACTTTTAACTATATTTTTCCAAATGCTTCTTTCTTCATCTATTTGACGCAATACCTCTTCATTTGTCACTTTATCCACCCATATGATTTTTAACATTCTCCTATAGCACCGCATTTCAAAAGCTTCTAATCTTTTCTTCTCAGATACTCCGATTGTCCGAGTTTCACTTCCATATAAAGCGACACTCCAAACATACACTTTCAAAAATCTTTTCCTGACATTTAAATTAATTTTTGATGTAAACAAATTATTATTATTAATAATAAACTGAATTTATTATTTGAATACTCAAAACGTTACTGTGCTAATCAGTTAAGGTTAGCGAGCGTAGGTTAAGTTTAGTTTTACTATAACTTATATAATATATAACCTTAAAATAACTTATTCACTTAAAAAATGTTAAGTTTAACTCACTCCGTTATATTGTTTTGTAAAGACAATAGTTATTTATCCATTCCAATCACAATACAACCCAACAAAACCAGAAAAAATAATAAAAAATTTCATTTTTCACTTGAAAAGTATTTAACTTATAAAAAAGTCAAATAACTTAAGAAATCCGTAATCCGTAACCTGATTGTCCAAGTTTCACTTCCATATAAAGCGACACTCCAAACATACACTTTCAAAAATCTTTTCCTGACATTTAAATTAATTGTTGATGTAAACAAATTATATTTCTTAATGAAGGCTCGTTTCGCTTGTACTATTCGGCATTTTATATCCCTCCTGCTTCGTCCATCTTTAGTATTTTACTTCCCAAATAACAAAATTCTTCTACCTCCGTAATCTTTTCTCCTCCTATTTTCACATTCAGCGGTCCATCTTGTTATTTCTACTACATTTCATTACTTTTGTTTTGTTCTTGTTTATTTTCATGCGATAGTTCTTGCGTAGGACTTCATCTATGCCGTTCATTGTTTCTTCTAAATCCTTTTTACTTTCGGCTAGAATTACTATATCATCAGCAAATCGTATATTACTTGTCCGTAAGTACTTGTACTTATAAGTACAATAAAGTATATTGAGTATAAAGTATTAATATATTAGTAAATTTTTTTGCATAAATTCGCAAAAAAAAAAACATTTTTTTTTACGGGTGAAATGTTGTACGTCAGATTTTTTTGCAGTTGGATTTTCATGATCCTGTCTAACAGAAAAAATAAAACAAAATACAATTTTATATTAAGAAATTTTGGAAAGTTATATAAGGTGTAATATATGGACCAAAATGGATAATAAAACTTGGCACGATGTTGAGAATCAAGCCGGTTAATGTTTGTCGCAATTAGCCACAAGGACAGGATGATATAAACCTCATGAGCTCTCCATCTTAAAATTTTTTCACATAATTTTATTTCCCCAAAAAATTAAAAAAAAAAAAAAAAAATTGCACGATTTTTAAGTTAATCTGTTAAGGGGGATAATGGATTACTACTATACGTAGAATAATTTTAATATTTCTATAACTTTTTGTAATACGATTTTTTATTATCGCAAAAGTATTTCGCATTAATACTTTTTGTATTATTTTTCGGTTAACCGGCCACCAAAAGACCAAAAAAAAGATATTCGAATAACTACGCCTTATTGCACCTTTAATTATTCTGAACCTTTATGGCGCTAGATCATTTATATCTCCAAATAAATTAATTGTTAGGCTGTTCAATATATGTTTATTTAGTATATAGATTGTAAATTATTTAGATAGGATATCCTTTATATTTTATATCGCATTATATTGAGTGTACACGTTAATTAATTAGTGTTTTCATTAGAATCACGATTATATTTATTAAAAGTTAAGTTACGTATATGAAAGAACGATTTAGACTCGTCGCGATGTTCAGATGTTGGACGAGTCCATTTCAGTAACGAGTAGGGGAGTAAGCTTGACTTTTGAAATTTCATGGATGAGTGGCGAACAATTGAAAGTCAATATTGAACAAGCCGTATTAAATATCCAGCCACAAACTTTGAAAAAAGTTGCAAGAAACGCTGTAAATAAAATTGAAGCTTGTATTCAAAAAGATGGCGGCCACTTCCAACATTTACTCTAAATGTAAGGTAATGGATGGTAATAATAAAAATTACATTTACATTTACACATGCTTTTTTATTATTTCAATACCTACCAATATAAGGTTGGGTTGCGTTTTATATGGGACACCTGTATTTGAACCCTTCGGTCGATCCATCTTCAAGAAGAAAATGTATTTAAAATTTCACGCACCTGAAGATCGAAATGAGGCGAGACTCCGCCTTGTTGAAACCGAATGTTTTGGAAATCGTAGTCGACAACGTTTTTGGAACGATGCGGTCGAGAAGCGAGGTCTCATATTTCACTGCGTTTACGTTTCCGTCGATAAAAGTAGACTCTATCGATCGTCTACCCACAGTACTTGTATGTATGTTTAATTTGACTATTGTGGATGTTGTGGATATTGTGTATGCGCCTTACCGTTGTCGATTAATGTCGGTCCAGTATCAACAATTGTGGCGATCACATTACCGTTTAAAAAACATGTGACCTAGTCGCTAAACACTGTATTGTTTAATAAATAAGAATCTGCACAAGTATTGTACACTCCCCAGAACTCAAGTCTTCGAATGTAGGCGTCTTCATTAAGTAATCGCACCGGACAAATTTTGAAGGGTCTGAAATTTTCACTTTTTAACGTTCGAATCCGTAAATTCTGACTAATGTTATGTTCTCGTGCTGTTGTTCGAGTCGCAAATGAGGATTCTAAATAAATTTTTTTACTTCTTTTAATTAGTTTTTGTGTCAATAGCAATCTTATCTAAACGTTTTAAAAATTTTTTTAAATAAAAAAATTTCTCTGCCTGCCTGTTGAAAAGGGTGCTTACAAAAAATAAATATATATGTATATATTTTTTATTTTTATAATTTTAAAAACATTTATATACAGGATTATTATCTCTTTTTACACAAATAATAAATAAAAAAAAAAAAACACAAGAACGAAGATTGTAGGATTCCTTATAATAAGTTAAACCCTAGAACCGGAGGCGTAATTTGCTTTTAGCTTTTAGATAAAAAATAAGCAAAAGAAGTGTATAGTAATAATACGCGGATAAATTCGCCGAGAAACTGTAAAACAAAACAAACAACCGAACCCACTTAAAACAGCATCCGGGTAAAACAGGATCAGGCTTTCTCCCTCCAGTCGCTGGAGATCTATTCCTTCCAAAATTTCACGGAAAATCACGGTATCATAATCCAGGATTATAACAGTACGTTACTAACCCGTGATTTTGCATAGAGCGGCTTAAATATGTACTGGAATAATTTTATAAATTGCTTTTCCTATACGTACTAAATAGCCGCTTGTTGTTCAGAGAGGTTTTCATAATGAAAACCTATATTTCTCTTCAGAATTTTGTTATATTTTGTAAATGTATATATATATTTTGTATTCAACTATAATATATAAAGGGCCGTTTATAAAGATCCATGCAGGAACTCAAAGGATTTAGTTTTATATTTAGGGTTTCCAAAAACATAAATCTATTTCCTTTATATAACATTGCAGTAATGTTAACGTTATTCATTTATTAAAACCTTTTGTATCATACAGCTAAACAGAGAGCAATGGATAATATTTATCCAGACTTTATTAGATTTTTATTGTTGGTTATTATAAATCATTTTTATTATGTTAAAAACAAAATAAATCTATTTTTTGCTATTGTAAATTTTTATTTTCTTGTTTTAATTTATAAAACCATTTACCACAGGTTTATCTTTGAAAAATAAAATCAGTATATTTGATTTCACAAGAGTGTTGCCTATAACCAACATAAATCAGTATGTACGTTGAGTACAATAAAAAATGCTCCAGAATAAATGTCAGTCTAAAACCTGCGTAGAAAGAAGGATAATAAGGTTTACAAATTAGGTAAAATTTTTACCAGAGGGTAATCGACAGATTATTTCAAAATAAGAAGACGGTATAAAAGAATATAAGATAAAAATGTACGTAAGGAAAACTAAAGCAATAAGGGTAGCAGACGATAAATCAATGAATTTCAGCATAAAAAACGAAATAATTCAACTGGTAAATTTATATAGGTAATATCTATAATAACAGAAGTTTACAAAAGTAAAATTAAAATAAAAATATGAATGGACAGTCCTACGGAAGTATTTAATATGAGTTAAAGAAGCGGCTTGTGAAATTTTATGTTAGTAGAGGGGTTCTGTACCAATATGAAACGCGGACACTAAGAAGAAGAAAAAAGAAACATTAAAGAAATTTACAATGTAGGTAAGGAGAAGATTAGAGAAAATGGACGGAAAAAGGAAAAAATTTTCCTTTCGGCACGCTGTAAGGCGGATGTAGATTTCACCGGTGCTAAATAGAGAATAAAAAAGATTTCCACCTTAAAGTTAAGGAAAACTTCAAATTTACTCAATACGACAATGGTTGCATGTTTATCATACGACAAGCCTAACCTAACGTTTCCCGCAAAAATTTGGTTATCCCTTGCCGTAAGGGATGGTCTTATCAGAAATGGTTTCACACAAAATTTTAAATAACGTTTAGAGGAATAACGACCGCTTTAAACCGATTCGATCCTGTGCCTATTAAGGGAGGTATGATATTTTTTGTCTTCGAACCCCCCCCCCCCCCGGGACAATGGTTGGTGATATCAAACAACTTTATCTACATAAGTTTTAAGGTCTTTTCCAAAGATTAGTAGGCAGTTTAAACGAATCCGATATTTTACTTAATACGAAAGTTATAGATATATTTTGTTTTTTCGAAAAAGCCCTCCATTTCCACCCATATGGTCCGATTTTTCGCTTTAATGAACTCGAACGAGATTTTGGATCGTTATATTTTATGTATCAATTTGTAAATGATTTACGCAAAATTAAGACAGTTATTGTGTTCAGATGAAAGTGAAATATAAATGCATTTTTGAACTCACGGTGGTTTTGTCGTCTGGAGGATGTGAAACGCGAAGATATGTCGAAAGTTTCTGGTAATCGAATCACGGTATTCATTACAATAGGTAGCTTTCTTATGAAATCTACCTAAAATAAAGGAACGAGGAATTTGAATATTCAGTAGCAACAATTCAAAATACGAAATTTTACTGACAAGGAAAAATAAAGATCGATTAAAAACAACGGTAAAAGATCGGTAGAAAAGAGAAGTCGGAAAGGAGTAAAAATTATAGAAAACTAAAGGAAAAGTAAGGGTTACCACGATCGTTAAAGTTTAGCAAGGATAGGAGACGGACATCGCGTAAACTACCTACTAAAAGCAGAAATCGATCTGATTACGATCAAAATTTTACACCGACTGATATCCAGTGTATTCTAATAAACCAATACGTTTAATGTTGCCGTGTTATTTTGTATAAAACGAGAAGAACCGTTTGTGATACGTATGTAGAATAGTTCAAAATTATGCAGCCAGAGTCAAGAAAATGATTATGAATTAAAAAATCTGATATGGACACCAGATGACATCCTTCTAAGCCTATTAAATAAGACACACATTTTTTGCTGCGATTCATTTAAATTTAATTTTATTTCAAAGTGAGATACGGTCCTCCAATTCTTTAATAAAGTGGACAGTTATACAACTGCATTGTGGTGGACCTCACATGCATTAAATTTTTTGTGGTGTTCGTATTAGCATTTTATATTAGTTTATATATTAATTTTGTTTCACGTGGCTCAACTAATAATGGGGGGAAAATGAGAACGTGTCGGACGTTAACTATACAAACATCGCTTCGAATCCGACTTCATATACTTCATAATTTTTTTTAATTTAAATATATTGATTTATTAATAATTATTAACCTCAGTAAAAAAAATTGAATTAAAATGAAACGTACATAAAATTTTATTTTACTAATAACTTCTGAATTTTTTCATGTTTCTTTTTTTACTTTTATTACTAAATTATTATTTATTGTTATTTTCTTTTTCAATCAGTGGTTAATAATTATTAATAAATCAATATATTTAAATTAAAAAAAAAAAAAAAAAAAAGGTAAAAAAGATCACATATATATATGAAGTCGGATTCGAACTAATGTACTTTCCCCTTGTAAGATCCAAATCCTTTATTAATTAAAATTTTATTTGGCTACAATTCTCAAACCAATGAAAACAAGTACCCCTTATGACATATCGCTAAAAAGCTCTCAAGAAGGGCTTATTACTGTAGTTAAGAAAAAATCCAGAATCTGAATTTTTTTGATTTTGGTCCAGTCGATTGCAATACAAAGGAAAGGTGCGCAACTAGATATTATAACGGGCCTAAACCCAAAATTTGAACATCCTATGAGTCATCTTTTTTGAATTATGCTAGATACATACGCACATAAGTATGTACGTACGTACGGAATGGAGGGATGTACGTATACTAGTCAAAATGGATATTTACGTTGAAATTTGAAAACTGAAATTTTTGGCGATTACAATACTTTCTTGTACTTCGTACAAAGTACACGATTACAATACTTCTTTGTACGATGCAAAAAATTTCGGTTGTCTGGTTTCAACGGAAATATCCATTTTGACTAATTTCGGTATGACGTCTGTACGTATGTATGTTATAAGTGGTACTTATTTTATTGGTTCCAGAGTTATAGCCAAAATAAAATTTTAATTAATGAAATATTTGGATCTTACAAGAGGAAGGCACATCGGTTCGAATCAGATTTCATCTTCTTTTTTTAACTTTTTTTTAATTTAAATATGTTGCCTTATTAATAATTATTAACCTCTGACTGTAAAAGAATTTTTACAATAAAAAAAAGTATAAAAAATATCAGAAGTTATTGGTGAAATAGAATTCTTTGTACTTTTAAAAATGTGTATATTTAATTTAATAGGCGTACAAGGAAGTCATGTGGTGTCTACATCAGATTTTTTTTTAAATAGAATTAAAACAACTATTAGTTAAAAACTTAAATAAAATCGATATTTCGATTTTAACTGTTCGTTAAAATCGAAATAACATTCTCATGCAGAAACGACGACAAACAGTTAAAAAGAGATAGGATAAAATGAATACACAATAAATTCTTATGCTTTGAAGCACCAAATAAATATAATAAACAATTTGTAATTTTTTTTTTTTTAAATTAACTTTGTAATTAATCAATAAAAATTAAATATAAGAAAAATGTAACACTTACCAGATGTAATAATCGATATAGTTTTCCATCGAAAATGTTTAAATATTTCTAGCAAAGAAGTTGCTGTTATATCATGCGGTGGTGCCAAACCGATTACGGATCTTTCCTCCATTATTGACTGAAATTAAGAAAGAAAAAAGAAATTACGAAAAAATAACCAACAATTAATATTTTTATAATTTTAATATTATAGAGGTTGGGGAAAACGGTTTCTACGTATCCTTTCGGTAAATGTCTTTAGGATCGCATAACTCTGGTTATATTAATCAAAATCTGTCAGCACTTACAACCAAGTATTTTTTAGAAAAGTTACGATACATTTGTTTATTTATTTAAAAGTTATTGCCTTTTGAAAATTAGGAAAATAAAGCACAAATTCAATAAATTTTAAAATGTTATTATAAAAAAAGGAACAATGCGATTTCGCGTAAGTTTATGGACTTGTTGCGGTATCAGTACGTGTGGTACAAAGCCGGTTCAAGCGTATTCAATATCAACATCTTGGTGTAAATGGTGCACTTCGCTCTGGTCGGCCGACGATTGAAAATGTCGATGAAATTTTGAAAAAAATAGATCAACATTGGCACATAACCAGTCATGACAATTCGAGGCCCGATGTTTACTAACGAACTAAACATCGATCACAAAAACGTTTTTATACCGTTTGGATATAAACAGTCGATATCTCGGTGCTACACGGTTTAATAATAAAAAAATTAATGCATCGAATTCCCATCTGTGAATCCTTGCTAAGATGGAACGAAATCGAGCCGTTTTTGAGACGTCTCATTACGGGAGCTGTAAAATGGATCACGTATGAAAATAATATACGTAAAAAATCGTGACCGATGCACAGTAAAGTTTCGAAAACGGTGATAAAGTCAACCTACCGGGTTGGTCTAGTAGTTAAACTCGTTATCGTAAATAAGCTGATTCGAAGTCAAGTTTTAAGGTTCAAATCTTAGTGAAAGCAGTTACTTTTATACGGATTTGAATACTAGATTTTGAATGCCGGTGTTCTTTGGTGGTTGGGTTTGAATTAACAACACATCTCAGGAATAGTCGAGCTGACACTGTACAAAATGGCACTTCATTTACTTTCAATTCATCCTTTGAAGTAATACCTTCGGGTTCCGGAAGTTCCGGAGGCTAAACAGAAAAAAAGGTGACAAAGCCAAGATTGACGCCCAGAAAAGTGATGATGTGCGGTGGGATCGGAAAGGAATCGTTTCTAGGAGCTGCTACCGCCCGATCAAACGACTGAACGAGATGTTACTGTGCCAAACGATTGACTTTGAGTCGTCAACAACAAAGGTTTACACCAAATGATCGAAGAAAACTGAAAAAGTTTGATTATAATACAAAAATTACAATTATATTAGATACAAAAATACAGTAAACCCCCCCCCCCACATGTACTTTTGAAAAGAAAGTACAAAGTTCTAATTATATCTACATTTTTACAATTTAATAATCATTTTAGTTTTTATTGAAAAATGCAATATAGATTATAAAATTACAACAATTAAGCATTACAATATTAATAATAAAAAAATCCCTTTCAGCATGCCGGAAAGCGGAGGTAGATTTCACCGATGCTAAGCAGGGGATAAAAACAATTTCCACCTTAAACTTAAGAAAAACTTCAAATTTACTCAATAAGACAATGGTTGCATGTGAAAAAAAAGTTTTACATGTTTACCATACGACAAGCCCCATCTTCTTACAATTCCAGCAAAACTTTGGTCATCCCTTGCCGTAAGGGATGGTCATATCAAGAATTATTTCAGAAAAAAATTTAAATAATGTTTAGAGGAATAACTACCATTTTTAACCGATTCAATGCTGTGCCTATTGAGGGACGTATGATTTTTTTTGTCTTCGAAACTCCATTTTTTCACCTCCTCGACCAATGGTTGATGATATCGAAAAACTTTACTTAGATAAGTTTTAGGCTCAAAAAAGTAGTAGGAACTTTAAACCAATTTGATATTTTACTTAATACGACAATTCTAACGATATTTTGCTTTGTCGAAACCCCCCCCCCCCCCGCATTTCCACCTTCATTGTCCGATTTTGCTCATTAACGAACTCGTCTGAGATTTTGGGTCGTTATATTTTACGTATAAATTTGAAAGTGATTTGCGGAAAATTACGGCAGTTATCGTGCCTACAAGAAAGTGAAATATGTATATAAACTTTTGAACTGACGGTGGTTTTGGGGTCTGGTGGATGCAAAACGCGAAGATATGTCGAAATTATCCGGAAGTCGAATCATTATACCCATTACAATAGGCAGATTTCTTTTGAAATCAATTTAACATAAAAAAATTTAGTACAAACAAAGTTAATTTACTCTATGAGTGTATACTTTATGAGGTTGGATCCACTGCTAGATTCCAACTATCAAGGTATAGGTAGTGGAAATTCCAACTATCCGTATTTTTATAGCTTTTTTACTTATGACAATATAATTAAAATGTGTGTTAATATACTCGTACAAAAATTAGTGAAAGAGAATTTATTTAAAAATTTTTAATTCGTTCTATAACATGCCAAATATAAAGTAAACTTTTTAACGCAATAAAAAATAACGATAAGATATCTATTCCTTTGATCGTGACCGGCGTTTTGCTTAAATGCGTAATTTAATACTGCGTTTTCTATCATAAATACTTTCTAAAACCCTAATTTGGCTTAATTTTACCATACATTACGATTTATTCTAAATATTTAAAAATAAATAAGACGCTACTGTCATTAAACATAGATAAATCGGTCTGTTTGGATATTCATTATTGATATAAATTATTGAACATTCAATAAATATTCAACAAAGGTTTTTTTTAATTTTTACTTTCTATATAAAAATAATGTTGTGGTTGGCATTTTGTATCGGCATTATTAAAAAACAAAAACACAATTGAAAACCAGCATCCAAAAATAATACCACTCCCGCCAGCCTCCTTGGCACGAGTGGTAGGTAACGTCTCACCCATCGGGTAGGTCTATTGATTAACGCGTCTTTCCAAATCAGCTGATTTGGAAAGTCGAGAGTTACAGCGTTCAAGTCCTACTAAAGCCAGTTATTTTTACACGGATTTGAGTACTAGATCGTGGATACCGGTGTTCTTTGGTGGTTGGGTTTCAATTAACCACACATCTCAGGAATGGTCGAACTGAGAATATACAAGACTACACTTCATTTACACTCATACATATCATCCTCATTCATCCTTTGAAGAATTATCTAAACGGTAGTTACCGGAGGCTAAACAGGAAAAAGAGGGGGGGAAAGAGGGGGTAGGTAACGTCTCGGCCATTCATCTATAGGTCCTGGGTTCGAATCCCGGTCAGGTACGGCATTATTCATACGCCACATTTCCATATCCCACGCACTAATTTCAAGCTTATGTGGCGATATAAGTTGTTTTTCCGATTGCTTTGCAACTTTTGGCCGGAAAGGTTTTGAAGTTACACTTCTTTTGGCGCGTTAGGAGAAACCGATCAGAGTGTATTTTCAGCATGTTACGGAAGTTTGTAACACACCAAGAATTTTTGCGCGCTAAGTGGATCAGTTTGTACGCATATACGTGTAGTTTCTAATTCAGTCAGTCGTTCAATGTGATTAAGTGATTATCACGTTTGTAAACATAACAGATATCGAGTCGTAATAAATATATATTTATATACACGGATATTTTAAACCGTGAATATTGTTGTTCATATTCATAAAACTTTATTTATATTGTAGGGTATATTTATCAAGATTTGAGGGTATACTTATGTAAGTATTATTTTTTGAGTAAAATTATATTTGTTAATGACAGAAAATAGCACGGATCAGATAAATTCTTGATTTTGGATAAATAATTTTAAATTTACGAAAATCAAATTTTTGATAAAATACACTATTATAAAATAAAACTATTTGTATCATATATTTCATTTCATAACCCTCGTGTCTACTCGATCTTCATCCGAAGAATTAATAGAACTAAACTAATCGAAATATATTCGATGAATTTTGTTTTAGATGTCAACGAATACTTAAATACTTTTTAAACTGTATAAAATAAATATTATTTAAGTGTTATATATTCAAACTTTTATTCGTGGTATTTAATTTCGTCTATCGGTCGTTTGACTCGGTTAAAATTTGTTTGAATGCGTATAAATTTTTTTTTTATTCACGCCAAAGAAGTATAACTTGTTACGTGCATACGAGCTTTTTTTTACCTTTAATACGTACATTATATATGTGTTGGAAAGGAAATTAGACACTATTTTGGAATGCGATTAAAGATCTAAATTCATGTAAAATTGTTCTAATATTCGAAGTTTTGATCTCACCCCGTAGGAGAAGAGACCCACCGTGTGACGTTTCCGGTCATTACGTCACCTCCTCCGTACCTAAACCTGATAGGCATTACCGGAGGTCATCTTCAAAAACCTCAGAGATTGATATATTTCAGTTTCGCCTCGGCCAGGATGCTAACGATGGGAATGCCCAAACGACATTCCTATCGGTGTACTATTAACTGAGGTGAACTCGTGGAAAACAAAACATATCTCAATTGAAGTCTTAAAAAATACTGAATTACCTGAATGTCAAATGAAGGAACTGACCCGATTAGGTAAAAGTGAGTTTATTGATCGTGACAAACGAGTCGAATTTGAATGCTGTATAATAATGATGAATTTGTTTTTTTTTAATTATTGTTTTCTTGTATTTTATCGTAACATTATTTTATTATTTTTTACAATTTTATTTGAAATTCACGCCAGGTTCGATTGCAGTACTAAGATCTGCCGAGACAATTAAACGGTAATTTTATTTTTTATATACATTATTGGAGAAGAGAAGTGAAAAAAACCCTTTTTTTTACTTTTCATCAATTTTCAACATCTTAATATAATAATACAGTCATGTATACTTAACAGAATAAATCATACAATTCCTAGTCGGGATATTTTTTTATTTTGCTTATGTAATTGAAAACTAACCCCGATCACTTACAATATAAAATCAAATACTACATCAAAATGACTAATTTCATATATATATATATATATATATATATATATATATATATATTAACCTCCCGGATAACCATTAGGTATTGTTTCAGAGGATAAAATGACTGACAATTACCATTTGAAAATGTCATGTCTGACCGGGATTCGAACCCGGGACCTCTAGATGAAAGGCCCAGAGGCTACCACTTCCGCCACGGAGGCCAACGACTAATTATATTTACTCAAAATCTCATCGGTTTGTGAAATATATGTTACGTTTTCACAATCGAATTATAAAAAAAAATTACGATTAGTCAAACGCCATATCAATTCGTTTACACTTAGATTGATTAATCTAGTTTTTTCCATTTGAATTTGCAGGAAAAAATTGAAAAAATTTTATTATTTGGTATATTCTGTTACCTTTTAAACCAGGTAATGTCACGTATATTTTTTTCTCGGAAAAACTAACGGAAGAAATTTTGTTACATTGTTGAATTAATTATTTGATATTAAGTTAAAATTTTGAACAATATTTTTGCAGTCTTCAGTCATTTGACTGGTTTGATGCAGCTCTCCAAGATTCCCTATCTAGTGCTAGTCGTTTCATTTCAGTATACCCTCTACATCCTACACAATTATCTACCCTCTACAATTAGTTTTACATATTCCAAACGTGGCCTGCCTACACAATTTTTTCCTTCTAACTGTCTTTCCAATATTAAAGCGACTATTCCAGGATGCCTTAGTATGTGGCTTATAATTCTGTCTCTTTGTTTAGCTATATTTTTCCAAAATCTTCTTTCTTCATCGATCTGCCCAACACTTCTTCATTTGTCACTTTATCCACCCATCTGATTTTTAATGTTCTTCTAAAGTACCGCTTTTAAAAGTTTCTAATCTTTTCTTCTCAGGTTCTCCGATCGACCAACTTTCACTTCCTTATAAAGGTATGCTCCAAACATGTACTTTAAAAAGTGATTTCCCGATGCTTAAATTAATTTTTTATCTAAGCAATTAATATTTCTGACTGAAAGCTAGTTTCACTTAAACTATTCGGCATTTCATATCGCTCCCGCTTCGTCTATCTTTAGTAATTCTAATTCCAAAATAACAGAATTCTTTTACCTCCATAGTCTTTTCTCGTCCTATTTTTACGAGGGTTATTTTTTTCAAGGTCCGATCGGTCACGAAATTAAAGCCACAGTGAAAATAAAAAAAAATTTATTTGTAACAAGTACTTACATAGTTACGCTATTTCTTTACATAGTCGCCACTCCGATTTAGACATTTGTCGTAGTGTGGTACCAACTTTCCAATATCCTCGTCATAGAACAGAGCCGCCTGTGTTTTCAGCCATGTTTCTATTCTGGTCTGCAGCTAGATGTCTGTGCCAAAATGTCCTCCTAGCCGGCGTTTCATGTGAGCAAAGAGGTGAAAATCGGATGGAGCCAAGTCCAAGCTGTATGGTGGGTGATCAAATATGAGACTTTAGTGATGGTCGTGCCACGTTCCATTCTCATTGTTTTGTGATGGTCGGACAGCATCTTGGGAACCCATCTCGCACACAGTTTGCGGTACTGAAGTTTCTCACTCACAATGGTGTAGAGAGCTGACGTTGAAATTTCAGGAAACGAATCACTCAATACAGAAATTGTGAACCGACGATTTTCTCGAATCGCCTCATCCACTCGCTCAACGAGATCATCGGTTGACACTCGCTTCCTTCTCTGACCGCCTGCATCATGAACATCTGTACGTCCTGCTTTAAAGTTCCCGCACCATTGTCGCACTTTGCTTTCACTCGTTGAAGTTTCACCGTACACATTACTTATTCGTCGATGAATTTCAGCCGCATTACACCCCTCAGCCTGAAGAAATCGAATTACCGCACGCACTTCACACTTGGCGGGAGATGCTGTTGTTGTAGACATGTTTACGTGCTAGCTACGTGTTTAGATCTAAATAAAGTGACGCGGCGTGATTGAAGGCCATACTAGAGACGCTGCCCAACACATATGCACAAATGTTCATCCAATTTTTGCGCGAGTTTTTATTTCGCGACCGATCGGACCTTGAAATAAATATAACCCTCGTATATTCAACGGTTCTTTTCTACTACATTATATTACTTTCGTTTTGTTTTTGTCTATTCTCACGCGGTAGTTTTTACGTAGACCTTTATCCATGCCGTTCATTGTTTCTTCTAATTTTTTTTACTCTCCTTAATAATTCTCTCCTTTTTCCTGTTTAGCCTCCGGTAACTACCTTTTAGATAATTCTTCAGAGGATGAATAAGGATGATATGCATGAGTGTAAATTAAATGTAGTCTTGTACATTCTCAGTTCGACCATTCCTGAGATGTGTGGTTAATTGAAACCCAACCACCAAAGAACACCGGTATCCACGATCTAGTATTCAAATCCGTGTAAAAATAACTGGCTTTAATAATTCTAATAATAACTTCCTTAATAATTCTATTGGAATTTAAAATTTAATTGTAACCTATCATTTTCGATTGTTATTTTTTTGATTGTGTTACGGCTTTTATAAGTTTTTAAATTGAGAAAAAATAGACTTCCGTACATTACGTATTCATTAATCACATGTTACTAATAAATTACTGGAATATTTTTTTCTGGATCATTACCAATCGGTATATAATTGCATTTAATCGTTAATTACTGGTCAGTCAACTACTCTTCCAAGCCTCCTTCATTTTTAAACTGTGTTGCTTCTTTCACTCTTCTGTCCTAGTTATTACTACAATCCATGTTTCCTTTTTGGATCCCTTTATATTCTGCTACTTTTCTTGAATATTTTTCTGTTCTCTATGCGTATATGTTTTATATCTATAATTTCCAGATTTTTGTTTTTTTTTAAACTTTCTTCGGAAGTTTAAACTAGGGGCTGACGTGTAAAGTATGTTGGGGAACAATGCAATGATGTTATCGAATGTCTTGCGCTTTGTTAAGGCCGTACGTCTTGATTGAAAAATTTGATTATTCATATAATTACTTCCTTGTAGGAAGTAAAGGAAGTACAATGATCGCAAAAAATTTCGGTTTTCAAATTTCAACAGAGATATCCGTTTTGACCATCCCTCAATTCATTTTGGCTATTTTCGGCAAGACATCTGTACGTACGTACGTCTGTATCGATAACTTAAAAATGATTAGTCGTAGAATGTTGAAATTCGGATTTAGGGCTGTTGTAACATCAAATTGTACACTTCCCCTTTTGATTGCGATCGATTGAACTAAACGTATTCAGAAAAGCTCAAAAACCCCAAAATTTGGATTTTGGACTTTTTGTTAACTGTAGTAATAAGCCCTCATTGACAGCTTTTCAACGTTATATCATACGTGGTACTTATTTTCATCGGTTCCAGAGTTATAGCCAAATAGAATTTTAAATATTGAAGTATTTGGATCTAACAAGGAGAAGGCACATCGGTTAGGACCCGACTTTTTTTTTAACTTTTTTTTTTAATTTAAATATATTGATTTATTAATAATTACTGAAATAAAATTTTATGCAGTTTTCATTTTAAAAAAAAGTATATATATAATTTAATAAACTAAAAGAAAGTCATATGGTGTCTACATCAGATTTCTTTTATCATCTATTTATAACGAATGTTAATTTTTTTTTTTTAACTAACCTTTTTAATATTGTATTCAGTACGGTTTTATTTCGCTTATAATAAATGTCGTGGGCTTTTTCCATTTATGTTTTGTTTTAATATCACTGTTGTTTAGTTTTCTAATTAATTTTTAATTTTTTTTTTTTTTTTAGTATATATGTTGACTATAAATAACGTATCCGGGCGCTGATGACGACACTTCGTTGTGCGTCCAGGAAAAAAAAATTGGTTTGTCTAAACCGTTTGATATTAGTTTTGTTTCCAGTACATTCGTCAAAGATCTATACTCGGTAAGTCTGTTATAGCTCATTCTAGTTAAATGTCTACGAAACGCTAATCTTAATTATCGAATGGCGTCGTCTATCGGGTTATCTGATTTGATGCAGAGTTCATTGTTCTTTCGCATTTTCCAACCCTAATCCGTTTTCCTTGGTCCAAGTATCTTTCTTAGTAAGCATTTTTCAGTAGTTTCGATTTTGTCTGATTTAGTATTACGCAATCTACACCGTACAGGGCTTTAGGTCGGATTACTGAGCAGTAATATCTAACCTTACTCAGACTAGATAATCATTTTTTGTTATACTTACTCTTAAAGGCACAGGCTTTATTTTACCGAACCTTATTTTAATTGCTTCTTTATGTAATCCGTTCCGTTAAATGATTTCGACTGCGTACCGTATTTTTTTCTATATTTTGATTCTGCAGAGTTGGGAGCTTGTTTTCTCTTCGTTATATTTTCCGTTTTTTTCAAAAGATATCTGTAGTTCTCTTTTTCTACTACTACATAACGGTGGAGAAATTCGTAATGACAGGACATTAAGCCGACATAATTTTAAATATTTGACGACCACTGTTATATAAAAAAATTTACATGAAGAAGTTTTAGTTCTATTAAGATTATAACACGCATTTTTTAAGTTCCTCATGATGGAATTTTATCCGAAAGCGCTTGAACGCATAAAAAATTGTTGATTTTTAATTATTAATTATATAATCATACCGACGGGCCACGTTTAATAAAATTCTAAACCTTCTGCTACGAATTAAAAGTTATCTGAAAAAAGCTTAACAATCATGTTCAAAATCTCTTTTGCAAAAAGTATATATTTTTTTTTTAAGTTTTTTCGAATAAATTGTTTTTTCATTCTCTTTTAATTGCATTGAAAAAAACTTGTTTTTAAAAATGTTTAAATAATTTGTTGAATTTTATTACCATCCGTTTTAAAAATAGTGTTGTAATAGGGAATTTATATTAAAATAAACGAAAAAGATGGCAAACCAAAAACAGATAATCACATTATTGATTGCGTTCGCCTGTTGACTGTAACGTCAAACGGAATACCGTGTAAAGAATATTGAATATTACTTTTCAGAAATCTTATTAGTTTGCTGAATATTATCATACCCGATAACTTTTAGTTTTTATTGTCTGGAAAGTATGTTACGTTTATTACAATAGAATTAAAATATCGGGTAACCGAGCGGTCAAGAGTTAATATAAAGTTCATTCGCTTTTCATATAAATTACTAATACCTGCAGTTCCCCTGCAGTTTACTCGCGTGAAATTAAGATTTGTACCTAGAATAATTTTGTAGAACATTAGATCTTTGTTAAAATTTTCGCGTAATTTAACGGTTGATGTTTTACAAGGAATATTGGCAAACCGGTCTTGTTTACTTTGGTAAAATATCAAATTGTTTCACTGGTTGGTTTTATCCATCGAATGTTTGTGTACTCTAAAATTTGTTGAACAAGGATGTTTAGCGTTCGCGGACGAAGTGTAATTTTAGATGAGTAGAAAACAATATAAAAAATTTATTTAACTTCATTAGCTGTTTTCGTTTCAGGTGCAGTAATGATTATATAATTAGATGAGTTCGCTCTGGATTAAACCGCGTAAAACAATCCATGAGAGAAAGAATATCCGCGTAGATCAATACCCGCCACCTTCATTGTCTTCTCTTGGGATTTGTTAATAGTAATAAGACACAACTTTACTGAAAACTGAACTCTTTCGACTCAAAAATACATCCTGATGGTATAAAAAATTTTTACGGGATAAACAACAATTGCCCTTGGCCGTAACTGGCGAGCACTGCAGCCTTACTAATCTTTTACTGTATATTATTAGTTTCTTTTTATTCGTTTTTAATTTCTAACCAAGAGTTGGAAGATGACCCTCAAAGGGAAAATTGTTTTATATATATATATATATATTTTATACTCTGTATAAATATATTCGTAAAAATAATGGAAAAAGTTCATATAAACATAGTTTCTAAAATGCTTTCCGAGTTATGGGTAGCAAAATATTTAGCTATCCCGGTGAAATTAGAAAATTTTTAGGACTTAATTAAGGGGCAGAATTATAAACGTCAAATGGTGTTTGACCTGAAAAATCGAATAGAATAACTACCAGCACCGTATCTAGAATAGCTTTTTAGAAATCTGGAGTGAAAACAAATAAAACGGTATAAAAAATCCTGTTTTTAAAGTGTGACGTACAATAACTTTGTTAAACGAGTAATAAACACGTAAAACCTATAAAATAAACTCGTACAGAATTTAATTCTGAACAAAATAGTGTGAGGTGATTACTTCAAAGGCAAACAGATCACGTTCAAACTAGAAATCAAGGAAAACCCTTCGCTAACGATAGCACAGTTTACAATACGCGATATATTTAATGTACATTACAAAATGATTAAAACATTAACACAATATTAAAAAAAATACAATTAAATTGTAAATGGTAAGAGTCTCGGAGATATCATTTCTTTCGTTAAAAACAAAAGTTTCTGCAATACAAATAAAACTGTTTTTAACAAACAACGATACTGATATCAAAAAAAGATAAGACAGTACATTTCTATTATCAAAATCTGTAATTAATATAGAATTTTGTTTAAAAAAAAAAGTGTTAAATATATGTAATAGACAATAGATACAATAATAGATAATAAAAAATATTTATATATGTAGACAAATAAATATTAAATATTTATATTTAAATAAAATACAATTACATATTGTATAATATTTACAATTAAATATTTATATGTAATACATATCAGATTTACAGAAATAATACAATTCTTATGATTATTCGTTGTTTAATAAATGAAATTGGGCCGGTAAGAATTTTGTAACAAATTTTTATATTTTTTGCTTATTACATGGAACGCTTAAATATTGTTTATTATCTATTATTGTATCTATTGTCTATTAGATATATTTAACACCTTTTTTAAAACAAAATTCTAAATTAATTACAGATTTAAATTAATTTAATTTAAATAACAGATTAAAATTAAATTCCTATACAATAAAAAAAAAAAAAAAAAGTAATTAAACACGCAACTATATTTATTACACGCGGATCTGATTTTTTGAGTCGGGCTACATAATTTTTTGCGAAATATTTAATATAACTGAATATAATATCGGTAGATTAATGAATGATAAATATATTAACGGGAATAAAAAATTTAATGATTTTATGAAGGACGGGAAAAAACAGGATAGAATTGCAATTTCTAATAATACGTATGATCGGGAACATAAATTTGGAGCAGATGTGGTCAACACTACAAACATTGAATTTAATAATAATGAAATTAACATTATAAAATAACAAACGAATTTTGAAAATGATATTTTATTCAAACAAATGTTAAACAATAATTATTGATCGGTATGTTGGCCAAACTGCTTTTATACCATGAACATAACAATTTAGACGCTTTTATGTACTAGTATAGATTTTATAACTTGACGATTGATTTTTATATTTATGGGAATTTTATTTTATTTTTATTTTAATCTACATCAAATTAATACGATTAACTTTATCGGATGTTCTGAAGATGGAAAAATAACTTTCGAAAACGCTAGAACATAATAATTAATTACATTACATTGGTCGGTAAGTGGAATTATAATTTATATATTATTATATTATATATAATTAACGGGCCATGCTAAATAAAATTATTTTAAAGTTTATATCGGACAGACAGGTATATTTTTTGAAGAACGTATAATGGATCGGAAATCTTACTTTTTCCAATAACAAGAGGGATTCAAATTTTGCCTGTCATTTAATTGATGAAAACCATTTCTTTCGTCAAAAACAAAAGTTTCTGTAATATAAATAAAACTGTTTTTAACATAACGATACTGATATCAAAAAAGATAAGACAATACATTTTTATTATCAAAATCTGTTATTAAATTAGAATTTTCTTTTAAAAAAAAAAACATGTTAAATACATGTAATAAACAATGTTAAAGCGTTCCAAATAATAAGAAAAAATAAACATTTGTTTTAAAACTATTAATGGCCCGATTTCATTTATTAAACAAACAATAATCATAAGAATTGTATTATTTCTGTAAATGCGATATGTATTTCATATAAATTAATTTATTTAAATTATTTTTAAAGAAAATTCTAAATTAATAACAGATTTTGATAATAAAAATGTAGTTTCTTTTCTTTTTTGATATCAGTATTGTTTTGTTAAAAACATTTTATTTATTATTATTATTCTTTTACGGCCAACATGGGACCACTTAAGTCAATTTTAGATGGATCTTTTCTGAGAAAAGCGTGTTATTTTACTCTTCCGTGCTGCCCAGTATTTCTTCATCCGTTCAGATCTTGCTTTCTTTTCTTCATCCGTAAACACCCTCTTCGTTGTATTTTGTCGTTTGTCTGTCTTTCGTTTAAATCTAATGTTTTTGTCTTTTAGCTTTGTAATTTTTCCAGTTTTATAATGTAGGTCGGTTAGGGAAATTTCCAATTCTTTCATGTCTTCTCTAATTTCTTCGACCCATCCTACTTCTAGCTTTTGGAACCAGAGCTTTTCAATGATATTTCTTGACAGTCTTGTTTCCGGTGTCCTTATGAGATGACCAAAGAAAGAGATTCTTTTTTTCCGCAAAGTATCAGTAACAGGCTCTATTTCTCGATACACCACCTCATTTGGCACAATCCACCATCGGCTTTCTTTTTGGTGTTTTTTATCGATACACGTTCTGACAATTCTCCTCTCTATTTTCAGAATTTTATCGATTCGGTTTTTCTGAGTGATTTTGAAAAGGATCTCGCTTCCGTAGGTGACTTCTGGCTGAACTACAGTTTTATAATGTTTAAGTTTTGTTTTAGTCGAAAGGCATTTTTTGTTATATGTTGACCGAGTTAATTTTTGGGATTTAATCATTTTATTTGTCCTGTTTTGCCATGTCACTTTTTCATTTAAATTATAAGTTATTATTTCCCCTAGATATTTAAATTGTTTACTATTTTAATTTTCTGATTGTTTACCGTAATGTGCTCTATTACCAGAGGATCTATGGCCATTAGTTCAGTTTTTTCGAAAGAGATATGAAGCCCAAATATTTATCTTTTTAATTCGCATTTATATTTTCAAAACACGACATTTGCGTACTACGTCAATTATTCGGACAATAAAGGAGTATTTTTTAAAATCCTCGTCAAACTAAATATTTTTTTCTTTTAAAGCTATATATCTAAATTTAATTTAACATAAATCTTTTGTGCTAGGTTTTGAAAGCTCATGATTTGCGTTTTGGCTTCTTGGATATTATTTGCTAAAAGAGCGAGGTCATCTGCAAATCCTAAGCAATTTAGTGTGATGGAGTTTTTCTTAGTACCCATTTTTATATTTTTGGGATTTATTTCATTTTCCATTTTCTCATGACAAATTCGAGGGCGCAGTTAAAAAGGAGTAGTGAGAGGCCGTCTCCTAGCCTCAATCCAGTTTTTATGTAGAAGGGTCGAGAGAGTTCACCTCTGAATTTCACTCTGGACTGGGTATCGGTTAAAGTTAATTTTATCATGTTCACGAGTTTAGGGTGAAGGCCCAGGTTTCTCAGAATATTCAGCATGGATGGTCGGTGTATACAATCATAGGCTCTTTTAAAGTCGACGAAGGTGATTATTAGTTGTTTTTTCCGTCTTTTATATAAGTCCATCATAAGTTTTAGGGATATTATTTGCTCCGGGCAACCTCTCCATGGCCTAAATTCCCCTTGGTATTCCCCAAGTTCCAGTTCAAGTTGGTCTTTGCATCGGTTGTATATGATTCTCGACAGGATTTTGTATGTGCAATCCAGGAGAGATACGCCTCTGTATTTTTCCGGATTAGTTTTATCCCATTTTTTTATGTAATGGATGAATGAGGGCTGTGGTCCAGTGTTGTGGAAGTTTTTCTTCGTTCCATATTTTCACGAAGCAGGAAGTTTTGACTGAATAAACTAAATAAACCATTTTATTTATATTATAGAAATTTTTGTTTTTCGAGGGGAAGAAATTATATTTGCGAGACTCTTACCGTACGGTGTACAATTGCATATAATTTTTTTTTATATCATTGGGTTTTGTCAGATTATTCTTTAATTTTTTTAATGAATTACTGATTGTTATCTTATGGATTCATTATTAAAATGTATTCCATTTCTAGAACAAACAAACTGAATTTCACGGCCCATTTTTTTTTTGTTGATAGTCATATCATTCACTTCATACCATATTTTTCCTTTTTTAATAAAACTAGTATAAATGACCTTTACGAATCGAAGATCCGTGATGTAGTAACGCACTCATTACTTTCTAAGTGTAACCTTCGATTTTTATCATTAAATTCGATTTTACCAACCGAATTTATTTCTGTTTTATTTATTCCTTTTTTAATCAAATTAGTATAATATCTTGTAAACTAATAGTTTTATTTTATTTATTTATTTATTTTTTTTTTTAAGAAATGATGGAATTAAAAAAATTGTTTCATCTTCAGTATTTTCATTTACTATTAAAATAAGCTGTAGAATATTTCCTTTTAAAAATGTTTATTATTTCACGTACATTATCAAGTTTTTGTACGCTACCTAGTACTACCAAGCACTGCTACCTAGCGGTACGATTCGTAAATCCACCTTCTTCACTGACATATTCGAGTCCCGCGGTTCATCAAATGGAAGAAAAACTCGTTATCTAGCAAAATTCAAGGTAATTTTTGAAAGTATTCTTTATTACAAATAGTAACTGAACTGAAATATAATATTTTCACGCGTATCTTTTCCCCCATTTTCATTTCACTGTTAGGTTAGGTCATGCTTAGAACTGTAAACGTAGTTCGTTGACTAACAACTTCATGATTACGCGTTGTTGATCAGCTGTTGTTATTTTATTGCCAACTTTGAAATAGTAATTTTTCAGATAATTTATTTTTCGAATATTACTGTCATTAACAAAAAAAATCATTATCTGTTATTTGTAAGCCTTTCACAGCATTTCCGAACGTTTCTTTCATTCATTACATTACCACCGTACAAGGCAACCAACTGCCTATGAATTTCAAATCATTAAGCCTAACGGGGTAACGTTTTGATGGTTTTAAAAAACATAAGACTCAAGTATTTCACAGTCGCAGCGGGCGGTAACACTGATTTTCTTATTCATTTTGTAACGTAATAACTCATACTAATTTTATTCTAATTAATAAAGATTTTATACTTATAATTTTCAGACAGCTTGGATAATTTAAAAATACTATATTGCATTTAATACTATATTACGGTCCTTTGCTGTTGCTTACGATGACCGTATCGTTAGAAAAATAAGGTTATGTTACGTTAACATTATTTCTTTTTTTAATAATAGTAATATTGATCACCACTGAAATTTATTCATAACATAAATTTGTTGATATATATATATATATATGAGAGGTTATCTCTAAAGTAAAGAACGTTTCATTGTTTCGTTGGAAAAACACTTATTCTGAAAATTTTATAAATATTTTTCTTTCTCTTAAACTACATACCTCACACTACTTCTATATATAATCGCCACACGAATTAAGATATTTTTCGTAGGGATACACCAGCTTCAATATACCCTCGTATTCTTCTGCCCCTAGTCCATTTAGCCACTGATTAACAACTTTTTAAGTTCATCGACACCCGCGACTCGCTTACCGCTCAAAAATTCTTTCAATTTCACAAACAAATTGTTATCAGGAGCTAAGTCCCGACTATATGGTGGGTCATCGTAAATTTCTTATTCAAATGTTCTCAGTAAAATACGTGTCGGACCCGCAACATGTGGACGTGCATTATCGTACAGCAGGACGACGCCGTCGGTCAGCCGCCCACGTCACCGACTTTGAACGGCGCGCCGTAAGTTACGTAGGGTTTCACAGTAGGCTTTTGCATTTATAGTCGTTCCACGTGTATGAAATCGATCTCAGCAGTATGCCAAACCGATCCCAAAAGACTGTGGCCATGTTTTCGGTCTGGTTGGTGATAGAAAATGACGCCATTCACTTGACTGCCGTTTTCTGTCTGGCGTGTAATACAAAATTCATGTCTCATCGCCGGTAACGATTGAATTAAGGAACGCATCACCTTTTTCTGTGTAGCGCATCAAAAATTCCAAAGTAGATCCCATTCGGATTTTTTTGTGACGTTCCGTTAAGCCGTGCGGCACTCGACGTGCACAAACCTTTCTGAAGCCTAAATGGTCATGAACGACGCGACCGGAAACAGTTCTTGAAACATCGAGAAAAAGACGGCCCAAGTCGGAAATCGTTGAGCAACGATCTTTTCTGATATCATCATCGACGCATTTCATAGTAATCAAATATAGTACAACGCGACAATATAGTACAACGCGTACAACTTATAGAAAACAATGCAGTGTGTACGTTATTAGCGTGGCCAAGAATGATACGTTCGTTAACCTTAAAGAAAGAAATTCTCCAGCGGTGTTTACGTAGAAATATCCGTCGTGTGTAGAGCATATAATGTATTACATAAATATAATGGTGTGTGTGTGTGTTTGTGTGTATATGTATATATATATATATATATATACAAACACACACACACCATTACTGTAAGCTGATTGATATTATAAAACGTAGTCAAGATTTTATTTGCATTTTTCGCTGCACGCTTCCGCATTGAATCTGTTTTTAACTGTTGGTTGTATCATATGATGAAATAAATTATTTATTATATTAAATTAAATTAAAGTTCATGCAACTCGTCTGTGATTGAGTGCAAAAGAGAAACGCGCGTTCAATATTTTTTAGCAGAAGAATATACTGCAACATAATCGTCATTGTTAGGCATTACAGGACGGTCCGACCGATGCCGGTATAATTCTCGAGTAAAAGCAGCTGGTCTGCGAAAAAAATCTGATGTGGACACTACATGACTTCCTTATATGATTACTAAATTACATATACACATTTTTAAAAGTACATAACATTTTATTTCACTAATAACTTCTGATTTTTCCCATTTTTTTTTTTTATTGTTATTATTGAAGTATTATTTATTGTAATTTTTTTTTTACAATCACAGGTTAATAATTATTAATAATTCAATATATTTACATAAAAAAAAAAGGAATGAAGTCGAATTCGAACCGATGTGCTTTCCCTTTGTAAGATCCATATACTTCATTAATTAGAATTTTACTTGGCTATAACTCTGGAACCGATGAAAATGACTACCACTTATTTTATCGATGAAAAGGACGAATGAGGGTTTATTACTGCAGTTAAGAAAAAGTCCAAAATCCGAATTTTTTTATATTTTGTGTCTTTTTGGATATTTTTGGGCAAATCGATTGCAATCAAAAGGAAAGGTGTTCATCTTTATGTTACAGCAGTCCTAAATCAAAAATTTCAACATCCTACGGCTATCGTTTTTGAGTTATGCGAGATATATACGTACGTACGTACACAAGTCACATTGAAGCTAGTCAAAATAGATTCCGTTAGGGTCAAAATGAATATTTTCGTTGAAATCTGAAAACCAACATTTTTCGCCATCACAATACTTCCTTTTCTTCGTTTAAGGAAATAAAAACAGACTGGATGACAGTAGATGGTCGTTAAATAGTAGAATTCTTTTTATTTAAAGTTTGTCAAACGAATATACGTCCACAAAATGATATATCAAGGATCTCTGTATGTCTTGTATTGCGGTTACCGATCGGGAAAATTATTTAAGTGAATAGTATACTGGATAACCCGATAGACGGCTCTAGTAAACCGTTGAAAATAGCGAATCGCCTTACTTCAGATGAAAAAAAACGAAGATAGAGCGTACATAAATCAAAGGATATTTGGCTGCTCACTAATAGACTAATAGTTGATTGTTTTTTACCCACCCACCTCCCTAATGATAGCTAGTAGCGATCCGTAGAATCTTCGTGGGCTTCCGCAAAATTACAAAGCAGATGTGAGTGTGGAATAAGCCGCGCGTAAATGAAATCGAATTTATATGAATTCGCAGGAAAATTTATAAGTATTCGCCGGGAGAAGATGTAAACGCAATTTTTGAACAAATAGTAACGGATATCGTCGCCGTCTGTTCACCTCAATGAACACGAATTATACCGCTACATAAACATTTATTATAAAAACTTTCTTTTTAAATGTTAAGTACACAGTGTTTTGGTTAACAGAGTGTCACTTACATCAAACGAAGGAACAGACGATGAGAAAGACGAATTGAACTCAGGCTCTTGAGATTTTGATGTGGAGAAAGTAAGATGGGCGGTTAAAGTAGGAATTAATAATTAATAAATAGGATTAAAGTTGAAAACGCATTTAAGCGAGAAGTATGAAAAAGAAATTAATTATGTCGTGAGGTTGGAGAAATTGTAATTTTGACAACCGCATCGGAAGGGTTAAAAGAAGGAGAAAGGAAGCGAGGAAGAGAAACAACAAATAATAAACGAGGTGAAGTCTGGAAAACTACAAGGAACGAAGGAGAAGGCTATGTATTGAGACAAAAGATAGTGTAAGGGACCTGCTAAAAGGCAGAAATACAGGTTGATGATTATAGTAAAATAAAGTTCAAAATGAAGAATTCTTTAAAAGATAAGAATTAAAATTCCAACCACCAAAAAAAAAAAAAAAATTAAAAAACCAATACACAAATTCAAGGTAGAAAACATACATTTTTATGCTAACAATATTTAATTTTTAAGGATGAAAATATCTTCTTTTTTAATTTTAATATTACATTTAATTGCTCATCTGAAATTTAGATAGACCTTATGTGATATAAAGTGAACAAACAAAAAAAAAAAGTAAATCGTATACGCCGCTTAGCACATAAACATTACTTAAAATTGCACGAGGCTCTACGTAACATTTAGAAAGTAACGTAATGTATGCTTGCGACTTTTGATACAACACAAACACGTATATGGAAGTTATATAAAAGAATATCCCGTGGAGAAAAGTAAAATAGGAGACTTGGCTGCAAGTGGTCCCTGGCATATCGATTTTATCCCTAGGGAACCTAACAAACCGCGTATATAGGTGCCGGTTTATAATGTGGAATACCCGTATAAAAATTGAATTTAAAACCTTAAGCTCGATGTTTTTAATCCTTTTAAAGTAAATAATTTATTTTGTATTTACTAGTAAAGTCCAGCATTAGAGAAAGCTTCGCTCGCTATTTCCATCATTTTTTATGTTTTATGTTAATATAAATTTATGAATATAAAACAAGTTGTTTATTTTTATAAACAACTTGTTTTGTATGAATAAGCCTTTTTAGGCTTATTAAAATTTATAAAATAAATATTTGTTTAAAAATAACAGAAAAACGAATTAAAATAATTAAACAAAAAATTTTCGTTAAATTTTCATTTGCTATAATCAGCGCCCCCAATACAAACAAAAAATTATCAAAAATCATCTTTAATATAGTACAATGAAAAAACAATCTGATGTGTACACCCCATGAGTTCCTTATACCCCTATTAAATTACATATAGACATTTTATAGAAGTCCTACGCAAGAACTATCGCATGAAAATAAACAAGAACAAAACAAAAGTAATGAAATGTAGTAGAAATAACAAAGGTGGACCACTGAATGTGAAAATAGGAGGAGAAAAGATTATGGAGGTAGAAGAATTTTGTTATTTGGGAAGTAGAATTACTAACGATGGACGAAGCAGGAGGGATATAAAATGCCGAATAGCACATGCGAAACGAGCCTTCAGTAAGAAATATAATTTGTTTACATCAAAAATTAATTTAAACGTCAGGAAAAGATTTTTGAAAGTGTATGTTTGGAGTGTCGCTTTATATGGAAGTGAAACTTGGACGATCGGAGTATCTGAGAAGAAAAGATTAGAAGCTATCGAAATGCGGTGCTACAGGAGAATGTTAAAAATCAGATGAGTGGATAAAGTGACAAATGAAGAGGTGTTGCGGCAAATAGATGAAGAAAGAAGCATTTGGAAAAATATAGCAAAAAGAAGAGACAGACTTATGGGCCACATACTAAGGCATCCTGGAATAGTCGCTTTAGTATTGGAAGGACAGGTAGAAGGAAAAAATTGTGTAGGCAGGCCACATTTGGAATATGTAAAACAAATTGTTAGGGATGTAGGATGTTGGTGGTATAGCGAAATGAAACGAATAGCACTAGATAGGGAATCTTGGAGAGCTTCATCAAACCAGTCAAATGACTGAAGACAAAAAAAAAAAAAAATAGACATTTTTTAAAACTGAAATGTACAAAAATTTTTTCATTAATAACCTCTGATATTTTTTATTGTTATTACTGAATTATTATTTATAGAAAAACTGTTTTACAATCAGAGGTTAACAATTAATAATAAATCAATATATTTAAATAATAAAATAGTAAAACAAAAGATTAAGTCTGATTCGAACCGATGCGCCTTGCATAAGATCCAAATATTTCATTAATTAAAATTCCAGTTGGCTATAACTCTGGAATCCATGAAAATAAGTACCGCTAAAGATATATCGTTGAAAAGCTCTCAATGATGGCTTATTACTGCAGTTAACAAATATCCAAATTCCAAATTGTTTTGGATTTTGGGCATTTTTGAACGCTTTTGGTTCAGTCAATTGCAATCAAAAGGGGAGTTGCACAACAAGGTGTTACAACAGTCCTAAATCCAAAATTTCAACATCCTATGGCTAATCGTTTTTTAGTTATGCAAGACGTACCTAAAGACGTCACGCCGAAACTAGTCAAAATGGGTAGAGGGATGGTCAAAATGGATAATACCGTTGAAATCTGGAAACCAAAATTTTTCACGATCACAATACTTCCTTAACTTCGTACAAGGAAGTAAAAATAAAGAATAAATTTTAAAGTTTGAAGAAAAAATTATACTATATACAGAGTTGTCGCCCGCACGCGCTTTAATTATCCTATGTTATACAGCAATTTTTATTTTTTCGGCAGTCGTGTTTTTAATTTTTAATATTTATCTTTTGTTTCAGTTTGTAGTAAATTGTCAATAACTAAATAATAAAATTCAAGATAAAAATTTGTACACAATATAATTCTTAGAACATTTATGTAATTACAGTCAATAAAAATTGATATTTCAAGAATTTGACGGCAAAGTCCCAAAAACTTCGAAATACGCGGTATATAAAATAAAATTTCATTTAAAACTGACCGAATTAAAATTTCTTTTATAATTTATATTATTTAACATATATCTATTTTCTTAATAAAATTTCTTTATGAAGAACTAAAAAGAAAACATTTAATTTAAATCTGTACAAAATCATTTAAAACCTTTTGAAAATCAATTGGTTCACATAACTTATTTTGAAAAAAAAAGAATTAAATATGAATTCATCGGATTTAGTGATAGAAGGAAAATGATGGCGAGGAGGTGGTGTATTTAAACAAAGAAAGAGAATACGATTAACTAAATTAAATCTAGGCGACGTAATAAAAGAACTTATTAAAATATTTAATATACTTATTCAACATTAGCGCACAGAACACACCCCTATTAAAATAGTCAATCGGGAGCAGTTTTAAGTTTTATTGTCGTAATAAAAAACACTGGTGAGTTATGTGACGTAAGGAGCTAAGATCAATTTTTTGGCTTCACTTGTTTAACGCACTACTCCATTTCTTTCAATTTTAAACGATCGTTTTATTTTATACATCCTAAATTATCTGTACGTACGACGTTCGTTAAATAATTAAAAAATAAATGTTAACAGGGAAAAATCTACTTATTCACGGAGTTCGTTAGAACTTCGTCGGTAAGAGGCGACGAAGTCCACCAACTACGTTTACAGTTCTAAACGTGACCTAACCTAACACTGAAATGAAAACGGGGAAAAAACAAAACAGCGTGAAACATTATATTTCAGTTCAATTAGATTTGTAATAAAGAATACTTTTAAAAAATACCACGAATTTTGTTAGACAACGTTTTTTCTTCCATTTGAAGAACTGAGGGATTCGAATATGTCACTTTTCCTCAAAAAGGTGGGTTTACGAATCGCGCCGCTAGGTAGCAATACTTGATAGTACTAGGTAGCGAACGAAAACTTAATAATGTACTTAAAATAATAAACATTTTTAAAAGGAAATATTCTACAGATTGTTTTAATAGTAAATGCTCTGATGTAAATGAAAGTACTGAAGATGAAACAATTTTTTTAATTCCCATCACTTCTTTAAAAAGTATTAACACTATTAGTTTACAAGAGATTATACTAGTTTTATTAAAAAAAGTAGTACGTAAAACAGAAATAAATTCGATTGGTAAAATCGAATTTAACGGTAAAAAGTGAGGGTTACACACAAAGTAATAAGTGCAATATTACATCACTGATCTTCGATTCGTAAAGGTATACTAGTTTTATTAAAAAAGGAAAAATGTGGTGTGAAGTGAATGATATGACTATCAAAAAATAAAAAAAATTGGCCGTGAAATTCAATTTGTTTGTTCAACCAATAAATTTTAATAATAAATCCATAAGATAACAATCAGTAATTCACAAAAAAATAAAAGAATATCTTTGAAATTGGGCCTATAAGAGTTTTATAACATATTTTTCTTTTTTTCCTTATTATACGGAACGTTTATTATCTATTGTGTATTACATATATTTAACACGTATTTTTTTAACGGATTTTCATAATAGAAATATAGTGTCTTACCTTTTTTGACGTCAGTATCGTTTTGTTAAAAACAGTTTAATTTATATTACTGAAATTTTTGTTTTTTAAGAGGAAAAAATTACATCTTTTGTTTTGTTTAATCTCCGGGACCACCGTAAGGTATCGCTTCAAAGGATGAGATGAATGATTTGTAGCGTTTGTGAAAATGCCATGCCTGACCGGGATTCGAACCCGGGACCTTCGGATGAAAGGCCGACACGCTACCACTCGCGCCACGGAGGCCGGCAAGAAATGATATCTTTCTTTCTTTTTCCTGTTTAGCCTCCGGTAACTACCGTTTAGATAGTTCTTCAGAGGTTGAATGAGGATGATATGTATGAGTGTAAATGAAGTGTAGTCTTGTACATTCTCAGTTCGATCATTCCTGAGATGTGTAGTTAATTGAAACCCAACCACCAAAGAACACCGGTATCCACGATCTAGTATTCAAATCCGTGTAAAAATAACTGGCTTTACTAGGACTTGAACTCTCGGCTTCCAAATCAGCTGATTTGGGAAGACGCGTTCACCACTAGACCAACCCGGTGGGTTAAGAAATGATATCTACGAGACTCTTACCGTACGGTTTACAATTTCATTGTAATTTTTTTGGATTGGATAAATTGAAATTACCTGACGTTCAAGTCGGCTACCTCGATATAGAAAATATCACCTGTTTTCGCTATTAAAAATGTTGTTTGTTTATTTCAAAATGTCGGCTATAAGAATAGCATATTTCATGAGTATGTATTTTATATAGCATATTATATTAATATGCTATTCTTAATAGCGTGTTGTAATACGATTTTTATTTTTTGGAGGTGTACTCGCGGACGATAAAAGTAAAACGTACAAAGAAGTGTATTAATTGTAAAAATTTTTGTAACTGGATCGAATAGTTTAAATCGGGCAGAACAACTGATATCAACTTTCCTCGTTGCGAAAGACCGCAGTAGTTTCGTTTGTCCCGGAGTAGTTTCATTCGGAGGTTTTAGGTTCCAGTTCCGGTCAGGCATGACATTTTTTCACACGCTATAAAAATTGTCATTCTTTCATCCTCTACATAAAATTTTATGTATTTTCTACGTTCATCCATCAGCTGCAATATATCGTCTGAAACACAAGGGTTTCTACCAGTTCTCTTTATTCCGCCTAAGTTTGCTTCTGCTGATTTAAGAATTTCCTTTTTAACATTCTCCCATTCTTCATCGACATTTTCTACCTTATCTTTTTTACTCAGACCTCTTGCGATGTCTTCCTCAAAAATCTTCTTTACCTCCTCTTCCTCAAGCTTCTCTAAATTCCACCGATTCATCTGACACCTTTTCTTCAGGTTTTTAAACCCCAATCTACATTTCATTATCACCAAATTATGGTCGCTATCAATGTCTGCTCCAGGGTAAGTTTTTCAGTCAACGAGTTGATTTCTAAATCTTTGCTTAACCATGATATAATCTATCTGATACCTTGCAGTATCGCCTGGCTTTTTCCACTTGTATATTCTTCTATTATGATTTTTAAATTGGGTGTTGGCAATTACTAAATTATACTTCGTGCAAAACTCTATAAGTCTGTCCCCTCTTTCATTCTCTTTGCCCAGCCCGTATTCACCCACTATATTTCATTCCTTGCCTTTTCCAATGCTTGCATTCCAATCTCCAACTATTATTAAATTTTCATCTCCTTTTACGTGTTTAATTGCTTCACCAATCTCTTCGTATAGGGGTTCGACATCGATAATTTAATTATTACAACTTATTTTACCGTAGGGTGGAAACGATGAGATAAAACGGTAAGCGATAGCAACCGAAATATTTGAACAAAAACCAGTTGATTTTGTCCGATAATTTAATTATAACGATTTGTTTTCCAGTGGTCTTTTGTATACGAGCCGATGAAATCACAAGAGATGATGAATGCGTATAAATTATAAGGAAGGAGAGAGATTAATTCAGAATAAAAAGAAAAAAAAATTCATTAGAATTATCAGGGTACCTATCAAAAAAGAAAACAATACGTAGCGGCCGTAAAAAAAAATGAACAAAAAACGTTAATTACAAAGTAAAAAGGGATCGAATATAACAAAGTTTAAAACTGACTTATACTTCACCGGCTGCAGCTTTCACTCTTCCCTTTATCCATTTACCGATCTATCATAAACCCTACCAGATTTCTCATACTCTACAATATCGTCTATATGCTTATTTCCCCCCCCCCCTCCCCCGCCAACTTAAACTCTGTTTAAACACATTTCAGAGTGGGGGTACATTGTACATTGAATTAATGCATGATTAATGAGTACCTAACCGCAACATCTATAATCACCTTTTAATCCTAACAACTCCCAACGAATTTAGTTCTCTTAATCTATGTACACTATATATATATATATATATATATCATGTGTATATATATATATATATATATATATATATATATATATATATACACATGAAAGTAAAGTGGGAGATAGATTAATTGAAATAATCATTATAAAGTTTGATATATTGATATATTCTACTAGTTATACAAACCAAGGTAAACCTGTCGTACTTTTTTATGGTTAAAATTTTTATGAATTTTATTAAGCATGGCCCGTTGGTATTAATGTATAATTTATTTATATAATAGTTTCCACTATTTATAATAGTGAAACTATCTATATAGTTTCCATAAATCCTAGGAAAAAACACCAGTTGTGGAACGAAAATTGCGATAAAGCCGTAACAGATAGGCATAATGCTTGGTTGAAATTTCAAAGCGATAAATCTGAAGAATTTTATTGTAATCTTATTAATCAACGAAAAATCGCATACAAAATTATTCGTAATGTAAAGAGAGAAAATCAAAATAATTTAATTAATCAAATCGAACAGGACTTTAATAAAAATAATTCTAAAAGTTACTATAAACTGTTTTATAATCGGTTACAAAAATACGAAGCTCCAACATTAATGCTTAATGATAAATCTGGTAAAATTGGACATAATAATAAAGAAAACGCGGAAATCCTTGCAGAAGTTTTAAATAAGCTTTTGAACTGCGAAGAACCGAACGATTTACTAGAAATAAGTGTTAAACAGAAATTAAAACGCCAGAATCAAACAGAATACCGCCGACTTATAAAGAAGTAGAAAATGCACTTATAGAACTTAAAAATAATAAAGCAAGCGGAGAAGAGCAAACAGTTGCAGAAATTTGGGAAAATGCAGGAGAATCAGTTAAGAAATCTTTGCATAATTCTCTTGTTAAAATCTGGGAATCCGAAAAACTTCCAGGATATTGGACGACAGCTATTATACACAAAAAAGGCGACAAGACAAATCCAGACAAATATCGTGGAATCTCGTTATTAGATTTTACGTATAAAATTTTATCTAGAATTATTTACAATAGAATTAAGGACCGACTAGAAAGCGAGCTAGGCGATTACCAAGGTGGTTTTCAGCCTTGGCGCAGTTGTCCAGATAAAATTATTACTTATAGATATTTATAATAGAAAGCAAAAACAGATGATTATTTCTTTTATTGATTTCAAAAAAGCGTACGATTGCATACATAGGGCTTCGATGTTAAAAATTTTGAGAAATCTCGGATCGGATCCTAAATTGGTAAATATGATCGGTTTAACATTTACAAATACAAAATCTAAAGTGAAGTTTCGTGGCGAATTTTCCGAACCTTTTTACATAAAATCCGGACTGAGACAAGGCGACGGACTTTCGCTTTTATTATTTAATCGTGCGCTAGAATTTCTGATGCGCGAACGGTTTAAAATTAATCCAAAAAATATTCACATAAGATACAAAAGAGATAACTTAAATTTAAATCGCCTAGGATTTGCCGACGACATAGATTTATTAGCTAATAGTATCGCAGAAGCCAGAATACAAATAATAAGTATAACAAATAATCAAGAACTTGCGAATAAAATTGCACTACAAATTTCTTACGAAAAGACTAAAATGATAACTGTAGATCCTTTAGTTATTAATTCTGTGAACATTAATGGAAACAAAGTAGAACTTGTAGAAAAATTTAAATATCTTGGAGAGATCATTACTTGTAATCGTAACGAAAAACAAAATTGGACCGAAAGACTTAATAAATTATTTAAAGCTCTACAAGTAACCAAAAATACTTACCACAAAAATTCGCCATCGATTAACACTAAAATTAGACATTACAAAACCGTGGTTAAACCGGTAATTACTTACGCTAGCGAGACTTTATTTAGATTAAATCAGAAAAATAGAACTGAACCTTTGCTTAAAGTTGATCGCAGGATTCTAAAATATAAACATGAAAATCGGTACAGATAATGGCCTAATAAATTTCTGTACGAAAACTTGGAATCCTTAATCGATACTATGAAAAAGAAGCGAATTTCTTTCTGTGTACACTTGTTAAGATTACCGCAGGATAGGATTACTAGAATTATCGATCGATTTTGGTCTTTAAAAAATCCTCCATTATGGATCAAAGAAATTAAAGAAGACATGCAAGAATTAAATTTGAATTACAAAGGTTTACTTAATAAATCCGAAAAATTAAAATTTTTATTGAAGATCGGAATAACAACTTTAAAGTAAGAACTTTTAATTATACAAAAAGGGTTTATTCAGAAGAGGATCGTAAAGCAAGATCATTAAGAATGACTAAATATTGAGAGAAAATAAAAGCTAAGAACTTAAAGGCCGAAAGTTCGGCAAAAAAGACTTGAATTATTCTGACTAAAGTGGTCTTTGCGGCCTTAAAAAAAAATAAAAAATAAAAATAAAAACAGTTTCCACTTACCAAACAATTTTTAACATTATTCGAACAATAGTAAGGTTCTAGTGCTTTCAGATTATTAATCCATCCTCAGGAACAATAACGTGTTATACATTACAATTATTTACTTTACATATCATTAGTTATGCGAAATTTAATTTTATAAAAATATAATTGTAACAATCGATCGTCAAAAGGTAAAATAAAGTTAATGATATCCATCATGTTCGTATCAAGGTCTCTATTGTTGCGAACCTTAGTATAAATAATTTAAAATTGTTAAATATTTATAACTACGCATACTATAACAATTATATCAATCTACTCTATACATATAATAAAAAAAATCTGTTGCGGACTCACATGACTTCCTTGTACGACTATTAAATTACATATACACGTTTTTAAAAAATGAAAAAACATAAAGTTTTATTTCATTAATAACTACTAATATTTTTTCATATATAGTTTTTCATTATTATTATTGAATTAATTTGCCTTTTTTTTTGTCTTCAGTCATTTGACTGGTTTGATGCAGCATTCCAAGATTCCCTATCTAGTGCTAATCGTTTCATTTCAGTATATCCACTACATCCTACATCCCTAACAATTTGTTTTACATATTCCAAACGTGGCCTGCCTACACAATTTTTTCCTTCTACCTGTCCTTCCAATATTAAAGCGACTATTCCAGGATGCCTTAGTATGTAGCCTATAAGTCTGTCTCTTCTTTTAACTATATTTTTCTAAATGCTTGTTTCTTCATCTATTTGCCGCAATACCTATTTATTTGTCACTTTATCCACCCGTCTGATTTTTAACATTCTCCTATAGCACCCCATTTCAAAAGCTTCTAATCTTTTCTTCTCAGATACTCCGATCATCCAAGTTTCACTTCCATATAAAGCGACACTCCAAACATACACTTTCAAATATCTTTTCCTGACATTTAAATTAATTTTTGATGTAAACAAATTATATTTCTTACTGAAGGCTCGTTTAGCTTGTGGTATTCGGCATTTTATATCGCTCCTGCTTCGTCCATCTTTAGTAATTCTACTTCCCAAATAACAAAATTCTTCTACCTCCATAATCTTTTCTCCTCCTATTTTCACATTCAGCGGTCCATCTTTGTTATTTCTACTACATTCCATTACTTTTGTTTTGTTCTGGTTTATTTTCATGCGATAGTTCTTACGTAAGACTTCATCTATGCAGTTAAGAAAAAGTTCAAATTCAGTTTTTTTTTTAGCTTTTTTGGACCCTTTTGGTTCAGTCGATTGCAGTTTAAAGTGGAGTTACAGAAGTAGTTGTTACAACGTTCCTAAATCCAAAATTTCAACATCCTACGGCTAATCGTTTTTGAGTTATGCGAAATACATATGTTCATACGTTACACTGAAACTATTTAAAATGGATTCAGGGGTGGCCAAAATGGTTATTTCCGTTGAAACCTGAAAACCGAAATTTTTCGCGATTACACGTACAAGGAAGTAAAAAAAAATGCATCGACCGTTTGGTTTTTGATTCTCTATTGTCCTTAGGCTGTCATACACCGGTTGGACTGAAACGAACCATCTCGAACTTCAGTTAATTGAGCGTCATTTTTAACGCTGCTTCTATTATTACTACATTTATTGGTTGTTTACGTTACTACTCTCGTTTGTTGATATCGGTTTACTGTACGTGTTTCAGAGCAGTAAAGTTTCGTTGTTTGCAATTGTGTTCTACTAAATTGCCTCGTTCGATCGAGGAAAGGCTTCTAATAAAGGCAATTATGAATCTATAAAGAAACTTATTTCCCGACACTAATAAAATACAAGCCTCCAAAAATGCTTGTTAAGCCTGAAAAGGCTTTTTACCTTTTTTTTATATGCGGTCTCAATCGTTTCGAGAAACGGATCAAATTTTTACAGAAAAATTTCCGAATGTCAGTATCTCAACAAAAAATAGTATACTTGATTCTGCTAAAAAAATGACGTACAACGAAGTCGGTTTTAAAAGCAAAATAAAATAAGCGATCTTCTGTTGAAACTCTAAAAATCATAGCTGATATTAAAAAAAAACAATTTCTTCTATCCGATAATTTATCTTTTCTAGATTATCACAACGAAGCAGTATAAAATACATGTCTTTTATGTAAGATACTTCATAATTTGTATTTAAAACCGTATCGTGTAATAATTGTGCAGCATAAAATTTCTCATTCTAAATATGATGACTCGAGCACAAAAGTGTGTCGCTGTGCAGGACGCTCACTTTAGAAGTTTGTAAAAATATGGTAAATACTTAAATTTCTGCTAATGGAAATACAAAAGTTAATTTATCTTTAGTATTGATTTTTTTATTTAATTCTTAAAATGTTATATGTTGCAACCGTGTTTAATTTGTAACAGTTCGGTTTAACGTTTGTCGCTCTGTATCATTAAATACAATAAAACTTGGTTATAACGAGATTCAAATATGCTCATTACAACCGAGTTGCCACTTCGTAATCATAAATTTTTACGCCGTCATTACCTATTAAAATACAGGATGATTCAAAGAAACGGGAAATTTTAAAAGTTGTGTTGGTAGCTGTGGGCGATTGGTACCACTTGATAAGTGGCGCCAGCCTCTCTAATCTAACCTGCCATTTAGTTGTCATGGATCCTTGGAGTGGTGCGCAACGTGCATTTGCTATCAAAGCCTTTTACAAAAACAATGACAGTGTGGAGGGAGCGCGTAGAGAATTTCGCCGTGATTTTAATCTGGGGTTGCACGACAGTGTTCCATCAGCACATGCAATTAAAACATGGATATCTAATTTTGTGGAAAACGGTTCGGCAATGAAAAAGAAACCTCCAGGCCGTGAGCGAACCGTCCGTACACCACAGAATGTTCAAGCTTTACAAAACGCTGTCACACGAAGTCCACATCGGTCAATCCGTCATCTCTCAGCATCTTTACAATCGCATAGTTCAAGCGTTCGAAGAATATTTGTGAAGAACTTGCAATACCATCTATACAAGTTGCAGATCGTCCAGGAACTGAAACCGAACGATGCGGTTGTGCGAGCACAATTCTGTAATGTAATGCTTCAGAAGATAAATGATAACGAGGAGTTTGTTCACGAACTGTGGATGTCAGACGAAGCGCATTTCCACCTCAGTGGATTTGTTAACGAGCAAAATTTCAGATACTGGGAACAAGAAAATCCTACGCAGCTACACCAGCGTCCGTCGCACAGCCAGAAAGTGACCGTGTGGTGTGCTATGTCATCTTACGGTGTTATAGGCCCTTGTTTTTTTGAGGATGACAACGGTCTTGCGATACAGTGACGTCGGCTCGTTACGTAGCAGTGCTTGAAACCTTTGTTGTAGATTTCCACAGATTCTTAACACAGCCTGGTTTCAACAAGACGGAGCAACGTCACATACTGAACGAATATCGATGGCAGCTGTACGCCGATTGTTTGGACAACGTGTCATTTCACGAAACGGTGACATTAGATGGCCTCCCGGATCCCCTGATCTCTCAGCTTGCGATTACTTTTTGTGGGGTCACCTTAAAATCAAAGTGTTCCACAGTAGACCTGCTACAACGGAAGAACTGAAGGCAAAGATCCGAGAAGCAATTGCGGAAATTTCAGTTGAGATGTTACGTCAAACCATGAACAATTTAACGAAGAGACTTCGTGAGTGTTTACGTAAAAAATAAACTAAAATGTATGTATCCTAAAATGGCAACATTTGTACAATTACATGAAATAAAATTCATTTTCTATAAAAATTGTTTCATTAACGTTATTTAATTTTTTTAATTTCCCGTTTCTTTGAATCACTCTGTATAAAGAGGAAGAAAATAAAACAATTAAGGAAAGAATAAAACAAGACAGGATGACGAATGTTAATAAAGAGAAATATTTGAAAACTAGTGAACGTGTACGAAAATTAAGATCAGAAAAATTATATCAAACCAGAAAGACTCAAAAAAAAAAAAAGAAAAAGGAAGTGAAACGTAGTGAATTTAATTTATAAGTTTGTGTAGTCATCAAAGTTGTGTAGTTAATCAAAATTTTTCATTAACATTATTTAATTTTTTTAATTTCCGGTTTCTTTGAATCACCTGTACAAAAAAATATACGATAAACTTAAGAAGAAGCTATTTTAAAATAAAATATCGATGTGTTTTGTATTATAGACTAAAAAATAGATTTTATATTTAATACAATTTGAAGACGCCGATAAATTTTGCTTTTAACCAAAACTGTTAGCGTTCAATGAATTAGCAAAAAAACTAGTAATAAGTGTCCAATAAAACTCATCATTCAATATTTAAAAAAATTATTTATTTTTACTATAAACTTAACGGTTTTAATTAAATTATATTTAGCATTTTGACGTGAAACGTCTTTAAAATCACACCGAAACATACGGGTATCCGAACAGAAATTTGTAGTGTAACGAAAACGTCTATATCGTCCTGCCTTAATAACTCCCAGACTCTTAGACTCATGCGGTGTCATTTTATAACTTACACGGTCAAGTCACCGATAAGACTTTGAGTTTGCGTCACTGGTGAACAGGTTGTGGCTGAAGGGGGACAGCGCAGAACGGCCAAAACTGGTGCTCTCGCTCATTTTCATTCAGTGTAGCTTACGACGTATACGTGTAACGGGGCGATTCGTGTGTTTCCGTTTAAAGTTTGTCGAGACAAATCGATTTAAGTAATTATAAGTGTATTTTGGACAATATTTACGCGTAAAAAATTAAAGGAAACGTGAAAAAGTATTTAAATTCAATATGTCAGCCTCAGCCCGAGGAAAAGCCATCCGGAAATATAAATTACGTATGTCACTTAAAACGGGAGGTTATGGGCGGCGCACAGGTACCTCGCTGTTCGTTGCCGAGCGAGCGAAACTGTTTCGGGAGCGTCGCCAAGCTGGTTCGGTGCGGTCAGTGAACAACGCCGACGGTGCGAGCACTTCTACCGATTCTTATTACGCCTTATATCTTTTACGTCTCATATCACAGATCAATGTTGAACAAAACTGTCGTCGAATGTTAGTCGAAATAAATATCATGCACGATTTAGTATCTATTTTATGTTAAAAGTAAATTTAGTACGCAGTCAATGTCTAGTTTTTATTTCAATTCAATACACTAAAAGTCATTAGCTAACATACAGACCGACTAATTTACCTGTAGAGTTGGCCAAATGAAGGAACTAAAGTTTTCCATCGGAGACTTTCATTTTTGTTGAAAAAATACGACGGTGGCTCTCCCATTTAACTCTACAGATAAGATGGTCGATCTGTAAGTTGAAGGAACTTTTTACCCTAAGGTCTCTAACGTTCCACGTTAAACCAACGGACATGCGCCCCGACACACTCCCACCTATTTTTAAGAATATTCCTTCCAATAACAAAATGTTTGTTTAATAATTCGGTATATTTATAGTACAATCATGCGTTTGTATACGCGCGCGCACACACACAGACACACAGAAATGAAGAAAGAGAGAATGATCGATTGGTAAATTATCACCTGCAAGAATAGAAGAATTTTCATTAAAGAAAATACATAAAAACTAATCGGTAATTTCATCTTCAATTTTATATTTTATTTTTAAATCTATTCCTATTAAATTATTTATGGATTGATGTTTTCATTCAATTCTGTTATATAAATATTATAAACTAAAATTTCGTTTCCATTATTAAAAATAACTTACGTAAATACACTTATCGTAACTGCAATCAGTTTTTTATGTACTAATCCACTATATTACAAAAAGCAAAAAAATTACTAATAATAAAAACAAACAAGAAGTACGTTTATTAAATATAAACTCCAGGTATTTAACTTTAAACTTAAGGTAAACTCAATTTTGTAGTGCAAACAAACGTACGATATAAATTTAAAAAAAGTAACGGCAGAATCAGAGATATACACATTGAATAACCGGAAAGAAAAATTACGGTTTAATATAATATAGAAAGGAGTAAAATAATATTAATAAAAATAAAATGGAAGAACTAATAAATAAACTAAAAGAGAAATAAAAAAGTTTAATAACTATAAAATATTTAAAATAAAAAATAAGATTTTTTGTTATATATCTTTGATATTAAAACAATTAGTATTGAATTATTCCTGTAACCTTCAACTTAAAATCAAAGCGGCGTAAAATGAAATAAAAAACCTATTCTATAAAACGAGTAGATAAGTGACATGAAAATTAATACGAGTTACAGAATTTATTAAAAAATTAAATTGGGCTTTATTTTTTAAAGAGTGTATCACGAAGTTCTTCCAGGACTTCATAATCTATTCTTAAAAATAAAGAAAAAGGTTCACATAAACGTATGTCCTAAATGCTTCGTCGTTTGCGAGTTACGTCTAGTGAAAGATTTCCCAGTATAGATAATATTAAAAACAATAAACCGGAAAATTCTAATTTTGCTAAACATATTTTAGATAATTATGTTATAAATACATTTATTCAAATTTTATATATTTCTTACAATCATTTTAATACACGCAGTTTTGAGAAATCGCACATATATAGTAACCAAAAAAATTAATTAATGAACAGAAATTTTTTAGGGAACATAAATTATTTAAACAAATACTAAACACAAACATACAGAAATAATAATCCTAACAACTAAAATATCATTCCTGATAACATGATTTTTTTTTAATTTCATTTCAATCCACTAGAGTGTGTTTTTTTCGTATGTAATCTCCCCACACTCCCGGAGCCGGATCCGCAAGTAAGCGTAAACTCAGCTCCGAGGGGTGCCTTTGCCTCAAACTACCTCGTTATGGCGCTAGTTCTCAACCAGGAAGCCGGTATTCGGTCGTGTGTTACGTACCGTGCCACCAGCGGGAGAACTCCAAAGGATTCCCCCGCCGAGACTCCGATTTTGACGCCTAGCCTCTAATAGAGAACCCCCGGAGGGATCCCCACCGGGACTACGGTCTTGCAGTACCCCCCCCCCCCTACACAATGGCGTATACAAGGAAGTCCTCACTCGATCATTCGTAGTCGGACGTCGGAGCCTCCACCACTCCCGAATGGTCCTGTCCGCTACAGACACCGCAGATTTGTTGTGTGAACTCCAGCGGATTCATGACGTGGGCGAAGTCGCCTTACATCCACGGCCTCTAGGCGCACGTCCATGCAATTTGCATGAGACACCGAGGCTCCTGCATACAGTCTTTTCGCCAGTGGCCAGGCTCGCCACAGGTAAAGCAGTGGTCGCTGCGATCTGGTCCAAGACACAATTTGGCTTCGTGGCCTGGCTTCCAGCACTAAAAACATGTTATCAACGGTGCGACTCATCACTCGGCAGGCCACCCAGCCGATTCGAATTCGTCCAACTGACATAAGCTTGTCCGCCAAGATGGGCGGTACTTCCAAGATGATTATTTGCGTCACCACAAATGCAGGCCGCATGGATATTATATTTAGTGAGACCGACTCCCCTGTAACCTGGCGAAGTTCCTTTAGGAACTCGTCCTTCGTAATGAGTTCGTCCACTTCCTTAACGACAACTTGGACCCTCCGGCTGCCTCTTCCCGTAGAGCCATAGTGACACCCTCTACCTTTTCGGCGATGTCCTTGATCAGTTGTTCAGCCGCACCACTATCGGCTCGTACCCGGAGATATGGGTCTGCTCCTATCGTGGGGAGACCCCGACTTCATCCGGTGACACTACCCCCTTGACGGATCGAAGGGGGTCGACGTAGGTCTTACCTTCTGCCCTAACCACCACCGTTGTTGTCGGCGGACCCACGGGTGGTTTCTTGTTCTTCAATCACGATGCTGACGGTACTCGTGAAAGGCACACATAATTTTTGTGTAAGCTCCACCCGCTTACACATGTATTCCACGGAACGCCGTAGAATCTGCCCAAGCCGACCCGAGAGCCCACAACAGCAGACTAGTCGATCCTGTCTATCTTGCATCACTTGCAGTACAGATCTGTAAATGACCGTGGTCACCTCGCTGACGCGAACTGCCGAATCAACCGTTAAAACATAGTCGGTCCGGCCCGTCTCAATTTTACATCCGTTATCCACTCCAGATAGATCACTCGCCCATGGATCTTTGCCCACTCGGGCCAGGTCCCGAGTTCATGAGCCTTACAGAACACCGGTGCGTGTTACGGGTGTTCGACTACCAACGCCATGTTTATAATCCAACCAGACCCAACATCCTCTGGCATCTCAGCGGTGTCCTCCACTAGAGTTGAAGATAGGAAGACCTGCTGTGGCCAACGTCTAAGAACTAACCACTCATTGTCTGTCTCTATAACTTCGCAATCAATGCTCGTCAGAGCTCGTCAATCGACGACCAAGTTGTACAGCCCGTTATAGACTTCCATCCGGAGTCTGCGACGCCATATCAGTGATGATAAAATACGTTTGTGTAACCTCATCTGCTGCGCTCTGCCGAATAGATGATCTCTCCTGAGGCTCCACAGGTATATCATCCAAACCGTCTGCGAACTCCTCCAACATACGAACACGACTATTCATGCGCTCGGAGCACTCTTTGATCTCAACTTAGGTGGTCGTATAAGTAAGCTCGACTTCCTAACTTTTTGCGGCAAAAGTCATGTTATGAACAAAACATTTCTTCCACGGTTAAAGGCTATTTGCCATGCGACCCGTACGATTCCCTCCTTCTGGCACCTCTTCTCCTATAAATGAGACGTACATAAGAGATTCAGATCTCTCTAGATCAGAGCCTTTCTCCGGCAACTTGCTTTTGACTTTTTCTTCCTCTCACTTGCTGGTGGGGAACCAGGCAGCCTTCGCTTCCCTAAAGATTTCAAAGGACGCTTCTCGCCATCCATGACGTCATCCAACCGGAGCGGAAGAGCCAGAAAGTCCTCCTCGACATCCTCGTTCGTCGACGCAATCAGACCGACAGCCCTCTGCTGCCTCCGAGTTATCTTCCCTCTCGTCTTCTTCCCTTTGCGCTTTGTTAATAACCGTCCCGCGCGCTGAAGTTCTTCCATCACCGCTTCCCCCAAGCTATCACTGTCACTACTGTCCGATAGAACGATTTCCACCTGAACCCTACAAGACTCCTTCCTAGTGGTTCGTCGCCCCACCACAGGAGAGAAACCCTCTTCGTCTGGTGGAGGCACTCCCTCTGACTGATGAGGGTCAGTCATAAGAGTAATAACAATATTGAAACAGAATTAATTAATCCAAAAGAAATTAATTAAGTGAACGAAAAATAAATTAAAGAAAAATTAATTTAAATAAATCAAAAGTGAACTTTAGCTCAGGAACTCCTTCAACTCGACAGTCACTGGAGTAGCTTTATGTTCTCTTCAGTATACCGTTAACATTCAAACAGTCATGACTGAATACGTATTTTAACATTTGACTTAATTATTTTAACTTTTAACATAATTATAATATTTTAACTCCTGATGATGGTTTAAAAAACCGAATGATCTTCAGGATTTAATACTTATTTGCTGATAAGATGAATATATCACTTATTTGTTTTATTAAACAATTTATAACGAAAGTAAAAAAACAAATCAAATTATGAAATACTAAATTATTTAGCACAGAATTCTATAGACAAAAATAAATATTGTATTGGGTCAAAATTTTTATTAATTGTGTTATGAAATCTCCCCAGTCCAAAAATTAAAAAAAAAAAAAAAAACGACAACTTAAAGGTAGGGACACGTAGGGATGATTATGTAATATTTGCAAATATTTTATTTAATATGTTTTGATAGGGTGAACGTACGAGTAAAATCATAATATATAGTATAGCGATTTGTGTGAATGGATTACTAGAGTTACTAAATATTTATGAAAATCAGACAACATGAGTAGGAGTATTTCCCCTTTAACCTATGACTATATTATCGACCTATGTGTATTTTGTCAGCAGTATCATTTCAAACTGTTCAGCTCTTTCGAAAACTGTTAATAATAATAATAATAATAATTTATTTATTTATTTATTTTGTTTTTTGTGCAACAGAACAGCTTTACAAAGCCTTCAAATGTTGCACAGTATTACATTAAAATATATACAATAGTTACAATATCTATAAACAGTTATAAGTAGCAATTCATATATAAGTTGAAATTATATATACTATAATATATTATATATATAATATATACTATAATAATATATATTATAATATATACATATATTATAATATTAATAATAATAATAATATATATATATATATTTTTTTTAATCTTAGTTCAAACCCTAAAACGTTAAAATGTCATTGAGCTATCTATATAAAGAAAAATGTAAATGTTCGTTTGTTCAAAATCTTAAATCTCCGAAAGTTCTTCACCGATCGCTTTGAAATTTTGACACAACGTTGCATTCGAATACGCGTGTGTTTTTATATACCTAAGATGTCACACCTGTGACAGGTAAATACATGTTTTTTTCTGAAAAACAGCGCTATCTGTTGGACGTAAAAGGAATACACGCTACACTAAATATTTTACGATTCCATTTCAGTGTTTTCGATATGTGTTTCTGCTAAAAATTAAAAAACTGCTCGACTGATTTACGCGCGGGGAAAAATGAAGAAAGGAAAAAATCGAAAAAGACAAAATTCATAAAAGGTAAAAGGGAAGAAGGGGAAAATGGAAAAAGTAAAAGGGGAAAAGGTAATGCAAAGGGAAAGGAGAAAAAACAAAAGCGGAAAGAGAAATGGCGGAAGGAAGGGGAAGGGGAAATGGGGGAAGGGAAGAAGGGAATGAAGAAACGGAAGAGGTAAAAATTTGGGAAAAGGGGAAAAGAAAACGGGAGAAATGACAGGGGAAAAGGGAAGAAGAAGATTACATTTTGTGAAGTTCCGTAATGTTCATTTTGTTAATATTTTATCTAACTTTCAATTCTGTTCATTTAATCTACATACTTATATATATATATATATATATACACACACACGAGTATATAAACTCAAATCAAATCTAGTAATAGCGAAGCATTGCCGGGTCTGCTAGTATGGAATATATGGAACAATTTTACACACATTTATTATTAAAATTCTTTGTATGTGTGCAGTTAAAACAGTAAAATATTATTCAAAATCGTTAATAGTTTTCATGATCCTGTAAACGAACTGAAAATTGTACATCTAAAAAGAAGTTTAAATACAATCAATATATCTATTATTATACAGATAAAATTTCATAAATTGCGTTTATTCATAATATTGAAACAAAACTACGATTCAACTTTTCCTGTAATATAACTGTTGAATCAAAACTATATATTTTATAAAATACAATTTGTAAAGTTTAGATTAGTTTGTATTTTATTGGGATAGTACAGTTATGTAAACTTTGTTATTTATCTGTACTAGAAATAAACCCGGTAGCTTCTAAAGTTAACTTCACTAATTAAACTTGAAGTTTAAAACTAAAAACAGTATATACATATGTTGTATATATTAATTATAGTAAGTGTATTAAAAAAAAATCTTGTTTTTGTTAACCTATATCTTACAAATCACATGAAAAATCAGGAAACAAGAAGATACTCAAAAAGTGTTTAAAACTTTAAAAAATTCTTGCGCAGTTCGACTTTCGTTATTCTATTATGTACAATATTTTCTGTTAATCATATTTATAGGTTTTTACGCATGAAATATATAAAACAAAGATTAAATAAGAAAACTAGAAAAGGTATAACTTTTTCTTATTCGGTAAACTGAGTAATCTGTTTGTCGTTAAGGGCTAAGTGGAATTTAAAAAATAACTAAATTTTATCTTCAAACCGCAGCTTTTAGGTTAACGGGAAAAGAAATATACTGATTACAGGATTTAAAAAAAATAATATTACATAAATATAGCATTTACCACGAATAATGCATCAGGCATAAATTTAGATCTAATGCAGAAGGAAAAGAAAATTACACCAAAAATGGAGTATACCAAATAAAATGAAACGAGACGTACTGGAAGTTAGTTTGTCTGTCATTTCTCTCCCAGCACTCCATTCGGTCGCCCTAAAGCATAAGACCGAATGTCCGTGCCACAAACGGCTACTGTGCCTCAAAACGGTTCAGCGACCGATATCCAAATTAAAATTATTCCGCCAAGGACAGCAATTTCCTGCCACGCCTAGGTTGCTGAATGCCAGCAAGTACCTGTCCTACATATTATAGCGCTTGGAGCTACATTTGACCGATGGCCAGCCATTTCTCGAGGGTAGCTTCCTAGAGCAAGCGGGTAGGAGTCTTATATTCCTTATTCCTTAAACTGCTGATGCCGACTGAAAAAGCATCGGCATCAAGGAACTCCTACACGGTCCGACAATTCGGCTCACGCCACATTGACTCGCCCGTTATGAGTGGCCAATTTTCCCTTTCACCTCTAAGTTCCAGGTTGGCCTGAGTTCTGGTCCCCCCAAGAGCCGGGCAGCCGAACATCATATGTTCGTTCGACTAGACCTCGCCGCAGACGCACAGCTCATCAGCTGCTAGGTGGAACCGAAAAAATTATAGGCAGAAATTCGCGTGGTTAGAGAGCACTCGGGCTCCCGTTGCCCTTAAAAACGAACTAGAGGCGTGTCTTATTCCCAAGTCCTGTATAAATCTATACAAGAACTTACCCTTAGTCGTGGCGTGTTATTTTTGCTGCCGTGCTTCCATCGCGAGGCTGTAAAGCCTTCTCCGTAGGTGGGAGATGGGCAACTATTCGAAATTTAGAACCGGTGCATTGCCGTTCCGCTTCGGTACAGGCTTGGCTCGAAACCGCACCCCAAATAGCTCGGCCTTCCTATCGCTTTGCAATTTCTACATGTCCGCCCGAACTTTCACCGCTAAATCGATTGGGCGAGTCTTTCCCAATACGGTAGTAGCCTATTTGAAGATTGTTTTAAACACACCAGTGCATACGATTAAGGGTCTTCGCTGGGCACTCCTTAAATTTTGAATAACTGCTCGATTTCTTTCCGACCTATACGCCCAAACGGACGCAACATAAGAGATCATAGTTTTGAAAACACCTCGTTACACAATCTACAAATGACGGCCCGTAAACAAGACGTATATAGGACAAACGGGACGAACATTTAAAACAAAATTTAATGAATATACAAGATCATATAAATACGAGAAAAAAATTCAAATTATGCAACACATTCTATAGAAAAAGGGGGTTTCCCAATGAAATTATAAAATCGATGAAAATATTGCATTACCCAGAAAAAGGAAAACACGGAAACATTCAAAGTATTGTAAAAAGGACAGGAGATAAAATTAACGAACAAATAAACAATCGCTCCGATGTAATAATTCAAAATTTGAAATCGTTATAATAAAGAAGCATAAGTATTAGTTTCAAAAAATTGTATAACCGTTAAAGCCGGAAGGAGAAAGCAGAAGAGGCCGTGTCAGTAGGAATGTGAGTGGGAGCAGTTAACAACGCTGTTTATTTGAAGATTCCAACTCTAGAGGGCTGTTACAAAAGTAGTTGGGAGAATGAGAACATACTCCGAAACGCGTGAACTACGAACGTCAGTGACAATGCTTGGAAGGGTAGAAAATAACACTCAAATCAAAATCTATTTTCTGTTTATAAGAAAATTAAATTATTTTAATAGTAATTCAATGAAATCACACAAACGGCAAGTTTAAACTCTCTCACCACTGTGACTTACTGCATAAGCGCGTATGAAAAATACACCAGTACAAAATCAAGGATATCTGTAAGCCTGCTTTCTCAGCCACCCGTTTCAAATTTTTTACCTGTTGAATCGTTACTTTCTCGGTTTCTACTAGCGAAGCTAGGTCATCCGCAAATGCCAGACATCTGACTTCAATTCCACTGTGTTTCTCCCTATCCTTATTCCTGTTTCGTTATTTTCCCAGAAGGTCTTTAGTATTATGTCTAGGAAGAGGTTGAAAAAAGTCGGTCTCCTTGTCTTAATCCTGTTTTAATTATTGCTTTCGTTTTAATAACCGTCTTAATCTATCTGTTTATTCAGTTATTATTTTGCTTGATGAGTTAATTCACGTGAAACATCGAAGATTGTGCGTGGGAGTAAGGAAATAGAAATTATTTAGCCACTGAAAATGCAGTGTCCGACCGGGGTTCGAACTCAGGACCTCCGGTTGTAAGTACGAGAAGCTATTATTCTGCTGCAGAGATCGGGATTTATTATTTTTAAACTTTAACGGGTAATAATCTAATTTTCTTTGTACAGAGAGTCCCATATAAAACGCAACCCATCAATCACTCATCCATGAAATTTCTAAAGTCAAGCTTACTTCCTTACTCGTTACTGAAATGGACTCGTCCAACATCTGAACATCGCGGAGCCGCAGTAGAACAATACCGATAGTAACAACAACGCAATCATAACGTTCAGTGTATTGCTAGAGACAAGATGGTGTTTTCACTAGATGAACGTGTTTTCATTGTCGAGTCGTACTTCAGTACGAAATCAGTGGTTGCAGTGCAAGATTTGTTTCGCCATAAGTACCTAGATAAACCGGCTCCTAACAAAACATCAGTATTAAGGTTAGTCGCAAAATTTAGAGAGACCGGTTCTGTTAATAACAAGGAACACAAAAGATCTGCGTCAGTGTTGAATACAGATACAGTCACTGAAATCAAAGACTGATTACTCGCCTCGCCAAATAAATCGATCAGACGTTTGTCTGCTGAAATTAATTTGTCTAAATCAACCGTTCATCGGGCGACCAAACGATTACAATTACGACCTTATCGCATTCAAACTTCTTGAGCCCGACAAAGAAAAACGGCTACAATATTGTCAACGGTTCCGTCGATTTCTGCGTGAGGGAATTAACGTTATGGATTCGTTATTTTTCACAGATGAAGCACGGTTTCATTTGGATGGCTACGTAAACAGCCAAAACAGTAGAATTTGGAGCGCTGAAAATCCCCACGTTTATCACGAAAAACAATTACACCCGCAGAAGTCGGGCGTGTGGTCCGCGATATCGCGGAAGAAAACATGTAGTAACCTTAATGTCTTCAGTTTGCTCATAACTGGACCGAATGTATGCAAAATATTAATGCGATTATATAAATTAAATTTCCACTTACAAACAATTTAAAAAATTAAATACTAGTACTTTCGAAGTTGTTACTCCATCTTCAGGTATTTACTGAAAGATGTTGATTTAAATTCATATCAATAATCGTTTTTAAATTAAATTGTTACGTTCATAATAGTCGGTCGTCGAGAATAAAATTAATTCGTACGTCAATACGACAGTAACGTCATGCGTGTAAGATGTTTGCGACTATTATCCTTATTATTTAGATAATAGTCCCAACCTTTAGTTTTAAAACCTCTTCCTCGACATAATACTAAAGACCTTCTGGGAAAATAACGAAACAGGAATTTAGATAATAGTCCCAAACATCTTTCAAACATGACGTTACTGTCTTATTGACGTACGAATTAATTTTATTCTTGACAACCGACTATTATGAACACAACAATTTAATTTAAAAACGATTATTGATTTGAATTTAAATCAACATCTTTCAGAAAATACCTGAAGATGGAGTAACAGCTTCGAAAGTATTAAGATTTACACTTTTAAAATTGTTGATTTTTTAATACCAACGGTACCAAATGCTTAGTAAATTAAATCTAAGTATTAATAGTTTCAATAATACTGTTATGCCAATTATTCTGCTGATATCTACCTGACAACACGTATGAAGCCAATTAAGAATTTTATGTTTTACTCAAAAAAAAAAAATTTCTACTTTTCAGTACTTTTAAAAAATAGATTAATCTTCTTTAATAATAAAAGAGATTACGCATAAAGAAGAAAAAAATAAATAGAAAAAATTAAAAAAAAATTAGTCTATCAAGAAAACTTTACTTCAATATTTACATTTTATAGTTTAATTTCTTTTACTCTTTTTAATAAAAAAAACTAAAAATTAAGCTGTCCACGTTTTAAAATTTAAATAAAGTTTAAAATAGCTAACGATTACGATTAAACATTAATTATTTAAATAATACAAAAAGTATAATAGTTCTTATACGTAAGAAACGCAAACATTAAATATCATCAAACAAAATTTAAATGAAGATTACCCTACCGTTAAAAATTTTAATTAAAAAAAAATTATGAATATTTATTTAACCGTTTTATTTAACTTTCATTAAAAAAATTTCCGTATTTCAACTGTAAAGTAATCGTAATTATATCTGAGCAGGGATGTTGTAATCCGACAAGATAGTTCATTCGGCCACTAAAGGTCTAGCGTAGGAGGAATAAAATGTTACGAAAGTAGATCTATAGAGAGCGTGAGTGAAAAAGGAGGAGGTATAGTAAGCTATGTAAACATATTTTACATACCAAGAATAACTTACGGTAAATTTTTATCGTGGTAAAATATGAGAACATCCAATAACCATTTTAATAAATTAAAATATTTAATTATAAGTGCATTTCGATCGTTAACCGGTTATCATCAGTAGTTAGAAAAGAGATAGCGATAAATAAAAATATACATTTCAAATCGACTTAAAAAAACAAGTTACCAGTATTGATAAAATAATAATTTTAAACTAAATAATAACAAATAATCTTTTGATTTCTGGAAAAGAAAAACAAAGATTTGCTTCGATGTACTAAATACAGCTTAACACGTTGGCTGCCGTGATGATCACCGGGGATCTCACGTTAGTATAACTGGCAGGCCGTGAGATCCACGATGGTTCCTCAGTCACTGTTCAGTTTAGTTCATTATAAACGTTACTCGGCCTGTTGTGAATGATTGTAATGTGTTTCACGGCACAGAGGAAATGTCAGTAAATTTTTCTATCGATTGCTGCCATCTAGCGGATTTTTTTTCTACTTGTAATAGCTGAACAAAGTGGATAACGTTTCTAAGGTTATGTCCGTTTGTTTACAGTATGTTGAATAGTTATAGTGCTTGCAATTTGGTATGCGTGTTTTATTTTGAACTACAAGTAAGTAGTATATAGTATATAGAAAATATATAGTACATAGACAATGGATCAGCCGGGAACTAGTGGCACCCGGCCTGAAAGAAAACGATCAACAAAACGGTTGTTGGCGGATCTAAAACGATTCGGATTCACAGTGTGATGTGGAAGATCTCTATTCTCTATTTTCAGAATCGACAGAATCTGAAAGAAAGAGAATCTCGTCAGAAAGAGAAACTGATGTTAAAATAGAAAGTACTTACCTGAAGATGTAATGCTGCAGAAAATAAAAAGGTGCGATATCGTAGGTAAGGAAAACAGCAAAGGTGTCGTTGTTGGGAAATGGAAGGACAAACGGGAAGTTCATTTTCTTTCAACGAAACATACATTAGAAACGAGTGAAACTTGACGTTGTAACCAAAAAGGTGAAGTTATAATGAAGCCGTTGGCTATTCAGGACTACAACAAAGGGAAACAAGGTGTTGACCTATCTGACCAAATGTCCAGCTAGTGTACTCCTCTAAGGAAGACAATCAGGTGGTACCATAAGATAGTGTTCGAATTGCTTTTGAGCACAGCCGTTGTGAATTCGTGGATAATTTTTAAACATTTCCATTTGAAACAAATTGAAATCAACGAATTCAGAGGACAATTAGTCCTTGAAATGTTGGGCATCGATAAAGATGGAAATCCTGTGCAACAGCATGTAAACATACAACCATTACCTGATCAACATAAATTACATACCGCTACAGTTACAGACAACAATAACAGGAAGATTAGACGACGTTGTAAAATGTGTTATGCAGAAGGATCTAAGAAAGGACGGGCTGTTGCTCAAAAAACTGTTAAACTTATTTCGACAAAGTGCATTGTATGTGACATATATATGTGCATAAATTGTTTTATGTACAAACATAAGAAACAATCATTAAGTTCACCATTGTAAACTTTCGCCGTTGTAAACAAAAATAAAATATTTGTGAATAGCACCGGTGATCTCACAGCCCTGCGATTATTTAGTATTGTCTAAGGGCCGTTAGGATCACCGGTGATCTCACATTTTTTCAAAAATTTGGGGTTTTTCATTGTATTTATAATATATACGTATAATATATATATGTATAATATACATCACTATTAATAATACTAATAGCATATCTTTCACGGCCCCTGGGGAATGTTTTTTTGTTATACATTGCGGCAGCCAACGTGTTTTAAAAAAATTTCCGTCCGAATTTATATCTACGTTTGGATTTTCTTGTGCAATGAACAGGACATTAGAACAGTGACCTAGAACAGTCTAGGTCGATAAATTTTAAATGCGGTAGACTTTTGTTTCTCAACTTGGGAATCGCGGTGATATGAAAGGGTGGTCGCGAAATTAGCCTTCAACTTTAAATGTAAACAATAATGAAATAATTTTGTATAAAGATGTTACTTTATAAGTAAACGTGTAAAAAAAATTCCTTTCGGCACGCCGGAAGGTGGAGCTAGATTTCATCGGGGCAAAATAAGGGTAGGCGAACTCCAATTGTACGAGCGCGTATCAAACATTACTTTCCACGTTTTCAAGTTATCAAGACTTCCTTATGATTTTTCCTGAACTGCTTGACAACACACCTATTTGTGGATTAGTGGAAGATTCTAGGTTTGTTTCTGTATCGATAAAAAGGAGACAGTGTTTTCAGAAAGTTTTATTTAAAAAACACGTATAAATGTAACAACAGTGATGTTGAGAAGACGATTTGAAAGTACAATAGACCTACATTACCCACGTAAAATATTGCCACTTGCAAAAATTAAAATATACACAATACTAAGTCACGGCAGTTTAAATGCGTTCACTTCAAATTCACTCACTACAACGGTTTCATATGTAAACAATTTTCACATGTTTAGCATATTGGAAGCCTCTTACAATTCCAACAATATTTTGATCATCCCTTGCCGTAAGGGTTGGTCATAACAAAAATCGTTTCAGACAAAATTTTTAGGCAGTATTTAGAGAACTAACGAACACCTTAAACGGATTCGTTCCTGTGCCTATTAAGGAAGCTATGATTTTTTTTTGTCCTTGAAACCCCATTTTTTCCACCTCTAAGCCCTTATCCAAAGAATAGCAGGAACTTTAAACGAATTCGATATTTTACGTAATAAGAAAGTTATATAATTATTTTGTTTTTTTTTCGACAAATAACCCATTTCCACCCCCATGGTCCCGATTTGGCTATATAAGAACTCGACAAAGATTTTTGGTCATTATATTTTATGTATCAATTTTCAAGTGACGGGTGCAAAATTACGGTAGTAATCGTGTCTAAAAGAAAGTGAAAATAAAAAAAATATATCAAAATATATATATATATATATATATATATATATATATATATATAAAAGTTTGAGCTGACGGTGGTTTTGGGGTCTGGAGGATGTGAAATGCGAAGATATGTCAAAATTTTTCGTAAGTCGAATCATGGTACACATTACAACACATAGCTTTGTTATGAAACCCACCGGGTTGGTCTAGTGGTTAACGCGTCTTCCCAAATCAGCTGATTTGGAAGTCGAGTGTTACAGCGTTCAAGTCCTAGTAAAGCCATTTATTTTTACACGGATTTGAATACTAGATCGTGGATACCGGTGTTTTTTGGTGGTTGGGTTTCAATTAACCACACATCTCAGGAATGGTCGAACTGAGAATGTACAAGACTACACTTCATTTACATTCATACATATCATCCTCTGAAGTATTATCTAAACGGTAGTTACCGGAGGCTAAACAGGAAAAAGAAAGAAAAGCTTTCTTATGAAATCTACCTAAAATAAATTAATGAGGTAATTGCGTTTGTTTTTCATTTAAAAATTTCTCCATACGTGGATCTATTTAGTAACACAAAAAAGAAAATTATTTTCAAGAGACAAAAAACGATATATTTATTTTTTAGCGCAACGATAGACGAGGAACCCTTTTCCCAGAGGTAAGACGTAGCAGAAGGGATTAATATTTTCAACGACGACGACCAGTACGTTTCTAAATTTTCAGATATGAATTGTAGTTGTAACGTCATAGTTGTAGTTAACGTTAACGTTGTGCTTGTTGTTGGCGGACATTTCGATAAGTCGAAATGAATAAGTCGTGCGTGAATTTCAACCGGTAACTTTGTAGCGGCAACAACGTTTTCGCTAAATGGATTTAGTACTCATCTTTTCGAGAAATCATTTTTATCTTCGGGGAAATACTCTACCGACTGAACTTTTAGCTCACGCCAATATTCACGCTATCCAAATTGTGGTGAATAATATTGTCTTCTTCATTTAAATTTTTCTCAATATTTGTGTGGTAACAGGCGATTATTCTAGAAACCGAGCTTCTTAATGAAAGCACGAAATTTGTTTGTCATTAATAAAATGTGTTTCACACGTCCTTTTAAATTCAAGTCGTTTAAATGCGAAAATACGAGTACATCTAGTCGAGTAAATGGGGGAAAAAAATATCAATTTTTGTAGAAAATTAGTAGAGTTTAGGTAAGTACATGGGGTTCTAGATTAGGGTAAGTATAACTTGTTTATAAACGACAAAATGGCGGCCTTTCAAAGGTTATAAAAATCGATTTTTAAGTTTTTTAGGCCATGGTAAACTTCCTAAGCAAAATCGTTCAGAATAAAAATGGCCGAATGGATGTTCGTAGAATGTTTTATTGCATATTTGGCGAAAGAAAGGATCGTTGAAGAGCTGTGACGTTCAGCTTGGACATTCTTTCTTTGTATTTATATTTGCTTTTATTGTTATTTTGTTTTATGTTTTTTTTTTTATTTTTTACTCTTTGTTTACCCCTGCCTCCCGGAGCTGAACCCGTAATTAAGCATAAATGCAGCTCCAGGGGGTGCCATCGCCTCAAATTACCTCGGCAGAACTCAAGGTCCCACCCAGGTAGCCGGGTGGTTTGTTTTATGGTTTGCTAAATTGTTGCTGGTTTTGTTTCTGTTCGGTTATAGATTTGATTGTTTTTAATCAGTAATTTTGCGTTATTGTTATGTTACATTATTTAGTGTTACGTTCTGTTTGTGTTCTTGTGTTGAACACAAGAACATTCGTCGTGTGTCGAACTCAATTTTACCTTTCTGGTAGGTAGAATTCAGTTCCTTCGTTCTTAGAAAGTCATTCGGTCTTATCTGAGACTTGGCTAGATGTGTTTTGTTTGGAGTTTATTATGCAGTTGTTTCACCGATGGGAATGTGGCATTCGCATCGGCGGCATCCGGCTGAGGCTTGACTGAAAGATGTCATTGCCGAGGTACTGAAGGTGACCTCCGGTAAAGCCTCCGGTACGAAGGTGTTGGCATGGCGAGCGAAACCATCACTTGAAGGGTATCTTCCCCTATGGGGTCAGGATGTGGCATTTTCAGTACCTATAATTTAAGCCCTTAAACGTTCAATTTCATTAATTAGTTACAGTAAAAATTCCGAAAACTGTTGAAAACTTGTTGTGAAAAAGGCAGTTTTTTTGCAAAGCTAATATTTATTACAAAAATAACTATTTTACAATTTTTATCGCTTTAAAAGTTAACTCTTGGAATTTCGATTTAAATGAGTTTTTACAAAAGAAAATCGGTTTATTCCGTGCTGGGATATTGTAATTTTTTTACAAACGCATTCTTCAGGCAACTGTAATTACTTTGGCTTTCAAAAACCTTTTCGTGTCCGTTTCAAGTGCAATCTATTCTTCAAGACTTGAACTTTCAAACGGTGAAAAATTTTAACCGAAAAATTAATGGAAAACTTGTTTAAAGTTCATCGAAAAAATGAAGGAAAAATAAAACGTGCTTCCGCGGTAGCCGTGGAGATTAAAGCGGTTCGCGCAGTCGGGCGCGAATAAAGCTCATTTCTTCAACTTCAAATCATCGGAGTACTAGAAAATCGCTCTATCTTCGCGAATTTTGGATGAATCGAGAACACTTTTTTTAAACCGGGGTAGCTCGAAAAAATAATAACTATCGCGTAATCATTTTATACATATTATTCCAGATGTAGTCGGCGTTTATGTACTTACCGCATTCTTCATTCTTGTAGATGACAAAAACTGATATATTTAAATAATAATCATCGTAATGTGTTGTAATTCGTGAATAGAAGTGCACTGTCTAATTCTGTCTGTGTAAAATCCGTCTGTGCAAACACAGACAGAATACTGTTTATAAACACTGTTTGTTTATGTAATATTCGGTCCAAGTAATATACGTTGATCGGTACCAATTATAAAAAGTTAAAAGAATTAAAAAATTCACTTGAAATCAGTTGTTGAATTATCTGATCGCGAATATCGGCAGCCTTGTCATCGATTCGTCATGATGCGTATCGTTAGTATGGCGAATTAAAAAAAAAATTTTTTGCTTCTTCCGCGCCTATTAAAACACTGACCATAGCGATTATGTGGGGTTTGAACAAATTTTTTCTTGACTTCTGGGACGGGACCACCGTTAGGTGTTTGTTACTTTAGAGGAAGAGATGAAGGGACAATTTTTGAAGCGCGTGAAAATACCATGATCGGGATTCGAACCCGGGACCTCCGCATGAAAGGCCGAGTCACTACCACTCGCGCCACGGAAACCGGGGGTTTGGACTTCTTAGCTACTCTTATGCTAAAACATACTAGTATTTAATATTAGTTTTTGTAAAATCTTATGCTTTTACAAAATAAGATGCATCAAGTGTACTTTTATCAGTACGGTTGGATTTACAAATAAAAACTCTGTGATCTCTCAAAGTATGTAATTTTCTACCGAAAAATTCCAGCGGTTTACTTCTGTGATTCGCATATTTATTTTCCAAGTGTCGAGCTAATTTTGATGGCTTCATGCTTTCATCGGAGAGGACTTGAAAGCAAACAATGCACTGTAGCTTTCCATTCAGCGAGTTAAAGCCATAATTTAAATAACTGTCATTGTACGATCTTCTCTATTTACCGAACGATTAGCTGGATGTAGATGACTCACTTCGTTTTTTCATAAATTTATCCGTTTTATATAAGAATACGATTGAAAAAAATATATATTACACCGTTTGACAGCACGTTTAACAACCGAAAGTTCAATATTATTATTTACAATTAAACTACGCTTTTTTTTTTGTCTTCAGTCATTTGACTGGTTTGATGCAGCTCTCCAAGATTCCCCATCTAGTGCTAGTCGTTTCATTTCAGTATACCCTCTATATCCTACATCCCTAACAATTTGTTTTACATATTCCAAACGTGGCTTGCCTACACAATTTTTCCCTTCTACCTGTCCTTCCAATTTTAAAGCTACTGTTCCAGGATGCCTTAGTATGTGGCTTATAAGTCTGTCTCTTCTTTTAACTATATTTTTCCAAATGCTTCTTTCTTCATCTATTTGCCGCAATACCACTTCATTTGTCATTTTATCCACCCGTCTGATTTTTAACATTCTCCTATAGCACCGCATTTCAAAAGCTTCTAATCTTTTCTTCTCAGATACTCCGATCGTCCAAGTTTCACTTCCATATAAAGCGACACTCCAAACATACACTTTCAAAAATCTTTTCCTGACATTTAAATTAATTTTTGATGTATACAAATTTTATTTCTTACTGAAGGCTCGTTTATCTTGTGCTATTCGGCATTTTATATCGCTCCTGCTTCGTCCATCTTTAGTAATTCTACTTCCCAAATAACAAAATTTTCTACCTCCATAATCTCTTCTCCTCCTATTTTCACATTCAGTGGTCCATCTTTGTTATTTCTACAACATTCCATTACTTTTGTTTTGTTCTTGTTTATTTTCATGCGATATTGTTCTTGCGTAGGACTTCATCTATGCCGTTCATTGTTTCTTCTAAATCCTTTTTACTCTCGGCTAGAATTACTATATCATCAGCAAATCGTAGCTACTTTATCTTTTCACCTTGTACTGTTACTCCGAATCTAAATTGTTCTTTACCATCATTAACTGCTAGTTCCATGTAAAGATTAAAAAGTAACGGTGATAGGGAACATCCTTGTCGGACCTTTCTTATTACGGCTTCTTTCTTATGTTCTTCAATTGTTACTGATGCTGTTTGGTTCCTGTACATGTTAGCAATAGTTCTTCTATCTCTGTATTTGAACCCTAATTTTTTTAAAATGCTGAACATTTTATTCCAGTCGACGTTATCGAAAGCCTTTTCTAGGTCTATAAACGCCAAGTACGTTGGTTTGTTTTTCTTTAATCTTCCTTCTACTATTAATCTGAGGCCTAAAATTGCTTCCCTTGTCCCTATACTTTTCCTGAAACCAAATTGGTCTTCTCCTAATACTTCCTCCACTCTCCTCTCAATTCTTCTGTATAGAATTCTAGTGAAGATTTTAAAAACTACGCTTTTAAAAACTTAAATAATGGCACCAGACGAACGCTTCGCATTTGAAAATAAACTGACGGTCTGCTATCCCTTACGACTCTTATAAACTGCTGAGAGCATGACATGTTCAAAGTTCTCACTTGCATATTCGATCATCACTCTCTCACGGCGAATATTGTACAAGGATACCACATTACAAGGAGCACGTACACATAAATTTGGAAACTATAAATTCCTTCGGATTGTACTTGTAAAACTAAACAAAAAATATTCTTAGGAAAAATGGCAATTTTTCCTTCGTTCTCCCGCTGTCCGCCATTTTGTTATTTTATATAATAATTTATATATCAGGTTCGGATGGATGAACCACATTGATATTTTATAAACATCTTGGTAATAAAGTTTTAAAATTATCAAAACATTAAAACTTAAATACACCTTCGCAAATTAAAAAATGGCGGCCATGTTTATTTTTCAATCCGTTAAATCTCCATAAACATTAGTTTTATAAAAATTTATGTTATTTGCTAAAATATTAAGCCTTTTATTTTGAACAAAATTACATTTTATTTTTTTAAATCGGTTTACAAATAGCGGAGTTGTGGCAGAAAATTGCTGTAATTATCTGTCTGTTTTTATATCCCCAATTTACGTTCAATTTCATTAAATATTTATTGTTAATTCTAGTATTGTAATTTAGTATTAAATTAAGTAATAACTTTCTCACAAAAATATACGTAATAATTATAACACAAAAATAAACATAAATTTTCTCCCGTTATTTAATAAAAATAAAATAAATGTTTTACAAGTAGAATCCGAAAAAGTGTAGCCAACCCACCATTAGAAACACTCTGTATATTCTGAATATGAGCCAAATCGAATCATACGAGGTGTAATCAAAAAATACGGTGAATAATTTTTTATTAAAAAAAGTAATAAGGTTACATAGAATTCGATGTAATCTCCTTCAAAGTACTGTCCTTGGCTAGCAATACACTTATCCCAACGTTGACTCCATGACTGGAGGCATTTCTGGAAGGCGTCTTTCGGAAGGGCTTTCAGCTGCTCGGTCGTGACCCCCTCAATGTCAGCAATGGTGTCAAACGTTTTCCTTTAAGCACAGTTTTAACTTTTGGGAAGAGCCAAAAGTCGCACGGTGCTAAATCCGGTGAGTATGGCGGATGTGGACAGACAGGAACACTTTTTTCGGCCAAAAACTCGCGAATGAGAAGCGAGGTGTGACACGGCGCGTTGTCGTGGTGAAGAAGGAAGCCATCGGTCCATTTTTCTGGTCGCTTTCTTCGTACGTCGTTTCGCAAACGTTGCAATACATCCTTATCAAATTCAGAGTTTACAGTTGTTCCCCTTGGAACGAACTCTGATCTCACTATGAACTCACTATCGAAAAAAAACAACGAGCGTGACCTTGATGTTGGATTTTGACTGACGTGTCTTTTTAGGGCAAGGAGATGAACCGGTTTTCCATCGGGAACTCTGCATTTTGGTTCAGGGTCATAGCCATAGACCCAACTTTCATCTCCAGTTACAATTTTGGCCATGAAGTCTGGATCTGCATGAAGACGACCCTTTAACTCCGTGCAAATTGACACACGATTTTCCTTCTGTTCGTCACTCAAAAGTCTGGAAACAAATTTTGCACTCGCTCGTCTCATTTGCAATTCATTAGTTAAAATGCTTTGAACGGATCCGTACGAGATGTTAAGGTCTTCCGATAGCTCTCGAATAGTCATTCGCCTGTTTGAACGAACCATTGTTTCCACTTTTTGCACATTTTCAACTGTTTTTGAGGTTACTGGACGTCCCGCACGCTGCTCGTCTTCAACAGACTTTCCGTTTTTAAATTGGTCATACCACTTGTACATAGTCTTCCAAGTTACCAAATTATCGCCGTACACCGATTCTAACATTTCGTGAGCTTCTTTGGCACTCTTTTTTGCGACTTAAAACAAAACTTAATGTTAATGCGTTGTTCAAAATCCATGTTGCCCGACAGACACGATAAACACAACCTCACTCTAGCGGCTCTGGCAGCTGACTGGCAAGCTCGAACGTGTTACAACTTGTCCCTGCCTGTCTCAGTTGATCACGCTATTGGACAAATTACAGCATATGGATGTAGCGTCGGCAGTTGCCGCTATAAAAATTCATTCACCGTATTTAATGATAACACCTCGTACATGCACAATTTCCAAATATCTCAACTCCAGCGCCATCTAGGTGATCCGGTTTTTGCAGAAGTATTTCTAATTATGTAACACATATTCTGAATATGAACCAAATCGGACCATAAATACAATTTTTCGAAATATCTGACTTTAGCGCCACCTAGCGGATCCAAACTAATTCAGAAACCTTCGCAGGCGTGCGCACAACTCACCAAAGTTTCATCACAATCGGATTAATGGTATAGGAGTGCATATGTGATAAAAAAACATTCACTTTTATATATATATACACACTTATATACACTTTTATATTTACATATATATATATATATATATATATATATATAGAACATTAGTCTAAGATTACCTTTTTGGAATTTCGAAAAAAATTACCAATAATGTGCCTAATATTTTTGTTTCCTTCTCTTCTTCTCTTGTAGATAGATTATCCAATACTGTTTAGTTATTTATCGCTAACGTTTCCACTGTGAACAAACAAGGCTTCAGGTCTGACTTCTGTGTTTTAATATTTAATTGAAAACACAGTGTTTCAAGGAAGTGATTTTCTATTTATATATCTTCAATCGATTGAAATCCATGTCCTACATTCTCTGTTATGCTGTTCTGTTCGGATGCGTCATACTTTTACAAAAACCGTACGATTTAAAAAAAAAATCTTCCTGTGCGTTCTACCTAATCCATTTTCCTACAAATTTAAAATGTTAAATTTTGACAATATTCTAACTATTGATTTCTAGATTTTTCAGTGCGTTCTTAATGTTGATGATAGTTATATTTCTTCGAAGGGAATTTTAATTTCCAATTTAGCCACTTTTTTCTGTAATTCTTAGATTTTTGTCTCAACTTCCCACCACTCTTTAGTTATAAAAGCTTGTCATCTGTGAAAGCGAGATAATTACACCTCAATCCTTTGCCTTATTTTTATTCCGGAATTTTTGTTAAGTTGTTCTATTCTCTGAAAATTTTCTCAAGCGCACAGTTAAACAACAGAGATAAAAGTCCATCGTCCTCCTTCACACTTCTCAGGGTTTTATAAGAAAAAGCTCTTATAATTGTCCACGAAATTTTCCTTTGAGTAAGTGTTAATTAAAACGGACTATAATGTTTGCGATTTTGTCTCTAAACAAAATTGTTTTAAAGTCGGTATTAAAGAAAATCTGTATAAGGAATCATATGCTTTTTTGGAAATCTATGAAAGTTATTACGTACATTTGTTTGAAAGTTTGAGATAATTCATAATTTCTTTAAGTCTAACAAGTATTGATTTATTTATTTTATATTTATTTATTTTGTTTGTTTGTTTTTGTAATAATTCATTTTACGTTTTGTTTATACATTTATCTTTACATATTCATATTTCTTCTTTCTTTTTCTGTTTAGCCTCCGGAAAAACCGTAAGGTATTACTTCAGAGTATGAATGAGGATGATATGTATGAATGTAAATGAAGTGCAGTCATGTACAGTTTCAGGTCGGCCACTCCTGAGAAGTGTGGTTAATCGAAACCCAACCACCAAACCACCGGCATCCACGATCTAATAATCAAATCCGTATAAAATTAACTGCTTTTACTCAGATTTGAACCTTAGAACTCTCCAATTCGAAATCAGCTGATTTACGATGACAAGTTAACCACTAGACCAGCCCGGCGTGCTACATATTCGTAAGTAGCTCCTTTATATGTGCCGAATGATGAATTTAACAATTTGAAAATTAATGTGTTTATAAAAGTTTACTGGTCTAACAAATTCAGTCGAGTTTTATTTTATTGTTATTTTTCTTTTCTTTCTTTTTTTTTGATAAAAATGGAGCAGTGGTGGTAGAAATATTTTAAAATAGAATCAATGATGAGAGCGATTAAATTTAACCCTTTATTATAAAAGTTAATAAATAAATAAAAAACTGGAAAGATGAACAACGTTTTTGTTTTTCTTCTTTTTCCTCATTATAATGAGTATTTAATTACACTACCAACATGGTAAAAAATAAATATCGTATAGATTATAATTATTATCATCAAAATTAATTATGTTATACATCAAAATTAATTAATTTAATTATACAATAAGAAGCAAATCAACTGTATTAAAATTCGCAGCTTAAAATATTGCATTTCTGAAGAAATTTACATCGATATTTATATAATCTTATTTTTTATTTTATGGAAATTATCTAACGTCCATTACACTAATGGCTGAAATCAATCTCTACTCGGTTATTGGCGGACAGTGCCTTTGAGCATACTGAAAATTATTAGCGCGAGACATACAATTATTATTAAATTATAAGCGTAATTTTTTTTCTTTCAAATAACCCCAAAGATAAATTCCATAGAAAATAAATCTGGTGGATTAGAAAGCCCTAAATCACAGGAAAAGACTTTGAACAATTTTGAACGGGTTAAGTTAGAAACGTAGTTTGTTATGTTACTGCAGGTTAGAAGTTGACGTTTCTTTATCTGCAATATATATTGTTAGCCATATTCAGGTAGCGTTACCTAGTTGAGAGTCATGACGACTGGGTATATGTTTGAGCGAGGCAAAATGGAATAAAATAAAATAAAGAAAATTCGGTCTTCTTGCGCAGAACTGCAAATAATTTTTCTGTAGTGCAGACAAAAATTTTTTAGACGATCAAAATGGGAAACGATTACGTGATTGTTGTGTATACATTATCGCTGCAACATAAAGTATTTCTGACCTACTGATTAATCCCGATCTAAAAGCAAATTTCCCGCTTCAATAGATTAATCGACTCAGGATTGCAAAATCTTTTATTCATTCTTTACATCACGAACCGGCCGACCGTATCAAGATACTGATTTTCTCCATTTTTACTTATTTTTACAAAAGTAAAGGAAGTATTGCGATCGAGAAAAATTTCGGTTTTCAGATTTCAACGGAAATATCCATTTTGATCAACCCTGAATCTATTTTGGCTGGTTTCAGCGAGACGTCTGTACGGACGTATGTATGTACGTACACACGTATGTATCTCTCGTAATTCAAAAACGTTTAGCCGTAGAACGATGAAATTTTGGATTTAAGACTGTTATAACATCTAGTTGTGCACCTCCCATTTTGATTGCAATCGCCTGGGCCAAAATGATAAAATCCCAAAATACAAAAAAATTGGATTTTTTTATTTTTTCATAACTGCAGTAATCAGCACTCAATGATAGTTTTTCAACGATATACGTAAAAGAAATTATTAAATTTTGTATTAAAATTAAATTTTAATTAATGAAATATTTGAATCGTACAAGGGGAAGGTACATCGGTTTGAATCAGACTTCATTTAACCTTTTTTTTTTTAATTTAAATACATTGTTTTATTAATAATTATTAATCGCTGATTGTAAACAAATTTGTTTAACTTTTTTAATTAATTTTTTTTAACTTCGTTTTAATATATCTTTATATTATTGTTTTATATAATATTTTGATTTACTATTAATTATTAACCTCTGGTTGTAAAAAATGTGTATATGTTATTTAATAGGAGTACAAGGAAATCATGTGGTATCCACATCAATTTTTTTTAGCAACTTTGCCAGTTTATGATTGTTTACGAGGCAATACGGCCAAACGAGTATTTTATTTTATGAGAATTTGCATTAACGTTTCTTACCTTGAAGAGAATAACTAATGCGTAACGATTTTTATAAAATGTTTTATTTTAAAATCGTGGTAGGTTCAGTTGTTGGGAAGAGCGCCAACTGTTATTAATCACTTGCGGTACTGCACGCAGATTTATCTTTTCCATATTGGAAAAATGTAGGGAAAAACGTTGTTCATCTTTCCTTGAACATACTACTTCCTAAAACTAAATTTGTCGATTATATATTTTATATTGAAAGAACTGGACGATAACAAAACTAAAGACACGGGGATATCCTGGAATTAAACGCTTGAAAAGCATCAATGTAATGTTCGGTAATTTGGAAGTATTGTTTATGATATTGTAACAAGACTGGTATAACAGACCTGAGCAACGGATTCCTTCCAATTAAGAAGAAAGTAGTAGAAAATATAATAATGAGAGGAATCCAGAAAGGGGCTAAAAGAAATCCTTTTAGTTAAGACAGCAGGTCCGTTTAAAAATGGTTCTTTGTAATACTGCTACCGACACAACTGTACAAATGTTTGTAACGTGAGAAACGTTACCGGACCAAGGCAAGGAATCCATGGAAACAGAAAGGCTCGGTCGATCGTTCTTACTCTTCGAGTTGGGTCCGATCCAGCAGATAAAGAAGGTAGGAGTATAAATATTCTGGGGAAGACCAGTTAAAAATGAGTTCTGCGAACCGGTATAGCGAGACGTTACGATATCAGTTCAGCGAGGAGAGTCTGCGAGACATCTGTCACAGACTCGCATTCTGCGAAGAGGACAGTTTAGGTGCGCATTTCCAGTGTGAATTGATACAACTGAGGTGACCACACGAGTAATTCGAAGCGCACGGAAACAAAAAACGGTTCGGTGAGTTACTATAAGATTATAAATGAAAGAGATAAATGTACTAAATTTCATTCGTGAACTGTTAGCGTAGTTTTATTTGCGAACAACAAAGGTATTTGCTGTAAAAGAACTTTATACTTGTCTTGTGTTTTATACTATTATTTGTTAATACAAGACTAGAGGTTAAAAGTGTTAAGAGGTCGTACAAGTGTTAAAAGTGTGTTAGCGGTCATGCTATGGGACTGAATTCTGCTTTTCCTTTCTATTTATCTACCTGTAAATAAATGCTGAGACTACTTTAAATCTGTTTCGTATGTTATTATGATTGACATTTTTGATTATTTCCCGTTGTCATTATTATTGAATTGTCTTGTTTTACTTATGTTTTTAAACCGATAAATTGTAAAACATTCTAAATCGTCAATTTATTATTAATATCCTGCTCGAGCTGCAAACATACGACAATATTGTTAATATACAGAGATTATTTTGTTGCACTACTATGATTTTCCATAACGAACTACGATCGAAAATTCTATTTTGATTTCATTTTATTAAATCAATCTTGTTTTTGAACTTGAAACATCAGTACAAAATGAACGAGAATTACTTTTCACTGAAGTACTACTATTAGATGATAATCTATTTATGATTCATCTACATCGTATCTGCCTTGAGGAAGGTCTTTACACCACATCATCTTCATTCTACTTAATTCTAAACTAAAATCTTAAAATCCTTTGCTCTCATTTCCTTCTAGATCGTCTCTCATTTTTATCTGTCTTTTTTTACATTTCTACTGATTCTTCTAGCACTGTTTTTATCAAATCTTCTCATTACATGTTAGTTTATCCGATTAGCTTTCCTATTCTGAATTATTCTTATTGATCTTCTATTCTCGTTTACTCTCCTCATTTCTTCTTCACATTTCACTTTTTTATTTAATATTTTTTAATCTCATGTATACTGAAATTTTAAATGCCTCCAATCTTCTTTTTGTTATTTTCTTAGTATCCAAGTTTCACATCCTTACAGATGTTTAAGCCAAATGTAATAATTCAGAAACTTTTTCTTCAAATCTTTATTCTATTTTATTACATAATAACCGTTTCTGTCCGTTAAATACTTTCGTAACAATCGATACTCGGGTTTTTATTTCATTTTCTATTTTAAAATTTTCTGTTGACGCAGTACCAACGTATCTCTATCCTTTTTATTGTTTAACTCTTCCTTTTTTACTTATTGTTTCCTATGCTAATTCTTTAGCTTTTGTAACAAATTAAAGCATTTCTTAACTATTCTGTGCCTTTTCTCCTAAAAAAAAAACGTGTCCTTTATAAATTTCATATATTTTCCTTACTTTTGCAGTCATTCATCTTCTTCATTTTTTACTAAATCTTCAACATAAATTTTAAATAAAGTTGATGATGGGTAACACCCTTATTTTACTTCTCTTTCTATATAATCCTGCTCAGTTTGAGTATCCTTTACTTTTATAGACTTTCTCCAATTCAGCTACAATTTTTAAATTAATCGTTTTTTACTCGATCTACACTGGTTTCTTAATAATTTCATTAGTTAACAGTATACGAAGCTTAATTAGTTATAACTTACTTTGTTATAACTGGAATAATTTGTTTATTTCAGTTCTAAATGTTTTTTATAGAGTCTTTACAAGCAGTATTGGCAAATTATATATAATTCTTTAATCAAACATATAATGTTATATTAAGGAATCTCTAAATTTTTCTTTGATAAACCAACTCCTCTACCGCATAATTTGCAATTTATTTAAATCGATTCTTTATGTTAAAAAAAAAATCTTTTTCAAACGTCTTTTTAAGATTGGAAACTTAAGAAAATCACTAAGATTTTTTTACCGATCTATAACTGTACGTTTACAATTACGTTTTGCGTTTCGTTACAGTTACAATAGCATATATCGCTATGTAAATGAAATGTAGTAGAAATAACGCTGATTATAAAAATAAGAAGAGAAAGTATTATGGAGGTAAAAGAATTTTCTTATTTCGGAAGTAGAAATTACTAAAGATGGACGAAGGAGGAGCGATATAAAATGCCGAATAACACAACCGAAACGAGCTTCCACTCAGATATATAATTCGCTTATATCAAAAATTAATTTAAACGTCAGGAAAGCATTTTTGAAAGTACCTGTTTGGAGCGTAACTTTATATGGAAGTGATACTTGGACGATCGGAGAACCCGAGAAGAAAAAATTAGAAGCTTTTAAAACGCGGAGCTATAGGAGAATGTTAAAAATCAGGCGGGTAGATAAAGTGTCAAATGAAGAAGTATTGCGGCAAATCGACGAAAAAAGAAGCGTTTGGTAAAAGATAGTTAAAAGAAGAGAAAGACTTAGAGGCCACGTATTAAGGCATCCTGGAATAGTCGCTTTCGTATTGGAGGAACAGGCAGATGGGAAAAATTGTGCAGGTAGGCAACGTTTGGAATAAGTAAAATAAATTGTTAGGGATAAAGGATTTAGGGAGTATACCGAAATGAAACGACTAATGCTAGATAGGAAATCTTGTAATTAAACCAGTTAAATGATTGAAGACAAAAAAAAATATCGCTATAACCTGGAACGTAAATATATAGATTGAAGCCAATTTGAAAATCATTACATATCTACGATATATACGTAAATACATTTTTTTTTTTTAATTTATTAAGGTTTTCAAAAAATTTAAACAGATCATTAACTGATCACTTAAATTTACGTTAAAATTTGAAATTCGACAATCATTTCAATTCAAATTTAATACGTAAATAGTAAATGGCGACGCCCATTTGCATTGTTACAACAACCCTAGTCCAACAATGTATTCTTAAACATTATTAATATAAGAGTTAAGTTTTCTTTTTACTTTTAAAAAGTTTTAAAGTCTTATTTTAAAGAAAAGAGATGAAAATAGTAGAAGACACAGAGACATATTTTGATAATATCTACCCTTAATACAAAGAGATATAGTTTAATTTAATTCAGTTAAATAACAAAATAAGTAAAACCAGACGTATATATTGCTTGAATACTAAGTACCTAATTAAAGAGGAACTAAGATCTTAATTTAATTCAACAACCGCTTTAATTTTATCCTTTCTCCTCCACCCATCATCAGTATTTTATATCATGTTTCTTTTATGCCAACTTATCTCTTCTCCTGCCGTAACTTCTTTATAATAGTGACTGTAAATGTTTCTTACGACACCCAAATTGAAAGCCATTCCCCATTTATAATATACCGTTCAAATAACGAAGTACTTATAATTTTAGTCGTTCAACTTTATTGTAAGGTGGTGTGCCGACAAGAAATGCTGAATTGAAGAAATTTATCGCTTTATTCTGCTGTAATATGCGAGTAAGATTTTTAATTATTACGTTAAGTTTACTTATACAAAATCTAGTATGTAAATATCAATAAAATAAATCGATATAATTTCTTATGATAAAAATAATAAATGTGTATTTATTATTTATTTAGAAAAAATATGTATATATTTTTTTTAAACATATTTTTATTTAGTCGCATCAAAAATCAGTATAATGTAACTGGTAAATATGTAGCCTTGAAAAAACTCGGCCAACAATATCTGAGATGTGTGGTTAATTGAAACCAACCACCAAAGAACCGATATCCACTGTATTTAGCGTTCAAATCCGTATATATGTAACTGTCTTTACTAGGATTTGAACCTGAAAACTTTCGGCCTCAAAACCTGTTGGTTTACAACGACGAGTTAACCCCGATGGATTAAATTATATCTATCTATATAAATAAAAATGTAAATGTTCGTTTGTTCAAAATCTTAAATCTCCGATAGTCCTTCATCGATCGCTTTGAAATTTTGACACGACGTTGCATTCGAATACGTTCGTGTTTTTATATACCTACTATTTATATACGTAAGATAGCACACCTGTGACAGTTTTTTTGAAAGAGAGCGCTATCTATCGGACGTAAAACTAACACACTCTATACAAAATATTTTACGATTTCATTTCTATGTTTCCGATATGCGTGTCTTCTACAGACTAAAAAATACTGGACCGATTTAGCGCGAGGGAAAAATCGCAAAAGGGTAAAAGGGGAACGGTAAAAAGGGGAGAAAAGGATAAAAGAAAAAAGCGGAAATGGAAAACGGGGGAAAGGAAAAACGGGAAAACAAAATGAAAAGAAAACGGAAGGAGGAAAGTTGAAGGCGAAAGGGAAATAAGGGAAAGAGAAACGGGGGGAGGAAAATGTGGAAATGGAAATGGAAAATGGTGATGGGAAAGGGAATATGGTAAAAAAGAAAATGGGAAAAGGAAAACGGGGTAAAGGGGAGAAAGGGAAAAGGGAAAAAGGGAAAGGGAAAATTTTGTGACGTTCCGGAATGTTCATTTTGTTAATGTTTTATCAATCTTTCAATTGTATTCATTTAATCTATATATATATATATATATATACTCAAATCTAGCAATAAAAAGCTAATATTTTTATATAAAGAAAAAGACGGTTTTTGTTTGTTCGGGATAAACAAGAAAACTACTCGATCAATCGCAGCCAAATTTTCATCCATATGTTTCTTGTCATAACTGAAAAGCTTTTTAGATATATTTAATCTAGAAAAAACAACGTATGTAATAGTGAAGATTTGCCGATTGAAGCGCAAACTTTACTGAAATGAATTAATGAATTCCGAGTCTCCATCTTTGTGTGAACTCGACGATTGATTCTGAATATCTAAAAACCAATTTCTATATTTTTGAAATTCCAGGATTAATTTTTTGAGTTTCAAGGATTACAATTAATTTTTGAATTTTTTCGAAACCCTGTTATTTTTTTAATTTCTTGGTAACAAATGAAGAAAAAATCAATATGATTTTTGATGTGTGTAATCTTTATGTCAATAAACAACTTTCTAGATTTTTGAAATTCGACCTTGAAAGGTGATGAAGAAAGTTAAAAGTGGTTTTAAAAAATAGATTGTAAATTTTACCAATCCCAAGTATAGTAAATGAGATATTCAGTAGATTTGGGCTTGCAAATACGCTTCAGATAAATATTTAAAAACCATTTTCTGGTTTTTTTTTTAATTCCGATTTTTTTAAGGGGTGCGAAGGTATGCGGAGCTGTAGCTCAACCACTACAGTCATTGCCACCGTTACTGTGTATGTGGTTGCACCTGTCTACGGTTTCTTGACTAAAAAACATAAAATAAGAAGATTGACCGCTAGGGAAACGCAAGTAAATAACCGTAGAGCACGGACGAAGCTGCGACGGGGTGCTAGCTTTTTATATACGTAAAATAGAATTATAGCAAAGTAAAGTTCAAAGCAAAATAAAAATAAAAACAATCGTTCAAACATTCATATAAATAATAGTAACACATCTTTGGTGTGACAGCGAAGCAGTTTACCAGGTTGACTAAAGATCATAAATTACAGACAAGAGGAATATTGCGTAATTAAAAATTAAATTTCTGTGCACATTGCCCGCTAAATTTTAGTGCGTCCTGGACAAAACTAGCCGATTTGGTCCGGTTGTCTTCATTCCATATATGAATTATATCCTGTTTTCCGAATTTATTTGTTCCGAATCAAAAAATAATATTCCTGATAATCCGACATGAACCAAGAAAATGTACAATATTTTCCTCCTTTTGGGACTTACATAGAGAGATGGTGCGTCTTTCAGGCCGCATATGGTCCGCTGTTTTAGGATAGCAACCCGTTTCATGCTCTGAAAACCATATTAATAAGATTTCTGTTAATTAAATAATTTATGTAATCTCTTTCACCCAAACTTAAATTATATTTGCGATATCTTGCCGGACTATCGTTCTTAAACCATACTTCTTTGTATTTCTCCTTCATTTTCTTTAGAAAAAAGTTAAATTGACCTTTTCATGTCTCTGTCTTGTCTATAAAATACTATATCTAACCGCAAATTAGCAATAGACATCCGGCCTTTTTGGCATCCCACGTCTCAATTCACTATAATTTTCGTTATGTTTTTGGTTAACCCAAAAAATTAACGAATACGTAGTTAAAATATATTTTTAATACCTGTGTATAGATAAGTTGAGATTTGTTTTCAAATTGTAAGATTTAATTTGGAGTGTTTTAATAGATCTCCCAAATTTCTTCTTATAAAAAAACTTGTGATTCCACTCAAATTTGGGCCCCGTATAACACTACTATCAACACGCAGTAGGAATACTGTACTCGATGTAAGTTTTTAATATCAGCGAAACACTCTCTTTTTCGCTGTTATGGAGATATCATTTCTAAGAAATATATTTTGTCGCAGATTATTTATAACGAATTTTGCTGCAGCCAATATTTCTTAAAAACAGCCTGTAAATTTTAGGTAAGTAGTGATGCAAGTCCACCGTTTTCCGTTTGCTCTCCGCGCCCCTATCGTAATTAGCATTGTTTAGATTTTTGTAAATTAACTTTAGTTTCGAAATATTCAAAAAATTGTTAATAATTTTCCAGTCTTGCGTGACGCACGTCACGCCTACGAAATCGTAATCGATTTCTTCGGACTACCTGAAAATTTTTCTTCGAGATGTTCGTCAGCAGCTTCAGGGACGCGTGGGAGTCTTATTAATTTTGTGTGTTTAAGAGAACATCCTGTTTTAACGAAGGTTTGGTGCCAAGAGTAAATTTTAAGCCTACTAGACCTACTAGGAAGCTCCCTACTGTACTCTCTACGAAAATTACGTTGAACTGCAGTTACCAACTGTAAATCGTAAAACCAAAAACCACAGCGAGCACGTTCCGCACCAGTAAATTTATTCATTTTTCATAACACTGGTGACAGCCCTGGAGGCCAAATTAGGTACTAATGAACTACGTGACTTAAAACTTGATGTGTTTTTCTATGAAATGAGACCTCAACCGAATCTTTAAGTTATTTAAATAAAGTTTTATACGCTTTTAAAGTTGTGAAATCCTTAATCGTGAAACCAAAACGCACAGCGAGCACGTTCCGCACCAGTAAATTTATCCATTTTTCATAACACTGGTGACAGCCCTGGAGGCCAAATTAGGTACTAATGAACTACGTGACTTAAAACTTGATGTGTTTTTCTATGAAATGAGACCTCAACCGAATCTTTAAGTTATTTAAATAAAGTTTTATACGATTTTAAAGTTGTGAAGTCCTTTTTGAATCATCCGGACTATATATAAAATATAAACAATTGAATCGCTTCAGATAAAATTATTATAAAAAATGAATACATGTTATTAAAATAAATTTACGGTTTTAAATTTATGAATTATGAATAAAATATTTATTATGTATAAACTACATAATTTAAAATTACAGTAATCTTGTCTGATAATCAAAATATTCATATAAAAAAAAAACAGCAATTGGCGAAAAGCATAGTGTTATCAAATAAAAAGTCAAGAACCACGTTCAAAAATTATCATAGATAGCATATTAAAAAAAAGAGAAGAAGAAAATAGAATCTCGTCTAAAACCTAACAATAGACATCCCAATTTGTAATATAGGTTTACCTATAAAAACATGATTTTCATCATGAAATAGAAAGCTTTGCAGTTAGAGATGACTGTACCAGTTAATTTTATTTCAACGAGTCCTTGAGGCCAAATTTTGTTTATTTACCGCATTTTGTTTATTCTGGGAGGAATTTAACAAAGTAAATGTACATCAAAAGTAAAAAAGTGTGTTTTGTGACACTAAAAAACAATGATTTTCCTAATAAATAATATTTTATAATATTTAGTGATTTCAAATAATCAGTTTGAAACTATCTATTAAATGATACGTAAACTGAATAATAATAATTATCCGGTAACATAATTTTTGTTTAGTTTTCCGAAAATTGTATAAATTTTCTAACAATTGAATAAGAACTATTTATCCAACAATTAAATTACTTTTAATGCTATTAATTCCACCAAATAAGCCTTAAAAGCTTCTATATGGGAATATGAAATCGAAATTTGTAGCGTATGAAACATACCACGCCTGACCGGGATTCGAACCCGGGACCTCCATATAAAAGACCGAGAAGCTAACACTCCGCTACGGAGTTCGGCAATAATTATTTTATTAAAATAAAAAATAAAAACAACTTTATCTTCTTAATTAGGCTATTAATAAAACTAATTAAAAGATATTTTTCGTAGTTTGTACCTGCCTTTATAAATTAGGTTAATTTTCTTTATTTTAAGTTATACATTAAATTTCCATATTTTTAATTATTCTTTGTTTTGAAAAGAGTTTTTAATAATTTATTTCTGTCGATAAAATAAAATAATATTTTATTAAAATTAGGATAAAATCTAATTTTTATTCAAAATAAACGTTGAAAAAAAACCTTACACGAGAGATAAACAAAAACCGTAAAAACAATTTTGTTAGAAAGGAAAAGAGGTTTTAAACGAGGAGAAAACAGCAGATGTTTGTTGTGTCAACGTACGTGTGCGAGTAAGAGAAAAACCCGGCGGCATAGAGCAAGATGAGGAAGGAAGGTACGTTAGGCGGCGTTACGGGAGTGGGTGGGTGTGATGGTGCGGAATGGATGAATCTTGTTGAAATTCCGCACGACCGTTAAAAACCTCTGTTGTATCGTGTATTCTTTACATTACACGCCTTCAGCACACCGCATAGACTACAAGCTAAGCATCCCTAACTTTACCGTCAAAACTGTAAAACCTTCATATCACGTCACATACTAAAACGAGTAGCCGAGAAGATAGAGCGGGCAACAATTTATTATCGTAATACAACCCCACCATTAGCGTTTGCCAGAGTAACGATGATGTAACATTTATAGCAAACCATCCCCGCCGAAGAAATTTTATCACTTTATTTCTACTCGTCTTGTTGTATTAAGATTTAACAAAATCTACTGATCAGTATTACAGTAGATAACAATAACTAGGTAAAATAAAATAATACAACAGAAAAGCCAATAGTACCAAGGGAAAAAAAATTTACCCGATGGGCTAAAGTTCATTGACCCTAAAAAAATCATTCCATTCTTAACTCGATCTTTGGATAGTTGTTATATTTGTGCGTTTATAAGGTTGTTATAATTAACCTTTTCAGATCATGTAGCCTTGAACTGGCTATGTACGGCGTCAGTTTTAAAACGTTGTTACAAAATCATTTTATATGGCATCTAAGTCTGTTATTTTGTTTTATATTCACAAAGGAATCAGTTTTATTACACAATTTGAACGACGTTTATACGATGTAAAATGTTTTATTTAGACTAGAAAGAATATGAATATAGACTAGAAAGAATATTCTCAGAAATGTGCTTGTGTGTGTGTGACTTGTGTATTATAATTGCTATGAGGTTTACGGATTTATTTATTATTTACAAAAATAGCTTATCTTACTAGCAACATATCGATGCATTGAAACACATAATAAATTATGATATATGGCACACAAAAAAAAGAAGGAATTTGTTTGACACAAAAAAAGTGTGATGAACCCGATAGGAGCAGATCCTGTTTTACCTGTGGCAAGGAAGGCCACAAAACAGACGGATAATTACAGCAATTTTCTGCCACAACTCCGCTATTTGTAAACCGATTAAAAAAAATAAAATGTAATTTTGTTCAAAATAAAAGGCTTAATATTTTAGCAAATAACATAAATTTTTATAAAACTAATGTTTATGGAGATTTAACGGATTGAAAAATAAACATGGCCGCCATTTTTTAATTTGCGAAGGTGTATTTAAGTTTTAATGTTTTGATAATTTTAAAACTTTATTACCAAGATGTTTATAAAATATCAATGTGGTTCATCCATCCGAACCTGATATATAAATTATTATATAAAATAACAAAATGGCGGACAGTGGGAGAACGAAGGAAAAATTGCCATTTTTCCTAAGAATATTTTTTGTTTAGTTTTACAAGTACAATCCGAAGGAATTTATAGTTTCCAAATTTATGTGTACGTGCTCCTTGTAATGTGGTCTCCTTGTACAATATTCGCCGTGAGAGAGTGATGATCGAATATGCAAGTGAGAACTTTGAACATGTCATGCTCTCAGCAGTTTATAAGAGTCGTAAGGGATAGCAGACCGTCAGTTTATTTTCAAATCCGAAGCGTTCGTTATTTAAGTTTTTAAAAGCGTAGTTTTTAAAATCTTAACTAGAATTCTATACAGAAGAATTGAGAGGAGAGTGGAGGAAGTATTAGGAGAAGACCAATTTGGTTTCAAGAAAAGTATAGGGACAAGGGAAGCAATTTTAGGCCTCAGATTAATAGTAGAAGGAAGATTAAAGAAAAACAAACCGACATACTTGGCGTTTATAGACCTAGAAAAGGCATTCGATAACGTAGACTTGAATCAAATGTTCAGCATTTTAAAAAAAATTAGGGTTCAAATACAGAGATAGAAGAACAATTTAGATTCGGAGTAACAGTACAAGGTGAAAAGATAAAGATGCTACGATTTGCTGATGATATAGTAATTCTAGCCCAGAGTAAAAAGGATTTAGAAGAAACAATGAACGGCATAGATGAAGTCCTACGCAAGAACTATCGCATGAAAATAAACAAGAATGAAAATAATTAAAACAAAAGTAATGGAATGTAGTAGAAATAACAAAGATGGGCCGCTGAATGTGAAAATAGGAGGAGAAAAGATTATGGAGGTAGAAGAATTTTGTTATTTGGGAAGTAGAATTACTAAAGATGGACGAAGCAGGAGCGATATAAAATGCCGAATAGCACAAGCGAAACGAGCCTTCAGTAAGAAATATAATTTGTTTACATCAAAAATGAATTTAAATGTCAGGAAAAGATTTTTGAAAGTGTATGTTTGGAGTGTCGCTTTATATGGAAGTGAAAGTTGGACGATTGGAGTATCTGAGAAAAAAAGATTAGAAGCTTTCGAAATGCAGTGCTATAGGAGAATGTTAAAAATCAGATGGGTGGATAAAGTGACAAATGAAGAGGTATTGCGGCAAATAGATGAAGAAAGAAGCATTTGGAAAAATATAGTTAAAAGAAGAGACAGACTTATAGGCCACATACTAAGGCATCCTGGAATAGTCGCTTTAATATTGGAAGGACAGGTAGAAGGAAAAAATTGTGTAGGCAGGCCACGTTTGGAATATGTAAAACAAATTGTTAGGGATGTAGGATGTAGAGGGTATACTGAAATGAAACGACTAGCACTAGATAGGGAATCTTGAAGAGCTGCATCAAACCAGTCAAATGACTGAAGACAAAAAAAAAAATTATATATAAATTATTTTCTTCAACCAAACATTATTTTTTTTTAATTTAAGGAACTGTTACCTATATAAATTATAATATGTACCAGAAACATTTTTTTTTTTAGAGATCATTTATTAGATATACGTTTAATCCCTTTTTCCATTCAGAGTGAAAGAGCTTGATACTACATATTCTTCCTCTGCTAATCAGGACATCATCCTATTTATAAATGACCCCGTAATGCAACACTATTACATCTAGAATAATATAATCCCAGGAATAGAATATAATCTCAGGTCAAATCACATTTTCTGCAAATGTAATTTATTTCTCATAATCTGTAAATCTGTAAATAAATTTTACGTAAAATAAATTTTTCATTTAAATTGTGAACAAATGTACGTGTATTTTACGACTGTTTCTATAACGTTGTATTCTGTGGTGTATTAATTTGTTTTGACTAAGGTAATGCGCAACATACTTATTACTTAGATTTATTTAGTCGTTCGTATTCGATCAATATGCGGTTTAATAAACGATGAATTCTCTTCTTTTGACAGATACGATTCAATGTAATGAAAATACAATAAAATATTTACAAAATAAATGTATATTACCCATCCCTTGTATATCTGTCATAATGGAAATGAAATGAAATTCTACTGCATGGATGATAGGTAACACTGGATTTGCATCAAGAGTGATATAAATACAACAAAATTCGTAACAATACTTTTGACGTGAATTCTTTAAAATCACACCGAAACATACGCGTACCAGAAAAGATATATGTACGTAACGAAAAGGTCTATATAGTCCTGCCTTAATAACGCCTAAACTATTAGTCTCGGAGTCGTAAATGCGGTGTCATTTTGTAACTTACATGGTCAGCTCGCTGATACGACTTCGAGTGTGCTTCACTGGCAAAGGGTAGGCGGGAAGGGAGCACAGCGCAGATTGGCCAAAACTGGCGCTCTCGCTCATTTCCATTCAATGTAGCCCACGACTTAGACATAATAGCGCGATGATTTATGTATTTGTGTTTAGACTTTATCGAGATAGATCGAATTCAGTTACAATAAATGCAATTTGAACGTGTTAAAAATTAGCGTAAACACGTAAAAAGTATAAAAAATTCAATATATCAGCCTCATCTCGCGAAAAAGCCAGCCGGAAATATAAATTACGCGTATCGTTAGAAAGGAGAGGTTATGGGCCACAAACAGGTATCCCGATGTCCGGTGCTGTGCAAACGGGACTCTTTCGGAGCGTCGCAAAGCTGGCACGGTGCGCTCACTGAACGACGTCGACGGTGCAAGCACCTCAACCGTTGCTAATTATGCCTTTTGTCTCTTACTTCTCATTATTATAGACCGATGTTGAACAAAATTGTTCGAATATTAGTCGAAATAAATATCACACACCATTTAGTGTCTGTTTTATGTTAAAATTAAATTTAGTACGCAATCGATGTCTCGTTTTAATTTCGATCCGATACACTAAAAGTGACTCGCTGACATGCAGACCGACCAACTTATCGGCACAGTTGGCCAAATGAAGGAACTAAAATTTTCCATTGGAGACTTTCAGTTTTATTCAAAAAAAAAATACGTCGGTGGCTCTCTCACTTAACTCTACAGATAAGTTGGTGGTCAGCTCGGAGGAACTTCATCCAAGGTCTGTAACGTTTCACGTTAAACCGACGGCCGTGCGTCCCGACATAGCTCTACCCAAATTTTTAAGAAGTATCAAAGTTGACTCTTCGGAAAATAATTTTATTCATTTATTATCGAGCTAAAGATTTAGCGACCAAGAAATTTTGCGAAAACGATTTAAAGATAAATCGTAATATAAAAGCCGATCTATAAAATTATTTACGTGAAGTGTGTGCAGCTAATATATTACGAAATCTCATATAAATTTACCTATAGGTCCAAATATACCAGTAGAAATCGACGTTTCAGGAAAAAACTAAACCAGCCTCCTTTTCTTCCAACAGTACGTATTTTGATGGTTATTGTCGCAGACCAACAATATTTTTATAGTAGAATATAAAGGTGCGTATCAGTCGTTAACAATTATTGAAAATAATATCTCTTTCCGAATCAACAGTTTTTTTTAGTTACATGAATTAATTCACCGCGTATGATTGAAGCTTAGCATGGGAATATGATAATAGCAGTTTTATAGCGTATTACCAGAGCTAACCGGGATTCAGAACTGTTGTGTCTTCTATGTTTAAGTCGGTTGCACGTGTTAGCCGTGAATACGTCGTGTTTACAATGAAGTCCTCTCGGATGAAAATAACATTCAACGATGGAACAAACAACTTAAAGAAACGGGAAGCCCACTAAAGCAAACGCATCCAGAACGGCCATCAGTGTCTGATGAAACGATTGAAATAGTGCGAACAGGTTTCTTGGATAGCCCGAAGAAGTCCGTTCGGAAAAGTTCTAGACAGTTGAGCGTTCCTAAAATAACTGTTCATAACGTGATAAAAAGAATGATACGATTCGATGCGAACAAAATTCAGGTGTTACAACTACTTATTCACAATACAAAGCGAAACGATTTGATTTCGCTGTAGATATTCTGAATAGGTTAGAGTAGAATGATGATTTTTTAAACGGTTTATTTTCAGTGATAAAGCAATGTTTTATGTTTCTGTACGAGTACATCAGAATTATATTCATATATGAGGTACTGAACCTCCAAACCAGCGTAACGGTGAATAAGTGAATGTGGTGGTGCGCTTCGAAATTTGACGAGACAGAGTTATTGGTCCTTTCTTTTTTTTTTTGCTGAAAAATCAATAACGGGAAAGATCTTCCTGGATATGTTAAAAGGATATGCAGCGCCCAAATACCGGATAATTCCATTTTCCAGTCAGAAGAAACTACTTCACATTTTGGTATAATCGTGCAGAATTTTCTTGACGAAACATTTCCTCGGCGATGGATCTCACGAGAAGGATGAATCCGCCCTCCACGGTCCCTACGAATCTTACCGCCAAGGATTTCTATTTTTGGGGTTACGTAAAAAGAAAAGTGTATTCCGTTCAACTTCCAAATCTAGACCGTTTAAAAGAAATCATTGAAGCTGTTTCTTCTATTACACCCGATGTTCTTCGTCACGTATGGCAAGAGACCAACTATCGTCTTGACGTTTGCAGGGCAACAAATGAAGAACACACCAAAATCTACTGAATAGCTAAAAAACTAGGAATGTTTCTCTTTCATTTAACTTGCAGTTCACTTCTCTACAGTGCTTTCATCCGAAGCTATAACCATTTAAAACCCCACTATTATTTTATGGATATGTTTAACATATATATAAAAATGAATGTTTGTTTGTTTCTCCAGTTTGCGCTCCTATGACATTTATCCGATTACGATGAAACTTTTGTTAGTTGTTGTGCGCACGCCCGCGAACGTTTCTGAATTATTTTGTACCCGCTAGGTGGCGCTGGGGTTGAGATAATTCGAAAAATTGTATTTATGGTCCGATTTGGCTCATATTCAGTATATGTGTTACCTAACATGGCGAGAAATACCTCTGAAAAAGATGAACCCGCTAGATGGCGCTAGGGTTGAGATAATTAGAAAAATTGTATTTATGGACCGTTTTGGCTCATTTTCAGAATATACATTAGTTACGTGAAAAGAAAAAGTTTTGCAAAAACTATATTCGCTAGGTGGCACCGGTGCCGAGATAATTACGAAATAAACACATATACAAACAGACTTTCTTCTTCTATATATATATATACGAGGTGTGATAAAAAAATACGGTGAATGAATTTTTATAGCGGCAACTCCCGACGCTACATCCATATGCTGTAATTTGTCCAATAGCGTGATCAACTGTGACAGGCAGGGACAAGTTGTAACACGTTCGAGCTTGCCAGTCAGCTGCCAGAGCCGCTAGAGTGAGGTTGTGTTTATCGTGTCTGTCGCGCAACATGGATTTTGAACAACGCATTAACATTAAGTTTTGTTTTAAGTCGCAAAAGAGTCCCAAAGAAGCTCACGAAATGTTAGAATCGGTGTACGGCGATAATGCGGTAACTTTGAAGACTGTGTACAAGTGGTATGACCGATTTAAAAACGGAAATAAGTCTGTTGAAGACGAGCAGCGTGCGGGACGTCCAGTAACCTCAAAAACAGTTGATAATGTGCAATAATTGGAAACAGTGTTTCGTTCAAACAGGCGAATGACTATTCGAGAGCTATCGGAATACCTTAACATCTGGTACGGATCCGTTCAAAGCGAAACTACATACGAAGAAAGCGACCAGAAAAATGGACCGATGGCTTCCTTATTCACCATGACAACGCGCCGTGTCACACCTCGCTTCTCATTCGCGAGTTTTTGGCCGAAAAAAGTGTTTCTGTCTGTCCACATCCGCCATACTCACCGGATTTTGCACCCTGCGACTTTTGGCTCTTCCCAAAAATTAAAACTGTGCTTAAAGGAAAACGATTGACACCATTGCTGACATTGAGGGGGCCACAACCGAGCAGCTGAAAGCCCTTCCGAAAGACGCCTTCCAGAAATGCCTCCAGTCATGGAGTCAACGTTGGCAACGTTGGGATAAGTGTATTGCTAACCAAGGACAGTACTTTGAAGGAGATTAAATCGAATTCTATGTAATCTTATTCCTTTTTTTAATAAAAAATTATTCACCGTATTTTTTGATCACACCTCGTATATATATATATATATATATATATATATATATATATAAAAGGCAATGTTCGTATGTATGTCCGATATAAACTAAAAAAGTATTGGACGAGTTACGCGCGGGAAAAACGGGAGAAAGTAAAAAAGTGGATAAGGAAAATGGAAAAGGTGAAAAAAGAAAAGTGAAAATGGGGAAACGGGCAACTGAATAAAGGTGGAACGGGGGAAAGTGAAATAAGAAAAAAAAATTGAAGGTTAAATTGTGTGAAGTTCCGTAGTGTTCAGTTTTTTAATGTTTTATCAATCTTTCAATTGTGTTCATGTAATATATATATATATATATATATATACACTCAAATCTAGCAATAGCGAAACATTGCCAGGTTTGCTTGTATATAAATAAAAACAAAATCATCATTTTATTAAATAATGAGAACATTTACCTGCGGGCAAGAAAGAGTAATAATTGGTTTCTTGTTCTGATAAGCAATTCTTTCAGCCATCGGACAAAAATATGAAGGTATGGTAGCGAATATAGCAACTGTATTCCTATCTTCAATAACTGCTTCAATCATTTCCAGCATTGACAATGATGTTGTACTTGTACCCGCATCACACGAACCTGAAAAATATTAAAAAAAAAAAATTAATTAAGGAATAAAATCGAATTAAACAGTTATAAAAGAATTCATGTGGACATCACATGACTTCCTTGTACGCCTATTAAATTACATATACAATTTTTTTTTTTTTAAATGGAAAGCACATAAAGTTTTATTTCATTAATAACTTCTGATATTTTTTTTATGTTTTCTTTTTATAGTTATTATTGAAATATTATTTAGGTAAATTTGTTTTTTTACAACGGTTAACAACTATTAATAAATCAGTATATTTAAATTTAAAAAAATTTTAAATCGGTTCGGATTCGAACCGATGTGCTTCCTCTTGTAAGATCAAAATATTTCATTAATTAAAATTGTATTTGCCTATAACTTTGGTACCGATTAAAATAAGTATCATTAGTGATGATATATAGTTGAAAAGCTTTCAATGAGGGCTTATTACTGCAGTTAAGAAAAATCCAAAAATCCTAATATTTTTTAATTTTGGGCTCTTTTGGACATTTTTGGTTCAGTTTATCGCAATAAAAACGGTAGGTGCACAGCTAGATATTACAACAATCCTAAATCCGAGATTTCAACATCCTACGGATAATCGTTTTTGAATTATGCGAGATACATACGTACGTATGTACAGACGTTACGCCGAAACTAGTCAGAATGGTTCAGGGATGGTGAAGATGTATATTTCTGTTGAAATCTGAAAACCGAAATTTTTCTCGATCACAATACTTTCTTTACTTCGTACGAGGAAGTAAAACCGCGGCAGATAAATTCGATATATTTAAATCAGCATAATAAAAGATACTATATATTATTAGCTATCCTTATAAGAGTGAAACGAATTTTAATCTTGCTTGCTTACTCGATCGAATTAAGAAGTCACGACAATAGTGTGAGGCTCTGCAATAGTTACTCTATTTACAAAAGAATTATCTGTATGTAGAATCCTTCTTTCCTTCCTCCAGATTACATTTTTAGCCTATCCTTAGCACATGCGACTCCCTCCAGAGAAGGTAGTCCATCGCATCCTGCAACAACTTCTGTCCCATCAGACGTAATCGTACTATACCGATAGAGCTTCAACGGTCAACGGACGGACTGAAGAAGAATCGTGCCGGGTGAAAGACGCAAATACATTCATCGCTAGTCTTCCAAGGTTAGTTCAAGTAACGATTTCAAATTGATCTGTAAGGATCGACACGCAATCCACGATTCTGGGCTGTAAACAAAAACAAATATATTACAGAAATTAAACAAAATAAATACCCGGTAATAGAAAAAACCCAGCAGTAACAGACTGTTGTCCAGGTTATATATATCCAAGCCCACCGGGTTGGTCTAAAGGTGAACGCGTCTTCCCAAATCAGCTCATTTGGAAGTCGAGAGTTCCAGCGTTCAAGTCCTAGTAAAGTCAGTTATTTTTACACAGATTTGAATACTATATCTTGGATACCGATGTTCTTTGGTGGTTGGGTTTGAATTAATCACACCTCTCAGAAATGGAAATGGTCCAACTGAGAATGTACAAGACTACATTTCATTTACGCTCACACATATCATCCTCATTCATCCTCTGAAGAATTTTAACTAAACGGTAGTTCCCGGAGGCTAAACAGGAAAAAGAAAAAGGTTATATATATCCTCCTACTATCCTTGCGTTTGTTACGTTCCCGATGTCCTTCGAGAACACTATCTGCCGCGATAATTTTTAGAAGAGAAATACTACTTCAACTACTATGATATATGTATTTACACTTACTAAACTTTGTTAATTAATTTATAATAACGCTATACTTATATTCCTTTCCAAAAATAGTATATTTGTACGAGTTATTAAAAATATTCAGAATAAAATCTAATAATACGTAAATGAATTATAAGATATATTATTTATTTGGTACTCGTAAATAATAATATACAGTTTTCCGTTTAAAAACGCCATCCAAGGACTACGTTAAGATATTTAGTTCCAGCGTTTTATCATGTCTAGAGTCATAATTTGACCCGTTTTCTTTCTCCTTTCTCCGGTCCAGTTCTTTCCGCACCGTCTTGTTTTTCTAGATTCTTGTTTTCAAGATTATAAATTAACTTTCTAAAGAGATCCTTTTTAAAATCTATTTTTTTTACAACTCCCATCCATTTTGTATTCTTCAATTAATCATTTTAAATCTGCGATCAAAACAATTACAGTTTTTTTTTCCTGGCTGCCTGAAAAAAGTTTAATAAATTTCTTTATTACTTTTAGAAATTTTGGTATTTTTAATATCAGGGATACATATTTTTGATAGGATTTTTCTTCTTTATTAAGTAGTTTTTCTATTTAACATTTAAAAATTCTGCTGCATATAATCTTTGTGGTTTTATTAAAAAAAATTAGAGTTTCTGATTTCATTTATGCTGGTGACCAACATTTTTAATAAATTAAAAATTCTTAAATTTCCAAGAATTTATATTTAAGAACGAGAAAAGTTTTTTTAAAAAATAAGTATCAATTACCCCTCAAAAAAAAAAGAAAAAAAAAAAATTTCTTGTATTGACTAAAAGATTAGCCAAAACTCTTCAGCCTTCCTTAGAAAATTGTAAACTAAACAACTTTGTTTAATTTTAATTATGGCTGTTTTTTAAAACAATTTATATCCACATCAGATTTTTGTTTTATTTAATAAAAAATTGTTTTGATTACATATATAAATCTTTTAATTTTAATTTTTTAAGCTAAAATGCTCAAAAAAAAAAATTAAGCAGTAACTAAAATTTTAAATACTGATCAAAATTTGAAAAAGTATGACTTTTAACAAATTATGGGGCTTAAGCATCAAACTGATTTCTTTAACGATTAAAATATTTAACATTTTAACATTTTAACATTATTTAACATTATTATTTTTTTATTTAACATTTAACATTTATTTTAAATGGATTAAAAATGAAATAATCGATTTTTTTACATTTGGAAGATTCTCAATCAAGGTAGTGAATTAAGTTATTTTGGTTATTTTATTGTTTAACCAAATCCGTTTTTAGCATTAAAAATATGAAATCGTGAAATTTTTTTTCACTTTGGATGTCCATACTTGAGGGAAAGCGTTCGAGTAAAATTAATTTTTTTATAAAAAAAAAAATTGTCCTTCAGTGGTAAAGATAAATTTTATATGTTAAGAGATGGACTAGATTTAAAATAAATTAAAAAAAAATATATATTTTCTGCTTTTACAGGCCATTGGAATGGGATTGGCAAAAAAAATTATAATGGTTTGAAGTTGTATCGATGTACAAAATGTACATGAAAACAACTCCCCCCCCCCTCACTAATAACTCCTTTTTTGAAGCAAGATTAGAAAAAAAAATATATATATATATACATAGTAATTTTTTTGGGGTGAGGGTGAATATTAAACAAAATTTTTAGGTAATTTGTGATCTTGATAAAAAAAACTTCAACTTTTTCAGGAAAAACGTTTTGCTAAAGTGATCCAGTAAGAATTTGAAATATCGGCCAAAATATCTCTACCCTTTTTGCAATTTCTACATAAATTAAATACTTTCTTTTCCTTCCCCTTAGATAGGATCTGTCTACTAAGTTTAAAGAAAATTTGTTAGTTAACACGGTCTAGTTTTACAAGACAAAATAGAGAGTAAGTATATATGCACAAGCCCATAAATAAATTTTTTTGGGTATTAAAATAAAAAAAGTTTTACTCGTACAATATTTACAATTTATTTAAATCTATTGACATGACAGCGTCTTATAAATCGATGAACGCCGGCAGCACGCACGAAAAAGCATGACTCATTGTCCCGTTCCGCCTGAGCCGAGCATACGAGCGAGAGCGCGGCACGAGCAAGAGAGAGGCACGATCGGCCTAAGCGTTCGGTTTGTGCCGCATCTCTTCCACTCGATTTCAAATTAACAATTTATTGTAATTGATTTGATTTCAGTTGATTTCTATAATTAATTATTCATGATTTTATTTAAACAAATTATTTAAGTTAAACTTGCAAAAACTATAAATAATATTTAAAAATTGAATATTAATGTTTTTTAACCAGAATTTCGATTTACTTAACACGAGTTTTAAAAATATTTAGAAGTTTTAATGACAAGTTGAACCGCCAAACCGTCGTGCAATGGAATATATTATCATGTCAAGCAGGTTTTGGCGGGCTTTTCAAAAACAGCAATCTCATCAATTTGATTTATTATTTTAATTTCATCGTTTTAAACTGACACTTTATCAACATTGATTTGATATAAAAATTGATAACATCAATTTAAACTTGCAAAAATTATTAATATTAATTATTATAATTATTAAATGGAATATTAACGTGTTTCATTAGCTAATTAAACAATTACTCGATTCAATTTGTTTGTTTAAACAAGTAATTTTTTAAAACATCCAAATCATAGCGCCCGCGACATTGTCGGTCTTTGCAAAACGTTGTCACGCTCAAATCTCGTGCGAAACGTAGTTCCACACAAACCAATTTCTTCTTTTTTTTTAATGATTCCTTAAGGGACAAAATTGGTCTTTTAAAAAAAACAACAATTTTTTAGTCTTTTTTTATCGATACTTCTCATCATAGCTGGAAATGTTCAACTTAAAAATATATATAAAATATACATAAAACTTATAAAGAACTTTATCTAAAAAAAACGACAAACGGTCTTTGGTGAAAACTGAAGCCTGAAAATTTATAAAGAAAAAAAACGATGAAAGAAACTATATAGCTATTTATACGCATCGAATTGAGAACTTATTTCGTTTTTAAATCGTTTTAATATAAAAAAAAAGTCATTTTGTATTATAAAATAGGATACTTCAATCTCTCCTTTGAAGAATTTTAATAAAAAATGCGGTTGTGATAATAAAAAAAAAACAATTTAATATCAAATAATATACGAGTATATATGGAAAATTTTATAAAAGAAAAAAAAACTTTTTACGGGTGGTGAAACAGGGATCAAAGTATTTTAACAACTATATAACGTAAAGGTGAATACGATACGGGAAATAAGCGTCGCTCTTACGGTTGTTGCAAGTTTAATAAAAGGTACTCAAATCCATTCAACAACCAACGTAAAAAGATATTAAGGACAGTTTAAAGTAGAAGCATTAAACGGTTTTTAACTCGGCATTTTACATATTTTATTTAAAGCAGTCGACTAATTGTAAATTGGCTTGACGAACGCTTTTTACTCGGTTGCTACATTTTTCTTTTTAATATAAATATTCTGCACGATATTTCATAATACTTTATTCAAATTACAAGTTATACACCACATCCCACAGCTTTATACTGCATTTCTAAGAGGTATTTGGAGACAGAAAGAAATGGGTTCTACATAGTTTAAAAAATCTGATGTGGAGCTCATATGACTTCCTGGTAAGCATATCAAATTACATATACACATGCTTTTTTTTTTCAATACGTTTTTTTTGTTTTTTGTCTTCAGTCACTTGACTGGTTTGATGCAGCTCCCCAATATTCCCTATATAGTGCTAGTCGTTTCATTTCGGTGTACCCCCTACATCCTACATCACAAACAATTTGTTTTACATACTCCAAACGTGGCCTGCTTGCACAATTTATTCGTTCAACTTGTCCCTCCAATATTAAAGCGACTATTCCAGGATGCCTTAATAAGTGGCCTAAAGTATGTCTCTTCATTTAACTACATGTTTCCAAATGCTTCTCTCTTCATCATTTTACAATCAGAGGTTAATAATTATTAATAAATCAATAAAATTAAATTAAAAAAAGAAATTAAAAAAAAGGAGATGAAGTCTTATTCGAACCGACGTGTCTTCCCCTAGTAAGATCCAAATATTTCATTAATTAAACTTTAATTTGGCTATAACTCTGGAACCGATGAAAATAAGTACCACTTATGATATAGTTAAAACATTTTAATTTTTTTGACAAAACCATTCATTAGTTATTTTTTTATTTCAAGTTTATAAATCACTTCTCTTACTTAAATAGCTAAAACTTTAATGTTCATCTAAAAAGCGTTAAATCATTTTCGTTTTTAATCTAACAACCGATTAAATCATAAATTATTTAACCGGTGGAAATTTATCAACTTATCCGATAAAACACACAACTTACTGTACAGACTTGTACAAATGTTACATATACTAAAATAAGCTTTTATGTATCTATCGTATTCCACAAATTGCCAATATTCAAAGCTCGTACATCGTCGATCAAAGGTAAATACAAAGATACCGAATACCGATTCAGCGGTATTACGAATAGAGTTCCACTTAATCTCTTCCCAAATAATTTATTCTGCACACGAATGATCGTGCAGGTCACATACAAGGATGTACAATATAGTTAATCGTATATATTATACGGGTATAGCCGTTAACAAAAAGGTTGTAATAGATTTAATTATAAAATAGTACGAGGTTCGTTTAACAATTAAAGGGACCAACGATAATGGAGGAAAAACTACTTAATATAATAAAATGAAACCTTCTGAATTTCAAATCGGTATACCTGACATAGAAAATATCGGCCGTTCCAAAAGAACTTCTATTATTTTAACTTGTTTTCTTTATAAAAAAAATAAAGAAAACAAGTCAAAACAGGTCGGCTCTGCTTGTAATATATACCTTGGAAGAACAGCGCTATGTGGTGGTAAGAATTTTATTTTCTGAACGTATAAAACCGGATGAATTTCACTTGGGGGTGTTAAAAATAAAGTAGAACGGTAAAAAGCTCAGTAATGGTAAAAGTTTTTATACGCGGGTCGTAAAATGGAAATCTGGCAGAACAAGTTTTACTGATTTTCACAATTTCGGAAGACGGAAGTTTCGATTGACCCTTTTCAAAATCGCATAAATAATCTTGTTCGCAACAACAAACGCAAAATTCCTTGGAAAATTACTGAAATTTATAGTATAGCAAGTAATGGAACTTTAGTAATTTCAATGATAAAAATTTAAGGTAGTCAATAGATTTATTTTATTTTTTTATTTCATTTCACTACAGAAATTTATCTTCAAAAACTTAGAGGGTTTTTTGTTTTATACATTTTAACCCTACTAGATTTAATATCTCCGCAAAACATATAAAATAATTATATATTCTAAAAATATACCATATATTAACTAATAATTATTCTATTATCATTATTTTACGTAATTTTCAATATCGGTAACAAGCTGAATTACCGCAAAAAGTTTCGCGATTATGTTCCGAGACGGTCGACTAAAAATCACAGACACCCGACTTTACATTTGTACTGAACTTAAACTACAGTTTTTTTTTTTGGAAGGTAAAAGTAACTGTTACAACGATAGATGTAAACATATCACCTGTTTGCGGCTCGATCAGAATATTGAGAGATTGACAATTTAAAACATTTGTATAATTACAATTTATTAGTTAAAGAACATAAGTAAAATAAGACAAATCAATAATAATAATAATAATTTTTATTTATTTATTTATTTTTATTTTATTTTTTTATATAATTGTGCAACAGAACAGTTACAAAACCTTTGTATGCCGCACAATATCACATAAAGTCACAAAAGAACAGCCACAAGTCAACAACCCACATATAAATTAAAAATACAATATTCAAAACACAATAATAATAATAATAATAACAATTATGCAGTCAAATACAAAAAATAATTAGAACTTTAAAAACGGTAGCTACGGAGTGATAATAAAAACACATAGATGAAATCATAAAACCCACCGGGTTGGTCTAGTGGTTAACGCGTCTTCCCAAATCAGCTGATTTGGAAGTCGAGAGTTACAGCGTTCAAGTCCTAGTAAAGCCAGATATTTTTACATGGATTTGAATACTAGATCGTGGATACCGGTGTTCTTTGGTGGTTGGGTTTCAATTAACCACACATCTCAGGTATGGTCGAACTGAGAATGTACAAGACTAACACTTCATTTACACTCATACATATCATCCTCATTCATCCTCTGAAGAATTATCTAAACGGTAGTTACCGGAGGCTAAACAAGAAAAAGAAAGAAAAAGATGAAATCATAAAAAAAACAAAAAAAAAACATTAGTAATACATTCCAAATAAAACATGTTATAAGCAATAATCCTTAAAAAAACAACAATAATTTTAAAATCATGAAAGTGAGCATCACACCAAGGACAATGATCCATCGCCACGTAACCCTCTCAAATTTTTAACGAAGGTTGCCTCATCTTCCCAAAAGCTTAGCTTATCCTGGAACTCCACTGCAACACTGGTACACCGCTCAATCGGAGACACAGTGGAACCAACCGGCGTCACAAATTGCCTAAAAGACCCCACTGACCTGGCCTGGTTCCGCAAGACAACATGATAATGCGTCGGAAGTCTGTTGTGCAGAGCTTTATAAAAGAAAACCAAGTCAAAGTACGTTCTTCAGATAACCCGGAAAGGCCTAATTGTCCCAACATATCCTCTATTATTATTATAATAATAATAATAAACAATTCACAGTAATAATTTGAATAATAACAGTAAGAGCAACAGCAAACAATAATAATAATAAATTATAAATTTCGTAAATAACACGAGTTATGTTTGCTTCCAAAGCGTCAATCGTTGTTGATTTATCAGTATAAACTATACACTTCTCATATTCTCAAAGAAAATAATCCACTGGCGTTAGGTCCCGTGATCTTGGAGGCCAATTTACCGAGCCATTTCGTGAAATAATTTTGTCGCTAAATTGTCGTTTCAATAAATCATTGTTTCGGTAGCAGTAAGAGGTGCGGCACCATCCTGTCGAAACCAAAACTATTGCAGGTCAATGTAATGCAGCAAATTTGGAAACAAATAATCACAGATCATCGATCTATAACGATCACCATTGACGTTAACATGCACTTTGGGGTCATTTTTAAAGAAATAGGGACAGATGATACCGCCACCATGGAACAACCCATAACATACAGGGCATTTTTCAGGATGCAACGGAGACTCGTAAATTTTCTGAGGATTGGTCTTACTCCATATACGTTAATTATGCTTGTTGACATAACCGTTTAACCAGAAATGAGCTTTGTCGCTAAACAAAATTTTTCGATAAAAAAGTGAATCGGTTTCCAATCGATTTAGGCACCGTTCACCAACTAAATGACGCTTATTATGGTCTTGCGGCTTCAGTTTTTGACCAATCGCATCTTGTATGGGTGTCGACAAATATATTTAGGTAAAATTTTCCACATAATAGAAGGACAAAGTCCAAGTTGTTGAGAACGGCGACGAATAGACACATTCGGATCTTCTTCAGCACTATCACTAATAGTGATAGTACCGATATTTTCGTCTGTACGTACAGATCTTTGTCTTGTTAGTTTTTCATCGAGTTGAGTAAATGTTTCTCGAAATTTTATTAATAGTTCAACGAATAAGCGTTCAGCGATAGTTCAGCGAACAGAACGTTGATTTTGGAAATATATTTCCACAATGTGTAAATGCTATTGCGGCTTCAATTTTTCCACGATCATTGCCAAAGCTCACAAATCTGAAATGACAAAAAAAGTCACCAAAATCTTGATCAAAAGTTCTACCAATCTAACAAAAAAACACCCGTATATACAGAAAACTTTAAATGAAGTTAAAGAACAACTTTGCAGAGGAACGGTAGTACATTAAACGATTTACACGGATGTTACGATTTCCACGTAACATTGTTATTATTTATGCAATGTAAAGAAAGACAAAGTTAACGATCATGTAACGAAAAAAACATTTCACTCCCTCAATTCAACATCCTGCAAAACATAATACAAAGATTTTTAAAAAATACATGTTTGTATGTACGGAAAAAGTACGTCCAATTGACCATGTCAAACGGGATAAATTAATGGAAATGTTAAAAAAGAAAATCATTACATCGGAAAGATACAATAAGATTAATAAAGAATTTTACCTGAAAGAAAAGACGGTTATGAAAATAGACATTGTTCAAACCGAGCGGTTTGATTTAGAAATTGCAGAAAGACAAGGGGCTGCATATCATAGAATCTATTTAATATACTCGTGTGTTGAAGACGCTATAAAAAGAAATCATATTTTAGCAGGAAATATAAAACTCAGTATACGAAGAAGAATAAATTATACATATTTCGAAGATCACAAAGTTTCTTCTAAGCTATAAGCCAAAGGATATTCAAAATTAGAAATTACTATGACAAAATACGGAATCAAAATCAAAATTACAAAAAATAAAAAATAAAAAAGATAGAAGACAATTTGCACGACAAATATCTGCCCGAAGAAGAGAAAACTGAACATTTAAAACAATACAACGTATATACTGTGACAGAATACACGGATATCGGAGGATATATTCATCTCAGAGCCTGGACGTCAGTCCCTTTGGTGTCGGATCTTTATTATTATCGAGCCGGTATTTATTTATTTAATGACAAATTTATAAATTTCTTTTATTTTTGGACGAAATTAGGGATTGTGTTCCGATCCTTTGCAAATAGATTCGAATATACTCGCTTATTATTTCGGTTATCTTTGGGAGATCACCGAGGTGCGTTTTCTCCCAGCTCTATTCTCCTTTACTCCATCCATTGAAGACCTTTCGGTGCTAGTGCCTTTTGTTGCAGTAGAAATGCACCCGTTTTTTCCTGTTTATCCTACGGGAATTACCGTTCAGGTATTACATCGGAGGATGAATTAGGATGATATGTACGAGTGTAAATGAAGTGCAGTCTTGTATAATCTCAGTTCGACCGTTCCTGAGACGTGTGGTTAATTGAAACCCGACCACCAAAGAACACCGGTATCCACGATCCACAAATCCGTATAAAAATAAGCGACTTTACTAGGACTTGAATGCTGGAACTGACGACTGCCAAATCAGCTGATTTGGGAAGACGTTCACCACTAGACCAACCCGGTTGGAAAAGTAGGAATGCACATGATGGGATCCTAGTTTACGGAGGGTCCAATGCACTTTTTTCGCGGAGGGCGTCCTTTACGCTGGCGGATATACTGTATTAACAGAAGATTGCAAAACTGAAAACGAAATAAATAAATAATAATAATAACTCCAAAGGAAGTATTGAAGTATTTAATATAAAGAAATACTTATTATACAATGAGGTAGAAATAAACTTGAAGAATCATCTTGTACGAACGTGAAAGAAATAAGAGGAAAAGAAAAATTTTTAAATGTATATCTAAGAGATTAGAGAGAATTAAATTAACAGACGAATGAAAAATGAAGTTACTAGGAGAGTTGATAAGAATAGAAATTTAATCGGAAATATCCAGGATAGGACAGCTAAATGGCTGGAAGATGTCATGTCAGGAGAAGGATTATCAAAATAACAGTAGAAGATGCAAAAAAATCGTAAAAGAGTAATAATTTTAAAGAAAATGGAAGTTTTCTGAAACCCAAAATTTAGTTGAAAATAGAAAAGAATGCAGACAGACTAGCTGAAAAGGTTCTGCCTAAGAGTAGATAACGATATGATGATATAACGTGCTGTCTCGTAACAGAAAATGCCAACACATTAATTTTTTCCTCAATATTATCTTTCTCGGTTTTATGAAAGTAATACATATAAATTATCACAGGTACAAACGGCACCCCAGCTGCTCTCTCTCAGTGCAAAAGAGCAACATAAAATTACAACGTTTTACGTTCACGGCGAATGTATATATATCGGGGGTTATTTTCATCGTTGAGCCTGGACGTTAGTCCTTTGGATTCGCGTCTTTACTATTATCGAGCCGGTATTTATTTATTTAATGGCGGTTATAAATTTGTTTTATTTTAGGAGAAATAGAATAAACCTTAAAAATAAAGAAAAAAGTACGGTGATCGTGTCAAAATGGGGTATCGGATTTTTTGGAAAATTTAAACATTTTAGGGTCCAACTAGTCCATCTAGACAAAAAAAACCCAGATATATGTATGTGTATCGCACTGCTTTTGGACATCTATAGTAGGATTGATCAAACCTATTTTCTTACAGTTTAGCTCAAATATTTCTAAGCACGGTACATTGATAATATAATTTTTTTATCAAAATTCGTTCAGGGGATGAGGGATATTTGGAAAATCCCAATTTCGATTCTCTTCGTAGGCGCTTTAGGGAAAATTTTATTAGCAAATTTATTACCTACATCACATATCTAAATAATGCAAAAGAAAAATTAAATCTATCTACCTCTTGAAATTAAAATATATGCTTTGTGCTCTTTTGTTCTATCTCCCTTAATCGAAATATTTTTTAAAATTTATAGTTTAGATATAGAGGGTTTTAAACATTTCCATTAATAATACATTATCGGTTAAAAAATGTTAAGTTCAATTAATTTTTAACATAATTTAATGACAATTTTTCCAATAATTAATGCAATTGAAAAAATAAACTTTATTTGTTTTCACGTTCAGTGAACGTTTACAAATACAACGTAGTATATTAAAATTCAATTAAAATTTACCCATCAGCATTTTCATTTCTACTGATTTGTTTTTTTTGTTTTTTTTTTAATACTTTTACATTTTTTTTACTAGAATTCTATATAGAAGAATTGAGAGGAGAGTGGAGGAAGTGTTAGGAGAAGACCAATTTGGTTTCAGGAAAAGTATAGGGACAAGGGAAGCAATTTTAGGCCTCAGATTAATAGTAGAAGGAAGATTAAAGAAAAACAAACCGACATACTTGGCGTTTATCGACCTAGAAAAGGCATTCGATAACGTAGATTGGAATAAAATGTTCAGCATTTTAAAAAAATTAGGGTTCAAATACAGAGATAGAAGAACAATTGCTAACATGTACAGGAACCAAACAGCAACGGTAACAATTGAAGAACATAAGAAAGAAGCCGTAATAAGAAAGGGAGTCCGACAAGGATGTTATCTATCTCCGTTACTTTTTAATCTTTACATGGAACTAGCAGTTAATGATGTTAAAGAACAATTTAGATTCGGAGTAACAGTACAAGGTGAAAAGATAAAGATGCTACGATTTGCTGATGATATAGTAATTCTAGCCGAGAGTAAAAAGGATTTAGAAGAAACAATGAACGGCATAGATGAAGTCCTACGCAAGAACTATCGCATGAAAATAAACAAGAACAAAACAAAAGTAATGAAATGTAGTAGAAATAACAAAGATGGACCACTGAATGTGAAAATAGGAGGAGAAGAGGAGGTAGCGGTGGAGGTAGAAGAATTTTGTTATTTGGGAAGTAGAATTACTAAAGATGGACGAAGCAGGAGCGATATAAAATGCCGAATAGCACAAGCTAAACGAGCCTTCAGTAAGAAATATAATTTGTTTACATCAAAAATTAATTTAAATGTCAGGAAAAGATTTTTGAAAGTGTATGTTTGGAGTGTCGCTTTATATGGAAGTGAAACTTGGAGTATCTGAGAAGAAAAGATTAGAAGCTTTTGAAATGCGGTGCTATAGGAGAATGTTAAAAATCAGATGGGTGGATAAAGTGACAAATGAAGAGGTATTGCTGCAAATAGATGAAGAAAGAAGCATTTGGAAAAATATAGTTAAAAGAAGAGGCAGACTTATAGGCCATATACTAAGGCATCCTGGAATAGTCGCTTTAATATTGGAAGGACAGGTAGAAGGAAAAAATTGTGTAGGCAGGCCACATTTGGAATATGTAAAACAAATTGTTAGGGATGTAGGATGTAGAGGGTATACTGAAATGAAACGACTAGCACTAGATAGGGAATCTTGGAATGCTGCATCAAACCAGTCAAATGACTGAAGACAAAGAAAAAAAAAACCTTTACATTTCATTGTAACGTGATACAGATTTCATAAATACAGCACTGTGTATTATTATGTATCAACCTGGGATTTAAACCACTTTATACTCCAGCTTTTATTAGTAATTTTATATTTAAGCCGCTGGTACGGTAAATTTGTTATATTACAAAACAGAGGTATTTTCACTTGATTAAAATAAAAATATCATTGAAAAACTTGAATAAGAAACACTAAGTATTCTTATGTAACAGTGGGTTGTTAACTTAAGTTCTATATTATTAGTTTTATGCTGTTTATCTGCGTTTGTATTTGATTTTCTTTCTCTTTTTTTAATTTTCATCAAGACTTTGTTTATTTTTTTCTTTAACATTTTTTATTAAAACGTCTTTTATTAATACGAGTTCTATTGTTATAACTTTGTCCGCGTTTTAATAAATAAAAATTAAAAAAAAAATAATATTTTTTGTATTTAAAAATTACTTTAAAAAAGTTTTTGTATTTAAAAAAAAAACAAGAAAGTTTGGGCATACTTACAAGGACTTCGTCCTTGACAGAGTTTTGTTTCAAAGACGCAGAAGAGTTTTTAAATATTAAAGACTATATTGTTATAAGTTAAAATCGGAAAAAGCAATTATAAAATAAAAAATGGAATTGATTTTGTATTTTACAATCAGTTAATTTTAAATAAGGAATTTAGAAATTGATTTCTAATCTAACAGATGATTCTAAAGGTTCTGGTAAAATGTCACTAGGTGATTTACAACGACAAATATAGCACTGTTTAACTTACATAAAATTAATAGTGATTGCATGATTCCCTTACAAGTAATTATTTTTATTAAATATTACGCTTTGATATAAAATCTGTTTATTTATATGTACATATAAATTTTTGTTTATTTATATGTAAAATCGGGTACGCATTATCCGATTGTCTGCGGGGGCCTAAAACAAAGTACAATTAATTAAGATCTCACGTACAGAAATCGTTGGTGTAACTTTGTGCTTAACGGTTAGTTATAACCTACCCGTTTATCCGACCGACTCAAAATTTCAGTTCCGGCGGCAGGTGAAATTTAAAACAGACGGTAAATATCCTTTTCCTCATTAAGTTCAAAATTTAACGGTATAAATTTTATAGAAATAATATTTATTAATTGAAAGAAATATTTCAGCCTAATTTCAAGTTTTAACGTTCATACAGTCAGAAGATATTCATCAAAATACAGGCTAAGATACATATATACATAAAAGATAATACAGAGTTATCATAAAAGAATGGTGCGGTTTCAGTAATTCATAGGAAGATTGTAGCGAAATTTCTAGATGTTATATTGATATCCTTGAAAGCCTCCAACCCAAAACTTTGTTTATCAGCAGTTGTAACCACAACGTCAGTTCTTGTATTGTTGTTGCGGTGAGTTTAGTGAGTTAATATGTTCTCGGATAAAGACAAAGCAAAGTGTGTTTTATTGATGGCAGAATTAAAATCCGTAATTTTAGTTCAACGTGCGTTTCGACGTGAATTCGGAAGAGATCCACCGCACAAAAATAACATAACACGTTGGTTCAAACGATTCGAAGAAACCGGATCGGTTAAGAAACAGAAATCAACCGGCATACCAAGTGTACCGGACGAAACGGTTGAACTAATTAGAGGATCGGCAATTAGAAGTCCTGGGAAGTCCATCCCCCGTCGAACCGTCGAATTAGGCAATCCAAAATCAACAGTTCACAAAGTTTTACGTAAAAAATTGAAATTAAACGCTTATAAAATCCAGATACTGCAGGAATTGAAACCCGATGATGGTGTAAAACGTTACAATTTCGCTGTTGAAATGTGGGACAGAATAAGTGAAAACGAATCATGTTTAGACGATATAATTTTTACAACCGAAGCTAAATTCCATGCGAATGTATGCGTTAACAGACACAATTTACGAATATGGGGCTCTGAAAACCCACACGCAATTATTGAGAAACAACGCGATTCGCCTAAAGTTAATGTTTGGTGTGGTGTGGTGTGATGATAAATCGTGTAATAGGGCCTTTCTTCTTTACTGAAAAAACAATTAATGGAGTTGTGTAACTTGACATGTTAACCGATTATTGCTTTTCTCAGCCGGATGAATTCGAAAACATTCATCGATTTCATTTCCAACAAGATGGTGCTCCCCCGCACTTCAATGCATCGGCCAAGGACGCTTTGAACGAAAAATTTGGAGATCGATGGATAGGCCGGCAAGGACCCGTACTTTGGCCTCCAAGAAGTCCAGACCTGACACCTTGCGATTTTTTCTTGCGGGGGTACATCAAAAGCGTTGTTTATACACAAAAATTCGCGACCTAAACCGCTTAAAAAACAGGATTAATGAAGCGATGACAACCGTTAACGAATAAATGTTAACTAATGTTTGGAGAGAAGTTGAGTATCGTTTGGACATTTGTCGAGCGACTAAGGGCGCACATATTGAAATTTATTAATTATGTAAAAAAATGTTTGAGACGACAAATTTGAAAAATAAAAAACATAAACTGTAAGTAATACTGTTTTAATGTAAACCATATTCAAAACCGCACCGTTATTTTATGATAGCTCTGCATAATCCACTTTACCAGCACGTTGATATGTTCTTTAGATATGTTGATATGTTCTTTCGCCTTGCTTGGAAGCATTCATTAGGAGTTAAAATTAACGATTGAAGTCAAAATTTTAAAAATCATAGTTAAAATTTAAAAATAGTCATGACTATCCAGTTCTTCTAGTATACTCAGTACCTTATAATAGTAAAAACCGAACAGTCATGACTGTTTTTAAATTTTAACTATAATTTTAAACTTTTAACTTTAATCATCAATTTTGATTTTTATCTCGTTTTGACTTTATCACCCGAGAGGTGGATCAAAAAATAAGTTACACCTTTGCCGTGATCTTGAACCGAAAGGGATATATTAATATCTTTTAGTGGCAGCACCGGTTGAATAGTTGTCTTCACGCTCCCTAGCAGCAATTCTGTTCGACATTCAGTACGTGTGTCATTGTCAATACTGCATGTCATCTAGAAGTTTCGTCCAGCACAGAAGTGCGTTCAATAGTCCGATTTTTGCGGACAAGAAATTACAATTGTTTTGAAATTCATCGCCAAACGGTTGAGGGATGCCGTGAGAATGCAATGTCATGTCGTCCCGTGATTACAAAATGGTGCCAATATTCAGAAACGGAAGAACAAATGCGAGTGCCGAACTGCGTGTGCCTTCAACTGCAAACACGACGAGTAACGCCGAACGCGTGAATGAAATGATCTTGAGTAACCGGCTAATTAAAATTAGAGAGATTCCAAGTGAACTTAATATAGGTTATAGTAGTGTGTTTGCGATTATTTACAATCGGCGTGTGCACGATGGTGCCACATCTGATGACCGGCGATCACAAATATCAACGTTTTGCGTCTGCTCTTTCTTTTCTTCAACGTTACTTCAGGACTTGTCCACAGTTTTTGAAACAAATCATCACAGAGGATAAGACCTGGTGCTTCATTATACTGCTGAGATTAAACGAGCATCACGTGAATGGAGACACAAAATTTCCTCCCAGCCAAAAAAATGAAAACATCCCCGCATGTTTGAAAGGTTATGCCGACAGTCTTTTTCGAATCTGAGAAAGTTGTTTACAGAGAATTTATGCCCCGAGGAAAGACAATCAATGCAGAATCTTACTGTGAGACTTTAAAAAGATTGTGTAAAACCGTTAAAGCTCGAATATCAGGAAGATTGAGCGATGGGGTCGGTTTTCCTCACGACAACGCTACTCCTCATATAGCTCAAGTGACAAAGGAGTTAATGCAAAAATTCAAATATGAAGTGTGGTTTTATCCGCCTTGTAGCCCTGACTTAGCACCCTGCGACTACCACCTGTTTGCTCCTCTTAAGCGAGACCTGGGAGGGGATCGATTCGCTAATGATGATGAACTAAGAGCGGTCCTTAAATGGTTGAAGGAAATTGGACGAAAGTTTTACGAGTGGAATTGAAAAAGTTGTCGCAAGGTATGAAAAATATTTAGAAAAACTTTGTGATTATGTCGAAAAATAGATAAAAATATGTATAGTTCTTTGTTCAATAAAAAAAAACAAAACATTGTCTCATAAATATGTGTTTGTTTCATAGAGGAGATGTAACTTACTTTACGATCGTCCCTCGAACATCCTTCCAGAATTTGTCACGGGTTTTTTCATGTTTTTATTTTTCGGTTCGGAAAGTTCATGAAACAATTTACAAAACCCCACGCAAAATATTTACCGATTACATTACATTTATTTATGCTGTAGATATTTACCTATTATAGGAATAATAAAATTAATACACCTGTCAATCTTTTTTAAATTGCAGATTTTTAAATTTACGGAAATGTTTATTCAATTTTCTGAAGAAAAAAAAAATGTTTTCTACAAATATTGTATAGTATTTGTGAAGCCTGAATATATTATTTCCTTTAATCACTTCTTTTTTTTTTGACACAATTAAATATCTACAATCTAAATTCCCTCGTAACAATAAATAAATGTGTTGAATATTTATAAATGACTTGAAGGAGACGTCAGTACCGATTAACTTTCAAATATTCTGCTTATTATTTTACTGGTATCTAGTAACTGCTGCCCGTTGATGATAATTAATTGAATTTTTTACAGCGTGTAAAAAATGACATGCCTGATCGACACTAGAATCCAGAACCTCAAGAAGAAAGGCACAAATGATACCACTTTGCTATGAAGATCGGGTTGTTTGCATAATAAAAATAATTTATTCGTACCTTCAATAGATAAGTTGAAAAAAATCATGAAAATTATCAATTATTTTGTAGGTTCTTTTAATATTCTGGTTTTTTTCTAATTTGATTTAATTTTTTTTTCCTTATATTTTTTCTTTGCTTAATCTTCTTAACTTGTACGGCGTTTCCACTCTTATATACAATTTAAAGATCGATTATAATAATTACAATATATTTTTGCGCTTCCGTATTTTCAGCTGTAAAGTAGATAATATTTACGACGTATTTTTAGAGAGAGATTATTAAATTTTTCAAAATACCATAATCTAATCAGGGTCACACGTACAACATATTTTTATTCGATTACATATTTATATATTTATAATTTTTTACGTATAAATAATTTACTTTTATGATTTTAATCTAATCAAAAATAAAACAGATAGACGGAAGGATTTTTCTTACAAAAGGTTTTTTTTTGTCTATGTTTTTCATCTTCCAAATTTTTAAATAAATATTCTCTGGAAGTTCATATATTTAAAGAGAATGAGAGACGTTTCCTAATCCCTTGTGTATCATCTTTCTTTTTTGTTTTCTCTCTCTCACTCTCTCTCTCTCTCTCTGTCTGTCTCTCTGATTTTTTCTTTGCTTCGTCACTAAACATTCAGATAGATGAAATTGGACGACCCAAATGCAATACTCTACGGTCACCGCTCCCTCTTAAAATGATATTACACACACACACACACACACACACACACACATATATATATATATATATATATTGTATGAATATCAGTTAAATAAAGATATTACTTGAAATTAAGGATACAACTTATCAGTTTTGTTCATACTGTTGTAAAAAAAAGACATAAATCATAATCAATCTTGTGCGTAAGCGTGTTTGTGTTTGTGTATGCGCGCGCGCGCGCGCGCCTATTGTGTGGTTGAGGGGTTGGAGTTGTGCGCTTATACCACACCCATTACACTTATTCTTTACTAATTTATCAACCTTGACCTTTACAAGGTGTCAGATGAATCGGTGGAATTTAGAGAAGCTTGAGGAAGAGGAGGTAAAGAAGATTTTTGAGGAGGACATCGCAAGATGTCTGAGTAAAAAAGATAAGGTAGAAAATGTAGAACAAGAATAGGAGAATGTTAAAAAGGAAATTCTTAAATCAGCAGAAGCAAACTTAGGCGGAATAAAGATAACTGGTAGAAAACCTTGGGTTTCAGACGATATATTGCAGCTGATGGATGAACATAGAAAATATAAGAATGCTAGTGATGAAAAAAGTAAAAGGAACTATCGGCAATTAAGAAATGCTATAAACAGGAAGTGCAAACTGGCGAAAGAAGAGTGGATTAAAGAAAAGTGTTCAGAAGTGGAAAGAGAAATGAACATTGGTAAAATAGACAGAGCATACAGGAAAGTTAAGGAAAATTTTGGGGTACATAAATTAAAATGTAATAATGTGTTAAACAAAGATGGTACACCTATATATAATACGAAAGGTAAAGTCGATAGATGGGTGGAATATATTGAAGAGTTATACGGAGGAAATGAATTAGAAAATGGTTTTATAGAGGAAGAAGAGGAAGTTGAGGAGCATGAAATGGGAGAAACAATACTGAGATCTGAATTTAAGAGAGCATTAAAAGATTTAAATGGCAGAAAGGCTCCTGGAATAGACGGAATACCTGTAGAATTACTGCGCAGTGCAGGTGAGGAAGCGATTGATAGATTATACAAACTGGTGTGTAATATTTATGAAAAAGGGGAATTTCCGTCAGACTTAAAAAAAAGTGTTATAGTAATGATACCAAAGAAAGCAGGGGCAGATAAATGTGAAGAATACAGAACAATTAGTTTAACTAGTCATGCATCAAAAATCTTAACTAGAATTCTATACAGAAGAATTGAGAAGAGAGTGTAGGAAATGTTAGGAGAAGACCAATTTGGTTTCAGGAAAAGTATAGGAACAAGGGAAGCAATTTTAGACCTCAGATTAATAGTAGAAGGAAGATTAAAGAAAAACAAACCGACATACTTGGCGTTTATAGACCTAGAAAAGGCATTCGATAACGTAGACTGGAATAAAATGTTAAGCATTTTAAAAAAATTAGGGTTCAAATACAGAGATAGAAGAACAATTGCTAACATTACAGGAATTATTATTGCTTACAGGAACCAAACAGCAACAGTAGCAATTGAAGAACATAAGAAAGAAGCCGTAATAAGAAAGGGAGTCCGACAAGGGTGTTCCCTGTCTCCGTTACTTTTTAATCTTTACATGGAACTAGCAGTTAATGATGTTAAAGAACAATTTAGATTCGGAGTAACAGTACAAGGTGAAAAGATAAAGATGCTACGATTTGCTGATGATATAGTAATTCTAGCCGAGAATAAAAAGGATTTAGAAGAAACAATGAACGGCATAGATGAAGTCCTACGCAAGAACTATCGCATGAAAATAAACAAGAACAAAACAAAAGTAATGAAATGTAGTAGAAATAACAAAGATGGACCACTGAATGTGAAAATAGGAGGAGAAAAGATTATGGAGGTAGAAGAATTTTGTTATTTGGGAAGTAGAATTACTAAAGATGGACGAAGCAGGAGCGATATAAAATGCCGAATAGAACAAGCTAAACGAGCCTTCAGTAAGAAATATAAGTTGTTTACATCAAAAATTAATTTAAATGTCAGGAAAAGATTTTTGAAAGTGTATGTTTGGAGTGCCGCTTTATATGGAAGTGAAACTTGGAGTATCTGAGAAGAAAAGATTAGAAGCTTTTGAAATGCAGTGCTATAGGAGAATGTTAAAAATCAGACGGGTGGATAAAGTGACAAATGAAGAGGTATTGCTGCAAATAGAAGAAGAAAGAAGCATTTGGAAAAATATAGTTAAAAGAAGAGACAGACTTATAGGCCACATACTAAGGCATCCTGGAATAGTCGCTTTAATTTTGGAAGGACAGGTAGAAGGGAAACATTGTGTAGGCAGGCCACGTTTGGAATATGTAAAACAAATTGTTAGGGATGCAGGATGTAGAGGGTATACTGAAATGAAACGACTAGCACTAGATAGGGAATCTTGGAGAGCTGCATCAAACCAGTCAAATGACTGAAGACAAAAAAAAAAGACCTTTACAACCACCTTACTATGTTTGTTAGGGTTTGTTGTACGTTCCTCCTTTCAAAAAATTATTTTAGATGATTTTATAGATACGTATATTATTTTACGTTCGAATAACCATGAGAATTAAGTTTTAATTTTTTAACTTTCCCGTTTGTAGCTTTATTGTTGCTATTTAATAGCGATAGTTTTAAAAGGAGAATATATAGATAGGTCCTAAATTTTGATATCGGTTTTCTTTGCAAACATCGACCGTTTTACGACCTTCTGAATACAAAAGACTTAAAAAAACACATTATAGGTAGGTGTATTCACACGTACGTATTTTGATTAATATTTTCGGACCGGATCGTTATAAATTCTTCAAAAACGGATCAAAAGGTTTCTACATTTGAGGCATTGATGGAATATTATTTGGGAAAAAAATTAAAGAAGAAGAAACAGTTCTTGCCATTTTGAAATTTTGACTTTCTGCACAGCGGTAACAAAAAATTGAGCTTTAATATGATAAAAGAACTTATTAAATTATATAAACTCCCATTTTATTATAAGTCAATAGGATTTAGGGATAGGGAATATTCAACGTTATTTCTCTCTCTCTCACTCTCTCTCTCTCTCTTTTTTCCTGTTTAGCCTCCGGTAACTACCGTTTAGATAATACTTCAGAGGATGAATGAGGATGATATGTATGAGTGTAAATGAAGTGTAGTCTTGTACATTCTCAGTTCGACTATTCCTGAGATGTGTGGTTAATTGAAACCCAACCACCAAAGAACACCGGTATCCACGATCCGTGTAAAAATAACTGGCTTTACTAGGACTTGAACGGTGAAACTCTCGGCTTCCAAATCAACTGATTTGGGAAGACGCGTTCACCACTAGACCAACCCGGTGGGTCAACGTTATTTCTAAACGGGCTTAACCTCACATCTCGAAAACCTGTTACCGAAAAGAATTGAAATTTGACACAATATTTTGTTATATGTTTCCCAGCTTTGGCTTGCTTTTCGACCCCCATCGGACTAGGGCGCATTACAGAATCTGTACTTTTTTATTCACTTCCTCGGAAATAGCCGCACAGAATTACTTATTTGTTTAATATGACCGTTTGTTGATCACTTCTACGAAATTAATTTGGTTTTTTAATATAAAAAAAATTAATTTGATAATAACAACTAACATATCAATTAATAGATATTTCAAGGTAATTTTTATTTCTAAAAATAACTAAAAATTTTATTAGTTAAATGAGTATAGACAATTTTATTAATTAAAATATAGTTACTTGGTTACGATTCCGTGCTGTGGCGCTTACCGCGTACTATTAACTAGTTTCACAATCGATGCGGTGATATTTTTCCTTTTGGGTTTGCCCGTTAATGAGAACGAGTTTTAAATTAATTTTGAAACAAAGGACCTGTTTATACGACTGGATAAAAGGAGAATGTTTTTACTTGACCGATTTAAAGAAAAGTACAAATCAAAACCGTTTATGTATGTAAACAAATATGTAGTATTATACCTACATATAGCCTTTAAAGTACTACAACCATTCATTTCCCTAACATTCGTTTACAACTTTTTGTCCGGTGAGGTATTCAACACGGGTTAATTATCTTACAATATAAGAAAATAAATAATTTAGATGTTTCGTGTAAATTTGAGAAAGAAATAGCGTATTCTAAAGTTGTCTACACGATAATTAATTCTTGGAATTATATTTGATAGCGGTTTTAGTTTTGATGAGCATCATCAGTTTATTTTAAATCACAATAATCGGCAGCTGAGGTTTATAATGAAACGTAGTAATGGTTAAATAGGAATAATTCGTGAACAGCCAATCCCGTTGCAAGGATGGGGTCACCTGATACAGCCGCCATCTTGTGACGTCATAAGAAAAATGTGTTAAGGAAAACGTGAAAACGTCTTAAGAAAATTGTAAAAAACGTATAGACGTATCTATCCGTTGGAGAACGGATGAAATACCGTGCAGGCTTTATATGATATAATAAAAAGAATCTGGGGGCGGAGTGGAGTTGATAAAGATTAAATGCACATCATCAAGAACCAATAACGACCGGGGGTTAATAACCGACTAGGCGAAGGACATAAAGGAGCGGAGAAGAGCCTTTTAGCTGGAGAGGCTCTAGTGACAGTTTATTATATGGTGTGAATCAAGACAGAGGCTGAAAAGATGAGAACCAGCGAAGACTGAGAAGATGAGGACGGGTGAGCGAGTGGTTAAGGACAGCCTCCTGCAGGGCCGTCGCGCGTCCAAGCTTGTCTGGGTGGGCGACCGGTGATCATGCACGGGGATTCTGGATCCCCCGAGCTCGAGACACCTCCCGGGGTTGAGTAACGCTTAACTGCGGGTTCAGCCTCAGGAGGGGAGTCCGATGAGGTAAGAGGTTTAGTCGGTAGGGCGCTGGCATGTATACGCGCTCTTAGTAACATCTTGCGGAACCTGTTAGGGAGCCCGATACTCTACCCGTAAATGGGGTTCCTCCGACTCACCGAGAAAAAATACACAATCAAGAAGGCGCGCGCGCCTGTGTGTAGGCGAACCGATAAATAATAGCATTATTTAGATTGACTAATTTTCTGTACCGAATTTGTGTATGTGTGTATGTGTGTATGTGTGTATGTGTGTGTGTGTGTGTGTGTGTGTGTGTGTGTGTGTGTGTGTGTGTGTGTGTGTGTGTGTGTGTGTGTGTGTGTGTGTGTGTGTGTGTGTGTGTTTGTAACCATTTTTGCGTGCGCGCGCGTGTTTTTAATGTACACATAAAAAAGATACAGGTGCGGATACAGGTACTTGATGTGCGGATCAGTAGGTCTCGTTGACAAATAATTAGGTTGACAACACTGCAAGAGAAAAGGGAAATTATAAGATAGCGGTTCACGTGTCTAAAATGCTGTGATGCGATCGGTTCGTGACGCGAATCCGGCACTACTACTCAGGTAACGTACCATCTCGAACTCAGACCGGATCAATTAATCCGGCAAATAGAAAAATGAATAAAGATCCAGTAAGGAATATTACATATAAAATGTCTGAAATAGAACGACTCGTGAAAACTAGATTTTCTGAGTAGACATACGAAAACTGCTTTTGAGATGCGGGTGTGGAGAAGGATAAAACACGTAAGATGGAAGGTAAAGTGAGGAATGAGAAACTAATTAACAATTAAAGAAAAAAGAGCACCTATGTGGAAATTACACAAAAGAAAAGAAATCTGGTCGGGACATGTGGTAAGCGGGAGGGGAATCTTCCGACAAAATTGCATCAGAAGGGTCAATAGAAGAAAAAAGGATGCTGGAAGATGAAAGATAAAGTTAATAGATGTCAATATGAAGAACACGATGATAAATTTGTTAATTTACGTTAACGAGCAATTTTCATTAAAAAAAAAAATAATTAAAAAAATTTTTAATACAGAACGTGTATTTTTATAAATTTTAAATAATTTCATTTCATTCAATTTTAGTGCGTATTTTTGTATATCGAATAAAGTTGTTACACGTAAAATTTATTTGTTTTAAATGAAATAATACGGTTCATATCTATTAAACAATTAATAATTAGAAAAAATACATATTAAATATTAATTAACTTAACAAAAACAATTCTTTTGTTATTGTATTTGCCCGTGTTCCCCTCAGTACTAATATCTCAAATTCAAAAGTATAAAAACCGTTTACCAACAAGAATACAGAATTTAATAATGCTTTTTACCTTACGCTTATTATTTTTAAATAGTAACGCTTTCGTAGTTTTCCCTCATCACAACTTAAACTTTTCTATTTTTTTTCTCAAATCACACATTAAATTCAAACATTAAAATTATAACGTAAAAAATATGTAGTCAAAATATTTTTTTTTTTTTTGACTTGCTGATATAATCTTTTCAGAGACGTAAACAACATATCAGTTTACCCAAATGTAACTGTGCCTAAACAAAAGCAACCACAACCAATAAAAAACAAATTTTGAACAAGTTACAACACGTATTTTTACTTCCTTGTAGGAAGTAAAACAAGTATTGCGATTGGAAAAAATTTCGGTTTTCAGATTTCAACGGAAATATCTATTTTGACCATCCCTGAATCCATTTTGACTAGTTTTGGCGTGACGTCTGTACCTACGTATATATATCGCATATATAGGTGTATATATCGTATATGTACCTACGTATGAAAAACTATTTGTGGTAGGATGTTGAAATTTTGGATTTAGAGGTTTTTGTAACATCTATTTTTGCACCTCCCTTTTTGATTGCAGACGACTGAACCAAAAGTGACCAAAAATGCCCAAAATCCAAAAACATTTGGATTTTGGACTTTTTCTTAATGCTGTAATAAGTCCTCATTGAGAGCTTTTCAACGATATATCATATGTGGAATTATTTTCATCGGTTCCAGAGTTATAGCCAAATAAAATTTTAAATAATGAAATACTTGGATTTTACAAGGGGTTGGCACGTCGGTTCGAATCCGACTTCATCTCCTTTCTTTTTAATTTAAATATATCGATTTATTAATAATTATTAACCTCCGATTGTAAACAAATTTTTACAATAAATAATATTTCAATAATACAATAAAAATATTAAAAAAAATCAGGAGTTATTAATGAAGTAAAATTTTATGTACTTTTCATTTAAAAAAAAAATGTATTTATGTAATTACAGACGTAAAGGAAGTCATGTGGTAACCAAATCAGATTTTTAAAGATGCCGAATCTTGTTTAGCTATTCCTAAAGGCAAATTTGGAAAATTGTATAAAGAAAATTTCATCATTGTATTGTTATTCCTGTTTCTATCATTGTTATTTGAATATAAGGAATTAATGACTTTTTAAACATTGGTAAACCATCCATTATAATATATATAAAAAAATTCTCATCGCCTTCTCCCATTCATTTTTTAATTAAATATTAAGATACTATTTTTTTTAAATAATGTTTTCTCTCATTTTTACATAATATCACATAGAAATGAATTTAGTTAACATGATGGTAATTTTGTTATCTTTTGTGTAATTAAATAAAATATATAAGTCGTAGAAATATGTTACATATCATTGTAACGAATGTATCTAATAAATGTCAACATAAAAGTGTAATGCAGGTTATATTTGAGGATTCCATTTCTGTTTTCCTCTCATATCCTGTATGTTTTGTTCCGTTTTATATATTCCCCTAAAAATTCATTCCCAGAGGAGTTTGTTGTGTAACCTTCTCTACGAAGTTTATCCCTAAGGATATTTTCATCTTACTGTATTTTATTTTGTTGTCTGTGATGCAATACACACACACACACACATACACACACACACACACACACACACACACACACACACACACACACGCACAAACACATTATGCTGGATATTCTAATACTTGGATAAAATTTTACGTGAAATATAAAAAAAAAATTGGTATATTTAATCTGTTAGTAAAATAATATCGTAGCAGTGCTAAAATTTTAATTATAAAATTGATATAAACAAATTTTACATTCATACGGAATTATACATAGTTTATGAAAGAACGGACACCAACAGCTATTGTCATTTTCTCGGTGAAAATTTATAGCATATGAAAAGATACCATACCTGACCAGAATTCGAACACAGGTCCTCCGATTTAAATTTGATTTAAATCAATTTTCAAACTAAATCGTAAAAAAAATTTCAAAATCAACCGATTTAAATCAAATCTGATCGATTAGATTTTCTTATCTTATATAAACTATTGAAAAAATGTAAAATTCAGCGTTATATAATTAACTCAGGGTTATAATTAACTCGGGTGTGTTTAGTATTTTAAACTAGAATTATATTTCCACACATTAAGGTCATTCGAAAAGTTTTTGGCCTGCACAACAGAGATGATGCAAGCGTAACTAAATGACATTTAGACCACTGGTTCTCAAATTTTTCCGTGTCGCGGCGCCCTTTTTGAATTAAAATTTTTCCATGGCGCCTTACCCTAAGTAAAAGTATGAACCTAAGACTACTCGTACGTAAAAGATAAAAATAAATACACAGTTTGGGAATCACTACTCTAGACTACTGATTCTCAAACTTTTTCGCTGCCTACATTGAGAATCAAAAATTTTCTAGCGCCCCAAAAACTTTTAAATTTACCATCTGTTACAAATAATAACTGCTATTGCTATTTTTAAGATGCGCTCTTAAAAACAACAGTTGCGATTATTGCTTATAAACGCGGCATATCCTATTTGTGAGTAGAAACTTACATTTTATTTTGAAATATCAGAAAAACATAATTTTTGCCTTTTTTTTAATCAGCCACATCCTTCCTTTCTTTCTTTTCCTGTTTAGCCTCCAGTAACTACCATTTAGATAATACTTCAGAGGATGAATGAGGATGATATGTATGAGTGTAAATGAAGTATAGTCTTGTACATTCTTAGTTCGACCAATCCTGAGATGTGTGGTTAATTGAAACCCAACCACCAAAGAACACCGGTATCCACGATCTAGTATTCAAATCCATGTAAAAATAACTGGCTTTACTAGGACTTGAACGGTGGAACTCTCGGCTTTCAAATCAGCTGATTTGGGAAGACACGTTTACCACTAGACCAACCCAGTGGGTCGTTGTTTCTAGTCTAACCTCATCGACCGTAACTAGAATTCTTCTATTCTTACGTCGGCCTGCAACAACTACGAGCTGCGTTTTTTGTGGAGTCGTAGCTCCCTTGTCGACAACCACATACCTATCTGTCTTCCGGTTCTATTCCCCTTTTCTTCCACTTCATCTTCTGTGGATCCATCAACGAGCATCGCCAAATTGTCGGCGTACGCAACGAGTGTCACCCTCTCCGGGAACCCCAACCTCAAGACCCCGTCAAAAAACTAGGTTTCAGAAGACGGGGCTTAACACAGATCCTTGGGGGACCCCCTCATACATCCAAAAAATCTAATTGTCATTCCTTTACGATCTAAAAATTGTCATATTATTATAGGTATTCATATATCTTTACTTAAATCTATATAAATGTATTTATTTTATTTTAAGTTTCTAAGAACTTTTACTAAGTTACAAAGCAATTTTGTAAGAAATATGTACTTTATAAAAGATGAGAATAAAACTATTATTATTATTTTTTTTTTTTTTTTTTTTTTTTGTCTTCAGTCATTTGACTGGTTTGATGCAGCATTCCAAGATTCCCTATCTAGTGCTAGTCGTTTCATTTCAGTATACCCTCTACATCCTACATCCCTAACAATTTGTTTTACATATTCCAAACGTGGCCTGCCTACACAATTTTTTCCTTCTACCTGTCCTTCCAATATTAAAGCGACTATTCCAGGATGGCTTAGTATATGGCCTATAAGTCTGCCTCTTCTTTTAACTATATTTTTCCAAATGCTTCTTTCTTCATCTATTTGCAGCAATACCTCTTCATTTGTCACTTTATCCACCCATCTGATTTTTAACATTCTCCTATAGCACCGCATTTCAAAAGCTTCTAATCTTTTCTTCTCAGATACTCCGATCGTCCAAGTTTCACTTCCATATAAAGCGACACTTCAAACATACACTTTTCCTGACATTTAAATTAATTTTTGATGTAAACAAATTATATTTCTTACTGAAGGCTCGTTTCGCTTGTGCTATTCGGCATTTTATATCGCTCCTGCTTCGTCCATCTTTAGTAATTCTACTTCCCAAATAACAAAATTCTTCTACCTCCATAATCTCTTTTCCTCCTATTTTCACATTCAGTGGTCCATCTTTGTTATTTCTACTACATTTCATTACTTTTGTTTTGTTCTTGTTTATTTTCATGCGATAGTTCTTGCGTAGGACTTCATCTATGCCGTTCATTGTTTCTTCTAAATCCTTTTTACTCTCGGCTAGAATTACTATATCATCAGCAAATCGTAGCATCTTTATCTTTTCACCTTGTACTGTTACTCCGAATCTAAATTGTTCTTTAACATCATTAACTGCTAGTTCCATGTAAAGATTAAAAAGTAACGGAGATAGGGTACATCCTTGTCGGACTCCCTTTCTTATTACGACTTCTTTCTTATGTTCTTCAATTGTTACCGTTGCTGTTTGGTTCCTGTACATGTTAGCAATTGTTCTTCTATCTCTGTATTTGAACCCTAATTTTTTTAAAATGCTGAACATTTTATTCCAATCTATGTTATCGAAAGCCTTTTCTAGGTCTATAAACGCCAAGTATGTTGGTTTGTTTTTCTTTAATCTTTCTTCTACTATTAATCTGAGGCCTAAAATTGCTTCCCTTGTCCCTATACTTTTCCTGAAACTAAATTGGTCTTCTCCTAACACTTCTTCCACTCTCCTCTCAATTCTTCTGTATAGAATTCCTGTTAAGATTTTTGATGCATGACTAGTTAAACTAATTGTTCTGTATTCTTCACATTTATCTGCCCCTGCTTTTTTTTGGTATCATAACTATAACACTTTTTTTGAAGTCTGATGGAAATTCCCCATTTTCATAAATATTACACACCAGTTTGTATAATCTATCAATCGCTTCCTCACCTGCACTGCGCAGTAGTTCTACAGGTATTCCGTCTATTCCAGGAGCCTTTCTGCAATTTAAATCTTTTAATGCTCTCTTAAATTCAGATCTTAGTATTGTTTCTCCCATTTCATCCTCCTCAACTTCCTCTTCTTCCTCTATAACACCATTTTCTAATTCATTTCCTCCGTATAACTCTTCAATATATTCCACCCATCTATCGACTTTACCTTTCGTATTATATATTGGTGTACCATCTTTGTTTAACACATTATTAGATTTTAATTTATGTACCCCAAAATTTTCCTTAACTTTCCTGTATGCTCCGTCTATTTTACCAATGTTCATTTCTCTTTCCACTTCTGAACACTTTTCTTTAATCCACTCTTCTTTCACCAGTTTGCACTTCCTGTTTATAGCATTTCTTAATTTCCGATAGTTCCTTTTACTTTCTTCATCACTAGCATTCTTATATTTTCTACGTTCATCCATCAGCTGCAATATATCGTCTGAAACCCAAGGTTTTCTACCGGTTCTCTTTATTCCGCCTAAGTTTGCTTCTGCTGATTTAAGAATTTCCTTTTTAACATTCTCCCATTCTTCTTCTACATTTTCTACCTTATCTTTTTTACTCAGACCTCTTGTGATGTCCTCCTCAAAAATCTTCTTTACCTCCTCTTCCTCAAGCTTCTCTAAATTCCACCGATTCATCTGACACCTTTTCTTCAGGTTTTTAAACCCCAATCTACATTTCATTATCACCAAATTATGGTCGCTATCAATGTCTGCTCCAGGGTAAGTTTTGCAGTCAACGAGTTGATTTCTAAATCTTTGCTTAACCATGATATAATCTATCTGATACCTTCCAGTATCGCCTGGCTTTTTCCAAGTGTATATTCTTCTATTATGATTTTTAAATTGGGTGTTGGCAATTACTAAATTATACTTCGTGCAAAATTCTATAAGTCGGTCCCCTCTTTCATTCCTTTTGCCCAGCCCGTATTCACCCACTATATTTCCTTCCTTGCCTTTTCCAATGCTTGCATTCCAATCTCCAACTATTATTAAATTTTCATCTCCTTTTACGTGTTTAATTGCTTCATCAATCTCTTCGTATACACACTCTACCTCATCATCATGGGCGCTTGTAGGCATATAGACGTTAACAATCGTTGTCGGTTTAGGTTTTGATTTTATCCTTATTACAATGATTCTATCGCTATGCATTTTGAAATACTCCACTCTCCTCCCTATCTTCTTGTTCATCACGAAACCTACTCCTGCCTGCCCATTATTTGACGCTGAGTTAATTACTCTAAAATCACCTGACCAAAAGACGCCTTCCTCTTCCCACCGAACCTCACTAATTCCTACTATATCCACATTTGTCCTACCCATTTCCCTTTTTAAATTTTCTAGCCTACCAACCTTTTTCAAGCTTCTAACATTCCACGCTCCGACTCGTAGAATGTTATTTTTTTAATTTTCTGGTGACCCCTTCCTTAGTAGTCCCCACCCGGAGATCCGAACGGGGGACTATTTTACCTCCGGAATATTTTACCAAGGAAGGCGCCTCCATTATTTCTATGTGAAAATGCAGTATTATTACATAATGCATAAAATGCATTATTATTTTTATTTACACTATATATATATATATTGTAAATATATATATATATATATATATATATATATATATATATATTTACGTATACGTAAAGTACAATATTTTACGTTTGTTTTGTTAATAACAGTATTAAAATTCAATTAATTAATATAATATGACAGTGGTTTAATGCAATCAGTTACAGCAGAATGATTGAACTACAATTCTGCTTTAGCAATACTGAACGAATAATTTTGTTTTGTCATTACGGTATCAAATTAATTTTAAATTATTATAATTTAATGAAATAACTTTCTGATAAAATTATTCTTTTTAAACAAATATATATTTGCATAAATGCTTCACCATTAATAAACATTCACGTAAAATATTTAATCTACAAGTAATTTTAATTTTGTAGAAACTCACCTTCTCGTAATGTTAATTAATTGAATGGAGGGATTAGAAAGAGGGTGGGGTAACAGTATTTAACAGGAGTTGTATAAATACATTAGCTTAATGATTTAATCTCGGCTTGCTACATTTAGTTACATTTTACCGGAAGAAACAGATTTTCATTCTCTTAAATTACACAATCCGTTGAATCGTACCTGTACTTGATTCCTTTAAAGATTTTATTGAATAAATATATCTACTTTGTTAATTGTATATTTTTATTTTTTTTAAATAATCATAATTTTACTACGAGAGGTTATCTCTAAAGTAAAGACCGTTTGTTGAAATATTTATTGTGCAAACTATATAAATTTTATTTTTTTCTTAAACTTCATACTTTATACTTTATTTTTGATTATGAGGCGCCCACCATGGACTATCCGGTAGTCAACCACCCCCGAAGTTCCTAGGCCGAAGCCTAAGCCCTTCGTACTTTCACGCTAGATGCACTCGCCAGGATCAGATGTACCCCCTCTACCCTCCTCGGCAGAGCATCCGGTTTTAATCGGGAGTAGTCTCGGGCCGGCACACAAATGTCGACCAGGTCGCTTTCTTTCAACGTCGTTAGCCATCCGCTGTGGATTTATTCCGTCCTACATCTACGACGTACGAAACGACACGTGTATGATCAGTTTACAATGCAACACCATTACGATGATCTTCAATTACGGGCCGCCCTTCCCTAAACAGAGTCCCGACTGGCTCAGACAGGATACATGACCCGACGGCCATACAGCCCTAACCAGCGGGGCTGTCTGTGACTTATCCCGATGGTTGTCGCTGTCGGAAGAAATCAAAACAGCTCTATACGCAGACGAAACGGCACATTATTATCAATCCGGAAGTGTAGATTACGCGATCGAGAGACTCCAACGGCAATCGGATCTAGTAGAGCCGTGGCTCGATATGTGGAGAATCAAGGTCAACGGTGAAAAATCGGTGGCAGTGATGTTCACATACAAGACACGTGCTCCAGCCAGGCGCTGGAAAACTCAGGAGAGAAAATACCCTTTGGGAAAACAGTTAAGTACCTGGGAGTAGTCCTGGATAAACGGCTTACCTTAGGAGAACATGTTAAATATGTGACCGAAAGGGCAAAGGCAGTCAGGGCCTCACTATACCCAGTACTGAACAGCGCCAGCCCATATCCACAGGCAACCAAATTGCTCATTTTTCGGCTAAACGTCCTGCCGATTCTAACATATGCTTACCCGGTATGGGGAGCTTTTTTGAAATTACAATCACGCTTCTAAAGAAATTAGAAGCCGTCCAAAACATAGCGTTGCGGACGATATTTGGAGCACCGTGGTTCGTCAGAAACGTAACTCTTCGCTACGATGCGGGACTACATACCGTATCCGAGGTGGGGGGGCCTGCACCACCCCCACCTCGGGGTGACTGTTCGGGAGAGCGGCCGTGTCCGAACACAGTAATCTCCGGGACATCTGCCGAAAGGACCGTACTCCACAGGGTATAAGAAAACGGCCTCATTCCGTATTAAACGAACCACCGTGAAGAGGCGGTACGAGAGTCAAAAAATGACAAACCAGGCTTAGGAGCCTCTATATCGCGTAACCTATAAATGGAAACCGCGCGAAAATTCCGGCCGCGAAAGTGACAGTTTTCGCACTTAAATTTTGTTAAAACTATAAAAAGCTAGACAACACCCCACACCGTCCCTAGAAGAGACCACAATTTTATTTAGTCAGCATATACGAATCCCTCCGAAGAACGGGGCGCATTTATCCCTTCAAATAATTAGGGCTCCGTTAGAAGCACTCCTGCTAGCCCATAGGTGCTCGTACCGAAAGGACTTCAGCGGATGGACTGAAGGGGAATCACGCCGGGATTACTAGGCTCAAAAGATTAGTCTCTCACTGTCAGAACCGGTAAATAAATTACACGATGGTCCATACGAATAGGAACGCAGATTATCAAAGCCGTCCGTAAATAAAACTTAAAATTTATAACCGTCACTAAATAACCGATGAAATCCGTCCGATAATGGAAAGATACAGCAGCAAGGGACATTGAAACTCCCGCCATTCTTGCGTTCTGTTCCGTAATAGTAACGTTGAGTAGCTTCAAAATTTCCATTACAAAATCCATAAACAAAAATTATATCGGCATATTCCTCATTAAACGGCATTTTTACACGATGATATGATAATATTAAAACGTATGATAATTTACGACGACAGATTTAAAAAAATATCCGCAATGAAATTTAAAACGATTTAACATTTATTTTAGAGTTACATTTAGCTGTAGAAATATTAAAATACTACGCCAAATTATTTCACTTTGCTACGTAGAAAATATACCGTCCTGCTAATTATCACATTTGTTTCGATTATTAAAACCCTTCTAATTTCGACCATTTACTTTTTATTAACTAGAAATTTATGAGGATATATTTCTGAATTTACAAAGATGTCCATGTAAGTTAATTCCTAAAAAAACAACATTATTGCTTGATAATACATAAAAAATAAAATCTTCGCTTAATAATATAAAAATAATATTTTTGTTACCTTACATTTAACTGATACGCAGTTTTTTCATAAATCCTCTTCGAAGTAACTATTTCTTTCAAAAAAATTATCATTTTAACCTGACCGATGCATTTTTCCATCGAATCATTCAGTTTTCTGGTCTAAATCGGATGCAGAGGAACAAAAAAAAAAGAATGAACCTTCTGGTACAGTATGATATTCTAGAAATAAAAACAAAGAGAAATTACAAAAGAGAATGAGATTAAGGATTTCAATAATCATAGAAATTTATATTTAACGTACATTTTTTTACCGCGAAAAAGAAATAAACATTTATTTACGACAAGGTAGATAATTCACCTGCTAAAAATAACATTATAATTTCCGACTAGTCGATGCAGAAACGTAATCTAATATTCTATTATCGACTTACATATATACGCAATGAAACCGCAAAATATTGCGCAACGGTATGCCATTTCTTTTTGCGTTACAACATATGGTAAGCTTCAGAAGGCTTTTGGAGAGGAGGTTACGTCAAAAGGTCAAGTTTTTCGGTGGCATAACATTTTTAGCGAAGGCAGAACCAATGTTGAAGATGAAGACTGCAGTGGACGACCATCAACCTCACGGACAAATGACAACTTGACCAGTGTGCGTGAAATCGTAGGATCTGATCGAAGATTATCCGTGAAAATGATTGCAGAAGAACTCAACATCGATCTAGAAACGGTTCGTCTAATATTAACTGATGATCTTGGTATGAGAAAGATTTGTGCAAAAATGGTGCCCAAAAATCTCACACAACAACAGCGAGAAACACGGAAAAATGTGACAGCCGATCTGTTAGAGCAAACGGAAATCGATCCAGATTTTTTGAGCCGTGTTATCACTGGTGATGAAGGTTGGTTTTTTCAATACGATCCGGAGACAAAACGCCAAAGTTCGCAATGGTGCTCAAAGGGATCACCCAGACCAAAAAATGCTCGCATGTCAAAGTCAAAAGTGAAATGCATGCTTGTGTGCTTCTTCGATTCCAAGGGAATTGTTCATAAAGAGCGGGTGCCTCCTGGACAAACAGTTAACCGATATTTCTACAAAGAAATTTTAGAAAGATTTCGTAAACGAGTTCATCGTGTCCGTGCCAACATTGCTGATAATTGGATTCTGCATCACGATAATGCGCCATCCCATACTGCTTTGTCAGTACAGCAATTTTTAACCTCAAAACAAATTTCAGTACTACCACAGCCACCTTATTACCCAGATATCGCTCCGTGCGACGTTTTTCCATTTCCAAGAGTCAAAATGGCGGTCAAGGGACACCATTTTCAAACAACACAAGATGTCCAAAAAGCTGTGACGAGGGTCTTGGAGGATATTATAGAAGATGAGTTCCAGAAATGTTACCATCAATAGCAGAAGCGCTGGAATAAGTGTGTGCAATCAGAGGTGAACTACTTTGAAGGAGGCAACACTAAACATGACTAAAACGGTAAGCAACATTTTTTTTTCACATCAGTCTCATTACTTTATTGTCGCACCTCGTATAAAGGCATATTCGTATTTAAAAAGATAACATACTGGGAAGATAAAAGACCGAAAATATTTTGCAAATACGATAAAGCACGGTTATGATAATATAATTTGAATTAATATTATAATTTAATTGTTCCCACATTGTGTATTTGTGTAATGTTGGTCCTGTTTTTTAAATGTACAAAGTCTAGTGGCCATTCAGTTGCGGCCTGAATGAAAAATTTCCAGGGTATTTCTTGCGATTAGCGATCGTTTGATAAAACGTCAAAAAACGTTAGTATCATTCAGTGAAATTTGCAATATTTCCTTTTTTTGTGACGTAACCTCTTGTAACGACCAACATCACTTTCCGGTGAATAATCAAAATTAAACAACGCTGAATGCCGCTTGGTTTTTTGTCCTCTTAAAACAAACTACGTGAAATTTGTTATAGAATATCTAATTTCATTTTCATTTCCGGGAATATACATATCTTATTTTGTCGAACGCTAAATTTTCCGATGTGGTTTTAAAAATTATATAATATATAATTTGAGTATACGGTACTTTATTGCCTAGAAATTTTATGCTTGGTTTGAACCTGTCAAAAGTTAGAAGATATATAGAAATATATCGTTTCATACATTAAATTCAATTATTGAAGTACTACGTATACGGCTTTATATACACACATTTAAACATTGAATCGTAAACGGATTTGGATTGTTTAGTTAATAATTTTGTACGCTTATCGTGTAAAGGAACGCGAATATTAATTTTTTCGCTTCTGTTTGGTAAAATTAATTTATTGTACGGATGGGTCTCGGTCAGTGAGCGGGAAATAATGTAAAGGTTTGTGATTGAGTATGAAGTAGAATTAACAGGAATCAGGGGAAATGTACATTATCGGTCAAAATATGTAGTCTTCCTTTTGGTTCAATTAATTCCCATCATTGAAAAAGTTAAAACACTGCGTAAATGATTGGTTGAAATTTTCTGCCATATTAATTATCAATTCCTCATATACTTGTTACTGGCTGGAATTTATGGCTTTTCGTTTTTCGTACGATCAATACTATTAGTAATTTTAATTGGATAGGAAAATACGCTATTCTTATTGATTTGTATAAAAATAATCTGTTCGGGTACAGTAAAATAAGTGTGAACTGTGATATGCTGGGATGAATGTGCATTCTGATTGGTTTATTCACTGTATTCTGATTGGTTATGTATTAAGCTAATCAGTTGGGGCGGCGCTATTTAAGTGTGAACTGCGATATGCTGGGATAAATGTGCATTCTGATTGGTTTATTCACTGTATTCTGATTGGTTATGTATTAAACTAATTAGTTGGGGCGGCGCTATTTAAGTGTGAACTGCGATATTCTGGGATGAATGTGCATTCTGATTGGTTTATTTACTGTATTCTGATTGGTTATGTATTAAATTAATCAGTTGGGGCGGCGGTATTTAAGTGTGTACTGCGATATGCTGGGATGAATGTGCATTCTGATTGGTTTATTTACTGTATTCTGATTGGTTATGTATTAAACTAATTAGTTGGGGCGGCGCTATTTAAGTGTGAACTGCGATATGCTGGGATAAATGTGCATTCTGATTGGTTTATTCACTGTATTCTGATTGGTTATGTATTAAACTAATTAGTTGGGGCGGCGCTATTTAAGTGTGAACTGCGATATGCTGGGATGAATGTGCATTCTGATTGGTTTATTTACTGTATTCTGATTGGTTATGTATTAAATTAATCAGTTGGGGCGGCGGTATTTAAGTGTGTACTGCGGTATGCTGGGATGAATGTGCATTCTGATTGGTTTATTTACTGTATTCTGATTGGTTATGTATTAAACTAATCAGTTGGGGCGGCGCTATTTAAGTGTGAACTGCGATATACTGGGATGAATGTGCATTCTGATTGGTTTATTTACTGTATTCTGATTGGTTATGTATTAAGCTAATCAGTTGGGGCGGCGCTATTTAAGTGTGAACTGCGACATTCAGGGAGGAATGTGCATTGTCATTGGTTTATTTTTATCTGAATTATATTGGGTAGATTAGAAACGTGTTCGTCTCGTATATCATTTTTTTCCACAGGTTAGATTACCGTTACGAATAGGCAAATAATACATAAATGTTTATCTTGTTGCACCATAATTAAGCAATAGTGATTGCCGTATCATGATCTTTTCCATATTCCTACTTTATCCTCTTCTATTAAAATATATAATAAATACATTAATAACATGTAGGTGTGTTTTTTTTACCATTACTCGTAAAATACAAATGCATTTGAAAAGAATAATACATAAAACGAAGTACACAGTTTTCATTGTTGGCCCGCAGTTAGCCAACTTATACAATAAAAGTTTTTAAATATTTCTAACTTAACCTACATTTCAATTTAGTATTTTACGTAATTATTTCGTTTTACTTATCTAAATTATTTAATATACAAGCCAAAAAATATTTTTATAAATACTGTATCTCTTTTAAAAATATGTCCAGTAATTATTTTTTTTGTCATTTTAAAAAGAATTTTTATTATTTACTGAAAGAATAATACAATTTTCCGTCTGTTTTGCTTCAATAAAATAACCAATTTTTTAAATTTTCTGTTGGCTACATTTACGTTAGTTTTCTCAGAATTAAATTGTCTACCAGTTTTGTTACTATATATTCTACATTTAACAAAGCAATTATCCTACAGACCTAAAACAAATATGAAACCAATTTTTGTGTTTTATGTCGAATATCTTCAAAAGTACGGTAGTTACAGTTCTTGGTCCTATTTTATCCTATTTCTCAGCTCATATTACATAAGAAACCACCAACTTTACTCCTTAGTTTGGTTCTTAAAAATTATAGTAGGTTTTCATTTTATTAGAAGAGTTGAAATCCGAGCGAAATCTTTCGCTAGCCGACACTCCAAAAAAAAAGCGTTTCCAGACCTATCCTTATGTGACGTGAACATTTTTCATTATCTTCACCTGTAGAACATATCCTGAAAGTTTCTCCCTTTCTTTATGGGACACTCTATATATGTTAGTATCCCACTCGCGGTTTCGCCCGCACTACATTGTTTGTTGCGTTTCCCATTGCGCTCAGGGAATGCATAGCCAGTCAGGTCTCACTTCGCTTGCCTTTCCCATCTAGTCAGGGGGCTCTACCCCTTGGGCTACCCTGGGTTCATTAAACTCATGCTTTTAAGAATAAAAATTAAAGCCTGTTTAATTTATGAGAAATACAGGGTGTCCCATATAAAACGCAACCCATCAATCACTCATCCATGAAATATCAAAAGTCAAGCTAACTTCCTTACTCGTTACTGAAATGGACTCGTCCAACATCTGAACATCGCGGAAACGCAGTAGAACACTACCGATAGTAACGACAATGCAATCATAACGTTCAGTGTATTTCTAGAGACAAGTTTTCGCTATATGAACGTGTTTTCATTGTTGAGTCGCACTTCAGTACGAAATTAGCGGTTGCAGTGCAAGATTTGTTTCGCAATAAGTACCCAGATAAACCAGCTCCTAACAAAACATCAGTATTAAGGTTAGTCGCAAAATTTAGAGAGACCGGTTCTGTTAATAACAAGGAACACAAAAGATCTGCGTCAGTGTTGAATGCAGATACAGTCGCTGAAATCAAAGACCGATTACTCGCCTCGCCAAATAATCGATCAGAAGTTTGTCTGCTGAAATTAATTTGTCTAAATCGACTGTTCATCGGGCGACCAAACGATTACAATTACGACCTTATCGTATTCAAACGGTTCATTGACTTCTTGAGCCCGACAAAGAAAAACGGCTACAATATTGTCAACGGTTCCGTCGATTTCTGCGTGAGGGAATTAACGTTACGGATTCGTTATTTTTTACAGATGAAGCACGGTTTCATTTGAATGGCTACGTAAACAGCCAAAACAGTAGAATTTGGGGTGTTGAAAATCCCCACGTTTATCACGAAAAACAATTACACCTGCAGAAGTCGGGGGTGTGGTGCGCGATATTGCGGAAGAAAATAATCGGTCCTATTTTTTTCGAGTACACCATTAATGCAGAACGATATCAGGATATTTTATTTCAGTTCAGCGCACTCTTGGAAGAGGAAGACAGACACTGCCGGCTACAATATGACGGTGCGACATCCCACTACGCAGGTTCAACTTCTGATTTCGTTGGTAATCGTGTTATCGGTCGAGGCTTTTCGCCACCAAGATCTCCATTTTTGACTGCGGCGGATTTTTTTCTACGAGGTTACCTCAAAGAAAAAGCCTACAGCAACAAACCAGGAACACTTGAACGATTGAAAATCAATATTGAACAAGCTGTATTAAATATCCAGCCACAAACTTTGAAAAAAGTTGCAAGAAACGCTGTAAAAAGAATTGAAGCTTGTATTCAAGAAGATGGCGGCCACTTCCAACATTTACTCTAAATGTAAGATAATGGATGGTAATAATAAAAATTACATTTACATTTACACATGCCTTTTTATCATTTCAATACCTACCAATATAAGGTTGGGTTGCGTTTTATATGGGACACTCTGTATAAGAGTATTGTAATTTCTTCAGAGCAACACTTTGATCAGTACTCGATTTTCTGTCGCGGTTCCGCTCACGAAACACATAATCAGAATTACAAACATAAATTACCATCATAATGTTACCAAATCTCGTGCAATAGAACTGCAAAATGTAAAAAAAAAATTTTTTTACTCCTTAAAATAGTAATTCAAAACTCCCGAAAATGGGTTTCTAGAAAATTACCTTTTTTTCCTCCTGCTTTCGGCATTCATGCAATACTCAACCAGAGGCGGATCTTTTATTCACCTCATTCGCTTGCCTCAAATAATTCACTTAGATGGGGTAACCGGGCTAGGCTATGCCGTTTCCGTGCCCCACCACAGTAACCGGGACTCGGTCTTATCTCTTGTCTGCCTCAATCCACGAGGGAGGAAAACCTAGTCCGGCTATGCTGTTTGCAGATTCCCGTAGTAGCCGGGTCTTGGTCTTTCTCTTCCTTTTCTTTATACTTTCTGTTCCCTGTTCCAGTCACGAAACTCTAATTCTTTGCTCTGAAGAATTTCTGTGATCAAACCGTAATCAGAAAAGTACTTGAAGAGTATTTATAAGGGCAAAAATCGATTAAATAACTTGTTTAGTGTAGTCGGAAATAGAAAAAATCTGCAATCATTCTTCGAATATTTTTACCTTTTTTCACCCTATCAATCTCGAATTTCAAAAGATCTTTGATCAAAAGATCAAGAAGTCAAAAGATATTTGACTTTTACATATTCAAATGAAAATTACACATACCAAAAATCAAGCCGGTGTCTTTGATTTGTTACCGAAAAATTTACAAAATAGTAAAATTTAATGTTACCCCATTTTAACCTTTTAAACTCGAATTTGTTTTTCATATTCACACGAAGATGGTGGTATACCTTCCAAAGATGGAAGGTGTTGTAATACCAAAAATCAAGTTGTTGATCGATAAACTCAAAAAATAACCGGAAAAATTCAAAAATTTATTTGAAGCCTTTAAACTCGGAATTTCAAAAAAATCTAGAAATCGGTTTTTGGATATTCACATGAAGATTACGCACACCAAATATCAAGTTGACATCATCATTTTTTATCGAAAAATAAAAAAAAAGTAAATTTAATTGTTACTCCATTTTAGCCCTTTAAACCCGGAATTAAAAAATATCCTTTCTTAGTGTGCCCTCGCACACGTTATGAAGAACGCGTATACAAATTTTCATCAATTTATTTTCAGTAGTTCAGTAGTAGTTTTATTTTCAGTAGTATTTTCAGTAGTTTTTTTTTCATACGGTTTGCGGAAACCTTAAGTGAATTTTCTGGGAATTTATTAAGAATCAGTTACATGTTCTTTTTAAAAGTATATTATTTTTTCTTATAGAACACGTCCTGAAATTTTTTTTAGTTTTTTTGTGAGATACCCTGCGTATAAACAACGTAGTAACAATATTAAAAATTCACAACTGTATAGGTTTAAAACAAATTTCTTTGCGTGTGCGAACTATTTTCAATTCTCCAAAGTATAGTCTGTTCATATATAAAGTATATGTATTTTACCTTTTTTTAAAATATAAGATCTTTTTAATAATAATAACAAGCAAAGTTCTTTTCCTTCCTTTGTTTACCTTTATTTTATAGAACTAAACTTTATTTTTATAATATACAACTACAATACAACGTGACAGAGAAAGTAAATAATTACATAAAACATGATGCAAAGTAAACTATAGAGAAAATAAGTTTGTCTTCACTTTCTTTTGTTTTTCTATTCGTTTTCTCAACCCTCTACTAATATTTCCGTTTATTTTTTTCTACATCGTTACTTTCATTATCCTTCATAAACGTTTGGCATGAATCAATTTAGATAATGACAGCTACTCGTACAAGTTTCACGAACGTACTCGTTTATTTATAAAAAATAAAATAATAAAAATAAATATCAGTATCCACCTTTACCAAACAAGCGTTTGTAACACTCGACGTAAAATAAAGAATCTAATTATACTTCTTTGGCCGTTTAAAATATCCTTTTAATTTTTAAATGGAATTTATACGGTTTGCGGAATCCTGAAGTGAAGGGATTATGACTCAGTCAAATTGGCAAAACGTGGTCATTCAAAACGGCATATTTGTTCTTTTATTTATTAGTTCACCGACTTGTACACGGGAATATAAAATGAAAATTTTGTAACATATACAGAATGCCATGCCTGACGGATTTGAACGCGAGACTTAACGAATGAAAACTTTTTTTCTCAAATCCTTTGTAATTGTTGAATTATTATAATGTAATTTGTAATCGATGGAAAATTATGAAATTATAATGTATATTTAACTTGTAAACCATAATAAAGTAAATTAATTACACAATTAAAAATAAACTGCAATTAAAACAAAGGATTTTTTTTAGTTAATGAAAAAACGTTGTACAATATTATAAAGAATACAGAATTATTAAAAATCTATCAAACATATACAAAAAAAAAACATAATAAAATCTATTGATACAGTACAAGTATAGAAACTACTACTACTACTACTACTACTAGTAGTACTAGTATAGAAACTACTTTTTTATGTTAAATTATTACTAATAGATCCCATTCCTACTAAAAGAGAATTACTAAGCATGATGAAACAAAAAAAAAAAAAATAATTTGAACATTTATATTAAACTAATTTGAAAATGTTTAAAAAAAATTTGTTTAATGTTATTAAAAGTTTGTTTAAAAACTAACTGAATGAAATCAATCGGTTACCGCTTCAACCGCTTGTTTATAAGATGCAGAATGGAAATTTTCTATGTATTAATATGCGTAATTTTAACATTCCACTAGATAGGGAATCTTGGAGAGCTGCATCAAACCAGTCAAATGACTGAAGACAAAAAGAAAAATAACATTCCACTTTAACAATTTCAGTCACATCGCAGCTGTTTATCGATCAATTTGAATAAATGACTGCGTCGATTTTGTTCTCAATAAAATGTTTAACAATTTTTTTTGTAAAAATATTATTCGATAAAACTAATATTTAAGGAAATATTAATTATTAAAAAACTTAGATATACCCGCCGTTTAGGAATTTTCAACGGTAAATTTTTCAAATTTATTTATTTTGTAAATAATATTTTTCTTATTCTTCTTTTGATCTCTACGATTGGATCGGATCGATTTCTACTCCCGACCGCTACAATGATTGTCTGATTTCACTAATAAGACGCTTCTATGCGTAGCGATCCACGGCCGTTTTTCTGGTTTCATTAATTTAGCCTTATATCATCGATCTGCTTGATCCACGTTTTCTATGGAGCTGCTTGTTGGAGTCTCCAACGGGTGGGTGGTACATGCCAAAGGAGTTTGTATGGTAGTCGGTTTCTACTCATTCTGCAGACGCGATCAAACCAACGCGTTCTTTGTTTTTGAATTTGATCCTCGATTGTCGCCTGTTGTTCGCAGCGACGGCGGATATCTTCATTTCGGATGCGATCGCGAAGTGAGACTCTGATGACCTGGAGTACGCATCGCGTTTGGAACACTTCATGTTTGCTCAGGTCTTTTCTTTTTTCCTGTTTAGCCTCCGGTAACTACTGTTAAGATAATTCTTCAGAGGATGTTATGTATGAGTGTAAACGAAGTGTAGTCTTGTAGATTCTCAGTTCGACCGTTCTTGAGATGTGTGGTTAATTGAAACCCAACCACCAAAGAACACCGGTATCCACGATCTAGTATTCAAATCCGTGTAAAAATAACTGGCTTTACTAGGACTTGAACGCTGGAACTCTCGACTTCCAAAGCAGCTGATTTGGGAAGACGCGTTAACCACTAGACCAACCCGGTAGGTTTAAATTTTATGAAGCTGGTACATATTTCAGTCACGTTCATTCGAAGGTATTACGACTATAACATCTTCAGTTCCTGTGGTATGTTGTTTTTATTAAAAAACATCTTCCTCCGTTTCATCCCTTATAGACCGAAATTTGTATAAGTCGTTCCTGAGTGAGTATCTACGTTATAAAAACAATCTACCCTACTAGAGAGCTTAGGAGTCATTATTACATTACACAACTCTTAAAATTAACGATGACGGTTGAACATAGCAACCTCATCGAGGAACTTCCACACGTCCGACAATGCGGCTCTCGCCACATTGACTCGCCGTTTGTGAGCGGCCAAGTTTCCACCCGACCTCTCAAGTTCCAGAGTGGCTCGATCTCTGGCCCCCCCAAGGGCTGGGCAGTCAAACATCATATGCACGTTCGACTGGACTTCCCCGCAGACACACAACTCATCAGCCACCAGGCGAATCCGAAACAGATATTGGTTCAGGTTTACATGGTTGTTGAGCACCCGGGCATCCGACGCCCTTAAAAACGAACTCGAGGCATACCATCCCCCCAGATCCTGTATAAAACTATACAAGGATCTTCCCTTAGTCGTGGTGTGCCATTCAATCTGCCATGTCTCCATCGCGAGGCTCCATAGCCTCTTCCGCAAGATCGTGGCTTATAAAATCGATAAAAAACAGCTCGATTCCTTCCAGCGAGCAAAAATGGAGTACTAGTCAGTAGACGCAACGATGAGAGAGACTATCCTGTTTTATTTTTGAACATTTTAAGTTCTCCTGATCTTCCAAAACACAGTCTTGTAAATTTGTAATATTATTGCCGAACCTTAGTCCACCAAAACTCTGAAACGGCACGAAACGAGATGGAGAGTAAAAGCCCTCCGGTTGTGTCTAAGGAGCAGTTGATCTTTATTCCGATGATATCTCTTATACCACCCGAATAATTTTTTTTGATTCAAAAGATGTCAGCTTCCCTTAAAGTTGTCTTTTGTAACGTCAATAAGTCCCAGGGGTCGACTCTAAAGGTGGTAGAAATTTACCTACCTGAAAACTGCTTCTCTCATGAGCTTTTACGTGGTACGTTTCAGAGTGGGCTCATCAAACTTTCTGGTCGTTCTCGAATCTGAAGGTAAAATCGTTAAAACGTAGTTTTCAAAAAAAATGTTCAAATAATTTTTTTTATAGCGCTACTTATCCGCCTTAAAGAACAGATCATCTGGGAACGCTAAAATTCGCTGGTCAACAAAGTCTGCAGTGAAGGAATATTCTCAAGATAAACCCAAACCCCTGGAAATAATTTAGTAAGAAAGTAATATCCCGCCGAACTGAATAAACCAGATTGTCAATACGTAAACCACCTCGAAGTAAATTGCTTTCGAAGTCGAACGTTCTCATGATTCGAGTCCTAGTAAACGTTGTCCTAGTTAAATTTGACCTACGACTTGTAGTTCTAGTTAAAAATTTATACGGATTTGAATACTAAACACAATGGATACTGGTGTACTTCGGTGGTTGGGGTTTAATTAACCGCACATTTAGAAACGATCAGCCTGAGTCTGTAAAATACTACCTTTTTTACACGTCATACGTATTATCCTCATCTCATCGTGGCAAGGGGGCTTGCTTTTATACCCCAGATTAAAATGTACATTTAGCGATAAAAAAAATTACAAAATATTAATAATAAACTTTGTAAAAATCAATACAATAATTTTTATTTATTTAGCTGGCAACACAATTTTTATAAAAACTGTAATATCACGTGCCTTACCGTGTATAATATTATTAAAATTAACAATATAAAAAAATTTCAGTACGTTTAAAATTTATTCACCGTAAACAATACCTGGCAGATATTTTAAAATAAAGAGATAGTATGCACGTGCGCACGCACAAACAAAGAGATTAAGGGTAAAATATGAAATTTTATGAGCGGTTTTTTTTATATATATATATATATATTAAGCTTACTAAGCAGGTGTTTCTTTATCCTAATCGTTTTAATTCCGCTCCAACTCACGTCAGTTCATGAGTGTAAATTTTACAGAAAACAAAAGGGTAGAGAAGTAAAACTAATGTAACCCATTCATCTTTTATTTTTTCGTAAAATTATTATTATTTTTTAATTTTATTTTAAAATAAGTTATAACAAAAAATCTCAGTTTAATACCAACAGTATATTTACTAAACACTAAAATTTGTAAAAATATTTACAAATATTGAAATTATGATTGATTTTTATCTTCTATTCCCGTTACTTGATTTTACTTCATTTTTTACTCTTTTTCCACTCTGTGTTCATCACTTCTTTTTATTTTTTCTTAACGTCCGATGTTTCAGATCCATAAAAAAATATATTCCAAACATAACGCTTTTTCAAAAATTCGCATCTTTAATTTTGATTCCATCTTACGGCAGTTGAACGAATGAGAGAAGAAACCTGCACTTTCCCCCGTTCAGCCCTTCGGGGCCTCGGGAATTTCAAGGTTAATGGTATGTAACTTCGGTTACTACCAATTCTTGGAAAGTGCAGGCCAAAGAAGAACGAAGAGGTCTTCGGAAGAAGAAGAGGGAGAAGAAGAAGATGAAGAAGAAGGAAGACCCACCACTCGTCTCAACATCACGGACTGGAGTCCGGAACAGAGCCCAGCAGAGATGCGTCCTGAAGGGCAGCCATAGCAGAAGCGGATGAAGAGCTTCTACACAACCTCTCCTTTTCAAAACTTACAGTAAGATAAAATAACTCAGCAATTGCGACTCCTCCGGAAAAGGGGACGCATTGCTCCCTCCTTACAGGTAGTGCCCCGTTGTGGCGTATTCCTGCTAGCCTATTAAGCGTTAGCACCGAAAGGACTTCAGTGGACGGTCTGAAGGGGAATTACGTCGGGAGGACAGGTTTCAAAAGCCTAGCCTTCCGCGGTCGGCCCATAAAATGGGTTCGATAACGCTGGTTTAACAACGGATTGGAATGCAATTAAATCCGTCTTAAAATACTAAATAATAATAAAGAAAACTTGAAAAATTAGACCCGCTAACAAAGAATAAACCTTAAAAACACGCCCGATAGATTATTGGAATTAACTTTTGATCCACCGAATCCAGATAACTGAAAAATCTAAAAAGGTTTATCGTACGCATTGAACATATCACTCTAACGCAGAGGTTCCTAAACTTATTTTTCTCAAAGACCACTTTCAAAATTTTTCTGGTTCCGGTGGACCCCCTGCAGCTACATTTCTACCATATTTCCAGTCGACGGAAAATGTGAAGATTAGATCTAACTATGAAAATATAAAAACGTGTTACAGAATAAGGGTTACAACCGGGAAATGTTATGTTCAGGATCGGTTTTTAAGTCGACTCCAATAGTTTTTTTTATATATCTGAAAAAAAATTTAGACCAAAAATTAATAAATCCTTAAACGGAAGAGATTTCTTTTAGGAATAAGCCTCGCCTTTTATACCTACTTTTTTTTGTCATTTGTGCATTTTTTGTTTACTGACGTGTAAAATAAATTGTCAAATAAATAAATAAACAAAAAATAAAATAAAAGTAAGTATAACAAAAAAGCAGGTAAGTACTTACTACTTTTCCGGCACTGGCAAACGTTAACATCTATTCTTTACTTTACTTTTCTTTTCGAAATTCCGGAAACAAATGAGTAACGTCTATCCTTGGCAATCGTATTTATATTAGTGAAGAATCAAACAAGTTCATGCAAGATTGCTAGCATACACACCACAAGTCGTATTTCGTCCCTTAGCACGTCTGAACAAGCGTTGCGGACGGCGGCGGCGGCGCTTTGCAAGTCTCGACACGTTCGTTGTACTGAATATGGAATATCCAAGTTTTTACAAATAATAGTCACTGAGCTTCTCAAAACATTATCTCCCTAGATTGATACGCAAATTCAAGCCAACATTTTAGTTCTTCACTATCGAAACCAGATGAATTTTCGTGGACCGCCGCTTACGAATTGTGAACCCCCATTTTTTTGTCACGCCAACGTAGACCCCCGTCGAGTCTCCCGTGGACCCCTGGGGATTCACCTGGACCACTTTGGGAATCAATGCTCTAACGTTTAACAGGCAACATACTCCATAAATAAACAAAAATATAAAAAATATATTTCATTAAAATTAAAATATACTTGAACGTACATACAATATAATAAAAAAACAGGGTAGTAATATGTTACAAAATTCCAATGCGTAGATATTTAGTAATAAAAGAAACATTAATTATAAAATTTATCTGAGAGGAATTAATAATACATTACGCAACGAGCCTACAATGATACCCAATAATGGATGATCTTTACAGTGTGATTTACCGGCTCCTTAGCTCATTCTTATAACAAAAAAAGTTCATATAAATATCAGTTACGGTTCGCGAAAGATTTCGTCCTGATTCCTGGGCAAAGAGTGAAATAAAACCGAAATGAAATTTTAGGTACCAAATTAGAAGTAAACTTATGTTTTTTTTTATTTGAGGTTTCTTATGTTTTTTGACTGAAAAATAGAAGAAAACAACAGGTTCCAGAACCATATTTTCAGTAAATTTCATCTTATCTGACGTAAAATAGAAAGATTTGTTGTCTAGAAACTCGTTTTTTTTAACGTTTTTAATATCAAACCTTTGTTAAATGACTTAAGAAACGGGTAAAAATTTGTTATCAAAGATTGTAAAGAATTTAATCCTGAGTAAATTGATGTAATAGCCTAAAAAAAAATAAATTTCAAGAAATTTGACTATTACTAACGCTGACGGTAAGAAAACTTATAAATGTTATCGACTACAGAAAATGAAGTTAACATACGATTGATACAATGTTAAAAAAAATCTGATGCGGACACCATATTTGTACGCCAATTTAAATTACATATATACATTTTTTTATTTTAAATGAGAAGTACATCAATATATTTAAATTTAAAAAAAAAGTTAAAATAAAAAAACGTGAATTCTGATTGGAAACGATGTGCCTTCTCCTTGTAAGATCAAGGGGAATTATGATATACCGTTGAAAAGCTCTCGATGAGAGGTTATTACTGCAGTGAAGAAAAAGTCCAAAATACAAATTTGTCTAGATCTTAGGCTTTTTTGGACACTTTTGGTTTAGTCGATTGCAATCAAAAAGTGAGTTGCAGAACTAGATGCTACAATATTCCTTACTCCTAAATTCAAAATCTCGACTCCTACGACTAATCGTTTTGGAATTATGCGAAATACGTACGTACGTGCAATCGTCACGCCGATACTAGTCAGAATGGATACAGGAATGGTCAAAATGGATATTTCCGTTGAAATTTGAAAACCGAAATTTTTCTTGTACGAAGTAAAGGAAGTGAAAATAAAATCGTAATCGATTCATTTAATAAAGTTTACATAAATTAAAAAAAGTCTGTCCTACTTCAATATATTTTGCTGCACGCTATTGCTGGCGTCGCTTTCCGCAATTCTGTACGACTTTCTTTAATTTGTGTGGCGGCATCTGTAATACGAACCACCAACTCTTCACGCGTATGAACTTTTTTCTTTTAACAATACTTTTCATCTAACCCTCTCTTTTTCCTGTTTAGCCTCCGGTAACTTCCGTTTAGATAATTCTTCAGAGAATGATATGTATGAGTGTAAATGAAGTGTAGACTTGTACATTCTCAGTTCGACCATTCCTGAGATGTGTGGTTAATTGAAACCCAACCACCAAAGAACACCGGTATCCACGATCTAGTATTCAAATCCGTGTAAAAATAACTGGCTTTACTAGGACTTGAACGCTGTAACTCTCGATTTCCAAATCAGCTGATATGGGAAGACGCGTTAACCACTAGACCAACCCGGTAGGTTTTTCATCTAACCCGACATACAAAAATCTAACGGTGGTAGATGAGGTGATCACCGTGGCCAGGAGTGTGTTCAATCTATCAGTCGAAATCGCTGGTTACCTTAAATGAATAATTTACGAAGCGATGCGTAAAATTAAAATTGTATAAATAGTACGTTATGCAACGAGCCTAAAATGTTAGCCATTAATGCGGTCTTGACACGAGCCTAGGCTCATGTCGTAAACTTCATAAGAGTGCATTAATGGGTATTATAGAGAATTGCGTACCGTATTTTTTCAACGGCTGAAAAAATATTGGGATTATTGATTTAAATCGATGATACAATACGTTGTTTGCGGAATATTTTCAAAACATTTTCTGAACAATACATCTCTATAGCAATTGGTTATTAGTTCTGCCTTTTACATTATTAGTATAAGTTCTACCTTTTATTTAATACTGATCGATGTTAGAGACATTTCTTTCTCGGAATCCGACATAATTAACAATAGGATAATCAATTTAAGATATAAATTTAATTCCCTATCGGTGTACTTTCAAAATAACCTCTGTTTGCTAACTACTTAATTCATCATAGATTAAAATCGAAGTAAAAAACAGCCGATAAATTAAATAATACCCGCTTCTGATCGATCAGTAGTTGAAAACCACTTCTAATCGATTGAATACTTATATCATAACAAAAATCTGTTTAATAATAACCCTCGTTATGATACAGATTCCAGCCAAGTAATTAAAACGTCGTAATACAGACGTAGGAAAAATTCACTACCTTACTATTTTATAAAAAAATCTGGTGCGACACCACATGACTAACTCGTACGCCTATTAAATTACACATACGCACTTTTTGCTGCACTTCATTTAAACCTATTTCATTTGAAAGTGAAATACGATCCTTCAATTCTTTAATAAAATGGGCAATTACAGAATTGCATTGTAGTGGACACAACATTACATCACATTTTATGTGTTAGTATCTGCATTTTATATTAGTTTATATATTAATTTTGTTTCACGTCCCTCAAGTAGTTATATACTGTGAGAACGTATCAATCCACGCACACATTGGTTCGTATTTCAACTTTTTTTTTTAAATTTAAATATATTGATTTATTGTTAATTATTATACTCTGTAAAATATTTTAAATTAAAATAAAAAGTACATAAAATTTTATTTCACTAATAACTCCTGATATTTTTTTTTATTGTTATTATTGAATTATGATTTATTGTACTTTTTTTTTACAATCAGAGGTTAATAATTATTAATAAATCAATATATTTAAATTTAAAAAAAAAAAGTTTAAAAAAGGAGATGAAGTCGGATTTGGCTTCAAATATTTCATTAATTAAAATGTTATTTGCCTATAACTCTGGAACCAGTGAAAATAAGTACACCACTTACGATATATCGTTGAAAAGCTCTCAATAAGGACTTATTACTGCAATTAAGAAAAAGTTCAAAATCAAAATGTTTAGATTTTGAGCTTTTTTGGACACTTTCGCTTCAGTCGATTGCAATCAAAAAAGGAGGTGCACAATTAGTTGTTACAACAGTCCTAAATCCAAAATTTCAACATCCTACAGCTAATCGTTTTTGAGTTATGCGAGATACATACGTACAGACGTCACACTGAAACTAGTCAAAATGGATTTAGGGACGATCAAGATGGATATTTCCATTGAAATTTGAAAACCGAAATTTTTCGCGATTACAATACTTCCTTTACTTCGTAAAATGAAATTTAAAAAAAACTCATTTACGTATAGATTAGATGATTTTTCTTCTTTCATTACTTTCATGATAATTACGCTTTATTTTTTCAATATTTAAAAAAAGTTAAATTTTACATTCATTTATTTTTGTCAGGGTTCACTTCTTTACAAATGAATGTTTCCTAAATTCTCCCTGAAGAGTAAGGACACTAAAATTAAAAGCATTCTATTAAAAAATTTGACGGTTAATTATTTATTTAATAATCATCTACATAAATATTCGTTTGTTGAAAATCTTAATCTCCAAAATTTCTTCACCGATCGCTATGAATACTAATCACGTTGCATTCGAATTCGCGCGTGCTTTTTTATACTACTATTTATATACTAAGATGTCACAGAAGAAAATCGAAAGGGGAAAAGAGAAAAAAGAAAAGGGATAGAGGGAAAACAGGATGGGAAAGGGAAATATAAATTGGGGAAGGAAAGGGAAAGGGGGAAGGAAAAGGAAATGTGGTAAAATGGTAAAAGAAAATGGGGAAAGGGAAAAGGGAAAAAGCAAAACGGGGAAAAGGAAATGGTGGAAAGGGAAAAGGGAAGAAGAGTAAAAGGAAAAAAGGAATGGTTAAATTTAATTTAATTTTTAAATTTTAATTTTGCTAATGTTTTATCAAACTTTCATTTGTGTTAATTTAATCCACACACACACACACACACACACACACATATATATATATACAGGATGTCCCATATAAAACGCAACCCAACCTTATATTGGTAGGTATTTAAATAATAAAAAGGCATGTGTAAATGTAAATGTAATTTTTATTATTACTATCCATTACCTTACATTTAGAGTAAATGTTGGAAGTGGCCGCCATCTTCTTGAATGCAAGCTTCAATTATTTTCTCCCGCGATATCGCGCTCCACACGCCCAACTTCTGTGGGTGTAATTGTTTTTCGTGATAAACGTGGGGATTTTCAGCACTCCAAATTGTACTGTTTTGGCTGTTTACGTAGCCGTCCAAATGAAACCGTGCTTCATTAATGAAGCCATAAATGAATCCATAACATTAATTCCCTCGTGCAGAAATCGACGGAACCGTTGACAATATTGTAACCGTTTTTCTTTGTCGGGCTCAAGAAGGCGATGAACCGTTTGAATGCGATAAGGTAGTAATTGTAATCGTTTGGTCGCCCGATGAACAGTCGATTTAGACAAATTAATTTCATCAGACAAACGTCTGATCGATTTATTTGGCGAGGCGAGTAATCGGTCTTTGATTTCAGCGACTGTATCTGTATTCAACACCGACGCAGATCTGTTGTGCTTCCTTGTTATAAACAGAACCGATCTCTCTAAATTTTGCGACTAACCTTAATACTGATGTATTGTTAGGGCCTGGTTTATCCGGGTACTTATAGCGAAACAAATCTTGCACTGTGACCGCTGATTTCTTACTGAAGTACGACTTGACAATGAAAACACGTTCCATCTAACGAAAACACCATCTTGTCTCTAGCAATACGCTGAACGTTATGATTGTATTGTTACTATCGGTAGTGTTCTACTGCGTCCCTGCGATGTTCAGATGTTGGACGAGTCCATTTCAGTAACTAACGAGTAAGGGAGTAAGCTTGACTTTTGAAATTTCATGGATGAGTGATTGATGTGTTTCGTTTTATATGGGACACCCTGTGTGTGGGTATATATATATATATATATATATAATATACATACTCAAATTTAACAGTAATATATAAAATAAAACCTTCTAAGGTTTCCAAATTAAAAAAAAAAAGTGAAATAATTTAGTTTTTTCGATCTCAACCTTTATAAAACTAATTTTGGTGAATATTAGCGTTTTTGTCTTTTTAATATGACAACAAAATTGTTGAAGGAAATATAATGACTGTTTTACTATCTATTTTATTTTACAATTTCGTAGAATTCTTTATCATTTTATTTTTTACATTTTTTTTTACTTTTTTTATTTTACTAATTTCTTTTTTTATATATTTGTAATTTTTTCAATTTTTTTGCGGTTTTACTATATTATTTTTTGGCCGGTTCAGCGTGAAAGTTATGCGATACTTTGCCAGCTTTTTTACCACAATCGTAATTTGAAATAAGTTAATAGAACTGTTCAATAAAAATACTTTCCTTAATTCCTTTAAAATAATTTTTCATGAAAAGCTAAATATTACAATGAAATTATATAGTTGTATAGAAAAAGCCGTTAGAAATACAATAAATCACTTTCCATTTAGCGTTATTGTGAAGCGAACCTTTAAAACATATAAAAGAGAGGATATATTACACGGAAAGTAATGTTAAAGAAGAATCAATAAAAAATAATGATTTTTTATGTATAAATATTATTTACTTCTTTAGGACTGCTGTCAATTTAAATACAAAAACTGATAAATCAATTTTAATCTTAAATTAATAAAATAATAAGAATGAAATAATTAAAGTTTTGAAATGTCATTTGATTTATTTTTAATTTCCTTTAAATAATCCATCCCACACGATTTAATATATTTCTCTCCTTTCTCTAAATAAATTACAAGTAAGTAAAAGAACACCTTCTTGAAGCCATATTTTAGTTTTATTTTCCAAATTAATTTATTTATAAATATAAAATTACAGAATATAATGTTGTAAAAAGTTATTTACATATTTTTATATCAAAATTATTATCAGTATGGAAACTAATTTTTTTTTACTTTACAAAAAGTAAATAAATTATGTATTGAAGTAACATCGTTAAATTTTGATAGAAACGTTTAAAATTGCAATTAAATAAAAGTAATAAATAAGACAAAAAAATAAATAAAATAATCAAAAAATAAATAAAAACATTTTTTATAACTATAATTTTAATATGGACGTAACAGTACTGTCGAGACCTGTGGAGCAAAATTGGTACGTAGATTTCTAAACACGGCGTTAAAGAAGAAGCTACAATGTATTGTTCAGCAAAATATTGCTGAAGTGGATGGGAAAGAAAACCAGGAAATGAAGAAATGAAACATGTGTATATATATATACACGAGGGATATCTCTAAAGTAAAGACCGCTGGGAAATTTCTCTCCTGAAGTTTGGCGAACCTGTGTCGTTCATGGCCACGTTAGTAATGTACACACTGCATTGTTGTCTGTAAGTTGTCGCGTTGTAATATTTTTAATAACGTATGTGTTATTACGTTATAAAATGAGTAGGAAAATCGATGTTGCCTCCGACTGTGAAATACGTGGAGTCATACGTTTTTTAAACTATCAAAACGTCAAGCCGGCAGAAATTCATGGGCGGTTGGTTGCTGTGTACGGAGATAATGTAATGAATGAAAGAAACGTCCGAAAATGATTTGAAAGGTTTATAAATAACAGAGTTAATGTCCACGATGAAGAACATTCGAGGAGGCCCTCGATAATCACCGAGGACTTACTGAAACGCATAGGTGATGAAATTAGAAAAGATCGTCGCTCAACGATTTCCGACCTGGCCCTTACTTTTCCTGATGTTTCAAGAACCGTTATCGGTTGCACTGTCCATGATCATTTATCCTTTAGAAAGGTTTGTGCACGTCTTAACGGAACGTCACAAAAAATTCGAACGGGATCTTCTTTGGAATTTTTTATACGCTACACAGAAAAAGGTTATGAGTTCCTTAATTCGATTTTTATCGGCGATGAAACATAGATTTCGTATTACACGCCAGAGAGAAAACGGCAATCAAGTGAGTGGCGTCATTCTCAATCACCATCTAGATCGACAAAGGTCACAGCCGTTTGGACGCAAAATGTTGGCCAATCGGTTTGGCATACTGCTGATTGATTTCATGACATGTGGAACGACTATAAATGCAGAAGCTAACTGCGAAACTCTACGTAAGTTACGGCGCGCTATTCAAAATCGGCAACGTGGACAGCTGACCGACGGCGTCGTCCTGCTGTACGATAATACATGTTCACGACACGTGATTTACTTAGAAAATTTGTATGGGAAATTTACGATCACCTCCCACATAATCCGGACTTAGCTTCTTCTGATTACCATTTGTTTGGGAAATTGAAAGAATTTCTGAGTGGTAAGCAATTTCTGGATGACGATGAACTGCTAATCAGTGGCTAAATGGACTGGCGTCAGAAGAATACGACGAATATTAAAGCAGGTGTATCGCTACGATAAATGTCTTAATTCACGTTAAGATTATATACAGAAGTAATATAAGGTATGTAGTTTAAGAGAAATAAAAAATATTTATTAAGTTTTCAGAATAAATTTTTTTACAATGAAACAGTTTTTACTTTCGAGATAACCTCTCTCTCTCTCTCTCTCTCTCTCATCCCTCCCCCTCACACTATATATATATATATATATATATATATAATAAATTTATAATATATTACACAAATCAGATAAGGAATGGATAGGTTTATTCCATGGATAAAAAAGGAAATGACCCAACATTTATTAAAAATATTCATGGGAGAAATTTACAATAGTCTATAACGAATTGGTTGAACGGTAATAGTTGGCTCTGAATGTCAGATAACAATATATATCACACAGTATATAACGAAGTTTTCCTTGGAATTTGATAGCCTACACGTAATATAGACCTTTATATTCTACACGTAAAAAGAATGGAAAAAGTTCATATAAACATACGTCCAAAGATGTTTCGTTTGCAAATTACGGCTAATGTAAATCCTAATCCTATGATTAGGACTTTCATGCTATGAATAGCAATGTATTCATAGCATTCATAGCTAATGAACAGTCCTAAATCCAAAATTTCAACATCCTACAGCTAATCACTTTTTGAGTTATGCAAGATACACACGTACGTACAGACGTCACGCCAAAACTAATCAAAATGAATTTTTCCGTTAAAATTTGAAAGCTGAAATTTTTCGCGGTCACAAAACTTCCTTTACTTCATACAAGGAAGTAACAAAGTCAATGATGATAAGTTAAAAGATTGTTTTTATTACATTCATTGAAATTTACAAAGATGCCCTATATAGATCCAACTGTGGAATCAGGCAGGTATTATATGAAAATATTATAATTGTTCTAACTTACGTTATAAAATATAATCATGTAGTAGTAATTCAAATTATATTCTGTATTAAGGCGTTTAATCTTAAATTAAATGAAATCAAAATTATCGGGGTAGTTTTTATTTTGCAATAATTAATATTAATTTTGATACGATTAATATTAATTAATAAAGAAATTTAATGTAAAATTATGATGGTATACAATTATTGCACGTCGTGTAGTGACAGCCATATTCGGCGCACTCATCAGTTACCAGGGACAGGAAGGAGTGAGAGTATCAAAGATCCTTTCACCCGCACCTCACCACCATCGTTCCTGACGGACTTCCACTGGCGTCTACAAGGATGACGACTCCAACCTGACACGACTTCGATAGATACAGATAACTATATATATTTTTAACAGTTCATTTTACAGTATAATCTCAACACTGATATTACCATAAACCTGGGAGCAGGATTATCCCCTCGACCTCCTAGTTTTCCTGTTATCCTTTCATCAATTTATCTTTTTAAATTTTAAACTGAAAGAATTTTTGTTCTATATTATCAGGCTGTCTAAATAGTATTGAGACTTTGATGGCCATAATTGAGATTACATTTATTGTTGTCGAAAAATGAAATTATGAGATCGCATATGCACAGTCTTTTTCTATGACCTTCTGCCACATTATCCGGAAACACCATAATCCCATCGCTATAAAACTACTGCGAATTCTGGGCAAAAAATTGTGACACGTGGTTTTCACAGGTCTCTCTGAAACTAATCTAACACCATTCATGGAGTTCTGCAGAGAACAATGTTAGTCTGACGGTGCCGGTCTAGTCTGACCGTGCCAGGTCCGGGCTATACGGTGGATGCATATAAACCTCCCGGTCAAGTTCTCTCAATTTCTGAATGGTCGTTAAAGATGTATGCGGTCTGGCGTTGTCAGCGTGGTATAAGACACCCTTTCTGTTGACCAAATCGCCGTTTCTTTTGAATTGCTAGGTGTAATCACGCTGATTATCAACAGTATACGTCTGAGTCTGTCGTTCTGCATGGCGGTAGCAGCTCGTGATGCACAATGCTCTTCCGATCCCACCAAACGCACAGCATAACCTTCCCGGGCGACAGTGTGAGCTTTGCTACAGACAGTGAAGCTTCTCCTCGCTTCGACTACGATCTTTTTCGAACATGGTTGTCGTAGGTAATCCGCTTTTCATCGTTCGTATCAACCGTTTCAGAAACGGCTCGATTTCGTTGCTTTTCAGATGATTCGCTAACAGAAATTCGATCGAGTAAATTTTTCTGAGTCAGATCATGCGGCACCCAAACATCGAACTTCTTCTTATATCCAGATTTCTCCAAATGATTTAACAATGTCTGGTGTGATGGATGTTTAGATCATCGGCGATGTCATAATCTCTTACATGTCGACTTTTAAATTCGACTTTTGCTTAAATATTATTCACTTTTTCTGTGATCGGTCGACCGCTACAAGGACCATCTTGGACATCAAAAATTTCCAAAAGAAAGCGACTGAATTATCTTTTGGTTGATTTCTTCGATAACGTATCTTGTCCGTAAACAGCACAAGTTTCTTCACGGGCCCGCGCAGCATTAGCGCCTTCATCGAAATAAAATTGTAATTCGTAGCGCAGTTTTATGGAAAGTTTCTAATTTTCACGGCGCAATACCTTACGTCTGGTATAAGAATTTAAACACTTTTTTCACATCTACTAGTTTTAACTGTCAAAAGACGTTCAGCCTGAGCCACTAGGCTCATATACCCTTTTCTGTTCTTTTTCCTGTTTAGCCTCCGGTAACTACCGTTTAGATAATACTTCAGAGGATGATATGTATGAGTGTGAATGAAGTGTAGTCTTGTAGATTCTCAGTTCAACCATTCCTGAGATGTGTGGTTAATTAAAACCCAACCACTAAAGAACACCGGTATCCAGATCTAGTATTCAAATCCGTGTAAAAATAGCTGGCTTTACTAGGACTTGAACGCTGGAACTCTCTACTTCCAAATCAGCTGATTTGGGAAGACGCGTTCACCACTAGACCAATCCGGTGGGTTGACTCATATACCCTTCTTCTTCTTTTTCCTGTTTAGCCTCCGGTAACTACCGTTTAGATAATTCTTCAGAGGATGAATGAGGATGATATGTATGAGTGTAAATGAAGTGTTAGTCTTGTACATTCTCAGTTCGACCATTCCTGAGATGTGTGGTTAATTGAAACCCAACCACCAAAGAACACCGGTATCCACGATCTAGTATTCAAATCCATGTAAAAATATCTGGCTTTACTAGGACTTGAACGCTGTAACTTTCGACTTCCAAATCAGCTGATTTGGGAAGACGCGTTATGACTCATATACCCTGAAATTTGGAACTCTAACGCTATATCTCATGCGCAAAAGGCTAACTAATTTTTAGACTACCTATTATTTTCAATGTTGAAGATCATAATTAAATTCAAAATTCAAATTTATATTTTCAAAATTAATTTTTTTTTACATCAATCACTATAGGACTGTATAGAATAATTAATTTCTGACTAGTTCTTTAGCTTTCCAATATTCCTCCATTCTTTTACTGTGCCGCTTCCTCCTGCCTTCCTATCACTTTAAATTAGTGCATTCTTTTTTCTCCTTCCAGATCCCTTTGAATTCTACGATTTCTCTCCTAAGCACACTTCTGTATTTTTAAATTCGTCACGCTTCTGTTTGTTACCCTAAGGCTCTCTTTTAATTGCTTGAACCATTACACTTATCAAAGTTTATCTTCGTAAGTCTGCTTGAATCCATTCTTGTTAGATGTCCGTAGAATGGTTCTCTTAGGTATTGCTTCCGTGAGTATATCTACCGCCCGGTAATCCTCATTCTTCCTTAATTTCCAACCGTCGTTAGTTTTTACGGGTCCTAGGATTTTCTTTAGTATCCGACTATTAGCAAGTTCCAGCTTATCTATTTCCCGTTGATTCAGAGCTAAGAATTCTGTCGCGTGCAAAATTTCAGGTCGGATTACCGTGGTACAGTCGTTGATCTTGTCCAACCTTGAGATTAGTTTCTTATTGTACACTCCTTCGTTAGATCATAGGATTTTTTTATCTTATGGATCCTTGCTTTATTGTTCATTCCATTTGGTTGTGTAACTACACCCGATCTCAGTGGCATAGAAGTAATGTCTCAGCCTTTCATCCGGAGGTCCTGAATTCGAATCCAGGTCAAACATGCCATTTTTCATTGGCTACAAATCTCCATTCTCGTAGGGGAAAATGACCAAAGCAGTGATGCTCGTCATATTAAAAAAAAAACTTAACCCAAGTATCTAAATTTGCTCGACTTTTTAATTCTTCCGAGCTCTGTACGTAAAAATTTTGAAAAGATTCTACGTGACGTCAACTGCTTACATTCTTTAACTTATTTTATTAAAATTTATTTTCAATCGTTCAATAAGTCTGTGTATTTAATATTTTATATCATCATAACATCATTTTTTTTAATTAAAACTTTTATCTTAAACTTCAACAATAATATTTTTATTTTCTATTAAATTAATTTAATAATAATACATTAATATTACAATAATATATATATAATCAAACGATCGTTAATTAATTTGATATTAAATAAAAATTATTCTGTAAAAAAGAACAATCATTCATTCTTCTTAAGAAATCATAACTTGTCGACTTTAAAGAAAAATGAAAAACAGAATGGTTACCCGACCGCTGATTTTTTTATGTTAACTTCACTGCATTTCAGTATGCCAAACACATAAAAATGCATGTAATATTCAACTCTACACGTGATATATTTATTCTGTATACCACTGGGACAAGAAATATTGTAACACTGTTTACACCAGATGTAGATGTTCTGAATAACGTGCCTATTGTATCTGAAATACTGTACACATACCGTAAAAAATAACCAAATGCATCGGTAAAAAAAAAAAGAAGAAATCTATAAAGAACGAATCTTTTATATCTTTTGTTTTTATTCTATAAGAGAATCCTTTCGCATAAGCGGATAATAATTTTAAAAAAAGTACTAGTTGTAAATTATTAATGACTTTAATGGATTATACTACGATAAATGTATAAAAATTTCATAAGAATTACAGAAGAGTAATTTAAAAGAAATTAAATGGTTATGTAAAATTAAAAAAAAAAGTAAAAAGAAAACCGCTAAAAGAAAGATCGGATGTTCTAATAAAAAAAAGTTGAAAGATATAATGAACAAGCGTTTCTCTTCAGGCACTTTTTTCATTTAGTCCGTCTAATCTGTTATCAGCCCGCTCTACGCTAATCGTTTTACGTAGCACGCCTTTCACGAACATACAAATTTATAAAATACTACAATTTCTCTTTTTTCTTGCCCTTAAATATATTTTTTATTAAAAACGAATAAACCGGAGTCTGAATTTCTAGGTATGAAACTCTGTTGTATGTTTATAAAGTATATATTTTAATAAATCGATACGTAATAATGACAAAAAAAAAACTGAAAGAAATTATTACAATTCTGCCTTTTTTCTGTTTAGTCTCCAGGAATTACCGTTCGGGTATTACTTTAGAGGATGAATGAGGATGATATGTACGAGTGAAAATGAAGGGTAATCTTGTACCCTGTCAGTTTGACCGTTCCTGAGATGTGTGGTTAATTGAAATCCGACCACCAAAGAACACCAATATTCACGATCGAGTATTCAAATCCATATAAAATTGCAAATCTGCCTACTGTGGGCCTCACCCTCGACATCTACTGCTGTAAATGGAACTATAAATTACCGGGTGATTATAAAAGGCCTTTAAAATTTTTAAAGCACTGAAAATCTCTTTAAATAACTTACAGATTCGTTTGAAGTCTAATTTCATAGCAGCACATATCAAATTTTGACTTACGCAATTAATTAGTACCGAATTCCGCCACCAGTGTTTTAAAAAATGGATCCTTACAGGTAGGGAACGTGTTTGCTGTGCGTTTTTGTTTCACGATTTGCAGTTCAACGTAATCTTCGTACAAAGTCCGGCAGAGGGCCTCCGAATAAGCGTAAAATTACGCTCGGCACCAAACCTTTGCTGAGTCACGTCGTTCTATTAAGACATATAAAATCACCAAGACACCCACGCGTCTCTAAAACTGCTGTGGAAATCAAAGAAAGCGTTGCACGTAGTCCTAAGAGATCGACTCGACGCGCGTCAAGAGATACTGTCATTCCGCAAACGACCTTTAGCGCCTATTAAGTAAAAAATTACACTTAAAGCCTTACAAACCGACCGTGGTTCAACGCATTACAGATGAATTTTCTCGACAGCAGTTTTGTGTGGAAATGATGGATAAAATTGCACACGATTCATTTTTAGACGATGTAATTTTTAGCGATCGGTCAACGATTTACATCAGCGGCAATGTGAACACCGTAACTGCCAAATACGGGTAGCTAAAACCCAAGTGAAACTTTAGAACGCATTCGTGATAGACCTAAAGTCAATATTTTTTGTGCCCCAATCAAACAAAGACTGTACGGCCCGTTGTCCTTCCAGGAGACGCGCTTCAAATTTCTCAGTTAGACGATTATGACCAAGAAGGACGCCATTACTATCAGCAAGACAGGGAACCACCTCCGCCTGGAAGTCCAAGATTTTCTTAATACCCGATTCCCAAGTCGGTGGATCGGTTGACCAACTCGATCCCTTAGTTTAACCTCGCTAGATTCTTTCTTGTGGGGGTTTCATTAAAAATTGGGTATACCCCTTTTCCTTCCGATCTTGTAGAGCTAAGACTTCGAATTAACGCCGCAACTGCAGAGGTAACTCCCGATTTGCTGACTACAGTCCGGAATAAAATCGACTTCAGGTGGGATGTATGTCGCATTACAAAAGAAAGCTTAACCGAACCAAAGTGAATCTCGGGTGACAAATACGATGTATTTTTCTACAAAATGAAACCTCAACCGAATCTGTAAGTTATTTCAACAAATATTTAAAGTTGTGAAGATTTTTTTGAATCACCCGGTATGTATATACGCGTGTTTATATATATATGAAGGTGGGTTGCTACACTTAAATTTAAAACGTAACAAACCAATCTACGGAACTGTTTATATAAATTCACACATTGGCTCCCAAGAAATCACCTTATTTATGGTTACGTTAAAAGTTTTAATAAGTTACGGAACCATTTGTAAAATTTCCCCCACCAATCTATTTAAAATATAATTAAAAGATTTTTTATCCGTAAACAATGTTACTTTTTCGAAGAATTTTTAGATAACACCAATTAAATAATAATAATAAACATTTATTATTATTATTATTTAATTAGGCAGATAAATGGCAGATAAATGTTAAGAATACAGAACAATTAGTTTAGCTAGTCTTGCGTCAAAAATCTTAACTAGAATTCTATACAGAAGAATTGAGAGGAGAGTGGAAGAAGTGTTAGGAGAAGACTAATTTGGTTTCAGGAAAGGTTTAGGGACAAGAGAAGCAATTTTAGGCCTCAGATTAATAGTAGAAGGAAGATTAAAGAAAAACAAACCAACATACTTCCCATTTATAGACCTAGAAAAGGCGTTCGATAACGTAGAATAGAATAAAATGTTCAGCATTTTAAAAAAATTAGGGTTCAAATACAGAGATAGAAGAACAATGCTAACATGTACAGGAACCAAACAGCAACAGTAATAATTGAAGAACATAAGAAAGAAGCCGTAATAAGAAAGGGAGTCCGACAAGAATGTTCCCTATCCCCGTTACTTTTCAATCTTTACATAGAACTAGCGGTTAATGATATTAAAGATCAATGTAGATTCGGAGTAACAGTACAAGGTGAAAAGATAAAGATGCTACGATTTGCTGATGATATAGTAATTCTAGCTGAGAGTAAAAAGGATTTAGAAGAAACACTGAATGGCACGGATGAAGTCCTGCGCAAGAACTATCGCATGAAAATAAACAAGAACAAAACAAAAGTAATGAAATGTAGTAGAAATAACAAAGATGGATCACTGAATGTGAAAATAGGAGGAGAAAAGATTACGGAGGTAGAAGAATTTTGTTATATGGGAAGTAGAATTACTAAAGATTGACGAAGCAGGAGCGATATAAAATGCCGAATAGCACAGGCGAAACAAGCTTTCAGTCAGAAATATAATTTGTTTACATCAAATATTAATTTAAATGTCAGGAAAACAACTTTTGAAAGTATATGTTTGGAGTGTCGCTTTATGTGGAAGTGAAACTTGGACGATCGGAGTATCTGAGAGGAAAAGATTAGAAGCTTTTGAAATGTAGTGCTATAGGAGAATGTTAAAAATCAGATGGGTGGATAAATGAAGAGGTTTTGCGGCAAATAGATGAAGAAAGAAGCATTTGGAAAAATATAGCTAAACGAAGAGACAGAATTATAGGCCACATATTAAGGCATCCTGGAATAGTCGCTTTAATATTGGAAGGACAGGTAAAAGGAAATAATTGTGTAGGCAGGTCACGTTTGGAATATGTAAAACAAATTGTTAGGGATGTAGGATTAGGGGGTATACCGAAATGAAACGACTAGCACTAGATAGGGAATCTTGGGGAGCTGCATCAAACCGGTCAAATAACTGAAGAGGAAAAAAATAATAAACATTTTTCTCCATCCCGTATTATATATATATTCTCAAAATAATTTTTAATAGTCCCATCTGAGTCTTTTTTTTGTAATATTTTATGTTTAATGAATTTCTGTAGCATTATTTCTTGTTTTTGTATTCAAGATATTAATGAAAACTTTAATTACAATTTTTTAGACTTTTTGAAGAAAATTACGGTATTACTTTCAGTTGCATGACGGGATTGGAGTTAAATTGAATTTCTTTACGTTTTGAAGTATGAGGTACGAAAATAATATTCACTTAAAATGTGATTTCGTTATATATACGATGGTCAGACAAACCAAGAAGATAGGTTCTACTGACCACGCAGACACAAGCCTACAGTATTACAAACTGCACACCATGCACTAGATACACCCAACGTTCCTTTTCAGATTTATTGTCGGCAAGTCCTGAAAGACTTGCCGACAATCTTGAACCTTCGGTCCGAATTTACCACGTAAATATGGAAAGCATAAGTTATTCTAAGAGCCAGTATTTATCAAAATGACTGAAGAACGTTAAAATTGATCTGGTCGCAATCCAATAAACACATTGTAACACTGCGGAACAATTACGGAAAAGGGACAAAATACCTGGATACGAATAACTTGGTGCCACATACCATGATGCATACAGCGTCGCTACTTACGTTAAACGCGATATAGAAAACGCCACTCTCATATTCACCTCCACGGGCAAAGAAATTCATAATGTTGTCGTTAAATCGGAAGTATAATAGTGTCCAATATCTATAAACCACCAACTGTCTCATGGCCAACCTCAGTAATACAAATACCTCACCTTGCGGTCTACTTGGCTGATTTTAATAGCCACCACGAGCAGTGGAAATAAGGATTGTGATGCAAACGGTGAGGCTCTGGTGAGATGAGCTGAGTATGAGAATTTTACTCTTGTCTTTGATGCTAAAGACCGATTTACTTTTAAATTAACGGCTTCGAGGCGAGAGTATAACCCGGATCTATGTTTCACCTCAACTGACAGCAAAAGTCAGCCGCTGCTAGGCACCCGAAAAATTCTCTACGACTTTCCCCATAGCCATCACCGTCCAGTTATTATAAAGGCAGGTAGCAAAATTTCACTCGTGACCTCTGACCTCGCCCTAGATGGAACTTCAGAAAGGCTAATAGGGAAAACTTTTCTAAGGATTTGGATAAATGCTAGGCTGGATGCCACCAATCAGAAAAAACTATAGCAGATTTATTGGAGCAGTAACAAGTACCGCTAAGAAGTGCATCCCTAGAGGATTTCACAGAGAATATATCCCAGGGTGGTTCCAAAACAGCGAAGTTATCTACCGAAGCTTACTTGAGACGGGCGATCAAGAGCTGGCAGACGAGCTTCTCTATAGCCTCGATGCTGCAAGACAACAGAAACGGTCAGAAATAGTGGGAAGCCTGAACTTCCAGACCTCGAGTCGTCATGCATGGACTCTGCTAAGAAAATTAGGAAGCGGATCTCTTATTCAGAGACAAAATGCAAATGTTTCCCCAAACACCGTAGCGTGTCACATAGTGGCAACATCCAGAGCACCAAGAGACAGAGCGCACACAATTGAGATAAAACGCGAACTAAGAAACTTGAGGAGAGAAGCGGGGGAGACTGAGTACGCTCACCCTTTTACAGTTGAAGAAATTGACTCGGCGCTGAAAGATGTCGCACTAGGAAAAACACCAGGATTCGATGGCATCAATCCGGAATTCCTATTAAACTGCGGAAAATACGCAAAACTTTGGTTGGCCAGATTTTTCACTAACATAATGCATTTCTAGATCGCCTTCGATCTAGAAAGCCACCTATCAAAACAGCAATTGTTGCCACAGAGGAAGGATTTAACCTAACTGACGCCTGGCATCAAGAATGGACCAAGCAGAATAACCAAATCCCATGTATTAATCAAAAGCCGCCGTTTATGTTTTGTATATTTCTTGTGCACGAAGTTTTAGGTACATTTCATAAGAAAACTACCTATTGTAATGGGTACAATGATTCAACTTCCAAAAATTTCGACATATATTCGCGTTTCTCATTCCCCAGACCTCAAAACCACCGGCAGCTCAAAGGTTTATATGTACATTCATATACATCTATATATATATATATATATATCACAATTTCTAAAATTGTGAGCTGGATACAGTTTTTCGAATTCTACTTGTAAAACTAAACAAAAAATATCTTAAGGAAAAATGGTAATTTCTCCTTCGCTCATCCCCTGTCCGCCATTTTGTTAGTTTATATAAAAATGTATATCTCAAGTTTGGATAGACGAATCGCATTAATATTCGGTAAGAGTCTTGGTAATAAAGTTACACACTTAGCAAAAAATGTGTACTTAAATACCTTCGTAAATTAAAAAATGGATGCCATGTTTATTTTTCAATCCGTTATATTTGCATAAATAAAAGTTTTATCAAAATTTATGTTATTTGCTAAAATATTAAGCCTTTTAGTTGAACAAACTGACATTTTATTTTTATTATGGGTTAAGAAATAGCCGAGTTATGGCAGAAAATTGATGTAATTTTGTATCTGTTTTCATGTCCTCCAATTTACGTTCAATTCGACGAAATATTAATTGTTTTTAGTGTTAATTCTAGTATTGTAAATTAGTATAAAATTAAGTAACAATTTTCTCATAATGATAGACCTAATAATTAAAAAAAAAAAAACAACTACCTGTGATAATCTTACATAGATTGTTGTACAACATTACGTACAAAAAAACAATTGTTAAAAGTTATAAGAGATATTACAAGAGTTCACTATGAGAGATTACACAAGACTCCAGTTTTTTCTGAGAGATTGTCTTAACCGTTCAAAAATTTAAGGAATATTCCTAATTTCTTTAAATCCATTTTGGATACTTTGTTGAAGATCCTCGATATTGAATATTGGAATTGACGAAACGATATGTTTCAAATGACCTCACAGGTAGAAGTCAATTCGAAAAATTATTTGTTTAATTATTATATAGAAGAATTTTAAACAGAATTCTGATTTAAAAAAACGACATCGTTTTAAGCGAAATAAATAAATAAACAGATGAGCAATGAAAATAAGAATATTCTACAATTTTTACCTTTCTTTATTACGAAGCAAACTAGTTACATTTTTTTAAACTGCAAGCTCATCGGCAAAGATATAATGAGGCGACCAGTAAGGTTTAACTCAAAAGGTAACTGGAGTGAATCTTATTTCACGAAATCGGTTAGCTTAATTTCTACACATTCTCGTGAAAATTCCCTTCTCGTTAATAAATTTCCATTTTAAAAAGCAATTAACGTTGAAAGCGTATCAAGAACGTTAGGATTAAATTAATTACACTGTTTCAGGATTGTTGGCCTTGTTTGTAAATTATTTTAAGGTAGTATAAAAACATCACAATGATGTTTAGAATAATTTTCTCCTAGCTTCAAACGATTTTATTATTTTTTTAAACGTAAGCAAAGTTTTAAGTTTTAAAAATCTACTCTTATATATAAAACAAGATGTAATATTTTCCTAGATAAAGTATAAATTTAATAATTTACAATATTACAAAAAAGTTTTAGAAAATAACTTTGTTTTTAAAATAAGCTTTACCCATTACTGTTTCGAGTCAAACAATAATATGAATTTTATAATAACGTACAGTCTACGTAGTTATAAAGTTTTAAAAAATTACATACAAAAACTTAAAAGTTGTACCTTATTTTCTTTCTTCTTCAAGCCGGTTGCTAGTTAAAATGTTTCAGAAGCAAAGTTATGGAAAAGTTAAATCACGGCGTATTTCTATCTGGCGTTCACCGATCTCTCATCTCGCAAATGAAAATAATATTCGTAAAATTTTTGCGTATTCCTTATATTAACGTTATGCAATTTATATCTCGGAGAAACTTTTTCATAATTTAAACAATTTCATAAAGACTTTTACGGTTACGTACGCATACGTACAACCTGTTCTCGCTTTGTTCATTAAGCTCTGGTGTTTCTAAACGAACTTATACTTCCGTTATTAATTAACATTAGAAATTATAAAAAACTCATTAAATAAAAATGTATTTTTTTATTTTTATTTAATGAGATGTACGGATCGACTTCAACAACGATAATTTAGACCGAATGGAAATTTGTAGCGTATGAAAAATGCTATGCATGTCCGGGATTCGAACCCGGGATCTCCGGATGAATATTTCGAGATTACAGGATTATCAAAGAATAGTAAGAGAATAGAAAATAGAATCAAACCAATCATATCTGATAAATGATGAATCCGAAAAAAAATCTGATGTAGAAGCAATATGACTTCTTGTACGCCTATTAAATTACGAATACATATTTTTTTAAAATGAAAATTACATAAAATTTTATTTCATTAATTTCATATTTCTTTTTAAATTTTTTATTGTTATTATTAAATTATTATTAATTGCAAAAATTGTTTAACAATCCTATCAATGATTGATATAAATAAATCAATATATTTAAATTAAAAAAACGAGGTGAAGTCTGATACGAACCGATATACCTTCCCGTTGTAAGATCCAAATATTTCATTAATTAAAGATTTATTTGGCTATAACTCTGGAACCGTTGAAAATAAGTATCACTTACGATATATCGGTTGAAAAGCTCTCAATGAAGACTTATTACTGCAGTTAAGAAAAAGTCAAAAAGTAAAGTTTTTTGATTTTGAACCTTTTTTGACACTTTTTGTCCAGTCGACTTCAATAAAAATGGGAGGTACACAATTAGATGTTACAACAGTCCTAAATCCAAAATTTCAACATCCTACGGCTAATCAATTTTGAGTCACGCTACATACAAGCTGGTCAAAATGGATTATGGGATAGTTAAAATGGATATTTCTGTTGAAATCTGAAAACCGAAATTTTTTGCTATTACAATATTTCCTTTACATTATACAAGGAAGTAATAGATCGCTTGATATTTTCAGATACTAAAAAAATTCTGGGAACGAGTTTATTCTATTCCTGTACCATTTCTCGGGTTGATCTGTAATTACCTGAAGGATTTAAACTTTTCTGAAGGAAAATATATTTAAGTCGGTCGACGCAATATAGTTAATGATAAATATGCTACTCTACCTGAGTAAAAATGTCCGGATTTCCCAATGGATGCTTACGAGATGAAAGCACAGTACCTGGAGGGAGCTCTTATCTAATTTTTCGTCTCGTACCCCGGATTTTCCACGGGTATATAATTTTCTCCTACTAAGGCGAGAACTTCTGGCCCTTATTCTACTAATAAGGGGGAGAGAGTACCTCTCACATTTATTTTTCTAGTGATATTTATTTACCAATTTTTATAAAAATCACACAAATATGAAAGATATTAACAATTTTTCCACTAAACGTTTTACATTGTAATTTGGAAAATAATTTTGCCAAAAGTTTTTCGAGACTAACCTTCGTCATTTTAATAAAACTCAAAATTCTTACGAATCAAAGTTTCATTAAATCTAGCTAACATATGACCCAGATCCCTACCGTATATCTCAACATCCGCTTTGAGACCCCCGATATATACTTTGATAGCATTAATTTACGACACAAAAATCACCGTATGAATAGAAGTCAAATAATTTTTTATCCATTTATAATGAAACCACTAAACTAATTTCTCAATGTTTTATGATTGCTTGAAATCATATCATAAAAAAAAAACAATTAAATAATATTAATGAGAAAATTTTAGTTCATTGTGAATAGAATATAATAAATAAAATTAAAAAAAAAAAAATATTAAGCAATGGAAGAGTGTGGATTTGCTTAGAAAGAGTCTAAAATCACAAAAATCTGCTTTCATAGTATTTTAATGGTTCCTGAATAATGCCCTAACAAGGAAGATATGAGCATTAAAATGAACAGGAAAAAATTAGTTATCCGAGTCGATGTATATTTCAATATTTTTTGTTGAACACAAAACTGGAGCATAAACAAACAGCCGGCATCCGTGACGCGAGTGACAACGTCTCAGACTTTCATCCGCAGGTCCTAGGTACGAATCCCGGTCAGGCATGGCACTTTTCATGGGCTAAATATTTCCGAATAGGCTAAATGACAACAGCGTCGATGCTCGCACATCTCAATAAAAAAAAAACCCTTTTGGCACGCCGCAAGGCGGAGGTAGATTTCACCGGTACTAAGTAGGGGATAGAAAAGAGTTCCACCTTAAAGTTAACAAAAACATCAAATTTATTCAATACTACAATGGTTGCATGTGTAAAACTGTTTGACATATTTAGCGTACTAGAAGCCCCATCTTACAATTCCAGTAACATTTTGATTATCCCTTGCCGTAAGGATTGGTGATATCAAAAATTGTTTCAGACAAAAGTTTTAGGTAATGTTTAGAGGACTAACGACCACTGCAAACCGATTCGATACTGTGCCTATTAGGAGGAGGTATGATTTTGTTCTGTCTTCGAAATCCCATTTTTTCCACCCCCTGGGCCAACGGTTGGTGATATAAAAAAACTTTACAAAAATAAGTTTTAAGCCCTTATCCAAAGAATAGGAACATTAACTAATTCGATATTTTACTTAATAAGAAAGTTATAGCGATATATTTTTTCAAAAAAGTCCATTTCCACTCCCAAGGTCCGATTTTTTTCCATTAACGAACTCGACCGAGATATTTGGTCTTTATATTTTATGTATCAATTTGAAAGCGATTGGCGCAAAATTACGACAGTTATCGTGCCAACAAGATAGTGAAATATATATATATATAAATCTTTATATATATATATCTATATATAAATCTAACGGTGGTTTTGGAGTCTGAGGGATGTGAAACGCGAAATTAAGTAGAAATTTTCCGCAAGTTGAATCATGGTACCCGTTGCAATATGTAGCTTTCTTATGAAATATACCTAAAAAAATTACTTCGATTACCTTAATTGCGGTAATTACCTTATTTAATTAATGAAATAAGGCAATTAAGAAGAGCGATCTGGATAATAAGATGGAACCGCGTTAGAAATGTTACAGTGTAAGAAGCTTGGATTGTTCGTAAGGATAAATAGAAAAAACATCAGGATAAGTTAAAAACTTTGAAAAAAGGGGTTTTGTCAGATTAAAAAAAATCTACAGAAGGGAGATTTAAAAAGCGGATTATGACCAAAAATACTAGGTGGTACTAAAGAGGAATGACAAAGACGAAAAAACAAGAGGGAAATTTATAAAACAACAATAAGTACGAGTGAGGAATTTTGATACAGGACTTTAAATGGTTTAGTCCGTATTAAGGCTAACTTTAACCTTTTGAACGATGTTTTTAAATGAGATTTTTTTATTGTTTTTTTCTCTTATTTTAATGTTTCGTAAGTACTCGTTTGTTTACTACTTGTTTTCCTGTTCTTTAAAGCAGCTTAGATAACTATTTTTTTCACAACATAAAGAATGAAGTAATTACTTATTTTACACTATTTATCATATTGTTTTTTTTTTTTGTAACGCATAAAAATATCTTGTATTATAAGAGTTGCTTTCTCTTACAGTAATGATGCTTAATACATAACCAGCCCTAGGGGAATAAATGTCAATTTACAATGAATTTCGGTAAGGCTAGGGTGCTGATATGTAAAAACATGTTTTTCAACGTCACGTGCGTCGAAGAGGCGACTTATCACCTCGGTGATAACGTCGTCTCTGTTGTACGCCGCCCCGGTATGGGCTGATGCGGTTAATGTCCAGCGCAACAGAAGAAAACTGACTAGCAGTCATAGGAAGTCGCTTCTGGGGGTAGTTTCGGGGTACCGAACGTTATCGTATGATGCACTGTGCGTGCTTTCTTCGGTGCCCCCGATAGAATTGCAGATTAAAGGACGAAAACTAAGGGCGTCCGGTGTAGCCAAAGATGAGGCCAGTTCTATTATACGAGAACAATGGAAGGTGGCATGGGCGGGTTCAGCAGTGGCCGTATGGACAAGAAGAATTATCCCGGAGCTGGATGCTTGACTAGATCGCTCTCATGGTGAATTAGATTACCACACAACGCAACTCATGTCGGGACATGGTGCGTTTGAACAATACCTGCACAGGTTTGGCAGGAGAGACTCACCAATCTGTTGTTACTGCGATGCGGTTGACGATGCCGAACATACTATTTTTGAGTACAGACGATGGGAGGAACAACATATAAATGCATACCCGACCGGAGCAGCTCTCGGAGTGGCTCTTGGCTATGTCCGGAAACTGGAATAATTTCGCAATATTTGCAAGAACAGTTATCAAAATAAAAGAAGATGAGGCAAGACAACTGGGATACTGAGGGTTGTAGTTTATAGCAGGGCTGGGCGGACAGCCCCGTTCCTGAGGGCTCACATGCCCTGGTGTGTGGGTTCCCGTGATGGAGCGGGGACTCCTGGGGTCCGTTAGGTGCGAATGAATGAAAAGACCGAGACCCGGCCGGCGGTGTGGGTTCCCGGATACGCTTTGGCAGTTTCGGCTCCTGCGCCGTCGGTTTGAGGCTGGCAAAAGGAAACCGAGACCCGGTCTCCGGTGGGGGGGCTGGGAACGGCATAACCGGGCCTGGTTCTTACGTTGGAGATTAGAGGCAGGCAATTAAAAGATCCGGAAAGGACACGTCCCCGAGTCGAGTTAACTTAATTGGATGTCCGGCTCGGGGATGTAGGCAAAAAAAAAAAAATATAAAAAAAAATAAATGTTTTTCAACGTATTTTTGTTCCTCACATTCCCATAATAAATATATAGACTAAATAAATATAGATAAATAGAATAGACATTACAAATAAATAGAATAAAATTTCTATTATTCTTAAAGATTCCTATCATTTTTGGGTGTCTCTTCTACGATGCGTGAGCTGAACGTTTGCTCCTCGCCAACTGCTGTGTCTAGCGTACTAGTCATTGTATGGTACTTTGCATTTTATATACAAATGCGACATCTTATTAGTAATCGTATGATGTCATCCGGTTAGATAGTACAACAAACTCCGCTAGTCCGTCACACCTAAGCCAGCCGACAAAGACGGGGGGCAAACCTTAACCCACCGGGTAGGTCTAGCGGTGAACTCGTCATCAGCTAATTTCAAAGTCGAGAGTTCTAAGGTTCAAATCCTACTAAAGACAATTACTTTTGTACGGATTTGAATACTAGATTGTGAATACCAGTGTCATTTCGCGGTAGGGTATTAACTTACCACACGTCTCAGGAAGGGTCGACCCCAGACTCTACAAAATTACACTTCATTTACATTCACACATATCATCTTCATTTATCCTCTGAAGTAATGTCTTACGGTGGTTTGTTGGCTAAGCAGAAAAAGAGAGAGATGGGCAAACCTTCACCTATATTAGGGTAACTTATGGCCATCACGTTTGTGAATTTATTTCGTTTATTATTAATTATGGCTGTGGTTTTTTTTTTTTGTAAACGGTTTATATGTGTATTTTTACTTGTTCGAAATAAAGGAAGTATTGTGATCGCGAATAATTTCGCTTTTCAGATTTTAACGGAAATATCCATTTTGAAAGTTCTTGAATCCATTTGAAAAGTTTCGATGTAACGTCTGTACGTATGTATACATCTCGCATAACTCAAAAACGATTAGCCGTAGAGATTTTCTATTTAGGACTCGTTGCAACATTTAGTTGTGCACCTCCCCTTTTCACTGCAATCGACTGAATCAAAAGTGTCCAAAAAAGCCCAAAATCCTAAAACATTTGGATTTTGGTTTTTTTTTTGTAACTGCAATAATAAGCCCTCATTGAGAAATTTTCAAATATATATCAAACCGGTACTTATTTACATCGATTCCAGAGTTATAGCCAAATGAAATTTTAACTAATGAAATATTTGGTTTTACAAGGGAAACGCACATCGGTTCGAATCAGATTTCAACTCTTTTTTTTTAACTTTTTATTTCTAATTTAAATATTTTTGTTTATTAATAATTATTCACCTCTGATTTCAAAAAAAACTTTTACAATAAATAATAATTAAAAAATAACAAAAAATAAAAAATATCAGAAGTTATTAGTGAAATAACATTTCATGTACTTTGAAAATGTGTATATGTAATTTAATAGGCGTACAAGGAAGTCATGTGATGTCCGTATCAGATTTGTTATATACTTTTAATTAAATAACAGTTTATCATATCGTACAATTTTGTATTTACGTTTTTCAGATATTCAAGTCTTAGATTAATAATAAATTTAATTATTATTAATCAAAAATGAACAAACAAAAAAAAAATTGCTCTAACAAAAAATTATAAAAATTGCTCTAAATTTTTAAAAAAAAAAAATATATATTTTATATAAACATAAATATATTAAAATTTTACATTAATTATAACAACGAATTTTGAGAAATAACTTCTTGAAATTTCGTAAAAACAGGCTAAATTAATTGGCTAAATTATTAATAAAGTTAATTTCACAAAACAAAAAAAATAACAAAAGTTTGCTTGCTTGCCAGAATGTGTTTAACGAAAGCGTATATTAAACTCGGTAAAATATAATCTCAGCAATTAATATTCTTGTAGAGAGAAGATTTAAATGAATATAGCCCTTATTTTTAAAAAGATGATGTTAGAACGTTATCGGTCACTTCTCCTACCATACCTTAATAAAATAAAGCAACTGTTTTGGCTTTAAGAAATTATAATAATTAATACCTTTTTATTCTTTCTTTTTTTTATAGAGGTGGAGCAACCCCATTTACAGGCACCAAGACAGTGTCGGACTCGCTTCCGCAAGATATTATTAGGTGCGTATGTGTTCCTGCGCACTACCGACTAAACCTCCACCTTTGGCTATCCACCACTCTGGGAAACCGTTTATGCAGCATTACTTCAGGAAGAAGGAAATACCCGTTCACACAATCGGACACCGCAATCAAAGGAACGTCAATACGCAAATAAACACAGCTGCGATCACACACGCGACATATAGATACAAAACACAAGCGACTCAGCACAAAAAAACCACGATTACGCCCACACACAGACAAACACCAAACGCACAAAACAGTCAAGCAAACTGCGGTACACATACACGCCCACACACAGCCAATATCATGTATACTCGTAGGTACTTACTAGATCCTTACAGAGAACTTACAAGGACGTCCACAGTCTAAGCATCAGAAAAGGGAAACTTACCTACGGGTCCGAGCCAGCGAAGTGACCACAGATTCATTGCATTCCCCCTTGTGGGGGGCCACGCACAAGGTCGTGGGGCTCCCTACAAGGTTGGGGGTCCCTGAAAAATCGAACGCTGCCCTGTTCGCCGTACATAACCCTTCGGCTCGTAGCCCCCTTTTGGCCTTCTTCAGCGGCACGCAGTTTGTCTACAACTGCTTTAGCAAATCTCGCCACCGCATGCCTGTTCTCTTCTTTCGCTAATAATACCTTGCGCAATTAGATAAAAACGGTAATAATAATATTAATATAAAACAATTAACGAAATAATAATGAAAACCGGCTTACCCATCGGATATCGGCTCTACTGTTCATCCGCTTACTTATTGGTAGTTGGTGATTTTCCAGGTAATTAGCCAGAATTTTTATTATCCGAATCCGGCAAGCAAAAGAGAGTTGTATATTTGGCTTTTTATCGCAACTATAATTAACGTAGGAATCATATGACGAGTAAACATATGCACCAAATTACTGAACGGCGGTGGATTGACGTTTACAAATAAAGTTAGATTATTACTAAACTTTTCTTTTTAACTAATTTTTTAACATACGTTATCATAGCGAGAACGACAAGGTATCCTTTTTGAGCTTTGTATCTCGTACTTTCACCGTTTATTATTAAAAAAACTACTACATCAAACGCCTTAAAAGGAATAAACGAACGCGTCCTGTTATCTTATCTTGTATATATATATATATATATATATAAATATGTCTTTGTTTGTCACGTTTGCGTTCCTATACCATTCATCCGATTGCGATAAAACTTTGGTGAGTTGTTGTGCGCACGCCCCCGAAGGTTTGTGAATTAGGTTGGACCCGCTAGGTGGCGCTGGGGTCGAGATATTTCCGAAAATTGTATATATGGTCCGATTTGGTTCATATTCAGAAAATGTATTAGTTACGAGAAAAGAAAAAGTTTTGCAAAATCTATACCCGCTAGGTGGCGCTGGTGAGGAGATATTTACAAAACAAACAAACAAATGTACAAACAGGATTTGTTCTTCTTCTATATATATATATATATATATATATATATAAATGTTTAGTTCGTTTGTGTACGGCTTCAAAAACTCAAAATGTTTTGCACCGATTGAGCTCAAATTTTAGCACGATATATAACCCGCATCAAAGATTGTTTTTATCTATTTTTCGCATCAGTCACATACCCGCGACCAGTTTTACGACCCGAAAACAGTTTTTTAACGGTCAGCTGTGTACCACTGACCGCGCCATCTGCCGAAAGCGAGGGGAACACTCCCCATACTAGCTAACTACAATCGCAGTCACATGTGAAACAATACCTGTTCCCAATTAGATTGTTTATAACAAAAAAAAAAAAAACGTATCCACTTGCATCATTCAGACTATTTCAGATTCAGATTATTATACAATCTGAATTAAATTAATCGAGGTACTTTTGTGTGATCGTGTCGTGATTGAGCTACGCTTTTCACCAAGCTTTGAATTTATTAGAAAACGACCAACAGTGGGATATATGTATTAATGACGCGTGCAACACTGCACATCCAAACCAACTTCGCGCCTTATTCGCAATTGCTTCCCTTCATCTCCCACAGAGTTATGGGAAAGATATCGATCGCACATGGCTGAGGATATTTTGCATAGAGTACGCCTAGAAAATACCAATATGACCGTGGAATTTACAGAAGGAATTTACAACGAAGCATTGATAATAAATATGAAGACAAGTGCTTAGCTATTGCAAATAAAGTTCTTAGTCGATTGGGAATGCCAGCACCCACCCGAGCTGCGATTGTTTCATTTGATGTGGATTTACGCCGTGAACAGAGTTATAACATCAGTGATCTTCAGTCATATGTCCGATCAAACATTCCCAAATTAACGCGTGAACAGAAAGGCATATATGATCGCATAATGCAAATGATAAATGACGAAGTTGGGGGGACCTTCTTCTTGGATGCGCCAGGAGGAACTGGGAAAACATTCCTCATTAGATTGATTCTAGCAACGGTTCGATCAAAAAATGACAATTATCCTGTTGCGGAATATTAATCGGCCAAAACTCTGCAACGGCACGCGACTTACAGTTAAGAAATTGATGAATAACGTAGTGGAAGCAACGATTTTAACGGGGCCTTTCAAAGGTGAAGATGCCCTCATTCCTCGAGTACCCATAATCCCGACCGATACACCATTTTAATTTAAAATATTGCAATTCCCAATTCGATTGGCATTTGCAATCGCAATCAATAAAGCTCAAGGTCAATCTTTAGAATTGTGTGGTTTAGATTTAGATGCGGATTGCTTCTCACATGGAAAACTGTATGTTGCCTGTTCCCGAGTCGGCAAACCAGGTAGCCTTTATATCTACGCAGACAGTGGAAAAAGAAAAAAAAATATTGTATATCCACAAGTATTGCAGAATTAAACTTCTATGAAACGTATGCTTTGTTTTGTTTCTCATTTCTCATCCACGCAACCACAATGTGCCAAGCGAAGCGTGGCGGGTGGAGCTAGTTATATATAAAAGGCAATGTTCGTTTGTGTGTCCGCTATAAACTAAAAAACTACAGGACCTATTTAAGCGCGGGTTTTTTTTCAAAAATGGTCCGCGTTTTCCAGAGAAGGTTTAATGCTATTGAAATCCTCGATCTGACCAAATAGAGAGAAAGATAGGGATATTTTGACTACTGTGTTTAGAGAGTAGTTTGAATTAAATCCGATAGGTAGTGCTGTTTTGACGATTGGATTTATTTACATTCTGACTTTTTTAAAGTGAAAGGTTAAATTTTGTGAAAGTCTGTAATGTTCATATTTTTAATGCTTTATCAGACTTTCAATTGTGTTCATTTAATCGATATATATATATATCAATTGCGTAGCATTACCGGATCTACTAGTTACTTATAAAATTTTAGACAGGCATCTGTAACCGTTTATCTTTTCGTTGAATTGTTATACGATTTGGAAGACCGTATTAACTTTAGATCTATCTATAAACACAGGACAACATTGGTTACCTTCATCGTCGTTTTAAGCGATGAATATGATAATCGATTAAACATATTTCTAACCTAGATTTATTATTTAATTTTATTTGTTAAAAATTCGTTATTTTAGTGAGAAATTCTTCTGTCAGACAATCAGTCAAACGTAGCCAAACTACGAGGGTTTTTAAATAATTAAAGAGACAAACGATTAGTGAAAAACTACTGTTTATTCGATGACAATAAAATTTACGTTAAATTTCAGCGTAATCCCCGGCTACCTTTAGGATATCTGATGGTGCGAGATGGTGTCTACGACCGTAAAGATGGTGCAGAATCGACACGGACTACCGACCCGATTTTTAAATGTCTTCACGTGTCTTTTGAGCGTATCGGGGTGAACGCTATCGTTCAGAAGAATTATACTTTTTGAGATAGAACCGGGATTTTTATCTCGTATCTCATATTATTTAACGGTATCGACAAACGGTTAATCTCTTTTTACTTCCTCGTACGAAGTAAAGGAAGTATTGTAATCGCGAAAAATTTCGATTTTCTGATTTTAATAGAAATATCCATTTTGACTAGTGACGGCGTGACGTCTATACGTACGAATGTATATCTCGCATAACACGAAAACGATTAGCCGTAGAATGTTGAAATTTTAAATTTAGGACTGTTGTAACATCTAGTTGTGCAGCTCCCCTTTTGATTACAATCGACTTGACTAAAAATGCCCATAAAAGCCCATAAAAGTTTGAATTTTCGACTTTTTCTTAACTGCAGTAATAAGCCTCATTGAGAGCTTTTCAACGATATATCATAAGTGATACTTATTTTCTTTGCTTCCGTAGTTATAGCCAAATAAAACTTTAATTAATGAATGATTTAGATCTTACAAGGGGAAGGTACATCGGTTAGAATCAGATTTAATTTCCTATTTTTTTAATTTTTTTATTACATTAAATATATTGATTTATTAATAATTATAAACCTCCGATTGTAAAAACGTTTTTATAATAAACAATAATTCAATAACAAAAAAAAAAAAAAAAAATATGTAAAGAAATCAGAAGTTATTAGTGAATAATATTTTATGTACTTATGAAAATGTGTATAAGTAACGTAATAAGCGTACAAGGAAGTCATGTGGTGTTCACATAAGATTTTTTAATTTATTAATAGAAGAAACAACTAAAAAAAAAAAAAATACAATGATAGTAATAATGCATTAAATGATCAAATTAATTAAATTATACATTTAATAATCTATTAAATGTAACAAATATTTAATGGCATTCAGGAACAAAAAGAAATCCTGAATGCAAATAAAATATACTACCAAAACCACATATTAAGACATAACTAACATAAAACATAGAAGTTATACTCATACCGAGTAGCAGGTCTATTTTAATAAAGACATGAACTGTAAAATAGAAACATTATTATAATTAAAGTGAACTCGTTATTTATTCGGGCATGTGCTTTTATACAAGCACAAATATATGATAGAAGAGGCTAATTAAAAAGGATGTGCGTTTACTTACACCCGTTAGCTGTATAAATGTTTTACCCAAAGTAGTGTACAGTTGCAGTTTATAGACGTACTACGATACATGAAGATTGTTTATTTTAAACAGTTCGTTTAAATTTAATAGCCATTGTGTATATATATATATTTCTTTTTTTTTTCTTTTTTAATTGAAGATACAACTAAAAAAAAAAATACAATGATAGATAGTAATAATGCATTAAATGATCAAATTAATTAAATTATACATTTATGTGTATATATATTATATATATATATATATACACTATGTAAGTTCAACACTGTTCCACGTATATTTATTAAATATCCACTAAATCGTAAACTGAAAAAAAAAAAAAAAAACAGAATATAAACCTCATTTTTTCTAAAGTAAATAACCTACATATTTTAGTACAGTCAATTTGTATTTTTATTTGAAAATCCTTACCTACCGATTGATGTTTTTTTTCAATATGTTAGGGGTGATGAGGGAAGCTTAACTCCAGATTTTTAACATCCCCCTGTATAGATTTTTGAAAAACTCAAAACATTTTTGAAATGCGTTTTTCTCCAAATTTATTCATTTTAGAGTAAAGTTTTTCAAACAAAAAATGTAGAGGACATTCTCCTCTACAATTAATGTCTTTGAAGTTATGCCGTATTATTTGAAATTAAAATACTAGGTGGCGCTGAAGTTGTAAAAAACGTGTTTTTTCGGTTTTTTCAGCGGAATAAATTGTTTTACGTCTGTATTGTATTTGAAAAAGTTGTTAATTTTAAAAAAACAGACAACTTTTATTTAAATAATTTTCTTGTACGACTTACCGTTTTGGAGCTGTACCTTGTGAAAATGTGAATTGGGCACGTGTTCGAAACCGGTCTACTCGTTTACAACGTTTTTTTACAACTTCAACGCCACCTAGTATTTTAATTTCAAATTATACGGCATAAATTAAAGACAGTAATTGTAGACTAGAATGTCCTCTACATTTTTTGTTTGATAAACTTTTCTCTAAAACGCATAGATTCAGAGAAAAACGCATTCAAAACCTTTTTGAGTTTTTCGAGTTTTACAAAACTCTATGGGAGGGGATGTTACAAATCTGGAGTTAAGCTTCCCTCATCACCCCTAACTGGAAAAAAATCAATCGGTAGGTAAGGATTTTCAAATACAGCCTATTTTGATGACAAATTACCTGTAATATTTATCGTTACGAAAAATAAATATAATTTATTTTAAAATATATAAATATATTAAAAAATAAATTACGCCGGTGATTCTCAAACTGTGTGTCGCAGCGCCCCGGTGAGCCGCGGCCTCATCACAGGAGCGCCGCGATTTATTGTAAAAGCTTCATAATTAATTGAACCAATACATTTATAATTATTTATTTAAATAAAGTAAAAAAATAATAAAGATACACGAATTTTATTTATTTTTATCTATTACAGTCATACTTTAACTTAGAGTAGGGCGCCATGGAAAAATTTTAATTAAAAAAAGGCGCCGCGATTCGGAATCGTTTAGGAATCACTCGTTTAGGCTATTTCTACATATATATAAAACCGTTATAACAGACCTAACATAAAATACAAATCATTCTTAACACCGATATAATCAATATTAAGAATAACTAAGTTTCTATGTTACTACGATCACTAGGAAATGTGAATGAAGTAGTTTCCCATTTTATTCTTGTTACTGAGCCGCGTATATTTTTCATACATTTAACCTTAAAAATGTTACCTTAAATATTTTTCTGCAAACTAAATCGGTTTGATTATCCTAAGAGAAGTTGGCATAATAAAATATCAACAAATTTTATTTTACGGTCGACCAAAAAATTATCGTTATCATTAACGGGAATTAATATCTATACGATCAGAAGTTATGCGTCTGACTGAGAAGTACGATGCGACAATTTTATCATTAACTTAAGTTAGATGATTGCAGTCCATCCATAGTGTTTTGAATTACTCTTTTTTCGGTATGGCCTCCGGAACCAACATAAGGATGACATGTATAAATGCAAATAAAGTGTATTCTTTTACATTCTCAGGTCGACCATTCCAGAGACGTGTGCTTAATTGAAACCCAACCACCACACAACACCGGTATCTACGATCTAGTATTCAGATCCGAATAAAGGTAATTGCCTTTATCAGGATTTGAACCTTAAAACTCTCGACTTCAAAATCAGCTGATTTGTGATGACGTGTTCACCATTAGACCAACCCGGTGGGTCTCAGGAACCACCGACCAGACTGTACAAGACTACACTTCATTTACATTCATACATATCATCCTTATGGTGGTTCCCGAGGCTAAAGGGAATAAAGAAAAAAAGAAAGTTTAAATTATTTGAACTCGGTTTAAATAATTTTTTTAAACTGCTAACACAGAATTTTCAATCCTTTTTTTAAAATTATCTTACGATAAAATACAGTTCTGTAATCTGCGAAAAGGGTAACCGAGATCGATTCTAGATTTTTGAGATAGATCATTAATAAAGAATAACAAAAGCAACAGACCGAAGACAAGTTATTTTGTAGTAATCCGTGTTTTCTTTCTCTTGGAGAAAGAATTTACATTTTACACGTATTCGAAAGATTAAATTTCAGACACCATCGGTACGGTATGGTACATTTACTAATTGTGTAAGCAGTTCTTTTCATACCGTAGAAGTATTTTATCGGTATAAAAAATGAGCAACTAATTCAAAAGCTTCACTGAGATCTTAAAATAATTTTTAATGGAATCTTTTTTTATCTACGAATTTAGAAAAAATTCTGACCGGGCAAGGTTGTGCCAATTATTTCCTAAAACCGTGCTGAAAGTTTGTGTATATAGAAAATATTAACAAACAACCAAGAAATGTTAAAATCGGATTTTTTTCAAGAAATATTAAAAGTGTCATTATCTTTTCAAACACTTTAGAAAATACGAACGACAAAGAAATCGGCCTATGATATTGTAAATTAAGTGCCGAATATTTCTTAAGAAGTAAAATAACACCAGAAGTTTTAAGGTAATTTGGAAATATTCCTTTGTTAAGATTCATTAATTAAATTTCTAAAAGGAAAAATCGATATAAATAAAAAAGTAAATGTTCGTTTGTACAAAATCTTAAATCTCCGAAAGTTCTTCACCGATCGCTTTGAAATTTTGACACAACGTTGCATTCGTATATGCGCGTGTAACTACCGTTTAGATAATTCTTCAGAGGATGAATGAGGATGATATGTATGAGTGTAAATGAAGTGTAAGTCTTGTACATTCTCAGTTCGACCGTTCCTGAGATGTGTGGTTAATTGAAACCCAACCACCAAAGAAAACCGGTATCCACGATCTAGTATTCAAATCCAGTGTTTTTATATACCTAAGATATCACACCTGTACAGGTTAAAACAAGCTTTTTTTTAAAAACAGCGCTATCTGTTAGACGTAAAAGCAACACACGCTATACAAAATATTTTACGATTCCATTTCAGTGTTTTTGATATGTGTGTCCGCTGTAGACTTAAAAACTACTGGAGTGATTTACGAGCGGGGTAAAAGGGAGAAAGAAAAATTGGAATAGGTAAAAGGGAAGAAGAGGAAAATGAAATGGAAAGGGAAAAGGAGAGAAAAGGTAAAAGGGGGAAAAAGGAAGGGGAAAAGGAATTAATGAAAATAGAAATGGGGAAGGAAAGGGAAATATTGAGGGGGGAAATGGTGGAAAAGGAAAGAAAATAGGTAAAAGTGAAAACGGGGGAAGAGGAAATATAACGGGGGAAGAGATAAAGGGGAAAAGGATAATGAGAAAAGGGAAAAGGGAGAAAGATAAAGGGAAAAGAGAAAGGTTAAATTTTGTGAAGTTCCGTAATGTTCATTTTGTTAATATTTTGTCAAACTTTCAATTGTGTTCATTTAATCTACATATATATATATATATATATATATATATATATATATGTAGATTTACATATATATATATATATATATGTAGTTTTACATACTCAAATGTAGCAATAACGAAGTATTGCCGGGTCTGCTAGTTTATAATAAATATTAATGGTTTATCATTCCTAATTTCCAATTGTATGTTAAATAATGCGATTAGAGAATAGAGAAAAACTACAAATACTACAAGGATTAAGCAGGAAGAGACCCGAATAAATCGGTATAGATTGTCTAGCCTTTGCATATGACGCGACATGACGCAAATTCACTTGAAAATAAGCCCTAATATATCAAAGAATTATAAAAAGAAGCACTTAAATTAGGATCACAAAATACTTTGAAAAACGGAATTCGTGACAAACATCAGCGATGAACCTTATAAACTTAAAAAAATAACGCGATTTCTAAAATAAATTGTCTTAAATTTTAGAAGAAAAAATACGATAAAATATAGAGTACAAAAAATGGAAAAAGGCATCGAATAAAAAACCTACAACAGCTAAGTTTCTATTTTGAAACACAAAACTAAGACGCTTTCGAACAACGGTTAGACCTGAAATACTTTATGCCGCAGAAACTCTTATAAACTAACTGAAACTGTTTATCTTGAAAAATTATAAATGATCGAATACAGAATTTCCAGAAAAATACTAGCACCTAGAAGTAACAATAATTCAGAATATAAATTAAGATCGGAGAAAGAAATTTAAAACGATGAAATTTGAATAAGTAACAGATTCGACGAGAAAAAGATTACAATTCTACGATGCATACGAGAATGGATAATAACAAACTAACTCAGTAGATCTTTCATTTGATCAGCTGTTACAAATCCAAATAGGAAAAGGGGAAATATGATAACGGTGGAGACATTCATTAAGACAGGAATTTTAACGCAAAATTTTAACACATGACGACCATATACGAAGTCTGTAAATAAAGTAATGAGACTAGTTTTAATGTTGGCAGCCAAAGTGGCAACACTGTAAAGTTAATAGTAAACATGTGGTTATATGAACAAACGATTTATATTAGGTATTAATATTTTTAGTCTATTGTTACTAGGTGAGACGTAAAGAAACTTTTTGTGAAAAGAGTTTTTGTTGTGCGTTACAAAAATGAGCGATATTAATTACGAACAACGTTGTGCAATCAAGTTTTGTGCAATCAACTCGGTGAGAATACTACTGAAACTTTTTCAAAATTGAAAAGGGCGTACGAGAGATGTCGCTCTGTCAGGAGCTCTAGTTTTCAGGCGGTTTAAAGCATTTTCAGATCGCCGGGTAACACTTGAGCTTTGGAAGAGCGTTAACGTCAAAAATGACGACAATGCCGAGTGAATCAGGGACTTGATACGGTACGACCGACGATTAACTGTCAGAATTGCAGAACAACTGAATTTGAACTGCACCACAGTCCATCAAATTTTGAAAAACGAATTGGACGTGAAAAATGTTTGTGCAATATTGGTTCCAAAAAACTTCACTGAAACATTGGCTTCAGAAAAACAATAGCGTGGAAGTGTGCTTCGATCATCTAGGGCGAATTAAAACTGATCCGGATTTTCTAAAAAAATGTTATTACTGGTCATGAATCTTGGATATTTGAGTAAGACCCAGAAACAAAATGTCAGCGCAAGAAGTGGCACATTTCAAACTCACCATGCCCCAAAAATCAAAAATGACCAAATCAAAAATCAAAACCGTGCTAATTTATTTCTTCGATAGTAATGCATTGTCCATAAGGAGTTTTTGCCTACAGGACAGACTTTGTTTCTTTTTCTGTTTAGCCTCCGGGAATAACCGTTCAGGTATTACTTCAGAGGATGAATGAGGATGATATGTATGAATGTGGATGAAGTATAGCCTTGTGCAGTCTCAGTTCGACCGTTCCTGAAATGTGTGGTTAATTGAAAACCAACCACTACAGAACACCAGTACCCACGATATAGTTTCAAATCCGTATAAAAGTAACTGTCTTTATTAGGACTTGAACTCTGGAACTCTCGTCTTCCATATCAGTTGGTTTCGGAAGACGCGTTCACCACTAGACCAACCCGGTGAGTGCCTACAGGACAGACTGTAAATCGATATGTTTACCGAGAAATTCTTCAAAGACTTCGGAAAAGGATTGCATGCGTGAGACCAGCCATCATGACAATGCACCTTCTCACACTGCATTCTCAGTTAATGAGTTTTTGGCAAAGAAAAACATTCCTGTAGTTCCTCAACCACCTTATTCACCTGACTTGAGTCCCTGCGACTTTTTCCTGTTCCCGAATTTAAAAGAACACCTCAAAGTACACCATTTTGGAACAGTAGAAAACATTTTAAAAAATATAACCGGCCATCTGAAGGATATTCCGGTTTCTGTGATCCAAAACTGCTATTAAAAGTGGGAAAAACGTTTGAAGCGTTGCGTGGCTTCGCAAGGGAACTATTTCGAAGGTGATGAGTCCATGTATAATTGAACTGTAAATAAAACGTTTTTCTGAACCGGTCTAATTACTTTATTTACAGACCTCGTATTTTCACTCTTTACATATTATTCTTATGACGAAAAAGTTTTACTTAATAAATATTTTTCAGTTCCTGAAGATAGAATTCATTTCCGAAAGTGCTAGAACGCATTAAAAAATTGTTGGTTGGTAAGTGGTTTTTATATTTTATTTATTTATTTAACAGGAAAAGATATATAATGTTGCAATTAACACAGACGCACTAAGGGGAAAAAACATCGGTAAAATCTAGTTTCCTATTCCTTCTTCTACGAAAAGAAGAAGAAAACACAGCTTGCAACACCTAAGGTACCTGAACGAAAACTAAGGTACACGTGATGGCATAGAAGAAAGGAAAACGGAAGAGACAGAAACAGAAAAAGAGAAAAGGTAGTGGTGGGATCACAAAGAAAATGTCTCAAAAAATTCCTATTCTACTCTTCCGTTCGAGTCTATTCCCTCTGACACAAAGATATGTTATCGACATGAACCCGGTGAAATTGGTATGTCTTCATTGCAGCACACGAGGTGTAACTGACGGAAGTGCCCGGAGAGAGGGAACTAATTTCTGAAGATCCGCTGCACTTTCTTACTACAAACTCGCGCCAATGTGCTAGATGTTTGTACTTTAGCCGCACCTGAAGTAAAACCGACTAAGCACTCGATCCAGAAGCTCATACCAGGTGGTATTTATCGATTATTTATACGGACGAAGCTTTTATTACGCGGTTGAAACCGAACAGGAGTGAAAACGATATTTTTAAGTTCAATATTGAATTCTTTAATTTTCATTTATTTACTTTACCTTTAGAGGGGAAGATTTTTTCCGGTACGAATAGACTCATTCGTTTATAACGAACTTAATTCAGTTCAATGCGTTGGTCAAGGACGCTTTGAACGAAAAATTTGGAGATCGATGGATAGGCCGGCAAGGACCCATACTTTGGCTTCCAAGGAGTCCAGACCTGACACCTTGCGATTTTATCTTGTCGGGTTACATCAAAAGCGTTGTTTATACACAAAAAATTCGCGACCTAAACCGCCTAAAAAACAGGATTAATGAAGCAATGACAACCGTTAACGAAGAAATGTTAACCAATGTTTGGAGAGAAGTCGAGTATCGTTTGGACATTTGTCGAGCGACCAAGGGCGCACATATTGAAATTTATTAATCATGTAAAAAAATGTTTGAGACGACAAATTTGAAAAATAAAAAACATAAACCGTAAGTAATTCTGTTTTAATTTAAACCATGTTCAAAACCGCACCATTATTCTTTTATGATAACTCCGTATATCGACTACTATTCTGCTGTTCTACATGCCAAGCTACGAAGTTTTAGCTTTTCTAGCCTACATCCGGATAAGTCTGAGTTCGAATCTCGGTTTCGTCTTTGTAATTTTTTTCCACATCCCTATAGAGTTTCTATATCACGGCAACCTTTTAAACTTATATGCGATAGATTAATAACCTACGAAAAAATAAATAATAAAAAAAATAAAAAACGAGTAACAAAGAATAAAAGCACAATAATTTAATTAGAAGAATACGAAGTAGAGAATATATAATAGAGAGACAGTACGAATTAATAATTAAATCAAAGAAAAGTAAAATAAAATCAATAAGGTAATATCAATTAACAATTTTACTTTACATCAGAGAAAATGTCTCATTTAAATTCAGTACCGCGATGAATAAACCTTTATCCTTTCTTTTTTCCTTTAAGAAGACGAAAAAGTGAAGGAAATTTTTGGCTCTTATTTCATTCTTCTATTGTTAAACTCAGTATCTTCGCTATTTTATTATGGCCTCATCTTTATAAAATCCTTTTTTTTTTGGTACGCTTTTGTGTTTCCTTCTCTCGTAAATCTTTGTCTTTACTTAATGTAATATCATATTATTCTATATATTCCGATATATTTTATTATCCTTGCTGGTACAATACAAATATTCTAAGATTCTATTCATCTCTGGAATGTGTGTGTGTGTGTGTATCCGCGCGCGCGTGTATGTGTTTTAATAAACTCATTCATCATTTTATTACTAATGAATTGTTTTTCTTCTAACACAATTTCCATATACAATCCATCTAAGTAATATTTCTTAATACCGAATAAAATAAAACGTTTTAAATTTTAAGTAATCAAAAGGTCGAGATACTCCTGTATTTGAAAAATAAAAATCTGACGTGGACAACGCATGACTCCTTTGTACGCGTATTAAATTATATACACTTTTTTTTAAAACGAAAAGTACGTAAAATTTTAACTCATTAATTTTTTTTTCTTGTTATTATTGAATTATTATTCATCGTAATTTTTTTTACAATGAGAGTTTAATAATTTTAATAAATCAATATATTCAAATTAAAAAAAAAAATTTAAAAAAGGAGATGAAGTCTGATTTGAACCGATGTGCGTTCCCCTAAGATCCAAATATATCATTAATAAAATTTTATTTGGCTGTAACTCTGGAACCGATGAAAACGAGTACCCCTTATGATATATCGTTGAAAATTTCTCGATAAGGGCTTATTACTGCGTTTAAGAAAAAGTCCAAAATCCAAATTTTTGGGGGTTTTGGGCATTTTTGGACACCTTTGGTTCTGTCGATTGCAATCAAAATGGGAGGTGCAAAACTAGATGAGGACTGAGGAGATGAGACTGACCTAGATGAGCGCAGATATGATAACTGTATAGTGGATGTAGCAACACCTCCCGACCAGATTTTTGCGATAACGCAGACGTTAACGTGCAGGAGGGACATTTCCTCCTTATTCCGGGTTTCATATTATTTGTTAGCGCATCGCAATAGTACTAGCGTTTGATTGTTCTTCCAAATTACCGAAATAAATTGGAATTTTACGGTCTTAAATTCCCGTTAAAATTAACTTTACAGGTTGACGGATATTTTATGAATTTATTCCTGGCGAGTGGATGATATCGTTCCGTACTCTGACGTTGGATTCGAGGTATTATGCGATCTAAAAAAGCATTACTATCCGCTAACTATCGCTAAGCTCCGAACAAATGCGAATCCCGGGTTACTTTTATTTTGAGTCGGAACCTACCTAGAACACTTTTGTACAGACTGTCCCATATAAAACGCAACCCAACCTTATACTGGTAGGTATTGAAATAATAAAAAGGCATGTATAAATGTAAATGTAATTTTTATTATTACCATCCGTTATCTTACATTTAGAGTAAATGTTGGAAGTGGCCGCCATCTTCTCGAATACAAGCTTCAATTTTTTTTACAGCGTTTCCTGCAAATTTTTTCAAAGTTTGTGGCTGGATATTTAATACAGCTTCTTCAATATTGACTTTCAATTGTTCAAGTGTTCGTGGTTTGTTGCTGTAGGCTTTTTTATTGACGTAACCCCGTAGAACAAAACCCGCCGCAGTCAAATCTGAAGATCTTGGTGGCCACAAGCTTCGACCTATAACACGATTACGAAAGAATTCCTCGACGAAATCAGAAGTTGAACCTGCGTAGTGCGATGTTGCACCGTCATGTTGTAGCCGGCAGTGTCTGTCTTCCTCTTCCAAGAGTTCGATGAACTGAAATAAAATATCCTGATATAATTCTGCATTAATGGTGTACTCGAAAAAAATAGGACCGATTATTTTCTTCCGCGATATCGCGCACTACACGTCCGACTTCTGCGGGTGTAATTGTTTTTCGTGATAAACGTGGGGATTTTCAGCGCTCCAAATTCGACTGTTTTGGCTGTTTATGTAGCCATCCAAATGAAACCGTGCTTCATCTGTGAAAAATAACGAATCCATAACATTAATTTCTCTCACGCAGAAATCGACGGAACCGTTGACAATATTGTAGCCGTTTTTAACAAGGAAGGGTGCGTCAACAACGCACCCTTCCGAGTGTTACAGGTATTTTTCAATGAAGTAGCAAGGCATCTATATACAAGACATATTCATAAAGTAAGGGCCGTCGACTTATATTTAAATATTAGCGTGTCTGAACACAGTTTCACGCACGCAAGACCACCTATCGCCTATTTAAAAAGCCACTGCAGTTGTTTTGATAAAGTAGTTGTTTGCCTGCCGGTCATTGCAAATCATAATTTCCGCGACAATCGTTTCTCCCGCCAGTTGTTAAAGTGATTCGAATTCAGCAGTTGAAAGAGGATCTTCAAATGCTGAAATTGGATCTACATTAATTAGTGAAGAAAAGGTTAAACAATGGTGTCGAGACTTTAAAAATGGCCGCACAGATGTGCACGACGAATAGCGAAGTGACAGGCCCAGTATTCAGCGACGAAATCGTTCATGTGAACTGAAAACTGCGATGTGATCGGCAATTCACGATTAGTGCTCTGACTGATGAATTTCCGCATGTTGGACGCACCTCTATCTACACGAATGTCACAGAGAAGCTCGGCTATCACAAAGTGTATGCAAGATGGGTACCGAAAACGCTCACCGACCAACACAAAAAGAAATGAATGTGCAGTAGATGAGCGTTTTTGAACCGCTATCGATAAGATGAAGGGTTTGTTTTCCCACATTGTTACCGGTGACAAGACGTGGATATCCTACACCAATGCAGAATCGAAACAAGAGTCAACAAAATGGCGCCATTCAAGTTCCCCAAATCCGAAAAAGTTTAATTAATCTCCCTACTAGAGTCGAAAAATGTTGGCTACCGTTTTTTGGGACGAATAGGGTCTTATTTTGGTTAATTTCATGGAATTTAGATCAACAATTACAGCTGACGTGTATTGCAAAACGTTCACCAAACTGAGACATGCGATCCAAAATCGACGGCGCGGAAAACTGTCGTCCGGCGTAATCCTCCTTCACGACAACGCGCGTGCTAACACCGCAACCTTAACCAAAAAGAAGATTTAAGATTTTCGTTGGCAACTTTTTGACCGTCCTCCATATAGTTCCGACCTTACATCTAGCGACTACTTCCTCTTCTTGCATTTGCAACAGTGGTTTGGTGGACAACGGTTTGAAAACAACGATTAACTCAAGACTTCTGTTGTCAAGCGGTACGATTCCCAGGCGGCGAACTTCTATGCAGAGGGGTTATAGAAACTGGTACAGGGTTACGAAAAGCGCTTAGAACTGAATGGCGATTATGTGGAAAAGTGAAGTAGATTTGCAGTAAACTAAAACTGTAAGTAAAAACCTTTTCTCAAGAGTTATATTTTTCGATGACCAAAACTTTATCACCTTATTTTACGAATATACCTCGTATATAAAACTGAATGTTTGTTTGTCTCGTACGCGTTCTTATACCGTTCATCGGATTGCGATGAAACTTTGTTAAGTTGTTGTGAGCAAGACCGCAAAGGTTTCTGAATTAATTTGGACCTGCTAGGTGACGCTGGTGTCAAAATATTTTGAAAAATGTTATATATAGTCCGATTTGGCTCGTATTTAGAATATGTGTTACTTACAAGGAAAGAAATACATCTGCTAAAAATCGACCTGCTAAATGGCGCTGGAGTTGAGATATTTGGAAAAATTGCACTTACGGTTCGATTTGGCTCATATTCTGTAAATGCATTAGTTACGCGAAAGGAAAAATTTTTGCAAAAACTATACCAGGTGGCGCCGGTGTCGAGATATTTACGAAACCAACAAACAAATATGCAGACTTTCTTCTATATATATATATATATATATATATATATATAAATAAAAGGCAATGTTCGTATGAGTGCCTGCTACTGACTAAAAAACTGCTAGACCGATATACGCGCGGGTTTTTGCAAAATGGTCAGCGTTATCCGGAGAAGGTTTAAAGCTATTGAAATCCTTGATCTGACCGGTAGAAAGAAATTTAGGGATATTTAAAACCGACTGCTGTGATTAAAGAGTCGTTTGAATTAAATCCGATAGGTAGTGCTGTTTTGACGATCAGATTTATTTATATTCTGAATTTTAGAAAGTGAATATTTAAATTTTGTGAAGTTCCGTAACGATCAGTTTTTTTAATATATTATCAAACTTTCAATTGTGTTCATTTAATCTATATACTCAGATACTTAAATCTAGTAATAGTAAAGCATTGCCGGTTTTGCTAGTTTTTCAATAAATGTCATTAATTATTCTTTAAAAAACGACCGCGTTCCATCAGCACATGCAATTAAAACATTGATATCTAATTTTGAGGAAACCGGTTCGGCAATGAAAAATAAATCTCCAGTCCGTACACCACAGAATGTTCAAGCTTTACAAGATGCTGTCACACGAAGTCCACATCGGTCAATCCGTCGTCTCTCAGCATCTTTAAAATCGCATAGTTCAAGCGTTCGAAGAATGTTAGTTAAGGACTTGCAATACCATCCGTACAAGTTGCAGATCGTCCAGGAACTGAAACCGAACGATGCGGTTGTGCGAGCACAATTCTGTAATGTAATGCTTCAGAAAATAAATGATAGCGAAGAGTTTGTTTACCAACTGTGGGTGTCAGACGAAGCGCATTTCCACCTCAGTGGATTTGTTAACGAGAAAAATTTCAGATACCGGGCACAATAAAATCCTACGCAGCTACACCAGCGTCCGTTGCACAGCCAGAAAGTGACCGTGTGGTGTGCTATGACATTTTACGGTGTTATAAGCCCTTGTTTTTTTGAGGATGACAACGGTCTTGCGATTACAGTGACGTCGGCTCGTTACGTAGCCGTGCTTGAAACCTTTGTTGTGGAACAACAAAAGAGATTTCCACCGATTCTTAACACAGCCTGGTTTCAACAAGACGGAGCAACGTCACATACTGCACGATTATCGATGGCAGCTGTACGCCGGTTGTTTAGACAACGTGTCATTTCACGAAACGGTGACATTAGATGGGTTTCCAGATCGCCTGATCTCTCAGCTTGCGATTACTTTTTGTGGGGTCACCTTTAAAGCAAAGTGGTCCACAGTAGACCTGCTACAACGGAAGAACCGAACGTAAAGATCCGAGAAGCTATTGCGGAAATTCCAGTCGAGATGTTACGTCATATCGTGAACAATTTAACGAAGAGACTTCGTGAGTGTTTACGTAGAAGGGAGGTCACCTGGAAGATGTCATCTTTAAAAAATAAACTAAAATGTATGTATCCTAAAATGGCAACATTTGTACTATTACATGAAATAAAATTCTTTTCTAAAAAAAAATTTTCATTAACGTTATTTAATTTTTTAAATTTCCCGTTTCTTTGAATCACCCTGTAGTAATTTATATCCTTTTTTTATATAATTTAACAGCCAAGTAAATAAAGAGGTAATCTTTTAATTTTGAAGTAATTATCCACCGTGTTTAATTTTCTATAAGTATTTTTACTGTACATTATAACAGTTTATATAATAATAAATTTTGGAAACAAAATTAATAACCTAGAAAGGAATTTATTATAAAATAATAATAATAAAACTGTAGTAATATGAAATAATATTCTATATAATAAAACGCAACGTAGTTGAAGATTCATGTTATAACAGCCAAGAGGAGTTAAGTTGGCTCTAACTTTATCTTCACCGATCGAGTCAGTTTCATTTCTACTTGGAAAGGACTCTTAATCTAACCTGTCTTCGCATGAAACATAACCTTAATTTAATGTAACTCCCATTAATCTACTCGCAGTACCAGTATTCCATCTTCTCACCCAAAATATAACACAGTAATGGCTTTTCTCTTAAAAACTTATTAACATTGCCAACGGAACTAGAAAACGTTGCGACACAATTACGAAAATAAAGGATAATTAAGGACAAAGACATAAATTTAAGGTAAAGAAAAATCATTTTAAAAAATATTATTACTTTTTCCATAAACAGCGATTACTTAATACATCGATCGATGATACACGTAAAAATAAAAAAAATTGAATATATATATACGCGCGCACACACAGAGCTAGAGAGTGAGAGAGAGAGTGTATCACGAAGTTCTCTCGGGAATTTCATTACCTGTTCTACTTGTAAAAATAATGGAAAAAGTACAAATAAACATAAGTTCTAAAATACTTCGTTTGCGAACTGTAGCTAGTGAACGATTTTGTTCGGATTTCAGCTGCGCTGGTGAAATAAGCGGCAGGTTTAGTGATTTCTTACGGATTTTGATCTGAGAAATCTTATAAAATAAGTCCCAGAATCATATCTGTAGTAGTTCTTCAGAAATCTGAGGTGAAAACAAAAAAAAAGACGTAAAAAATCCTATTTTTTTATTTTTGAGGTACAATAAAGTTGTTAAATGGGTAAAAAATACATAAAACCTTTACTCAATAATTGTAGAGGATTTAATTCTTAATTTTGCATAAAAATTAATTTGAGTAAAACAAAGAAAAGTCAGAAATGTACTTATTTAATATAAACAAAAACTAAATTGATTTTTGGTGATTTGTAAAAACAAAATTTAATGTTAAAATATTTTGTTAAAAAAAAAAAAAAAAACTAGAAATTACACCAGAGGTTCCCAAACTTATTTTTCTCATAACTACTTTCAAAATTTTGCTGGTTCCGGTGGACCCCCTGCAGCTACATTTCTACAATATTTCCAATCGACGGAAAATGTGAAGATTAGATCTAACTATGAAAATTTGCGTTACGGCTGAGTTCCACGAACTAACAGCTTCCGAAAAAAAAGTGAGAATTGATCGGTTAATTTTTGATTGACTGTGCTATGAGTGGACGTCAAAAAGTAAAGTTGGCCGATCAAAAAAAATGCTTCCATCCAACTTTACATTTTTGACATCTACTCACAGCACAAGAAAGCAATCGATTCTCACTTATTTTATTTAGGAAACTTCCCATTCAGAGTGGTAAAAAGCAAAAGAAAAATAGTATATTATTTTGTGTTGCATTTATTCAAATATCTAATCATTACACTATTAATTATTATTGTTATAATATTGCAATGTAATATAATTAAAATTAAACATTAATAACGTAATTTAACTTCTACAATGACAATCACAAAATAGTTACAATTTTGCTTCTCAAAACATTATCTGCATAGATTAATACGTAAAGTCAAGCCAACATTTTAGTTCTTCACTATCGAAACCAGATGAATTTTCGTGGCACGCCTCGAATCATGATGGCACCCCTCCCTACTTCTCTTGTGCCGTTTCCATTCACTTTAATCATAATTTCCATGAGAAATGGATCGGTCATGTAGGTCCGCATTCCTGGGAAACAAGATCGCTTGATCTAACACCTTTAGATTTCTACGTCAGGGGATGGATTAAAAGTATTCTATCCGAAATAAAATTCATTCTCGTGAGGAATTAATTGTCCGAATTATCGATGCGGCTGAGCAACATAAGGACAGCCCTAAATAACTAAAAAGAGCAACAAAAGCGTTCCAAGAAATGTGTTGAAAATGGGTTAACTTATTTTGAACATTTATAATAAACTTCTACGTGAAAATACACTTTGGTCTGGTGTACAGTTTCTAAATAAAATTCGAATGTTTCTTTGTTTTATTCAACTAATCTTATACGGTTTTATTCAGAATTAAATTTTCTACAAATTTTTGTGTAAAAGTTTTATGTATTTATTACCGAATTAACAAATTTATTGTACGTCAAAAGTAAAAACAGGGTATTTTACTCCACTTCATTGGTTTTCACCTCAGATTTTTCAGAAACTACTGCAGACACAGTTCTGGAATATATTTTATTAGATTTTTCAGATCAATAACCATAAGAAATCACTAAATCTGCCCCTTAGTTAACAATCTAAAAATTTCAGTACGACATCATTTCATCGGGGCAGCTTAAATCCAAGCGAAATCTTTTACTTACTGTAACTAGTAAACGAAGCATTTTAGGTTATATGTTTATCCGAACTTTTTCCATTATTTTTTTATCAACCGGAACAGGTTATGAAAGTTTCGAGAAAACCCTGTGATACCTTCTGTATATTCGAAGATCGTTCAATAACCAAGGAAACAAATGACTGTAGAAAAAGTATTGTTGAAGATGAAATTAACGTTACTTTTCAACATAATTCCCGGGTACGATTAGGCATCTTTCTGTGACTTTTCTTATTCCAGTAATAAAAAATTATTCACCTCAATGTCACAGCCATACTCGTCCTGTCACAGCCAATGTCAATGTCAGTTGTCAATGTCACAGCCAAAATTCTTGACTTGCTTATGCTGTCGAAATTAGGCTACGCGAAAATGTATGAAAGGAACAAACAAAACAAAAATTTAATGATGCGAATTCGTAAATGATGCGGTAATATCTTTCGACCCGACTTTTGAGTTCCTTTTCGTGTTGTTTTGAACGGAATGAGGGAAGCGTGACTGTAAAAATGTATTGATCCTTTTGAAAGGGAACACTTCCTCTTTATTGGGGATTTCACTTTTTTTTCTAGAGTATCGAAATTGTATACTACTGTTGATTTTACGTTAAAAATGTTTGCAATAAATTTCGGCCTTTATAGTTCTAAAACATCGTTAATATTTCTTTACCGGCAGACGCGTAGATTGTAAGTTTTTTTCCTGGTAGCCGAATTTTGATGTTTCCATTTCATACTCTATCATTCGGATTGCAGCTCAAAGCAATAAACCAGTTTCCTAACGAGTTATCACGGGGAAAAATCAACCGCTAAAATACGGTAGTTTAAATTCCCTACCAATGTGAATTCTTTTGATTTTGAGTCACACTCCGGAACTCTCCTTCAACACGTTTTGCGGTAATTCAGCATATTATAGATAATCAGTGGACAAAGCCGATCTTCGCACTACAAATTGTATCAATTTTCCAAATTTTTATGCGCCTGACATTATAAATAATATCCTTAATTTGCCGAAACTTCTAACAGTGCCCCGATAAAATACGATGAAATCCCGTACCAGTTTTTCAAGGTCGATTTAATCTGTTCATTCAATTCATAAAAATTTTTACGACTAATATACTTTTTATCATACTATTTTAACGTCGACCTATTATCTTACACCTCAAAAAAAAATCTTATAACAGCACGTTGTCCTTTCTGAGTAGACGTTTCAGGAGCAGCCGACATTTTGAAATAAAAAAAGGAGGTTATAATAATGAAAATATTTTTGAGTAGCTGATATTTTCTATGTCAGGTGTGCCAACTTGAGTGTCAGACAGTTTCAGTTCATCAACTAAATAGTTTTTCCACCGTTACCGTTTCTCTCTTTAATTATTAATGACCTTCGTATGTGTGTGCGCACGCGCGCGCGCGTGTGTGTAATCCAATATGCAGGGTTGCATTAAACAATGTAAACAGCTTTAAATTTCAAATCTGAGGTGTACTAGGAGGTAAAAACAAGTTCAAATACGAAATTACTATTTAGTTACGTAATTACATAGTTACACAGTCTAATTACATAGTCAACATAGTTAGTACTTACTTATTTACGGTATGTGTAATAGTAATTTTTGTGAGTAATTCAATATAAACTCTACAGTTTTTCTTCCGATAATTAGCAACTCAAAACGAAATTAGAACAAAATTTAACAAGTGTGAAACTTAATTGTTTCAATAAAGCGATCCGTAAAAAAATTGTTGTCTGCTTCTCGTTTTTTTCAATTACTGTTTTTTCAAGTAATAATTTTTTCAACCAGGCATTGTTATTTATTTTAAATTAAAATTTGATAATAAGAAAAAATATCTACTTCTGGAGCTAGGAAATGCAATACCAGATAAAAATCCACATTCAGATAAAAATTATACTCTTCTCACGATAACCAATGCACATTTTAGCCCAAAATTCTAGGATGATCGGAAAATTTTTACCTAGATCGAACCAGAACGCAACTTAACGATTTCTTAATCAATAGTTTAAAATGTATACCACAATTAATGTTGTATTTTCTAAACGGTTTAAAGAATTAGCCGATAATACGTACACGATTTTCAAATGAAAGTCGACTAACTACGAGTATTATGTATCATATCACGCGTATGTATTCAACTCTACTATAAATTATACCACCTCCCACAGGAGATGTCTAGATCTGTAGAACAACATTTTATTCTATTAAAAAGATAATAAATAAATTACTTTACCCTTTAACAAATTATTTTACAAATAACGGACTTTAATACATAACATATACGATTATGAACTACCAAAAAATAATAAAGAAAAGCAGAAATAAATTTTTAAAGTTAGCGATTGTATTTTATTTAATATCACAACAGATAACATAAAAAGTAAAAGTCACGAAAACATCTTAGTAGAATCTTAGCGTCGTTCGTCGTTATGGCGGCGTCTTTATAGTGATTAAGACGCCGTGTGTCCTCCGCTCAGTCAGGAAGGTGGTTTGGGTGTGTGGTATATAATCAGGGAATTATCTCGATTTCTTTAGCATTTTTTTTATCCGACATTTTAACAATGTTTTCTCCCAACCTTTCATATATTTTTATAGAACGTTAATTTAATTATAATTACATAATCGTGCAACCGTTTATTTGTTATTTTAATTAAAAGTTTTAAAAATCTCATACATCCATAAAGTAATGACGGTAAAAATAAATTTTTTTATCGTAAACTGTTTATAAAGAAATTAGCTGAACCAGCAATGCTTCGCTATTGGTAGATTTGAGTATGTATATATATATATATATATATATATATATATATATATATATATATATATATATATAGAATAAATGAACATAATAGAAAGTTTGATAAAACATTAAAAAATTGAATATTACTGAACATCGCAGAATTTAATCTTTCCTTTTTTCCCTCTTTCCCTTTTCCAATTTTCTTCCCTTCCCCTCTTTTCCTTTTCCCTTTTTCTCTTCTTCCCTTTTTCACAAAAAATATTTTTTTTCACGGTGCTAATTTATATTCTAAATACGAGCCAAATCGGACCATAAGTACAATTTTTTGAAATATTTCGACCCACGCCATCTAGCGGGTCCAAACTAACTGAGAAACCTTCACTGGCGTGCGCACAACACTCACGAAAGTTTCATCGTAATCGGATGAATGGTACAGGAAAGCATACGGGGGGCAAACAAATAAACACTAATTCATATATATATATATATATATATATATATAAGATTATACGTATCTGTAAAAATGATGACCGAATTTCGCGTTACCGATTGAACGATTAATCACTACGTAAAAAGGAATAAATAAAAATCTTTATTTATTTATTTATTTAACATCCCCGTAGATATAACGTTATAACTGATTATAACCGTCTACATTGTTTTTATTTTATAAAGCGATATTAAATTTTTAGTGTGAAAAAAGGTTATGGGATTCGAACCCAGAACTTTTCAGACAAAAAGTATAGTTGCAAACATTATACGATAAACGACTTAAACAGACCCCCATTATATTTTATATTTATTTTCTATAAAGAACTAAATACTGCGAATTTTTCAATTCTTTATAAAATTTTGTTTTTAAGAAGTAGGCGTGAAATCAAAATTATTAATGTCGCTAATGACTATAATTGTTGATGCGACTATAAATAAAAGAATTTTAAAAAAATTAATTAAACTAATTTTTAATTACGTGCCCGTTTTAAAAGATGAGAATTTAATGGAAATTAACTTTTTTTCATAGAATGAATTTTATTATTCTTTTATAATACTTTCCCAGCTTTATAGTTGCGCTATACTCGTACAGCTAAGCAATATAGAATATGAGAGAAAATAAGCTAATCGGGTGAGATTCTGCACGTTCTAGGTTTTTTCAAACGATAACGTTTCATTATTCTTCCTCTTCTAGATCCTTTCAAGTAAATTTTCGAATATTCGTGGAAAAATTTCCGATCGCCAGCGTCCTAAAAAAGAGTAGTTTACACGACTCGACTAATAAATGGCGTACAACGATTTCAAAACGAAATAGGTGACCCAGAGTTAGATTTCCAGACCCCTTGGATGACATTCAAAGAAAGATTTCTGCCGGTCCGAAAATATCTATACCTATGTTATCACAACGAACCGGTGTCAAATATGCCGCTTGTGAATCTTACTTCTTGCCGTAAGATTCTACACGATTTAAATTCGGAACCGTATCGTGTAAAGACTTAACAGAACAGACAAACCGAAACGTCATAATTGTTGCCACCGGCTTTTGAAAAAGATTATCGATGGACAGATTGCTCTATTTCATATCATTCGAGGCACGGTTCAATTTATACGGGCGTGTTAATCCTCAAAACATAAGGTATCGGATGATTGAAAATACTCATTGATTGTTTGAGCGCCACTTCAAGATGAGAAGATGTGCTATTTCTGGTAATCATATATTTGGGCCGATATTTTTTGATCGGACTCTTAAGTACAGAAGTGTACCGTACTTTTTTTGAAGAATTCTACGTTCGATCAACAGATCGTGGAAACATTACGGGTTCTTCTAACAAGACGAAGAAACGTGTCCCACATCAAACTATTCATTAGCACGTGTTTATGCATCTGCAGAGGGCGATTGACTCCGTATTCCAAGAATTTGTCTACTTGAGATTTTTTCCTACGGAGTAAGTTTGAAAAATAATGTCTGTAAATCGATCTTCCCACTATCGATAAACTGAAGGTGAACATTCAACAAGAAATATAGCATTAAGCGTAACACATAAGAGCATCGCTACGCAGGGCGCTTGCTTCGAACATCTTTTGTTAAAATATAATAAATTTGTAAAATTTTGTTAATCTAAATACAGAATTTAATTTAATTTATGTTTTCATATCATTTATAAATCGTTGTATGTCATAGCTCTGTTTGGTCTGTTGAGTTTCGGTTTTAAATTGTTGATAAGTTATAATTTGGTTCCGGATGTCTTTAGAAAAATTTCAATTTCAATTAAAAATATCTTCTAGGATGCTTTTTTCTGTTTAGCATCCGGAACAACCGTAAGGTATTTCCTCAGAGGATGATATGTATGAATGTAAATGAAGTGTAGTCTTACACAGACTCAGATCGACCGTTCCTGAGAAGTGTGGTTAATTGAAAACTAACCACCAAAGAAAATCTAACCCACCGGGTTGGTCTAGTGGTGAACGCGTCTTCCCAAATCAGCTGATTTGGAAGTCGAGAGTTCCAGCGTTCAAGTCCTAGTAAAGCCAGTTATTTTTACACGGATTTGAATACTAAATCGTGAACACCGGTGTTCTTTGGTGGTTGGGTTTCAATTAACCACACATCTCAGAAATGGTCGAACTGAGAATGTACAAGACTACACTTCATTTACACTCATACATATCATCCTCATTCATCCTCTGAAGAATTATCTAAACGGTAGTTATCGGAGGCTAAACAGGAAAAAGAGAAAACCACCAAAGAATACAGATATTCAAATCAAATCCGTAACTGTCTTTACTAGGATCTGAACCTTAGAATTGTCGACTTCGAAATCAGCTGATTTACGATGACGAGTTATCCGCTCTATGAATGTAATGTATTTTTTCCTTTAACCGAAAATTTCTCCTAATTGGTAGAAAATTTTCAATTGCGGTTGAAAGTATTTCAGCCCGTACTTTCAACCGAAGAATTTCAGAATTTTCAACCGTCAGAAATTCCTCTATAGAATAAAAATCAGTAGTCGGTTCATTTGATACAGAATATTGCTTGAATAAATATGTATATAAGACTTGAAATGTAAATGTTCGTACGTTCAAAATCTTAAATTTCAAAAAGTTATTCACCGATCGCTTTAAAATTTCTACACAACGTTGCATTCGAATACGCGCGTTTTTTTGTATATCTCCTATTTATATACGGAAGATGTCACACTGTGACAGGTGAAAACTTTTTTTTTTGAAAAACAGTGGTACCTGTTGGATGTAAAAGCAACACACGGTATACTAAATATTTTACGAATCCATTTCAAGAATTTTGGTATTTGGGAAGTAGAATTACTAAAGATGGACGAAGCAGGAGCGATATAAAATGCCGAATAGCACAAGCGAAACGAAGAAATTATATATTAGTAAGAAATATAATTTGCTTACATGAAAAATTAATTTAAATGTGAGGAAAAGATTTTTGAAAATATATGTTTGGAGTGTCGCTTTATATGGAAGTGAAACTTGGACGATCGGAGTATCTGAGAAGAAAAGATTAGAAGCTTTTGAAATGCGGTGCTATAGGAGAATGTTAAAAATCAGACGGGTGGATAAAGTGACAAATGAAGCGGTATTGCGGCAAATAGATGAAGAAAGAATCATTTGGAAAAATATAGTTAAAAGAAGAGACAGACTTAGGCATATACTAAGGCATCCTGGAATAGTCGCTTTAATATTGGAAGGGCAGGTAGAAGGAAAAAATTGTGTAGGCAGGCCACGTTTGGAATACGTAAAACAAATTGTTAGGGATGTAGGATGTAGACGGTATACTGAAATGAAACGACTAGCACTAGATAGGGAATCTAGGAGAGCTGCATCAAACCAGTCAAATGACAGAAGACAAAAAAAAAATTTCAATGTTTCCGATATGTGTAACCGCTATAGACTAAAAATCTATTGAACCGATTTACGAGCGGGGAAAAACGGGAAAAGGGAAAAATCGAAAAAGGTAAAAGAGAAGAAAAGAAAAATGGAAAAAAGATAAAACGGGGAAAAAAGGGAAAAAGAAATGGAAAGGGAAAAGGGGGAAAATGAAATAAGGGAAAGAAAATAGTGAAGGAGAGGGTTAGTAGTGGTGGGAAGGGGAAATGTAACGGGGAAATCGTGGAAAAGAAAATGATATGCTAAAAAATGAAAATGGGAAAAGGGTAAAGGGAAAAGAGAGAAAGAGAAAAAGTTTATGATGTTCCATAATATTCATTTTGTTAATGTTTTTTCAAACTTTCAATTGTGTTCATTTAATCTGCATATATATATATATATATATATATCTAGCAATAGCAATAGCGAAGCAAAATCTAAAATAGCGATAAAATCTAGCAATATCGAAGCAATGCCGGGTCTGCTAGTATTAAATAAAAACATTCGTACTCGTGGAATTAAAAAACAATCTCCTTTTTATATGTTGAAAATAAATAAATTTTTCATCCATTAACATTTAAAGTTCCCAAATACAAAAAGTATTTGGATTTTTATTTAAAATTCGTACGGCTATTGACCTAGAATACAATCATCTACAGTAATTAAAAATTTTCTATATTTACCGTTATTTTTATAATTTCTAATTATAATAAAATTAAAAAAAAAAAAACAATTAATGAACTTACCGGAAGTATTGTGATAATGAAGTTCCCAGTCGGTATTGATAAGATGTATTAATTCTTGTGCGTTGAAAAGGAGGGAGGTGATATCGAAGGATGTCGGCGGTGGGGGACAGATTATCAATATTATTCGAGAACCAGCCAATGAAGGCGATAGCCAAAAACTTATAGCGATTATGGTACTCAATGCACCTGCCATAAACATGCCGCCACATCCCTCTTCCGCCGCCACTACCCTCCTGAAAACATTAAAAGAGTTATTATAACTTAATTAAAATAGATTTTTCTTAAAAAAAAGGATTCTGATAAAAATCATAATTACTAAACTGGATTAAAATCTACATTAATTAAAAAAATAATAAACCCTTTCACGAACAATCTGTAACTATGGATAAATCATTGTAATATGTTTTTTTTTTCAGGTACATGTACCGATGCTATTCATATGATTCGTGCGTATTCTCAAAAAAAATACTACACGGTTTCCCATATAAAACGCAACCCAACCTTATATTGGTAGGTACTGAAATAATAAAAAGGCATGTGTAAATGTAAATGTAATTTCTATTATTACCATCCATTACCTTACATTTAGAGTAAATGTTGGAAGTGGCCGCCATCTTCTTGAATACAAGGGTTTCTTGCAACTTTTTTTAAAGTTTGTGTCTGGATATTTAATACAGCTTGTTCAATATTGACTTTCAATCGTTCAAGTGTTCGTGGTTTGTTGCTGTAGGCTTTTTCTTTGAGGTAACCCCGTAGAAAAAAATCCGCCGCAGTCAAATCTGGAGATCTTGGTGGCCTGGCCACAAACCTCGACCGATAACACGATTACCAAAGAATTCCTCGACGAAATCAGAAGTTGAACCTGCGTAGTGCGATCTCGCACCGTCATGTTGTCGCCGGCAATAGGACCGATTATTTTCTTCCGCGATATCGCGCACCACACACCCGACTTCTGCGGGTGTAATTGTTTTTCGTGATAAACGTGGGGATTTTCAGCACTCCAAATTCTACTGTTTTGGCTGTTTACGTAGCCGTCCAAATGAAACCGTGCTTCATCTGTAAAAAACAACGAATCCATAAAATTAATTCCCTCACGCAGAAATCAACGGAACCGTTGACAATATTGTAGCCGTTTTTCTTTGTCGGGCTCAAGAAGTCGATGAACCGTTTGAATGCGATAAGGTCGTAATTGTAATCGTTTGGCGAGGCGAGTAATCTGTCTTTGATTTCAGTGACTGTATCTGTATTCAACACTGACGCAGATCTTTTGTATTCCTTGTTATTAACAGAACCGGTCTCTCTAAATTTTGCCACTAACCTTAATACTGATGTTTTGTTAGGAGCTGATTTATCTGGGTACTTATGGTGAAACAAATCTTGCACTGCAACCACTGATTTCGTATTGAAGTACGTCTCGATAATGAAAACACGTTCATCTAGCGAAAACACCATCTTGTCTCTAGGAATACACTGAACGTTATGATTGCATTGGTGTTACTATCAGTAGTGTTCTACTGCGTCGCCGCGATGTTCAGATGTTGCACGAGTCCATTTCAGTAACGAGTAGGGGAGTAAGCATGACTTTTGAAATTTCATGGATGAGTGATTGATGAGTTGCGTTTTATATGGGACACTCTGTACTATTTCATTTTGCTGTTCAGATCGTATATAATAGTATATAAATGATTTGGAGTCGTGCTACTTGGTTATAAGGTGTAAATGATGCCTAAAATCTCAAAATATTACTACTTGCCGTACATCTTCTACAATTCATCTTTATCTCCGGTTAATCTTATCTGTAATCTATTTATTGCGAATCTTAAAAAGCACCAGAAATTTTAATTTAATGTCATATACAGGATGAGCAACATAAAACCGAACCCGTAATAAAACCGCTAGCCAACACTATTTATGAAAAACTCTTTTACGACTAGCGCTACTAGTGGATGTATATGTTACTGCTGATTATTGCTGTCGTTTGTCAGGTGGTTACGTGTAAGTGCAGTATACGTATTGTTGCAGTACAGTTGTGTTTGTGTAAAACGCCTTACTCAATCCAGGATAGGATGACTGTACTTGAGACCTACATTCGTTCAGCATCGTTTGAAGAATTGCGTCATTCGTAGAAAAATTTCCGAATGCCTGTATACCAGCGAAGAGTAGAATGCACGATTAAATCGCCAATAAAAAAATGGCGTACACAGGCCACAGGCCGTGGCCGATATTGAAAGAATTACTGCCGGTCCAAAAAACATCACTACCCAAGTCATCCCAAAAATCTGGTGTTAAATACACATCTTGTCTTAAAATTACGAATTTTAATCACGAATTAAAATTGAGACCGTACCGGGTTACAACTGAAGCAGACATACAAACTGAAACGACTTGATTATTGCAACCGGCTTCTCAAAAACGTTGTTGTTGGTGAACGGATAGACCCGACATCGTATTTCATGTCAGACAAAGCGTAGTTTAATTTATCCGGCCGTATTAATTCACACAACACCAGGTATTGGATGGCGAGGAATCCTCACGAGATATTCAAACGCCCAGTTCACGATGAGAGAATTGGTGTTTGGTGTGTCCGGTAATTTTGGTGTCTTTTCCGGAAATCGTATAGTGGGACCAATATTTTTTTGTCGGATTAATTTCTTTTATTAAACTACGAATAATCATAAGAATTGTATTATTTCTGTAAATCTGATATGTATTACATATAAATGAAATCGGACAGGTAAGAGTTTTGAAACAATTGTTTTTATTTTTTGCTTATTATATGGAACGCTTAAAAATTGTTTATTATTTAATATTGTATATCTATTGGCTGTTACATATAAAGGGTGACTCAAAGAAATGGGAAATTTTGAAAGTTGTGTTGGTAGCTGTGGGCGATTCGTACCACTTGATAAGTGGCACCAGCCTCTCTAACCTAACCTCCCATTTAGTTGCCATGGATCCTTAGAGTGGTGCGCAACGTGCATTTGCTATCAAAGCGTTTTACAAAAACAATGACAGTGTGGAGGGAACGCGTAGAGAATTTCGCCGTCATTTTAATCTGGGATGGCACTACCGTGTTCCATCAGCACGTGCAATTAAAACATGGATATCTAATTTTGAGGAAACCGGTTCGACGATGAAAAAGAAGCCTCCAGGCCGTGAGCGAACCGTCCGTACACCACAGAATGTTCAAGGTTTACAAGATGCTGTCACACGAAGTCCACATCGGTCAATCCGTCGTCTCTCAGCATCTTTAAAATTGCATAGTTCAAGTGTTCGAAGAATGTTACTGAAGGAGTTGCAATTCCATCCGTACAAGTTGCAGATCGTCCAGGAACTGAAACCGAACGATGCAGTTGTGCGAGCACAATTCTGTAATGTAATGCTTCAGAAGATAAACGATAACGAAGGGTTTGTTCACGAACTGTGGATGTCAGACGAAGCGAATTTCCACCTCAGTGAATTTGTTAACGAGGAAAATTTCAGATACCGGGCACAATAAAATCCTACGCAGCTACACCAGCGTCCGTTGCACAGCCAGAAAGTGACCGTGTGGTGTGCTATGTCATCTTACGGTGTTATAGGACCTTATTTTTTTGAGGATGACTACGGTTTTGCGATAACAGTGACGTCGGCTCGTTACGTAGCCGTGCTTGAAACCTTTGTTGTGGAACAACAAAAGAGATTTCCACCGATTCTTAACTGGTTTCAACAAGACGGAGCAACGTCACATACTGCACGAATATCGACGGCAGCTGTACGCCGATTGTTTGGACAACGTGTGATTTCACGAAATCGTGACATTAGATGTCCTCGCAGATCGCCTGATCTCTCACCTTGCGATTACATTTTGTGGGGTCACCTTAAAAGCAAAGTGTTCCACAGTAGACCTGCTACAACGGAAGAACTGAAGGCAAAGATCCGAGAAGCAATTGCGGAAATTCCGGTTGAGATGTTATGTCAAAACGTGAACAATTTGACGAAGAGACTTCGTGAGTGTTTACGTAGAAGAGGAGGTCATTTTTATAAAATAAACTAAAATGCATGTATCCTAAAATGGCAACATTTACATGAAATTTACAATTACATGAAATAAAATTCATTTTCTAAAAAAATTTTTCATTAACGTTATTTAATTTTTAAAATTTCCCGTTTCTTTGAATCACTCTTTATTTAACACGTATTTTTTTTTAAGGAAAATTCTTAATCAATTACAGATTTTGAAAACAGAAATGTAGTGTCTTACCTTTTTTTATATCAGTATCGTGTAGTTAAAAACATTTTTATTTATATTACAGAAATGTTTGTTCTTTTGAACGGAAGAAATATCTGCGAGAATCTTACCGTATGATTTAAAATTTCATTGCAACTTTTTTGGGTACCACTGCGTTTTGTTAAATTATTATTTTATTTTTTTATGAATTATTGATTATTATCTTAAGGATTTATTATTAAAATTTACTGCCTTAAAATAAACAAATTGAATTTCACGTCCAATATTTTTTTTTGATAGTCATATCATTCACTTCATAACATATTTTTCCTTTTTTAATAAAACTAGTGTAACGAATGGACTTTAACGAATCGAATATTCGTGATGTAATATTGCACTTTACTGTGTAAGTGTAACCCTTGATTTTTATCGTTAAATCCGATTTTACCAATCGAATCTATTTCTGTTTTATTTATTTCTCTTTCAATAAAACTAGTATAATCTCTTGTAAACTAATACTTTTTTTTTAAAAGAAGAAATTTGTATTAAAAAAATTGTTTCATATCAGTAACAGCATTTACTATTAAAACAAGCTGTAGTATATTTTCTTTTAAATTTTATTATTTCAAGTACATTATCAAGTTTTTGTACGCTACCTAGTAGTATCAAGTACTTCTATCTAGCAGCACGAAACGTAAAGTTACATTAAAAAAAGAATAAAATGACATATTCGAGGCCCGCGGTTCATCAAATGGAAAAAAAAGACTTTGCCTAACAAAATTCGAGATATTTTTCGAAAGTATTCTTTATTACCGATCTAATTAACCCACCTCTTACTGACTAAGTTCTAACGAACTACATGATTTTAAAAGCACAAAACTGATTGACTGTGCCGGTAAAAGATACGAAGAAAGTTTTCAAAAACTAATATCAACGAGTGGACAACCCGAACAGGAACACACGTAAGTGTACGCGTGATTGCGAGTTGACAAAATTGAAATTGACAAATAGCGAAATAGATAAATAGTGTTTGCACTTTTCTCACAGAAGTTTTTTTTTTCTTTTTTACCGACACATAATTTTGAAGCTTATGCGTAGGATATAAAAACGGAATTTTTATAACGTATAAAAAAATGTCTAACCTGACCAGGATTCAAACCCGGGACCTCCACCTGAAAGGCTTAGATGCTGCTACTTTGTAAAAGAGATCGAAAATTAAAAATTTTATTCAAAATATAATTTATTTGGAATGTTTTTTTTTTTTTTTGACTGGTTCAAATTATCTTCCTTTATCTAAAAATTAATATATACGTGCATATACCTATTCATATTTTCATAAACAATTTTTGGGTCTTCATTTCAACTTGTTTAAATATTTCATAATATAAAATGAAAATTTAGATGTTAACGAAATACCGACTATTTATTTTATAAAGTACTATGATAGACTTTATAAAGCATTTTCTATTCATTGAATATCGCTAGTTAACAAGTTACCGGCAGTGTACGAATATTTCCAGGATAAAGCCGACATTTTATTTTCTTTCTAGCCTCCTACACCACCGTTAGATACTGCTTCAGAGAAAAGATGAGACGGTGCAATATTAAAAGGCCGAGACGATACTACTTGCCCACCCCGGCAGTATACTAGAAATAACTTGGACAAAACCAAACTACCGGGTAAAGTATAATTTTCCTATTTGCTTGATTAAATTCTGGGTAAATATGTTCGGTTGACAAATTAATTTTCTAATATCATTATTATTATCGTTATTCCTTCTTGCTTTCAAGTCTAATGATACTCTCCTATAAAACATTACGTTTCATTTGAAAGTTATAATTTTTATTTTGTACGAAATAAAAAAAAAGTTTTCGAGGAGCCATGCCTATGAAGAATGTAGCAAAACTACACGGCGTATACTCGTTATACAGAGTTATCATAAAAGAATGGTGCGGTTTCAGTAATTCATAGGAAGATTGTAGGGAAATTTCTAGATGTTATATTAGTGCCCTGAAAGCCTCCAACCCAAACGTATGTTTATCAGCAGTTGTAACCAAACGTCAGTTCTTGTATTGTTGTTGCGGTGAGTTACATAGCGAATTACTATGTTCTCGGATAAAGACAAAGCAAAGGGTGTTTTATTGATACCTGAATTAAAATCCGTAATTTTAGTTCAACATGCGTTTCGACGTGAATTCCGAAGAGATCCGTCGCACAAAAATAACATAACACGTCGGTTCAAACGATTCGAAGAAACCGGATCGGTTAAGAAACAGAAATCAACCGGCAGACCAAGTGTACCAGACGAAACGGTTGAACTTATTAGACAATCGGCAATTAGAAGTCCATCCCCCGTCGAAGCGTCGAATTAGGTAATCCAAAATCTACAGTTCACAAAGTTTTACATAAAAATCTGAAATTACACGCTTATAAATTCCAGATACTGCAGGAATAGAAACCCGATGATGGTGTAAAACGTTACGATTTCGCTGTTGAAATGTCGGACAGTATAAGTGAAAACGAATCGTTTTTAGACGATATAATTTTTACAGACGAAGCTACATTCCACGCGAATGGATGCGTTAACAGACACAATTCACGAATATGGGGCTCTGAAAACCCACACGCAATTATCAACAAACAACGCGATTCGCCTAAAGTTAATGTTTTGTGTGGTGTGGTGTGATGATAAATCGTGTAATAGGGCCTTTCTTCTTTGCTGAAAAAACAATTAATGGAGTCGTGTAACTCGACATGTTAACCAATTACTGCTTTCCTCAGACGGATGAACTCGAAAACATTCATCGACTTCATTTCCAACAAGATGGTGATCCCCCGCACTTCACTGCGTCGGTCACGGACGCTTTGAACGAAAAATTTGGAGATCGATGAATAGGCCGGCAAGGACCCATCTTTGGCCTCCAAGGAGTCCAAACCTGACACCTTGTGATTTTTTCTTGTGGAGGTATATCAAAAGCGTTGTTTATACACAAAAACTTCGCGACCTTAACCGCTTAAAAAACAGGATTAATGAAGCAATGACAACTATTAACGAAGTAATGTTTGGAGAGAAGTTGAGTATCGTTTGGACATTTGTCGAGCAACTAAGGGAGCACATATTGAAATTTATTAATTATGTAAAAAAATGTTTGAGACGACAAATTTGAAAAATAAAAAAACATAATGTGTAAGTAATTCTGTTTAAATTTAAACCATGTTCAAAACCGCACCATTCTTTTACGATAACCCTGTATTTTTATTTTCTAGTGTTCGATTCACGTACTAATAAGCTTGTGAACATCAGTAATTTATAAATAGACTATACAAACACGGAGAAAAAAAAACATACTTCATATCCAGTTTTATATCTGTTCCCTTTCAACATTATTCAACCGGAAAGAAATTTTTTCACTTGTATAAATAAAAAAAAAGAATCAGCTTATTTAATTAATATAATGAAAGAAACTATTAAAAGTGACACAATCGATGATATTACAGTCACAATTTAAATAATACACATATTAGTAGATTCAAATAAACAAACATACCGGATTGGTCTAGTGGTGAACTCGTCATCGCAAATCATCTGATTTCGCAGTCGAGAGTTCTAAGAATCAAATTCTAGTAAAGACAGTTACTTTTATACGGATTTCAACACTATATTGTGGATATCGGTGTTCTTCGGTAGTGGGGTTTTAAGTAACCACGCGCCTAAGGACCAGGTCGACCTGAGACTACACAAGACTACACATCGTTTACATTCATACATATCATCCTCATTCATCCTGTGAAGTAATACCTTACGGTGGTTCCGGAGGCTAAACAAAAAAAGAGAGAGACACAAGAGAATACGTCGTTTGTTAACCTCGCTGTAAAAGTTTAGATATTTTATAACCGGAAAAGTTTGTTCAAACTGAATAAAAAAAAACCATCGTGCATCTCTTTGAATTTTTTTTTTTTTTGCTCGATGATATCACCACGTAAGGATATTTATTAAATTATACTTTGTTACGCTTTAAAAATTTTCAGAAGGATTAAAAAATAAAAAGATTGTCGATGCGACTATGAGATCTTTTCGTTCTTTACACGAAAAAATTATATAAGTAGACAACTTTTAATTAAAATAAAATTATGCAAAATTAACGATAGATTCCAAAAAAAATGTTTGTTTTTGTAAAATGTATTGTAAATGTTTGTTGAAGTAAAAAAAAAAAAGGTGCCGATCTTGTTTTTTTCAATTATTTTACAAATTATTATAAAAATTTATAATTATTATTTCACCAAAAAATATCTGAATGAGCTTGGCACGGATCCGAAGACGGGAGACAAATCCCTTTACGCAAATTTAATAAAAAGTGTTTAATAATAATCGTCGAGCAAAATAGATAAAGATTAAAAAGAATCTGACAACAAAGGTGAAAAATTTTACTGGAATCGATTATTATTCTTATATAATGGAAAAAAACACTAGTTGACATAAAATTTGGAGCCGAAAAGGGAATAGGTGTTCTATATAGTATTTTATATGCCGTTTTACTGTTTTGTGTTTTCCTTTCTTTCTTTTTCCTGTTTAGCCTCCGGTAACTACCGTTTAGATAATTCTTCAGAGGATGAATGAGGATGATATGTATGAGTATGAATGAAGTGTAGTCTTTTACATTCTCAGTTCGACCATTCCTGAGATGTGTGGTTAATTGAAACCCAACCACCAAAGAACACCGGTATCCACGAACTAGTATTCAAATCCGTGTAAAAATATCTGGCTTTACCAGGACTTGAACGCTGGAACTCTCGACTTCCAAATCAGCTGATTTGGGAAGACGCGTTTGCCACCAGACCAACCCGGTCGGTTGAATATGTATCCCGAAACAACCATCACGTAACGTTCGTAAGTTACAATCTCTTAAATTTATTTGTTTCATCTCATTCGTGAAACAAACAACTCAAATAAATTAGTACAACTGTATATTTGCTTATTCACATCTGAATTATATTGTGATGGGTGCTGTAGACCTATTATTTGATATATAACAGTCGATTGATGTCATTTCATGTCAAGCCAGACATGTATAAACATAAACATGTCAGTAAGTCAAGTAATGAGTAACTTAAAGCGATGGATTTTCTTCAGTATGAGTTCAGCTCTTGGAATGACTTGTTGCGTTATTTAGTTGTGGTAGTGGTTTTATTATACAAATATTATAAAGATTGTTTCATAAGTGATACCATAAATATATTGAAAGATTTTTATGATAGAAAAACTTTTGGTACTATGTTATTAAACATTAAGTTGTGTATGTGTGTGTGCGCGGGCGCTGTGTTTCCACGGTGAAACAATTTTATAAAGTATTTTAAGTAATTAATTATTTGTAAATTAAAACATAATTAGTTTTATAATTAATTTATTTCTGTGGAAATATTAACGTTTACTTTCAATCATTTAAAACATTTAAAATTTTTCAATCAACAAAAATCGGGCTTGTAAAATTTGTCAAATATTTTTGTTAAAGATGCCCCGTTGGTATAAAGTTAATATACAAAAAAAAACGCTTACGAATAACTGGATTCGAAGGGTTCAAGCACTTCCGGCCCTAAATTAAATTCCATCTTCAGGAACTCTCATATTCGTTCTATTTGTAACGGTTTTGAAACTGTTGTCTCAAGTGTCTGTGTCAACAGCTGTTAGATAACAGTTGAGACCACCAAATTGACAGGACGTTTACGTTGACACAGTTTTATACATATCAGTACCAACTGGTACGTTTTAAGCAAATAACAAGGTTTTTTATAATTTAAATGTGAAGTTTTAATTACCGTTACAAATAGGACGAAAATGAGTTCCTGAAGATGGAATTTAATTTAGCGCCGAAAGCGCTTGAACCCTTCAAATTCAGTTGTTCGTAACCGGTTTTTTGTATATTAACTTTAATTATTTTTGTTACGTTTGCGGCCTCGACTATAGCTATCCTCTCCTGGATTGAATAATGCATTTTACACGTACACAACTGCACTCACAATACCGCAACGACACGTAATCATCTGACAAACTGCAGCAACAATCAGTAGTAACATATATATTCACTAGTCGCGCTAGCTGTGTGAGAGTCTTCCATAAATACTATTGGGTAGCATTTCATTACGAGTTCGGTTTTATGCTGCCCATTCTGTATTACGCGCACCCTTTTGTTACAAACGATAGCTTAGATTCTACTATTACATTTCTGAGTTGAACGCGGTTTTACGTGAAGCAAAAGTCGATTAATCTACGGTAACAGACGGCGTTCTGGTGGAATTTTTTAAGTCAGCACCTAGAAAGTTTCTATTTGTTGTATTATTTTTTTTTTTTAATCGCGTCTTTGATTCAGGTCATACATTCACTAGTTTCTCAAAGACCATAATTTTTTCAATTCATAAAAACCGGACCTTACTAATGGACAAAATTATAGAGAAATTTATTTTATTAGTTAGATTTGTAAAATATAAATTGTTGAGACGGTTAAATAAACGGATGGATAAAAATAATATAATTGATGAGTGTCATACTGGATTAAGGAGGGATTATTCCACTACTGAAAATACTTTTAATTTTTATATACGAGCATAGGAGCAGTAAAAAGATTTATTCTGTTTGTAGGTTTTAAGTCTTTCTTTCGATGCGTTATTTTGTAAGTTGCACGAATCGGGTTTGGCCTATTTTTTTAAGGATAAGGGATTGTACTTTAAGTTCACAACCGTCCCTCACGAGTTACATAAATATATACAGGCGTGTATTGAACACCCATACATAAATGGAACCTCCCATTTTTCCTCCCACCTGGGCGAATGGTTGGTGATATCAAAAAACTTTACTTAGATAGGTTTTAGGCCCTTATCCAAAGAATAGTAGGAACTTTAAACAAATTTCATAATTTACTTAATAAAAATGTTACAACAATTTTTTTTTGGAAAAAGCCACCCCATTTTCATTCCCATGGTGCGATTTTTGCAATTAACTAACTCAACAAAATTTTGGGTATTTTTAGGGAACAATTTCAAAGTGACTGACGAAAATTACGACAGTTATCGTGTCCACAAGAAAGTGAAATATGTATATATATAAACTTTTGAGCTGATGGTGGTTTTGGGGTCTCGGGGATGTGAAATCATCCGGAAGTAAATTCATGGTACGCATTACAATAGGCATGTTTCTTATGAAATCTACCTAAAAGAAGAAAAAACATCAAAACATAAAGTAGATTAGAATAAAATTAAAAGCTAATCTTTAGCTGAGCAATGGTTATTTAAACAAAAATATTATTTATTACTCAATTTTCTTTTTCATTGTAATAAAAAAAAAAGTTAAAACATTTTTTAACGGACGGTATTTCAGAACATTGAAGTTCAAAACCACACTAATCGAATAATTTAATAAGCGATGAGGACTTCAACCGGTTCAGAAAAAGCGGTTTCGAGAAAATGGGTGTAAAGTTCATAAGTGTCACGATCATAAATAACACCGATCTTGAATCCAAAGCAACAAATATGAAGCGTCTACACCCGTGCATGTTATCGACAATGATCTCGAAATGTACATTATTTTTTTGCCGAAATATTTGTAAATGAGTAATTCTTTTAAGTCAATTTCCGTGAAACTGTACTACTTTTTATTTCATTTTCATATCGCGGACGTGAATTACTTCTTCATTTTCTTTTTGCATCGACAAAAATAAATAAAAATGCTCCGTAATCTAATAGTAAAAATTAAAAAACTTAATAAAAATAAAAAAACTCACAGGTCGTACTTTGCCGCAAACGTTTCTGAGATACGAAAACTTACTGAATAATTAAAAATGTCGAAATGTACATATCAAACCGTCGTAATACTCATACTGTTCACAATAGAAAATTTTTTTAGAAAAGATAAGACAGCTGCAAACCTAAATAACCGTGGCAGAACTTGAGACGTCAGGTCATTCACCGCGCTTCAAAGTTCTACCTGCATCTCTAATACTTTGACTCGCTATAAAATCGCAAACATTAGGAGTTTCAATTTAACAATTTACAGATATTTTTGAAAAGTATATACAAAATGTCCCATATAAAACGCAACCCATCAATCACTCATCCATGAAATTTCAAAAGTCAAGCTTACTCCCCTACTCGTTACTGAAATGGACTCGTCCAACATCTGAACATCGCGGCGACGCAGTAGAACACTACCGATAGTAACAACAATGCAATCATAACGTTCAGTGTATTCCTAGAGACAAGATGGCGTTTTCGCTAGATGAACGTGTTTTCATTGTTGAGTCGTACTTCAGTATGAAATCGGAGGCTGCAGTGCAAGATTTGTTTCGTCATAAGTACCCGGATAAACCAGCTCCTAACAAAACATCAGTATTAAGGTTAGTTGCAAAATTTAGAGAGACTGGTTCTGTTAATAATAAGGAACACAAAAGATCTGCGTCAGTGTTAAATGCAGATACAGTCGCTGAAATCAAAGACCGATTACTCGCCTCGCCAAATAAATCGATCAGATGTTTGTCTGCTGAAATTAATTTGTCTAAATCGACCGTTCATCGGGCGACCAAACGATTACAAGTTCATCGGGCTCAAGAAGTCGATGTAATCGACTTCTTCGGTTCCGTCTATTTCTGCGTGAGGGAATTAATGTTATGGATTCGTTATTTTCCACAGATGAAGCACGGATTTATTAGGATGGCTACATAAACAGCCAAAACAGTCGAATTTGGAGCGCTGAAAATCCCCACGTTTATCACGAAAAACAATACACCCGCAGAAGTCGGACGTGTAGTGCGCGATATCGCGGAAGAAAATATCGGTCCTATATTTTTCGAGTACACCATTAATGCAGAACGATATCAAGATATTTTATTTCCGTTCATCCCACTCTTGGAAGAGGAAGACAGACACTGCTGGCTGCAACATGACGGTGCGACATCGCACTACGCAGGTTCAACTTCTGATTTCGTCGAGGAATTCTTTGGTAATCGTGTTATCGGTTGAGGCCTATGGCCAGGCCACCAAGATCTCCAGATTTGCCTGCGGCGGATTTTTTTCTACGGGGTTACCTCAAAGAAAAAGCCTACAGCAACAAACCACGAACACTTCAACGAAAGTCGATATTGAACAAGCTGTATTAAATATCCAGCCACAAACTTTGAAAAAAGTTGCAAGAAACGCTGTAAAAAGAATTGAAGCTTGTATTCAAGAAGATGGCGGCCACTTCCAACATTTACTCTGTAAGGTAATGGATGGTAATAATAAAAATTAACTTACATTTACACATGCCTTTTTATTATTTCAATACCTACCAATATAAGGTTGGGTTGCGTTTTATATGGGACACTCTGTACTTCTAGAAAACGCAAAAAAATATACACTGTTTCTTGATTCGACAATGTGGAAACCTTCTTTAAGGCAATTCAGGGCCGATTTAGTTGCGGTCGGACTGTAGCAATGTAAATACGAACACAATCTTTAGGGATCGCCATTATAATGATGGACTATAATAACTCTAAAATGAGCGAAAGGAAGGAGGTAATGAAATATCCATTCCATTATTATAGCCGATTATCATAGTCAAAGGTTCACAAGATATAATAGCAATGCACGCCTATTAAACACAGAAACAATTTAAATGGTTTATAGCAGTATTAACATAACACATGCAATGCTATTAAAGTAATTGTTATGTTTAAAATAGGGTAACGATAATAAGTTGTAGAACAAGAACAGTAATAAAATTTGAATTATAATTTAAATTTATACAATATTGATTTAATAAACAGCAGTCATTTTGTAATAAAACTGATAAAATTACCGTATAATTCAATATTATATTATAAACAACTCATAGTATCACAACGAAATACAAATAATGAAACGATGATTCAAATAGGTTTTTTAATACAATGATAATTTCATTAATAATAAAGTTTCTGATTTGATTCCCGATCAGATTTAGCAGATATTATTATTTAAGATACTGACAAAAGATAATAGTATAAATAATCTTTTGTTGAATCGTGTAGAAAAATTATTTACTATTATAAGCAATTTTACATATAAATACCAAGTGAACCAAAAGTTATCAGAATTTTTTTGAAAATTATTAAAGAAATATTAAATTTTCGATATTCCTCTTATTGGTGAGGTTGAAGATTACTTCATTCCATGAATTTCTTTAAAGATTAGAAAAAATTCTTTCAGTAGGCCCTTAGATTTCACCGGTGCTAAGTAGGGGATAAAAAGGATTTCCACCGTAAAGTTAAGAAAAAATTCAAATTTACTCGATACGATAACGGTTGCACGTGAAAAAAAGGTTCAAATGTTTAGCATACGAGAAACCCATCTTACAATTCCAGTAACATTTTGGTTATCCCTTGCCGTAAGGGTTGGTCATATCAAAAATAGTTTCGGAAAAAGGTTTTAGGTAACGTTTAGAGAACTGACGACCAATTTAAACCGTTTCGATACTGTGCCTGTTAAGGGAGGTATGATTTTTTATCTTCGAAACCCCATTTTTTCCACCCCCTGGGCCAACGATTGGTAATATCCAAAAACTTTACTTAGATAGGTTTTAAGCCCTTATCCAAAAAAAATATAGTAGGAACTTTAAAGGAGTTCGATATTTTATTTAATAAGAAAGTTATAGCGATATTTTATTTTCTTCTAAAAAGCCCCGCATTTCTACCCCCGTGGTTTGATTTTGCCTATTAACGAACTTGACCGAGATTTTGGGCGTTGTATTTTATGTATCAAATTGAAAGCGATTGGCTTTAAATAAAAACCCGTGCAAAAATCGGATGAACCTTTGCACATATGTGATACGCAGCATCTCTAGTATGGCCTTTAATCACGCTGCATCACTTCGTTTAGTTCTGAACACGCAGCTAGCACGTAAACATGTCTACAACAATAGCATCTCCCCCGTAAGTATGAAGTGCGTGCGGTAATTCGATTTCTTAAGGCTGAGGGGTGTAATGCGGCTGAAATTCATCGACGAATAAGTAATGTGTACGGTGAAACTTCAACGAGTGAAAGCAAAGTGCGACAATGGTGCAGGAATTTTAAAGCAGGACGTACAGATGGTCATGATGCAGGCGGTCAGGGAAGGAAGCGAGTGTCAACCGATGATCTCGTTGAGCGAGTGGATGAGGCGATTCGAAAAAATCGTCGGTACACAATTTCTGTATTGAGCGATTCGTTTCCTGAAATTTCAAGGCCAGCTATCTACACCATTGCGAGTGAGAGACTTCAATACCGCAAACTGTGTGCGAGATGGGTTCCAAAGATGCTGTCCGACCAACACAAAACAATGAGAATGGACGCCCCCTAACGTTTCTCCATAATGTAATAATACCATAACATAATTCCATAATGAAGGAGAAGATTTTTTGAACAAAATTTTAACAGGGGACGAGACACAGGTCCATTTCGAAACCGAAGAAACAAAAGAACAATCCAAACAGCGGATGCATTCTCATTCTCCCAGTAAACCAGAAGAAGTTGAAGCGAACCTTCTCCAACAGAAAGCGTATGGCTACTGTGTTCTGGGACCGGAATGGAATTCTCTTGGTGGAATTCATGGAACGTGGTACAACTATCACGATACCCTCATACTGCGTGACTCTTCAACGTCTACGAAGGGCGATTCAGAATAAGCGGAGAGGAATGTTATCATCAGGCATTGTTTTTTTCCATGACAATGCTCGGCCGCACACTGCAGCTGTAACAAAGAAGCTCCTGCAGCGTTTTCGTCGGTAAGCGTTTGATAGTCCGGACTTGGCTCCATCCGATTTTCATCTCTTTGCTCAAATGAAACGCCGGCTAGGAGGACATCATTTTGGCACAGACTTAGAGCTGCAGACCGGCGTAGAAACACGGCTGAAAACACAGGCGGCGCCGTTCTATGGACGAGGGTATTGGAAAGTTGGTATTACGCTAATAAATAAATTTTTTTTTTATTTTCACTGTGGCTTTAATTTCGTGACCGATCGGACCTTGAAAAAAAATAACCGTCGTATAAATGTATATATAAAGCTTTGAACCGGTGGTGGTTTTGGGGTCTGGGGTATGTGAAACGCGAAGATATGTCGATATTTTCCGGAAGTCGAATCACGGTACCCGTTTCAATAGGTAGCTTTCTTATGAAATTTCCCTAAAAACACGTGGCAGGAGACCAATTTTTGATAAGGTGTTTATCAGAAATTCAATATTAATTACTGAAAATGAAAATTTATACCATCGTGTAGATTATACAGAGTGATTCAGGAGGATAGGGCAATACTTTGACAACTCATTCTAGAGGTTAAAAATAAGAAAAAAGTTCATATAAATATAGGTCCGAAAACGCTTCGTTAGCGAGTTATACAGGATGAAAGATTTCGCTCGAGTTCCTCCGGGTAATTTAAAGCTTTCTGAAATTCTGGGAAGGTCAATTAAGGGGCAAATTGTTTCTTATGGTTTTTGAGCTGGCAAATCTAAAAAATAGATCCCAGAACTGTATCTCTCTTAGTTTCTAAGATATCCCATGTAAAACGCCAAACATAGCGTCAAAAAACACATTTTTTTTACCTTTGACGTACAATAACGTTGTTAAATTGGGAATAAATCATACATGTTTTAAACGTAAACTGTAGAGAATTTAATTATAAGAAGATTAATGTAAATCAATCTCATCAATCATTTGGCGATTTGCAATAGATATCACTGTTGATTGCGCAGCCTCAGCGTAGTAAGTCGATAAGCTAAATTGCTTTTTTGTCGTAAAATCTTTGTACATGATCTCCCGAGTGGAAAAAATCGGTTTTATCTTATCTTTCAGAGCGACAAAGTATGCCCCCTTTCCGAAAATTGTCATTTCGTTTTAGCGGCTATAAATGACACCCGTATCTCATCCCTATATGAGACTATACGGGTCAAAAAGTCATCGCCTTATTTACTGGACCGAGTTAAAAACACCAATGCGTTACCCAACCGTTTCATTTTGTATTTCCATAAGCATTTTAGGCCCTCGAACTGCACACAATTTCCGGTAATTCAAATTCTCGAGATAATTTCATAAAGATGCAAATCGGAAATCTTTGGAAAATACACGGGAAGAGATGCGATGATGAATTGTCTTATTTTTTAAATTTCTTTTTCAATTTGCACGCACCAAATCGCAGGTAATCTAAAGACGGTTGCCGCTCCATTTCATCATTGTAAAAGCTTTACAGTTCTTTATTAAATAATCACACCCGTTTCCATGCAATTAAATCACTAACCGCATTTGTTCCATGAATGTTACAAATGCGATATGAATTTCAACCGGTTAATTGTTTCTTGCATGCAAGAAATGGATCACAGATTGAATTTGACACACCGCAGGTGCCTCAGTTTTTTTAAATATTATAAACACACTCCAATAATCGTACAGACTAGAAAATTGAACAGTTTCGGCCCGTAGCTAAAATTAGTGGGAGTGCTGCACCAGGAAATTTTTTTGGACCTTTTCAAAGCCACGGTTAAAGTTTTCTGTAAAATAAAAAATCCGATAAAACAATGAATCAAATAGAATAGCTGGGAACAGGATAATAATCTAATTCTACCCTTTATCACATTTAAGAATATGGTACACGGTTTTTAAGCTCATTGTGCTTAAAGACCGTATTCGGTTTAACCGAATAAATAATAAAATGTCAAAACAGATAATATTTTTTAGTATTGTTAGATAATAACTGAATAAATGTCCGGTTAAAAACACTACAGTCCAGTGCTGCTTAGTTTAAATTTCTATGTACAGAAAAACAAATACATAATTAGTTTTTTTACTAATTACCATCTCTTTTGCCCTTCCAACGTGTTTTTGGACAGATTTGGCAATCAAAGAGCCCTTGCTTTACCCCCTCTTCTGATCACTATTGAAAAACCAAGTAAACCGCTTTCACATTCCTTCCACCGACTAAACTAGAAAAGGAAATGAACAAGGAACGTTTCATACACACGCGGAGTGAAAGAAAAAAATACCTTCCGCCAGCCCGCCAGGGTCGACAATGCGGGAGCGACAGTGCTCTCTCCCCCTCACAACCTCATGTGCAGCTTCTTGTGTGCATGTGTACAACAGCCAAACACCACCGCTGGAACTGTGAATAGCACAGTTCCAAAGGAAGGTTTTTGTATGTTTTTCATAAACCGGAGGATGGCTTCTAACATTAAGGTTAGGGATTATATATTGTACGAGTATAAAGAAAGAATTAAAGAAAAAAGGACTCGTTATATTAAATATTGTTGATTATATCAAGTGGAAATACTGGCGTTGCAGTTCCACAGTGCCTATACGCAAGCCGCCACTGCAACTGAATAAGAACGATATAAATTTTTTTTTAAATCATGTGAGTCAGCGAGTACGCGTACAATATCGATGTTAGCGTTGCAACGGCAGTATTTAAAAATAGAATTCACTTCTCTCGATTATATTAGAAATTAAGCGCTGAATATTGTCTTGAAAAAATAAATTTCTGCAGTTTTATTTTTACGGTCGCAGGTAACGTTTTTAAATGCCTAGATCCATTTCTGTTTTTTTTAGCTTATGACAATGGAATTTCTGATGGAACCATCCTATAATAACGAACGGATCAACAATGTAAAAAAAAAAAAACTTTTTCGAAGAAGAAAATTAAGAAGGACAGTTACTGCCACTAGTACTGATATACAGCATAGTTAGGATACTATTGGGACTGTTTGCTACAATGAATAACAATTTGTTCACTGACGATTCAGACGGACAATCCCCTGCGCGAAATTGTATATTCATTTTTTACGTTCTTTCTTATTTTTAGTTCATATAAATTAAACTAGATCGATTACTTTTATTTTATTTTATTTTTCTGGACGAAAAACGCTTCGGCGTTATCATCGTCCGAACACGATGTATGTGTTTTACAAACTACGTTAAAAAAATTCATAATTAAAAATTAGAAGAAAAAAAACACTCAGAACAACAAAACATGAAACGTTAATACAAAAACAATACAATACAAAAATAAAAACTTAAAGTAGAAAGTTAAAAACAAAATAAAATAAACCAAAATATTAAGATAAAGACAATACAAAAGAGTTAAACTAAATGTTAAAATACAAAAACATACAACTACCACAAAAAAATTGAAAACCCCTATTCAAAAATACGTAAAATATTAGCACCACGGAGAAATAAATACACCTGGTGTAAAAATTCTTTATTATTGCCCAGGATTTGACGAAAATTTGTGGGCAATTTAAATTTACGACGCAAGGCCGCATTCGTATCCACTCCACAAAAATGTGGCGCACAGTCAAGCAGCAGTTGCATCGGATGCATACAGGTGCGTATACTGCTGACATCAGATACCCGTGATTAGCTCTCTTAATGTCCTATCCGCAATCGGCGGAGGATCACTTCCTCACGAAGAATTTTCCTGTATGAGGAGTCCCGTAGCAACACAGAGCCTTTAATGTACCGGAATTTGGTATACGAGGTGCGACAATAAAGTAATGAGACTGATTTTTCTTTGCAAGACGTGGCAACCCTGCAGCTTGCGTAGGCACACCATCTTTGACCTTGGTCTATAAGCTACTTCTAGTCCAAGCGGCACATTGATGCAACTGCTCGGTCGTAAGTTGTGCTGTAATAAGTGAAAACGTGTTTGTGTCTCTCGTCAGAAATGAAACTGCAAAATATTGCGCAACGGTATGCCATTTCTTTTTGCGTTAAATCGGGTGAAAACGCGACGACAACTTATGGTAAGCTTCACAAGGCTTTTGGAGAGGAGGTTATGTCAAGAGCTCAAGTTTTTCGTTGGCATAAAATTTTTAGTGAAGGCAGAACGAATGTTGAAGATGAAGACCGCAGTGGACGACCATCAACCTCACGGACAGATGTCACCTTGACCAGGGTGCGTGAAATCGTACGATCTGATCGAAGATTATACGTGAAAATGATTGCAGAAGAACTCAACATCAATCGAGAAACGGTTCGTCTAATCGAAGATCTTGGTATGAGAAAGATTTGTGCAGAAATGGTCCCCAAAAATCTCACACAACAACAACGAGAAACACGGAAAAATGTGGCAGCCGATCTGTTAGAGCAACCGGAAATCAATCCAGATTTGTTGAGCCGTGTTATAACTGGTGATGAAGGTTGGTTTTTTCAATACGATCCGGAGACAAATCGCCAAAGTTCGCGATGGTGCTCAAAGGGATCACCCAGACCAAAAAAAGCTCGCATGTCAAAGTCAATAGTGAAATGCATGCTTGTCTGCTTCTTCGATTCCAAGGGAATTGTTCAAAAAGAGTGGGTGCCTCCTGGACAAACAGTTAACCAATACGAGTATTTCTACAAAGAAATTTTAGAAAGACTTCGTAAACGAGTTCTTCGTGTCCGTGCCAACATCGCTGGTAATTGGATTCTGCATCACGATAATGCGCCATCCCATACTGCTCTGTCAGTACAGCAATTTTTAACCTCAAAACAAATTTCAGTACTACCACAGCCACCTTATTCACCAGATATCGCTCCGTGCGACTTTTTTCTATTTCCAAGAGTCAAAATGGCGGTCAAGGGACACCATTTTCAAACAACACAAGATGTCCAAAAAGCTGTGACGAGGGTCTTGGTGGATATTACAGAAGATGAGTTCCAGAAATGTTACCGTCAATGGCAGAAGCGCTGGAATAAGTGTGTGCAATCAGAGGGAAAGTACTTTGAAGGAGACTACACTAAACATAAGTAAAACAGTAAGCAAAATTTTTTTTGTCACATCAGTCTCATTCCTTTATTGTCGCACCTCGTATACCGTAGCCGTCCAGCTATCTTGCCACATTGCGCGAAGAGTGAGTTTCACACGGTTAATAAGGTCGATTAAGATAATAACAAAGATAATAACAAAGAAGAGATAATAATAATAATAATAATTAATAAAGAACGATTACTTGGAAAAACTGATTATCAAAACAGATTATATTACATAAATAATTGAAGTTCTAATTTTTATAAAAAGCTGGGTATATAAATGTAGAAATAATATTTTTTAAATATTTTAAAACGTATATTAAAAAATAATTACCTTTTTGTTTCTCTGCCCTTAGAAATGATGACAGCTTAATTTTTCCTTCTCTTAATAAAGTTTATATACTTTTTTCTTTTAAATCGGTTTATGAATTTTTTCTTCAATTTCTTCTACCTTATTTTTTTCTATTTAATATTCGTTTTGCGATCATCAAATTGTAAAATTCACTGATAATTTACAAGAAAAGAAAAATTGTTGTAATCATTTATTATCTGATTATTATATAAAGAAATAATAAATTTACGTAATTTAAAATAAAATTAAAACAAAAATAAATTACGTACCACAAAATACCCGAAGTTTACAACACGAAAATCTATAGCAAAAATGTACTTTTATAATAATAGTATAAAACAAAAACATCGATTCCATATTACAAACAATATTTTTTTTCTTTCTCTTCAATTTTTATTAGTAATGTTAAATTAAAAATGTAACTTTTTCAATTAATTTTAAATGTGTATTCAATTTCATGATCATTTTTATCTGCAAAGTCTGCAATGATTTTTTTTTTCTATTTATTTACTTCTTTTTTTTAGTTTCCAGTATTCCAAAGTGCATCTGAAACAAAGAAAAGAGGATAGGTAAGTAAGTAAATTCAAATTCCGATAAAAAAAGAAAAGTAAAACACTAGAATACAATAATAACAATTTTTATCAGAATAAAATTATGAAATAGCTGATAATTTTCGTTATTATTTTATGAAAATATAGGTCAATCACGTTGAACAAACACCTAAGTCAAGATATGGAAAACAAAAATATAACAAAAAAAAAGGAACCAACTTACAATTTAGCGCTTTCAATTATAGTTATTTCAGGAAACGAAGTGGTTTTCAATGATCCTAATCTTTTTTTAAGTTTGGTTTTGAAGCCTCGTTCTTCATAAAATAGGACGATTTCGACGATTTTTCTTTATTTTCTAGAGGAAATTCCTTTCGCCTTCCTTCTTCTGTTTTATTACAGAAGATACACTTTATATAAAAGAATAATACAATTTTTTGTATAAAATGTTACATATTTACAACGCAAGGCATACTTAAGCAGCAGCATAAGCAGCGTTACAACGTAAGCAGCGTTAAGTATATTTTCAAGAAACAGCATTCTAAAAACCATACGTATATTATATCCACTAAAAAGTAGAAATAATAAAAATTTGTAAAAAATTTGTAAAACACCACCCATAAATTAAACGCTCAAAAATGTAAAAAATAATTTTAGGACGATATCTCAGAATGACTTTGACAAGCTTTGATAATGATGTGTAAGATTATGCGAGTCATAACTTCAAATTAAAAATTTGATGTTTTTGCCAATTTCTTCATATGCGTGATAAATGGCTTAAAGAGTGGGGTGCAAAGATTTTTACTTCGACATGAGTATTTGATAGGCGTACAGGGAAGTTTTGTGGTGTCCACATCAGATTTTTTTTTTACTAAAAGATTAAGGTACCTTAGGGATAACAGAGTTACCACCGGGTTGGTGTAGTGGTGAACGCGTCTTCCCAAATCACCTGATTTGGAAGTCGAGATTTCCAGCGTTCAAGTCCTAGTAAAGCCAGCTATTTTTACACGGACTTGAATACTAGATCGTGGATACCGGTGTTCTTTGGTGGTTGGGTTTCAATTAACCACACATCTCAGGTATGGTTGAACTGAGAATGTACAAGACTACACACTTCATTCACACTCATACATATCATCCTCATTCATCCTCTGAAGTATTATCTAAACGGTAGTTACCGGAGGCTAAACAGGAAAAAGAAAAGGGATAACAGAGTTATAAATCTGGAGAGTTCTTATTGATAGATTTGTTGAACGGGCAAGTGGAGAGTTTTGTAGTGTACTTAGCAAAGAAAAGGATTGCTGAGAGGATCTAGAGCTCTGCTTGTAATTAAAATGTTCATCAAATTAAATTCTCTACAAGTTTTAGTCAAAATATTTGTGTGTTTTTGTTCCCATTTAACTAAATTACTTTGTACGTCAACCATAAAAAACAGGATCTTTACCCCCTTTGTATTTTTTTTCCTGTTTACGCTCCGGGAATTACCGTTCAGGTATTACTTCAGAAGATGAATGAGGATGACATGTATAAGTGTAAATGAAATGTAATCTTGTACACTTTCAATTTGACCGTTCCTGAGATGTGTGGTTAATTGAAACCCATTCACCAAAGAACACCGGTATCCACGATCTAGTATTCAAATCCATTTAAAAGTAACTGCCTTTACTAGGACTTGAACGCTGGAACTCTCGACTTTTAAATCAGCTGATTTGGGAAAACGCGTTCACCACTAGACCAACCAGGTGGGTTAAAGGATTTTTTACCCCAATTTATTAGTTTTCACACCATATTTCGCAAAATCTACCGCAGATACGGTTCTGCTACCTATTTTATTCAATTTTTCAGGTTAAAATTCCGGGTCTTGGAAGCGGTACGGCTATCCTAGATGGCGGACAAAAATTAAAAACCCACTGTTCCGTTCCATGTTGAGCCGGTTGCTGCTGCAGTCTAGCATCTACATGTGCTGGCCGGAAAATTATTCTAATATGGCCATTCTATTGGTTAGCTGGCATTTCTCCCCCCACCACCCCATTCGGTCAGCCCTAGAGCATAGACCAAATGTTCCGTACCAAAAAACGACTACTGTGCCTCTAAAAACGGAATAGTGACCTCGATCCTATCTGCTCCTCATGAGCTACCTAACTTGCGTGAGCGAATTAAGCAGGGTGCAGTACAGCACCCGCTTAAGTGTCTATCTAAAAGGCAGCAATTTAGGCTGCCACGCCTCGGTCGCTGTATGCCAGCTAGTACCTGTCCACCATTTAACAGCGCTTGCAGCTAGTTTGGCTGGTGGCCAGGCATTATCTCAAGGAAGGATTCCTACAACAGACCTTAGGAGTCATTATTACATTACACAACCCTTAAAATTAACGATGACGGTTGAACATAGCAACCTCATCGAGGAACTCCCACACGGTCCGACAATGCGGCTGTCGCCACATTGACTCGCCGTTTGTGAGCGCCCAAGTTTCCCCCCGACCTCTAAGTTCCAGGGTGGCTCGATCTCTGCCTCCTCTCCAAGAGCAGGGCAGTCGAACATCATATGCACGTTCGACTGAACCTCTCCGCAGACACACAACTCATCAGCCACCAGGCGAAACCGAAACAGATATTGGTTCAGGTTTACATGGTTGGTGAGCACCCGGGCATCCGACGCCCTTAAATACGAACTCGAGGCATACCATCCCCCCAGATCCTGTATAAAACTATACAAGGATCTTCCCTTAGTCGTGGTGTGCCATTCAAGCTGCCATGTCTCCATCGCGAGGCTCCATAGCCTCTTCCGCAGACGGGAGATGGGCAACTGCACAAAATTTAGTTCCGGTGCATTGTGATCACCGTTCCGCTTCTGTTCTGGCCCGGCTCGAAACCGCATCCCAAATGCCTCGGCCTCCCGACCTCTTCGCAACTTCCACATGACTCCTCGAACTTTCACCACTAAATCGATTGGGAGAGCCTTTCCCAATACGGTAGTAGCCTCGTAGGAGGTTGTTTTAAATACACCAGTGCATACTATCATGGCTCTGCGCTGGGCACTCCTTAAATTTTGAAGCAGTGCTCTATTTCTTTCTAACCTATGCGCCCAAACTGGTGCCGCGTATGCGATCATACTTTCGAAAACGCCTCGGTACACCAATTCTATGACCATTCAATGTTAGAATTCCGTGGAAGGCGGTCGCATTTTTCATTTCGTCCGTATGGACAATTAGTGTTAGTTACATTCTGCGTAAGAATCCCGCACAGTGCGATCGTGTTTTCATTTCAGTCGAAGGGGACTCATAGTTTCTTGATAACGTTCAAGTTCAATTATGACTAAAGTGTCATACATTCTTAAGCTTAATGTAAATATTGTAATTCAATCAAAATGTCAAGGGTGACAATAAATTAAATATAATAGTTTAAGAAGAACATAGCGTTGCTTCATTTCATCATCTACCATCTCATCAAAAATACAGTCCATACTAACTTTAAATTTTACCACCCACCATAATACAAATTTTTTTAACTACGCAGAGCCCCATTTCTTTCTGTTTCCAAATACCTCTCAGATATGCTGTTTCCATACTTAAATATATATTTTTTATCGGAAAATTTTACTCTTATTGATAAACATAAAGAAGTAAGCGTTTTATTACGTACTGCATTAGGTAGAGAAAACGATCAGGCCTTTATTCAAAACGCAATATAAATGATAATATATTTAAGCGTTGGCTTAAAATACTCATTTGAATGACGTATTGCAATAAGATATTTATTTTCCTTTATCCCCTATAACCTATCCTGCCCCCTTCTTCTCTTTAGTACGCAGTGAACTGAATACATCAATTATACTTTGTCGATCTGTCTGAAGCTCAATAATTCGCTTCATAATAAGCGTAAAATACTGACAGTGTACAAATACGGGTCACATTTCATTCTCTAAATCAATTTTATATTAAATCTAAATATTTTCATTTCGTAAATGATATTTCTTATTAAAAAAATAAATTAAGGTTATCTTTAGAAAAGTCCCATTTTTTAATTACTTCTAACATTTTCTTGTTATAGGATTTGTTGTCAAATAATATCCATTTTAAAAGTATTACACCAGGGGTAAAATCGGATTTGAATCTTTAAATTAATAACTATTACATTAATTACTTAGAAAAATAAAAAATTACCGCAACGATTATGTAACACCGTACATCATACAATTACCATTTTTGACAGCTTTTTGCGAGGAAAATTCGTTGAGTAATTATTATCGTACAAGAATTACACATCTCTCTCGCATGCGGGTTAAAATATTTAATAAAATTTATATTAATAAACTAGTAGACCCGGCAATGCTTCGCTATTGTTAGATTTGAGTATATATATATATATATATATATATATATAGATTAAATGAACACAATTGAAAGTTTGATAAAACATTAACAAAATGAACATTACGGAACTTCACAAAATTTAACCTTTCCCTTTTACCCTTTCCCCCTTTTCCGCTTTCCTCTTTCTCGATGTTCCTTTTCCCATTTTCCTTTTTACCATTTGTATTTTTACCATATTCACTTTCCCTTTCTCCCATTTCCCGTTTTCCTCCTAATTTCCCTTTCCGGTCACCTTTCCCCCTCTTACTTTTCTCTTTTCTTTTTTCTATTTTCTGCTTCTTCCCTTTTACCTTTTTGATTTTTCCTTTTCCGATTTTTTTGTATTCCCTTTTCCCATTTCTCCCTTTTTCCCCGCGCGTACATCGGTCCAGTAGTTTTTTTATTTTATAGCGGACACAGACAGATATCGAAGACATTGAAATGGAATCGTAAAATATTTAGTATAGCGTGTATTGCTTTTACGTCCAACAGATAGCACCGCTGTTTTTTTAAAAAAGGATGTTTTTACCTGTCACAGGTGTGACGTCTTAGGTATATAAAAACGCGCGCGTATTCAAATGCAATGTTGTGTCAGAATTTCAAAGCAATCGGTGAAAAACTTTCGGAGATTTAAGGTTTTGAACAAACGAGCATTAAAATTTTTATTTTTATAGATGTTTCATCGATTAAACAGCAACTTTTGTAAACTTTAAGAAACCGTACATTTCTATTTACAAAATCGCTTTTCAAGATTTGGAAGAAATATTACGTAGATAAAAAATTATTAATATCACTAAAGATACATTAACAGGAACATTTTCAAAAGTAAAGATATTTACCAAATTTCCAAAACGATCAAGATATATACTGGATGTAGACAAGTTGACAAACAATCCACGATCCTTTTCGACTGTGTCTTTGAGGAAATAATTAAACGATGGACAAAAAAGTGGAAGGAGCAAGAAATTTACGACCCGATAAAATTCGGAACAAAATTTAAATATCTTGCAATTAACCATCTATGGACGATTTGGTGGAGATACTTAAAAATATCCGGAAGAAGAACAAATTAAATTAATAGAGTTAGAAAAATTATTCGGAAAAGGTAGACCAAAAGATATAAAAATTGTAGTACTTTACAGGGTTTGGTTATTTATTGTTATAGTGTGGAAAATAACTATAATTAAAAAGGTTACCGAAGATTACTCTTTTTGAGGTAGGGGTAGTTTAGGTGAAGTTTTATTGTAATATTATCATTAATCAAAAACAAGTTTAAAAAATTCAAATAATCGGTTTTTTTTTAAAAAACGTTTCTTCTTTCCCACCTCCAAAATCACTTTCCAAGTTATTGCTTTTGTTTTTCTATCTTTACTGTGTTAAATGGAAGAAACTAAAAAAAAATCAGTAAAAAAATGTATAACCAATAATAAGTTTTCTTTGCATGTGCAACCTGATGTAGACGGATGGGATATAGTTCGGACGGACAGACAGACCGGATATATAGACAGCTCAGTTTGTCCGACGAATATGGCTGTTCAGTAATATTCCCTGATAACGAGAAAATACGTATATATGCTTAGCGCCTACTCATTTGCGTTATTTTGCGAGACCTACGCAATTTACTCTGCCTTAAGAGTTATTGAGACCCGCAGTGATGATAACTTCCTGGTTACAACCGACTCAAGGAGTGCACTTAAGAGCTTGAACTGCATATGATTTGAGCCCGTCATTCAAATTACTTATGACACCGTCTCAAGAGTAAACGAGACAGTGGTGTTCGTTTGGGTGGTCAAGGGCCATGGCGGCATCCTAGGGAACGAAGGAAGAGCTGATGATGCTGCTAGGAGAACGGCAACAAATGGCCCACGATTGGAATTAACGTGCGAGATTGACTTCAAGAAGGCAGTCTGTATCAAACTACGTACTCGATGGAATAGATTCTGGGTGTTGTGCCCTCCCACGGCCTTACATGGAATCCGCGAGAACTTCTTCTGGAAACCTTTTATATTCATCCAAACGCGGCTGAGGTTCGGGCAAACAAAGATAATCCACGCCTACCTCCTTGGCTCTCTGTAGCAGAACTATGAGGATTGCAATTTAAAATGTTCGGTAAACCACTTACTTTTAGAACCGGCATTGTTCGGGACTATTCGTCAACAATTAAACCTGGGCTTATATGCAAAGGGTTTACTTAATGGAAGAAATACATCAAAAGACGGGATGAAAAACACAATTTAACGGTTTTGCTTACGTGAGATCCTTTATGGAATACTGTGAAAGTATTCTTCCTTTATTCTTTTTCCTGTTTAGCTTCCGGGATTAACCTTTCAGGTATTACTTCAGAGGATGATATGTATGAACGTAAATGAAGTGTAGTCTTGTACAGTCTCAGGTCAACCTTTCCTGAGATGTGTGGTTAACTGAAACCCAACCACCAAAGAACATCGGCATCCACGATCTAGTATTCAAATACGTATAAAAGTAACTCATTTTACTAGGAATTGAAAGCTGGAACTCTCGACTTCCAAATCAGCTGATTTGCGAAGACGCGTTCACCACTATACCAACCCGGTGGGTTCAGTGAAAGTAGTCTAGTGGTAATTTTCTAATATTATTTACCCATTTGTTATTCATGTTCCATTTTGTATCCAATGTTTGGTATTTAGTGACTGATTACACCAATATTCCCGTACAAAGTATTACCATACGGATTACTGTGTGCGCAGTGAAAATAGTCTAGCGGTTATGTTCCTGCTTCTATATGTGTTATCCGATGTTTGGTGTTTATTGCCTAATTACTACGAGCATAATTTTATTTAAATCGCTGTGACTTTTTTTGTAACTACAGACAAACAATGAAAAATATTTTTATTATAATTAAATCTTAATTAACACATTAAATTACAATTATAATACAATAAAATTATAGAGAATATATTAAAATGTAAAAATGAAATTAGGAATTAGAAAATGTAGAAAAAATAATATTATATATATATAAGATACTAAAATGACTTGTTCAGCCTTTAAATGATGCAATATGATTTTTTACAATAACATCAAAAAAAGGATAAAGCGTGTTTACCTCGCTGATTTTTAGAAGATGTACGTGAACAATCCCGGGCTGGTCCAGTAGTTAAACTCGTCGTCGAAATCAGGCGTTTAACAGCGGATTTTTGAAATCGAAGGTTTTGAGATTCAAATACTAGTAAAGTTTGGGTTTTATACGGATTTGAATGCTAGACTGTGGGTACCGGTGTACTTTGTTGGTTCGGGTTCAATTAAGCAATCATCTCAGGAAGGGTCAGCCTGGGTCTGTACAAGACTACACCTCATTTGCATGTCATACACATCATCATCATCATCATCATCATCATCATCATCATCATCATCATCATCATCATCATCATCATCATCATCATCATCATCATCATCATCTCATTAGGGTATTGAAGGGTTACTTATTTTTCACTTTCTTTCTTTTTTTTGTTTAGCCTCCGGTAACTACCGTTTAGAAAATTCTTCAGAGGATGAATGAGGATGATATGTATGAGTGTAAATGAAGTGTAGTCTTGTACATTCTCAGTTCGACCATTCCTGAGATGTGTGGTTAATTGAAACCCAACCACCCAAGAACACCGGTATCCACGATCTAGTATTCAAATACGTATAAAAGTAACTCATTTTACTAGGAATTGAAAGCTGGAACTCTCGACTTCCAAATCAGCTGATTTGGGAAGACGCGTTAACCACTAGACCAACCCGGTGGGTTTACTTATTTTTCACTAGTTGAACTGATTTCAACTTACCACTAGGAATAAAAAAAAAAATTAATAGATTTTTTTACGAATTCAATATTTTTCACAGCTTATATCTGGATAGAATTAAATAATATTTTGTAAACTTCAATCTGTTAAATTATTTTGACAATTTAAACCTAACACGTACTTTATATAATGAAAGTTTGTATCTCAAACAATTGCATCGTTTTCGCATTGCCGATTACGTCATTTCTGGATGTAAATAGCGCCTACTACCCGCATAAAGAAGATTTCTTTTCTCATTATTATCCATCTAATTAAAACGGTTAATAATCTTTCTACCTACATCTGAGACAGTCTCAAAATATTTAATTCGTTTACATATTCAATCGTTGCAAAACTCAAATTACTCTGCCATATTTATTATGTTTCTCAGAAGAATATTTCTTTCATTTTCGTTATTATCGCCACTAATTATTAGTTATTAGCTATAATATAATTTAAAAGATACTCGCTAAAAATTAGGCCGAAAACGAAGTTGAATAACGGCAAAAATAACTTGCGTTCACATCAGAAAAATTAGACTAACAAAGAAGTTATTATGTAAGGCTGACTAGACAGAACTGTATTTGAGTAACGATGAAAATTCATGAAATGAGGATGAATATTCAGACAACAGAGATGCGAGAATTAGATCCTTCTTTGCATGTTCAATTTACTAATCCCTTTCTTTACGTCTATTTACTTGTGAATTAGCTTCGAGTTTTCCGTTACAATAAATGATCAGAACGGTGCGTATCACGTTTAAGATTCTCATCGCGACGCAATGACGCAAAAATCTGATGATGATCCTGACACTAGTTATTTATTCTTATATTGTGAAAAAATAATTATACACGAATTTAGTATAAAAAATTAAAAAATTCTGTAATTTTTTACTTTAATCGGCTCTCCCGCTCACAAATATTGCCTTCAAAGTATTTCTTTTGGGTCACTTACCCTACTACTAAACTTAGGAAGACGTCAAAAAAATTAGGTTAAAAAATATGCAGTAAATAAAAAGATATCTTTTATCGATTTTTGAGGGAGAGAATCTGGGATTAAAATTTTATCCAAAACGGTAAGATAGGCATGTACGCATGTATTGAGCTTAATGTAAAGCGGAGGTTATTTTTCAAATTTTGAGAAAATTGACCCCAAAGAAATTATCTAACCCGCCCCGTGGAGATATTGAACCCAAACTTAAACCAAAAAATTGTCCCATGAATACGATCTCTATGCCAAATATCATGAAAATCGGTTTATCCAGTCAAAACGTATTAAGCTTGTAAACTAATACACGTACATAAGTACATACGTATGTACAAGCGGCACAACCGACCTCTCGATGTCTGGTGTCACAGCGGCGACAACCGCAATTTGAATCGTTCTATTATCCTTTTAGAACAGCATTTGCTTCATCACCTAATAGCGAATGGGTCTTCGTAAGATGTAGTGTTGTTGAAGTCGAGTGGCAGAACCGCCGTCGGCGAGAGGTAACTGCGCTACTGGTTGTCCGCGCAGCCGTGAGATGTGATACTGTCTTGCCGTGAGCGGTCTTTGAATGCGATGGAGTAAATGTCACGCGGTTAATTTAGAGCAATAGTTTTTAAAGTCGGTTGGCGGAATCGCTGTCGGCGCGGTGACTGGGCATGGCAGTCCATGCAGCCGTGAGGTTTGGAACTATCTTGCTGAGAGCGGTCTTCAGGTATGATGTTTATAGCGGGTGATGGGATGTAGATTTTGTTGTTACGTATAACTCAATTTGAACGGTGTAAGTTTAGCGTTGCATTGACTCGTTACTTAGTCGACGGGTGAGGGATTAACAGTCACAAACATCGAAACTAAAATTGGACTAGGCGCGGGGTTCGCGCTTCGGCGGACTCGGTTATGTAGTTCAGAGGATGATATTGTAGGAAAAAATGAGTGAAGATATCCGAAAGAAGCCTAAAGCGAAGGCGTTGGCAGAGATAATAAAGTTCAGAGACAGTAAAAGTTCAAACCTTTTGAATTTTCAAAAGGTTGGAACGAAATTCAAAATGGCGATGTGTGCTATTTTTGAGTGCAATAACAATAATAATAAACTCAAAAATAATATTTATAACCTCGATAAGAAGATTATTTTTCACTCGTTCCCAAAAGATAGTACGCAACAAAAATCTGGATAACAAATGCGGCAGACAATACTATTATAATGTCGTCAACGAGACGGTTGCAACATACATTTTATAACAGATTACTATGAGGGAGAGTTAAAAAATGAACTTTAAAATCACGAAAAAAATTTAAAAAAGATGCTTTTCCTACTGAGCACTCATCTAAAAAAGGAACTGACAGTTGATTAACCGGTTAACTGACAGTTGCTTACCTTGACGGATTCTTAGAGAGCCGAAAACGTTGTACTAAGTACATCTAAACAAGGTGAAAAGCTGCTTACTGAAGGAATAATATCAAGTTTGAAAACAAAAATTTATAGGAGGAAATCTCAAAATTAAAATCACCGAATCTGCAAGATAAATACCTTAAAAGAATATCCACTCAAGATATTCAGAAATATTCATTCAGGAGCGTTAAATCCGATCAAACTATATGCATAAACGGGTTGTTTTTTTAAATTTCCCAAGGCATTGTCTTTACACTCAGTTGGGCTACGTGCTTATACCTCTAGAAACAAAAATATCTATTACCGGCAGTTTCGACTTTAAAAAATTGGGCAAGCAAACTTACAATCACTCCAGATGTGCTGTGTTGTTATAATCGTTATAAGTATTTCAAATGACTGCCATTAAAATTCATTTGAAAAAGTTTGTATTCTCATAGCCGATGAAACGAAGGTTAAAGAACAATACAAATTCGATGAAAAGACCATACGCTTCTACAACCCGCTTTATATGTCCAAGTGATCGAAATTTGCGGTTTATTAAAAAATTGGAAGCAACCTGTTTTTTTTATAATTATGACTGCAAACTTACGAAACGCATAACTCAGTTAGAGACTGTTGGATTTACTACTGTGGCCGTGACTTCTGACTTAGGTGGTAGAAACCGAGGTTTGTGAAATGAACTGAGGGTTAATACGAGGAATAGTTATTTTTCAAATCCTGTTACTGACAAAAACACTGATGTATTTGGTGATGCTCCACATCTCATTAAACTTTTACGAAACCACTCTTTGGATTCTGAGTTGTCGGTCGATGGTAAAATGTTAACAAAAATTACTTTCATTGAACCGACGGAGAAAACTGGGTCTTGAGCAATAAATATTGCGCATAATGTCGCTGATCAACATTTCACTGTAACAGGTATACAAAGATAAAAAGTGAAATTTGCTACCCGGCTGTACTCACACCAATTCGTGCGTCTTAAATAGAGTGGGATCCTTAGGTCTGAAAACTGGGAAGAGGTGTCATCTTTCATGAAACTGATGAACGACTGGCACGAAGTTTTCAATTCTAAGCTATCAAGAATCCAATCCAGGAAGAGAATGACTGCATACGGATTGGAATTAGAAATCCAAAATAAAATTCTCCTTGATATGGAGTCAACGGTGAAGACGATGAGAGTCGGACAAAAATGAGTCTCTTACACTTTCAAAAAGGAATACTTATGATTATTTATTTGCTAAGAATGCTATTAGAAGGTACTCAAGTTAAATACAAAATTAGCTACATAGTGAACAACAGGCTAAACCAAAACATCCCGGAGGACGTTTTTAGCATCATGAGATTCAGCGGAGAATTCCACAATAATCTTCACCGCTAGAATTTAAATACAGATTAAGAAACTACATTATAGGAAGAAACGATAGGGTTTTATATTCGACAGCAAACGTAGAAGACAATTGTGAAATCACGGTTACCGAAAATGCTTTCTATTCTATTTCATCCTTACACAATAAGAACAACGCAAACGAAGAAACGACAATCACTTTAAATATATTTTGTGATTTACTTGACGACGTCGTGAAGGGTACAAGGATTCTGAAAAAATTGTATACGATGGGTGGATTCACAGTGAACAAATTTAAAAATAAATATCCGGAATCGGGTACAGTTATTTGCACCCAATTTTCATCTTTTCCGGGAAAATATGCCTACGTCGAGCGATTGTTAGAGGGGTGTTTATACAACAAACTATATACGGATTTTTTTACAAAATCTTTGAAAAATTTGGAATATTTTTCAATGAATAGACTTGGCGCGTAAAGAAAAATTCCCTTTCGGAATGCCGGATGGCGAAAGTGGATTTCACCGGTGCTAAGTAGTGTATAAAAAAGATTTCCACCTTAAAGTTAAGAAAAACTTCAAATTTATTCAATACCACAATGGTTGCACGTGAAAAAAGTTTCAAATGTTAGCATACAAGTCCCATGTTACAATTCCATCAAAATTTTGGTCATCCCCTACTGTAAGGGTTGATCGCATCAAAAATTATTACAGACAAAAGTTTTAGATAGTGTTTGAAGAATTAACGACCAATTTAAACAGATTCGATACTGTGCCTATTAAGGGAAATACGATTATTTTTGTCTTCGAAAGACCATTTTTTTCCACCCCCTGGGCCGTGGTTGGTGATATCAAAAATCTTTTTTTGCATACGTTTTTCGCCCTTATCCTAAGAATAGGAAGAACTTTAAACGAATTCGATATTTTACTTAATAAGAATGTTATAGCGATATTTTCTTTTTATGAAAAAGCAAGGTCCGATTTTGCCCATTAACGAACTTTACCGAGATTTTAGGCCGTTATATTTAATGTATCAATTTGAAAGTGATTGGTGCATAATTACGGCAAATATCGTGTCCACAAGAAAGTTATATATATATATATATATATATATATATATATATATAACTTTATATATATATAAACTTTTGAACTGACAGTGGTTTTGGGGTCTGGGAGATGTGAAACGCGAACATATGTCGAAATTTTTTGGAAGTCGAATTATGGTACCAGTTACAATAAGTAGCTTACTTATGAATTTTTTTTTACTTCCTGGACCACCGTTAGGTATTACTTCTAAGGATGAGTTGAATCGAAAATTTTTTGTAGCGCGTAAAAATGCCATGCATGACCGGGATTCGAACCCGAGACCTCCGGATGAAAGGCTAAGACGCTAAGACGCTACCACTCGGGCCACAGAGGCCGCTTATGAAATCTACCTAATTTTATGAAATTTCTACATGAAAAATCAAGAGACGTTAATGCTTCAGATGACTTAAAAATCTCTTCTTTAGATACGTTACATTTTTTCCATTAAGAAACGTAATACTAATATAACCGACGGTAAATCACAGAAAAGAAACGAGAATACTTTTCCTTAACTTCAAAATACTCCGTTTACCTAAAAAATATCTAACGTCCACGACATTTACTCTTAATGTACTTTTAATGGCGTATAATCTTAATGTAAATTACTTTTTAATTTATAAATTTTTAAACATTTGCATTACGCTATTGAACTGTTGATGAAAGAAATTATGATTAGCGATAATGAAAACATGATCGTAACAAAAATAAGAAATGAGATGTATATTATTTGTTTTCCTACGAATATTTTCAAGAATAGTCATTCATCATCATTTTTTTAAGTAATCAACTTCATATAATACAAATAATATGAAATAATAATAAAACAAAATTACAATATACATGTAGAAAAACGATAACGTGTTTTGTCCATTTCTTTTGGGACCGGGCCTATAATAAATAAGTAAGAGTTACTTTCCTCTTATCTAATTAAAAAGGATCGACGTAGCAAATTATAATCATATAAAATTGTACGGTTATAATTTCAACGAAAATAGACACAAGTTATAACACATTTTAACTGTTTGACAATACAAACGGTGAGTCAATCTTCTACTGGCTACAAGTTGTCAGGGAATGACGTCAAGTGCGGGAGTGAGATCTCACATGCGCGAGAGATTATGTGTAATCGTAGTGTAATGCGTACCATATGTCGTGCGTCACAATTTACAACGGCAGTATGTATGTACGCCCCCTAATGTTTTTGTTTTATTTGGGTCCCTGGGTTTTGAAACACTGAGGAATGAAAAATTCATAATCCAATTTTTGACTGGTACAATACGTATCTTAAAAGTAAAAATCATAAAAAACTAATCGTAATTAAAATGAATAAAACGATTGTTTCTAATAAGTATTTAATTTGAATAACATTAATATTTGGTGTAATTTTAAAATTTTAATAAGCGATTTTATTAATTTATTTAGTTTTTATTTATTGTAAATAAAAAGTTTAGTTATAACTATTTCCGATTAAAGAGAATTAAAAATGAAACAAAATAATGAGAGAATGTTAAGGAAAAACGATAGAAAGCAGATGGAAACAGTGAAAATGAAAAGAAAAGTAAAACGCTGGTCTCGATACGTTTAGAGGGAATTCCGGTTACAGCAGAATGAGAGCCCAGGAAAGCTAAGTAAGTGTGGGGGGGCGCTATTGAAAAGTTGGGCCCGGCGCCAATACTACTCATACCATTTCTGACCTAAACCACCCGACACCCGCCGCTACGTGATTCTAGTTTCATCCCCTCCACGTACCACCAGTTGCTGAAAAGGATTGTGTTAGTTGGAATTTTAGTACGGTATACATGAGATATATGAAAGAAAAGTACAGTCGCTTTCAAAAATAGAACACGAATAGATTTAAAAGAAGAGGTGGAACAGTGAAAGCATTTATGTCATAAATACAAAATTCTACAAAACTGTATATACACGTGCATGTATATATATATATATATATATATGTGTGTGTGTGTGTATATGCACAAGTACATTTATATCCGCGCACAAAACCTGGCGCCACTTCCCGAGTTTTAAGCTTTTAATAGTATTAGTATTATCAATAATTCTTTCTTTCTACAACCAAGAAATCAATCTTTTACCTATATTAAAAATAAAACTATAACAGGAAGAGGAAAACATGCATAACAGAGTATTAATGTACAAAATTTTCTTATAGAATAAACAATAACTAAAAAAATTTTTTTTTATATTTATGAAGGAAATTAAAATTAGTTAAAAAATAAATTGGTTACTGTAGCTAAAATTTTAGTTTTTTATATATATTAACGAAAGATCAAGCCGCATACTTTTATTTACCAATTTATTTGCCTTTATACAAATTCAAAACCAAACGATATTTTTCATAGTAAAAAGATAAAATAAAAACAAATTAAAAAAATATATAATAGAAAATATTAAATAAGTATAAAAATAATAAAAAAAAATAAAAAATTACAATTATTTTTAGGAGGCTCGGCTGATAAATTTTACATACTAGCATGCTACACGGAGACAAAAGGTACTATCGAGTTTTTCGTGGCAGCACGTGATAAGTTAAAATCCCCCTCTACAAAAAAGTGATAATGCGTTGAAATCCGTTAACCGGTATGTTTTCAGTAGCGGTTAAAATTGAATTGAGTACGGCCAATATGTCGACACGGTTAAAACGGCGCGCAGTCATCCACTTTTTAACAGCTGAAAATGTGAATCAACGAATATTAATCGTCGTTTAAAAGCGGTTTACGGTAGTGAACCTATTGACAGGAGTACTGTGAATAGGTGGGCGTTGTAATTTCGCAAATGTGAAGTTGGTAAAGCGACAATTGAGGACGCACCTCGCAGCGAACAACCAGTTTCTGTGACTGACGAGAAAAATTGAAAGGAGGTGAACGATTTGCTTCAGAGACCGGCGAATCACCCGGCAACGCATCGCTATTCAGTTACACATTTCTAAAGAACGAGTAAGCCATATTATTGAGCGATTTGGTTATCGTAAGATCTGTGCACGATGAATACCGCGTAAACTCTCTGATGGCTCTCCGCAAGTTGGTTTAAGCCTATTCCGCATCCGCCGTAATCGCCAGACTTGACTCCGTGCGACTTACACATCTTCCCTCATCTCAAAAGTAATTATTACACTACCGATGATGAGGTGAAGGAGACTGTAGCCGCTTCGATCCGAAAAAACCGCCAGAATTTTTCAGTGACGGAATGTAAAAACTGGCGACACGTTGGGAAAAGTGTATCAGGATAAAAGGGGATTATATTGAAAAATAAATACTGCATTTTGTAGCTAAGGTATTGTACTTTTATTCGTTCTCGTGCTACGCATATATGTGCAAAATTTATCAGCCAAACTTAGTATTATCTATCATTAAATATACTTAGGGACCAACTGACAGAAATAAAGTTTTACGCTGTCTGAAGCAAAAATAAGAGAACACAGTATTATAACTACAAAGTGTTCAAAAAGTGATGCAACCTTATGGGAAAATGAATAACCTACAATAGTTGTTGAAAACGGCCTCCATTATGCGATTTAAATAATTGAATACGACATTGCATGCTCTTAAACACATGTTGTAATTTTTGTTGAGGAATTGCAGCGACATATCGTTCAATTTAGCTCCACGATTCGGGAACGGTGAGGGGATTAGTTTTGTAAGTGACATCGTTAAGGTATCCCCACCAGAAAAGATAAGGAGGGAATAAATCAGGAGACCGAGGGGGCCATAGCCCCTCTGAAATCGCTTGTCCACGAAAATACTGATCTATGAAAATCATGTGTTGTTGGCTGTAGGAGCCGTAGAAACCACGTAGTCCTGCTGAAACCACGTAAATTCTAGCCGGTCTGCAGGTATAGTGTTTAAAAATTGTTGCACCATCTATATGTAACGCTAAAATAAAATAAATTGATGAAAATTTATATAAATGTTATTTTTACAGTGTAAGTGTAGCGTAGGAAAGGGTTTTTAAATTCCAAGTTTAAAAGTTTAAAACGGAATAACAATGAGATTTATTTATTTTCTTAATTTCTCTGTACTAAATAAAGATATCAACTTGATTTTTGGTGTATGTAATTTTCATGTAAATATCTAAAAACCATATTCTAGATTTTTCGAAATCCAACCTTAAAAGGGGTGAAAAAAGGAAAAAAATTTAACAATATTTACATATTTCCCCTAATTCTGCGTATAATAAACAAGTTATACTCTAGATTGGGGCTTGCAAGTGCTCTTCAGAAATATATAAAAACGATTTTCGAATTTCGATTTTTTAAGAGATGCGACGGCGTACCCCGTAGCGGTTCAACTGACAGAGCAACTGCTATTGAATACACGACGCGACTGGCTGCATCTGCCTCCGGTTACTTGACTAAAAGACATAAAATAAAAGTAATTAAAAAAAATGAGAAACGAAATGTCACTTTCTAGTGGTGTTTGTCTGGTAACGATAAATCCTGGGAAAAATACATTTTTACCCGTACTTTGAACGGGTAATCAGTTATATCTAATATTTTATGATAGAGACGGACTGTTTTGAAACTCAATTTCTAGATCACTCAAATACAGACCAAAGTATTGCTGTGAAGAAATTACAGTACGGTTATAGTTTTAGGTATATTTAATAATAAAACTACCTATTATAATGGATACCATGATTGGACTTTAGGGAAATTTCGACGTATCTTCGCGTTCCACATCACTCAGACCCCAAAAGCACCGTCTGTTCAAATTTATATAAACATATATAATATATATCGTATTTCACTTTCTTGTGGACACGATAACTGCCGTAATTTTGCGCCAATCACTTTCAAATTGATACATAAAATATAACAACCCGAAATCTCGGACGAGTTCGTTAACGAGCAAAATCGGAACATGGTAGTTGGAAATGGGGGGCTTTTTCGAAAAAAGAAAATATCGCTATAACATTCTTATTAAGTAAAATATCGAATTCGTTTAAAGCTCTTACTATTTTGTGGATAAGGGTCTAAAACTTATTACAGTAAAGATTTTTGATATCACCAAACATTGGCCCAGGGGGTGGAAAAAAGGGATTTCCCTTCTTTCCAAAAAAAGGCACAGTATCGAATCGGTTTAAAGTGGTCTTTAGTCATCTAAACATTACCTAAAACTTTTGTCTGAGACAATTTTTATATGAAAAACCCTTACAGCAAGGGATGACCAAAATATTGCTAGAATTGTAAGAAGATGCTAAACATGAGAAACTTTTTTCCACATGCAACCATTATCGTATTAAGTAAATTTGAATTTTTTCTGCACTTTAAGGTGTAAATATTTTTTATTCCCACTAAGTACCGGTAAAATCTACCTCCGCCTTCCGGCATGACGAAAGGGACTTTTTTTTATAAATTGAACAAGCTTTAATTTTATTTATTATTATTATTCTCGCCGGCATGAGTTTAATTAACAAAGCGGGGTCCAAGAGGCGGAGCTCTCTGGCTAGGCGGGAAGGGCGCGTGAAGCGAGCCCCGAGCGGCTAAACATCCTCTGACCGCGACATGAAATGCAAGTAACCACATAGCTCGGGCAAAGCCGCGACGGGCCTGCTAGTATATATATATATATATATATATATATATATATATATATATATATATATATATATATATATTTATAGAAGAGGTGTATGTGTTTTCAAATCTTACTCGCGTCTAAATGAATCCATGTATAAACCAGCAGAGTGGATTTTCTTTTAATAAAAATTGCATTGACTTCAGATACCACTCAAAGATTTTTTTTGTATTTCTTATTGTCTGCAATATTACTTAACAATTGTGGTTTATATAATAATTACTATATATGAGGGTTATTTTTTCAAGGTCCGATCGGTCACGAAATTAAAACCACAGTGAAAATAAGAAATTTTTTATTTGTAACAAGTACTTACGTGGTTACGCTATTTCTCTACATAGTCGCCACCGATTTAGACATTTGTCGTAGCGTGGTACCAACTTTCCAATACCCTCGTCACAGAACGGAGCCGCCTGTGTTTTCAGCCATGTTTCTACGCTGGTCTGCAGCTAGATGTCTGTGCCAAAATGTTGTCCTCCTAGCCACCGTTTCATGTGAGCAAAGAGGTGAAAATCGGATGGAGCCAAGTCCGGGCTGTATGGTGGGTGATCAAACAATTCCCAACGAAAACGCTGCAGGAGCTTCTTTGTTACAGCTGCAGTGTGCGGCCGAAGATTGTCATGGAGAAAGACAATGCCTGATGACAACATTCCTCTGCGCTTATTCTAATTCACCCACCATACAGCCCAGAATTGGCACCATCCAGAATTGGCTCCGTTCTATGACGAGGGTAATGGAAAGTTGGTACCACGCTACGACAAATGACTAAATCGGAGTGGCGACTATGTAGAGAAATAGGTAACAACGTAAGTACTTGTTACAAATAAAAAAATTTCTTATTTTCACTGTGGATTTAATTTCGCGACCTATCGAACCTTGAAAAAAAAATAACCCTCCTAATTCTTATCATTATCGGGCACAAAATTCCAACTAAACGAATTCTTTGTTTTTTAACCAATCATAACGTGAGAGTAATTCTTATTATCAGTCCTGAAATTCCAACCAATCGAATTCTTTGGTTTTAACCAATCATAAGGTGAGAGTAATTCTTATCATTAAGAGACATAAAATTCCAACCAATCGTATTCGTTGTTTTTTAACCAATCATAAGGTGAGTGTAATCTTATCATTATCGTCCTGAAATTCCAACCAATCGTATTCATTGTTTTTTAAACAATCATAACGTGAGAGTAATTCTTATCATTATCAGTCCTGAAATTCCAACCAATCGTATTCTTTGTTTTTTAACCAATAATAAGGTGAGAGTAATTCTTATCATTACCAGACACATAATTCCAACCAATCGAATTCCTTGTCTTTTAACCAATCATAAGGTGAGAGTACGAGGGTTATTTTTTTTTTAAAGTTCCGTTCCGTCACGAAATAAAACCAGTGAAAATAAAAAAAAATTTATTCGTAACAAAGTACTTACATAGTTACGATATTTCTCTAGCGTAATTATGTAAGTACTTGTTACAGATAAAAAATTTTTTATTTCCACTGTGGTTTTAATTTCGTGACCGATCGGACCTTGAAAAAAAATAACCTTCGTTTATATATATATATATAATATATTTATAAACTGTATATAGTTAATATAATACATTATATTTTAGTTTAATAACAAATACCCTGATATCATTTTGTTGTTTTCTGAATTTGGATGAAAACTATGGAACACTTAATAGTAAATAAATATATATGTATCCGATTCCAAAAAATTTTGTTAGCTTATAAACTTCAGCAATCTATATCGAGTTTCTGTGTTCCTTTTCATCAAATCTACAGATGTCTTAAATCTTCATTTCTTGTTTATTTATTTTATTTTTTTTTTGTAAATCACCTCATAATATGAATTAAGACATAACACAATTGAAAATAATAAAACGGTTAAAAACACGAGATAAAACGCTCTAATTTATCAAAAGTATATAATTTTTAAATTCTTTTGTAAATTTCTGCTTCTATTATATCCATCTCTTAAAAAAAATGTAACGAAGAATTAAAATAAATATAGGAAAAACCTGAAGTAATTGAAGTAAACGATAAAAAAATATTTAGTAATAACTAGAAATGAAGGAAGAATAGAGAAAGTAAAAAGTTATAGATATTTGGGAATTACAAATATCTGATGACATGACACAGCACAATGAAAATAAAAGTAACGATAACTGTTCAAATTAATTTGTTTTCTTTGTCCTCTTATTTAATGTATACATCTCCTGCCATCTTCTTCTTTCTTCTTATTTGTTAATGAACCAGCCGATTTTAATCGTTGTTAAAATTAATTACACGAATTTAGTTTCCTTTAAGACGTATTAGCATCATCACTAGATTTTTATTGTACTAGCTAAACATATTTAATATTTATTTAAAACGTGAATAAAGCTGAACTTAACCGAAAACATAATTTATTATAAATCATTGCCACGTTAAATTAATGAAGTGTAAATTTTGGATGCAAATAAGGAAAGTGATTATTAGTAATTGGTTATCCGGCGTTACTTAATATGTACAGTTTACACAACCGACGAATTGCTCCGCGGCTGAAACTGTTGTACAGTAAAAAATGACAGATATTTGGTGATTACAAATATTTGACGACATGGCACAGCGTAGTGGAAATAAAAGTAACTGTAACAACGGCAAATGAAAAAGAGGAGATTACTACGTAGTAAAATTTGGACCTCGAGTTACGCGGAAGAGGTAAGAGAAGTGAAGCATGTACGACGAGGATGACTAAGAGGTTTTGGATTGAGACTTTTAACATGCGGTTACGAAGAAGGATAGAGAAAGTAAGAGGTCGGATAAAGTGAGGATAATGAGAGGAAGTCATGAACAGGATTAAAAAAGAGGAGGCCTTATACGGGAACTTTAAAGTTAAGGTGAAGATTGTAAACTACAAGGAGAAGACTTGCTTGGGGTAGAAATGGGTACAGGAAATTGCGGCTCAAAAAAGTAACAAAATACTTTATCAGTTCCCGTTTGCAAATTTCGAAGTAAAATTTAAAAATCAATGATTTGATGGAATTTTTACTTCGTTGTACGAAGTAAAGGAAGCGTTGTGATCGCAAAAAATTTCGGTATTCAGATTTCAACGGAAATATCCATTTTGACTAGTTTTGGCGTGACGTCTGTACGTACGTACGTACGTATGTATATGTATCTCTCGTATAACTCAAAAACGACTAGCCGTAGGATGTTGAAATTTTCGATTTGGAACTGTTGTAACATCTTGTTGTACACCTTCCCTTTACATTCGAATCGACTGGACCAAAAGTGTCCAAAAAAAAACTCAATTCCAAAAACAAATTGGTTTATGGATTTACTCTAAGTGCACTAATAAGCTCTCATGGAGAGCTTTTCAATAATATATCATAAGTGGTACTTATTTTCATCGGTTCCAGAGTTATAACCCGATAAAATTTTAATTAATAAAAAGTTTGATCTTACAAGGGGAAAGCATATCGGCGAGAATCCGACATCATTTTTTTACTTTAAATATATACATTTATTAATAATTATTGACCTCTGATTGTAAAAAAAATTTACGATAAATAGTAATTCAATAATAATAAATAAAAAAATATGAAAAGAAATCAGAAGTTATTAATGAAATAAAATTTTATGTACTTTTAAAAATGTGTATATATAATTTAATAGGCGTACAAGGAAATCATGCGTTGCCCACATCAGATATTTTTTTATAATTTGATGCTGATTTTAAAAAAAATATTAAACTCTAATATAAAAAAATATAAAAATATTAAAGTCCTTTGAAACTATGAGGGTTTACAAAAAACATACAGAGCGGTCTTAATTTTATCTTAGATTGGTTTCATAAATGGAAAATTAAAATGAAATTTGATAAATCTCTTCACACTAAGTTTATTACGGGTAAAGTAATAGCCCAACCCACCGGGTTGGTCTAGTGATGAACGCATCTTCGCAAATCAACTGATTTGGAAGTCGAGAATCCCAGCGTTGAAGTCCTACTAAAGGCAATTACTTTTATACGGATTTGAATACTAGATCGTGGATACCGGTGTTATTTGGTGGTTGGGTTTCAATTAACCACTCTTCTCACGAACGGTCGAACTGAAACTGTACAAGACTACACTTCACTTACACTCATACATAATAAATATAAATAAGTATAATAATAATATAAATATATAATAAATACTAAATATAATATATAATAAATACATAATAATATAAATTAAGTATAATTAAGTTAAGTTAAGTAATAAATATTAAATTGTATTATAAAACCATGTTAAATTAAGTATGATTAAGTTAAGTGTTATAATTATTAGGATTACTCCATTAATTATTAATTCTGTAAAAGTGAAAGAAACAAAGAAATTATTATTATTATTACATATCATCCTCTGAAGAAATACCTGACGGTGATTCCCGGAGGCTAAACAGGAAAAAGAAAAAAAAACAGGAAAAAACTAATAACTCAAAGGAAAAATTAAATTATTTTCCTCATAAAGCAGTAAAATATTCTGGTTTCATTTAATCATGTACCTAGAATAAACTTTCACAAGCAACAGTAGATTTTTCTAAAACTCTATCATAATTAAATTGATGTTTTAGTGGGCGTGTTGCCTAATTGGCCTATTTATTTTGGTCTGTCATATTTCAAGTGGTTGGCTTTATCATTAGCATGTTCGTGTACTATAAAGTTTATTCACCGAGGATAAAATCCTTTAAAATCCTGAATATTTGAGTAATATTTTAAAGATGGTAAAATTAAACAAACTTTAAATATACAGAATTTCACGATTACTTAAGCGGCAACCGCTTAAGTAATTTTACAGCCGTTAAACAAACATAAATGAAATGAAAATTAACAAGCTCCTATCTCAACACGATATATATTTTTTGTATAAGAACACCATGTGTGAAGCTTTCAATAAACATCCGTGGAAGCAATTAAAAAATTTTTATTTTTAAAGGATAGAGATATAAATCACAATTTTAAGGACATTAAAAAAACAAACGTTTTGTTGTAAAAACATCGGGTTACGAAATCCTAATAAAATGACGGCGATTTAATATTTTTCCCAGCTAGTTTAAAGCAGTCTCCAGCGTATTCCAAGTACCGGTCTCATACCGAAAGACAAATCAATTTGAAGCGGCAAAATTTGTATTTTTACATTTTTAACGGTTGAAACGTTACGTTTACACGTTTTTCAATCACCATTGGTTATACAGGAATATGAGATACACGTATGTTTTTATTTTATTCTTGTTCTCGATAGAATGTTCTCGGAAGTGTTGGACAGATTTAAGGGATCGATTCAAGACAACAAATTAAACAAAAAGGTTCTTACGGACAAATCCCCAACCTGGATTTTCCCTCTGTCCGTCATTTCCTCCCAATACGATAGCTTTACGGAATGTCCTGGGATTTAATCCAGACAAAACCGATACGAAACTTAAGGGATTTAACCAGACTTAAGGGACCGATGCAGAGCATGAAAATAATCAAAAATACTTCAAATAGATAAAATATCGCTTTATTTTTCCTCGTGTATCGTTTTATGTTATTTCAATAAAAATGTATACTTTAAAAGCCGTTTAAAATATTTAAATGGAATTTGTTATTCACGTACCCGACAATATTTTCTACAAAATAAAAAAGTTTAAAAATTTCAAAATTAGGGCCATTTAAAATTTTTAATCGTTAATATTTCGTACAAGGATGTCCGCGAAAATTCTCCTCTTCAGATTTCAACGGAAAAATCAATTTTGACCATCCCTGAATCCAATTTCAATTTTCCATTTTGTCGGGGTCAAGAAGTCGATGAACCGTTTGAATGCAATAAGGTCGTAATTGTAATCGTTTGCTCGCCCGATGAACAGTTGATTTAGACAAATTAATTTCAGCAGAGAAACGTCTGATCGATTTATTTGACGAGGTGAGTAATCGGTCTTTGATTTCAGCGACTGTATCTGTATTTAACACTGACGCAGATCTTTTGTGTTCCTTGTTATTAACAGAACCGGTCTCTTTAAATTTTGCGACTAACCTTAATACTGATGTTTTGTTAGGAGCTGGTTTATCCGGGTACTTATGGCGAAACAAATCTAGCACTGCAACCGCTGATTTCGTACTGAAGTACGACTCGACAATGAAAACACGTTCATCCAGCGAAAACACCATCTTGTTTCTAGCATTACACTGAACGTTATGATTGCATTGTTGTTACTATCGGTAGTGTTCTACTGCGTTCCCGCGATGTTCAGATGTTGGATGAGTCCATTTCAGTAACGAGTAGGGGAGTAAGCTTGACTTTTGAAATTTTATGGATGAGTAATTGATGGGTTGCGTTTTATATGGGACACTCTGTATAAATAGTTTATAAAATATACGTAATTTAATAGGCGTACAAGGAAGTTGTGTGGTATCAACATCAGATTTTTTATATCAGTATTAATATTTATTAAAAAACTTTTAAGCCTTTTACTGTGAACAAAATTACACGTCATTTATTCAAATCGATCTATAAACGGCTGCGATATAACTGAAATTTTAATGGAACCGAAGAATTTTGAGTGAAAACATTCATCAAATTGTCAAGACCGTGTTATCCTCAATCTGCACTTCGAGTTAGGTGGTATCCAATTTTAGATTTGTTTTCTTATAACTACCAATAATTAGATTTTACATTAAAACGTTAGATTTAATCATAATCTTTCCTTGTAAGAAAAATATAAAACTGATTATTAATTTTTACATTCAGTACCAGCCAGTGAAATAGATGAAATATCGTCAAACATCTGGAATCGTTTTACAGGAATCTATTTATACAACGTTTTATTAAATTCATTATCCAAAAATCGATTGACAGAATCTTTTAAATTTGTTTTCATAATATATTTGATAGAATCGAAGTAAAAAAAGTCATCAATATTTAAAAACCTGATGATGTATGTGAAATAAAAGTATTGAAATTTAAGCAACTTTGCCAGATCTTTTATGGTTAAATAGTTTCTTTTATAATTTATATTTAAATTATATGAATTTTACTTTTAAGCAGATTTCTTTTTAATGCTGTTTTACATTTTACCCTGTTCTTAATAATCTGTACTTTATGTTTCTTTTACGGCTGCAAATAAAATTATGATTATTTTATTATTATTTTTAATGAATACGTAACAGGGCAGCTCGAAAAAATAAAACTGAAATTAGCCTTATAATTTAATTATCGTATTTTAATCCATATTTTATTGTACTGTTTATACATCTGTAAATAACAGTTCGTTTAAAATGGCAGTTTTTTTTTACGAGGTTCTTAATGTCGATCGAGTGATTTACTCCTGTATATTGTACTCGTAAAAAGCTCCCCTCCCCATTTCACTACGGACAGTAAAAATACCGTAAATTACCCGTACTTCCGAATAAAAGCCCATAAGAATTAATGAATATCCCGTAAGCACATAAAAAAAAATTTATTCACTGTGAGATTTTTTTTATATCGGTACACAATGAATAATTTGTCGATAGACCTTTGCACGCGCACTTATCGGGGTTGAATTAAATTAAAGTTTTAAATCAGATTTTAAAATAATATTACAAAAAGTATTCAAAATTTTTCAAAACTTACTTTATACTTTTTAGTCGTACTTCAATCAAATTATTGTCATTGCAGGAGTTTAATCAGTAGGTTAATTTGGATTTGAAAAGATATCGTATATTGAAGCCCCGCATAGCCGTTTTGCAGGTTTTGACATTTTTTACCCCCGTACGCGGGAATGTATGCAAAAGCAATGGTAGAATACTGTATTGTCTCCCGGCTTTAGCAACTGTGCAAAATTTCATCGACGGGCAATGTCGGGAAGTATGTTAAATTAAGGGTGCAAGATTTGAGAACAAACATAAAAAAAAAACACATTGCGAGTTAAAGAAAAGCAAGTAATAAAACTGTAACTGGCCAAACGGTACTTAAGTCAAATTAAATTTTTCGAATGAATCTTATTACGTCAAATTAAATTATCAATATAATAATATAGGGAATTCATAAATAAATAAACACACACACACACACATAGATATATATAAACGAGTATATGCTTATTAGCGTCTTGCGTGTTATTGCATGTATTCATACGTACTCACGTACGTATGAATAACATGGTTTTGTTGTTAACAATTTTTGTTTGCGGCAGATGACTCATTTGTGTGTAACTGATTGCACACTTTTTGGTGGGTCGGGTAGAGGTACTGTCATTCCGCTGGAGTGGTAGTGATAGATTGACGAACCATATGAAATGGCACTGTCTTACTTACACCTATTTTAAAGAATTCGCCCGCTTGCGTGTTAACATCGGTCTACGTTCACTGGACGTCTTGTGCTTAGAATTAAGCGTTATATATTTCCAATAAAATTACAATGAAATTGTAAACCGTACTGTAAGGGTCTCGCAGATATCATTTCTTCCGCTGAAAAAACAAAAATTTCTGTAATATAAATAAAACGGTTTTTATCAAACCGATAGCGATATCAAAAAAGGTAAGACGGTACAGTTCTATTAAAAAAAATACATGTTAAATATATGTAATAGACAATAGATACACAATAATCGATAATAAACAAGTTTAAGCGTTCCATGTAATAAGAAAACATTTGTTACAAAACTGTTACCGGTCCGATTTCATTTATTAAACAACGATAAGAATTATATTATTTCTGTAAATGCAATATGTTTTACATATAAATAAAATCCGGCCGGTAAGAGTTTTGTAACAATTTTCCCTTTTTTTCTTATACATGGAACGGTTAAACATTGTTTATTATTTATTATTGTATATCAACTGTCTATTACATATATTAACATGTTTTTTTTCAAACAAAATTCTAAATTAATTACAAATTTGATAATAGAAATGTAGTGTTTTAACTTTTTTGATATCAGTATCGTTCTGTTAATAACAGTTTTATTTATATTACAAATCTTTTTTGTTTTTTAAGTGGAAAAACGATGTCTACCGATACAAGATATCTACAATATCAAGATACCGTTTAAATATATCTACGATATCTATCGTACGGTTTACAATTTCATTGTATTGCTTTTTTTATATTAGTGCATTCGTTAGATTATTCTTTTATATTTTTTTATGAATTACTGACTGTTATCTTATGAATTTATGATTAAAATTGATTGCCTTAGAGCAAACAAATTGAATTTCACAGCTAATTTTTTTTTTTTTTTGTTACGTCATCATTCACTTCAAAGCATATTTTTCCTTTTTTATAGAAATTTTTTAATAAAAATAATATAATGAACTTTACAACACGAAAATCCATGATATAATATTGCACTTATTACTTTGTAATTGACACCCTCGAATTTTATCGTTAAATTCGATTTTACCAATCGAATTTATTTCCCGTTTTATTTATTCATTTTTTAATAAAACTAGTATAATCTCTTGTAAACTAATGATTTTATTGATTTTTTTAAAGAAGTGATGGGAATTAAAAAAATTATTTCATCTTCAGTACTTTTATTTACGTAAGAAAAATTTACTATTAAAGCAAGCTGTAGTATATTTTCTATTAAATTTTAGTATTTCAAGTACATTATCACATTTTGGAAGCTACCTACTACTATCAAGTACTTCTAGCGACGCGATTCGTAAAGGTACATTAAAATAATGAATAAAGTGACACATTCGAGTCCCACGGTTCATCAAATGGAAAAAAATATGTTCTCTAACAAAATTCGAGGCACCTTTTCAAAATACTCCTCATTAATAATCTAAATAAATTAAAATATAATGTTTTCACGCTAATTTTTATTATTTTTCCCCATTTTCGTATCACTATTAGGTTAGGTCATATTTAGAACTTCGTCGCCTCAAATCGACGAAGTTCTAACGAAGTCCGTGATTATTATTACCGCTATCATAATTATTATTAATAAAAATCGAATAAGTGTGTTGTGATATTGCGGTCGTTCAGTGAAGACTGTGAAGCGTGAAGATGAAAAACAGTGGACAACCTCTACTGCCTTACGGCATAAAACTTAAAAAGACCGATTTCTTTAATTTTATTTTTTTTACCGATCCACGTACTTCCCCGTTATTGATATAGCAGCATATATCGCCAAAGCCGAGAAAAAAAAAAACAAAAAAATAAAGTTTTTCTGCGTTAAAATTACATAAATAGTTATAATTCACTCGCTATATTTTTTTATTGAAAAAATTTTCCACCGACTTTAACCAATTCTTTTCGAATAATAATTAACGTCTCTAAAGATTAATATAATCTTAATAATAATTTTAATCTGTCTAAAACAACACATGCGACCAAAAATAAATGTTATAAGTTTAGATTAATTTAACTGTGGAGGCTCGCGTACAGGCACTTTTTTTTAGACCATTCTTAAACACCTCCAAGGCAACCGGTCCTCGCCGTTAAGCAAAACTCAGTCACCTCGAAGTTTCGTGGCAGCAGACTGCCTTCCCTGACTTGCCTCTTCTGAGGTTCTCCCACGGGGTCCTCCTAGTTTCATCAGGCTATGTCGACCTCCACATCCGGGTGGCCGGCACCTCCTTACGCTAGGAGGCTGCCGTCCCCGTTCCTAACCTACCCGTTCCAGGCATGCGTTTCAAATGCCCTTCACTGACCGCGATCCTTATACACCTCTAGGGTCCCTTATGTCATCATCAGGGAGTCCCGATTCTTCCACACTTGCATGTAATTGAGCCTGGGCACCCTAGGCGTAAAGGCTGCCTCCCTGTTTCTATACGTCGCCGCGTTTCGAACCCGGTTTCTTTTTTTCCCATAAAGTTAACTTCCTCCTCCTAATGTTTCCTTCCTTTTCCCTTACTTACAGCAGCTAGTTTCCCTAGCCATTCATCCCCTGCTCTCCTTCTCCTTCCCCTCTTCTCTTCCCCTCGTCATCCTTTCCCAGTTTCTTCCCCGTTTGCAATAGGGGAAAGTTAACCTATCTTCTCTATCGAGGGATTGCAGCTAATACATGCCGAGTGACACGCGTGCCCTAGACACACATTTTATGGAATACCATTGAACACATAATATCAGTTTAACACTTAAAACGACAATACTATTTAACAATCAGCGCAGTACGCAAGATCTACATATATATGGTTAAATTCTTAATACTAACGATTTTATTTTACGCTCTTCTCTCAGTATAGCTTCTACATACAGTATACTCAAAAAAATATTATACATTTACATCAAAATAATAGAGCGTTGCAGTTACAATATTATTAACTACTAATGATTTACACAAAATCCACGTATGTGTTATTGAATTCGTAAAGTTAACAATGAGAATATACATTTACAATTGACAGCATATACACAAAAATACAGTCATAAAACAATTGATAAGTAAATTACAATATTACGCTTCCTCTTTGCCCTCTTCTCTTCCCTTGTTACCCCATCCTCTTTTTCTTTCCCTTTTGCAATAGGAGAAAGGTAACCTACCATCCCTAATGCGGGGATGCACTTAGTACATGCCGAGTGATATGCGTGCCCTAGCGAATTTACACACAATATACAGAATAATACAAAATCTTATTCGTTTAAAATGGAATACCGTTGATCACATAATATTACACAAGATACAACTTAACACTTAAAATGACAATACTATTTAACAATCAATGAAATACACAAGATCTGCGTACGCATTATTGAATTCCTAATACTAACAATTACAAATTCATTCATTTATGCTCTCCTCTCATTACAGCTTTTAGCGTCCTTTGTTTTGAACAACATACGGTATACACAAAATATAATCGTACATTTATATCAAAATAATTGAACACTGAAATTACAATACCGTTAACTATCAACAATTTACCCAAAATCCACATATGTGTGTTTCGCGTATAGGCACTGTGGACTGCAACATACCCTATTTCCACTTGGTATTATCGATAACATTTAATATAATGAGTTTATTATAATGAATTTCTTCAATTCTTTCTTTATACTTGTACAATATATAATCCTTAAGCTTAATGTCAGTAGCCAACCCCCGGTTAAGAAAACGATAGAAAAATATTTGTATGGAACTGTTCGCTTCTCAGTTCCCGCGGCGTGGTGTTTGGCTGTTATGCGCATGCGCACATAGGAAGCTGCAGACGAAGCTGCGAGGGAGAGAGAGCACTGTCTCTCCCGCAGCGCCGACCCCGGCTTTCTCGTGGAAGGTAGTTTTTTTTTTACTCCGCATGTGTTGTACTTAAAAAACCGTGTACCATATTATTGATTGCGATAAGGTGTAGAATTAGATTATTATCCTGCTTCCGAATATTCTATTTGATTCATATTTTTTCGGTTCTTTTATTTTACAGAAAACTTTATCCGTGGCCTTTTCATGATTTTCTTCTTTTAAGATTTTATCGAGTTTCTGAATAAATTTTCTATTTATAAATATTTGTTTCCTTTTACACAATTTTAAAACGAAGACTAAACGTTTTTTGGAGCAGCACCCACAATAATTTTAGCTTCGAGCCGCCAGTGTTGCCAAATAAAGAACGAAAAATAAACCTATACCAAAATTTTTATATTTTTCTTTAATTCAAAGATCTTAAAACGAACAGAAATATACAGGTCAGATACGGTTAAACTTTTAATTATAACAAAACCAATTAAAGTAATTAACAATTAAAAATAAAATAGTAATATTATTAGATAACAATACCGTATGATTTATGTCATCTCTCTGTCATATATCCTTTATAACTAAATCAACTAAAATCTAATTTGGCTTTGGCCGCTGAACAATGTCATCTGCCAGAATACATTTACATTATTAAAAGTTGATGACGTGGAGATATATGCTAATTGTTTTTGACACCCGACGCAACAAATCCGTCAGAACGGTCCTAAATTCTAATCACCGTTCCTTTAATCCTATGCCCATCCAAGATATCATTAATCATTTACTACAACACCCTCTGTTTGTTTCAATCTGAAAAAATAATCTGTTTACAGCTAAAATATTCAATCCCGCTTCTCTGCTTCTCTTAATTTAATTTAATAATAATTTAATTGTATAAACTAAATTTCCACTTACAAAAAAATTTAAGAAGTGTAAATCCTAGTACTTTCGGAGCTGTTACTCCATCTTCAGGGATTTTCTAAAACATGTTAATTTATGTTCAAATCAATAATCGGTTTTAAATTAAACCGTTATGTTCATCATAGTCGTTCGTCAAGAAAAAAATTATCTCCAACATAACAGTTTAATTTAAAAACGATTATCGATTTGAATTTAAATTAACTTCTTTTAAAAAATCCCTGAAGATGGAGTAACAGCCTCGAGAGTACTAGGATTTACACTTTTTAGATTTATTGGTAAGTGGAAATTTAATTTACAACATTGTATTAATACCACCGATGTCAAATTCACGGTAAATTAAATCTAAATAATAATTAATTTTAGTTATAAATATTTTTATGTATTATATAAATTTAGATCTTCATTACACTCAAGCTATAAAATATTTCCAAATGGCTAAACATGCATTATCGTTTTTTGGATTTTGTGTTAAATCGATTTCACGGCTAAATCTCATCCGCCCAAGTTTATTATAAAAGTGCTGCTGTGACGTTTCTACATATTTTCTTTCCGAATATTGGTTAACTGCTCTCAATTCGGATGTAATTATCACAATCGCGTTAGCCGATTTACATAATGAAATTATAATAGCAACAGCAAATTATTTTTTACCCGCTTCATAAAATCTCTTTGGAAATCATCCAATTAATAAAATTTTACACTAATGACGGATCTGTACAAGAGAATAATTTTGGTACGGAAACAAAACACGTTTGAATTCAAAAATTTATTTGAAATAAATCATCAAAAGACATACGAACAAAAATTTGCCATCCAGGAAACCGACTACGCAACACCTGGTATTATCTAATTGTAAGAATTAGGCATTTATTTCAAAGAAAAAATATTATGTAGACATCACATGACTTACTTACACAATTATTAAATAAATAAAATATACACATTTTTTTTAAAATGAAAAGTACATAAAATTTTATTTCATTATTATTAATAAATCAACATATTTAAATTTAAAAAAAAAAGTAGTAAATGGAGGCTGATTCAAACCGATGTGGCTTCTTCTTGTAAGATCCAAATACAGGATGTCCCATATAAAACGCAACCCATCAATCACACATCCATGAAATTTCAAAAGTCAAGCTTACACCCCTACTCGTTACTGAAATGGACTCGTCCAACATCTGAACATCGCGGCGACGCAGTAGAACACTACCGATAGTAACAACAATGCAATCATAACGTTCAGTGTATTACTAGAGACAAGATGGTGTTTTCATTGTCGAGTCGTACTTCGACAATCAGTGTTGCAGTGCAAGATTTGTTTCGTCATAAGTACCCAGATAAACCAGCTCCTAACAAAACATCATTATTAAGGTTAGTCGCAAAATTTAGAGAGATTGGTTCTGTTAATAACAAGGAACACAAAAGATCTGCGTCAGTGTTGAATACAGATTCAGTCACTGAAATCAAAGACCGATTACTCGCCTCGCCAAATAAATCGATCAAGACGTTTTCTGCAGAAATTAATTTGTCTAAATCGACCGTTCATCGGGCGACTAAACGATTACAATTACGACCTTACCGCATTCAAACTGTTCATCGACTTCTTGAGCCCGACAAATAAAAACGGCTATAATATTGTCAACGGTTCCGTCGATTACTGCGTGAGGGAATTAATGTTATGGATTCGTTATTTTTCACAGATGAGGCACGGTTTCATTTGTATGGCTACGTAAACAGCCAATCAGTAGAATTTGGAGCGCTGAAAATCCCCACGTTTATCACGAAAAACAATTACACCCGCAGAAGTTGGGTGTGTGGTGCGCGATATCGCAGAAGAAAACCTGTAGTAACCTTAATGTCTTCAGTTTGCTCATAACTGAAGGAATTCTTTGGTAATCGTGTTATCGGTCGAGGCTTGTGGCCACCAAGATCTTCAGATTTGACTGCGGCGGATTTGTTTCTGTGGGGTTACCTCAAAGAAAAAGCCTACAGTAACAAACCACGAACACTTGAACGATTTAAAGTCAATATTAAAATAGCTGTATTAAATATCCGGCCACAAACTTTGAAAAAAGTTGCAAGAAACGCTGTAAAAAGAATTGAAGCTTGTATTCAAGAAGATGGCGGCCACTTCCAACATTTACTCTAAATGGAAGGTAATGGATGGTAATAATAAAAATTACATTTACATTTACACATGCCTTTTTATTATTTCAATACCTACCAATATAAGGTTGGGTTGCGTTTTATATGGGACAGCCTGTATTTCATTAATTACAATTTTATTTGGCTATAAGTGTGGAACCGATGAAAATAAGTACCACTTATGATATATCGTTGAAAATCTTTCGGTGAGGGCTTATTACTGCAGTTAAGAAAAAATCCAAAATCCGAATGTTTGTGGATTTTCGGCTTTTTGGGTATTTTTTGTTGAGTCGATTGCAATCAAAAGGAGAGGTGCACAAGTAGATGGTACAACTGTCCTAAATCCAAAATTTCAACATCCTACGGCTAATCGTTTTGACTTACGCGAGATACGTACATACAGACGTCACGCAACGTAGTCAAAATAGATATTTCCGTTGAAATGGTTTGCTCCGTTGAAATGGATTTGGTCAACTTAAAATCCCGGAGAATTCACATTTATACCGAACTTATACGATGGTTTTTAGCTAAAGGTAATTCTTTTTTTTACATGGAATAATAATTTGTGAAGAAACTTGGATCGACAGTTTTGATCCGGAATCAAAACATCAGAGTACGAAGTAAAAATATCAGAGTTCACGCGCCAGGTTTTGAGACCGTAAAGATCCATTTTATTGCGATTACTTGGAAGAAAACCCTACAAATAACAGCGAGTACTACTGTGGCGTGCTAGAAAATAAAGTTAAATCTACAATAAGGAAGAAATGTTCTGATTATCTATCAAAAAACTTTATTATTCTGTACGATAACGCTCGCCGCCGTATCGATCAAAATATTCGGGAAGATATTAACATTTTTGGCCGGGAGGTGTTTTTCCATTCACCTAAAAAAGTCGAATATCGCGACGTCACGATCTTTTTTGTCATCTTAAAGATTTTTTAAGCGGCGAAAATTAACCGATGCGATACAAGAAAGGCTCAGACACCGAAGTAAATAATTCTTAACCACTGGAATAATGAAGCTCACAGAAAGATGCGATAAATGCCTAAATACAGTCGGGAATTTTGATGAAAAGTAGCGTTAGTTGCAATATCATTGTATAAATAGTAATTTTCTACCCTTATTCGTCTTTTTAAGTATTGAACGACTAACAAAGACTAACAGAGTAAATTTTTATTTATTAATTATGAAATACGTACGTAAGTAATTATTCCGTCATTAAAGAAAATGTTTTTGATGAATGGATTCCAAGAAACTGAAGTTTGGGAACAGGCTAATCATCATATTAAAATGAGAAAAAACAAAAAAAAAGGAATTAAAAAAATTTTATAGAAACAACTTTACTATCAACGGTAAGTAAAATGATCAAATTGTGGTTTGCGTTTTATAGGGAGGAGTTGTAAATTTATATGTATAAAAAAAGAGCAAAGCACAATTTTATCACTTTATTATGTCCTTTTTTTTTTCCTTTTACATTTAACAAAAATAAACAGCGTACCACGTCGTTTTTATTCTCTTTGTAACATATTTAGAAAGAAGAAATAGCACAATATAAGCGTAGCCAACTGTAGCATCAGTTACTGTTTCCACATCGCTTCATCTATATTTCCTCGCCACTATCCAGACCTCTGTATGTATATAAAAATATACTAAAAAATATTAATCTAACAATTTATGTAAATCAAAACGTATTTTAAAACGGATATGTTTCGTTTTTTTCCAAACACTCTGTACATTTAAAAAAAAAAAAAAAATAATGATAGTAAAAGGGTAAAACATTTTTCCATAAATATATACATAATTAAATTAAAATTATAGAATTATCATATAAATAAAACAACAAAATAATTCGTTTTTTACCCATCAATAAAAGATGAATGTTAATCAACCCGAAAACTTTTAATCGACCATAACTTCAATAGGTCGGCCTATAAAATATTCTAAATTATTTACAAACAAAAATACAGTTATCTGCAAGGTAGTTATTTTTAATGTTAATAAAATAAAGATATCAAAAAACAAAATATTGAAGCTCTCAGAATATTTACTCTTTTCTTTTCTTCTTCTTCCGTTGTGGTCGCCTAAGAACGTGTAACAATTTTATTTCCTTCTCCTTTGCCCTTCCTTATCTTCCAGTACTCTTCATCTTTACGCTATGCGTTTTTTTCCTTTCCTCAAACAACTTTGTTCCAGTTCTCTTATCTTTCCTATCTTCGAATCCTTCTATTTCTTACGAAACATATCTTTCTCTGTTACATCATCCTCTTTTAAGTTGTTTTTTCCAGATCTTTTTTGATATATTGGATTGTAATAACTTCGTTTCCCAACGGTACTTAAAAATTTGTTTCATTTACCTATTGTCGTCATTCATTCTACTTAAGTGACTAAAGAAAATCAGACAAAGAAAATCAGGCAAACATCTTTGACTGCTGAACCGAATTATCAAAAACGATAGATGGAAGTCGACTCATTATTCTGATCGCATACAAATTCATTACCGCACATAAATCTCATGAGTAATTATACCAAAATACTTCTGTGATTACAAACGGTCGGAAATTTTCATGTTAATATCCAATACCAAAAGAATTTTACGAATATGATTTTGAATTTGTAATTAATGATTTTTCCTTCTTTCAATCATATAGTATGTCGGATATAAAATGTAACATGATAAAGTGTTGTTTAATCTAAACTAAAAATACTTTTAGAATATGACACAGATTTAAACGGGATTTTAATCGATAGTAATCAGATGACCACTACCCTTTTAAAAAAAAAATAATCTTGAAAGTTTTAATTTGGAGAAATAAAGACAGTTTTCCATAAATTTAATTTGAATTACCGTATCGAAAATTCTGGAGATTAATTACGAAATGCACAAGTTACGATCTGGTAAACTGCAATCACCAAAATATTATAGGTCTTCTATTAGGATATTATTTGTATTAACATTGGAAATAAAACAAAGGATTTAGGGTAAAACTAATAATTATACCCAAACCTCAAGATTTATAAATACGATAAAGATGAAACAATTTTTCATTTTTTTCACAACTCCCTCTTGACACATGATATATTATTATTAAGCGTACAAGGTCAATCGAGTTGAAGTGTGTTGAATGAGAAGAGAGTAAAAGGAATAATCCTTATAAGACATTCTTTTCTAAAGAAAGAAAAAAAAACATTCAAGTATTTTATAAAAATCGATATTACATTACTTATTAAGTGTTTGAATAAAAGAATTAACCGACGTCATCTTATTGTCCCTTTTTCCCCTCTCCTTCATCGCTTTGTCTTTTATAACAGTTACTCTTCATCGACATCGACTCTCAGACTTGTTGAGTTTTTAAATGAGATATAGGAAGATGAAAGTTAACAACCACTTGACACATTTTAACTTTATGTTCACTCTTATAATATAATATAAAAAAAAAAAAAAAAAAAAAAAAATTCATATACATCTAACAACATTCTTTTTTTCATTATATAAAGGGATTTTCTCAACCGAGTGGAAAATTTGAACATATAGTGTCCCGTGAAGAAACGGAGAAACTTTCAGTATATGTTCTACTGGTGAATATAATGAAAAACGGATTCAGATAAACATACGTTTTTTTGTGGTTGTTTGTTCTCCCCTGGGACGGCTCAACAATCAAGTATTACTCAGCCCAGGGGAGTGTCCTTGCGACTCTAATCAGACTCCCAGCCTAGCGGCAGTACGTCCGGCATGGCGAAAGAACACACTGGTATGTAATTTTATATAAAATTATTTTCCCGTCTGCAATGCATGAAAAGCTACTAAAATTTAATTTACGTTAATTACGGTTACTTTTTATCAGATTAATGACGTCCATTATAAACCTTTGTCGTTTGGTGAACACAGTAAAGACGTTATTCATACAGCTTAGTATCACCGACATACCTAGGAGCTTGAAACGTCGATATGCGACAGTATATTGGGCTCGTAGATGAAAATAGTGAGAACTCACTTCGATCCTAACTTTATCTAGGATATATTTTGGTAACTGTATCTAGGACACAATATATATGGTATATATATATTACGGTAAATTTAAATAATCCGGTGATTATGTACATTTACCGGTGAATTTGATTAATCGCCTCCGATGTTGGAGAATTTAATAAATAAATTGCTATTTATTTATTAAATATGGCATAAAGAGGAATTTCCGGAAGAATGGAAAACCGCAATAATTCACCCTTTACATAGAAAAGGTGATAAAACCAACCCCGACAACTATAGGGGAATTTCCTTACTAGATTGCACTTACAAAATTCTATCCAGAATAATTTACAACAGAATCAAAGACCAACTGGAACAAGAACTAGGGGAATACCAAGGAGGATTTAGACCATGGCGAGGCTGCCCAGAACAAATTATAAATTTAAAATTAATTATAGGGTATCATAAACTAAGGAATAAACAACTGGTAGTGACTTCTAAGGAATAAACAACTGGTAGTGACTTTTATTGATTTCTAGAAAGCATATGATTGTGTACATCGAGAATCCCTGCTAAAAATCCTGAGAAATTTAGGGCTTCACCCAAAACTAGTCAAATCATCGGACTAACACTAACGGATACCAAATCCAAGGTTCAATTCAGGGGAGAAATATCTGATCCATTCGACATCAAAACAGGACTGAGACAAGGAGATGGACTGTCACCGCTTTCATTCAACTGTGCCCTTGAATTTATAATACGGGATTGGAAAAAATTAAATAAAAATAACGTTAAAACAGGAAAAGGTATCTCAGTAAATTGCCTAGGATTTGCGAACGATTTAGCCCTATTATCCCAAAATATAGAAGAGGCCAGATACCAACTGTGAACACTGGAAGAGATTGCAGGAAAAATTGGTCTAAAAATTTCATACGAAAAAACCAAAATTATGGTGAGAGACCCGCTATGCATAAGCTAAGTAAAAATAAACAATAATTACATAGAACTAGTAGAAAACGTTAAATATTTGGGGGAAAACATCACACACAACCTCCAAGAAAATCCAAACTGGAATGAAAGAACAAATAAACTCATCAAAACCACAATAAAAACACGAAACATCTATAACAAAAAATGCATGTAATCCATAAACACAAAAATAAGACATTATAACTCAGTTATCCGACCAGAAATACTTTACGGATGCGAAACCATATTTGGACCGTACCAGACAAGGTTTACCGACGAACTGGAAAAGATTGAAAGACAGATTCTACGACGATACATCGGGAAAAACGTTAAAAAAGACGGGATTTGGAGAATTATTTCAAACGAAGAGATTTACAAAACGATCATCCCGATAACTAATAAATTTAGAAAGAAGAGAATTCCCTTTCTAGGACATATTTTCAGAACGGAAGAGACCAGACTTATCAAACGGATAATCGAACTTTTCTGAAACAAGAAAAGCAGACCGAACTGGTTATACGAAGTACAGAAAGACTTGGAGGAATTAGACATAACCCGCGAAAACCTAAAAACGAAAACCGGAAACTATGAGAAATTAAAAAATAAAGAAACAAGATTCCTATCAAAACCCAAGAAAACAATAAGCCGGATGTACTCTGAACAAGAAAAAGCAAGAAGATCTGAAACCCTTAGAAATTACAGGCAAAAAAGAAAAGCTGAAAAACAACAAATCAGCAAGAAAAGAAAGAACTTGCCAAAAAAATGAACTAAAGTGATCCATTATGGTCTTAAAAGAAAAAAAAAAAATTTATGGAATTTTTCAGAAACACCCTTCTCCCCCCAAAAAATTAATTTTTTATTCAATCAGCCAAAAATCGATGTATTTTTAATATCCAATAAGAATTAGGTGGGAATATTTATATATCAAAATAAAAAATCAAATTTGGTGGTTTTTCGTTCCCCCCCCCCCAAAAGTTTGCAAGTATTTCATCTGGAGACAACTGAATATAGCAAGAAATATTGATATTAACAATAACCAAGTTGAAGAAACAACCAAGTATAACCATTTATGTTGCCATTATTATAACCGTTCATAATTATTTATTTTATATATATAATTAACCAAACTTAACCTACGCTCGCTAACGTTGACTTTAATACAGTAAATTTTTTATTATTTAAATAATAAATAACTGTAATTATTCCAGTATTTTTTTTATTACTTTTTTTTTGAAAATGCCATGTCTGATCGAGATTCGATCCCGGATCATCCAAATGAAACGCCGAGACGCTGCCGTTAACGCCACGGAAGCCGGAAATTATTTATTATTTAAATAATCAAAACATGACTGTTAATTAGTCGAGTTACGCGATCGAAGCGAGCGTAGGATAAGTTTGGTTAATTTATATCTATAATTATAAGCAATAATGCTTATATTTTTAATATGAAAAATATGTTAATATGCAGAATGTTTAAAATAACTGGTATAAAAGAGCATATTAGCGTGTTATTGGGTTGTTTCTCCAACCGGGTTATTGTTAATATCAATATTTCCTGCTATTAAGTTTTTTTTTTATGTCTGGGGGGAACCGAAATAGATCCCAATTTATTAAATATATCGGTCATTTTATATATTTTCCATATTAATATATTTTACATATTAAAATAAAGCTCGACTGTAAGCAGTAATTATTGAATTTATTATTTAAGTAATCAAAATAATAGTGTTAAGAAGTCGAGGTTAGCGAGCGAAGCGAACATATGATGGTTAGATTATCATAAACCAACCAAACATAATCTACGCTCGCTTCGCTCTCTAACCTCGTCTAATTAACGTTAAATATATAAATTATTTTATTCTACAACATTGGAAGCGATTTTTCAAATTCACCGGTAATTATGCATAATCACAGAATTAATCAAATTTAGAGAAACGTATTTGTACGATGAACACAATTCTTTTTGAATCGATGAAAATAAATTAAGTTTTTAAAAGAAAAAACTAAATTATGATCTTTAATATTGAAAATAGAAAAAAATTCTCAAGTTTGAAATTTCAAAAAAAAAAGATATATCGATAGAAAAATACGAGGTATCTAAGCCACGGTGGTTGAGTGGATCCTGCTATCAGGGTTGTGCTAATATTAGTGCTGCAATTATAGTTATAAAATGAAATATCTGTATCGATCAAAATCGCGTTGCATAACACCGGTAGAACATCAGTTGATATCAGCGGTCACTGAAAATTATAGCAAAAATGTTCAATTATCGACGAAAAAGATTTTATTATAAAATTTAATTCTGTTAATCTTTAAAAAAAATTAATAATTTAAAAATAATTAATAATTTTTAAAATAATTAAAATTATGAATATTTTACGTTCGATGAATTTCGTGTAAAACAAATTTATACTAAACCCAAACAGAGGGACGTATTTTATAGTTCAGAAGGTAATTAATTATTAAACAAACACATCACGTAGGAATACTACGAAATAATATTCTACTGGAATTAACGGGAAATGTTCTCGGGGGACTTTATCAATCTCTTTAATTGAATCACGCTCGACAACAACTTCTCTTCAACTTCTCATTCAGAAAATAGAATAATAAAGGAAGGAAAATGTCTGTGTTAGCAGATAAATACAAGAGAGAGAAAGAATGAACGCGTGAGAAAATACGGAGAAGGGTTTATTTACATGACCTACGATCAGTTTCTCTTACCAAAAAGGGGAGGGAGAAAGTGTCATGGGAGGGAGAGAAAGAGAGAATGAGAAATATTCTCATTTCCCCTTAACAAGTGATATGATTTCCTTTATCTCTACCGTTCTAATATACTATTCTTATACAATGCTAAGCTATTATCATCATAATTGCTAAAATTACTCCTGAAGTAGTAAACGTGGCACTCACTTATCGTACTAATTAAAGCAGGGCGTTTGGGAGCCAATGTAAGGAAATTCTTTTTAGACAATTAGATTAAGATTTTAAATGCTTAACGAGAAATCATGTTTAAACAAAATCAATACGAAAAAGAAAAAATCCAAAGTAAAAACCAATAAAAGCAAAAAAAAGGAGAGTTTTCTTTTTTAAATAAATAATACCCGTAATACGTTTTACGGGTTTAATCCACGAAAATTCCAAAAAAATACCATCAGAATTAATTTGACACTGGGAAGCTAAACATCCGAATTATAAAAGCAAATCCTTGGAATTTTTCGAAGGAAAATAACATACTTTGAGAAATCAACAACCTTCTATTTGTAAATCAAGCCGTACTGATAAAAGTACACTAAACATTTTATCTAGTAGCATTAAAAGTAGCTACGATGTCCAAACTCAATATAATCGCAAAAACCTCATATCGCCTGCTACAATCGATACAGTCAGTGTTTCAATTAGCCGTAGAAGAATAAAAATGAAAACAATTCCACCTTTTAACGACACAGTATCAAGGCGAATCGAATCCACGAATCAGTATCAAGTCCACCGATGTTTGCAATCACATAATTCAGCCGGTGAGTTCAAGGGAATTTTTTAAGTAATCAATAAGTTCTCCGTTCTTACATTTTGAGAGATATGATTGCAGTAGGGACACATCATCAATCAAAGAGAATACGAGGTCTGTTTAAGAAATACGTAGACTGTTTGAATCGCTCGGGTCCGGTTGGTACCAGTCAAATCCGCTTGGCGTCACCATGTTCATACAGATCAGCCGATTTTGATTGCAAATATCATTATCGGTCGCTTAGCTACGCGGTTGTTTGTGAAGCGTGTTTTTTTTTTTGTTTGGCGGATTTTAGAATGAGCAAAGAGTTGCTGTGAAATTTTGTGTTAAACTCGAAAAATCTGCGAGGGAAACTTTTGATATGCTCAAGACGCTTACGGCGATGATGCTATGAAGCGTGCCACATGTTTTAAGCGGCACGGACGTTTTAAAGACGGTCGTCAGTCGATTGAAAACGATGAGCGTCCTGGATGTCCTTCCACGTCAACTGACGACTCACACGTAGACAAAATCAATACCCAGGATCGGGCAAATCGACGTCTGACCGACAAAGAGCTTGCTGAAGAGTGTGGGTTGTCAGTTCGATCATGTTACGAGATTTTTACCAAAAAACTGAAGATGCGCCGCTGGTTTTTTCATCACGACAACGCTCCAGTCCGTTCAGCCCTCAGAACTCGTGAGTTTTTGGCCAAATACTCGATCACTGTTTTTCCCCACCCGCCCTACTTGCCTGACCTCGATCCTTGTGACTTAGTCTTGTTCCCCAAACTCAAAATACCTTTGAAAGGAAGAAGATTCGAGACGATTCCCGAAATCGAGGCAAATGAGACGAAGGAACTGAAGAACATCACAAAAGAAGCGTTCCAGGACTGTTCCCAAAAGTGGAAACACCGTTAGGATAAGTGTGTGCGTCGGGGAGGAGAGTACTTTAAAGGGGACCCAGACAAGTAACTTCTAAATAAAGTACATTTTGTTTTATGATGTTAGTGTACATATTTTTTGAACAGACCTCGTATGTCGTTTTGAAAATCAATTCGCGATCACGCAACAGAACAATATCTTTTTGATGATTTTTATGAAGCTAGTAAAGACTATAACATAGATTGGACAAAATGCATCGCAGTATGTAGTGATGTGCAAAAGCCAAACAGGAAAGAATAGTGAATTAAAAAAAAAAAAATTAAAACATCTTCTTATACCAAAGGCGGGGTGGATGTACTGATCTCTTCACAGACATCCTCTTGCCACAAAAAAATATGCGGAAAATTTCAAACAAATTCTTTGTAAAGCTGTAAAAATGGTATATTTTATTAAAAATCTACCGTTTCAGATTAAGTTGTTTGCTAAACTGTGCGATGAAACGGGGGAAAGAAAAAATATCTCTACTTTTCCATACAGAAATCAGATAGGTATCGTGGGGGAAAGCGTTAACCCGGTTATTGGAATTGCGAGTTGAATTAATAATATTTTTTCCACGATAAACAAACGGTATTCTCCATGTTTTTAGAGAGTAATGAAAATATGTTGTCGTGTTACTTACTGATGCATTTTCGCATTTAAACGACTTGATTGTGAATTTACAAGGACGTGATAAAAACATTTTATTAATGACAGAAAGTTCACGCTTTCATTAAAACGTTTGATATCTAGATTATTCGCCTTCAAAGCAAAAGTTTTGATTTGTTTTCATTCGCTTCCGATTATATTGAGAAAAATTTAGATGAAGAGACTATTATAAAATATAAATATGAAAGTTCAGCTTACCAGCAATTATAAAATGTTTAAATATATTCTAGCGCTTTCGGACGACCTTCATCCATTCTCAGGAATATCCATACAATTAAGTATAAAAACGACAGGCCCGACTGTCGTTCCTGAACCCCACCATCGGGGCCGGGACTCGGTCTTGATGCCTTGCCTCCAATGCGAGTATTCCACAAAGGGGGCCCGGCCGGATTTCGGTCTTAACAGCTTGAGGGCGACGAAATCCTCGCTATATATATATATATATATTTAGCCACGCTAGGTGGCGCAGGGGTCGAGATATTTCGAAAAATTGTATTTACGGTCCGATTTGGCTCGTATTCAAAATACGTATTACTTACACAAAAAGAAATACCTCTGCAAAAAATGGACCCGCTAGATGGCGCTGGGATTGAGATATTTAGAAAATTTTCATTTATGCTCCGATTTGCTCGTATTCAGAATATATATTAGTTATGTGAAAAGAAATGTTTTTTGCAAAAAAAGGAAAAAGGGAAGAAGGGTGAAAGAGAAGAAGAGAAAAAGAGAAAAAAGGAAAACGCAAAGAGTAAAAGAGGGAGAGAGAAAAAGGGGAAAAGGGAAAGATTAAATTTTGTGAGGTCCGTAATGTTTAGTTTTTTAATGTCTTATCAAACTTTCAATTGTTTCATTTAATCTATATATATATATATATATATATATATATATATATTCAAATCTAGCAATAGTGAAGCATTTCAGGGTCGGCTAGTTTAATATAAATTTTGAAATATTTTTAAAAATTTTTAAAAATGTTTTTGTTCCAAAATTTAATTTTTTTTTTTTAATTAAAAAAAAATCTTTTGTCACCGCAGACCCTTGGAGCGGGACGGGCAAAAATATTCATAACGGTTTGAAGATTCAGCGAAATAGAAAATATAGATGTTTAGAACTCCCATTAACTTATTTTCTGAAGCGTGGTAACTAAAACAATTAAATATACAGTCAATTTTGGTAGAAAGGGGTCGAATACTAAAAAAAAAACTTTTGTTAATTTGTGATCTTGATAAAAAAAAAACTTCAACTTGTGTAAGAAAAGTTTTTTACTCAATTCCCCCGATAAAGATGTGAAATTTTATTTCTGGTAGAACACCCCCACTCCTTTTTCTAATTTTTGCAAATATTTCATCGTCTTTCTTCTCGAAAGTAATACCTGTTTACCTAGTTTGAAAAAATCGATCGACTGAGTCCAGAGTTATAAGACCAAATAATGGCCAAAATACATAAGTATTATACAAACTTCGTCTGCCAAAAATATTTTTTTTTTGGATTTGGTAGCATTGGAATAATGTTTATTTTCCCTGATTATTTACAATTTATTAAATTTATTTTTTTGTGAAAAAGTTTTATTCGAATGTCTCCTTAAGTAAGAAAACTTTAAAAAATAATTTTTCAGCTCTTTTTTTTACCGATCTATATATTTTCCGTTTTAACTGCAGCAGCATATATCGGTATAACCGAGAAAGTAAAAATAAAACAATATATTATCGATACACTGGAACCAAATTAATAAAATCCTATTTTAAATAATTGGATTTTTAAATAAAACAAAGTAAGACAAAACTGATGTGAAATGAAAGTTGATTAATTAATCGTTAAATATTAAAATTTAAAAAAAACCGACTAATTGGTATCGCACATAAAAACCATCTTTCTTGATTCGTATACTTTAAGCAGCTACATTACTTATTCGCAAAAATGAATACATCCGTAGAGCGACAAAGATATACAATTAATACGAACGCAACTTGTCAACAGAATGACATTTGGGGATAGTACCGAGTCAGTATTAATATGCAACTGGTTCAGCCTCCCTCACGGGAGCGCTAAATGTCTTCGCCACTTTGACGTACATCAATTATTATAAATTATGAAAACTTTTGTTATTTAGAATACAACATTACAAACGATGTGCCGAGTTAAGCATCACAACGAATGCGAACTGGTATAATTCGCAAAACCTTATTACGGAGAAAAATTATACCGCTATCAAGATAGATTAGGAGTTAAAAAAATATTAATGAAGGAAACTAAAAAATTAAAAAGAAAAAAACGCTTTTTTAATGAAGAATTACAGAAAAAGACTAAAAATTATACGGTTAATACGTTTCTTAAAAAAGAGGTTCTTAAGGCGAAACGGAGAAGATAGAAATTTACAACAGAATCTTATATGTTAAAAAAAAATCTTTCTGGTCTTGTTCTTAGACGATTACGATCGGGGAATTTTATTATACAAGAGGAAAAAATCTGATGCGGACATCACATGACTTTTTTGTACGCCTGTTAAATTACATATACATGTTTTTCGCTGCACTTCATTTAACTTATTTCATTAGAAAGTAAGGTACTATCCTCCAATTCTTTCATGATGTGGACAGTTACACAATCGCTGAAACTAAAGAGCAGTTACACAAATTGAGATCAGAAGAACTATATCGAACCAAAGAACGATTAAATGATCGGCAACAAAAAACAAATAAACGAAATGATGATCGACCCCGACTTAGAGAAAATATCCGAGTAATAAGTAAATTTTATTTTTAACGAGTAAAATTTTTTGCAATTTATTAAAGATCGGGCATGTACTCGTATGTCACAGTGTATATTTTGTTCTTGTGAGGGTCTATTTTTCAGTCACTCTATAGTTAACTTTAATGTAGATAAAATTAAAGAGAAATTCCAGAATAATTAAATAGAAATTAAACTAGAATATCCAAAAATGTTACGATCCTAAATTATAATTTTGAATTAATAATAAACAATCAGATGTTTCACCAAATCTGTGATATATATATATATATATATATATATATATATATATATATACACATATTTAATAATGCCAGTTAAAGTTACATATACGCATTTTTAAATATATATAAAATCTTATTTCACTAATAACTTTTTATTTTTTTTATATTTTTATTTTTTATATTATTTATTTTAGAGATAATTTATAATCACGGGTTAATAATTATTAATAAATGAATATATTTATATTTTAACATTTTATATTTATATATAATATATTTTCCGAATATTTTTACTTAAATCCGGACTGAGACAAGGCGACGGACTTTCGCCTTTATTATTTAATTGTGCACTAGAATTTCTGATGCGCGAACGGTTTAAAATTAATGCAAAAAATATTCACATAGGATACAAAAGAGATAACTTAAATTTAAATCGCCTAGGATTTTCCGACAAGTTAGCTTTATTAGCTAATAGTATCGCAGAAGCCAGAATACAAATAACAAGTATAGTAGAACTTGCGAATAAAATCAGACTTAAAATTTCTTACGAAAAAACTAAAACGATAGCTATAGATCCCCTTTAGTTATTAATTCTGTGAATATTAACGGAAACAAAGTAGAACTTGTAGAAAAATTTTAATATCTTAAAGAGATCGTTACTTGTAATCGTAACGAAAAACAAAATTGGACCGAAAGACTTAATAAATTATTTAAAGCGCTACAAGTAACCAAAAATACTTACGACAAAAAATCGCTGTCGATTAACACTAAAATTAGACATTACAAAACTGTGGTTAAACCGGTAATTACTTACGCGAGCGAGACTTTGTTTAGATTAAATCAGAAAAATAGGACTAAACCTTTGCTTAAAGGACGAAAACTTGGAATCCTTAATCGATACTATGAAAAAGAAGCGAATTTCTTTCTGTGCACACTTGTTAAGATTACCGCAGGATAGGATTACTAAGAGAATTATCGATCGATTTTGATCTTTAAAAAATCCGCCATTATGGATCAAAGTAATTAAAGAAGACACGAAAGAATTAAATTTGACTTACGAAGATTTACTTAATAAATCCGAAAAATTAAAATTTGTTATATTAAAGATCCGAATACCGATTTTAAAGTAAGAACTTTTAATTATATAAAAAGGGTTTATTCTGAAGAGGATCGTAAAGCAAGATCATTAAGAATGACTAAATATTGGGAGAAAGTAAAAGCTAAGAATTTAAAGGCCAAAAGATTGGCAAAAAAGACTTGAATTATTCTGACTGAAATGGTCCTTTGCGGCCTTAAAAGTAAAAAAAAAAAAAATGAATGTATTTAAATTAATCAAAAAGTTAAAAAAAGAAAAGGTCATGAAGACTGATTCGAACCGATGTTTCTTCCCTTGTAGGATCCAAATATTTCATTAATTAAAATTTTATTCGGGTATAACTCTGGAACCGATGAAAATACGTACCGCTAATGAAATATCGTTGAAAAGCTCTCGATGAGAGCTTATTACTGCAGAAGAAAAAGTCCAAAATCTAATTTTTTGGGGATTTTGGGCTTTTTTGGACACTTTTGGTCCAGTCGATTGCAATCAAGGGAGGTAGGTACAAAACTAGATGTTACTGCAGTCCTAAATTCAGAATTTATTTAACTATCAGATCGTTCAGTAAATCTGAAGGTCTGGATTTTTCAGACGCTAAAAATTTTCATTTCTATATTCCCGCATACAAAGCTTTAGAGCTTCTGTGATGAATTAATTAATCAAACAAAAAGATAATAAAACAAGAATACTATTCAAATTCATACGTCACTAATTATCATACTGCTGAATTACTTAACATCTTGAATCATTCATTTTAAGCCTGGAGTAAGGTTGCGGCTAGTTTAAAATGTGATAATTTTTTAAAAGCGATTTATATATTATTAATTTTATTGACAATTAGCATCCCCGTCGCGGCTTCGCTCGCGCTATATTGTTACGTGTGATTAATTGTGTGTCAACCAGTATTTTGTCGTTTTGGACAAATATGTGCTAAATCGGATCATAAATACAATTTTTCGAAATATCTTGACCTCAGCTTCACTTAACGGGTCCAAACTAATTCAGAAACTTTCTCGCGCGTGCGCACAACTCACAAACTTTTAATAAAATATTATTTTATTAATTATGCAACCGAATGCAAGTTTGTTACACCACTTTTTTTATTTATTTTTTATTTTTTACACTTTATTCACTAATGCAGTTTTTCACAGTCCTTCATCTGACCACCTAAGAAAATATGTTAAAAGCTTAGATACTTTTGCTTGCGAGATCGTCAGGTTTTTCCTTTTTGCTTAGGCAAGTTTTTACTTGAGAGATCTTCCGGAAGAATAAAAAATGTAAAATTTTGTAATATGTATCTTGTTCACACGGGTAATCTTTTATCTTCTATATATATATATATATATATATATATAAAGTAGGAAGTCAGTTTGTATATATGTTTGTTTCATAAATATCTTGAGACCAGCGCCACCTCGCGGGTGTAGTTTTTACAAAAATCTTTCTTTTCATGTAACTAATAAATAGTCTGAATATGAGCAAATCGGACCAAAATTTGGATAAACGCAATTTTTCCAAATATCGCAACCACAACGCCATCTAGGCGGGTCCATTTTTTGCAAAAGTATTTCTTTCCATGTAAGTAACACGTATTCTGAATATGAGCCAAATCGATCTATTAACACAATTTTTGAAATATCTCCACCCCATCGCCACCTTTTTTTCCTTTCTTTTTCCTGTTTAGCCTCCGGTAACTACCGTTTAGATAATACTTCAGAAGATAAATGAGGATGATATGTATGAGTGTGAATGAAGTGTAGTCTTGTACATTCTCAGTTCGACCATTCCTGAGATGTGTGGTTAATTGAAATCCAACCACCAAAGAACTGCGGTATCCATGATCTTGTATTCAAGTCCGTGTAAAAATAGCTGGCTTTACTAGGACTTGAACGCTGGAACTCTCGACTTCCAAATCAGCTGATTTGGGAAGACGCGTTCACCACTAGACCAACCCGGTGTTGCACCCCAGCGCCACCTAGCGGGTCTAAACTAATTCAGAAAACTTCGCTGGCGTGCGCACAACCTACCAAAGTTTCATCGCAATCGGATGAATGGTATAACTACGCATCTACGCATACGGGACAAATAAACAAAAATTCATTTCTACTTCCTTGTACAAGTAAAAGAAGTATTGTGATCGCAAAAAATTTCAGTTTTCAGGTTTCAACGAAATACCCATTTTGACGAACCCTGAATCCACTTTGACTAGTTTTTCGGCATGACGTCTGTAAATACGTACGTACGTATGTATCTCACATAATTCAAAAACGATTAGCCGTAGGATGTTGAATTTTGAATTTAGGATTGTTGTAACATCTAGTTTTGCACCTCTCCTTTTCATTACAATCGACTAAAGCAGGGGTCGGCAACCTGCGGCTCGCGAGCCATATGCGGCTCTTTGGATGTGAAGCTGCGGCTCTTTAATTCCATACGCAAATATTATTTATTTTATAAAAAAAAAACATTTAAAAATCGTTCTGAATCGATTATCGAGGATTAGGCGCCGATTCTATCGCTTTGCCACTTGTACTCGCTTTTCACCGCACCCCTCCCCCGTGACACGCGTCGTCACTGTCGTCAGTCCGTCAGAAGCTCTCGAATGACGCCGTTGTCGGATGTTTCTATGTAGGTTTTAATTCGCTTTCGACGCAAGACAATTTGGCGTCTTCACCAGTGCTTTGGCTGTGACGTATAGTTTGTTGTTTCAAGTAAAAGAGTTAGAAGCGAATTATCTTCTCAAAGTTATGTATGTACATATATATAATAATAATAAAAAAACCGAAGTAAAGATAGGTAACATAATAAATATTATATTTTAAAAATACATATTATACATATTTTTTCCCAAATAAGATACCTAACTACTTTTTTGAAGTCAATAAGAATTGTCAACAAAGAAACAAAGTACTACTGTTGGATATTACCGCGAAAGTGTTTTTATTAAAATATCCATTTAATAAATTACCTATTTTATTATTTATCTATTTTATAGCTTTTGTTATTTAAAAATTAGAGTTAAAATAATAATTATAAGTGTAAGTACCAATAAATTATTGTTTAATAAACCTATTTTCGAAAAACTTTTGTGGATCAATAAAAACTTTGAAATTTTTTAAATTGTAATTTTTGACTCTTCTTACTCAAAAGGTTGCCGACCCCTGGACTAAACTAACGTGTCCAAAAAAGCCTAAAATAAAAAAAAAATTGGATTTTAGACTTTTTTTAAATTGCAATAATAGGCCCTCAAAGAGAGCTTTTCATCGATATATCGTAAGTGGTACGTACTTATTTTCACATTGGTTTCAGAGTTGTAGCCGAATAAAATTTTAATTAATGAAATATTTTGATCTTACAATGGGAAGGCACATCGGTTCAAATCCGACTTCATGACCTTTCTTTTTACTTTTTTTTAAATTTAAATATATTGATTTATTAATAATTATTAACCTGTGATTGCAAAAAAGTTTTAAAATAAATAATAATTCAATAAAAAAATATCAGAAGTTATTAATGAAATAAAATTTTACGTACTTAAAAAAATGTTTATATGTAATTTTGTTGGCGTATAAGGGAGACATGTAGTGTCTACATCAGATTTGTATATATATAGATTAATGGAGAGATTTGAAAAGAATACGGAAACATTCTATGATCATTTATTCATAGTTATCTCCATCGATTATAACAATAAATAATGTGATCGATCATAAACGACCGTTTAATTACAGATGAATAATTTATCTTTACGTTTTTTTTATATAACTTCAGCGTATTATGATACATAATATACACGAATAATTGCGGTTTTCATATCAAATTTCGATATGGAAAATATCAACAGGACTGATCGGTCATTATCGGTTTTTTACAGTCACATTACAGGACGATCCATCGCATACTTTGGGAGTTCTTTAAAAAGTTTAACGTTAGTGGAAAAAGTCTATCTCAAACAGATAAATTTTTAATATGTTCACCTTAAAATAAAACTTCAGCAGTCAAATTTTAAAAATCTGATTTACTCATTTACTTTCGCGCAGAAATTATAATCACTAACGAGTGACCGTAAGCATACCACCTTATTTATTATATGATTGGAAATGATGATAGAGCTTAGTCAGCGTGTTTTTTCCCTTACTTTGTTCTTGATGAGGAGAATCCAGACAGCTTTTGATTAAACGGGGAACAAATCAATACCATATAAATAACGGCAGCACCATCGTTGTTCCGTTATGTAGATTGGGTAAGACAGCAAATTGCTTTTATGACGTAGCTTTGAAGATGATCCAAATGCTAAAGATAGTTACATTTTTTATCCAATAGCATTATCGGTTTTTTTTTAATCTAAAGGACTTTCATACCGATATACCTTACTAAGAAGTATTTTAATTTAAAAGTTACATTATGGATTACATAATCCGTCATCTAATATGAACATTTATAGTTTATTTTTATTTCTTTGGTTTTTTCATGTTTTTTACGACTTTTACCTGGCTTTAAAAGATCATAAATGAAGATTTAATAATTTAATAAGTGTATAATTCAGTTCGAACAAATAATTAATTACAATTAATAATTAATGAAAAGTTTTTACGGAATCATCTACCTTAGAGATACGATGTAATCGATTACATCTAATATTCGCTGACTTGTTTAATTTTTTACCAGTAACTTTTCATTTTTTAAGATATTGTCTTTTTTTAGTTTTTCTATCTTGGAGTGTTGTCCACGTTTTAATTTTTTCTGAAATCTTTAGTTTTCATTTTTTAATATTTTTCCAGTTAAGTTTGTTTCTATCATTAACGGTTTCTTCTGTTACGCTTAGTTCTTCTAGATCTTTTTGAACCAACCCACCGGGTCGGTCTAGTGATGAACGCGTGTTTCCATATCAGCTGATTTCGAAATCGAAAGTTCCAACTTCAAATCCTAGTAAAGGTAGTTAATTTTACACGGATTTGAATACTAGATCGTGGAAACCGGTGTTCATTGGCGGGTTTTTTTTATCCCATCCCCCTAGGACCGGACCCGCCGCAGAAGCACACTCGGTCCCAGGGGTACCACTGCCTCTAACCTTCCGGGCGACCATGCCGAAGCCGGCAATGCCGTCTCCGGCACGGGGTACCCCCCGGTCAGCCGCGACTAGGTCTTCTCAATTGTCTGCCTCAAATCAGAGGTATACCACACGGGACCTCCGATCGGGACTCGGTCTTTACACTACTCACCCCAGGAGTCCCCGCTCACTCATCGGAAGTGCGACACCTCAGCATCGCACTCCTCATGAACGGGGCTATCCAGCCACACCCTAAACTAACCCACTAGGTAACATCCTCTTCCTCTCCAACTCCCTCCATCGCCTTCCTTTTCAAAATGTTGCCCACCATCTTACCAATTATGTTAAAGTTTCTAGGGCTACGCAACATTGCCTCTATCACATTATTTGGTGTTATGGCACCAAAAATAGCCAGCACTTCCCTCCTAGCCTCCTCCCATCTAAAACAGTTAAACACCGTATCGCATAGCCCACAATACCTACACCCTGGCGACCTCTTCCTCTTCCTATCATAGAGGAACTTATTAAAACAGCCATGGCCAGTCAATAATTGTGTCAATTCATAATTGACCTCACCGTGTTTCCTGACCAGCCATGGCTTTATCTGCGGCATTAGCATCCTCGTCCAGTTACCCACCTGACTCCTTGACCACCTTTGCTGCCACTTATCTAGCATTTCCCCTTTCGCCTGACTCTTCGGTTGCCCTTCCGCTCTTCCTACCATTTCGTCCGCTACAAGATCCCACGGCGGCATCCCAACTATCACCAACGCCGCCTCGGTTGAGACTGTACTACACGAGCTAACTGCTCCAATAGCGATTGGATAACAATTTTCGCTTGTACGGTTGGCAGAATGGTGTAGCCGGGAGGCTTAACGCCCCAAATCAACCGGACGATCGAGTTCGAGATCCACCCAGACCGACTTACTTTTTTACGATTTAAATATTATTCATTAATTTAATTCTACCACTTACCTGTGACGTCACAAGATAGCAGTATTTTAGAGCATTTTTTGGGATGAGGCGCGATTTTGCAAAAACTTTTTTTGCTTATAATTTTTTTTAATCGTTAACAAATACGCCTAAGAAAAATATGACCATAATTAGGTGAAATCTCGTGATACAGAATGACCTTGCTTTACAGCCTCACACCTTTGACCTTTTAAGTTGAAAATTTAATGGCATGAATGCCCCATATATAGAAGTAATCTGGAAGAATTTGGTCAAAATCAGTCAGGTAGTTTTGAAGATATAAGGTGATTTATATCCGGACACCGAACACACACGCACACACAGACAGAGAGAGAGTGAGAGTGAGAGTGAGAGAGTGAGAGAGAGAGGAGAGAGAGTGTCACACACATACGAACATTAACATCTGGAAAATTTCCATCTGGTTTTTTGCGTTCCTTAGATATGAAACGTCAAGAAGCGGTGTGAAAACCACATATGCTCAAATCGGACCGATTACAATACTTTCCCTTCTAGAGCTACAGCTCTCTCTCTCTCTCTCTTTCTGTTTAGTCACCGAAACCACCTTAAGATATTATTTCACAGGATGAAATGTATGATTGTGATTGAAATGTAGTCATGTACAGTCTTAGGTCAACCGTTCCTGAGACGTATGGTTAATTGTAACCCGACCACCAAGGAACACCGGTATCCACGATCTAGTATTCAAATCCGTAAAAAGTAGCTGTTTTTACTAGGATTTGAACCTTAAAACTGCTTACTTCGAAATCAGGTGATTTACGATGACGAGTCACTAGATCAGCCGATAGCTGATTCACTAGACCAGTCCGGTGGAGTAGAGCTACAGCGCTATCTAGACGGAAAATTAAAAAACGTAAAGTTTGAAACTAAAATAATTATGAATTCTAATCAATATCCTACACGTAAAATGTAAATAGTTCAACAATAAGTAACGTTTATATTATTATAATAGTAGTAAGTATTTAAAATAAATGAAAGGTTTTTTCTTCTTATCGATACCGTCAAAGAAAATATTTCTAATGTAAGCAGAAACACGATTACCTACTTAATATGTTCCTTAAAGAGACTACCTTTTCAACAAAGTCAATAACTCAGAAGTTAAAACGACGACAAAATGAAATTAAAGAAGCCTTCTGTGTCATCAAAGGGAGGTACGATCGATTTAGAAATCAAATTGGATTACATAACATTAAAATAGTAGATGAAGCGCAAACGAAAACATTTCAGCCGATGAAAGCAATTAATTGTTTAAAATAATAGAGAAAGACTACTAATAGACTATACAGCTCTACTGATGTTCAGTTTAATTAAGGAAGCACCTACTAACAACGTTTGCAGGCGAAATATATATATGCTCTAAGAAGAAGAAAGCATACCTGATTTAAACGTCAATAAAGACTTCGTAACTAAATCGATATATAGTACAATATCCGTTCATAAAATACTGCGCGTTAAATTATTATAAATAATTAACTTATAATTAAATAAATATAACATAATTAACGTACGAGGATAAGTCAATTATTATCCACAATTTAGTTTTATTTTTGTTTACGTTGGTAGTACTGTCGTGTTGTGTAGATGACGCATGAGTGTTTTAACTGTTGTTATGTCTGTGCAGGTTTGATGCTGCTAGGTTAGTTCCATTATCGCTCCCTTGCCGTTAACCGTGGCTGCTCCGCTTTCTGTTTGACCGAATTACCGTGACCTGTTAGACCGAAAGTGTAACAAAATCGGGCAAACGTTAGCCTTTAACCTGTTAACAAACATTCCGTTTGATTTTTTGAAAATCGGACGATTCTTTTCCGAGATGCTATAACAGCACCCCGTTTGTTACCGGTTAATGGTGATGACTGGTCTAGATTCTCACGATGTGGTCGTATCAACTCACACGCAGTCCCCACGGGAAGCCCATTATTGTTAAAAAGAATCTTTTTACATTTATTTTATTTTATTTTACTTAACGTAAATTTAATTCTATTAATTTTTTTAAAATTATTCATTCGATAAGATTCGAATCGTTCAGCTCAAATCCAGCTGTCAGTGATAGAGGCTCACACAGTTCATTAATTCAGTTGATTAAATTTGTGCTTCAACCGGGAAATATTTGACTACTATATATATATATATATATATATATATATATATATATGTGTGTGTGTGTGTGTAAATAATTTTTGTTTTATTTTACCTTCATTAATCTCATAGAATATTGATTAATTTTGAACCTATATAGTCCAACTACCTACGACAACTGGTAAGTTTAGAATTTTATATATACACATACATATTTATATAGCGTATGACACTCCCGGTAACGTAAGGATTCCAACGCGGGGTCGTACATCTAAATCGGTTCAATCGTCGAGCTGCTACGGCGGAACAAACATACATACGTACACCCTAATTACATTACACTCCTTTATGGGCAGTCGGCTAAAATAAAATTGTAAATTAGGAAAACTCGATTAATCGATTCCGGTAAATGTAAACCGAACTTTTTTCAAAAAAGGATTAACCTAAAAACTTGTAGAGCGGATATTTGGAACGTAAAAGAGATTTATCTAAAAAAAGAACCGGTTTTAAAATATATTAGAAGAATCGAAAATTAAGAAAATTTTTAGAATTTTTGAAAAAAATTAAACAGGTAAATTGAAACAGCTGGAAAAATAATCGACAGCAAAATTTAAAATAATCGTTTGAGAAAGTAAATTTAATCAGACGAAAGAAAATGTTACTAAAACTTTTATGAAAAGGTTGGAAGACCTGGATCCAAATGATAAAATAGAAATTTATAGCTTTTGTATAAAATGTCTATTTAAATTGGAGTTATATTGATCGCATGGAATTAGCAATAAAAGACAGAAACGTATTACCGCTTAAAAGGGAGTTTTTTGAAAAAAATTTATAGATATTTTCTCGAAACAGGAAATGCTAAACAAATACGTATTCCTAAGTTTCCCTTACAGATATTCTAAAAGGACTGAATTTTATACTTGGTTATATCCAAAATAAGATCCATTTATAAATTTGGTAATAGATAGATTGCGTTCCAAAAGCCACACGTATTAGTAACTATATTACAATAATCTGGTTGAAAAGCAAGAACTGGAAGAGATAGAGAGGAAATTAAAACTAAGTAGAATGGACAAATTTGTGGACGGTTTGAAAGAAGGATTAGATTTAACTGTTAATTACAGCAGAGGCTAAGGATAAATTTATTTTAATATTCCAGTATGCAGAACCTGTCTGATTATCGGTTAGAAAAAAAGATTTGTGATAAACATTAATCTATATTTAAATTTTAACTTAAAAATTAAGATAGATAAATTTAGAACTACTCGCTACTACAAAGAATAAGGAATGGTAAAACGAAAGCTCTTTGTTTCTTTATTCTAGGCAACTAGTTAGTAGCAAAAAACATAAACATTTGTTACAAAACTCTTACCGGCCTGATTTCATTTATATGTAATACTTATAAAATTTACAGAAATAATACAATTGTTATGATTATTCTTTGTTTAGTAAATGAAATCGGGCCGGTAAGATCTTTGTAACAAATTTTTATGTGTTTTGCGTATTATATGGAACGCTTGAATATTGTTTATTGTCTATTACAAATATTTAAAATGATTTTTTTTAAAGAAAATTAATAATAGATTTTAATATTCTGCGCTGCTACCTACAGCAGCGTGGTAGGAATATTTTCCCTTAGGTAAACTACTGATGTCGGTTGAACAAAGCAACCGCATCAAGAAGCTCCCATACGGTCTGACAACGCGGCTCTAAAGACATTAACTTGCCGCTTGTGAGTGCCAATTTTCTTCTTGACCTCTATGTTCCAGGGCGGCCTGAGTTCTGCCCCTTACTCCTCCTCCAAAAGCTGGGTAGTCGAACATCATATATTCGTTCGAGTGGACCTCCCAGCAGACTCACAGCTCATCAATTGCCACGAAAGAAGAACGAAGAATCACAAAGTGACTCACCACCACGGATTGGAATCCGGCCTACCGAGTCCAGTCGAGACGGAGCATGAATAGCAGCCAGAATCAAGAAGTCCCCTAACTTCCCCTCACCGATTACCCACCTTCCTTTCCTAACTTACAATTTTACTTCAATCAGCACATGCGACTCCCTCTGGAGAATGGAACGCATTGCTTCCTCCAAACACTAGGGCCTCGGAAGGCGTAGTCCTGTTAGTTCAATAGGCCGCAAGCACCGAAAAGACTTCAGCGTACGGAGTGAAGGGGAATCATGCCGGGAGTACGAGGCTCTTATTCCCCTAGTCTCCCACGATCAGCCCCGGTTAATTATTTCGCATTGGTCTAAAGGACCGGAACGCAAAAACCAACTCCGTCCATAAATAAAATATGAAAATCTACAATCGCTACTAAATAAATAATGATCCGCCCGATAAACGAAAGATACAGCAGCAAGAGACATTCGTTAAGGCTCTGCGATTAGTAGGGAGATAATAAACTCCCCCCGCTAACCTTGCGTTCCGTTCCGTTCCGAAGGCCCGACACCCAAGGGTAAAAAAATCAGCCAAAGCTAGGATACATATAACCAAATATTTGTATCAAATTTAAACTTTTTTTGGTAAACGAGTTTTCGAGATATGAGGTTAAAACCGCTTAGATGTAGTTTTGAATATCCCCTTCCTTAAATCCGATCGAAAAAAAAATTGATAATAATTTAAGAATTTCCTGTATAGTTCTAAAGCTCAATGTTTTAACGACTCTATGTAAAAATTCAAATATTAAAAACTACCCCTTCCTCTTTTCAGTTTTTAAAGAATCTATGTTGAGTCAGTTCGGAAATATTATTAAAATACAGGATATCACACGTATAAACATCATCTGTTAATTTTTATGGTTTTTTTTTTTTACTTTTTTAGAGTCAAGGTATTGTGAGACGTGAAAATTCGCAAAAAATACCCGAAATTGAAATTTTGGACCTATTTATATATTTTCCATTATAGCTACTGAATAAATCGTAGCTATAAAATCATTTAAAAGAAATTTTTGGGAGCAGCGACATACAATAAATGTAAACAATAGGAAGGAGGTTGTAAAGGTCGATGTTGACAAATTAGTAAAGAATAAAAGCGACCGCAATAGATATATAGGCATAACTCCAACCCCCAAACCTTGCGCACGCACGCGCACACAGAGAGAGAGAGAGTAATTGAGGGAGTGAGTGAGAGGGATTGAGTGGAGAGAAACACAAACATGCTCACGCACGAGGTTGAATTTGATTTATGCTCTTTTTTTTACAACAGTATGAAAAAAACTGATAAGTTGTATCCTTAACTTCGAGTAACATCTTTATTTAACTGAAGATTTTTATAACATATATATATATATATATATATATATAGATATATATATAAATATATTATTAAAAGGGAGCGATGACCGCACAGTATTGCGTTTGAGTCGTCCAATTTCATCTATCTGAATGTTTAGCGATGAAGCAAAGTAAAAAAAGAGAGGAAAAACAAAAAAAAAAAGAAAGATGATACACAAGGGATTAGAAAACGTCTTCTCATTCTTTTTAAATATATGAACTTCCACAGAATATTTTTTTTAAAAGACTGGATGATGAAAAACTTTACAACAAAAAAAGTTATATAAAATAAAAAAAAAGTTTCGTTATCAATTTGTTTTATTTTTGATTAGATTAGAATGGTAAAAATAAATTATTTATTTATCAAAAATTAGAGATATGCAAGTACGTGTACGTGTGATTCGGGTTAGAATATGCTATTATGAAAAATTCAATTATCTCTTACTAAAAATACATCGTAAATATTATTTGCATAAGTACAGCTGAAAATAAGGAAGCAAAAATTTGTGGTTGTCTTTATAACCGATCTTTAAATTGTATACAAGAGTGGTGACGCCACCCAATTCGATACGATCAACCAAAGAATACCGTATGTAAAAATAATAAAATCAGAAAACAACCAGAATATTAAATAAATAATAAAATCAGACTACAAAAAATCTACAAAAGAATCGATCATTTTGATAATTTTTTCATCGCATCTATTTACTGAAGGTAAGAATAAATTATTATGAAAACAAACTGTGTTGAAATTGTAACATCTGTGCCTTTCTTCCGGAAGTTCTGGGTTCGAGTTTTCAACTCGAACCCAGAACTAATTATTTTTACCTGGAAAAAAAAATTAATTTCATTATTCATCAACAGGCAGCAGTTACACGGTACCAGCGACAATAAACAGAATATTGAGAAGCTAATTGGTATTGACGTCTTCTTCAGGTCAATTATAAATATTCAATACATTTATTCACTGTTACGAGCGAATTTAGATTGTACATATTTAATTGTAAAAAAAAAAAAAGAAGTTATGAAAGGAAATAAAATATTCAGGCTTCACAAATACTATACAACATTTATAGAAAATATATTTTTTTTTTGTTCAGAAAATTGAATAAACATTTCCGTAAATTTAAAAATCTGCAATTTAAAAAAGATTGACAGGTGTATTAATTTTATTATTCCTATAATAAGTAAATATCTACAACATAAATAAATGTATTGTGATCGGTAAATATTTTGCCGGGAATTTTGCAAATCGTTTCATGAACTCTCCGAACGGAAAAATAAAAACATGAAAGAAATTCGAGATAAATTCTATAAGGATGTATACGAGTTGTGTGACAAAAGTAATGAGATTGGTAACACTGTGAGCAATCTGGCAACGCTGTGTCTACCGGTCTGTGCTAGACCGGTTTGTTCATCCCTTCCACATGCTTAGTACGTCTTCCAACTCCGTTCAGCCAACACATTATTTTTGACAGCTCCATCAATGAAATTGTGTTTTTGTTTCGCGTTACGAAAACGGAGCATCGGAATTTAAAGCGACGTTGTGCGATCAATTTTTGCGTTAAACTTGTGGAATCCGCGAGTATTACCTTTGAAAAAGTTGAAAAGGCCTACGGGGAACATTGCTTATCAACAGCACAAGTTTTCCGCCATCACAAATCATTTTTGGAAGGCCGAGAACACGTTGAAGATCAACCTCGCTCAGGGAGACCTTCGACTTCAAAATCTGACGAAAACGTCAAACGTGTGAGGGTTCCTGTGAGATCAGACCCTCCTTTAACAATAAGGATGATGAGTAAACGGTTAAATTTAAACACTTTCACCGTACATCAAATTTCGATGGACGATTTGGAAGTGCGAAATCGATGCCGATAAATCTCGCAACTGAACAGAAGGATGATCGAAGAAACGTGTGCGTTGATCTTCTTGAGAGGATTGACAACGACCAACAATTCTTCAATCGTGTGATCACAGGTAATGAATCCTGGATATTTGAGTACGATCCTGAAACAAAGCGGCAAAGCGAAGAGTGGCACACTCCGTCATCTCCTCGACCGAAAAAATGTCGAATGAGCGAATCAAAGATCAACACCGTGCCGATTTGCTTTTTTTAACAGTAGGATTATAAAGTATTTGTTCCTCCAGGACAAACTGTCAACCAAGTGTTTTACAAAGGTGTCCTTGAAAGGTTCAGAAAAAGAGTGATTCGCGTGAGACCAGACATTGCAGAAGTGGATGCTTTATCATGAAAATTTTGCCCGTGTCACACGGCCATTTGCATCAGGAATTTTTGACCTTAAAACGCATTCCTACGGTTCCTCAACCCTCCTACTCACCTGATTTGACTCCTTGTGACTTTTTCCTTTTCCCGAAATTGAAACGTGTCTTAAAACACGTCATTTTGGAACTCTGGAGAACATTCAAAAGACTGTGACCGACCGGTTAAAAGCCCTACCAGTTGAAGGCTTCCAGCGCTGCTACCAGGAGTGGGAACAACGACTCCGCCGGTGTATAGCTGCCCATGGGAACTACTTTGAAGGAAATAATATTGTTGTTTGAATAAAATAAAAACTTTGGTAAAAAGTCAGTCTCATCAGTCAGTCACTTTTCTCACATACCTCGTTTATGTACCTCAGCTTGTATTTTTGATAAATATCTTCTGACTGTCGGAACGTTAAAACTTGAAATTTGGACGTTATATTTCTTTCAATAAATAAATATTATTTGTATAAAAATGATAACGTTAAATTATGAACTTAATGTGACAAAGAAGTAGGATTTTTACCGTCCGTTTAAATTTCACGTACAGCCGGTAATAAAATAAAATTATAATTCGGTCGGACGAACAGGTGGGGGATATGATTAGCTGAATTGTTTTTAAGATCTTGTTAAATATTTCCAAAAGGGATCGCTAAAAACTCACAAAACCTGGAAAAGTATTCGTCTACGTTAGTTCTAATTTCTGTTTATAAACGTTTTGGACTTTATTCGACATGAGTATACGGCGTACCCAAAAATAATTGTTTTTAGTTTGTATTTAATATTTCTAATACAGCTTAACTATTTAGCACAAAGTTAAGCCAAAGTATTTGTGTAAATGAGATCTTAATTTTTATTTAATTTTTGGCCCCGTGCAGCCAACCGGAAAAGGAGTATCCGGTTGCACATTTTACTAGTATTCTTTTAAAATCATTAAACAATTTTTATATTAACGCAAGGGGTTTAATCAAAATAATTTCTTTGAAGGGGAATCGTACAACGAGATATTAGATAAGTTAAATATTGCTAAATTCGGTGCTCTATATCAGCTAGTGAAATTTCACCAATACCTTTAAAAACATCCGTAGAAATCAAATTCTAAATTCGTTATTTAAATTTTTTTTCGATTTTAAGTTATAACAATATAGTCTTTAATATTTAAAAAACCCTTTGGTGTATTTGAAGTAAAAATCTGTCATGGATGAAGCCGTGTAAGTATGCACCCTTTCCTGTTTTTTTTTTTAAGAAACCTTTTTAAAAGTGATTTGTAAATACAAAACATTTTATTTTAATTCAAAATTTTTATTTATTAAAATACGAATAAAGTTACAAAAATCTGATGTGGACCCCACACAACTTCCTTATACACCTATAAAATTGCGTATATATACAGAGTCATTCACGGGATGACTGGATGTTTTTAAAATAATCATAAAAAATGTAATATTTACTTTAAAAAAGTTTTATTGGTAATGAAAACTTGTTAAATCAAAGCATTTGTTACTTACTCATGAACGAAAACTTATGTCCGGCAAGTGATGTCCATTTTGGGCAATACATTGTTGTAGCCTTTCACGGTAACCGGTCTCAATTCTTTGCAGCATGTCTACATCAATCTGGGTGACGTGATGACGAATTGTGATCTTTAGGTTCTCCAATGTACGCGGTTTATCGCCGTACACACGCGATTTCAGAAACCCCCACAGAAAAAAATCACAACTACTCAACTCGGAGGACCGAGGGGGCCGAGAAATGTCGCCGAATCGGGAAACGATCCGTCCCGAAAACAAGTTACGGAGAACAGCCATCGTTGCCCTCGCTGTGTGCGCTGTAGCTCCATCCTGCTGGAATAACACATTTTGAAAATCGATTCCCCGGTTTCGTAACTGAAGGATGAAACACGTATTCAACACCGCAATGTAACGATCAGCTGTTACAGTTACGGCAGCGTCATTTTCTTCAAAAAAATACGGTCCAATAACACCGACCTTTCCTATTGCACACCAGACAGTCACCTTTGGGCTATGAAGTGGTCTCTCGTGAAGCCGATGTGGGTTTCTTTCTGCCCGATACCGGCAATTCTGTTTGTTGACGAAGCCATTCAGATGAAAATGGGCTTTGTCACTCATTAACAATAACAAATTTTCATTTTCTTCAAAAACGGTAAGCATTTGTCGACAAAATTGTTATCGCCGCGTGAAATCTTGCTCGTGTAACTGCTGCACGACGGCTATCTTGTAAGGATGGAAATGCAGGTCTGTATGCAGAATTCGTCTTACCGTACTTGTGCTCATTTGAAGCGCTGCTGAATGCCTCTGAATAGAGCGGCGTGGGCTTCTGACAACGGCTTCCCTTACTCGTTCGATGTTCTCCGGAGAGCTAGCAGATCGTCGGGGACCCGGTGGTTTTTTCTTCAATATTGAACCGCTTGTTCGAAGGCTGTTTACCCGTCGCGATATTGTGTTACGAGAAGGGACACTTGCATTACGATGGATATTAAACTGACGGCGGAAATCTCGCTGAACAGCAGTTACGGATTCGTCATTTCGCACAAAACTGTCATACGCGTACAGGCGTTGGTCTAGCGTCCACGGCTCCATCTCAACGACTAAAATGTAAATGCTATGAACAAAGGAAACGTCAGACACCAGCCACGTGCCCCTCCCACCACGAACGCCCGATACAACCCACTTCAAAAACTTCCGGTTCCCGTGAATGACCCTGTATATATATATTTTTTTTTTTTAACGAACATTATATAAAATTCTATTTTATTAAAAATTCTGAAATTTTTTATTTTTTTTTACAATCAGAGGTTAATAATTATTAATAAATCAATGTTTAAATAAAAAAAAAAGTGTTAAAAAAAGGAGATGAAATCTGATTCAAACCGATTTGCCTTCATCTTGTAAGATCCAAATATTTCAGTAATTAAAATTTTATTTAGCTATAACTATGGAACCGATGAAAATAAGCACCACTTATGATAGTATCGTTGAAAAGGTCTCGATGAGGGCTTATTACTGCAGTTAAGAAAAAATCCAAAATCATGGTTCAGTCGATTGCAATCAAGAAGGAGGTGCACAATTAGATGTTACAACAGTTCTAAATCAAAAAATTTAACATCCTACGGCTAATCGTTTTGGAGTTATGTGAGATACATACGTACGCACAGACGTCCAAAATGGATATTTCCGTTGAAACCTGAAAACCGAATTTTTCGCGATCACAATACTTTCTTTGGTTCGTAAGAAGAAGTAAAAATGAAAATGGTATTAATAAAAGCCGTTTGAATAAAATGTGAAGGAGGAGAAACAACCTTGATGAAAATTAAAAAAAGATAAAGAAAAACAAACAAAAATGCAGATAAACAGCGTAAAACTAATAATAAAGAGTTTTAAGTTAATAACCACCCTCTGCAATAACAGAATAACTAGTATTTCTTGTTCAAGCTTTTCAACAATTTTTTTGTTTTAATATCTAGTGAAAATATAGATGTATAGTATAAAATCTTTACCGTGCCACCGTCTTAATTTCAAAATTAATAATAAAAACTATAGTAAAAAGTGGTTCTCGTTGGTACATAATAATACACAGTGCTGTATATATGAAAACTATATATCACATTACAATGAAATGCAACGATATGAAAAAAAAGTAGAAATGAAAATGGTGATAAGGGAAAATTTTAACGGAAATTAATTTAATATACTACGTTGTATTTATAAACGTTCACTGAACGTGAAAAACATTCAAGTTTATTTTTTCAATTGCATTAATTATTGGAAAAATTGTCAAGAAATTATTTAAAAAATTAATTGAACTAAACATTTTTTTTTATCGGTAATTATTTATCGAATGGTAACGTTTAGAAACTCCTACTTAGAAGGTGGAAGTATATTAACTAAGCCAACGTACTTCAGTTGTCTGCTTTGTTAAAAAAATTAATCTACTCTAAAGTCACTAATATATATTAAAAAACAAGAAACATAAAAAAAAAAAACTATAATTTTTTCTAACAAAAAAAGTTTTATTTTTAATATTCGTAGAACTACATGGCATTTCGATTGTTAAATTATCGTTATCAATAATTCTCCTCAGATAACGAGGAAATTGTATATGTACAATATGTTTAAAAATAATTAATTATTCATTATTTGTAATTTAATATTTATTGATCATTATTTCATTATTTTCAACTTATAACGACTCCTTAACTAAAAAAATGACCATCTAGTTTTAAATTTTAGATAAACCTTTTTTGCAAGAAAACGACAGAAAGTTACGACATATCATTTTACTCGTAAAGGATATTAAAAAAAAAAAAAAAATCTGACGTAGACAACAAATTACATCCTTGTACGCCTGTTAAATAACATATACACTTATTTTTTATTAATAAAAAGTAAATAAAATGTTATTTCACTAATAACGTCCGATTCTTTTTCATATTTATATTTTTTTACTGTTATTATTGAATTATTATTTATCGTATTTTTTTTTATACAATCAGTTGTAATAATTAATAACATATCATCATACGTATTTAAATAAAAAAAAGTTAAAAAAAAAGTAGATGAAGTCTGATTCAAACCGACATGCCTTCCTCTTGTAAGATCCAAATATTTCATTAATTAAAATTTTATTTAGCTATAACTCTGGAAACAATGAAAATAAGTAACACTTGTGAAATATCGTTGAAAACCTCTCGATTAGGGCTTATTACTGCAATTAAGAAAAAGTCCAAAATTCAGATTTTTTTTTTGGATTTTGGGCTTTTTTGTAAACTTATGATTCATTCGATTGCAATCAAAAGGGGAGGTGCACAACTGGATGTTACAGCAGTCCTAAATCCAAAATTTTAACATTCTACGGCTAATCGTTTTTGAGTTACGCGAGATACATTCGTACGTACAGATGTCACGCCGAAAATAGTAAATATGGATTCAGGGATGGCCAAAATGGATATTTCCGTTGAAATCTGAAAACCGAACTTTTTCGCGAGCACAAAACTTCCTTTACTTCGTTCAAGGAAGTAAACCACAAACAAAAATTTTAAACAGAATATAAAAATAAAAAATACAAACGAGTCGAATCGAGTAGCTCATCTCCTATGAAATCGATTAAAAACAAACTTTTAAAAAAAATAAAATTAACTCGAACAAAGAAATTGCAATACTATATACAAATTAATATTATGTTATTTATTCTTGATAATTCTTATTAATTAAGTTCGTATATACTGAGTTGTTGTAAAAGTCCGGTCAAATATTAATCAAGTGTAAAATTTTGTTAACCGCCAAAGGAATGAAACTTAGAGTAAACGAAGCCACAACAAACTGCATGAAAATATTTCTGTTCGGTCGAGGAGATTTCCACGAAGTTGTTTCTTTGTTGTAAACGTGTTTTACGGGAATACAAATTTCTAATTATCTTGTACTTAAACTGTGAAAACGACATGAGAAACAGTATCAAAGACAAAAATAAAGTGAAACAAAGTATTTTACTATAAAATTAAGGTTTTCTTTAAAAATATACGTTACATCCCCATCAGCAAATAATAACGATAAATCGGTATTCATTTTATACTGCATAACTAATCGATTAAATTGTTTGTTCTTTGTTTTAAAATTTTATTTACTGTAATTTCCTTGACATACGCTACCGTTACCTTATCTGAGAGCAAGGACCACGTGGCACGAGTGGTACCGTTTCGGCCGAAGGTCCCGGGTTCGAATCCCGGTCAAGCATGGCATTTTCACACGCTACAACAATGTTCGTTCATCTCGTCCTCTGAAGTAATAACTAACGGTGGTCCCGGAGGTTATAAAAAAATAAGAAAAAAAATACCACCGGGTTGTTCTAGTGGTGAACTCGTCATCGCAAATCAGCTGATTTCGATATCGAAGTACTTTTTTATCGAAAATCGTACTTCAGCACGAAATTAGTGATTGCAGTGCAAGATTTGTTTCGCCAAAAGTGCCCAGATAAACCAGCTCCTAACAAAACATCAGTATTAAGGTAAGTAGAAAAATTTAGAGAGACTGGTTCTGTTAATAACAAGGAACACAAAAGATCTGCGTCAGAGTTGAATACAGATACAGTCACTGAAATAAAAAAGACCGATTACTCGCCTCGCCAAATAAATCGATCAGACGTTTCTCTGCTGAAATTAATTTGTCTAAATCGACTGTTCATCGGGCGACCAAACGATTACAATTACGACCTTATCGCGTTCAAACGGTTCATCGACTTCTTGAACCCGACAAATAAAAACGGCTACAATATTGTCAACGGTTCCGTCGATTTCTACGTGAGGGAATTAACGTTATGGATTCGTTATTTTTCACAGATGAAGCGCGGTTTCATTCGGATGGCTACGTAAACAGCCAAGACAGTAGAATTTGGAGCGCTGAAAATCCCCACGTTTATCACGAAAAACAATTACACCCGCAGAAGTCGGGCGTGTGGTGCGCGATATCGCGGAAGAAAATAATCGGTCCTACTTTTTTCGAGTAAACCATTAATGCAGAACGATATCAGGATATTTTATTTCGGTTCATCGCACTCTTGGAAGAGGAAGACAGACACTGTTGGCTACAACATGACGGTGCGACCTCGCACTACGCAGGTTTATCTTCTGATTTCGTCGAGGAATTCTTTGGTAATCGTGTTATCCGTGGAGGCTTGTGGCCACTAAGATCTCCAGATTTGACTGCGGCGGATTTTTTTCTACGGGGTTACCTCAAAGAAAAAGCCTGCAGCAACAAACCACGAACACTTGAACGAAAGTCAATATTGAACAATTGCAAGAAATGCTGTAAAAAGAATTGAAGCATGTATTCAAGAAGATGGCGGCCACTTCCAACATTTACTCTAAATGTAAGGTAAGGGATGGTAATATTAATAAAAATTACATTTACATTTATACATGCCTTTTTATTATTTCAATACCTACCAATATAAGGTTGGGTTGCGTTTTATATGGGACAACCTGTATATTTGTGAATTACATAAACAAAAACTATAACGAATACGATTTTTGTTCGTAATTAAATCGAGGCTTTTTATTTAAATAACTGAACCGGCACGTAATCAACTACATAATATAATTCAACCTAACCGTGGTGCTTCACTAAGGCGGCAATTATTCGATAATAATAACAACGAAAGGCTTAATACGAGTAAAAAACAAAGGTACACCGATGATGAGATAAGAAGATACAGCGGATGGAGATCTGATGTTAATGGCGAACCAAAGGATATAGAGGATTACTTGACGTTAAAGAAACCAGAAGAGATTTGTTGTAGTGAACAGTTTTTTCAACAGAAGAAACACAGAGAAAGAATTAATTTTTTTTTTTAAACTTCGGCTAAGCACACCGGACTGATCCTAGCGGTTAACTTGTCGTCGCAAATAGGTTGCTTAAAAGCTGATTTTCGAAGACGAAATTTCTGAGGCTCAAATCTTTGTAAACATTAATCGCTTTTACAATTTGAATATTAGACAGTGGATGCCGGTGTGGTTTGATGCTTTACGTTCTTTCTTTTTCTGTTTAGCATCCGGAAACACCGCAACGTATTACTTCAGAAGGCGATATGTAAATGAAGTGTAATCTTGTACAGTCTCAGGTCGACCGTTCCTGAGATGTGTGGTTAATTGAAACATAACCGACAAAGAACACCGGTATCCACGATATAATATTCAAATCCGTATAAAAGTAAGAGATTTGAACCTTAGAATTCTCGACTTTGAAACCGGCTGATTTACGATGATGAGTTTACCGCTAGACCGACCCAGCGGGTTAACTTTGATAGTCGGAGTTCGATTAACAATACGTCACTGAAACGGTCGGCCTGAGTTTGCACTAGACTTCCCCTCATCTACATGTCACATATATCATCCTAATCCCTTTAGGTCGTGGAAGTGGAAAAATTCGATATATAAAAGTCGCGGTCAAATTTAAAACTACAGATTGATCGACTATCAACTTACAAACTGTAATTAGGCAGTGACTTCAGAAAGTCGAAGTCTTAATTAGTGGATTCCTATTGATTTTTAGTTTTAGAGCGTTTGATCGTAAATCATTTTTATTTTTATTTTACTTTATATATTAATTTTTAATTCGTTGTACGAAGTAAATGAAGTATTGTGATCGAGAAAACTCTCTGTTATCACATTTCAACTGAAATATCCATTTTGACTATTTCCGGCATGACGTCTGTACGTACGTATGTATCACGCATAAAAAAAAAAAAACGATTACAGTCGGATGTTGAAATTTTGGATTTAGGACTGTTGTAACATTTAGTTGTGCACCTCCCCTTTTGATTGAACAATTTCAATTTTTAACTTTTTCTTAACTACAATAATAAGCCCTCATTGAGAACTTTTCAACGATATATCATAAGCAGTTCTTATTTTCATCGGCCAGAGTTACAGCCAAATTAAATTTTAATCAATGAAATATTTGGATCTTTAAAGGGGAAGGAACATCAGTTCGAATCAGACTTCAACTCCTTTTTTTTTTAATTTAAATATATTGATTTATTAATAATTATTAACCTTTGATTGTAAAAAAAAATTACGATAAATAATAATTAAATTATAATGAAAAAAATGAAAAAATCAGAAGTTATGAATGAAATAAAATTTTATATACTTTTCACTGTAAAAAATGTATATATGTAGTTTAATAGGCGCATAAGTTAGTCATGTGTTGTCTATATCAGATTTTTTTCTTTTATTAAAACAAATTAACAAACTACACTGAATTTTTGGATAGGCCGTTTGCAAGTACCGTAAAGACAAAATACAAAAAATAAAAGAAATTATAAAACGTGAATTACGGCTGTCTAGAATTTACAATTCGTTTTACATTTTAATTTTTCTTAAAAATATAAAAATATATATTTTAAGTACTCTTAAAAATTAAGTTACAACGACACTACCAGAGAATCCTTCTCGGTATTAAAAAATAATCATCGAAATCATTAACACTTGGTGAAAAATAAAGCTTATACATAAATTAAAAACAAAAGCAATAAGTAATGTAAATAAAACAGTAACTAAGAACACTCTTACTTATTGTAAACCCTCAATTACAAAGTTTTCAAGAAACCTATACCTAAATTTGAAAAAAAACTTTATATTGAAAAAAAAACATTGGAAGTCATTCTTTGATTCATTGACTTAAATAAAAAAATTAATAAATAAATAACAAATCGTTTAACCGGTTATAAAAAAGGGGAAAAAACATTCGTAGTTTTTAATAAAAATTGTGATAGAACATTACTTTTCTCTTACATCAACAATACATTCAGTACACTTTAATTTCTTTTGATAAATTAAATAATCGGTCGACTTTATAAAATTACTGACGAAGCAATTCAGCTATAATCTACACAAAGATATTTATGAAGCGATGCAAAATAAAACTAAACAAAAAATTAAGCTATAAAACATGACAAGCTGTCGATTTAATCCGTATAACTCACGTAGTTTATAAATTTATTTATAAATTTTTCTCAATAAAAAAAAAACTGACAACACAGTCAGAACTTTCCTGTCACGCAGCTAAAGCCGCGTTTCGGGAAAATCGTACAACTGCGGGTTGTTTCTGATGCACGGCTTACACACACGATTTAATTTTAATATTTATCATTTTATTCAAATGTAATATATTTTTTTATTATTAAATTCAACGATTCTAATAAAAGCGCGAGCGTATACCGTATTTAATTTGCGCGGATATGGCGTTACTAACGGCGACGATCGGCACTAACTAAACTAAGTAATTTCACAACTTACAAATTTCGTTCGTACGGTCGGCAAACTAGCCGCGAGGCTTAACGGACCAAGTACCGAGGCGACCGGGCGATCGAGTTACTTTTTTAAAATTTAAATATTATTCGTTTAATTAATTCTATCGCTCATACGTGACGTCACAACGTAGCAATAGTTTAAAGTATTTTTTTAGAATAAGGGTGCGATTTTTGCAAATATAGTTATTTTTTAACCGCTAACAAATACGCCTAAGAAAAATATGACCTTAATTAGCCGAAATTACGAGACACAGACCCCGGTTCTACAGCCTCACTCCATTGACCTTTTAAGTTGTTAATTTAACGGCATCGATTCCCAGTATATAAAAGTAATCTGATTTAAGTTTGGTCAAAATCGGTCCAGTCGTTCTGGAGATATAAGATGAATTAGAGACCGACACCGAACACATACACGTACATACCAATATTAACTTTTCATCCTGGAAAATTTTCATCCTGTTTTTTTTGGTTCCTTAGGTGTCAAAACGACAAGATCCGTTGAAAACCGCATACGGTATAAACCGCAAATCGGACCGATTAGAATACTTTCCCTTCTAGAGCTATAACATTATCCAGACGGGAAAGTAAAACGATATAAAAAACAACGAATAAATTAGAAATGAGTAAAATGATTTGGATTCATATGTGAAAGATAAATTCAGTTTAAATGAAAACATCTGAAGTGGACACCATATGATTTCCTTATACGCCTGTTAAATTACATATACACGTTTTTTCTGCACTTCATTTAAACTTATTTTATTTGAAAGTGAGATACGATCCACCAATTCTTTAATAAAGTGGACAGTTAAACAATCGCTGAAATATTAGTTTTTATTAAAGTCAAATATTTATACAAGTATTAATTCAACAATCGTGCCTAAAATACTAGAATAGAGTATTCCCTTTATTACTCTAAATAAATGTAAGTCTTATATTTGTCTAATACTACTACAAATTGAAAACAAAAACGAATTATCTGATGTTTCACCAAATCTAAAATAAAAAGTACATAAAAATTTTATTTCATTAATTTCTGATATTTTTTTATTGTTATCATTAAATTATTATTTATCGTACATTTTTTTTACAATCAGGTTAATAATTATTAATAAATCAATATATTTAAATTAAAAAAAGGATATCAAGTCTGATTCGAACCGATATGCTTTCCCTTACAAGAGCCAAATATTTCATTAATTAAACTTTCATTTGGCTATAACTTTGGAACCGATGAAAATAAGTACCACTTATGAGATATTGTTGAAAAGCTCTCTATGATGGCTTATTACTGCAGTCAACAAAAAATCAAAAATCCGAATACTTTTGGATTTTGGGCTTTTTTTTGACACTTTTGGTTCAGTCGATTGCAATCATAATTGGAGGTGCACAACTAGATGTTACAACAGTCGTAAATCCTAAATTTTAACGTCCTACGGCTACTCGTTTTTGAGTTATGCGAGATATGTACGTACGTACATACAGAAGTCATACCGAAACTAGTGAAAATGGATACAGGGATGGTCAAAATGGATATTTCCGTTGAAATTTGAAAACCGACATTTTTCGCGATCGAAATTCTTCCTTTATTTCGTACAGGGAAATAAAAAACAAGAACAAAGCAAAAGCAATAATATAATGACTTAATAAATTATAAATACTGAAATTATGAGAAAACGATATTGTGGAAGCGATGATTTTTTTTTTGTTATAAACGAAATAATGTTAAAAATATGGAACGAGTAAGGCGTATACTAAAACCAGATAGGCGCAATCGGTATAGATTTTACGTGGAAAAATTTCCGATATCAAATATAATTTAAAACTTCTTTAAAAGATACGCTTACACAAAATAATGCAAAACTATTCAAACGACTATTAATAAGCCATAAAATAAAACAAATGTCAACAAATATTAGAGAAAGAAGTTTTGGCAGAATCTTTTAAAAGGAAACACAAAAGAAGGCTGTTGGGTCGTACTATAAAAGCGCTTCAGATTAGTGAATTCAAGAAGGAAATGCAGAAGGTAACAATAACAAAGGAAGACAAAGAATTAAATATTTGAACCAGATAATAAAGGATATTACGAGTTATGTTGAGCTAACCGATTGGTACAGAATAAAAAGGAATGGGAAAGGGCATCAAACCAATCTAAATCTAAAAAATTTTATGTCCACACCACATAACTTCCTTGTGCGCTTATGAAATTAAAAATAAACATACTTTGCCGCACTTCATTTTAACTTATTTCATTTGAAAATGAGATACGATCCTCCAATTCTTTAATAAAGTGGACACTTACACAATTGTATTGTGGTGGACACCACATTATTTTGTGGTGTCAACAATTTGAAAGTAACCGGTGCAAAATTAAAGCAGTTATCGTGTCCACAAGTAAAATATATATATATAAACTTTTGTGGTTTATATATATGACCGTGGTTTTGAAGTCTAGGGGATGTGAAACGCGAAACTATGTCGAAATTTTCCGGAATTCGAATCACGATACCCCATTACAATAGGTAGCTTTCTTATGAAATCTACCTAATAGACATGATAAATTAAAACGTAAAATACGTGAACATTATATAAATAAAATTATGAAATTTTGCTACTTATAGAAAATATGGACGAAGTTGATAAAAATTAGAAGCAGTTACAAGCGAGAACATTTTTTATGCAAAAAAAAAAAAATATTAGTATCTAATACATAAATCAAAGAATGATCAGAAACATTTTCTTAATAATATTTATGTTGAATGTAGCAGATAATAATCGTGTAACTTGGATCACAGTAAAAACAGTAACAAAAATTTTTTTTTTAATATCGTATAAGAGTACATTAAAAGTTAGATGGGTTGATAAAATACAAAGATATTAAGACAAATAAAAGAGAAGTAAACGGCGCAAAATCTTGTAAAGAAGTATATTAGGTTGGTGGATCGTACATCAAAACAACCAAACAATTTAGCATTAAGTGACTAACAGATGTGTGCAGACGGTAAGATTGTAGAGAAAAACAAAGATTGTTAAATATATAAAAAGAGACAATCGAGGATGGTAGAAAATAATATATGTGTGTGTGTGTGCGTATGTGTGTGTGTATGTATGTGTGTGTGTTTGTGTGTGTGTGTGTGTGTGTGTGTCTATGTGTTGCGTGCTGCGATTAAAAAGTTAGCACAGAACATAGAACAGAAAGGAATAAGACAGCATGATGTACACCATTTACTGATGACAAAAAAAAAAACAAAACAAAATGGCGGAAATTTTCTTCTAATGTGTTCTTTTAATACGTATAAATCTTTATATTTGTATATAGTGATCGACTTGAAAAACATAGTATAATGTATTTAATGTTATATTTAGTAGTTAAAAAATTACTCTCGCGTAAGTAAATACAAAAATAGTTATAGAAAGCAACAGGTTCTTTTCCCATTTAGATTTTATTAGGACAGAAAATGTTTAAGTAAAGTAGATATATATAGATATATATATCTTGTACCAATAAATAAATAACTATCAGAATGATTAACGTTAAGTTTAAACACTTTTTAACAACAAAGATTTACGTAATTAAGTTTTGAAAATCAGTTTTACTGGTGTATAATGACAAATTATTGGTGTATAATAACAAAATAAATTCGGTTGATTTAAGGAACTAGTTATGTTAATAAAATTAACTTGTTATATTTATCCAAATTTTTTTATGTTAATCCAAAACAGCTGAGTAATTTCAAAACAGTTTAACACACAATAACTTTAACAATACGAAATGTAACGATTAATTAAAACAAATAAGAAAAATACGTTGATCAGAAATAAAAAATATTATTTAGATAAACGAATGCGATAAGAAAAAAACACAAATAACCTAATAAAAACGAATATTTTTATTTTAACCGTTATTTAAAGACATAGACAAACAGTAAAATAAGCGACAGTCAGTGTTTATACTACGTAAAACTGAATAAGAATAAAGTATACAAACCTAAATAAAACACTAGACACAACATAACCGCCGATCTACAAACAAAACACTACCCCAAGGCATAACTACACACACGATCATACGGCACAGATATTCGTTAGATTGGCATGCAGTGGTACCACTGACACAAATAAATAAATAAATTTACCTTTTTTAAAATTATAATAGTTTTTTTTACCGTGATATTTATATTTAATACTAGCTGAACCCGGCAACGCTTCGTTATTACTAGATATGATTATATATGTAGATTAAACAAACAGAAATGGAAGTTTGATAAAGCATTAAAAAACTGAAAATTATGGAATATCACAAAATTTAACCTTTCCTTTTTTTCCCTCTTTCAATCTTCTCTTTTCCCTTTTCCAAAAAATTGCCTTTCACGTAACTAATATATATTCTGAATACGAGCCAAATCAGACAATAAATACAATTTTTCTAAATATCTCAACCGCAGCGCTACTCGTTTAACGTTTACATATAATACGTACTACGCGTATATTAATATAATTTCAATTACCGCTATTTTAATTTCTGCTAATTTTATTCATTTAATACTGTTTTCTTTAATATTATTAACTACGTATTAATCTTCTTTTTTTTAATCTCCGGGTCCACAGTTAAGTATCGTTCCAGAGGATGAGATGAATGATTTGTAGAGTGTATGAAAATGCCATGTCTGACCGGGATTCGAACTCGGAACCTCCGGGTGAAAGGTTGAGACGCTACCACTCGCGCCACGTAGGCCGGCATAATGTAAATGTTAAATCATTTTTTACTCCTTTTTATCGACTTTACCAAAAAAAATACGGTATTACTTTCGGTCTCATAGTGGGATTGAGGGTGAAAATGAATTTTTTTTTCCGTTTAAAAGTATGAGGTGTACTAAAATACCGTTCATTTAAAATCGGATTTCCATAACTATATACATAGGTTCAATTATAAAATTATGTGGTTAAAAAATCTTCAAAATTTGTACATCAATTTCATTGAAATTAAATTAACTTTAGCTACATTTCTACAGCATACCTAAAATTGCTGTAACGATAAACAAGACTGTATGTTTTTTTTTATCGTATCCCGACGCAAGTTTACAGACCGTTCTTTTTCACGGAAACAGGTGTATCTGGTATTCGAGAGTTCCAGGGTTCAAATCCTAGTAAATTCAGTTATTTTTACACGGATTTGAATACTAGATCGTGGATACCGGTGTTCTTTGGTGGTCGGGTTTCAATTAATCATACATCTCAGGAACGGTCGAACCGAGACTGTAAAAGACTACTCTTCATTTACACTCATACATATCACCCTCTGAAGTATTACTGAAAGGTAATTACCGAAGGCTAAACAGGAAAAAGAAAGAAAAGGTGCGCCTGGAATGTACTACCTTGATATGCTACAACTATGATCCTTTTCTCAACTGCAATAGGAACCACAGAACTATATCTGGCAATAAGGCAATGCGCCTCTTCGCTGGCATAACGCTGTACGTGATCGGTTGAATGAAATTCTCCCCGATCGCTGGATCGGTCGCCGTGGACTAATTGACAGGGCTTGTTTGCCGTGGCCTCCTCGTTCGACCGATCTGACACCGTGTGATTTTTTTTTTTCTTTAGGGGTTTATAAAGGATAAAGTGCATGTGCCAACGTTACCAGGTGACCTACCCGACTTGGACGCAAGATTGAAGCGGCTGTCGTATCGACGATTATTCCAGGCTTGCTGATTAAAGTATGGAATGAATTCTCCTATCGGATGGATGTGTGGCAAACGGTTCTCATATCGAACACATACAGGAAAAACTGTTTGAGTTGCCCTTTCATTTCACGTATAATTTCTCAATGTAACTTAATATACACTACATAAGTTAAAAAACCCCGATATTCATTTTGAAATACACGGTACTTCGTGACGGTGATTTCATTTACGCTTTACTATATAATTAAGGTATTTTCACGGGAAATTAAAAAAGTTTGTTAAAAAATTCGAACGAGAAAAGGAGATCTTTTTGCATTCCAAAGAACATTAACCAAAATTCAATAATTATCCTATTCATATCATGTATCTGCGTTTCTACTTGTTTTTTTTTCTTTTTTCTTCCTTTTTCGAATTAAAGAAAGTATTGTGTTCGCGAAAAACTTCGGTTTTCAGATTTCATCTCGTTTTTCTTTCTTTTTTTTTAATTCTTTTACTTCCTTGTATGAAGTGAAGGAAGTATTGTGGTTCTCATATTTCAACAGAAATATCTATTTTGACCATCCCGGAAGCCAATTTGAATAGTTTCGGTGTGACATCTCTACGTACGTATGTATCTCGTATAACTCAAAAACTATTAGCCGTAGGATATTGAAATTTTGAATTCATCACTGTTATAACATCTAGTTGTGCACCTCCCATTTTTATTAAAATTAAGTGCGGGAAATTAAAATTAAAATTATCCGCATCAGATATTTTTATTTTTATGTAAATGTTTTGGGTTTCGCCTCTTTTACTCAGTTTTTTTATGCAAACGTCATTTATTCGTAACCTAAGAGTCCTTTTTTTAAAGCCCTATCCACATTTCAATAAATCAAAATAAAACTAAAAATTTTAAAGCAAAAATCTTTTTTTTTTTAAATTAAAATTGCTTTTAAAAAAATTAGCAAAAACTTGCAAACTTACCTGGCTACAGATTTTTATTTCAAATAGGCTATAGGGCTTTAAAATATAAAAAATTTTTTTTTTCCTGAATTTTTATGGGCATCGACTGCTAAGGTCATTAGCCCTCGTCACATTCTTTAAAAGAAATTATTATCTCCATCAGGATCGTCATATGTAAGGGTGTAAAGGGCCCTTACATTTTATTTAAAAAACACAAACTTCACAATATACATTAAGACATAAAAGACAAAGACAATCACAAACACTTACCGGGTGTAAAGGGCCCCGATATTAAAATTTGAGATAAGGTTATTATTATTATTATTATTACTATTATTATTATTATTCAGACGGCGATTGCTGATGTCCACGGTGCATTCCATCCTGTTATACTGGTCGGAAGTGTGGGCCCAGGCATTAAGAGTCGCAAGAAACCGGAAGCGGCTCGCGCAGGTGCAACGCACCGCAGCCTTGCGAGTCGCTTCCGCGTATCAGACGGTCTCCGAGCCTGCAGTATTTGTGGTCGCCGGCGTCATACCCATTGCTACTTTAGCAAGGGAGCGCCAGGCGATCTACGGGAGGCGGCGGGCAGGCGGAGACCGGGTGACCATTGCCAACGAGGAACGCACTCGCACATTCCTCGCACGGCAAGAGACCTGGGACCACGAGACCAGAGGACGATGGACCGCAAGGCTTATCCCTGTGGTCAGACCGTAGACGGAGCGACGGCATAGAGGTGGAGTACTACATGACCCAATTTTTAACGGGTCACGGGTACTTCCGCGCTTACCTCCATATCATAGGGAAAGCGCCGTCCCCCGACTTCCTGTATTGCCCCGGTGTACGGGACGACGCTGAGCTCACCTTTTTCAAATTTGCTCGGTGGGCGGCAGATCGAGGGACCTAAAGGCGGATCCTGGAGCACTAAGTCCCCACAACGTGGTTGCGATGATGCTCCGTGACCTGAGCAGCTGGGAATGTGTAGCCCGATTCGTCAGCAAAATTCTCAGGACCAAAAAGGTTGACCTGGATAGTCCTGACCTAGTTAACCTGACCTATCCTAACCTAACCTGACCTAGTTAATTGGGTACACCTAATCTGGCTAGTATAGAAGGACTCGACCGGAAGTAATGTGTTAAACGGTTTCGGGTCGAGTCCTGATAGATAGGGGGGTGGTTTTAGTCGGTAGTCTGCTGATAGTGATTGGAAAATACCATCAGCGGGAGCCAGACACTCCGTGCGTAAATGCATGTCCACCTCCCTCCTCAAAAAAAAAAAAAAAAAAAAAAAAAATTACTATTACTCAAAATTGATAATCTCAATTATAAAACAAAAAATATAAAAAGATCTCGGAAAACAATATTAAATAAAAAATTTAAAAGTCGATTTCTTCTGGGTGTTTTCTACAGAGCGCCAAAAGTAGCAATGTTTACCTCATCAACATAAATATCCTGTTATATGATTCATCACGCGCTTGTCTGTAACGGCTTAATATAATTAAGATCTCACGCGCAGAAATAATTTTGCTTAACTTTTTTTCCAATTTCATAAGATTTTAGTAATCAATTTTGGAAGTATATAAAAAAAAAATTTTAAACGATTATACATCCCACCTCTCAGGTCGACCGACTTAAAATTTCAGTACTGCAAACAGCTCACATAATACTATTATTTTACGGGTCCCTACAAAACTAAGATTTCAAAACGATAGTAAATAGCCTTTATAAGATTAAGTTCAAATTTTAATGACGTAATTGACCCGTATATATATAAATAACTGGCGATTCAAAAAATACTTCACAAAATTTAAACGCATACAAAAATTTATTTAGATAAGTTACGGATTCGGTTGTGGCCTCATTTCACAGCAAAGCACATCAAGACAACGTGACCGACATTGACGTTAAAACTATCAGCAAGACGGGGCACCAACTCACTACCGCCTAGAAGTCCACGATTTTCTTGATACTCGATTCCCTGGTCGGTGTATAGATCGTGAGGACCCAATTTCATGGCCACCTCGCTTCCCAGATTTGATTCCGACAGACTTTTTCTTGCGGGGTTTCATTAAAGATCGGATTATGTACCTCTTTTACTTGCCGATCTTGTTGAGCTAAGACTTCGAATTAATGCCACAGCTGCAAAGGGAATGCCCGATTTCCTGGCTACATTCTGGAATGAAATCGACTTCAGTTGGGATGTATGTCGCATTACAAATGGAAACCAAAGTGAATATCGGGTGAAAAAGTCGGTTTGTTTTTCTATGAAATGAGACCTCAATCGAATCTGTAAGTTATCTCGATAAATTTTCATATTTTTTTAAACCTGTGTGTCCTTTTTGAATCGCAAGTATTTAAACCAAATTTTAATATTAAGACCGGCGGCGGCTCGTTTATAGGCACTGTGGAACTGCAGCACCCGTATTTCCGCTTGATGTTATCAATAACATTGAATACAATCGTTTTTTTTCCTTTAATTCTTTCTTTATACTTGTACAATATATAATCCTTAAGCTTAATGTCAGTAGTCATCCCACAGTTTATGAAAAAGATGCAAAAATCTCTGTATGGAACTGTGCACTTTACAGTTGGAGCGGCGTAGTGATTGGTTGTTGTGCCCATGCGCACATAGGAAGCTGCAATGGAATGGAATGGAATGCAAAGTTGGCAGGAGTCTATTACTCCCTACTTTATCGCAGAACCTGGACAGAGTCCCTTGCTGCTGGATAATTCTAATCGGGCTTGTTTTTTTAAAAAAGGTTATTTTTTAATCTCGGATCTAATTTTTCAAGTTTTGTCTATTATTATTTTAGTGAATTTAAGACGGATTTAATTGCATTCCAATCCGTTGTTAAACCAGCGTTATCGAACCCATTTCATGGGCCGACCGCGGAAGGCTAGGCTTATAAAGCCTGTCCTTCCGACGTAATTCCCCTTCAGACCGTCCAATGAAGTCCTTTCGGTGCTAACTCTTAATAGGCTAGCAGGAATACGCCACAACGGGGCACTACCTGTAAGGAGGGAGCAATGCGTCCCCTTTTCCGGAGGTGTCGCAATTGCTGGGTTGTTTTATCTTACTGTAAGTTTTGAAATAGGAGAGGTTGTGTAGAAGCTCTTCATCCGCTTCTGGTATGGCTGCCCTTCAGGACGCATCTCTGCTGGGCTCTCTTCCGGACTCCAGTCCGTGATGTTGAGGCGAGTGGTTGGTCTTCCTTCTTCTTCTTCCGAAGACCTCTTCGTTCTTCTTTGGCCTGCACATTCCAAGAATTGGTAGTAACCGAAGTTACATACGGAAGCTGCAAGTGAGGCTGCGAGCGAAAGAGAGTACTATCGCTCCCGCAGTGCCGACCCTGGTGTTGCTGGTGGAACGTAGTTTTTTTTTTTTTTTTTTTTTTTTTTTTTTTTTTTACTCCGCGCGTGTACGGTACGTTCCTTGTTCGTCGATTTTTCTAGTTTAGTCGGTGGAAGGAATATGAAAGCGGTTTAGTTGTTTTTTCAGTAGTGATCAGTGATGGCGGAAACCAAGGGCTCTTTGACTGCCAAATCTTTCCGAAAACACGCTGGAAGTGCGAAAGAGAAGGTAATTAGTAAAAACTAATTATGTATTTGTTTCTGTGTACATAAAAATTTTAATTAAGCACGTTGGACTATAGTGTTTTTAAGCGGACATGTTATTAAGTTAATATATAATAATATTAAAAAAATATTACGTGTATTGACATTTTATTACTAATTCGGTTAAACCGAATTGTACCGTATTCGTGAATGCGATAAAGTGTACAATTAGATTATTAGCTTGCTTCCTATTCTATTTGATTTTTTTTCGGTTCTTTTATTTAAAAAAAAAAATTAACCATGGCTTTGAAAAGGCCCAATTTTCTGGAGCCCAACACTGAGTAATTTTAGCTACGAGCCGCCACTGTTTCAGACAGTCAGGAGATATATCAAAATACAAACCTACATGCATGTCCTTCCCGAATTTTTAATGGTTTTTTCTTTTTTTTCCGATTAGTGGGCTCATGAAACGACGGTATTTGTAAAAAAAAAACCCCACGTTGAAAAGTTTTACAGATCATAATACATTCCTTGATAGCTGTTACCGATACGTTAACTATTTAGATTTGGTTGGAATAATGACATTAATACATTTATGAATCTTTTTTTAAATTTCCATTTTATAAAATTGTAATTCATTAAGTTTATGGTAATGGTCATTCATTTTTCAAAAAAAAAAATGTTTTCTATAAATATTGTATAGTATTTGTGAATCCTGAATATTTTATTTTCTCTCATCGCTTCTTTTTTTGACACAATTAAATATCTACAAGCTGTTTCCTCGGAACAATGAATAGATGTGTTGAGTGTTAATAAACGACTTGGAAGGAGACGTCAATACCAATTAGCTTCTCAATATTCTGTTTATTATCGCTGGTACCGTGTAATTGCTGCCCATTGATGAATAACGAAGTGAATTTTTTGTAGCGTGTGAAAAATGATATGCCTGACCGGGACACGAATCTAGAACTTCCGGATGAATGGCCGAGACGCTACCAATTCGCCACGGATTGCATTATAATATACGAATCCATATGTATTTTAATTCGGGCTCGAAATTCCTGCCTTAACATTTATTTTATAATAATTAATTTTACGAAACTGGCTTTTATCAAGGTTTCCCTTGATCTTTCCAGGAAAATTAATTTTTTTTTTCTCTCATCCGAGAGAACTTTCAATTAACGTGAAAAATAATATAATTTTTACAATGATACAGTTTTTTTCGAAAAATAAATATCGTAATTTTTTAGAACGAGTAAAAACATAAAGGTAAGGTAGTATTCTGGATGTATCATTGGGTTTTCTTTAATTATTAACAAACAAAAATATTGACATTCAAATCGTTTCTTGTCACCTTAAATTATTATCACTTTTTTTTTCTTTAATATAATTGATTATAATTAAAATAAAAATCATTCGATGTTCCAGCCAAATCTTTGTAAATGTTTTAGTTAAACGAATGTGGATTTTGTGATTAACGATAACGGGTGGTCTAAACATGATTTATCTCAGTGTGTATTTATGGTCGCTCAGGAAGTTCAAATGTTCGCTTCACCAAATTAGCATGTTGTATATTCTGTCGAGTTGTACATATATCAATCTCATAACCTTGATTCATGCTATGTTACATTGTAATGTATTATAAATCAGTTCAACCGATTCAGCTGACATATTTAATAACAAACTGCATTTAACAATTTCGAACGCATATTCGTCTATCGCATTTCTAAATTATACTGTAAAAATATAAACTCAATTAAGAGCCATTGACGTATTATTTCGATTTTGGAAAATTCTTAGCGAATAGGGTGTACATATATAGTTGTTAGGAGCGCGGTGAAACGGAGTAATTTGTTTTAATAAATATCTAAACAAACTCTCGACCTTCAAAATTACAAAAAAGTTTTTAAATCTTTACTGAAACTTAGAAATTTTCCACGAAAAATGTATTATTTCCCATATAGAATTTTCTGTATTAAAGTCCATTCGGTGAAAAAAAAAAATATAAATTTCTAAGGTTTTACACTTTTTAGAATCCCATGAATGTGATATTTCTTATTCTACCCGTTCGCAATTAACTTCATAAATAATAAATCGTCTAAGAAGCATTTCAAATAAACATTTTAGAGATTTATTTAATATTTCAAAATCGATCAACGATTTTTTAATTGATCATTAAAAAATGTATGTACGAAAACAATTTTTGGGGATAGTTCAGTTTTGTCGTTTTTAAATTTAATTGATGAACTTTACAAAAAAAACCAACAAAATTATATAAAAAATATTCGTATCACACAGAATTATTTGTATTTTACGGATGGTGTACTCGAATAAACTTTTTTAAAGTTTGATTAACTTCTAAGTTATTGATCGAGAAGTACGAGAAATCCTATGTTAAATCTACTTTCTAGCATTTTGTCTCTTCTTCTGTTTGTAACATAATTATACCGAAACGCATTTCCTGATTTTCATGAAATTTTGAATGAATATTTCTTGCAATTATCCAAAATACTTGTATATGCAGTGGAAATCACATATAGTAACATCGGATAAAACAACATATCAGTTATAGTAATCATGTAGCTAGCTAACGTTTGGCCTGCTATATACGAGGTGCGACAATAATGTAATGAGACTGATTTTTCTTTGCAAATTGTGGCAACCCTGCAGCTTGCATAGGCACACCATATTTGACCTTGGTCTATAAGCTACTTCTAGTCCAAGCGGCACACTGATGCAACTGCTCAGTCGTGAGTTGTGCTATAATAAGTGAACACGTGTTTGTGTCTCTCGTCGCAGAAATGTAACCGCAAAATATTGCGCGACGATATGCCATTTCTTTTTGAGTTAAATCGGGTGAAAACGCGACGACAACTTACGGTAAGCTTCAGAAAGCTTTTGGAGAGGAGGTTATGTCAAGAGCTCAAGTTTTTCGGCGGCATAAAATTTTTAGTGAAGGCAGAACAAATGTTGAAGATGAAGACCGCAGTGGACGACCATCAACCTCACGGACTTATGTCAACTTGACCAGGGTGTGTGAAATCGTACGATCTGATCGAAGATTATCTGTGAAAATGATTGCAGAAGAACTCAACATCGATCGAGAAACGGTTCGTCTAATATTAACTGAAGATCTTGGTACGAGAAAGATTTGTGCAAAAATGGTCCCCAAAAATCTCACACAACAGCGAGAAACACGGAAAAATGTGGCAGCCGATCTGTTAGAGCAAACGGAAATCGATCCAGATTTGTTGAGCCGTGTTATCACTGGCGATGAAGGTTGGTTTTTTCAATACGATCCAGAGACACTACGCCAAAGTTCGCAATGGTGCTCAAACGGATCACCCAGACCAAAAAAAGCTCGCATGTAAAAATTAAAGTTGGAATGCATGCTTGTGTGCTTCTTCCGATTCCAAGGGAATTGTTCATAAAGAGTCGGTGCCTCCTGGACAAACAGTTAACCAATACGAGTATTTCTACAAAGAAATTTTAGAAAGACTTCGTAAACGAGTTCTTCGTGTCCGTGCCAACATTGTTGATAATTGGATTCTGCATCACGATAATGCGCCATCCCATACTTCTCTGTCAGTACAGCAATTTTTAACCTCAAAACAAATTTCAGTACTACCACAGCCACCTTATTCACCAGATATCGCTCCGTGCAACTTTTTTCTATTTCCAAGAGTCAAAATGGCGGTCAAGGGACATCATTTTCAAACAACACAAGATGTCCAAAAAGCTATGACGAGGTTCTTGGAGGATATTACAGAAGATGACTTCCAGAAATGTTACCGTCAATGGCAGAAGCGCTGGAATAAGAGTGTGCAATCAGAGAGGAACTACTTTGAAGGAGACAACACTAAACATGACTAAAACGGTAAGCAACATTTTTTTTCACATCAGTCTCATTACTTTATTGTCGCACCTCGTATATAAAATGCAAAATAATATCGTTTACAATAACATCATTTAGAACAACATATCTAATATATAACCGTATTTATCTCACTATCTTAAAGAAAAGAAAATAACGGTTAGAGTGACGATGAGTAATAAAAATTATAAATCAGGATTTTTTTTTGTGTTCAGTCATTTGACTGGTTTGATGCAGCTCTCCAAGATTCCCTATCTAGTGCAAATCGTTTCATTTCTGTACACCCCCTACATCCTACATCCCTAACGATTTGTTTTACATACTCCATACGTTGTCTGCCTGCACAATTTTTTTCCTTCTACCTCTCCCTTCAATATTAAAGCGACTATTCCAGGATGCCTTAATATGTGGCCTATAAGTCTGTCTCTTCTTTTAGCTATATTTTTCCAAACGCTTCTTTCTTCATCTATTTGCCGCAACACCTCTTCATTTGTCACTTTATTCACCCGTCTGGTTTTTACCATTCTCCTATAGCACCGCGTTTCAAAAAGCTTCTAATCTTTTCTTTTCAGGTACTCCGATCATCCAAGGGTCACTTATATATAAAGCGACGCTCCAAACATATAATTTCAAAAATGTTTTCCTGACGTTTAAATTAATTTTTGATGTAAACAAATTACATTTCTGTCTGAAGGCTCGTTTCGCCTGTGCTATTTGGCATTTTATATCGCTCCTGCTTCGTCCTTCTTTAGTAATTCTACTTCTCAAATAACAAAATTCTTCTACCTCCATAATATTTTCTCCTCCTATTTTCACATTCAGTGGTCCATCTTCGTTATTTCTACTACATTTCATTACAGGAAATTATTAATACATCAATTAATTTCAGGAATCAGAATAAAAGAATTATACTAAGAAGATATGAATCAGCCCAGAAAATGGTCAAAAGTTTGAATAACTGTGTTAGTGGGAAATAAAATGACTTGAAGTAATAAAAGGAAGCTTTTAATTGTAGGGAGGAGTGCTAAACGACTTTGCTTTAAAGATATTACAACTTTACCGGTTAACGAAAGCGACAAAAAACCTAGATGACAGGGAAAAGTTTTACTTCGCGGTTATAAAAATGGGACCAAAAGTTAAGAGGAAAGAGAATCAAAATTCTCTTACCGATTGACAATTCCCAGTACACCGAAACGACGGCAATTATCTTGTATAAAGGTAATCTTTATGCCGGCGAACACAACTTATATTTTGCAACTATTGGATGAAGGCGTGATTAAGGGGATAAGTCAACTACCGGAAACGTCTTATACTGTGAACGATACAAAGATACTGAGGAAATTGCCGAAACAGAAATTAATGTACTGGATGCAATAGTAAAGATTAATCAGGCGTGGAATGAAGTTTCTTCTTCGACAATCGTAAAATTCTTTAGACGGGCTGGAATTTTAACTAATGTTACATCATTAGAAATGGTAAATGATGTGGAATCGATACACAAACGGGGAAAAATTTGAGGAATGCTGTAGTACCTCAAGAATTATTGAACGATTACGAAGTTGTTGAGAACGACATAAAGATTTGCGAAATGCTAGATGATGGGACTACAGTAGCGTCGATTGTGCAAAGACAAGAGGATAATCTTAGCGATAAGGATGATAATGACGCTGATCAAGTGAACCCGACGCCTCTCCTTGAAGTGTGTAAATCCATGAAAACTATCTGTACTTTTCTAAATGTCACAGATATTGCTTAGGAAGAATCAAAGTTAACAGTTTTGAACTTGGATAATACAATTCAAAAACCGAACTACGACTCTTAAGTGTAAGAAAAAGATAAAAATTACGGACTATGTTTTGCATTAAACGCTTTATTTTTAATTAATTTTTTTTTTTTAGTTCAAGTTATAGAGCGCTTAAAGTAATTATGAAAAAAAATCGTTTAAAATTATCATCTTTTCGTATATTTTTATAAAAAGGTCGGTAGAATGTTGTTTTGATTTTTATAACCGTTTCTTAATTGTAATGTTTTAATATTTAGAATTATAAAATACGATGTATCCGTAAACAGTAATTATTGATAAGAAAATAATAACAAAATCTTATCAAATACAAGTTCGCCAATAAAGATGTATGTTGCTATTTCTGTACCTTAGATTGTACATAGTACAACATATACGTTGTAAAATCATATCGGGTATAATAATTGGCCGGTCCATTCGAGGTTACAATAAACGATATGTATCGTGTATGTATTAATATAGTGGAAAAGCAAAGAATTGGAGTTTTAATTTGTTGTAATATAACGAGGATGAGGTGTACAGTGTTGATTTAAGGTTAAACTCGAAGATCAAAAGGAACAATTTTAATTGCGATGGACAAGTACTTGCTGGCAAACAGCGACCGAGGTGCGGCACCGAATCCTGTCCTTATTTAACTAAATCGAGAAGATAAATTTTTAATTTATGATTCCTATATTTTATTATAAGAAGGGGTGCGAATACGCGTTTAGAAAATATACGACATATGAACGGCCGGAAATGGGAGAAACAATACTGAGATATGAATTTAAGAGAGCATTAAAAGATTTAAATGGCAGAAAGGCTCCTGGAATAGACGGAATACCTGTAGAATTACTGCGCAGTGCAGGTGAGGAAGCGATTGATAGATTATACAAACTGGTGTGTAATATTTATGAAAATGGGGAATTTCCATCAGACTTCAAAAAAAGTGTTATAGTTATGATACCAAAGAAAGCAGGGGCAGATAAATGTGAAGAATACAGAACAATTAGTTTAACTAGTCATGCATCAAAAATCTTAACTAGAATTTTATACAGAAGAATTGAGAGGAGAGTGGAAGAAGTGTTAGGAGAAGACCAATTTGGTTTCAGGAAAAGTATAGGGACAAGGGAAGCAATTTTAGGCCTCAGATTAATAGTAGAAGGAAGATTAAAGAAAAACAAACCAACATACTTGGCGTTTATAGACCTAGAAAAGGCTTTCGATAACGTAGACTGGAATAAAATGTTCAGCATTTTAAAAAAATTAGGGTTCAAATACAGAGATAGAAGAACAATTGCTAACATGTACAGGAACCAAACAGCAACAATAACAATTGAAGAACATAAGAAAGAAGCCCTAATAAGAAAGGGAGTCCGACAAGGATGTTCCCTATCTCCGTTACTTTAAATCTTTACATGGAACTAGCAGTTAATGATGTTAAAGAACAATTTAGATTCGGAGTAACAGTACAAGGTGAAAAGATAAAGATGCTACGATTTGCTGATGATATAGTAATTCTAGCCGAGAGTAAAAAGGATTTAGAAGAAACAATGAACGGCATAGATGAAGTCCTACGGAAGAACTATCGCATGAAAATAAACAAGAACAAAACAAAAGTAATGAAATGTAGTAGAAATAACAAAGATGGACCGCTGAATGTGAAAATAGGAGGAGAAAAGATTATGGAGGTAGAAGAATTTTGTTATTTGGGAAGTAAAATTACTAAAGATGGACGAAGCAGGAGCGATATAAAATGCCGAATAGCACAAGCTAAACGAGCCTTCAGTAAGAAATATAATTTGTTTACATCAAAAATGAATTTAAATGTCAGGAAAAGATTTTTGAAAGTGTATGTTTGGAGTGTCGCTTTATATGGAAGTGAAACTTGGACGATCGGAGTATCTGAGAAGAAAAGATTAGAAGCTTTTGAAATGTGGTGCTATAGGAGAATGTTAAAAATCAGACGGGTGGATAAAGTGACAAATGAAGAGGTATTGCGGCAAATAGATGAAGAAAGAAGCATTTGGAAAAATATAGTTAAAAGACTATAGGCTTATAGGCTTATAAGACTTATAGGCCACATACTAAGGCATCCTGGAATAGTCGCTTTAATTTTGGAAGGACAGGTAGAAGGGAAAAATTGTGTAGGCAGGCCACGTTTGGAGTATGTAAAACAAATTGTTGGGGATGTAGGATGTAGAGGGTATACTGAAATGAAACGACTAGCACGAGATAGGGAATCTTGGAGAGCTGCATCAAACCAGTCAAATGACTGAAGACAAAAAAAAAAAAAGAACGGCCGGAGACACAAGCTACTGGTGTAATAGACCGAGTTATATCGTTCACGCAATTAGGTTAGCCCCAAGAACTATTAGCAACTATGTCGCTTATAAGGTACAGTAGCACTTCGAGGCACTGACATTCGGTCTCGTGCTTTAGGGTTACCGACTGGGGCGGTGGCGGGAGAAATCCCAGTAAATCCAATACCGTAAGACAAAAGTAAGCGATATTAAATAGCTGTAAAACCCCGACATTCTTTTCGATACGTTCTGTATTATAATAATATAATTTAATAATTCAGTAATAAAATAAATAAAGAAAGTAATAATTTGCCAAGGCTAAGTCCGATTTCAGCAATTAATTTTCCGTACCTCTTGTCTTTGGTGTTTGTTCTTAAAAACATTGGGAAGATTATTTTTGTCTATTGCTAGATCCTCCAGAATCAATTATGATCGTTAATTCCGTCCTGAATATTGGTTTAATCTTATTTTTATTAATTTAATTTTGTGCTAGCTCTCAATTTTTTCAAAACGATTCAAAATGAAAGAGGGCTACCCTTCACAGAACTACATCCGGTTTAGTTTAAAGGTATTATTTTTTATCCATTTAAATTTGAATTCTTTATACTTTAATTTAACCTACTTCCAGTTTATTTTTAAATGCGGTTTCTTAATTGTCTTAAATAGGTCTCGGTCTTTAATTTCATTTTATCTCTTAACTGCATTTCGGTTTTTTCTTCCTAATTGTATTTTTTTTCATTTTTAAATATATTACACCCATCTTGGTTGGCTGTTTATATTATAATGAAACGGCATGATTATCGTACTATGTAACTAACTAGTTACTATTATTTCATCTTTTATTTTTTTTATGTTACTACTCAATAACGTTAATTTTTTAATGTATTTTATTGATATTTTTTTATATAAAATTATTAAAAATTAATTAACTTTAGTATTATATTTTACCTGAAAACTAGCAGACCCGGCAATGTTTCGTTAGATTAAATGAACAGAATTGAAAATTTAATAAAACATTAGCAAAATGAAGGTTATGGAATTTCACAAAATTTAACCTTTCCCTTATTCTCTTTTACTCTTTCTCTCTTTTCCCTTTTCACCCTTCCTTTTCTACCATTCCCTTTTCCTTTTCTTCCTTCTCCTTTTCCCATTTTCATTATTACAATATTCCATTTCGCTTTACCCAATTTTTCCCTTTCCATTTCCTTCTCACATTTCTTTTTCCCTTGTTTTCCTTACCCCATTCCTCTTTCCCCCCTCCCCTTTTCTTTTTTCTCCTTTCCCCTTTCTATTATTTTTTCCTTTTCCTCGTTTTCCTGTTTTTAATTTTTTCCATTAACCGTTCTTTCCTTTTCATTTTATTTCCCTTTTATTTTTTTTTTCCCTTTTCCGATTTTTCCATTTCTTCCTTTTTCCCCGCGCATAAATCCGTTCAGTAATTTTTTGTGTATAACGGACACACATATAGGAAACACTGAAATGGAATCGTAAAATATTTAGTATAGCGTGTGTTGCTTTTACGTCCAACAAATAGCACTGTTTTAAAAAAAAAAAAGAAGCAAAATTTTTACCTGTCGCAGGTGGAACATCTTTCCTTTCTTTTTCCTGTTTAGCCTCCGGTAACTACCGTTTAGATAATTCTTCAGAGGATTAATGAGGATGATATGTATGAGTGTAAATGAAGTGTAGTCTTGTACATTCTCAGTTCGACCATTCCTGAGATGTGTGGTTAATTGAAACCCAACCACCAAAGAACACCGGTATCCACGATCTAGTATTCAAATCCGTGTAAAAGTAACTGGCTTTACTAGAACTTGAACGCTGTAACTCTCGACTTCAAAATCAGCTGATTTGGGAAGACGCGTTAACCACTAGACCAACCCGGTGGGTTAGGTGTGACATCTTTCTTTTTCCTGTTTAGCCTCCGGTAACTACCGTTTAGATAATTCTTCAGAGGATGAATGAGGATGATATGTATGAGTGTGAATGAAGTGTAGTCAGTCTTGTACATTCTCAGTTCGACCATACCTGAGATGTGTGGTTAATTGAAACCCAACCACCAAAGAACACCGGTATCCACGATCTAGTATTCAAGTCCGTGTAAAAATAGCTGGCTTTACTAGGACTTGAACGCTGTAACTCTCGACTTCCAAATCAGCTGATTTGGGAAGACGCGTTAACCACTAGACCAACCCGGTGGGTTAGGTGTGACATCTTAGGTATATAAAACGACACGCGTATTTGAATGCAACGTTGTGTAAAAATTTCAAAGCAATCGGTGATCAAATTTCGGAGATTTCATATTTCAAACGAACATTGGCATTTTTACTTATAGAGATAATGTCTTACATTTTTGTGTTTATGCAATAAATAACCTTCCTGTTTGTTTGCCAATTAAAATTATAAAAAAATATAATTAACCTTATGCATGTGGTCCGAGCCACATTATATTTTGAAATACAAAAATCTGATATGGACACTGACTTCCTTGTATGCCTATTAAATTATATATTCACATTTTTTTTTTTTTTTTATAAATGAAAAGTACATAAAATTTTATTTCATTAATAACTTCTGATATTTTTTTATTGTTGTTATTAAATTATTATTTATTATCATTTTTTTACAGACGTTAATTAATAATAAATCAATATATTTAAATTAAAAAAAAAAAATTAAAAAAAAGGGAGATGAAGTCGGATTCGTATCTTTGTGCCTTCCCTTGTAATATCCAAATATTTCGTTAATTAAAATTTTATTTGGCTATAACTCTGGAACCGATGATAATACGTACCACTTATGATATATCGTTTAAAATCTATTTACGAGGGCTTATTATTGCAGTTAAGAAAAAGTCCAAAATCCTAATTTTTTGAGATACGTATATACGTAAGGACGTTCAGACGTCTTGCCGGAACTAGTCAAAACGGATTCAGGGATGGTCAAAATCGATATTTTCGTTGACTTCTGATAACCGAAATTTTTCGCAATCATAATACTTCCTTTACTTCGTACTAGAACGTAAAAATCAAAATCAGTATCTTTTTATAAAAAATAATACTTTATTTGATGAAAATTTAGAAAACTTTTAAAATAAAAATATTTATTAAGTTAATAAAGAATTTATAAATTATTTGGTATACGTATATATATATATATTTTTTTTTATTTCAATAAATGTTTTCGTCTGCGAGTTAAGGCGAGTGAAAGATTTAACTCGGATTTCACAGCTACCCCGAAGAAATGAGGTCGTACTGAAATTTTTAGAACGTTAATTAAGAGTAAAATTAGTGATTTCTTGTGGTTTTGAACTGCAATCGAATAAAATAGGTTCCAGAATCGTATTTTTTGAGTTTTTGAGAAATCTGGAGTGAAACCAGTAAATTGGGGTAAAATCCCGTTTTTTATGTTTGAAGTATAAACATTTTGTTAATTGTGTAATAAACGCGTAAAAAAAAACTTGAAGAGAATTTAATTCATAATAAAGTGATGTAATGATGTGATGATTATTTAATTGTGCACTAGAATTTCAGATGCGCGAACAGTTTAAAATTAATCCAAAAAATATTCATATAGGATACAAAAGAGATAACAACTTAAATTTAAATCGCCTAGGATTTGCCGACGACTTAGCTTTATTAGTTAATAGTATCGCAGAAGCCAGAATACAAGTAACAAGTATAGAAGAACTTGCAAATAAAATCGGACTTAAAATTTCTTACGAAAAGACTAAATCGATGGCTATACATCCTTTAGTTATTAATTCTGTGAATATTAACGGAAACAAAGTAGAAATTGTAGAAAAATTTAAATATCTTGGAGAGATCATTACTTGTAATCGTAACGAAAAACAAAATCGGACCGAAAGACTTAATAAATTATTTAAAGCGCTACAAGTAACCAAAAATACTTACAACAAAAAATCGCTGTCGATTAACACTAAAATTAGACATTACAAAACTGTGGTTAAACCGGTAATTACTTTATTTAGATTTAAATCAGAAAAATAGGACTGAACCTTTGCTTAAAGTTGAACGCAGGATTCTTAGAACCTGCATAAACAAAAAATATAAACACGAAAATCGTTACAGATTATCGCCTAATAAATTTCTGTACGAAAACTTGGAATCCTTAATAGATATTATGAAAAAGAAGTGAATTTCTTTCTGCGCACACTCGTTAAGATTACCGCAGGATAGGATTACTAAGAGAATTATCGATCGATTTTAGTCTTTAAAAAATCCGCCATTATGGATCAAAGAAATTAAAGAAGACATGCAAGAATTAAATTTGACTTACGAAGATTTACTTAATAAATCCGAAAAATTAAAATTTGTTATTAAAGATCTGAATACCGACTTTAAAGTAAGAACTTTTAATTATACAAAAAGGGTTTATTCAGAAGAGGATCGTAAAGCAAGATCATTAAGAATGACTAAGTATTGGGAGAAAGTAAAAGCTAAGAACTTAGCTAGCAAAAAAGACTTGAATTATTCTGACTAAAGTGGTCCTTTGCGGCCTTAAAAGTAAAAAAAAAATATAAAAAAAAGTGATGTAAGATAAGTTGAATAAAACAAAGAAAAATCATATAAATTGGAATTTTATTTAGAAACATTACATTACTACAACTGTCAGAAACGAATTTATTTATTAACGTAAATTAAACAAAATTCTTTTATTGTGATGTGAAGAATTTATAAAAATAAATTTTACTGATAAAAATTTCTGTTAAAAAATTTAACAAAACTGGAAATTATACAATTGTAAAATAAAAATAAATATATAAAAATTAGACAATAATGTTTTTATTAATGACAGAAATGCAATAAATTGTTTGAAAAATTGTTATTTCCAAGTTTTCCATTAAAATAACAACAGCTGATCAACAATGTGCGATTCTGTATTAGTATTTAAATCATTCTGTAAAATCGATTAAGTACATCGGGTTCTGTGAATTGTGCTGTCGTTAGCAAAGAATTTTTTTGTAAATTTTACTTTGACGTGATCGGTTTGCTGTTGAATTAATCCCGTACTTATTTACAACATAGAAATAAGCTGATACGGTACTCATTTTGGTTACGAACCGATAACGCTACAGTAACTGTAGTAGAATATGAAACACATTTTCCGAATCGCAGGATTCCCGATCCTAAAACAGTTAGCGCGACTATTCGCAATCTTCGGAAAACAGATTCAGTATCTCGTATTCGTAGCAGCTACGAACGATCTGTCCAACACGACGCTGTTACTGATGAAATTATTATCGGTGTAATTCAGCACAGTCCAGGCGTCAGTACATGACGTCAAATATTGTTTTCTATCTTTTGTATTCGATCTTTGAAGTCTAAAATCATAAGAAATTACTACTAATTCAGCCCTTAATTAACTTACTAAGAATTCATTATGATATTTCACCGGGGTAACTGAAATACGCGAAATATTTCTTTAGCCGTAACTCGCAAACGAAGCATCTACATATGTTTATATCATTTTTTTTCTATGATTTTCATGAGAAGATTAGATTATGAAAGTCCAGGAGAACTTCATGATACACTCTTTATATATCATTTAATAACGTGAAAATCAGTTTAATATTATCTTTTCATTTAATTCATATTAACAAAGAAGCGTCTATGTGACAGAATAATACATATTTAATCTAACTTTATTGAAAATAATAATTAATGATGTATTGTCGTCGAAGATAAAAGCCAATAAAGATTTTAAAGAAATGAATTTATCTACAGTTAATAAGGTACTTTATATTCTGTAAGGAAAAAAGTTATTCAAGAAATAAAAGAGCCAGCTGCTTCGGTTCAAAATTATTAGGAAAGTATAAGAATTAATACTCTATGATACTTTTGAATAAATTATAGTTTTTTTTTTGTTTTTTTTAATATATTACTTAGTATTATCATTAATAAAAGTGAAAAAGTAGGTAAGAACTTTGATATGTATTTTTTTATCACCTGCTTATCAATAAATCAGTGGTAAAACTTAATATTATGATAATAATGTTAAGAAAATCTCTTTGGGGAAAAAGAGAAAAACACAACGTAATATTTTATAATTTTCTATTAAAAAAAATATCCTACGGCGAAATTTGTTACTCATTCTAACTACATGGCTTCGTCCTTGACAGAGTATTATTTCAAATACGTCATGGATTTTTTAAATATTAACTACTTTATTATTACTTAAAAATTGATAAAAATCAATGATTCGTGGCTAAGTAGGTGAGTCTGGGCTGTTCGTGCGAGGTCTCGGGTTTGAATCCCTGACCGGGATTCAAACCCCTTTATGATTTATGATGATATCATAATCATCATTTCTGGGAAAGAACTAATAATATATCAAATTTTAATTAAATAAATAATTTGCTAAAATAAAATTTTACTACATAAAGAGTATCTCAATCACTTATGATGATTTACGACATCTTTTCATAAGCTACCAATTTCCATCGGACTAATGACCATAGCTGGTGACTGGTTTGCTTGGCATTTCTCCCGCCACCACCCCAAACGATCGCCCCCTAAAGCATAAGACCGAATGAATGTCTGTGCCACAAACGGCAACTTAGCCTCGAACAGTTCCGCGACCAGTATCCTAACATAGCTCCTAGAGCTTACCTATCAGCGTGAGCGGACTAAGCGTGGTACCACACACCATCGGCTTACGTGTCCCAACCGCTCGCTTGTCATATATTTGCTAAAATGGGTAGGCGCATCCCGTCAACTACTAAAAATATATATGACATCCGTAATAAAATTTATATCGTCTAGGTAGCAATTCGCTGCCACGCCTAGGACGCTGAATCTCAGCAAGTATCCGTCCATCATTTTATAGCGCTCGGAGTCTTAATTGAATGGTAGTCGGCCATACTCAGGGTTAGCTTTCCACGGCAATGCGGTAAGAGTCTTTCCCTTAAGCAAACTACGGATGCCGGTTAAACAAAGCAATCGCATCAACGAATTCCTACACTATCCGACAATGCGCCTCTCGCCAAACTGATTCTCCGCTTGTGAGAGGCCAATTTTCCCCTTGACCCCTAAGTTCCAGGGTGGCCCGGTCTCTGCCCCCCCCCTCAAGAGCAAGGCAGTCAAACATCAGGTGTTCATTTGAATGGACCTTCCCGCAGACGCACAGTTCATTAGCTACCAGGCGGAATCGAAACATATATTGGTTCAAATTAGCGTGGTTGGTGAGCACCCGGACACCCTCTCTGGTTCCAGTCTAATAATCCCTGATGTCATATAAATTATTCACATGATAAATGCCCATTCATAAGTTCTTAGGAAGTAGCAATCTATGGGAAAGAACTAATAATATATCAAATTTTAATTAAATAAATAATTTGCTAAAACAAAATTTTACTACATAAAGAGTATCTCAAAATTAACGCTGGATTTAAATTGCCAATTACTATTTTTTCGTCGGGTTGGCAAGTTCTCTGAAGTACATTTTATAGTAATCACATTCCAGTTACTAGTAGTGATGGAGAAACGCTTGATACAGGAGCACATAAGTATGTGAAAAAATATTACAAATACGGAGAGCGTTGTTGCACTGAAACTGTTAACGGTGAATGTTATCACGAGATGAACAAGATTTTTGTGGCCTCAGTTGAAAGCCATGGACTTTGGCTTTGTTGATCAAGAGTTATTCTTCCCGCAGATGGCATCACGTGTCATGCAGCGCGCAAAACCATTGAGTTATTAACAGCAGAAATTTAATGGGCGACGGATTTCGCGCAACAATGATCACAATTGGCCACCGAGGTCATGTGATATGACATCGTGTGATTTTTATCTCTACAGTAAATGCATACCGACCGTTCATGAACTTAAAGAACAAATCCGACGCGTTATTGAGCCACAAGTCTGCGGAAAATGTGAATTTCGTGATAATATTGCGTGGGTGTCATATAAAAGGTGGGTAACATTAGCCGGATATTATTTCCCATATTTAATCGAAATATTTACTTATTCAATGTATGTCAAAACATTGTCAATTCATCTATAAATATTCTTATTGTAAATTTAAGATCCTGCGATACGTTTGGGTCATCATTATATATATATATATATATATATATATATATATATGTACATAAAAGAATTTAAATGAAATAAATGCCTTTACATTTAAGAGAAAGATAACTAGCGGAATTAGCTGCTTCGGTCGTATAAGGAGGTTACAGAATGTCTGCAATAAATTCGGCTATTGTTAAAAACATTTTGAAAAAAAAAAATATATTGTTAAATTTCAGTTGATTCTCTGAAACTGTTTGGTAATCATTTTATTTAATCGTTAATATAATAATAATAATAGAACAAACATTTTGTTTTTATTATCTTTAATGTTTTATTTTTCTTTGTTATAATTAATAAAAGTAGAATTATTTGAAATAAATCTTTTTTTGCTTAATTAATTTCCTATAAACCTACGTTTTCAGCTTAAATAAATAAGTATTAATAATAATAATAATAATAATAATTTTTTTTGGGGGAGGGAGATGGAAATGCAATTACGCACGGAGTGTCGGGCTTCCACTGCTGGTCTTATCAAACCGCCATCAGCTGACTACCGGCTAAAACCACCCCACTTTCTATCAGAACTCGGCTAGAAACCGTTTTACACATTATGTCGGGCCAAGTCCTCCTATCTTAGTCTGAGAATGCTGCCATCTAGTTTACACCCTGCTGAGGACTATCCGGTCGCCCTTCTTGGCTCTGAGAATGCTCCCGACGAATCGGCCATACTCACCGGCTGCTCAGATCCCGGAGCCTCACCGCAACCGCATTTTATGGCTCAGTGCTCTGAGATCCGCCTCTAGTGACCCTCGATTTTCTGCCAGACGAGCACAAGGTGTGCTCGGCGTCTACCCATACACCGGAGCAATAGAGACAGTCGGGGAACGGCGCTTTCCCTGTGGAATAGAGATAAGCTCGGAAATACCCGCGACTCGTTAAAAACTGGGTCGCATAGTACTTCATCTGTCCATGCCGCCGCTCTGTTCACGGTCTGACCAGAGGGATAAGCCTTGAGGACTGTCGTCATCTGGTCTCGCGGTCCCAGGTCTCTTGCCGGGCGATGAACGTCCGGGTCCGTTCTTCCCGGCTATGGTCTCCCGGTATTCGCCTGTCCGCCGCCTCCTGTAGGCCGTCTGGCGCTTCCTCGCCTAAAGAGCAACGGGTTTAACGCCAAAAATTTCTAGAACGGCAGATTCGGAAACCGTCCGATACGCAAAAGCGAGTAGCAAGACAGCGATACGTCGCACCTACGCGAACCGTTTCCAGTTTCTCTCAAATCTGAACGCCTGCCCCGTATAACAGGATGGAATGCTCCGTGGAAATCAGCATGCAATCGTATTAGAAATTTTATAACAAAATGTATGATTAGCTTCGAGTTTTGAAAAGTTAAATGTACAAATTTGATTTGAATTTAAATATGCGGGTTTATAAATACACTTTATCAGACTATTACTAAATAGTAAATAAGTATTTTATCGTGCATTTATTTTTTTCTTAATATGTTTTAATTAATAATAATATGTTATTTTTGAAACAATGTTCTGAAATAGACAGTAACCGCTACACAAAAAGGTGAGACGACTTTGTAAAGGAAAAAAATGCTAAACAAGTTATTTGAGCTACATGTACAGCTGTTCCTAATGGATACCGATTTTGAATTACGTGTTCAATTGACAGTCCAGCTCTGAATCCCAACTAACTTATTAGATTTTTAATCGCCTCAAAGACTTGTATTTAAGCTTGCAAGCTGAAACAATAAATCGATTTTCAGCAGACGAAAAAATGAAGGCATTTATATAAAAATATCAAATAATGAATTTAAATCTGCAGTCTTTCCTAATTTACAGAATTTTGTGACGGTACAAAAAATTTAAATAAAAGATAATGTCGTCAGTAATATCCCATCCCCTAATGTTTACTAAAACTTTTGAAGAATATTTTAAACAAACCAGATGTATTCAGTATCCTTTTGGTATTAGAATAAGGCAAAGTTTATTTTAAAACAATTAAACTTCTCGTTAAAAAAGAACGTAATATTTTTTTTTTCAGTAATTAAAAAAATTTATAAATGCATAAATTAAAAGAAAATATAAAAGGGATGAAGCTAAAGAACAGACCCTACAATTTTAAAAACAAGCGGGCAAAATAGGTCTCAAAATCTTGTTCGAAAAGATCAAAACAATGAAAAATGTCAAAAATCTACCAAGGCATCTTAAAATTGGAGAACAAAAGATTGAAATAGTCAAAGAATTGAAATATCTCAAGAATTGATCGGCTGGAATGCCCTCGAGAAAAATGGCAACGTAGACCAGATGAAAAAAGTCGAACTAGTCTTTCAACTGATCAAAAATACCAACAGAAAATCTCTATCTTGAAACGTAAAAATGCAGTACTGTAACAGGGTAACAAAACCGGAAGCCCTGAATGCAGCCGAAACATTATTCATCATCGATTATACCCCATCAAAAGACTGAGATCAAAGAAAGATAAATCTTAAAAAAAATCCTAGGATTCAAATTCCAAAAATACAAACTAATCCGCATCAAAAACGAAACCTTATACCAAAAAAAAAAATTTGTTAGACTTATGATAAAAGAAAGAATCAACTTCTACGACACATCTTTAGAATGAGCGCAAACAGACTACCCGAACAAATATTTGATAATCTCCACAACAAACACACCAAACCAGATTGGTTCAACCGAACAGAGAAAAAAATCTTATGGTATTCCAAATCAGAGAAAACATTCCCTCTACAAAATAATCACCGAGGAAAGGACATGAAAAAAAAGTAAGTCTAATTCTCCGAAGAAGAAAGAAAATTAAGATCGGAAAGACTGAAACAATACTGGGTTAATAAAAGGTACAAAACACAAAAACGTGATTGATCCAATTTACCCAAGTACGGTGAAATGAAAACGAAGTAGAAAAAGAGGTCCAAAATTTATCAATATCGCGAATGCAAATAACAAGAAAATTCCGTAATATTTCCATATTATTAAAAATATTCTTCAGATTATGAATGGAGGGGTCTATTAGTCCTTATAAGTAATTTTAAGAAATCATTAAAAATAATTTTTTCTTTTAATGTCTGGAGAGTTTAATTAAAAGAGATCATTTCCATGCAGCAGCCGCTCTAGGGGCGGTCAACCCGGACATTTGTCCGGGGTGCCTAACTTTGGGGGCGGCGTGTTGGCTGTAAGTATGAGAAAAATATTGATGTGTTAAATATCTAATTAATAGAACATTTCACAAATTGATTTTTTCCTTCGCTAAAAATTTACAGTGCGTAGCGTATTTATACTGTTAGTTTATTTCTACAAACTAAAAATATTTACACTATTTTTTTAATTTTTTTTTTTTCCGTAAGGGAGGAAAAAGCTCTGCCAGCCGCCGTCAGGCCCGCACTGACGGCAGTGCGGGGCTCTCACCCGCTAAAAAACCTCCCGACGTACCATGCAGGGGCCGGATCTAAGCCATATGGTATTACAGCCCCTGTATGATCACCCAGGCACTCTACTATCTAAATTCGTGTCAGCGGAAAGCGTCCCCAGGGGGCGATCGAAGAGCGACGACTCCGAGGAGCCCCCGCCGCCCACCCCCAGAAGCTTTTCATGTAGAAACCGTTAATTGCTTCCTTTCTGTCCCCTCCATTCACTATTGAAGCTCTCATTTGCGCTTCTAAGTATATGGGCGGTACTCCAGCTATAACCGAAGCCGCCTCGGCGCTGATCGTACGATACCCTGAGATGACACGTATGTTTAGTCTACGTTGTTGCATAACCAAACGCCTCACGTTCCTGGCTCTCGACAACGCTCCCAGCCATACAGGAACTCCATACAACACCACCGAAGAGTACACACTGGCCATTTCCTCTTACCCGTCTGAGAACCTACTATCCTTCTCATCATGTTGCTCAGCGCCTTCACCACATTTTCGCCCTTTCTCGCCGCCTCATCAATATGTATAGTAAAGGATCGGTTCTTGTCCAGCCACACGCCTAAATACTTCGCGGCTGGACTAGGGTGGACTATCGTGTGTCCCACTCTAAAACGCAACGGATGCAGTCTGCGTCGTCCAGCCATAACAACCACTTTCACTTTGTCTTCAGCGAGACGTAGACAATGAGCTATTAGCCACCTCTTAACCATGTCAGCCGCTTCTTCACCGGCCGCCATCAGTTCTTCTTCTGTTTTGCGCACAATCACAAGTGCCAAACCATCAGCAAACTCCACCAGGGTGACACCCGCCGGATAGCGCTGCCTTAGAACATTATCGAAAGCAATGCTCCACAAGGCCTGATCCAACACCGAACCCTGAGGGACACCCCTCTCCACCGGAAATATCCGTTTATTTACACTATTAACGAAAATTTAACGCAGAATTTGTAAAGGACGCTGCTTGAACTTCTTTGTCCATGCACATACTTTGAACAGAATAGCATTAGCACGCGAGCAGAGCGCTGCTGTTTGAACATGCATGGACTTGCTTATTATAAAAAACGGTTTCATTTACACAATAGCATTATTCTTGCTATTACGTCGGTAGTAATAATAAATGAAAGTTTATAAAATTTACTTCAGTGAGATTTCTTAATTTTTAAAGGTGAATGTTTAGTTTGACAGATGCTGGTTTATCGTAAATCTATTATCGAATGCAAATAATGAAAACGTTTTTAAGTAAAATAAATATTTTATTTATCCAAAAAGACTGTTATTTATTTGTTGATTATTTGTTTTGTTTATTTATTCAATTGTTAAAATATTGTGTCAAATTTTAATGTATTTATATTTTTGTTTTATGAAAATATTTATATGAATCGATAATATAAGATATATATTAAGTTCATTTTTTTTTTTTTTGTCTTCAGTCATTTGACTGGTTTGATGCAGCTCTCCAAGATTCCCTATCTAGTGCTAGTCGTTTCATTTCTCCTAAATTCTACATCCCTAACAATTTGTTTTGCATATTCCAAACGTGGCCTGCCTACACAATTTTTTCCTTCTACCTGTCCTTCCACTATTAAAGCGACTATTCCAGGATGCCTTAGTATGTGGCCTATAAGTCTGTCTCTTCTTTTAACTATATTTTTCCAAATGCTTCTTTCTTCATCTATTTGCCGCAATACCTCTTCATTTGTCACCTCTTCATTAAGTTCATTACTTCGTTAAAACGCGTTTTATAATAATATATTTGAATAATTGATCTGAATAAAATCAAGAATTATAAAATTGATTTTAATGAATATTTATGATTTGCTGAAATATTTGTTATTATAAAATACGTACATATAACAACGCTAGACTTTCTTTACGTCCAAAAAATACGAAAAATATTTTGTGTAGCGAATAAATATTTTTTATGTCGATTGACGGAATATAATTTTGAAGTTATTTTAATTACGGTTTTAGCTTATTTATAACGAGGATAGTCTTTATTTATTATTTTCTTTTTGTTATGTTATTTAATATTTTAAACTGTTTAATTTCAGTTATGTGCATGCCTCTTCCAGAATATTTGACTGTCGAAGAAAACTAAGTACAAAAAAAGAAGGCTGGAAAAGGAAGCCGAAAGGCAAAAAACAAGCTGGCGCGTTAAAAAATTATATCCAGAGTTGTACCAAAACAAATGACCACTCTGAGAATCCAATATCAAATCCGGTTATAAAAGAAAATGCGGAATCGTCAGAGAATGATGATGATGACAAACAAATGAACGAAGTTTCTAAACTGTGTTACATGTTTATTTCTAAATATATGCTTTTATTAAAATTTAAATGAAACGATTTGATTTTTTTTTTTTTTTTTGTCTTCAGTCATTTGACTGGTTTGATGCAGCTCTCCAAGATTCCCTATCTAGTGCTAGTCGTTTCATTTCAGTATACCCTCTACATCCTACATCCCCAACAATTTGTTTTAAATACTCCAAACGTGGCCTGCCTACACAATTTTTCCCTTCTACCTGTCCTTCCAATATTAAAGCGACTATTCCAGGATGCCTTAGTATGTGGCCTATAAGTCTGTCTCTTCTTTTAACTATATTTTTCCAAACGCTTTTTTCTTCTTCTATTTGGCGCAATACCTCTTCATTTGTCACTTTATCCACCCGTCTGATTTTTATCATTCTCCTATAGCACCGCATTTCAAAAGCTTCTAATCTTTTCTTCTCAGATACTCCGATTGTCCAAGTTTCACTTCCATATAAAGCGACACTCCAAACATACACATTTGATTTTTATTTAAAATAAAAAATAACTATCTTTATTTAAAAAATATACATATATTTTTAAGAGGGGTCAATCGGTCTTTTTGTCCGGGACGACGTAACCGCTAGAGCAGACGCTGCTCCGTGGCGGAATGTTTGCTTCCTCGAATTTCATCCGGGTTCCGATCACGGTCAGGCATTGAATTTTTCATACTCTATAAAATTCCATTTATACAAACTGTATCACAAAATTCTCCAGGGACTTGCGTATTGCGAGGGTTAGTGATCAGCTATTGTTATTTTATTGCCAAGTCTGAAAAAATAATTTTTAAAATAATTCATTGTATCTCTGTCATTAATAGCAAAATTATCTAACTGATTTTTACTTCCTTGTACGAAGTAAAGAAGTATTGTAATCGCGAAAAATTTCGGATATTTTCAACGAAAATATCCATTATGACCATCCGTGAATCCAGTGTGATTTTAGTTTCGGCGTGACGTTAGTACGTACATACGTATATACCTCGCATAACTTAAAAACGATTAGCCGTAGAATGCTGAAATTTTGGGTTTAAAACGGTTGTAATACCTTTCCTTTTGACTGCAATCGACTGAACAAAAATTGTCCAAAAAAGCCCAAAATCCCCAAAAAATTGTATTTTGGACGTTGTCTTAATTGCAGTATTAAGTCCTAATTGAGAGCTTTACGACGATATATCATGAGTGGTACTTTTATATTCATCGGTTCCAGAGCTATAGCCAAATAAAATTTTAATTAATGAAATATTTGGATCTTAAAAGGGGAAGGCACATCGGTTCGAATCCGACTTCATTAACTTTTTTTTAATTTAAATATATTGATTCATTAATTACACTGATGAACATAATATTTGTTTCGTAACATCCGATGCATGATTTTAGTCTGCGTTTTGATGCTGAAAACGAATATGAACTCAGAATCTTTCTATCACCCGCTATTTTTGAAAATTTTGATTGAAGAATTTTTTTCATTTTTCAACGTATTGTATTTATTAGCTCATTTTTTATCGTTTAACTTTGTTAACATAATTTTAAAGCCATAAATAAACAATACTATACAAAGAACTAAATCGTATAGTCACATATTATGACATTATATCTAATAATGAAGAGTGAGCCTTCATGGACAAGATTTATCATGTCCGTGCAGGTCCGAGAACGTATGAAAATTTTCTGAGTACTTTATTGATGAAAATAATTTGATTTATTGCAGAAATATTGATGAGCTTATATTGCATTTAGGATAAGTTCAAAAACCTGAGGACTGATATCTTTTCATAGATTTCTCCAAGTATATTTTAAATGTGGTTTTACTACACGACGGTATCTTCGATAGCAATCGCTTACGGTATTAATTTGAAAGAGACATACGATGTGATGAAAGACGTTCTTGAAAAAAATAAATTATAAAAACATTTCTGAAACATATGTGGTGATTTGAAAGTTATAGCTACTTTGTTAGGCGTGCAGTTAGGCTATACTAAGTATAAGTGTTTTCTTTCCGAATGGGACAGCCAAGCTAGGGATAAACATTATGTTACCAAAGAAGAAACGAGACAAATTAAGTGAAGGAAAAATTAAAGAAGGAATAATTTTTGGTCCTCAAATAAGAGAATCAGTCAAACAAGATGTATTTAACTCGATGTTAAATAATGAAGAAAGTGCAGCTTGGGCTTCATTTAAAGACGTTTGCAAAAATTTTATTGGCATACAAAAATTCGACAATTATCAGCACACCGTTAATCAACTTCTTATTTCATACAGAGCTATAGTATGTCTCTGAAAATATATTTCCTCCACTCACATCTGGATTTTTCCCGGACAACCTCGGAGATGTAAGTGACGAACACGGTTAATGTTTCCACCTAGACATTTCGCTGATGGAAAGCCGCTATAAAAGATAATGGAATACTAACATGCTAGCCGATTAGTGTTGGAGATTAATTTGGGATGTGCCTGAAGCTTTTTTTTATTAAAGAGAAACATCAGCGAAATCATTCTAACATAGGAAAGCCATGCAAAATTATAAATTTTACAGATTTTATCTATAATTCCCCTTAATTTTTTTGATGCGTAATTTTTTTAAAACTAAACGTAATAGAAAAATTGTATTTACATATCTGTAATGTACGCAAAAAATCGATTCATACTTTATTACAGTTAGAGAAATATTAAAAAAACGTTGTTTTTTTGTCTATCAGTGTTTAAATATTTATTAAAAATATTTTTGCAAATAATCATATTTAAAGAAATAATTTCAATAATAACAATAAAAAAAATCAGAAGTGAAATAGAATTTTATATATTTTTCATTTTAAAAAATGTGTAAATATGGTGTCCACATCAGATTTTTATTTTAAAATTACTACGTAATTTCCAGTTTTTTTTAAATTTTTTAACGGTAAATTTTGTTTTTACAAATTTTCTCGTCACAAAAAATTATTTAAGTTTTGTTTACATTAAATAAGTACTTTTGTGTCAAATGTAGTAATGTAAGCTTTCCAAATAAAATTCGAATTTTAATAATTTTTCTTTGTTTTATTAAAATTAATTCTGAATATAATTAAGAATTAAATTCTTTAAAAATTTATTTTAATAGTTTTATGTGTTTATTACCCGTTTAAGAAAGTTATTGAACATTAAACATAAAAAAACAGGATATTTTACTCCGATTTATTGTTTTTCACACTGCATTTCTCAAAACTTATTACAAATACCATTCTGGGACATAATTTTTCCGATTTTTCAAATAAAAAATCAAAAGAAATCACTAATCAAGAAATCTAAGAAATCACTAAAAATTTCAATACTACCTTATTTCACCGGGATAGCTGAAATCCGAAAGAAATGTTACACTGGCCGTAGCAAAGGAAGCATTTTTAGAATCGAGCTTTTCCAATTATTTTCACGAGTAGACTAGGTTAAGAAAGTCCCAGAAGAACTTCGTGATACACTCTGTACATTCCCACGTACAAACTTTTCAAAGCTTCTGTGGTAAATTAATTCAATAAGAAAATATAGTTATTCAAATAAAAAATTACTTTAAAATTAATTGCGTTAAAATTATTTCACATCTCATTTCGAAAAGTTTGAACAACAAAAGTTTATATATATACAGAGTGTCCCATATAAAACGCAACCCATCAATGACTCATCCATGAAATTTCAAAAGTCAAGCTTACTCCCCTACTCGTTACTGAAATGGACTCGTCCAACATTTGAACACTGCGGCGACGCCGTAGAACACTACCGATAGTAACAACAATGCAATCATAACGTTCAGTGTATTCCTAGAGACAAGATGGCGTTTTCGCTAGATGAACGTGTTTTCATTGTCGAATCGTACTTCAGTACGAAATCAGCGGTTGCAGTGCAAGATTTCTTTCGCCATAAGTACCCAGATAAACCGGCTCCTAACAAAACATCAGTATTAAGGTTAGTCGCAAAAGTTAGAGAGACCGGTTCTGTTAATAACAAAGAACACAAAAAATCTGCTTCAGTATTGAATACAGATACAGTCACTGAAATCAAAGACCGATTACTCCCTTCGCCAAATAAATCGATCAGACGTTTGTCTGCTGAAATTAATTTGTCTAAATCGACAGTTCATCGGGCGACCAAACGATTACCATTACGACCTTATCGCATTCAAACGGTTCATCGACTTCTTGAGCCCGACAAATAAAAACGGCTACAATATTGTCAACGGTTCCGTCGATTTCTACGTGAGGGAATTAACGTTATGGATTCGTTATTTTTCACAGATGAAGCACGGTTTCATTTGGATGGCTACGTAAAAAGCCACAACAGTAGAATTTGGAGTGCTGAAAATCCCCACGTTTATCACGAAAAACAATTACACACGCAGAAGTCGGACGTGTGGTGCGCGATATCGCGCAAGAAAATAATCGGTCCTACTTTTTTCGAGTACACCATTAATGCAGAACGATATCAGGATATTTTATTTCGGTTCATCGTACTCTTGAAAGAGGAAGACAGACTGTTGGCTACAACATGACGGTGCGACATCGCACTACGCAGGTTCAACTTCTGATTTCGTCGAGGAATTCTTTGGTAATCGTGTTATCGGTCGAGGCTTGTGGGCACCAAGATCTCCAGATTTGACTGCGGCGGATTTTTTTCAACGGGGTTACCTCAAAGAAAAAGCCTACAGCAACAAACCACAAACACTTGAACGATTGAAAGTCAATATTGAACAAGCTGGATTATATATCCAGCCACAAACTTTGAAAAAAGGTTGCAAGAAACGCTGTAAAAAGAATTGAAGCTTGTATTCAAGAAGATGGCGGCCACGTCCAACATTTACTCTAAATGTAAGGTAATGGATGGTAATAATAAAAATTACATTTACATATGCCTTTTTATTATTTCAATACCTACCAAATATAAGGTTGGGTTGCGTTTTATATGGGACACTCTGTATTATTGTCTATTTATGAATATTTTCTAATGAAAAATTTAAGAAAAATGAAAATCTGAAGAGCCTTTAAAATCATTTAATTTTTTTAGAGATCTCAGTTTTATCATATTATTTCACGTAACTTCAACATCGTTATTTTTAATATCTCTCTCTCTCTCTCTATATATATATATTTTTTTATAATAACAAATATTTCAGCAAATCATAAATAGTCATTAAAATCAATTTTATAATTCTTGACTTTGAGATTTTATTCAGTTCAATTATTCAAATATATTATTATAAAAGGCGTTTTATCGAATAAATATCTTATATTATCGATTCAAATAAATATTTTCATAAAACATAAATATAAATACATATAGAATGCATTAAAATTTAAAACAATATTTTATTGATTGAATAAATAAACTAAACAAATAAATAACAGTCTTTTTGGATAAATAATATATTTACATTTTACTTAAAAACCCCTTAATATATGTGTACACAAAACCTGTATAATATTATATTGCACATCATATACCAATTGTAATAAAGCCAAAATTAGTTTTGAAGATTAAAAAAGTTTGAACCTAGTTTTAATTTGAGGTAGGTAAATGATTCATACGCATATAATTTTTTAGGAATTGAATATTTCTATTCAAATTTTTAATCTATTTTATGTATTTATTTACAAACGTATAATTATATCGTTTAAATTAAATAAGAAATATTTACACAACATAATACATTTTTCAGACCTAACTTATTTTTTATTTTCAATAAATTATCTTACCGCATAAAAGAAATAATAAATTTACTTAAAATTAATTTTAAAAAAATGTTCTTTTAATAAGAGAAAATTATTCTGCTAATAAGTTTTGAAATAACAAGATATAATTTAGATAAAAATGATTTTTTTTACATTAGTTTAACTTTTTTCTGTAATGCGTACAAAATTTATATTTTATTCTATATTTATCATTAATTTAATATTTTCCTAAAGTTACGTCATTATTTCATAATAGTTATTTATAAGGACGAAAAATTCTTTTTTTTTTTTTTTTTTGTAATAATATTTCAATTAAGATATTAAAAAGGAAATCCTTGATCCTTGCAGATAAGTTGTAGAACTGTTCGTTTCTGTTATTTATTGAATTTTATGTCTACCGTTCCTGAATAATTTATAATTATCACGCATGTAAATAATTTATTTATTCATTCGATCCAGAGTTTCACCCCTCAAAAAAATATGAATAATCTTAAAGTCAAATTTCTTCTTAAGATTTGAATACAAAGTTATTTATTTTTAACAGAATAAAATATTAGATATTACGTGTAGGAATATAAAAAATCTACGCTTATATTTAATATTTTTTTATATATGTATGTATAAAAGTAAATACCTTAAAAAGTTGCGTAGTGCGACGATCGAGCCGTCGGCTAAACAGTCCCCATCGTTACACTAAACTGAACTGAACCCTGCGACGCTCGGTGCACGGACTATCTCTCTGAACTCAAACCATTACAGGATCACAACCACCACTACCAACCCCCTACTCATTTTGCAACCACCCCTTGCAAACATACACACACGCGCGCGCGGGAACACACACATAACCCTACTTATTTTAGGTTTCTCAATATCCCCGCCACATAGTAATACTCCAATCCCACTGTCGTTTATGCCAAGTCGAATTCTCTTCGTTTCTTGTTTTTCACTTAGTTACATACAGTAAGTCTAATTGATAAGAAGTACACTTTGGTAACTAATTTATATATATATATGTCGGAGAATAAAGTACAGTGGAGTATCTTCCGACAAAACGATGAGAATATTCTTTAGAATATCTGTATTTTTAGTAGTTTTAAGAAATGTACTATTACTAGTAATATTTTGTAAAATAAGGTTTAAATTGTTTTATTGCGGTAGGCTTAGGCCTAGGTAGGCACATGGTTGTCAACGTAGTCGGGATCCCAGGACGATAGGGGTATCATAAAATTAATAAGGAAAAGGAAATATGCAGTAGGTATATTATTTGAGAATATGGAGAAAGGGTAGTCTTGCTTTGGGACCCAGATCGAACAGACGTCCTGGTGGTCGCGAATTCGTTATTTCCCTGAGCCTCGGTCTATCGCAAGTTGTTTTAATATTATTTGAATTCTAAATTGAATTAATCTTATATTGTAATTCGTGTGCTACTGAGTTATTGATAAGTGATAATTATCATTTGTAATTATTTCATTGTACGAGTTATCTACTCATTTTTATTAATTGAACTTTATTGTAATCTTATATATTCTCCACTTGTAATGGTGGGAATGAGTGAAGCACAAAACGTTGAATCCCTGACAAATCTCCTCGCCTCTCCGATATATATATATATATTTTTTTTTTTTTTAACTGTTCAATAACTGGGATAGTTTTATAATATTTCCAGTTCCTATATGTTCTGTGCGAATTAATATTTTAAGTTTATATTATCTAAGTATTTTGCTAAAACAAAAAATAAAACGAATAACTGCACGAAATGATTTTAGATATCAAAATAAGTAAAAATATGTTTCTAGTATAAATATATCGGAAAGCGAATCGATTTCAATTTTTACTTTTACTAGAAGTTTTTATCACAAGAATTAATTGAAATGTTCTATTAAAACCTAAATATTAACCCGGATCGTTTTAAAAAATTCATGCGCAGTTTTGTGCAACAAGACCGACTTTTCGTTAATTAATTTTTTGGAATTTTTTTGCGCGGTAAATATACAAAACACGAATTAAATTAGAAAAGTAAAAGAGGTATATTTTTTTAAATTTATTTAATATAATAATATATTTTCTGTTTATAAAAAAATTAAATTATTATAACCGTAATTTGGTAAAATTATTAAAAATAACGAGTAGACCTCACACGCAAGCGTCATGTTTAAACTCTGTTATCACTGTGACACTCTGCATAAAAATACACCGCTAAAATTCCAGCTTAACCTCAAATCGAAGTTATGTTGTCTGTTGTCGACCTTAAATTGAGCATACCTGAAGAAAGACTCGACCGATCTTCATCAAATTTCCAATTGCACAACTTCAGATACACAACTATAGCGCATCGACTAAATTTCAATGAAATCGATCAGGTAGTTTTAGAGATTTTCAAGCCACAAATTTTATACGTAGGCCTAATTTTCTTTTTGTTTAACCTCCGGGACCGCCGTATTAGGTATTGCTTTAGAGAATGAGATGAATGATTTGTAGCGCGTGTGAAAATGCCATTCCTGACCGGGATTCGAACCCCGGACAAATTATAATAAAATTATAAAATTTATAATTAAATTATAATAATTTAAACAATTTTTAGCAAAAAAATGTTCAGTCTGTTTTATATTTTTTCACTCGGGCTAGAGACCTCGGGGGCACAGGTTGGCCCAAGCGAATCTCAGAGCCGACCCAGGATTTCCCGGGACCACGCAGCCTGGGTACCAGAGCTGGCTTCTCTTGCCATTATCATGTAAACATACTGGAATAATATTTAAAGAGCTTCATATTTCAAAAGTGAGAAATACTAGGAAGTAGAAACTAGTGCGGATCTATACGGTTAAAAAAATTAATACTTTATGATGCGTTTGAAATTACTACCCGCCATCTTAGATCCTCCATATTCAAACAAACCCTTTTCTTTTTAATAAGAAGATGGATAAGTTTTTTATGATTTTAATTAAAATTTTTATGAGAAAACTATGGCGAAAACCTTTTCTCAATAAACGCCTTTTTTGGGTATTAAGTAATCAAAGTTGCAAAAACGGAAATATCGCTTAGTAAGAGGTAAAACAACCCAAAGCAATTGTTTAATTTTGTATCACCTTCATAATTACATCCAATAACAATTTTTGTTAGAATTAATGGCCACAACACTAAAAATAACAGCATCCACAATAAGAAACAACACAAAGAACAACAATAATTAATGGGAATTATTTTCATCTAAATCGATACGCCTTCAAACGCTATAAAAATGTTTTTCCCATCCAAATCTAATGGTCGTTGATACCAAAAAATGCTTATTTAATTTTTTTTTAATTCTTTAAAAATCTATTTCAAATTTTAATTTATTTCCAAAGTTACACATTACATTTAAAATATAAAAATGTTAATTTTTTTATAGTTTTTAATCTTTAGTATATCTTTAACAAAACACTTAGCCAAAAATTTTCACTCCTTCCTAGAAAATTACAACACAGTTTATTTAGAATTATGTCACTACCTTGGTATTTCTTAACGGGTTTTAAAAAGTTCTTTTTTTTAAGTTTATTATCTCATCACCACTTACGGATTATTTTTTTTTAAATTAATTCTATACGAATGCTCCCCTCCTTGAGTACCGGGATCCACAAAATTAAAAAAAAAACTTTTTCGCAATTTCAAATGTTTAAATAACTTAATATACTCCTCCTTTTGATTGCAATCGACTGGACCAAAAGTTAGAAAAAAAAAAAAAGTCGAAAATCCAAACAATTTGAATTTTGGACTTTTTCTTAAATGCAGTAATATGCCCTCATTGAGAGGTTTTTAACGATATATCATAATCGGTACTTATTTTCAACGGTTCCAGAGTTACAGTCAAATAAAATTTTAATTAATGATGTAGGGGAAAGTACATCGGTTCAAATCAGACTTCACCTCCTTTTTTTTTATTTTGTTTTTAATTTAAATATATTAATTTATTATTAAATATCGACCTCTGATTGTAAAAAAAGTTTTACAACAAATAATAATTCTATAATAACAACAATAAAAGAAATATTAAAAAATATCAAAGGTTATTAATGAAATAATATTTTATATAATTTTCATTTTAAAAAATTTGTTAATGAAATCTAATAGGCGTACAAGGAAGTCATGCGGTGTCAACTTAAAATATTTTTGACTGATTACCATACTTTTGTTATTGCATCGTAGATCTAGAGTTATCATAGCAGGAAAGTAAAAATTCAAACTAAATTATGTCCTAACTAGTTTGAATAATTGACGACCTAAAAGCAGATTAACTTTTGTAAGTCGTAAACATGATAATAAGTACAGTATTATAAAATAATAAAAACGTAATTAATTATTTATTTAACCCTGAAATTACATAATTTCATTAAAATGCCCAACCCAACACACAAATATAAAATATAATATTCGAATAAAATTTGTAAAAAAAAATAATACGTAATCATAATCACTTCACGAAACATCGTAGAATAATTTTAACTTATTGGATTTTACGTAAAATAAAACTCAGTAGAATGTAAACTTTTCAGGAGAAACAAGAAATTGGAATAGTACGCAACCTTCTAGAATTCGCTTTCTGTTCTTTGTCGAAATCAGTTGTAGTTGAAGTTTAAAATCACCGTATGCAACTTTAGGACTATTTGTAAACTTTTCCATATCGATAATAAAATTATTTACGAAGTATGCTCTCTGGAAAAAAAAATTAGATAAATCAGCGTTAAAAATAATAATTTTAAATTATTAAAAAAGAAGTAAAAATGTTATAAATTAATAATAAAAAAAACCTGTTCATTATGTCATGTCTATCAAATAAATGACGGTTTTAATGAAATAAATAAGAATTCAGATCAAATCTTTAATCATTTTTTTCCTAAATCCCATAGAAAGACTAAGAAAATTGTTTAAAATCTATTTTATGAAAATCAGTTCAGTCGTTTTGAGGATACAGGAGTACAAACACATACATAGATAGACAGCTGTATAACATGCAACTCTCTTCTGATTTTGCAATTTGTTAAAATCCTTCAGAATATATCGTGTAAGCGACTTAAAACCAAATCGCTATAGATTAAACACAGTTTAATTATTAAATTAAATTCTTAATTTACAGTATAAAAGGTTTTCATTATTATTACATTTTTAAAAACGATGTTCAAAGTGCGCAGCGCATTATGAACATTTGTGCTCGACTGATCGCATTGAGAGTTAATCTAATGCAAAACGTTTTTTGTAAATTCCGTAGATTTCTTGTTGACCATTCACCTTCAATTCGTCGCTGGTATTAATTCATAGCTAGGATTCGATTCATTAATTTTACACTTCAAATTTCCAAGAGAAAAAATCCTAACTAGACAAATTTGAGGAAAGCCGAGACCACCATCCTTTGCTGACTGTTCGTTCTTCTATAAAAGCCGCATGAACGGGTGCTAATAAATCGTTTGACGTGCGACACGTCGCTCCGTCTTGTCGGAAGATCTTATACACTTTTTCACGATCTGTTAACCGTGCTTAGAATTCTTCCAATTTTATCCGACGCACGACAGACCGGTCAAAAATATTGGCCTTTATCTACAATAACCAAAAACAGTAAACCGTACAATGATTTCCTCTTCGTGAAGTGGACGCTCAAATATCCGTTAAGGATTTTCAGTCATCCGATACCTGATGTTTACCACGCCCGGGTAAACGAAACCGCATCTCATCTGAAATTAAAATACAGCACTATCTGTCCATCGACAATGTTTTTGAGAAGACAGTCGCGATAACTATGACGTTTCGCTTTGTCTGTTCTCTTAAGTTATTGTACGATACCGGTTTCAAATTTAAATAGTCAATAATTTTACGGCAAGACATATTTTACACCGGTTTGTTGTGATAGTTTATCTACATATTTTTTCGGACCGTCAGGAATTCTTCTTTGAATATCGGCTTCGGCTTTTAGCCTATTTAATTTTGCGTTGAAACCGACCCCCGTTGTAAGCCATTTTTTAATCGATTAGTGATGCGCTATTCTTAAATGGAATTCTGGTATTCTGAAGTTTTTCTGCGAATATGTGACGCGTTTTTTTGAAAGGCTATAGAAGTACTAACTTTTCACCGCTATAACAACTCTTTCCTCGATCGAAGAAAGTGTTTTAGAAAAAACAGACTGCAAAAACGAAATAATACACCGCTGAAGCGTGAACGGTTTACCCGATAAGACGAGAGGAGAGTAGTGACATAAACGACTAACAATGGCGCTAGTAGTAGCAGCACAGTAGCAATGTTGCAGCGTCAAACCTAACCTCAAATAACTGCAGTCGAGAGTCGGCTCTGTTCGATTTTAAGTTCCTCACCCGTTGTTATGAATGCTAAAAAACCAGTAATTTATTTCAGCGGCTAAGGAGGCTTTTATATGATAATAACAAATTATTTCATTGTAAATTTCATAACAAAATAATAAAATTAAAATAAAAAATTGCAATTTTATGCTATGTCCTACATCGTAGCGCATGGAGTTATGTAAATAAAGGCATCAAAATTGGAAGCCTTCATAAAATACTAGCAGTTTTTATAATATATTTACATATAATAATTAAATATTTTAAACAGAAAAAATCCCTTTCGGCTCGCCGGAAGGCGGAGGTAGATTTCACCGATGCTAAGTAGGGGATAAAAAAAATTTCCACCTTAAAGTTAAGAAAAACGTCATATTACTTAATACGACAATGGTTTAGCATACGACAAACCCCATTTTTTTATAATTCCAGCAAAATTTTTTTCTTCGCTTGCCGTAAGGGTTGGTCATACCAAAAATTGTTTCAGACAAGCCTTTTAGGTAATGTTTAGAGGACTAACGACCAGTTTAAACCGATTCGATACTCTGCTTATTAAGGGAGATATGATTTTTTTTCTTCTAAACCCCATTTTTACCACCTACTGGGCCAATGGTTGGTGATCAAAAATTAAAAAAAAAAATACTTACTTTAATTTGCTTAATATTTAAAGGATTATTTAGATACGTTTTAGGCCCTTATCCAAAGAATAGTAGAAACTTTAAACTAATTCGATATTTTACTTAATAAGAGAGGTATAGCAATATTTTTTCGAAAAGCTTACACATTTCCACCCCTATAGTCCGATTTTTCTCATTAACGAACTCGACCGAGATTTTGGATCGCTGTATTTTATGTATCAATTTGAAAGTGATTGACACGCAAAATTACAGCAGTTATCGTGGAAAGTGGAAAAAAAAAAAATTTATATATATAAACTTTTGAGCTGAAGGTGGTTTTGGGGCCTTGGTGGTTCCAAAACCACCCAAAACTGGATGATTTTGGAGGATGTGAAACGCGAAGGACATATCTTCGCGTTTCACATCCGTTTCACAAAATAAATGTATATATATATAAAGGTTTGAGCTGACGGTGGTTTTGGGGTCTGGAGGATGTGAAACGCGAAGATATGTCGAAATTTTCCGTAAGTCAAATAATGGTACCCATTACAATAGGTGGCTTTCTTATGAAATCTGCCTAAAATTTAACATAAATTATAACTGGAAAATTAAAAACTGTATTAAGAACTATATTATAAGTTCATAGATATCACACTTATACTAAAAATATGGAAAAATGAAAAAAAATGTATTTCATTAAAATTAAAAGACACTCGAACATATGTACATTGTAACAGAAAACAGATACAGTAATAATAATTTTAAAAAATCCAGTGAGCAGAAATTTTCTGCTAATTAAAAAATCAGAATTTATTAAAATTATGTGAAACAAATTCAAATTTACATCCCTACTGTTTAATAAAAAATATTTATAATTTGAGAATGCTACTGAAACGTTTTCAAAATTGAAAACGACGTACGGAGATGACGCTCTGTCACGAGCCCAAGCTCTTAGATGGTTTTAAGCATTTTCAGTTGCGGACGATCCAAGCTCTGGAAGACCATTAACGTCAAAAAATGAAGACAATTTTTAGCGAATCAGAGACTTGATACGGTACGACCCGCGATTAACTGTCAAAATGATTGCAGAATAATTGAATTTGAACCGTACCACATTCCATCAAATTTTCACAAACGAATGGACATGAAAAAGTTTGTGCAAAATCGATCCCAAAACTCCTCACAGTGAAACAGAAAAACTACAGGGTGGAAGTGTGCCGCGATCTTCTAGGACGAATTGAAACTGATCCTGATTTTCTAAAAAAATGTTATTACTGGTCATGAATCTTTGATATTTGAGTACGACCCAGAAACAAAATGCCAGAGCAATGAGTGGCACACTTCAGACTCACCACGTCCCAAAAATGGCAAATCAAAATCAAAACCGTGCTAATTTATTTCATTGATAGTATTGGCATTATCCATAAAGAGTTTTTTCCTACAGGATAGAATTTAAATCAATATGTTTACCGGGAAATTCTTGATGCTGCATCATGACAATGCACTTTGTCACACTGCACTCTTAATTTATGAGTTTTTGGCAAAGAAAAACATTCCTGTAGTTCCTCAACCGCCTTATTCACCTGACTTGAATTCCTGTGACTTTTTCTTGTTCCTGACTTTAAAAAGAACATCTCAGAGGACACCATTTTGGAACAGTAGAAAACATACAAAAAAAAAATATAACCGACCATCTTAAGAATATTCTGATTTCTGAGTTCAAACAGTGCTATGAAGAGTGGTGTAGCTTCCCAAGGGAACTATTTCGAAGGTGATAGAGTCATAAGAGTCATATAGTCATAGGTCATAGAGTCATAATTGGATTGTAAATAAAAAGTTTTTCTGAATTAGTCTCATCACTTTATTTACAGACCTCGTGTGTATATATATATATATATATATATATATATATATATACGGAGGAGGATGATTTATGTACTTTATATTAAATAAATAGATAAAACATACCGGTTTAATAGGGCATTCATACACTGAATCAGCAGCTGCAAACATTTCAATCAAAATTTCTTTTACAAATCTATTTATCGAATCACAAGCTTTCATAGATGCGTCTACTTGTATTGTCCATTCATTTGACCCTTTTGGTTTAGACCAACCGACAATGCGAAACTGTTTAAAAGAATTAATTAATTAGTACATTAATGGATGACACAATAACTTTTCGAATTTTTATACATATTAATCTTAATCGAGAGAGTTTTAAAAATATTAACTAATTTAAAAAAATAATAATCTATTATTATACCACACCAATTATAAGTAAACTATATATATGTTAGTATTTCATATTTAATATAATATGTTATTGAGTCTGTAATAATTATTATTTTAGCCACATATTTTTCTCTATTTTTGTTATAAGATAAACTTTCTTATTTTAAGAAGTTATTTTTTTTTTTAAAACAAGAAATAAGTATTAAAAATTAATAAACACGACTGCTAAACAAAAAAAAAGCATTGCTTTTTAATATAGGATAATTAAACTGCGTGCGGGTGACAAGTTTTTATGTGGTATAATTTTTTTAAATTTATTTAAAGTTATATAGCCTACAAGAGTCCCGGTAACGTAAGGACTCCAACGCGGGGTAATACAGGGTCATTCACGGGAACCGGATGTTTTTAAAATAATCATAAAAAATTGAATGTTTACTTTAAAAAAGTTTTATTGGTACTGAAACACTTGTTAAATCAAAGCATTTGTTACTTACTCATGAACGAAAAATTATGTCCAGCACGTTATGTCCATTTTGGGCAATACATTGTGGTAGCCTTTCACGGTAACTGGCCTCAATTCTTTGCAGCATGTCTACATCAATCTGGGTGACGTGATGACGAATTGCGATCTTTAGGTCCTCCAATGTACGCAGTTTATTGCCGTACACACGCGATTTCAGAAACCTCCACAGAAAAAATTCACAACTACTCAAGTCGGGGGACCGAGGGGTCCAAGGAATGTCGCCGAATCTGGAAACGATCCGTCCCGGAAACAAGTTACGGAGAACAGCCATCGTTGCCCTCGCTGTGTGCACTGTATCTCCATCCTGCTGAAATAACACATTTTGAAAATCGATTCTCCGGTTTCGTAACTCAGGGATGAAAAACGTATTCAACATCGCAATGTAACGATCAGCTGTTACAGTTAACGGCAGCGTCATTTTCTTCAAAAAAATACGGTTCAATAATGACAGTCACCTTTCGGCTATGAAGTGGTCTCTCGTGAAGCTGATGCGGGTTTCTTTCTGCCCGATACCGGCAATTCTGTTTGTTGACGAAGCCATTCGGATGAAAATGGGATTCGTCACTCATTAACAATAACAAATTTTCATTTTCTTCAAAAATGGTAAGATTTGTCGACAAAATTGTAATCGCTACGTTTAATCTTGCTCGTTTAACTGCTGCACGACGGCTATCTTGTAAGGATGGAAATGCAGTACTGTATGCAGATTCGTCTTACCGTACTTCTGCTCATTTGAAGCGCTGCTGAATGCCTCTGAATAGAGCGGCGTGGGCTTCTGACAACGGCTTCCCTTACTCGTTCGATATTCTCCGGAATGCTAGCAGTTCGTCGGGGACCCGGTGGTTTTTTCTTCAATATTGAACCGCTTGTTCGAAGGTTGTTTACCCGTCGCGATATTGTGTTACGAGAAGGGACACTTGCATTACGATGGATATTAAACTGACGGCGGAAATCTCGCTGAACAGCAGTTACGGATTCGTCATTTCGCACAAAACTGTCATACGCGTACAGGCGTTGGTCTAGCGTTCACGGCTCGATCTCAACGACTAAAATGTAAATGCTATGAACAAAGGAAACGTCAGACACCAGCCACGTATCCCTCCCACAACGAACGCCCGAGTAAAACCCACTTCAAAAACATCCGGTTCCCGTGAATAACTCTGTATATCTAAATTGATTCAGCCGTTACAAACATTCAGCCGTTCATTGTTACTGTGTTACAAACATACGAGTGCACATACGCATATTCTAAATACATTACACTCCTTTTTGGGCGGTCGTGTAAAAATAATTATTCTTAAAAGAAAAATATCTGATGTGGACATCACATGACTTCCTTGTACGCCTATTAAATTACATATACACATTGTTTTTAAATTAAAAGTAAATAATATTTTATTTCATTATTAACTTCTGATATTTTTTCATATTGTTTTTTTTTTTTTTTGTTTTTTATTGTTATTATTGAATTTTTATTTATCGTAAAAGTTTTTTTACAATCATAGGTTAATAATTATTAATAAATCAATGTATTTAAATAAAAAATAAAAAAATATATCAATTCTGATACGAATCAGTGTGCCTTACCCTTATAAGATCTAAATATTTTTGTCCTGTTTAGCCTCCGGGAATCACCGTCAGATATTACTTCAGAGGATAAATGAGGATGATATGTATGAGTGTAAGTAAAGTTTAGTCTTGTACAGTCTCAGGTCGACCATTTCTGAGGTGTGTGGTTAATTTAAACCCGATCACCAGAGCCCGATCACAAAGAACACCGACCGGTATCCACTATCTATTATTCAAATCCGTATAAAAGTAACTGCCTTTACTAGGAATTGAATCTTAGAACTTTCGACTTCGAAATCGGCTGATTTGCAAAGACGCGTACATCACTAGACCAACCCGGTGGGTTAAGATCCAAGTATTATATTAATTAAAACTTTATTCGCTATATCCCTGGAACCGATGAAAATAAGTACCACTTATGATATGTCGTTGAAATCTCTCAATGAGGACTTATTACTGCAGATAAGAAAAAGTTAAAAATGCAAATGTTTTAGAATCTTGGCTTTTTTATACACTTTTGGTAAAGTCGATTGCAATCAAAAGGTGCACAGTTCTAAATCCAAAATTTCAACATTCTACGGCTAATCGTTCGTTTTTAAGTTATGCGAGATACATACGTACCTATGTACAGACGTCACGCCGAAATTAGTGAAAATGGATTCAGGGATGGTCAAAATGGATATTCCCGTTGAAATCTGAAAACCGAAATTTTTCGCGATCACAATACTTCCTTTGCTTCGTCAAGGAATGAAAAATTTCATAGATATTTACTTCTTTGTACGAAGTAAAGGAAGTGTTGTGATCACAAAAATTTCGGTTTTTAGATTTCAAAAGAAATATCCATTTTGACCATCCCCGAATCCATTTTGACTAGTTTCGGCGTGACGTCTGTACGTACGTTATGTATGTGTGTACGTACGAACGTATGTATCTTGCGTGACTCACAGACGAGTAGCTGTAGGATGTTGAAATTTTGGATTTAGGACTGTTATAACATCTAGTTGTGCATATCCCTTTTTGACTGCGATCGACTGAACCAAAAGTGTTTAAAAAAGTCTAAAATCCAAAAGTAAAATGGATTTTGGAGTTTTTCTTAATTGCAGTATAAGCCCTCGTTAGAGATTTTCAACGATGTATCATAAGCCGTCCTTATTTTCATCGGTTCCAGAGTTATAGCCAAATGAAATTTTAATAAATGAAATGTTTGGATCTTTGAAGGGGAAGGCAGATCGGTTCGAATCAGACTTCGTCCCCTTCTTTTAATTTTTTTTTTAAATTAATTTTATTGATTTATTATTAATTATTAACCTCTGATTAAAAAAAAAATTACGATAAATAATAATTCAGTAATAAAAAAATAAAACATCAGAAGTTATTAATGAAATAAAATTTTATGTACCTTTCACTTTAAAAAAATGTGTATATGTAATTTAATAGGCGTACAATGAAGTCATGTTTTATGGTGCCCACATCAGTTATGTGTCACAGGCGATCGCAATATGTTAGGGTTGTAAATAAATTACTTTCATAAATTTGAATGTATTAACTATTAGACATAAAATTTCACTTTATTAACATAAAAATTATGTATTTACGTAATTACGAGAGGTAGACCCAGGATTAATCAGGTTTATAATTTTAATAACTCTGTTAGACCTAGATATAAGGCTAACTATTCTAAACTTTCCACTTGTCGTAGGCGGTTGAATTATATAAGTTCAAAATTAATCGAAAAAATCCTTCCGCAAGAATTATTCGATAAGATTAATGAAAGTAAAATACTAAAAATTACAGAAACTTGGAGCAGAACAAACATATGCTTTGATTTAGAAACCCATATAATATTACTCGTTTTGTATTTTGTACTTCTTTTTTGGTGACAACGGTTCAACTTGATTACTTGATTTATAAGAACATTTCTGACTGTGACTCGCTATCAGTGTTCAATATGTTCTTGTGCTGGGAGCTTTAACACTATGTTTATTCCTATTAATTAATATTGTAAGTTTGATTTACGCTTATTGTAAGTATTTTTCGTTTATTGTCAGTATTTTTTACGCTTAATAAATTTTTCTAACAAATATTTAAAAAAATAAAAAAATAAATGTTGTAAAAAAAGATGAGGAACAATGTATCCTACCATTTCTACAAGTTATCGCAGTGCTCTCAGTTCATAAGTACTCTCTGTTAGACGTGTCGATCAAACGTTTACAGAAGTGTGGTGGTTATGATTTGGATTCAGAACTTACGTATTTTCTTGCGCTTAAAACGTCTATTTATCATTAGAATACTCTTATTCGCTAGTTTAATCCGATCAAACCTAAATTACGACAAACTAGCGGAAATTGTTTTGCACTTACTGTAATGATGTTAAAGAACAATTTAGATTCGGAGTAACAGTACAAGGTGAAAAGATAAAAATGCTACGATTTGCTGATGATATTGTAATTCTAGCCGAGAGTAAAAAGGATTTAGAAGAAACAATGAACGGCATAGATGAAGTCCTACGCAAAAACTATCGCATGAAAATAAACAAGAACAAAACAAAAGTAATGAAATGTAGTAGAAATAACAAAGATGGACCACTGAATGTGAAAATAGGAGAAAAGATTATGGAGGTAGAAGAATTTTGTTATTTGGGAAGTAAAATTACTAAAGATGGACGAAGCAGGAGCGATATAAAATGCCGAATAGCACAAGCTAAACGAGCGTTCAGTAAGAAATATAATTTGTTTACATCAAAAATTAATTTAAATGTCAGGAAAAGATTTTTGAAAGTGTATGTTTGGAGTGTCGCTTTATATGGAAGTGAAACTTGGACAATCGGAGTATCTGAGAAGAAAAGATTAGAAGCTTTTGAAATGCGGTGCTATAGGAGAATGTTAAAAATCAGATGGGTGGATAAAGTGACAAATGAAGAGGTATTGCGGCAAATAGATTAAGAAAGAAGCATTTGGAAAAATATAGTTAAAAGAAGAGACAGACTTATAGGCCACATACTAAGGCATCCTGGAATAGTCGCTTTAATATTGGAAGGACAGGTAGAAGGGAAAAATTGTGTAGGCAGGCCACGTTTGGAGTATGTAAAACAAATTGTTGGGGATGTAGGATGTAGAGGGTATACTGAAATGAAACGACTAGCACTAGATAGGGAATCTTGGAGAGCTGCATCAAACCAGTCAAATGACTGAAGACAAAAAAAAAAAAAAATGTAATCGGGCTCTTTCGATTCACGCGCCACCTGTTGTGTCCTAACAGCATATCGTGATCGATAAGGAGTACATGTTGATAGACATCTAATCAAAGTCGTGTATTTCTAAACGTATTCTCCAATAGGGTAGCGTTAACCTTGTTGAATACATCGTTACGTCAATCTCGGTAGAAATATGCGATCCTCTGACTACTCGTATTTCGTCGTGGAACGCAAGACAAGATTTAGTTCTGTTTACCGCATGGGAATAGGTGGAAAGTAATAATAATTCGATACGTACAAACCGTGTCCATCAAAGAGATACGAGAACCGGCTTTCTCGGCTTAAAGTAGGATTCTATGCTACGAGCAAGATTTCAAAATAGATCGGAAGTCGCGGCTAACCCTATTTTGATGATGGTAGACGACACCGAACGTGGCGGCCCGCTAAGTAATTAACCAGTTAGTGAATCACTTACTCACCCCGTCCGGCAAGGATCACTCATCAGTTGGCGCGGGAGCGTGGGTCTAGCCTATAGAAATGACATTCACAGGTTAACATCCTCAAAATCAGGTCGAATACAGTGACCGTACGGGCAAACCCTCGGCCGGTACTAGAGCTGAAACAATGTTTCTGTTCGCCTCGAATGATGAGAGGTACTGCTCTCCCTAGTCTAAATCTTGATAGGCCGACACGGTATGTAAATTTTAATCTTATCATCTCATCGCCGGAGGAACAGCTACTTGAAGTACCAAACTTTTTCCGGACAGATTTCGTAAAAGCCGAGTTCTTGAATTTAGATCTCTGCACGAAACCGGACAGGAAGCGGATCTAACTTATTTGCGATCGGTTAACCGTCACATACAAAGCCATTCACGAAGAATTTAACAAATCTTTAGGACTTAGGACATGTTCCACTCGTAAAAATAAAGAAGAAATTTAATATAAAAATAGGTTCGGAAACGCTTCATTAGCGAATTTCCAATAGCGAAAAATTTTGCTTAGATTCCTGCGCGTTCGGTAAAATTATGCCTGATTGTTGTAATACTTGGAATGCAAATCGAGGAATGAATTTTGTGGTTTTATATGAAATCTGACCATAAAATTGAAAAAATAAGTCTCAGAATTTTAGTAGTTTTTGTGAAATTTAGGGTAAAGTTATTTTTACACGGATTTGAATAGTAGATCGTGGATACCGGTGTTCTTTGGTGGTCGGGTTTCAATTAACCACACGTCTCAGGAACGGTCGGTCGAACTGAGACTATACTTCATTTACACTTATACATATCATCCTCATTCATCCTCTGAAGTATTTCTAAACTGTAGTTACCGCAGGCTAAACAGGAAAAAGAAAAAGAAAGGGTAAAAGACAAAATATTGAAGTCGAAAACCGCACTATTTTATCTCACATTATGAGATTGACGAGCGATATGTACGTAAGTAAGAGTTATTCAAAGAATTAAAAAAAAAAAATTACTCTTAAATCCAAATTCAAAATGGAAATGAGGGATAAATTTTGTGGTTTTATATGAAATCTGATCTGAAAATTGAAAAAAAATAGGTCCTAGAACTGTATTTTCAGTGGTTTTTGTAAAATCTGGGGTAAAGACAAAATAATGAGGTCGACAAACTTACTATTTTATCTCAGATTATGCGATTGACGAGCGGTATGTACGTAATTAATAGGTAAATTCAAACAATTAATTTTTAAAAAAATTACTATTATATCTAAATTCAAAATTTAATTTGATAAATTTAATTCAAAGACAAAAATTAATGTTATCTTTTAATGTTTACGTATAATTACTTTGTTAAACGGGTAATAAACTCGTAAAAATTTTAAACGATACATAAGAAAATCTGATTCAGAGTCAAATTATATGAATAAAATCCACAGAAACTAAAAACAAAGGAGAGAATTTTAAAATTCATTAAAACAAACATATCAGACCGTGACAGATTCAGTTTATTACGTCAGATTCCATATAAAACCGATAAATTTACCCCTTAATTTGAATTCCAAAAATTAAAGTCCCGGTCAATTTTAGCGAAGGTGGAAAAATGGGGGAGAAATCTTTCACCAGAGGAAACTCACTAACGAAATGTTTCCGAAGCTATCTTCTTCATGTTTACCAGAAGAACATGTCAAGAAAGTTTGTTATATTTTTCGTGAATCACTTTATAAAAAAAAAAAAACATACATATACGCTGTTGTTGACTTCCAATATTGGTTATTATGTTACGTAACCCCTTCTGGCAAGATGGCCGCTATTACTATTAAGAAAGCTTTTTGTGTTCTCAAGAGCAAACTTAAGCTGCTATTGTGTAGCGATATTTTAGAACAAAGTAGGAAAACGACCATCAACTAGACGATCCATCTACAATACAAAAATAATCGTTTACAAAATAAAGGGTATCTGTGTAAAAAATAAAGTTCTGTAACAACTCCCCTGTCAGAACAAAAAGTTATATATATATATATATATAAGTGAAGAATAACGCTATAGATTAACGACAGTTCAAAGAATTTGCCCGTACAGAAGTGTGTTGACTAAAAACATTTCGTTCATGTGTAAATCCATACGCCATTCGTCTAAAATAAAGGTGTTCGACTATTTCACGCGAAAAGATATATGGACAGTTCACACAGAATGAGAGGGTAAGAGAGTAACTGGAGGAATTTATCTCGATATGTTGCAAAAGGCCGATCCGATGTTTTTGGCAAATTTTCATCCAGATAATTTTGAATCTCTATTTGCCAATGTAGCGGTGAAGCCGCTACATTGGCAATTCTCGCTCCACCTAATTGGCAAATAGAGATTAAAAATTATCTGGATGAAAACTTCCCAAAAACATCGGATCGGCCTTTTGCAACTGGCGAAAGCATGTAGCGTTGATACATCGGCCATTTCCTGATTTAAGAAAGGCTTTGCGAGTACTTTTTGTGGGGTTTTATAAAAATCCAAGTTTTTATTTTTCCCGTTCCTGAGGATGTCAACGATTTAAAATATCGTATCACAAACGCTCTTAATAGTTTCGAGCAGGATGTGCTTTCACGCGATTTGAAGGTTTTGACAACCGTGTTGATATCTTTCGTGCAATTCACGTTTCACATATAGAACTTTTAAAGTTAGAAGAAATTTTTTTTTTAAAATCACGTAACTTTATGTTAACAGTCTCCATATTTGAAAAATATATTTTTTTACAAACCGTCAAAAGTATTTTATTTCATATGTAATTTAGCAGATAAATCGTACCTTCTGATTGTTATTTATTTCCGTCTTCAGAGTTATATTTCCTGTATAAAATTGATGTGTCCTGTTGTAGATGCCAAGATTAGTATCGTAAACAAACGAATGGCGTCCCATATTTTGACATCTGGATATATTTACGACTGCAACATGCATCTGCTCCTGTAATACATAAAAATGAATACAGTATTAATAAATATTTAAGACATATTGAGATCGTGAGATTCGATCTTTTATTGCGATGATTTTTGGAACAAACCGGGTATCGTGTAATTTTGTGGCTTTTTGCAAAGAAATTAAATTTATTAAATAAACATAGTGTTTCTAAAATGATTGACTGGCTATACTTTTTCGGATTCTACTTCTAAAATTAAACAAAAAATATCGTAGGAAAAATGGCATTTTCGCCTTCATTCTCCCACTGTCCGCCATTTTGTTATTTTTATATAAAAATTTATATCTCGAATTCGGATTGACGAATCACATTAATATTTGGTAATAAAGTTTTACAATTAAAAAATCAGGAATTAAATACCTTCGCAAATTACAAAATAGCAACCATGTTAATTTTTCAATCCGTTATATCTCCGTAAATGGCAAAAAAATTCATGTAATTTTTGCCTGTTTTCATGTCCTTCACGTTACGTTCAATTCGATTAAATATTAATTGTTTTTATTTATTGTTAATTCTAGTATTAAAATTAGTGTCAAATTAAGTAATAATTTTTTCGCAATAATAGGTCTAATAATTAAAAAATAAAACAACTACCTGTGATAATCTTACGTTAATTATTGTAGAACATTAGGTGTACTTAAACGGTTAACAATCGTTAAAAGTTATCAGAGATGTTCAAAGTGTCCACCGTTAGAAATTATGTAATTCTCCAGTCTTTTTCTGAGAGATGGTCTTCACCGTTCAAAAATTCCGGGAGTAATCCTAATTTCTTGAAATTCATTTTGGATACTTTGTTGAAGATCCTCGTTGTTGAGTCAAATATACAATAATACGTTTCAAACGGTCCGACACGTAGAAGTCAAGAGGGTTTAAGTCAAGCGATCGGGAAGGCCAGGGCGCTGGTCCTTCGCGTCCTAACCGTTTTTCATTGAATGTTTCACGCAGGAAATCTGATACCGACTGGCTGAAATGTGTTAGAACTCCATCGTGGTGAAACCACATATATCCTCTTAATTGTAGAGGTTAATTCCACATTTCCAAAATATGTGGAAGATTTCGGTTAAATGAGCAAGAAAATTTTCTCCATTTAAACGATTTGGTAGAATGACAAGTCCCAAAAGATAGTCATCAAAAGTCCCATATAAAACGCAACCCATCAATGACTCATCCATGAAATTTCAAAAGTCAAGCTTACTCCCCTACTCGTTACTGAAATGGACTCATCCAACAATTGAACATTACGGCGACGCCGTAGAACACTACCGATAGTAACAACAATGCAATCATAACGTTCAGTGTATTGCTGGAGACAAGATGGAGTTTTCGCTAAATGAACGTGTTTTCATTGTCGAATCGTACTTCAGTACGAAATCAGCGGTTGCAGTGCAAGATTTATTTCGCCATAAGTACCCACATAAACCAGCTCCTAACAAAACATCAGTATTAAGGTTAGTCGCGAAATTTAGAGAGACTGGTTCTGTTAATAACAAGAAACATAAAAGATCTGCGTCAATGTTGAATACAGATACAGTCACTGAAATCATAGACTGATTACTCGCCTCGCCAAATAATCGATCAGACGTTTGTCTGCTGAAATTAATTTGTCCAAATCAACTCTGTTCATCGGGCGACCAAACGATTACAATTACGACCTTATCGCATTCAAACGGTTCATCGACTTTTTGAGCCGACAAAGAAAAACGGCTACATACAATATTGTCAACGGTTTCGTCGATTTCTGCGTGAGGGAATTAACGTTATGAATTCGTTATTTTCACAGATGAAGCACGGTTTCATTCGGACTGCTACGTAAACAGCCAAAACAGTAGAATTTGGAGCGCTGAAAATCCCCACGTTTATCACAAAAAACAATTACACCCGCAGAATTCGGGCGTGTGGTGCGCGATATCGCGGAAGAAAATTATCGGTCCTATTTTTTTGGAGTACACCATTAATGCAGAACGATATCAGGCTATTTCATTTGAGTTCATCACACTCTTGGAAGAGCAAGACAGACACTGTTGGCTACAACATGACGGTGCGACATCGCACTACGCAGGTTCAACTTCTGATTTCGTCAAGGAATTCTTTGGTAATCGTGTTATCGGTCGAGGCTTGTGGTCACCAAGATCTCCAGATTTGACTTCGGCGGATTTTTTTCTACGGGGTTACCTCAAAGAAAAAGTCTCAGCAAGAAATCACGAACACTTGAACGATTGAAAGTCAATATTGAACAAGCTGTATTAAATATCCAACCACAAACTTTGAAAAAAGTTGCAAGAAGCGCTGTAAAAAGAATTGAAGCTTGTATTCAAGAAGATGGCGGCCACTTCCAACATTTACTCTACATTTAAGGTAATGGATGATAATAATAAAAATTACATTTACATTTACACATGCCATTTTAATAATTTCAATACCTACCAATATAAGGTTGGGTTGCGTTTTATATGGGACACTCTGTATATCTATCCAAAAAAAATTTCATTGTAAATATCACTCCTTGTTCAGTTTTATTTAACTTAGAAACAAGAAATTTTATGAATCGTGCAACTCTCATCGATAACTGATCTTGTACTACAATAAAATATAACTTCTGTTCTTAATTATAATATTTTTATTTAAATCAAAATAATACTTTGAAACTTTTAAATTACGTTATAAAAAAAATAATAAACGATAAAAAATTTACTTACGTTGACGACATTCAGAAAACAAGAAACGGAATTTATTTTCAAAATATTTATAATTAAAATGATAAAAATTGCAATTATTTTCATTTTAAAAAAAAAGAAATTATATATTTTAATTTTTGTAAACTTATTAAAAACTAAAGTTTGTGTAATTATAACTGCGTAACGTAATTCAATGTTAACTTCTGATTTAACAGTGAACTGTTTAATACTAATATTTTCTTTATTAAATATCATATAGGTATATAAAAAATAAAAATATCTAATTTATCATATATTTATATCGGTAAACAATAAAATAAAACACAAAAAATTGAATACTCGTAGGAAGTTGAACAGACATCATTTAATAAAGTTATTTCCGGATAAATATTAAAACAAAAGGAAAATAACCAAAACAGGAAGTCAGAATAAAAATAAAAACAGACTAAAAACATTTTATCAATTTAATTATATTTTATTGTTTGCGTAATTATTATATCTTAGGTTTTTACTTTTTACAAACATATATTTTTTTCATTTTCAACTCAGACTTAAAAACCTTCTAATTACATAAAGATTTCACGTAAAATAATATTCACAGTTACATATATACTGTAATGTTTATCAAAGAAGAGAAAAAAACCACCTTTTATTTACAAGCACACGCGTATGCGCGTGTGCGTTCAGATTTACAGCTAGCTTTGTTTTAGTGAGTTCCACGTGGAGAGTGTAACGCGGATATACTCTGTATATCTGAGGAAAGTATGAGAGGGATGAGTAAAACCTTCTCCCTAAAACACATTTTACCAATCTTTCTCCTTTTTTATAAATACTTTTTAAACAAAAATCTGTACTACTTAAATGTATAAAGAGGAAGAGGGCTTTTTTTCGGGATAAATCGGAAACAGGAGTTACTCGAACAATCGCAAACTAATGTTTACTCGTATTTCTTAGTATAACTGAGAAGATTTTCTAGATACATTACATCTCGAAAAATCTAGAAAATCGATTGCTTTCAACTTTTCAGGATACATTAGTATTATACCGTGGAAGATTTTAAGCAGCGGACCGAGGTCCTAGCTCCCTTGAAGGTTAAGATATTAAAAATGTTTATTATTTATTCGCCTCCAAGGAAGGTGAAGCTGTAAATTAAAGATATTCATTTAAGGAAAAAAAAATTAATCCTTTAACTTCATTGTTATATTCCTGGCTCCACGGTAAAGAAATAAGTTATGAAATTTTCGTCGTTAAAGGTGTTTGTATATCAATTACTACTATTCTTTCTTTAGTAATTTACTTTCTCGATCGGGGTTTCTTAAAACTTAGCCTAAATACTTCTTAGGCTTTATAGAATTAAAGTTAATTGTTATTTATCTGTATTATTCTCACAACCATGAAGGTAAGAAACACTGCGAGAATCCAGGGGCGGAGCCCTCGAGTAGACGGGAATGGCGACCGAAGCGAGTTCTGCGGGTTTCCAAGACGCCGTCCCCCTTCGACACGGGAATGGCGAGGGAAGCGTGTTCTCTGGCCTTGGGGTTGGCCCCAGGAGGCCCTGAAGAGCTCCTGAGTTGGCTCCTGGGTTCGCCTGGGCCCTGAGGGTCCAGATTCTGGCTTGACGGGCCGGCTACATAACATATAAAGAACGAATTCAGATAACACTATAATTAACTCGGAAAACATATTTAATTCGACATTTTCTAAGAAAAAATTTTTTTTATTTCAGATTTTTATTTTACAATCGCGTTACATTTTTGTTGGAAGCTTATGTATATTATATCACGTATATACACGTAAAAAAATACAAACAAACAAAAAAATTACAAAAATATATTCGATACATACAAAAAATTATTTTAAAAAAAAACTTTTATTTAACTAATATTATTAATATTAATAAAAAAAAGGAAACAAATTAGAAAACCCTCTAAAAAGTAAAAAATAAGAATTAAATTAAATTGAGAATTTTAAACAAAAAAATATAATATATTAACAAATATAAAAATGCACTGAAAAGTAAAAAATAAATTATATAAACATTCAATAAATAAATGTAATAATTATTAAATTTTAAAATTAAAAGTAATGAAAATGTTTAGTTAAATAAAAGCGTGGCGCAGTTTTAATACCAATATAACATCTAGAAATTTCCCTAAAATCTTTCTATGAATTACTGAAACCGCACCATTCTTTTAAGATAACTCTGTATAATTCGATTAATTTAGTTCCATTAATTTTTCGGATGACGATTAAATAGGCACGAGGGCTATAATATGAAAAATATGATACAAATAGTTTTATTTTATAATAGCGTATTTTATCAAAAATTTGGTTTTTGAACGGGGAGATTTGGGCTTATTCATAACAAAACTGAAGCCAAATATTGATAATTTGCTGTCAATCCATCAAGTACATCCCTCCAATTAAAATTGTAACTATTTTGTGATTGTCATTGTAGAAGTTACATTACGTTATTAATGTTTAATTTTAATTATATTTCATTACAATATGATAACAATAATAATTAATAGCGTAATGATTACATATTTGAATAAATGCAACACAAAAAATATACTATTTTTCTTTTGCTTTTTACTACTCCGAATGGGAAGTTTTCTAAATAAAATAAGTGAGAATCGATTGCTTTCTTGTGCTGTGAGTGGATGTCAAAAATGTAAAGTTGGATGGAAGCATTTTTTTTGATCGGCCAACTTTACTTTTTTGACATCCACTCACAACACAGTCAATCAAAAATTAACCGATCAATTCTCACTTTTTTTTCGGAAGCTATTAGTTCGTGGAACTCAGCCGTAACGCAAATTTTCATAATTAGATCTAATCTTCACATTTTCCGTCGACTGGAAATATTGTAGAAATATAGCTGCAGGGGGTCCACCGGAACCAGAAAAATTTTGAAAGTGGTCTATGAGAAAAATAAGTTTGGGAACCTCTGGTGTAGATGAAGCCGAGTGAACTGTAAAGAGCCGAATGATGTCGATAGAAGCCGAGTGCATCCGAAAGGAGCTGTGTGAACTGTGAAGAGCCGCTAAATCGTCAGGAGCCGAGTGCATCCGAAAGGAGCCGAGTGAATCATCAGGAGCCGAGTGAATGCAACATGTATACGTTTTATTTTTTTAAACATTATAAACATGAAATAATACAGAGTTAAATCTTAATAAATAATCAATACAAAAGTCATAAATAAAAATCAGCTGAACATATATTTATATGTCCGTCGACTGGAAATATTGTAGAAATGTAGCTGCAGGGGGTCCACCGGAACCAGCAAAATTTTGAAAGTGGTCTATGAGAAAAATAAGTTTGGGAACCTCTGTTCTAAAAGAACTTAGCTCTGCATTGATCCGTTTCCTGTGTCGATTATGCGATAGGCCAAGGCTAATATAAATTAATATAATAACGGTCTTTTATTATAATAATTTTATTTGCGGTTTCCTTTTTCTGGTGGAATGTGTTTGTATTTGTTTTTTCTTTTTTAAACTATTATTATTATATAAGGGTATAACACTTACGATTGTATTAGTGTTTTTGTTGAACGTACAATGTACAAAGGTTCGAGTATATGTACTGATGTACTAAATGAATAATAATAATTATTATTATCATCATTATTTAATAACAATTGTAATTAAAAATCTGATTATGGATTTTGGTTTTTTAATTTTAATAATTATTATTATTGTAGTTTTGTGAAATCATCATTACGTTAGGTTATAATTTACGATTGTTTTTTTCTGTTTTATTTCGTATTATTTTTATATTTTCTGAATTACGTGTACATGTTTTGTACTATATGAACTTTTTGTGCAATATACCAAGGCTGTACGGTAAGCGTTCTATCGCACAAAACAAAAATAAACTAAATAAATTATAACATAAATCATCTTAATACTGCAAACCGGAAAAACTATTCTATTTTTCTAGAGTTATTGTCTTTCGTAGAATAAAATGAATTTATATTTTTTCTTGTGCAAACACCTATAACCAAATTCGAAATAAGTGCGACAAAACACAAACACCGGTTACTGTCGTAAATAAAGTACGTTACAAAATGTATATACATACGCGCATTTCTTTTCGTCTCTGTAAAATGAACGTATCCCTTTTTATTTTTGAACGTCGATACGCGTAAAAAATTTCTTATTTTTATCGTATACAATCTTCTTTATCCTATGTAAGGAGCAATCTACAGAAGTTCTGACAGTTTGTCACCATTTGGTTTACTTCAATCTGTAACAACAACTTTACACTTATTTTACTGTCAATTTATATACGATGTACAACATGCATTTGTCATATCTTTAATATTAAACAGACCGAAAACGAATAGGAAAACTTGTACGAAGTAAAATACGTATTATAAATCTGCGATATATAATGAAAATAAAAAAAAATGTACACAGTATTATTAAAACTTGACTAAAATTTTAAATTTACTCATGAACTTGAAATAAATCGCACCTAGATATAAGTATTGAAATAGTAAATTTCAAAATTGCGACTGATATTTATAGCAAGGTTAATAAATTAATATTCTAACTTTCTAAAAAAATTCTAACTTTAATAAACTTATATTACATAATAATCACAATAGTATCTAAAAAGTATATTTGATAAATTAATATAGTTAAAAAATTTAATAATTTCGGAAAAAATAATACAGTATAACGCCCTTGAAAGATCCGACTCACAAATGAATACAAATAAAATAAAAATCTCTTATCGGCACGCCGAAAGGCGGAGGTAGATTTCACCCGTGCTAAGTAGGGGATAAAATAGATTTCCGCCTTAAAGTTAAGTAAAATTTTAAATTTACTTAATACAGCAAAGGTTACATGTGAAAAATGTTTCACACGTTTAACGTACGACAAGCCCCATCTTCTTACAACTCCGGCAACATTTTGGTCATCTCTTGCCGTAAATCAAAAATTGTTTCGGACAAAAGGTTTAGGTAATGTTTAAAGGACTAACCACCACTTTAAACCTATTCGATACTGTGCCTATTAAGTAAGGGAGGTATGATTTTTTTGTATTTGAAACCCCATTTTTCCACCCCCTGAACCGATGGTTGGTCATATCAAAAAATTTGACTTAGATAAGTTTTAGGACCTTATCCAAAAAATAGTAAGAAATTTATAAAAAATCCTATATTTACTTAATAAGAAAATTACAAAAAAAGCCCCCCCCCCCCATTTCCAGTCCCATGGTCCGATTTTGCCCATTAACAAACTCGACCGACATTTTGAGTCGTTATATTTATTTTATGTTTCAATTTGAAAATGATTGGCGAAAAATTACGGCAGTTATCGTGTCCACAAGAAAGTGAAATATATATATATATATATATATATATATATATATATATATATAATTCACTTTCTACTATATATATATATATATATATATATGTATTTATAAACTTTTGAACCGAGGTGGTTTTCGGGTCTGAAGGATGTGAAACGAGAAGATATATGGAAATTTTTCAGAAGTCAAATCATGGTACCCATTACAATAGGTAGCTTTCTTATAATCTACCTAAAATACCGATCTCCATGGCTGATCGGTAGAGTATCGGCCTTTTATCCGGAGGTCCCGGGTTCGAATCCAAATCAGGGATAGTTTTTTATTTGCTACAAAAATTATATCCCGCACATAAGCTTTTCAAGCTTATGTGGCCATATCAAGCTTAAAAAGATGAAACTATATTATCTACTAACAAAAAATCTCATTCTTTTAATTTATAATTAGGCACTATAAGAAAATAATTAAACCAGTATGCTTATTTGCTGCAGATACAATGATGATGGTTAATTAAAAGGCGTCACAAATTAAAGAAAATTAAAAAAACATATTTTAAGTTAATGGTAATAAGATTAAGTAAAGGATTCTTAATAGTTACATAGAGACCTAATAAGGCTGTTCTTGCAGATTACAGATTTCAGTTTAATAATAATAAAATGGAGACGGGAAAAAGATAATTAAAAAAGAAAGGAAAATTTTAAGAAAGATTTTAAAACCTAACTAAAAATACTTTAAAAAAAATCTTAAGATCAAATAAAGAAATTTATCAGAAATTTAAAAAATAAATTAATGGATTATTTCCATTTAGAAAAAGAAAATTAAGGATTTTATGTATACTTAAAAAAAAAAATGATAACAGAACAACCAAAAAGATCTTTATTATCTTTTTAAATTAAAAACTTCCTCAGACGGGTATGAGGAAACTGTTGGCCAGTGTGTACTCTTCTGTGGTGTTATATGGAGTTCCTGTATGGCTGGAAGCGTTGTCGAGGGCCAGGAACATGAGGCGTTTGGTTATGCAACAACGTAGGCTAAACATACGTGTCATCGCAGGGTATCGTACGATCAGCGCCGAGGCGGCTTCGGTTATAGCTAGAGTACCGCCCATAGACTTACAAGCGCAAATGAGAGCTGCAATAGTGAATGGAGGGGACAGAAAGGAGGCAATTGACGGTCTCTACATGGCTTGGTGTGACAGATGGCGAGATTCGGACAAAGGAAGGTGGACCTATGGACTCATACGAGACGTCAGGAACTGGGTGGAACGAAAGCACGGTAATACAGGCTATGAAATCACCCAGTTCCTGTCTGGACACGGATGTTTTCGAGACTACCTGTACAGGATGGGCAGATGCCATACAAGTCGCTGTCACGATTGCGGCGGACTAGATACAGCAGAGCATGTAGTATTTTTTTGCCCTAGATGGCGCAACTTCCGCGTAGTGCTCGAGGGTCAGGGTGTGGAGGGGGCCAACAATATAATCGAGGTAATGGTCAGCAATGGCAACAAGTGGGAGTGTGTCTCGACTACGATCGCATCAATGATACGAGAGAAGGCCAATGAAGAGAGGCGATGGCAGGCTGAGTAGATGCGAATCTATGAAGGCTTGGAGTTTGATGACGGGAGGATCAAGGGAGTCCAGCTTGTGGGGGCGGGCGGCGGGGGCTTCTCGGAGTCGTCGCTCGTCGATCGCCCCCTGGGGACGCCTTCCGGTCACACGGATTCGGATAGTAGAGTGCCTGGGTGATCATGCAGGGGCTGTACATCCATATGGCTTAGATCCGGCCCCTGCATGGTAGGAGGGGAGGTTTTTTAGCGGGAGAGAGCCCCGCACTACCGTCAGTGCGGGCCTGACGGCGGCTGGCAGAGCTTTTTCCTCCGCTACAGAAAGAAAAATAAATAAATAAATAAAAAACTAAAAATAAATGGTTTTGTGAAATCGAAAAAGATCTTAACGAATTAAATATTAAAGAAGAAGTAATTTTGGATCGAAATACTTATAAAAATTAAATAAAAAATTTCAAGAGTTGTTTTCAGAAAAAAATAAAAAGAAATTTTTTTCAAAAAGTGAGAGACGAAGTCAGTCAAAGAATGAAAAGCGTATTCGAAGAAAAGAAAAGAGAATGCTACGTAAAATTGTTTTTTAATACGATCCACAGACGGTTAAAAGATTAATGAAAAATTAAATCTTACGATAGGAAAACAAAATAATATACCAAATATTCCATTATTTTGTTGTTTAGAAGTGAAATTATTAAATAACCATTCATAATAACATTGAACTTTTTGCTGAAAAGAAATATTCAAACCAGCAAGACATCTCAATAATTAATTGCAAGGGACAACTATAGAACAATGGAACTAAACGCTATATTAAACGTTTTAATATAAATGCTAACACGTAGTAAAGGCAAATAATTTTAGCTGTTATTCAGAATTTAATTAATAGCGATGTTTAATTTGTAATTCTAATCATAATATATATTGTTTTAAGAAATTCTTAACTTTTTCTGTTGAACGGAAAGAATTTCTGGAACGACACAATCGTTATTTCAGTTGTTTAGTTAAAGGCCATTCAGTTGAAGAATGTTATTCTAAACGTGTATGCGAGATTTGATCTCTAAAACACAACAATTTCTCTTAAAAAATGTTGCTGACAGTAAAATCATTCTCTTAAAAATGTTATTAAAGTAACTTCAATAAAAGATATCTTAAAGATTAAATTAATTCTTTTTAATATGTACGAGAAATATCTCTAAAGTAAAGACCGCTGGGAAATTTCTCTCCTTGAGGTTGGCGAACCTGTGTCGTTCACGACCACGCTAATAATGTACACACCGCATTATTGTCTGTAAGTTGTCGCGTTGGTATATCTTTGATTACGTTTGAGTCACGTTATAAAATGAATAGTAAATTCGATGTTGCCGCCGATTGTGAAATACGTGTAGTCATACATACGTTTTTTAAACCATCAAAACGTTAAGGCGGCTGAAATTCATAGGCAACTGGTCGCCGTGTACGATGATAATGTAATTAATGCAGTAAAAGTCTGAAAATGATGTGAAAGGCTTAAAAATAACAGAAATAATGTCCACGATGAAGAACGTTCAGGGAGGCCCTCGATAATCACCGAGGACTTGTTGAAACGCTTCGATGATGAAATCGCAAAAGATTGTCGGTGAAAGATTTCCTACTTGGTCCTTCTTTATCCTGATGATTCAATAGGTGTTACTGTTCGCATTGTTCATGACCATTAAGACTTCAGAAAGGTTTGTTCACGTCGGGTGCCGCACTTCTTAACTGATCGTCACAAAAAATCCGAATGGAATTTGCTTTGGAATTTTTAAATGCGCTACGCAGAAAGCGGTGATGAGTTCCTTAATAAAATTGTTACCGTAGATAAAACATGGATTTCGTATTACACACCAGAGAATAAAACGGCCGTCAAGTGAATGGCGTCATTCTCGATCACCAACCAGACCGACAAAGATCAAGCCACAACTATTTGGACGCAAACCGATGGCCACAGTCTTTTGGGATCGGTTTGGCATACTGCTGATCGATTTCAAGCCGCGTAGAACGACTTTAAATGCAGAAGCCTACTTTGAAACTCTACATAAATAACGGAGGGCACTCAAAATCGGCGTCGTGGCCGGATGACCGACGGCGTCGTCCTGCTGTACGATAATGCACGTTCACATATTGCTGGTCCGACATGATTTACTGAGAACATGTGGGTGCGAAATTTACGATTACCAGCCATATAGTCCGGCCTTAGCACCTTCTGATTACCATTTGTTTGAGAAATTGAAAGAATTCTTGAGCGGTAAGCGATTCGCGGGTGACGATGAACTTAAAAATGCTGTTAATCAGTGGCTAAATGGACTGGCGGCAGAAGAATACGACGAGGGTATATTGAAGCTGATGTATCGGTACGACAAATGTGTTAATTCATGTGGCGATTATGTACAAAAGTAATGTAAGGTATGTAGTTTAAGTGAATAAAAAATATTTATAAAGTTTTCATTTTTTACCATGAAAGTGTCTTTACTTTAGAAAACCTCTCGTAACTTAACAATATGAATCTAAATAAATCCTACCTAAAATACAGAACCTAAGTACAGGGTTATCATAAAAGAATGGTGCGGTTTCAGTAATTCATAGAAAGATTGTAGGGAAATTTCTAGGTGTTATATTGGTATCCCTGAAAGCCTCCAACCCAAAAGTTTGTTTATCTGATCAACAAACTTTTTACTAGTTACCACAACATCAGTTGTTGTATTGTTGTTGCGGTGAGTTTAGCGAATTACTATGTTCTCGGATAAAGACAAAGCAAAGTGTAATTTATTGATGGCTCAATTAAAATCCGTAATTTTAGTTCAACATGCGTTTCGACGTGAATTCGGAAGAGATCCACCACACAAAAATAACATAACACTTTGGTTCAAACGATTCGAAGAAACCGGATCGGTTAAGAAACAGAAATCAACCGGCAGCCAAGTGTACCGGACGAAATGGTTTAACTAATTAGACGATCGGCAATTAGAAGTCCTGGGAAGTCCATCCCCCGTCGAAACGTCAAATTAGGTATTCCAAAATCAACAGTTCACGAATTTTTACATAAAAAACTGAAATTGCACGCTTATAAAATCCAAATACTACAGGAATTGAAACCCGATGATGGTGTAAAACGTTACGATTTCGCTGTTGAAATGTTGGACAGACTAAGTGAAAACGAATCATTTGTAGATGATATAATTTTTACAGACAAAGCTACATTCCACGTTAATGGATGCGTTAACAGACACAATTCACGAATATGGGGCTCTGAAAACCCACACGCAATTATCGAGAAACAACGCGATTCATCTAAAGTTAATGTTTGGTGTGGTGTGATGAAATATCGTGTAATAGGGCCTTTCTTCTTTGCTGAAAAAACAATTAATGGAGTTTTGTATCTCGACATGTTAACCGATTATTGCTTTCCTCAGCCGGATGAACTCGAAAACATTCATCGACTTCATTTCCAACAAGTTGGTGCTCTCCCGCACTTCAATGCATCGGTCACGGACGCTTTGAACGAAAAATTTGGAGATCGATGGATAGGCCGGCAGGGACCCGTACTTTGGCCTCCAAGGAATCCAGACCTGACACCTTGCGATTTTTTCTTGTGGGGGTACATCAAAAGCGTTGTTTATACACAAAAAATTCGCGACCTAAACCGCTTAAAAAACAGGATTAATAAAGCGATGACAACCGTTAACGAAGAAATGTTAACTAATGTTTGGAGAGAAGTTGAGTATCGTTTGGACATTTGTCGAGCGACTAAGGGCGCACATATTGAAATTTATTAATTATGTAAAAAAATGTTTAGACGACAAATTTGAAAAATAAAAAACATAAACTGTAAGTAATTCTGTTTTAATTTAAACCATGTTCAAAACCGCACCATTCTAATATGATAACTTTGTATAATATTTATATCAAACAGATTTCAGAATCGTAAGCGGTCTTTTTAAATATAAGGAATTGTTAAAAATGATATATGTATATAGATTACGAAATTAAAATTATTTCAGTAATTAAAGAGAAGTTAGAGAAAGTTAATAACAAAAAAATTATTTAGTTTTGATTATAATACAGTTAAACGGTTTTTAATTTTACAAAAAAGAAAGAGGTTACTTTTCGTAAATAAATCACAATAGAATTTATATAATGATAAATGATAACACGCTTCTAAATGGATTCAGAGGAAGAATGAAAATAACAAAACAAGTGTCTGTTGAGCGCTAGATGATAATGTTGAAGATGACGCTTAAAGTTATTCTACTGTCGATATGATTTATGCGTAAACATTTTCGTTCTGTAACATCTCTTTTCCTTTACCCCATCCACCCGATCGTCCTTTTAATCTTTCTATAAAGATTCCTTTATCCTTTAATCCTTTTACTTTAATTAAATCTTATTATAGTTTATTCATTTGTTGTAATCGCAAATATTATGTCTATCACGTAAGATACTGCGTAATAATTATCTTCGTAACTAAATTAAAATGTTTTATTAACATTTGTAACAATCTATTATTATTTGCGTTTGTAACAATCTCTATCCGGTTGGATTAATGTGACAACGATATAATAATTCTGATCTTATCGTTAAAGTAATACGTAATACGATAGGTTACCTCTAAAGTAAAGATACTTTCATTAAAAAATGAAAACTTTATAAATATTTTTAGTTCTCTTAAACTACATACCTTAAATATTACTTCTCTATATAATCGCCATACGAATTAAGACATCTATCGTAGCGATATATCAGTTTCAATGTAGTCTTCCCAAATCAGCTGATTTGGAAGTCGAGAGTTCTAGTTTTCAAGCCTTAGTAAAGGCAGTACTTTTTACACGGATTTGAATACTAGATCGTGGTTACCGGTGTTTTTTGGTGGTCGGATTTCAATTAACCACACGTCTCTGAAACGGTCGAACTGAGACTGTACAAGACCACACTTCATTTACGCTCATACATATCATCCTCTGAAGTAATACCTGAAGGTAATTCACGGAGGGTAAAAAGCGAAAAAAAGGGTTTTTAAATACCGGTTTAGTTTATCTAATACTGATTTTTCTAAAAGGGTTCACTATTGTCAACAGTTCAAAGCTTTAGAAGCAACACTGGCATTTTAGATCAAGTGTTTTTCGTAGATAAGCGTGCTTTCATCTTGCCGGGTATATTAATAGTCAGAACTATCGGACTTGAGATACTAAAAACACGAATATTTTCTTTTTAATCTCTCCTCCACCCTGAAAAAATAGGCGTATTTTGTGCGGTTTCAAGGCGACGAACAATACGATCCTTGTTTTTTTAATAAACTGTGGATGCTGTCCACCAAGAAGTTATCCGACAGTTCATAACCGTACTGCAAGAGGATGGGCGTGACTGCTGGTTGCAACAGGACAGTACCATTTATCATACAGCTCGCTCTACTATAGGATGCTACTTTATTCGGTGGAAGAATCATTTCTAAAGGTTTGTGGCCACCAAGATTCGCTGATTTAACTAGTTCAGACTAATATCTGTGGAGTTACTTAAAACAAAAGGAGCAATCCACAACTCTACTTGAATTGAAGACAAACATTGCCAATCCCTTTCTCGAAATAGTTAGGGTAGAGTTAACAACAACAGCCAGAACACGGTCAAACTTGTTGACTTTCGTCAGCACGTATTATACTGTTCTTAAAATAAAGTTTTTTTATCAGTAAATGAATTATTTATTACATAATACAGGGTGTCCCATATAAAACGCAACCCAACCTTATATTGGTACGTATTGAAATAATAAAAAGACATGTGTAAATGTAAATGTAATTTTTATTATTACCATCCATTACCTTACATTAAGAGTAAATTTTGGAAGTGGCCGCCATCTTCTTGAATACAAGCTTCAATTCTTTTTACAGCGTTTCTTGCAACTTTTTTCAAAGTTGTGGCTGGATATTTAATACAGCTTGTTCAAAATATTGACTTTCAATCGTTCAAGTGTTCCTGGTTTGTTGCTGTAGACTTTTTCTTTGGGGTAAGCCCTTAGAAAAAAATCCGCCGCAGTCAAATCTGGAGATCTTGGTGGCCACAAGCCTCGACCGATAACACGATTACCAAAGAATTCCTCGACGAAATCAGAAGTTGAACCTGCATAGTGCGATGTCGCACCGTCATGTTGTAGCCGGCAGTGTCTGTCTTCCTCTTCCAAGAGTGCGATGAACTGAAATAAAATATCCTGATATCGTTCTGCATTAATGGTGTACTCGAAAAAAATAGGGCCGGTTATTTTCTTGCGCGATAACGCGCACCACACGCCCAACTTCTGCGGGTATAATTGTTTTTTGTGATAAACGTGGGGATTTACAGTGCTCCAAATTCTACGGTTTTGGCTGTTTACGTAGCCATCCCAATGAAACCGTGCTTCATCTGTGAAAAATAACGAATCCATAACATTAATTCCTTCGCGCAGAAATCGACGGAACCGTTAACAATATTGTAGCCGTTTTTCTTTGTCGGGCTCAAGAAGTCGATGAAGCGTTTGAATGTGATAAGGTCGTAATTGTAATCGATTGGTCGCCCGATGAACAGTCGATTTAGACAAATTAATTTCAGCAGATAAACGTCTGATCGATTTATTTGGCGAGGCGAGTAATCTCGGTCTTTGATTTCAGTGACTGTATCTGTATTCAACACTGACGCAGATCTTTTGTGTTCCTTGTTATTAACAGAACCGGTCTTTCTAAATTTTGCGATTAACCTTAATACTGATGTTTTGTTAGGAGCTGGTTTATTTGGCTTCTTATGGCGAAATAAATCTTGCACTGCGACCGCTGATTTCGTACGGAAGTACGACTCAACAATGAAAACACGTTCATCTAGCGAAAATACCATCTTGTCTCTAGCGATACACTGAACGTTATGATTGCATTGTTGTTACTATCGGTAGTGTTCTACTGAGTCGCCGCGATGTTCAGATGTTGGACGAGTCCATTTCAGTAACGAGTAGGGGAGTAAGCTTGACTTTTGAAATTTCATGGATGAGTGATTGATGGGTTGCGTTTTATATGGGACACTCTGTACAATTGACTTTATGAATACTCTTTATTATTAATTTGTTTTTTTTGGTTTTTTTCTTAAGTTAGAGAGGAATTCATATTCTTAACTTTACGTAATAAGTAGAGCGATTTAATAATTCGTGACGATAATCACACTTTTGTTAAAGTTAGCTAACAAGAACCCTAAGTCGTTTTAATTTAAAATCTGTTGTAGTTCGATAACGAACGTAAGTTATGATCCTCGTTTAGCATTAATTGTACTAATAATCGTTTTGATGTATGCAAACGATAATACAAGTCTATGGAGAAAGGAAATTTGAGATGAGAAAGAAGAACAAATTAAAGTTTCAAAGCGAGTCATATATACTTAGTTGTTTGAGTTTTAAACGAGTTTTACTTCAAATATACAGTTCTTTGATTACCCCATCAAACATTTCATAGTTTTATTATTTTTTTTATTTTAACAAAGCTCTGATAAACGGTTGTAGAAGTAATCGCGAGATAAGATAGGCTTTAAACCGTATACAAAATAGCAAAAAATCTGAAATATCTGACTATTTCAATTTTTAAATAATCATTATTATTATTATTACTGCAAGGGAACTAGCAAAAGTTGAGTATAAATTCAAAAAATGATGTAAATGAGATTAATTATAGTTAAGTGATTCTACACGGAAAATAGAATTTTATACAAATTTATGACAAATTTTTAAATGTTTATTGAAAAAAATTGGATCTGATTTAATCCCCTCTACTCTAATGAACTTTTTTCACCTTAAAAATTACCCGGTATTAAAAGTTCAATCGAGCAAATAAACAAAATTCTTAGTCACTTTTGGATCACAATCGAGATCCTGTTGACCAAACGACGTTTTTATCATTTAAATTATGCCGTAATTATCGTGTAATTTCTAAGAAAATAAAAATGTTTGGTAAAGAAATTTGGGTCCCATTTGACCCCGTTGCTTGACAGTTACGAAAAATAAATTTTTAATAACACAATTTGAAAGACAGATTGTTTTGCTAGGCATTTCTCCCGCCACCACCTCATTCGGTCGCCCTAAAGCATAAGGCCTAATGTCTGTACCACAAACGGCTACTGAGCCTCGAAACAGTTAAGCGATCAGTCCTAACTAGCTCCTGGAGCAAGCCTAATTGCGTGAGGAACTAAGCGTGGTGCACACACCACTCGCTTTGTGTCCCACCGCTCACTTGTCTTATATTACTAAAAAAAAAAGGGTAGGCGCACCCCGTCAACTAATAAAATATATATGACTCAATAAATTAATTAACATCGTCAAGACAGCAATTCGCTGCCACGCCTAGGTCGCTGAATGCCAGCAAGTACCTGTCCACCATATTAAAGCGCTTGGAGCTTTATCGGCTGGTGGCCAGCCATCACTCTCGGGTAAGTTCTCACAGTTGCACGGTAGGAGTCATTTTCCCCGAAAAACTACTGATGCAGTTGGAACAACGCAACAGCATCAAGGAACACCCACACGGTCCGATAATGAGGCTCTCGCCACACTGACTCACCGCTTATAAGTGGCCAATTTTCCCCTTAACCTCTAAGTTCCAAGGTGGCCTGAGTTCTGGCTCCCCAACAGCTGGGCATTCGAACGTTATGTGTTCGTCCACTGGATCTCCCCGCAGACGCACAGCTGATCAGCTGCCAGGCGGAACCAGATATTGGTTCAGATTTGCGTGGTTGGAGAGCACCTGGGCACCCGTTGCCCTTAAAAACAAAGGAGACGCATAGCACGGCCCTAAGTCCTATATAAATCAATACAAAGGACCTTTCCGTTAGTTTGGCTTGCCATTCTTGCTGCTATGCATCCATCGCGAGGCTGTAAAGCTCCTACGCAGGCGGGAGATGTGAGAAATTCGAAATTTAGAACCGGTGCATTGTGATCACCGTTCCGCTCCGGTACAGGCCCGGCCCGAAACGGCATCCCAAATGCCTCGGTCTCCCTGCCTCTTTGCAAATTCCACAGGGCTGCCCAAACTTTCACCACTATATAGATTGGAAGAGCCTTCCCCAATACGATGGTAGCCTCAAAGGTGGTTGTTTTAAAAACACCAGTGCATACAACTAAGGCTCTGCACTGGGCACTCCTTAAATTTTGAAGATTGGATTCATATCCAATCTATGTGCCGCGTAAAGGGCCATGCTTTCAAAGACACCTCGGTACACCATGTACATTTGACGGCCCGACAACCCGTAGTCTTTCCGAGCAATTCTCCTAAGTTTGTGCAACACTGAGACACCGGCCGCCGCTACTTGCTTAATGTGGTTGCTAAACAGCATCTTCAGCATCAAACAAAACATCTAGGTACTTATCAACTCTAACACGGCTCATTACACAGCTCCGACCCCCACAATGGGGAGGTTCCCTCATTGAGAGGGGGGGGGATCCCGACTGTACTATTATTTGTCTGCACCCTTGAGAAGCATGTACTTCGTCTTGGGCACAGAAATCTTTAAATTTTGCATGTCCATCCAGCTCTCTGTGGTTGACAAAACCTCCTGTGCTCGATCTTCTAGCTGCCGTTGTGAGTTACTACGAACTAATAGGAGACAGTCATCGGCGAAAGCCTGGGCCGTGACCCCTTCTGGGAATGTCAATCCCAGACATTCGTCAAAGACCAGGATCCACAGCAAGGGACCGAGAACGAAATCCTGCGGGCTTCCCATGGTGACGGATTTTTCCGCAACTACGTGCGCATCTTTAAACAGAGCCATGCAGTTAGGCAAGAAGTCGCGTACCACGGCCTATAGAGCTACGGGAACATTGCGGCGTTCCAACTCATAGAAAACAGATCTCCAACACAAGGAAGGAAATGCTGCCTCTATGTCAATAAAAATTGCCAAAAATAGCTATGCTGCTGTACAGAGTAATACATACATAATTAATATCGCATTAGAAATTTAGAATCAAAAGGAGTAAAAACTTTAACTTGAATACAGCCTGTCATTTAAGTCCACCGGGTTGGTCTAGTGGTTAACTCGTTTTCGCAAATCAGCTGATTTCGAAGTCGAGAGTTTTAAGGTTCAAATCCTAATAAAGGCAGTTACTTTCATTCGGATTTGAAAACAATATCGTGGATACCGATGTTCTTTGGTGGTTAGGTTCCAATTAACCACACGTATCAGGAGTGGTCGACCTGAGACTGTACAAGACTTCACTTACACTTAGGACCCGTATTCTTCGAACAGACAGTAAACGGTGAAGTACACAGGAATATTGTGCGCCAATTAGTGTCCCTCCTGGAACCACAAGAACGGTATTGCTGGTTTCAGCAAGACGGCGCACATGTCTCGAGAAACCGTGGATTTTCTGCAAGAGTTCTTTGATGATCTTTTAATAAGCAAGGGCTTATGGCCTCTAAGGTCCCCCAGACCTTACATCTCATGACTACTTTTTTTACAGCTATATTAAGTCCGAGTCCTTCAAAAAGAATCCTCATACTATTGATGAACTTAGTCAATATTACAGACTTAATCGCGAATATTTCCAATGCGACTCTTAAAAAGGTTTCTGCTAATATGCTGAAAAGAGTCCGCGCGTGTATAACCGCAAGGGGTGGGCATTTTGAGCATATTCTTTAACAATTATGTAATAGCTTTTTATTAAATCTCTTTTGTAAGTAAAAAATACAGTTTTTTGTTCCACCTAAATTTCCCTTTCTTAAATTACATTTAAAATTGGGTAATAGACTAAAAAATCACTGTACTAATTGCTAGTAATATATTGCTAATAGTTCTCATTAAAATTTCAGGATACTTCCATTAGAATTAATTTATATAATTATTGTAAAATAGCTAAACAATTAAACGTTTTAATCAGCAAATGGGGATTTATATTTTATTAACTACACAGACAAACACACACGTATATATATATATATATTTGTGCATTAAATATATTAAAAGTTTTAAATAAATACTCCCAAGTGTGTTCTTTTTCATTATTTCTCAAAGGTATCGTGTTTAGCCGAATACACTACATTATAGGTAGAAGGGGTGTTATAAATTATAACATCCTCTTCAGTATAGGGATTTTACATTGGATATGTTTCAGTTTCCATATTGTATTTAGAGGTAGGCTTATTGGGGGTAGTTTATTGTGCGGGCTTATACTTCCCTTGAGGTTCCTAACTCACAAGTTTATCATTAGCATCGCGACCAAAACTTCACACAACAGTATTTGCTTAAATTAGTTCTTTACGAGTTATTTTTCGTTACCGGCTGTAAAACTCGATATAAATTATTTATTTCTGTTTTACAATCGAATACTTGTGTTTATATTTATAACAATATTTGGGATTAATTTTTTTTTAATTGCTTCAAATAACGACAATGCTGAATTACATTTAATTAAACGTAGCGAAGAATTCTTTAATTTACCAATAGGCGACATTGGTACAATTTAATAGTCGCTGTGACATTTCGACCGTAACAAATGAAACATGCTCGAGTGGAGACTACAACTCCGTAGGACAAAACCTATGCAGGAAGTTACATACATAATGTTATCTAGCGGTATAAATACGTATCACATCACACGGGTTCGTACAAACTAGAACGAGTAATATTGTTGTTCTAGGAAAGATGATAAATACAAGTACAACTTACAAGATATGCGAGGGGAATTTATTTGACAATCCATAGAAAAATAAAAACAAAATGTTTCGTGAAAAAAGTTTCTTAATTTCTCAACATAAATATTCTTTCAAGACTATGCTTAGTCACACGAAGATGCTTTGAATTTTTCTATTCCTCCTTATACTTTGATTTATCCAGGTTTTATAAATATGTAGATGTTTCGCCAATAACTTCATCGTTATGGGTAAATCTCTTTAAAGCTGACGAGCACAGATGATGCAGTTGAATTTTATAGCGTAATTCGAACAATTTTGATATCGAATTTACAGAAGAGTAAGCTGGTAAATTATCTTCTAATGAAAAAGAACGGTTTTTGCATCAAACGTGGTGGTTTTACTATATTTCATCATTTTGACGATCATATTTTTTATACGAGGGCTATTCAGAAAGTAAGGAACGTTTCCACCTGACGCCGCCAGGGGCACGCCAATCTCGTATATATTGATTGGTGTGCTCGTGCTCGGCACCTCAGTCAGCGTCCAGCCGTGACAACGGGAACATCTCCGCACTGCCCGTATTTTAATATACAAATTTGAAATGTGTGCTGCAATCGAAAATCCCGCCAGTTGTGAGGTACGGTCTGAGATTCGTTTTTTGTCGGCAAAAAACTTAAAACCGATAGAAATTCATCGGGAACTGTGTGAAGTGTACGGGAACAACGTAATGAGTGAAAGTTCTGTCAGGAAGTGGTGCATTCAGTTTAAAAATGGCCGATCATACGTTCACGATAATGAGAAGAGTGGACGTCCGAGCATTGTGACTAACGATCTAGTCTCCAAAGTTGACGAAAAGATTCGTGTAAACCGCCGTTTCACAATAACTGAGCTTTCTCTACGTTTCCCACAAGTTTCACGGACTTTATTGTTTGAAATTGTTTCACAGAAGCTAGGCTACTACAAATTTTGTGCAAGATGGGTGCGTCACTGAATGGTTGAAATCATAGGCGGCAGAATTCTATGACACAGGAATTTCAAAGCTTGTCTACCGCTATGATAAGTGCCTGAATTTGTATGGTGATTATGTTGAAAAGTAGTATTTTAGTCCCTCTTTCACATGTATATAATAAAAGGTTTTTCTTGTACTTAGTTTTTTAAAATTCCAAAACGTTCCTTACTTTCTGAATAGCCCTCATATTATTACGTTTAATTATTTAATACTAGCAGACCCGTCAGTGGTTCGCTATTGCTAGATTTGAGTATATACATATTAAGTGAACACAATTAAAAGTTTGATAAAACATTAAAAAACTGAATATTACGGAACAAAATTTAACCTTTCACTTCATAAAAGTCAGAATGTAAATAAATCCAATCGACCAAACAACAGGACTACCTATCGGATTTAATTCAAACTACTCTCTAAACACAGTAGTCGGTTCAAAATAACCCTAAATTTTTTTCTACCGGTCATACTGAGGATTTCAATAGATTTAAATTTTCCCCGGACAACGCAGACTATTTTGTAAAACCTCGCGTGTAAATTGGTCCATTAGCTTTTTAATCTAAAGCAAACACTCACACGAACATTACCTTTTATATATGTAGAAGAAGAAGAAAGTCTGTTTGTATATTTGTTCGTTTGTTTCGTAAATATCTAGATATCGGCACCACCTACCGGGTTTAAGTTTTGCAAAAACTTTTCAAGTAACTAATTATATTCTGAATACGAGTTAAATCGGTCCGTAAATAAAATTTCTCTAAATATCTCAACCCCAGCGATACCTAGCGGGTTTATTTTTCGCAAAAATATTTCTTTTCATGTCCTAATATATATATTCTGAATATGACCCAAATCGGACCATAAATGCAATTTTTACCAAATCTCTCAACCCCAGCGCTACCTAGCGGGTCCAAAACTAATTCAGAAACCTTCGCAGGCGTGCGCACAACTCACCCAAGTTTCATTGTAGTCCGATGAATGGTACAGGAACGCATACGAAACAAACAAATAAGCATTCATTTATATATATATTAGCGGATCCGACAGACGTAGTCCTGACGTGGGATTTTTCTGTAATAAATGCACAACATATAAATATAAGTAACTTATTTAAGTTAAAATTAGCAGGAATGTATTCGATATTTCACTAATATGACTATTATCAGTTTGTGATGGTTTTATTATTGTAATGGGTTTACTGATTAATTATGTTAATATTTATTTATTGATTAACCATACTACGTTAATATTTATTTTCACTAAATATTGAGAAGTCTGATGAAAATTGAATTAAAAAATCGAAACGTCGTAAAATTAATAATTGGCGTAATTAATCAATTTTCATCCACATTACTACTAATTTTCACCTAAGATCATTCTAAAAAAGAACTTCCTACATTTTTTTTTTTTTTTTTTTTTATTTAATAATTTTGAAGTTTCATAACCATGTGATGTAATCAATTAATAAAAAAATTGAAGCGCTGTAAAAAAAGCAACGCAGTTAAAATTTTAGTAGAAATTTTTCTCATTCTTTATTTTAACATCTATTTTACCAAATTTTAGAAAATTGTATATTAAAAATAATTTTAGAAAAATTTTTATACAATTAATCGGCTACAAAAATTATAACTTCAATTTTTTAAATATACTTTAAACCAATGTCTTAACCTTTTAAGTGAGCCGCACCCCATTGAAAAATACATTTCGAAAAATCACTGTTTTTATCGTAAATATTTTTTTCCCTATATATCGCATCGATGTAAATTTTTGGTGTTTTATTTATTGGAGATTTATTCACAATGACGAACTTAACTGATGTGCCAAAATTCATCTCCGCTGGAATTATTTCTATGTTAATGTTTAATTTGGCTCGACTAATTTCGTTTATTTTGAAACATTTCAGTTGCGAAATTCTTCGATATTTTTTTTGGAACGCAAACCTTAATTTTGTATGAACTTCATTCAACCTTGTATAACACGAATTTTTATTACAGGACATTTTGGTGGAACCACATAACCGTGTTATACGAGGCTCGGGTGTATTATTTTAAATTAGTGAGAAAAATTCTTTCATTTATATTATCGATGTATCCTATTTGGGCTTGAATCACTGATCAATACGAATATATTAAATAGGTAAGTAATGTAAATAATCGGCTGTTTAAATGCGTACACGTGTCCGTCTCAACAGGTTTTTCAACAAAGTTGCGATGACGCAGAAACAATAATAGACTCAGGTAGAGAGTAAGGGGGTGGGAGCGGACGCAGCCAGATCTACTTAACCGTTTTTAAACAAAAAACAATTGGTTGATGAATCGAAAATTCAAATACATACTTTTCAAATATCGCAAAAATAATATATGTATATTGTTAGAGGCTTCTCCCGCAACCCCAAGGGTGCGGGCACCCCCGGTTAAGAATCACTGCTTTTAACTATAATTATTATATATAAGTAACTTATATTTTTATTTTATAAATGTTATAATTTATTTTACAAACTTACATTTTTATTTTTAAAGAGCCGTTCAATACTTCATAAGTTGCGTAGAATCAAATGAGAACTGACAATTTAAATTTGTAGGTTAAGTTGATTGTTATTGACTGCACGTGTATACATCATTAAAATTCGTGAAAAATCATGTAAAATACTCACTTCAATACTGCACCTTACAAATTTAATGCAATGCTTCGCTATCGCCAGATTTGAGTATATGTATATAAAATAAACATAATTGAGTTTCATAAAATCTTAAAAAACTGACGTTAGGAACTTCACAAAATGTAACCTTACGCTTTATAAAAGTCAGAATGTAATAAATCCTAACGGCAAAACAACAGCACTACCTATCGGATTTAATTCAAACTACTCTCTAAACACACTAGTCCGTTAAAAATGCGAATTTTAATGTAATAACAGCATTAAGCTACGACGCAAGTAACTGATATGCGAAAAAGCAACAAAATAAAAAAATTTCCTAGAATCCGATCGCAGCACCAACTACCGGATCAGACTGATATGCCAAAAATTAAAAAAAATTTCGAAAACGCGATCGCAGAGCTGACTACCGGATCCAATTGTGAACCTTAACCGTCCCAAGATCAACAAAAACACCACATAAATAAATTTAAAAAAAAAACATTTTCTATCGGATCAAATTGGGAATCTAAATCATTCTCGAATCGACTTAATCAGACACAAAAAATTTCATAAAAATCAGTCCAGCCGTTTAGGAGGAATTCAGCCACATATACACAGAAGAAATATATATATTATTATAATATACATATAAAATTACTATTAGAGATACATAATACTGCTTTGTTACCACTTTACCTTTCTTCAGAAAATCAATGGACATTATGCCAAAAAAATCCGAAAACATAGTCATTTTCCTTTTAATGGAACGGTTTTTGCTTTGTTTGGAACAACTTCATCTACTGAAACTACTGTTTTGACTGTACCATGGTTCCAGGAAGATAGATATATCCAAGTTTAAAAACTGTTAGTAAATGGCGCAAATATTTCTCTGAACTACTTTCAAACAGCCCCAAATCCAGTTTAGAAATGTATTCTCATTCACACTTCCTATCAATTATGAGCAAACACTGCATCTATTTTATGGGCAGTTTTCACATGTCCGTATTCCAAATAAAATATGATGCATTCATTCATTTGAAAGTGAAAAATTTAATGCATCGAATTTCCGTTTGCGAATCGTCGCTAAAACGGAACCGTTCTTGAAACGGCGCATGACAACGATGAAAAATGGATTACCTATGACAGTAATTTACGAAAAAATCGTGATCGAAGGAAGCTCCACAAACGGTGGTAAAATCAGGATTGACGGAAGAAAAGTGATGCTGTGTGTGTGTGTTATCGGAAAGGAATTTTTTTTATTGAATATAGCACCACATGCATCGCAAATCGGCTGATTTCGAAGTCGAAAGTTCTATGATTCAAGTCCTAGTAAAGGCTATCTTTTGTACAGATTTGAATACTAGATCGTGGATACCGGTGTTCTTCACCGTTGAACATACTACGTTGTTGACATTCTTAGTTTCCCGAAACACCTACGAGCGTACATTACGTTTCTTTTTTTTACTGTTTAGCCTCCGGAACCGTTGTAAGGTATTACTTCAGAGGATGAAATGTATGAACGTAAGTGAAGTGTAGTCTTGTACAGTCTCAGGTCAACCATTTCTGAGATAATTGTGGTTAATTGAAACCCAACCGTCAAAGAACACCGGTATCCATGGGTATTCAAATCCATATAAAAATGACTGCCTTTACTAGGACTTGAACGCTGAAACTCTCAACTTCCAAATTAACTGATTTGGGAAGATGCGTTCACCACTAGACCAACCCGGTGGATAATTTTCAACTACAACTTTAAGTGAATACCATAGTTATACACAAAACAAGTTAAAAATGGTTTAATCAGTTAATTAGCAATGCTTAAGAAACACCTTTTTACTGTTGAAAAGAAAGTTTTTAAAACCTACAGAAAACAAGAAATCAGACTTGTAAATTGTAAATAAACATTTAAGACAATAAATTAAATTATAAATTTATTGTCTGTATTTCTTTATAAATATTGAAACATTACTTACAGAGGAAGCATTGGTTCATATAAATAATATATCAATTCCAAAAAAAAAAACATTATTGTGTTATCTGAGATTTCTTAGTAAGAGTCTAAGAGAATCAAAGGTATGTATGAATTGGATCTTATCTTGGTCTTAGTCTACAGTAGTATAGACTAGACCTATAGACTTTTTAATTTTATAAATAAAATTTAAAAAATATACAATAAAATGTAATAAAATACTGTTGTTAGTTAGAAAGGAAACACATTCTTGCAGCTTTAGCAACTGGTTAATTTGTAATAATAATCCTACGCTATCCCTTTCTCATTTGGGAGACCCAACAGGCCTACAGTAGATTAGTTCCTAATTATCTTGTTGTAAGATTGATGGGGGAAGATCATGAGTCCCATGAGGGACTTGTTAGATTCTTCATTATATTCTTCTTAGGGTCATGCTCCTGTTTTGTTCTCTTGCTTCTGAGTCTTTTCTCCCTATTTCCTCTCCTCCTTTCCTTATCCTTGTTTTCTTCCTCCTGATAATGAGTGCTTCCTCAAGGAAGCACTCATTTCCAGGACAGCAATTATGCCAATAAAAGGTCCACTCTCTCTAGGCTCGTATCTACTTCATAAATACACTACATAACCTTGTAACGCTGGACTTTACATCTATTTTAAACAGTCATTTTATTACTTCCTTTACATCTATTTTAAACAGTCACGTTAAAACAGTATCATTTTAAACACTTTTAGTGCAGATTGTGGTGTCTACTTATGAATATTAACACATACTAACCATTCTAACCAACTTAATTCACATTTACTTTCATACTGTTTAGGACTTGAATCGTAGCAACTGATAAAAATAATCTGATGGAGGAAGAATGTGAAGAAATCCTTGCTATTCTCTTAAATGAAGTCTTAGATTGCGATAATAAACTAAGGCTGTATTTAAAAAATAACATCATGTTAGGTAAATTAGTCCACAGGTAAAAAAATACGATCAGCCTAAGCATTTTGATGGAACAAGGGAAATTGTGATCAAGTACCTTGTATTCTGATCAAGTACCTTGATCAGAATAGCATTACAGAATGCACAATTAATCGCAGTAAGATACTTTTTTCTGGTAGTTGGAGTAGTGTTTATAAAACCAATTGCTTCACTACAGAAATTGGTACTCTAATTTGTTATTTTATACTACCTGTGTTCCTTATGGCTTCGATACATGTAAAACACCTATCTGAAGTATAAAAGGACTAATCAATAATTAATTTCTCTGAGAGTAATGATGATCACTATACAGCCAGTCCCAGTACTGATAATCAGTCCCAATAGACTATCACTTGCATTTCAGTTGGGTTGGCCTACTAATATGCAACTGTATGTTTAGCTTGGCGAATAAGACAACAGGAAATCATTTTATTTCTCATTTTTCTTAGCAAGCCTGATCTAGATTTTTTGTTATGCTTGGTAGTGCATTGTGACTTATGTCAGGTTGCCTAAAACTATTATAGTTATAATACTTAATTTACATACATATAGGTTGTTAAATTCTATATTAATACATAAAGATAATCAATACTAGATATAAAATAACGGTAACAATTATGTAAAGATAATAAAGAATTTAATCAGAACAAAAGAAAAACATTACTTTGAAGATGATAATTATAATTATTTAGACTGTGGATAATGGGAGGTGACATTACAGCCCATATTATTATTTGCACATATTAAACATAAATGATGAAAATTCAGATTCCTAAATAAGACTTAATATTTTTTTAAACTTTTATTTAAAAAAAAAAGATTAAAGATTTCAACAGAGTTATGTAGGCTTTATAAAAGAAAATATTTTATTTTAAATAAACTGATGGGAAGTTGTTTACATGAAATTAAATAGATATTATTCTATTAAAATATTTTTGAGATTCAAAAACAATGAGTTATATCTACCTCAACTTATAGGGCATATTAATTCTAATAAATAATAAGATTTTAAATAAATGTTACGAGGTTGATCATTACAATTCTTTTTATGATTTCAATGAAAAGAACTGCAAATGAACTTTTAATAAACAACTGATTAATTAAATAAATTAAATTACACGGAATGAAAAAATATTTTTTTAAATTTATGACTAAATATTTATTTTAAAAAGAATTACAATAAAATAAAGTTACAAAAACCATAGATGTTTACTTCATATTTAAAAATATTATTAATGCATTCTCTAGCACTAATGAATGAGTTGAAAATCGCAATCGCTTTGCCTAATTTTTTATTTATTTATTGCAAGGATGGATGACTTGAATGAAGAAACAAGAAAAGTAAAAATGATGTAAGGGGGAAGAATGCAGATAAAAAATAAAAAGAGAAGTAGAAAAAGGAAAATTCATTGAATTGTTGAGTTTTATCTGCAGTGTAAAAATAAGAAGAAATTTTCCGATATTGAATTTTTCAAAATCCTCTTTTCTGCCACCATCTTCCACACAATTCTCATATAATCATTCCTTCTTTCTCTTAGTAATTTTATTTCTCTCATTTTTCACATCCTGCTTTGCGTCTTCAATAAATTTTTTACATAGCTATTTACCTTGCATCTACATATTTAATAAACTTAAGAAGAGAATTGAATTATAGCTGTAAAAAATTTGTTAAACTATTCCATCTTATGACATCGGTTAAATAAATTTAAATAAAAAATTTCATAATTTGTTTATGACATAAACAAATATTCGTTTGTTTTTAATAAATTACAACACAAATTTTTTCTTCATAAAAATAAAGAAGTTAAGTAATTTTATTAGAGCTACTGCTTTTACGCTGTAGAGGTTTTAAAATACTTAAATAACATAGTTAATTCAACATAAAATGGACAACAGTAGTCTACACCCATGATATAGAAAGGATGAGGTGGTGTTTGAACTCTTGATCTTGGTAAATCACTCGTAATTTGCGTCTGAAGTTTTGGATTTACTTTGAAGCATGTGATGCATTGACGAAAAATTTTACTAGCTAAACTCCTGCTATTGATCGGCCAATATTTTTGACAAATAATGTTTAACAATGAATGTGGCCCTGCATGAAGTGTTTTTATGTGAAAATGTCTGGCAATCGAATTAGTAAATGTACGAGGTGTCTGAAAAAAGTAATGAGACTGACTTTTTACTTACTAAAGTTTTTGTTTTTTTCAAACAGCAATATTATCCCCTTCAAAGTAGTTCCCTTGGGCAGCCATACACCAGCAGAGTCGTCATTCCCATTCCTGATAGCAGCGCTGGAAAGCTTCCAGAGTTTCAAAATGGCGTCCCTTTACGACATGTTTCAATTTTGGGAAAAGGAAAAGTCACAAGGACTCAAATCAGGTGAATAGGGAAGGTTGAGGTACCGTAGGAATGTGTTTTGAGGTCAAACATTTCCTGATGGAAATGGCCGTGTGATACAGGGCATTGTCATGATGACGCATTCACTTGTCTGCAATGTCTGGTCTCACGCGAATCACTCTTTTCCTGAGCCTTTCAAGGACACCTTTGTAAAACACTCAGTTGACAGTTTGTCCTTGAGGAACAAATTCTTTATGCACGATACCCCTACTATCAAAAAAGCAAATCAGCATGGTTTTTATCTTTGATTTGCTCATGCAACATTTTTTTGGTTCAGGAGATGATGGAGTGTGCCACGCTTCGCTTTGTTTCAGGTTCGTTCTCAAATATCCAGGATTCATCACCTGCGATCATACGATTGAAGAATTCTTGGTCATTGTCAATCCTCTCAAGAAGATCAACGCACACGTTTCTTCAATTGTCCTTCTGTTCTGTTGTGATGTTTTTGGCACCAATTTCACACAAACCTTTCACATGTCCAAATCGTCTCTGTCAAAATTTGATGAACCATAAAAGTGTTTAAATTTAACTGTTCACTCATCATCCTTATTGTTAAACGACGGTCTGATCTCACAAGAACCCTCACACGCTCAACATTTTCATCAAATTTTGAAATCGAAGGTCTCCCTGAGCGAGGGTGATCTTCAACGTGTTCTCGGCCTTCCAAAAATGATTTGTGCCAGCAGAAAACTTGTGCTATTGATAAGCAATGTTCCCCGTAGGCCTTTTCAACTTTTCAAAGGTCACACTCGCAGATTCACCAAGTTTAACACAAAACTTGATCGCATAACGTCGCTCTAAATTCCGATGCTCCATTTTATCGTAACACACAACAAAAACACAACTTCACTGATGGTACTGTCAAAAATGTGTTGGCTGAATGGAGTTGAAACTCGTACTGAGCATGTGGAAGGATGAACAAACTGGTGTAGCACAGACCAGAAGACACAGCGTTGCCAGATCACTCGCAGTGTTACCAATATCATTACTTTTCTTACACACCTCTTATGACTGTATGGTAAGATGATGGGGTGAATTTGATGTGGAGTTAAATCTGGGTGCTGTAATCTTCCACCAACTCTTATTACATTGTTTTTGTCTAAGAATGGACTTACAGAAATGAGTTTGCTGGTTTTGGTTAGTAGTTTTCCTAGCTGCAAATCGTTAAGCTCACTTGGAAATGATTCCTTTTGCACAATCTTCACCAAAGCACGCTCTGCGAAGTTCAGAAACTGATAATGGACTGCGAAGGCGTGAATTTTGTGCTTGAGAGTTATTAATAAAGCGTAAACAGTAACTCATTACACGTTGAGCCTATGTAAAACTAGAAAAATTATTTAAATTTATCATTCAGCTATAACACATGACAACATTGCACGATGATACTCTGGCATTTGAAAGCCAATTGGTAGACTGGTTCTTCTGGAGATTCTTGTGATATATACAAAAATAAAGGCCCCTTCAAATACAAATTTGCCTTTGTAATCTCATCTGGCATTAAGCCTCTCGACAGATAGTCAGCAGGATTGTTTTGATTCTTCAAATGATTTCACGAACTGATGTCGGTGTTAGTTTTTATCTTAGATATCCTGTTAGCAACAAATGTTGTCCAATGAGAAGATGAAGCTTTAATTCATGCAAATATTATAATCGAATCGGTGTAGTATGAAACTGAATCAACTTGAAGATGTAATGCATTAACAGGTAATTTGCATAGTTCAGATAACAAAGCGCCAAACAATTCTAATCTAGGTAACAAAATTTTTTTTTAATGGTGCACACGAGATTTTGATGTGACTAAATTAACAGTGATGATTCCATCATGATCAATACATTTGAGTTATATACAGGCACTATACGTGGATTCTAAAGCATTAACTAAAAAAAAAAAAATCAGATGCAAAATCAATGATCAAATATATGATTAATTTTAATAAACAATCCTGTTGACTTGTAGGAAGATCAGAAAATCATTTGATCGTATTATGTTGAAACAATTTTCTGATTGACACTTACCAAACCATCTACATAATTTTCAAATGTGACATTCGCAGTGTATCCACGATCAGTCCGATTGACTTTATGCATTTTTGTGGAATAAATAACAGAATCTCTTCCCATTCTACGACATCAGCTCATCTGTTTAAGTTTAATGTAGTAAGATTCCTAAAAATTAAAAAAATTAAATTGTAAGTATTTTGATGGTTACAAATTTGCTACTATAAGAATTATTGTAAAAAATGTTTAAAGTTCTCTTCAGTGGTATTCATTAAAATAAATATTAACTAAATAATAATAAGTATATACTGATATAATACATAATAATGCTGACAGTGATTGTTGAGCTGACTCGAAACTTTATCCCATGCCAGGGCCAGAATTCGGGCAGCTAACAGCTCAGTTATAAGTCAATGGATGATAAATCAAATGTTCATGTGTAAGATCCGATTTTGATTTGGAATCATAAAGGTATTGATAGCCCTTATCATTCCATGCAGGAAGTACGGTTGCATTTTAAACCCCGGAGAGAATTCCAATCTTACTCTCTTTACCTCAACCAAATCATTTTCTTGTAACACAGCACAATACTTCGGCTTACAAGGAAGCACCTCATTAAGCTTCTGTGACTATTTTCAATAAATTACGGAAATATTTAAATATCATCCCAGCATTTTATTTAAGGTAAAATTACAGGACTCTCTTTAAAAATTTATTAAACAAATTTTTGTTTTTAACGAGAAATTACTTATTGCAAATACTTGAAATCAGAAATTAATTTTTGTTTTTTTTCTAACAAAATAAAATTGTTTTGCCAATATAAAAAAAAAATAAATAGATTTTAACTTGACAGTACATAATATATACATGCAATCAATATATATAAAACATTTCATTTCATTTCATAAATAATTATATATAGTTTCACGCATGCAGTGGCATCTACCGGCTATTTACGAAGCAACTGCAGCTGTTGTTTTAACTAAGTAGTCGTTTCTCTGCTGGTTAAGTTAGTGCGCACTGTGATTCTATTTCTGTGTTCAAAAGAATCTTCAGCTGCTGAATCTGGACCTACAGTAATTAATAAAGGAAAGGTTAGACAATGGTGTCGAGACTTTAAAAATGACCGCACAAATGTGCATGACGAAGAGGGAAGTGGCAGGTTCAGTATTCATACCGACGAAATCGTTGAACAAGTGAACCGAAAACTGCGATGCGATTGACGATTAGTGTTATGGCTTATGAATTTCCGCATGTTGGACGGACCTCTCTCACAGAAAGGCTCGGATATCACAAATTGTGTGCAAGGTGGGTACCGAAAATGCTCACTGACCAACACAAACAGCAAAGAATGTGCAGTGGACTAGCGTTTTCGGATTGCTATCGACAAGATGAAGATGGTTTGTTTTCCCACATTGTTACGGGTGACGACACGTGGATATTCTACACAAACGCAGAATCGAAACAGTCAATGCAGTAGCGCCAAGTTCCACAAAACCAAAAACCAAAAACGTTTAAGCGTACTCAAGTAGAAAATTGTTGGTTACCGTTTTTTGGGACGAAAAGGGCGTCATTTTGGTTGATCTCATGGAACGTGGATCAACAATTACAGTGACGTGTACTGCGAAACGCTCATCAAATTGTGACGTGCGATCCAAAATCGACGGCGCGGAAAATTGTCGTCCGGCGTAATCCTACTTCACGACAACGCGCGTTTTCACACCGCTGCTTTAATCAAGAAGAAGATTCAAGATTTTTGTTGGCAGGTTTTAGACCACCCTCCATATAGTCCCGATCTTGCACCTAGCGACTACTTCCTCTTCTTGAATTTGAAAAAGCGGCTTTGTGGACAACGATTTGAAAGCGACGAGGAACTCAAGACTGCCGTTGTTAACCGGTTCAATTCCGGCGGCCAGCTTCTATGCAGAGGGGTTAAAGAATCTTGTGTTTTACAAAAAGTGCTTAGAACTGAATAGCAATTATGTGGAAAAGTGAAGTAGATATGTAGTAACTAATACTGTAAATAAAAACCTTTTCTCACACGTTAATATTTTTTAATGACTAAATGGCCCTTACTTTATGAATATATGCCTCGTATATATATTTTAAATTGTACTGAAAAGGATAATTTTTTTCCATTAGCCCTCAATAAATCTTGAAACTTATTTTTTGAATTCTATGCCTAATTTCAAATGATTTTTGAGTACATGAAATACAAATTAAGAAATTTGTTTAAATTTGGTTCCGATTTAAAAATAAATGATTCAAAAATTGTGTTGAAGGCGTAGTGCAAAAATTATTTTCTCCTTCTTAATGCATTTTTAAAAAAAATATTTATTTATTTTATGGATAGGTTCAACTAAAAAAAAAAAAGATTTGTACCGTTTTATAACAAAATAATTTTTTTAACTTTTACTGTTTTGTGTTTTCCTTTCTTTCTTTTTCCTGTTTAGCCTCCGGTAACTACCGTTTACATAATTCTTCAGAGGATGAATGAGGATGATATGTATGAGTGTAAATGAAGTGTAATCTTGTACATTCTCAGTTCGACTATTCCTGAGATGTGTGGTTAATTGAAACCCAACCACCAAAGAACACCGGTATCCACGATCTAGTATTCAAGTCCGTGTAAAAATAGCTGGCTTTACTAGGACTTGAACGCTGGAACTCTCGACTTCCAAATCAGCTGATTTGGGAAGACGCGTTCACCACTAGACCAACCCGTTGGGTTGTGTTTTCCTATCGCAGTATAAAAATTATTTATTTATTATCTTCCCTTCATGTTACATTTAATTACATTTGTTTTACTGATATCTATCGAGTAGAAATTAGTTTGTATTACTCAGTATCGCTTCCAAACTATGCGACTGTAATTTCATAGACAGTAAATGATGCGATAAATGTTGAACTCCGTGGCGAAGTGTTAGATTCTATTCCCCTTTTCTTCCGGAGGTACCGGATTCGAACACGGGTCAGGTGTGTCATTTTTCATACAGTACAAAATTTTCATTTCGTATTCTTACAAAGCTTCAAAGCTTATACGGTAAATTAATCATCCAATAAACAGTACCTTATTTTTTTATCACAACTTACCACAAATTCTTCCCGAGACATAATATCACACCAAAGTACAATAAATATATAAAGCAAATAATACTTACTAATTTCATTATTGAAATTTAAAAACAAGAATATTTAGCGACATTAAAAAAAAATTTCTACGAGTCCAGAGAAAGGTACAAAAAACTGAAATGAGTTTAATTGTAAAAAAAAAAAATTATTTTTTCTAACGTTGTAAATAATATTACGATAACCTTGATTTTATAGATAACTATACAATACCAGTATATTCATAGGTAGAAATAAAATATTTGATGTTCATAAATGATAAAAAATATCTGATTAATTGAATTCTTTTCTAAAATGTAGAAAAAAAAAAAAAGTCATAAAAAAATGAATTTTAATAAACTATGTTTATTATTTGTATATAAGCGACAACAGATTATCCAGCCTACGATAATTTTATCATATCCTTTTACCGTATGAAAAATGCCGACTTGTTCCGACGATCACGCAAAGTTTATTCCTTTGATTGGACTTGCGTATTTTATTTATCGACAAATTTAGTTAAAATTCTTAATCGACGCCAAAACAAAGGACAAAAAATATACCGTATATTTTTTATTTATGGTTCGTCAAAGAATTATGAACTTTTACAATAAAACTGTAATTTTCAAATACAGGTTGTCCCATATAAAACGCAACCCATCAATCACTTGTCCAACATCTGAACATCGCGGCGACGCAGTAGAACACTACCGATAGTAACAACAACGCAATCATAACGTTCAGTGTATCACTAGAGACAAGATGGTGTTTTCGCTAGATGAACGTGTTTTCATTGTCGAGTTGTACTTCAGTACAAAATCAGCGGTTGCAGTGCAAGATTTGTTTCGCCATAAGTACCCAGATAAACCAGCTCCTAACAAAACATCATTATTAAGGTTAGTCACAAAATCTAGATAGACCGATTCTGTTAATAACAAGGTACACAAAAGATCTGCGTCAGTGTTGAATACAGATACAGTCACTGAAATCAAAGACCGATTACTCCCTTCGCCAAATAAATCGATCAGACGTTTGTCTGCTGAAATTAATTTGTCTAAATCGACTGTTCATCGGGCGACCAAACGATTACAATTACGACCTTATCGCATTCAAACGGTTCATCGACTTTTTGAGCCGACAAAGAAAAACGGCTACAATATTGTCAACGGTTCCGTCGATTTCTGCGTGAGGGAATTAACATTATGGATTCGTTATTTTTCACAGATGAAGCACGGTTTCATTCGGATGGCTACGTAAACAGCCAAAACAGTAGAATTTGAAGCGCTGAAGGTCCCCACGTTTATCACGAAAAACAATTACACCCGCAGAAGTTGGGCGTGTGGTGCGCGATATCGCGGAAGAAAATAATCGGTCCTATTTTCTTCGATTACACCATTAATGCAGAACGATATCAGGATATTTTATTTCGGTTCATCGCACTCTTGGAAGAGGAAGACAGACTGTTGGCTACAACATGACGGTGCGACATCGCACTACGCAGGTTCAACTTCTGATTTCGTCTACGAATTCTTTGGTAATCGTGTTATCGGTCGAGAGTTGTGGCCACCAAGATCTCCAGATTTGACTGCGGCGGATTTTTTTCACGGGGTTACCTCAAAGAAAAAGCCTACAGCAACAAACCACGAACACTTGAACGACTGAAAGTCAATATTGAACAAGCTGTATTAAATATCCAGCTACAAACTTTGAAAAAAGTTGCAAGAAACGCTGTAAAAATAATTGAAGCTTGTATTCAAGAAGATGGCGGCCAGTTTCAACATTTACTCTAAATGTAAGGTAATGGATGGTAATAATAAAAATTACATTTACACATGCCTGTTTATTATTTGAATACCTACCAATATAAGGTTGGGTTGCGTATTATATGGGACACTCTGTATATCTTTTCTGTTTACCCTTGGAACCACCGTGAGGTATTACTTCAGAGGATGATATGTATGAGTGTAAATAACGTGTAGTCTCGTACAGTCTCAGGTCGACCATTCCTGAGAGATGTGCTTATAATTGAAACCCCCACCAAAGAACACCGGTATTAATGTACGATAGTACTGAAATCTGTGTAAAATTAATGTCTTTACTAGGATTTGAACCTTAGAACTGTCGACTTTGAAATCGGCTGATTTGCGATGAGGAGTTCACCACTAGACCGGTTTTCTATTCTCCAATAAATTGGTGTTTCAGCTCGTTATGAAAACGTAAATAATTAACTCCCTGGTTGTTGGATGAATCTCTTAATTAATAACTTTTTACTTCTATGTACGAAGTAAAGGAAGTATTACGATGATGAAATATTTCGGTTTTTAGATTTCAACGGAAATATCCATTTTGACTTGTTTCAGCGTGACATCTGAATGTACGTATGTATGTGCGTCTGTATTTAGCGTAACTCAAAAACGAATAACCGTAGAATGTTGAAATTTTGGATTTAGGTCTGTTGTAACATTTAGTTTTGCGCTTTCTCCTTTTGATTGCAATCGATGGTCCAAAATTGACCAAAAAAGCCCCAAAATCCGAAAATGTTTGAATTTTGGACGTTTTCTTAACTACAGTAATCAGTGCTCATCGAGAGCGTTTCAACGATATATCGGAATAATAATTATATATAATAATCAGGTAAAAAATAAACGGTACTTATTTTCATCAGCTTCAGAGTTATAGCCAAATGAAATTTTAATTAATTAAATATTTGGATCTAACAAGGGGAAGGCACATCGGTTTGAACCTGACTTCATCTCTTTTTTTGGCTGTTTTTTAATTTAAATATATTGATTTATTAATAACTATTAACTTCTGATTATAAAAAAATGTGTTTCTGTAATTTAATAGGCGTACAAGAAAGTCATGTGGTATCACATCAAATCTTTCCTGTTGTTAGTTGTTTGAAAAACACGAGTAGTACTATATCGTAAATTACGATGAGGGCTTACAAAGTGTTATCGATCAAGAATTCTTCAAATCATGTGAACATTTTTAGGCAAATTTACAAACCATTTCTATAAATTTGTACGTCTGGATAAACTTCAGTTTGAGAAGTTATACTTACGTAGTTTTTTGTTTTTAAAGCAGTAGTTGTTTCATTGTAAAATAAGTTCTCTAAACTATAGGAAAGTGGAATTTTATTTTCAAAGTTTTGCTTGTATTAAAAAAAAAAAGATAAATTTTTAAAAGATTTATATTTGTATTCAAGCAAAGTTTCAGTCAAATTGATCAGTAAATAAAATTTATCAACCGATCGATATTGTTTACCTTTTAATAGGACAAATTATTTTCACGGGACATTTTATTTTGGATCATAATATATCCCAAACCTGTGAATCTTTAAAGTTGAAATACAACCTTGGATTCCGCTCTAAACGTTAGCAAAACTCTATCGACTGTATGGCTGAGCGATTAAACTTCAACGTACTTCTTCTCCAAATTATTTTTAAGAAACCTGAATCTGTACTTTCAATAATAAGCGGATGACGTTTCAATTTGCGGAGTTAAGTAATTATTGTCGTGTACTTTTAAGCTACTCGATTCAAAATTGTAGTATGCCGCTTCCATTCCGGGTAAAAATGTTCTGATCTGCTGAGAATATCAAGCGTTTCGGGCAACCGATATCCAGAGACCTACCTACTTTCTGGGTAACAATATTTGGTACTTGCATATTAGTCGGCCGACCGTTAACAAAATGATCTCGTAACTTTGAAAATACTTCAAATTGTTAACATAACATATTTTACATATTAAAAATATAAGCATTATTGCTTAAAATTTTAAGTATAAGCTTTTTTTTCCCTTCTCCTTGGGACCGGGCCTAGACCGGCGAAGCACGACTTAATATCCCAAGGGTGCCTTTGCCTCTAACCTCCCGAGTGACCATGCTGGAACCGGCTATGCCGTTCCCAGCACGGGGTAATCACCCGGTCGGTCAGGACTGGGTCTTTTCTAATGCCTTGCCTCTAAGCGGAAGTCCCCTTAGAGGGACCTCCACCCGGGACTCTGGTCTTTTCATTTTAACCCCTCTAACAAATCCCCTGGAGTCCCCTTTCACTCATCGGCCATGAGACACCTCGGCATCCAACGCCTGCTGAAAGGGGCTATCCACCCAACCCCTAATCTAGAAACCTCAAATCTCCGTTTTCGAATCGTCCTGCTCATCTTCCACTTTCTCCCTAGCCGTAGCTCTCATTATACGAATGACCATATTACTAATTCCGCCGATTAAACAACCAATTACATGCTCCACCTCTCTCCTTTCCTTCACCCATATAACACAGTGGAACACCGTGTACTCCACTGTATCACTCTCTTCGCAGTAGAAGCACCCATCCGACCTCCTCCTCTTTCTGTCCCACAGATACTTATTGAAGCAGCCATGACCGGACAGTAACTGCGTCATCACGGGTTAACCTTCTGCCCGGCCACGGTTTGATCTGCGGGATCAGCCTTCTCGTCCAGCTTCCTACCTGCGTCCTTTCTCAGCGGCGCTGTCACTTCATCAGTTCTTAGCTTGACATTTTGGCACATCTGCCGATCTCTCCGCTATCAGATCTAAAGGTGGCATGCCCGCTATTATTAAAATTGTTTCCGTCGAAACATTTCGGTACGACCGCGTTACCCCAATTGCCAACGGCCTCCGCAAAGATAGCATTCTCGTTCTCCCAATCTTCTTATCTAACGTTCTCCTCCAGGCTGGAACGGCGTACAAGACGACGGACCTAGCCACTGATGCTAATAATCTCCTCTTCGCTTTGCTAGGTCCCCCCATCAAACTCAACAACCTGTTAATAGCTCCCAGTCTTACCGCCCTTCTTCACCGCTTCCACTACATGCGGTAGAAAAGAACGCTTGTCAACTAGCGTTACTCCCAGATATTTAGCCCTGAGCACAGGTACAATCTCCGTGCTTCCTACTGACAAAGTAATCCTCCAGAACCGTTGTCTTCCAACCGTTAATACCAACTGCGTTTTCTACAACGCTAGATGGAGCTGTCACTCCCGTAACCAATTGTGAACCATCTTCACAGACTCGTGAAGACTCCTCCTCCGTTTTATCCGTAATGACCAGGGAGAGATCATCCGCAAAACCAGTTGGAGACACCTTGTCTGGAAAACCTAACCGCAGCAGCCCATCATAAGCGATACACCACAAGAGCGAGCCAATGACCGACCCTTGGGGCACTCCTGCCTCCATTCCAACCTTGATTGGGGCCCCTTCTGCACTGCCCTACCGTTAAAATAATCCTGCACAAATACGGGCTGATCTTCCTCCTCTTTAGTTTCTGGAGAACCCACCCGAACGGTAGGGAATTAAACGCATTCGTTACATCCAGCAACACTACTGCCGGAATAGCCCGGGTTCTCCAGGTACCACCAGCTGCCTCATCAACCACCCGCATTATTCTCTCAACAGCCTGCACAGCAGTACGGCTCTTGTGGAAACCGAATTGGTATTCACTTAGTCCCTCACCAGCTTCAATCTCGAAACTCAGCCGTTCCGCCATCATCCGTTCAAACAACTTTGCCATACAACTTAAAAGACAGAACGGCCTATACCCGGTGGGGTCATTCTCCTCCCTACCACCCTTCCGGAGCATAACCAACCTCCCCACATTCCATATGTTCGGAATCATACCATCTACCAGCACCTTATTAAATGCAGATAACACCTTCTCCAGCATCGCCATTGCCACCTCATTGGGAATTTCATCTAGTCCTGGACTTTACCGCCTACTAATTTTCATCACCGCACTTCTTAATTCAATCTCATCGAACAGAAGAATCTCTACTGCAGCAACCTCCTCCAATACCTCACATGGCCTCCTGGGGAACAGTACTTCCACACAGTCCTCCAATAGCCCCCTCAACAATACAGGAAACGCCCTACCAAACCTTTTACTAACAATCTTGAAGGCATCTCCCTGTATATCCCTATCAAAGCTCCTGCCACTTCTCTCTCTTATTGCTCATAATTTCTTTCTCAAAAGCTTTCTGACACCTCCTTGATTTTACCAATCAAATTTATTTCAGTTTTATTTATTCTTTTTTTAATAAAACTAGTATAATCTCTTGTAAACTAATATTTTTATTTCTTTTTAAAGAAGTGATGAAATTAAAACAATCGTTTCATTTTCAGTACTTTTATTTACATAACAGCATTTACTATTATTAAAACAAGCTGCAGTATATTTTCTTTTAAATTTTAATATTTCAAATACATCATCACGTTTTTGTACACTACCTATTACTATCAAGTACTGTATCTAACGGCACGATTTGTAGTCACCATAAAAAAATGAATAAAATGACATATTCGAGTCTCGTGGTTCATCAGATAGGAAAAAAAAGTTTAACAAAATTAGAAGTATTTATTGAAAGTATTCTTTATTACTAATCTAAATGAACTGAATTGTAATGTTTCACACTTATTTTTTTACAATTTTCATTTCACTGTTAGGTTAGGTTATGTTTAGAACTGGAAATTTAGTGCGTCAACTTAGTCACCTCTAACCGACTCCTAATAATGAACTCCATGATAAATGGTTATAAAAATGGTAATATAATGTATTTGTCGGGTGATATTAACAATAACCCAAAAGTTTGCAATATGTTGGTCGACAGGCTAATAAGTAAGTACCGAATATTTCACGATACAGTATCTCCATCGATAGATTATTGTTTTTCTAACCGTCAAAATTTAAATACTACAATATAATTTTTTTTTTTTATTTCTCTCTACACTAATGCAGGATGTCACAAAAGTCTGCACCTGCATAAAACTCAGTGATAATTTCCTTCTCGTATTTCAAGAATCAAATCCTAATTTTTTTGACTGATCATTTGATGAATTTAAGAAAACTGGACAAATTTCTCAAACAGTATGAACGAATAAGTAAATAAATGAATAAGTAACTGTATGAATTTATAAATAAATAAATACAGTTTGATAGATAAAAGAAGTTATTACATTATAGTTATATCTAATTTATTACATTATTTCCGACTTATCAATCTTCACAGTAATGATTCTGGTTTATATAACAGTTGATGAGAATAAACTTATATGCCCACATACTTTCTAAATTTTTAATAAATTTAATGAAAATTAAATCTCTCCAATTAGAAATTACCACTTTTATTTATTTATTATTTTTTATTAAAACTTGTTTTAATTTATCATATACTAAATTTATATATATATATATATATATATATATATATATATATATATATATTATATATATATATATATATAATTTTCATGGAAACGAAGAATTTCATTTTTACTTCCTTCAACAAAGTAAAGGAAGTATTGTGAACACGAAAAATTTCGGTTTTCAGATCTCAACGGAAATATCAATTCTGATCATCCCTGAATGTATTTAGGCTAGTTTCGACATGACGTCAGTACATAGCTACGTATTTATCTAGCATAACTCAAAAACAATTAGCAGCAGGATGTTGAAATTTTGGATTTAGGAATGTTGTAACATTTAGTTGTGCACCTCCCCTTTTGATCACAATAGACTGAACCAAAAGTGTCCAAAAAAGCCCAAAATCCAAAAAAAGTTTGATTTTGGACTTTTTCTTAACTGCAGTAACAAGCTCTCATTGAGAGCTTTTCATCTATATATAATAAGTGGTTCTTGTTTTTATCGGTTCCAGAGTTATAACCAAATAAAATTTTAATTAATGAAATATTTGAATCTAAGGGGAAAGCACATCGGCTCGAATCAGACTTCATCTCCTTTTTTTAACTTTTTTTTTTAATTTAAATAAATTGATTTATTAATAATTATTAACCACTGATAGTAAAAAAAAATTACGATTAATAAATAATAATTAAAAAATTAAAAATGAAAAAATATTAGAAGTATTTAATGAAATAAAATTTTATAGTAAACGTGTAAATGTAATTTAATAGGGGTACAAGGAAGTAATTTGGTGTCCACATCAGAATTTTTACAATAAATATTCATATCTTAAGAACAGACTGAGGTATTTTTATGAAATTTGAAACATCTTCTACAAAATAAATAAATATGAAATTTTTCTTTTGATAATTCCAAAATCACAACCATTTAAATTTGTTAATTGAAAATAGCTCTGTAAATATTAGTTTTATAACATAAATTGTTAAGCCTTTTTATCGTGAAATAAAACACACCACAATTGTTCGTATCAGTTGATAAACAGTTGAAATATTTTAAGCGCTTATAAAAATTATGAGTGAAAACCGACTAAAACTGTCAGTCCATAAAATTTCCAGTCGGTATTCCTTTACTGATAAGCGAGGGTACACTGGAATTTAGCATTTTATTAGTTTTCTTTTAACATCGTTAAACAAATTTTGTATTAAGTTCTGATATTTATTTAACGCCTTATAAGAGAATCGTACAATGGGTTAATTTTTACACGATGTAACATGGCTACATTCTGTAACAGTTAGTGAAATATCACCAGAACCTCAAGGAACACAGTGTAGAAACCCATTTCTAAAATAATTTACTAAATTCATTGTCTAAAACTGAGAAGTTATTTGTAACAAGAAACTACAGCCAGCAGCGTTTAATTTTGGCGATTTAACTTTAATTTGGGACCAACTTCTGAAGTGTCCCTTCAACCGATGGTTTTCTAATTTAATTGTGTATTTTTCAATTTTCAGGATCCTATTCTCAAAGAAATTTCAAATTTCATGGAACCATCAGGCTGTAAAAATATCCAGTTTATCATTGCACCCAGAACCTGTATCTCCCTTATCAGATTAAAAACAGGATTACGTTTTAATCTTTAAATATAATTGACGTTGAAAACTTTACAGAAAAAGTGTCCTACCTTGATCTCAATCATGTTCTAACAATTTTTTTTTTAAACTTAATAAAGCTAAAATTTAAAGCATGCCGGCGTGTAACGGGTGAACAAAATGTTGCACAAAGCGACAGTGCTGCCATTTTGTAGTTTCATTTCCTATCACTAACATTCAAAAAACTTGCTGTCCCACGACCTCTCGGTTTCTGTGAGCTGCCATTATACGAGGTGGTTAAATAATGAGACTAAAACTGCTACAGAAGAACTGCGCATATGCCAAATTCGTACTACCAACAGCTGTGTAACATGAAGTCTTCTCTTTCGATTGTTGCCACTCCGGTTTCTGTAGACATATTAGTTTGGCCGGGACCTTCATTTGGATAACATTTGTTTGTTTGTTTTGCCAAAAAAATGATAAGTGTTTTGTTAGAGCAAAGAATTATCGTGAAATTTCATCTGAAACCGCTACTGAAACGTATCTTTCATTAAGTCGTATATGACAACGAATGTTTATCACTTGTGCGGGTTTTTGAATGATTTAAGCATTTCCAAGATTGCCGATAAGATGTTGAAGATGATGTTCATTCGGGTTGCTCTTCCACATCAAAAACCGGTAAAAATATTGAAAAAAATTGGTAATCTGATCCGATCTGACCGTCGGTTAACTATTCTTATCTTTATTCAAGGTCCTTGCTCAACTCCGTGAAAAAATAAGAAAAAAATGACTCGAATTATAGAAGAACAAGTCATGGGTTCTTCATGAGGACAACGCACCAGCTCACACTGCATTGTCTGTCAAGACGTTTCTAGCAAAGTATAACATCCCACTGGTGTTAGACCATCGCCTGACCTGGCACCATGTGACTTTTTATCTGTTTCCCAAGGTCAAATTTGCATTAGAAGGAACAAGATTTCAGACCGTTGAAACTGTAAAAGGAAAAGCAGCACGCATCATGAAAGAGCTCTTCCAGCACTGTTTCGAACAATGTAAAATTGCATGGAGAATTGTAGGGATAGAGAAGGGATGAATATTGAAAGGGATAATAAATGAATATGTATAAATTAAAAATAAAATATTTTACAGCGTTAGTCTCGTTATTAATAGCCACACCTCATAGAGTCAAGAACCTTTAACGCCATCGTGTCTAAGACGACGTCCATTCATTGTTGTCTGAAAGCTACTCATGAGATGAAAGTACTGATTGAAATACACAGTCAATTAATTCTAAATAGTACTCACAAAGACTTGATACTGTATTTTAACAACAAAATATTCTTTTAATATGACAATAATAATAACAATAATACTAATATAACAATATTATAATAATAAGTTAAATAATAACAAACGTATTAAAATAACAAAAAGATTGAATGTCAAAACATTATTAATTAGAAAGTAACATATCGTTTAAGAAAATTTGTAACATTTTGCGCATAAATATCATGAAGATAAATATTTGCATACTCTAACGTTCTTTTCTCTAACGTATCCTTAAACTGTGGCATCGCAAAGGATACTGCAGTTGGTAATATTTCACCTAGAAAGTCATTAGCTGCATCTCCAGCTGCACCACCATCTAAGAAGTTTTCCAGTTTTGTCTAAAACAAAAATTTAACATAACAATTGAATATTTAAAAAAAATAAATAAATAAATTGTAAATTTAATAAGATTAAAATGTAACAGGTATCTAATAGCCGTGAAGAGCTAACATCGGTTACATTATAATTTTACCAAAGAGTACTTGATTTATAATTTGATTCATAATAACGATAAAAAATAGGGGATGGTCTTATTTTATTCCCTTAATCGTTTTACAGTTAACTTAACAAATTTCATAGTCCAAAAAAATTCAAATTTGAGAAAGACAATGAGAAAAAATTAGTTATTAGGCAGTTCTTGGAGGATATGTTGGAATAATTTTTACATTTTTACAACGGTGTAAAAGTTCGAAGAGAGTACTTTTCAGTACTTTTGACAAAAAATTTGAACGATCACATAACAATTCATAAATTAATGGAAAAGTCATTGATAAAACAAGACTTGCTTTGAATTTTTGGCAACATTTACCTTCTCACCTCTTTTTGCAATTTATAAAAGAAATTCATATCTGAAGATGAGACTGAAATTCATATCTGGTAGAAATATTTATATCAAACTTCTCTAACAAAGCAGTAAACTTAAAAAAATTTCCCTGTGGTTTCAAGTTTTGAATGTTCAGTAGCAATAATAATTTCTAAATTATATCACTTGAAGGAAAAGATCTTTGTAGAAATGATCAATATATAAATAGCAGCCATATTATATACGGCCTTTTTATTTTGGTGATAAAGGAAAATGGACTTCTGCACAAATAAATTGAGAAATTTAATTTTCTTCTAACTTACCTATAGTTTTGAATTTTTCTGAGAATGATGTAAGAGAGGTAAAATTGCAAATCAGTTATTTGGATTTAATTCCTCTATATACTAGGACCCATATATATATATATATGGTGTTCAATTAAAAACAGATCTCATCACTCAATAGTTTATACTAAATAATATTTATGTTAAAATGTATATATTCGTGAAATATGTCTTAGATAAAATAATGTAGAAGATCTTGGTACAGATGGAGCTGGATTGGAAAGGATCGTGTGTCATCTGTACATCTACTGCCAGTCTGTTTCGAGCATTGGCTTTTGAATGATGGCAGGGAATCATATGTTGTTGTTTGTTAAAATGCTGTTAATTGTTAAAGAACATGTATTCATGATAGAAACATATTTAGAGACGAAGTCTTTTGTTGCGTGATGGTGAAAGTTAAGGGAGAAATTTGAAAAGAAAGTACCACTGAAAAGTGTTATTCAGAAGTTAGTTAAAAACATTTTGTAAAACAGTTTCAGTGTTCCACTAGAAACACGTCTGACACAGGTCGGTTTTAACAACATAGATCTTACAGAACATTAAAGCGGCATCTATAACATTTTCTTATAAATCTTTGTGGAGACTAGGCCTTTTTTTTTTCTTTTTTTTTTAGGGCGAAAAACACCTATGCGTTATCATTACCCAGATTTTTTTTATAAAAGAAATATTAAAGCTAATCTAAAAGATAAATAAAACTTACAACTAATATCACAGATAAAATCTAAAATAAAACCAAAAGTAAATAGAATTCAACAAAGTCCAAGATGGGTGTAAAGGGCCCATTCTCGGATAACAAAATGACTAAAAAGAACACATAAAAGCTCTAACATAAAACTTTATATAGTTAAGTTAAAAACAAAAATTAAAAAGGTGAAATAAAACTTAAAACTAATATCATTAAAAACTTACAACTAATATCACTAAAATCTTACAACTAATATTACAGACGGAGTCTTTAAAACATAAAAACAAAAATAATAAAAAAACTATATAAAATTTAACAAATTCCGATTGGGAGTGTGTAAAAGGCTCCCTACTCGGATAACAAAATCAAAAACACAGAACCAAAAAATTAAAAATATAAAACAAACTTTTTAAAAACTCTTCCAGCACAAAAAATATATGCAGAAATATTAAATTTTTTGTATTAACCCAGCACTATGCAAAAAATAGAAACATCCGGTTTAAAACTTCATTATCGTTGCACACGACACCACGGATATCTCTGGGTAGTTTAAATTTACGGCACAACGCCGCATAACATATGCAATCTGTGAGTATGTGGCGCACAGTCATATAGCATTTGCATCGTGCGCACAGGGGGGTGCATGTCCTCTTGACATCAGGTACTCGTGTGCGACTCTCACATGTCCTATCCACAATCGACAGAGGACTACTTCCTCACGGACAAGTTTTACTGCATGAGGAGTGCCATGGCAACACAGAATATTTAATCTGCCGGAGTTTATTATCAACGGTAGCCGTCCAGTCACCTTACCACTTTTCTCTTAGAGATTGTTTTATATAATTAATAAAATCACAAGTAGCAACTCGGGTGGTGAAAGGAGGTTGATTACATGTGTCTTTGGCAGCAGAATCTGCATGTTCATTAACTGGAATCCCTGGCTAGGGACCCAGCAGAAACTTACTTCTGTGTTGCGATTATTCAACTCAGCAATTGCGTTGTAAATTTCAATGATGATAGGATGTCTGGAATAAAAGTTTTCTAAGGCTTGGAGAGCACTACACGAGTCACTGCAAATTAGGATTTTCTATACTTAGGGTTAATGATATTTAGAGCCTTATTTATAGCATATAGGTCATCGATAAACACACTCGTAATACCAGGTAGACCAAACATATAAGTTCTAACATTGATAACAAATGTACAGCCAACATCATCATTCTGTTTCGATCCATCAGTGTATACCACCGCATCTGGAATCATTTTTGAGAGAACATACTGAAACATTTGCTAGAAGACAGTGGGTAGTGTTGATTGTTTATTGTATGTTGTAAGGTCAAACATAAAATAAATAAGCTTTATTCCCCATGGAGGATATGAGCAAGGATACGTTGGAAAGAATGACGGTGTGTCAACATTTATATGCTGTAGTAGACGTCGGGTTCGGACACCTACAGGTCAGTACAATGTGGATGGTCCTCATACCTTCCTAAATTAGGATTTCTAAGATCTGAGTCAAAAGCTGGGTGTGATTTGCTTGTCCTTTGAGACGAGCAAAATAAGATAGTAAAAGCTGGTCTCATCTATCCCACAGTGATGGTTCACCACAGTCTACAAGTAAGCTTGCGACAGGGCTTGATCTAAATGCGCCTGTGGCAAGCCAAAGGAAAGCATGATGTACAGCATCCAGCATTTTAAGCACGGTATGATGAGCTGAAGAGTAGATGACACAACCATAATCTAAACTGGAATGAACAACGGAATAATAAAAACAGTCGGTCATGTATGATATCATACATGACCGATCGGCTCCCCAATTGGTGTTACTACGGACTCGCCATCATATCTAAAAGTTTCGAACATTTTGTTTTTAATTCTTTTATATGTTTGACCCAAGTAAGACGGCTATCAAAAAATAAACCTAAAAATCTGACGTAAGGAGAAATAGCAATAAGCTCTCCATTCAGAAAAACTTGCGGAATAGAAGGGTTTCGTAGTCGAGAGAAGACTACACATTGTTTTGTCGAATGAAAATGTGAAACCGGTAATCCTGAACCAAGCTTCAAGGTGAGATATAGTGTTATGTAGATGTCTCTATGCTGTGGGTGCAAACTGGAGCTTGCACACAATTGTAATACTGTTTATGGCTACAGAAAATAAGGTGGCCAATACTCTAATATATTCAATGCGAGACCTAACACTTCTAACGTTCCACTAAATAATTTTCATAAGTATAAATAAATAAATAAACTCAGGAAAGCATAAATAATTAGTTGTACGTGATTCGGTTTTTATTTTTTTTTATTTGATTTTAAAAAACTCCAATGCCCTGGCGTCGGGTGGTTCTTCAATCATATCCTTCAGTATACGAGAAGATGGTGGAGATTTAGTAGAATGGGATGCCGCAGATGACATCCCGGAGGGGGTGGTAACATGGGTTCCCTTAAGGGAACTTATTAGATGGCTTATCACCGCCAGCTGTGATTATCCCTGTCCGTAGCGGTAAAACTTTGGGAACAGGAACTTCATAGGGATCACACTGTTGAATTCACTAACTGCAACCAAAGACTTTTTGTTCGTCTTTGTCAGCTCTGAAATACTGGCTGTTACTGAGGCAACTTGATCAGATAACATCTGAACAGGTTTTTTTAGCTCACTGCAGGATCCGCATGACTGATTACTTAAATTTGTGGGAGCTTGTTGTTGCGATGTAGTGGCAGCCAAAGTTATGTCTGGTTTGACCAGATTTCTTGAGTTAATAGTTTTTATATTCTCTGCATGCCACCAGAAAAGATAGTTTCTGCTCGGTAGAGATTCTGAGAATTGCCTTTTTTCTTCCTTAAAAGTTGGGCAATCTTGTGAGCGAGCTGTATGCGAACCACTGCAATTAGCACACATTTTTCATCTTCTTGGCAGTATCATTGTGTCCTTCTTTAGCACATCTACCACATATGAATGAGCAAGATATTGTCATGTGACCATACCTTTGGCATTTGAAACATCGCCAAGGGTTGAGAATGAAAGGTCTTACTTGAACTAAAAGATAACCAATTTTTATTTTTTTTGGTGGGACTGGAAGGTTAATGTCAGTATAAGAGGTGCTGGTTCTTCCATTCCGTTCTGCCTTTTCATTATATGCTTCACTTCTACAATATCTTGAGCACGAAGTTCATCAGCAATTTCATTTATATCCATTTCCAGGAGGTAGCGGCAAAAAAATTACTCACCGGCTGGTATTCAGCCCATATCGCATTCATGTTTATGCCGGCCGTATTACTGAGACGTAACAGGGAGCGACCCTCCTCATCATTAAATGTTTCTATTAGAATTGTTCCATGTCATAATTTTCTGATGTTCTTCGGAGAACCAACAGGTCTGGTGACCCATTTGTTAATCAGGAGAGACGAGACCTTTTGAAGGGAGCCCATAAAAAATTTATGAAAAGAAGAATTAAATTACAAAAATCAAGATAATAGCACTAAAATATAACAAACAAAAAAAGAACAAAGATTAATAATAATTTATACCTAAAATACAAATAAAATAAAGAAAATATTAATCAATTTATATGGTAAAGATAAATATAAGAAAAACATATAAACCAAACAATCGTATTATAAAATGTTTTAAAAAATAGTAGCAATTAAGAGGAATGTACAGAATTAATACAACAAATATAACAATATATGTATAGATAAAGTCAATATATCATTTAAAAAAGATTTACACAATATTGCACAGCATACAATAACAAAAGAAATTCATGCCAGAAGGCAGAGGAGGTAGATTGGGCAAAGAAAGGGTAGGCGAATTCGGATTGTATGAGCTCGTATCAAACATTTCCACGTTTTCTCATTCGACTAGAAGCTATTGCTAAAGTTATGAAGACTTCTTTGTGATTTTTCCTCAACTGCTTAACAATACACCTGTTTGAAGATTAGTGGGAGATTCTAGGTTTGTCTCTTTGTATTGATAAAAAAAAAAATGTTTTCAGAAAGTTTTATTTAGTATACATGTAACAACAGTGATGTTGAGAAGACGATTTGAAACTACAATAGGCCTACATTATCCACCACATTAAGTATTACAACTTACATTAGATAACACTACCTTGTTTGAATATACCAAAAAGAAAAATCTATTATCTTATCTTCCTATCAATTTAGGAACTTTAAACAAATTCGATATTTTACTTAATAAGAAAGTTAAAGTAATATTTTGTTTTTGGAAATGGGGAGGGGCTTTTTTGCCCCTCCCCATTTCCACCCCCATGGTAGATTTTGCTCATTAATGAACTCTAGTGACATTTTTAGTCGTAATATTTTATTTATCAATTTGAAGGTGATTGGCACAAAATTACGACAGTTATCGTGCCCAGGTGATGAATGAAGACAACACCTTGTTGATTCCTGAAGGATTGTTTAATTGTACGCCGCCTTGGCAGTTTCAGCACCCAACGGCAAGAGGGGGTCAAAACGTAACACATATATATAAACTTTTGGACTGACTGTGATTTTGGAGTCTGAGGGATGTGAAACGCGAAAATATATCAAAATTCTCCGGAATTCGAATCACGGTATCCTTTACAATAGGTAGCTTTCTTATGAAATCTATTCAAAAAGAGGTATCTAATGTAGCGGACCATCTGTTAGATTGCAAACGTAGAAAGTTTCTGTTTCTTCATGGTACACTCTGTATAATATATACATATTTATTTGTACATTTTTTTTAAGGCTGTGCAATATATTACTGAAACCTCTCACTACAATTTTTATCCAGTTTACTATTCCTTTTGCTCTTGCTAAAGTTTTCAAACATCTCAGTGTGCATAGGTCCAAAAACGTATATTTTTCTGTCTGTCTGCCATTTTGTTTTTTAAAAAAAGTTATTTTTCAAGAACGGTGGAAAATAACGCAATAAAATTTTGTGCTTTATTTTAAATTAATAATTTTTAAATAGGAAAAGAAATAACGATACTCTTCGTTGACAAATGGCTGTAGTTTCAACTTTTTAATCTTAAATATCTTAGGAATTTAGATTTATCAAATTGTGTTCTATTATAAAAATTATGAAGCATTTTTTTGTGGACAAAACGACACCTTAGTCGTAAAACTTCGATGAGAAACAACAGAATTATTGCAAAACTTAACCTAAACCGATATGGTGGCCATTTTTTTCTTTATTATCGTGACTTACTTGATAACTAGATAAAATTTTCACGAAACCACAATAATAAATAAAACAAGATTGCTGCCATATTGGTTTAGGCTACGTATAAGTATACAAACTGGTATCGCTTAAAAGACTTTTTTTACCGCTGAAACTCTTAAAAGATTCTTACTTCACTACAAAATTCATCCTTTACTGGCATCATCTATTCTAACTGGGTTTAAGTGAATAAAAAATATTTTTTAAAGTCTATCAAACGGGAAAAATAATCTGTAGGTATATTTATTTCATGTGTGGCAAGTTATCGGCATCTAAGTAGAGAATAACTTATTAGTAATGAAAATAAAACACATTTACAATTAAAGATAAATTACTTACTGAAACATCGCCAACATTGAAATCGATTTCAAATTTATCAAGGTGCAGAGTTCCGTTGTTATTTTCACCAATACCGATATTAAAACCAAATAAAATATCTGTTACATTTATGCTGCAACAAAATACAAACAGGTAAATAAAAAATAATATCAACATAGAAACTCTCATTTTTATATCTTTAACTTGATAAAAAACATAATTAAAAAAACCGACAATGAATTCCAAAACTTTCCTATATAAGCTGGTCGAATTCATTTTTAATTCCACAAATTTAATATACATTTAACTTCATTTTGATTGGATTTCAACCTTTAAATTTTAATTCTTGAAACCTAGATGCTCAATAACATAAAGCAAAAACTAACATTTTTAATATTAGGATATTAGCATTGCAATTTAGAAAACAATATTGTAACAAGACCGATTTAGCAGATCTGAGTAACATATTCCTGCTGATTAAAAAGAAAGCAGTAGAAAACACAATGAGAAGAATCCAGAAAGAAATTAAAAGGAACCCTTTTAGTAAAGGTAACACACATAGTAAAGGACACACTAAACACATGTCATTCCGGGAAAAGAATTATCGAACCAAGGCTTGGAATTTCATGGGAAAATGCGAGGGTGGTCGATATTCTCATGCTCAGAGTTCAGTCCAGTCCAGCAGATAAAGAGAATAGGTGTATATATACTTTGGGGAAGACCAGTTAAAAATCAGTTCCATGAGGAGAGTCTGCAAGAGTATTCTGCGAGATCAGTGAAGGAGCAAATTTTGAGTGCTGGTTCCATGCAACTAAGGTGACGGCATGAGTAACTACAGTACATGAAAACAAGAAACAGGTCGATGAGTTACTTAAGACTATAAGTGAAAGAGATAATGTACTAAATTTCATTCGTAAACTGTTAGGGTAGTTTTATTTGTGAAAAGCAAAGCTATTTGCTGTTTAAGAACTTTATACATGTCTTATCTATTCTATTTTTGTTAGTACAGGACTAGCGGTTAAAAGTATTACAACTAGCGATCATGCTATGTCTTTGTCAATGAGACTGCATTCTGGTTTTCATTATTTATCTACTTGTGAATAAATCCTGATAATTACTTTAAATTCTGTTTTGTATGTAATCTTTGTTTTTTTATTATTATTAATGATTTGTCATGTTAAGTTTTTAAACCGATAAATTGTAACTATATGAACATCTTCACGATCTCTCAATATCCTGATCGAACCACGAACACGCGACAATATATTGACTTTTTGAAAATGCAGGAGCTCACCATTATGATGTTTTTAAATTATTAAAATATTCACTAAAATTGATTTTAAATAAATTAAAATTGAGATTAATTTTTTTACAATTTTTAAAAAAATTTAGAAGCTCCCAATCAGGAGGGTTATAAGTTATTTTAGTGATTTTATTGTTTAAAAAAATACATTATGACATTAAAAATTTGAAATTGCGAACTTTTTTTTTTCATTTTGAAGATTCCCATACTCAAGGGAAAGCACTTTCATAAAATAAATCTTTAAGAAAATAATCGGAAGAAAATAAGGCGTTAATTGTACGAACAGAGAAGTTATAAGTTGATATTAGCAATTCTTTATTATATTTGAAAATACTTGTATGTATTTAATATACTTGAAATATTAAATTAATTATTTGTATATTAATTATTAAATGTTTATTATAATTGAATTATGAGCTGGGACTGTTACTGAATGCGACTGCCATTTGTAGGTGACTGGCTGAAACTGCGACTTGCTGGAACTGAACAAGAGGGACAACTGAAGAATGAGTAATGAATGACCACAACAATGACGATGGACTTCGTCAAGAGCCGAGTGACGTGTAAGAAGCCCCTGAATCGTCAGCAGCCGAATCCATACAAAAGGAGCCGAGTGTTCTGTATATTTGAATTAATCCAACCGCAGCCGAAGATATTTAAATTTTTAAAATCCTATTAAATACATTAAAGCTCCAACATTTAAATTGTAATAACAAAATATAAATATGTAGAGTATTTAAAAATTACAGAAGCCTAAATCCCAACAATTATAGATTAAAAAAAGGACTTTTTGAAACTGTTTAAAAAACAAAGATACAGACAAAAAAAAAATAAACAAATTTGAAATTTTCTAGGAAGGGAGTAAATATTTTTAGCTAATATTTTTAAACGGCTTTAAAAACATTAATATTATTTTTAAAACAATATTATTTTAAAAAAAAAGCCTAAAACTAGACTAAAAAATAAAAAATTAAGACTAATAACAGATATAAAACATCACCAAAATCTTACTTAAAATTAATATCACAGTCTGAATCTTAACAATAAGACGCAAAAATAAAAAATAATAATTTAAATAAACATAAATAGAATTTTAAAAAATTCGAAAAGGGTGGGTGAGTACAAAGGGCCTCTTCTCGAATAACAGAAGGAATAGAGAACTAACATGAAAACCGTACAAATTTTAGAAAAAAAAAACACCAAAAAAATGTTCAACAACAAAACAAAACTATATACATGAATAAACAAAAATGAATGTTCAGACTGAAATAGTAAATTTTATGCAGAAAACTAATACATCGTAAATTATCAAAAACCCGGTCTAAAACTTCCGTATTGTTCTGAATTCGACAAATGTTTCTGGGAAATTTAAATTTACGATGTAAGAACGCATAATATATGCAATCCACAAGGATGTAACGTACAGTCAAGTGGCAATTGTAACGTACAGTCAAGTTGCAATTGCACCGTACGCATAGTGGTGTGTTTTCTGCTGACATCTGATACCCGCGGGTGACTCTGGTATGTCCTACCCTCAATCGATAGAGGACCACTTTCTCCCTTCGAATTTTTCTGCATTAAGAGTCTCACAACACAGTATCTTTGGTGTGTCGGAGTTTATTATCCACTGTAGCAGTCCAGTAACCTTGCTGCTTTTCTCAGGAAGGACAGTTGACTATATGTCTTTAGCAGAACTATCTGCATGTTCATTACCCGGAATTCCCAGGTGGCTAGGGATCCAGCAGAAACTCACTTGTGTGTTGCGACGGTTCAATTAAGCGATCGCATTATACATTTCGGTGACGATAGGATGTCTAACATATAAATCTGCCAAAGCTTGGAGCGTACTATAAGAGTAGCTACAAATAAGGATATGATGGACGATACTTAGGGTTAATGATATTTAAAGTCTTATTGATAGCATACAGTTTAGAAGTAAAGAAACTTGTCATACTAGGTACATCAAACATAAGTTCTGTTATTAACAACAAATGCGCAACCAACGATATCATTTTGTTTCGATCCATTTGTGTATACTATTGCGAGGGGGTTTGTCTTCAAGAGAAATTAGTAAAACATTTGCTGAAAGACAAAAGGAGCTGTTTGATTTTTTACTGCATATGGTAAGGCAAAAATTAAAATTTATAGGATCGATTCTCCTAGGGAATACAAACAGGGATAAGTTGGAACAACAGAAGGTGTGTCAAAATTTAAAAGGTGCTGTAAACTCCGGGTACAAACACCCGTAGGTGCAGTATATCGTGGATGGTCCTCACCTTTGTAAATGAGGATTTTCCAGGACTGTTTTTAAAAATCGGGTGATTTGGTTGTCCTTTAAGATGGGCAGGGTAAGATGCTATAAGCTGGTCCTGTCTATCCCCAAGTGATGGCTCACAGCAGTCAACAAGTATGCTTGCAACAGGGATTGATCTAAAGGTACCTGCTAAACGAAGGAAAGTATGATGTACAGCAACCAGTCTTCTAGTCTTACGGTACAAATTTAGATGTTCATTTGAAGACCTGCGTTTAAATTTACACAGCACCTGTCATCGTTTTCTAATCGTGTATTGGCAGTCATCATTCCACCAAAGAACGGAGAGACGTCTAGGGTTTCCAGAAGTTTGTGGAATATGTCTACTAACATTTTCGAATACCAGAGATGTAAAAGAGGTAAGTTGGGCTTCTGCAACTTACCTCTTTGTAAAAGAGATGGGCTTCTGCACCATCATCATACTGTAATGGGAAGGCTTTATGGTAACCATTCCAATCTGCCTTTTCAATAATCCATCTCTACGGTGTTTTCTTCACCCTGCGGTCAACACCAAAACATACAGTAAATGGCTTGTGCCATAAAAGTCTGCCATAAAAAGTCATCACAAACAGACCAATTAAAACGAGGGTGAGCATAAGGAAAGATCGATGTTGGACAGTGTACCAGACTATAAGGACATGAATGTGCACGATCCATCATTTAGCAGATAGTCCTCGACAGGAGTACTAGTGAGCCCCATAAAATATGGTGAGCATTAAAATCCCCGGTAGTCTCCATCACCTACTATTAGCGACGCCAATGGAATTTATGTGGAGAGATTTAATATGTCTAGAGCATTGAACTCAGAGTTCAGTGAGAGATACAAATTGCAGATATGCAATTTGAGTGGGACAGAGATTTTTTATAGCAACAGCAGGAATGAAAGTAAGCTATAGTATCATTGCAGCCAATACCTTATTCCGTGTTAAAATAGCAACTCCAACACTCTTTCTACATTCTATGAGACAATCGTATCTCTCACAGAAGTAGCCTCTGTTACCACATCTTGTTGTGGAAGACGTTTCTTAGAAGCACATTATTAATAGTTCTTTGCGCGTGTCAATATTCTAACATCTTTAATGCGGTACTGAAGACTTCAAACGTTCTAATGGATAATGATCATAAATAAAGGTAAGTGCAGATACAGAAATATAGATAAATATATTTTTTAAAAAAAATTGTAGGTGATCCTTTTTCTTTTTAAAATTTTAAATTTTAATAAACGTCGATGCCTTAGGGGTCAATAATAATAATAATAATAATAATAAAAATAACGCATAATTCAGTCAGCTGCACAAGGACTAACTTGGGGTTCTTTCCTATCCAGTACCTGTACAATAGGTAATTACTATAACTGAAATCAAGCCTCCCAATATTACAAAAAATTTCTACTCATTATGAGTACGTTTTATTATTGCGAGCTTAAGAATCTTCTTCATAAATCTACGGTAACATTTTTTTTTAAATTAGTTAAAATTTTTCACAATTTAAAAGGAGACATGGCATTTGCACATTTGTTAATCTTCAGTTTTTTTCATCTTTTTCTTATGACAAACTACCACAAATACTGAACATAACCTTGTTCAAGCCAACATAAGAATTGTAATAGTATGTCTATAATAAGCACCAATTTTGAACATCAGTGGTATTAATTCATCTAAAGATGAATAACACTGTTATTGTTTTGTTCTTTTTTTTTGAGACAATCTAACCCGTAAACAATATTTGTTATCGTATAGAAATTGAATATACTTAAAAGAACTTTGCGATTCAAATTCCTTCCAAATTAAAAGGTTCTTATAGGAAAAACTCATGATTTTTCTTTTTTTCACAACTACTATGTGGACTGAGGGCGATCGCTCTGTTAAGTCTGAAGTTTGTTAATGCATTATGTACCTAAAATAATATTTTCACTTAAATTATTGCTGGAATATGCACTTAAATATGCTGCAAATATGATTGTATACAATTTTATCAAAGCGAAAGAAAAAGGAAAAATATGAAATGTAATAATAAATAAGATTTAACGATTATAATTTTAATGATTATTAAATTATTGTGATTTAATTATTAACATATTTACCTGAAAGGTCCATTTCCATAAAGATGTATTCTTGGACCGGAAATATCCAACTCATAAAGGCCAGTCAAATTAATATGATCCCAATGAAATTTGCTTGATATACTGAATGAGGATACATTACTATTAAGTTCTTTTACAGTATATTTTGACAGACCAGAAATCATCACATCTTTTGTTAAACCGTACATTCTGAAAATAAATAATTATAATTATCGTTATTTGTAATATAGATCTAGTAATTATATAGATTCAGTAATAAAAATTTTATCAAAATAATTCTTCATTTATAAAACATGTTAGTGACCCCAAGTGATCTTCATGTTATGAATCTTTTCTGGATCCATCTGAATTAATCATAACTAGATTTGGTGAATCGGTACTGTGCCTTTACTTAACTTATATGTTACATTATTTATTGTTACAGTAATTATAATATTAAGAAGTATAATTATATATCGTGTGAATAATAACTAAATAAATAAACATTTTATTACGATCCAGATAATGTATTAAGTGCATCACAACAGGAATCTGGACAAATATTCTACTACTTATATAAAAAAATTTACTATTTAAAAATTTACCTGAACGAACCAATGAATAAAAAACTCTGTTCAGAGCATCATAAAAAATATACTACAATAAAAAAATAAAGTTTTATAAAATGGTAGGGGATTTTTTTTGGTAGTATTTAAAAACACGTTAACAGAGAAATATTGTTTCTGAAAAAATCTCATTCTTATTTTAAATAAATTGGTAGGAAAATCTTTTAAACAAGTCGATATTCATTAAAATGGCAATGGACGCATAATAAGACATTTCTCATACAATAAAATATTGTGCTACTGAAAAAAAAAAAAAAAATATATATAATTACTTTAAAAAATAGTTGTGTGTATACATAATTTTTAAACATGTTGGCCTGTATGTTAAAATTATAATTAATTATTTGTAGTTTACAAATCACCAGATACACACATATATAAACTAAGATTGATCTCATTTTCAAGTCAAGTTTTAAAAATCCTTTATCACTCACTAAGGCCTTTTCAGATCCACCAGTTTCATCATCAGTTATTAGATACTACAATCAACAAAAAATTAAGGTAACCAGTCACTAAGGCCAAGATTAATTAAAACCATTAATCATATGTTAAAATAGGTGTCAATACACAGATGTTAAAGCCAACTTAAATAGATCATCATGTTCAAAATTTATTTGGTGGTTCACTAAATTGAAGTTTCTATATTAATAAATATAATAATTCTCAAAATGTTTTTCTTTGTTCTTAATGTTACAAACTTCTAATATTTTAAGATTATCCACTAAGCTTGTATTCTATATCCATTTGTAACTAAGTGATCCGCCATATTTAAAAAATATTTCTTATTATTCTTAAAGCCCTCAGATGTTCTGAGAATCTCAGTTTGAATGATCTATCGGTCTTTCCTATATATACGGCATCACAGTCTGTTCATTTAATACTACATATGCCGCTTAAGTTAAATTACTCAAAGGTATAGGTTACATCATAACTAAAGAATTTCCTTGGAAAGTTATTCACCGGTTTAAATGTGATATAATATCTTTCTTTATTATACGCATTCACAATTCTATTAGCGTTTTCATTTATATAACTGTATAAAACATACCCCTTATCGTAATTTTTAGACCGATTCATTGGAACAAGGGTAGTGTCCCTGTTATCATATCTTTTATTTAAATATCGTTAATGAAAGATTCATTGCAGCCATTCTTCTAAGCTATATTTGTTACATCCCAATTCATTTTACATCACCGCTTTATTGTTATGTGAATAAATCAATGCTCTATTTATCATAGCATAATAAGTGTTCCTCTTATGCGAACATGGGTTATTCAAGTTCTTATGAATAGTCGTATTATTGCTGGTGGGTTTCCTACATATGCTCATTTCAATCTGGTTATTGTTATTAATTTTTATATTTATGTCTAAATAATGTATGATCTTGTCATCATCTGTCTTCATGGTAAATTTGAGTTTATTATCGAATAAGTTCAGCTTGTGCAATATTAATTAATGTTCCAATGTTACTTTGGGGGTAAATATGACAAGTATGTCATCTACATATCTCACCCACAAAAGAACATTATTATAAGTGTGTAATATATCGTGTAAATTGATCTTCTCAAAGTTTTGTAGACATTTCTGACATAATGGCAGACCATGGCATAATAGATAAAGAACCCTCCTGTGAATAATATTTATTATCAAATTTAAAATAGTTTTGTTGGCATATATTCCGAACAATAATGATGAACAAGTAAACAAAATCCTCTGTTTCTGCTATCTTTTATATATGTGTGTGTATCTGGTGATTTGTTAATAATTAATATATATATACAAAGGTAGAAGATTCACAATTATTAATCGGTTTTTATATTTTAATACTTGTTCTGATTTCTTGAAGTAGCTGCAAAAAATACATCAGATGGCAAGAAAAATATAATGTATAGAAGTGAAGGTGGTAAAACAACAAATAGTAGCATAAGGAGTGGTAGTTAATTATAGCCATGCCTGCAAAAATGTCTGCACATAATAGACCTATATTTTTTAATAGATAATTAAAATTTACTAGGAATTTTAGATTCGTGTTACACACACATGTGCGATTAAAAAAGCCTATTAACAATTATTAGGAGTTACTAGTATTATTTACATACAAATTTTCTAGCAGTTGTGTTTTACTTTAATATCTGTACTCGTACAATAATTAAGGAATTTGTGATAAGTGTTACAAAAACCAGCTTTTGTTATATTTGAAAATAATAAATACACTAAGCAATGAATTTTTGAGATGAAAATTCTTTTGGTGTACGATCAGGGGGTTGTTGTGGAACAATTAAAATTGTTCAAGTGAAATTGCCTCAGAAAATCATCTAGACATTTTCCCACAACAACCTCTGACAACATGTTTTAACATGTTTGCAGATAAAAAACATTTTATCTGCAAAAATTCTTTGCTCGGTATATTTATTATTTTAAAATATAATATCAAGCTTTGTTTGTAGCACTTCACAAGTTCCTAGATTTTTAAACAGACACCCAACATTAAAATAAAATGCAACTACTAGTTATAAATAAATAAACATATTTATATACATATATAATGTTATAATGACAAGTTTATCATTCTATTAAGATGCTTCAGAGGAAAAGACTACGGCTTGATTTCATTACAAACGAAATTTTTCATATCTATATTTAAATAACATGTTATACCAAAATAACAATTTTAATATCTATTAGTACATTATAATAGAGCGGAATAATTCATTCTCTTACAAGCCTTAGATACTGAACAGCTGTTTCCACAGTTTTAAGATTTGACTATGTTTTTATTAATTTATTAAATTTAAAAAAAACTGTTCTGAAAAATCAGACATTTCTCTTTAAAAGATTGGAAATTGGTTTCAATTTTCATGGAACTTGATTCCATGAAGTAGTTGTAATTAACAGCAACCGAGCAAAATGATTTACAACTGCATCTTTATTTCTTTTAAAAAGGATATCTTTTTTCTGTATATTCTGGTTCACCCTTATGGAAGTGATTTACAGGGTGCCCCAAATAAAACGCAACCCATCAATCACTCATCCATGAAATTTCAAAAGTCCACTGAAATGGACTCGTCCAACATCTGGACATCGCGGCGACGCAGTAGAACACTACCGATAGTAACAACAATGCAATCATAACGTTCAGTGTATTGCTAGAGACAAGATGGTGTTTTCGCTAGATGAACGTGTTTTCATTGTAGAGTCGTACTTCAGTACGAAATCAGCGGTTGCAGTGCAAGATTTGTTTCGCCATAAGTACCCAGATAAACCAGCTCCTAACAAAACATCAGTATTAAGGTTAGTCGCAAAATTTAGATAGACCGATTCTGTTAATAACAAGGTACACAAAAGATCTGCGTCAGTGCTGAATACAGATACAGTCACTGAAATCAAAGACCGATTACTCCCTTCGCCAAATAAATCGATCAGACGTTTGTCTGCTGAAATTAATTTGTCTAAATCGACTGTTAATCGGGCGACCAAACGATTACAATTACGACCTTATCGCATTCAAACGGTTCATCAACTTCTTGAGCCCGACAAAGAAAAACGGCTACAATATTGTCAACGGTTCCGTCGATTTCTGCGTGAGGGAATTAACGTTATGGATTCTTTATTTTTAACAGATGAAGCACGGTTTCATTCGGATGGCTACGTAAACAGCCAAAACAGTAGAATTTGGAGCACTGAAAATCCCCACATTTATCACAGAAAACAATTACACCCGCAGAAGTTGGGTGTGTGATGCGTGATATCGTGGAAGAAAATAATCGGTCCTATTTTTTTCAAGTACACCATTAATGCAGAACGATATCAGGATATTTTATTTCAGTTCATTGCACTCTTGGAAGAGGAAGACAGACATTGCTGGCTGCGACATCGCACTACGCAGGTTCAACTTCTGATTTCGTTGAGGAATTCTTTGGTAATCGTGTTATCGGTCGAGGCTTGTGGCCACCAAGATCTTCAGATTTGACTGCGGCGGATTTTTTTCTACGGGGTTACCTCAAAGAAAAAGCCTACAGCAACAAACCAGGAACACTTGAACGATTGAAAGTCAATATTGAACAAGCTGTATTAAATATCCAGCCACAAACTTTGAAAAAAGTTGCAAGAAACGCTGTAAAAAGAATTGAAGCTTGTATTCAAGAAGATGGCAGCCACTTCCAACATTTAATCTAACTGTAAGGTAATGGATGGTAATAATAAAAATTACATTTACATTTACACATGCCTTTTTATTATTTCAATACCTACCAATATAAGGTTGGGTTGCATTTTATATGGGACACCCTGTAGTTCAAAATGTTGTTCTTAAGTGAAGATTTATGCATCACTTTAATACTATGATATGAAAAATATAAGCTGCTTGATGGAAAAATTTGATTGTAGAAGATAAAAACTTTTTTTCCTGTATTATAATTGTATATTGAAATTTGTTTTACGAAAATCTGTGAAAATTATGGGAAATCTGTGAAAATTATGGGAATTTATCGATAATGAAAAATAAGATTTGAAGAATAACTCGTTTTTGATTTAAGCATACTTAAACAGGTATAGTTCACATTTAGTTGCAAACATTGTTCCTGGTCTAATTTACATTTGTTTTGTAAATCTAATCTTGTTTTTGTCCTTAAAATTAAGAAATATAAAATCGTCCTTAAAAAATAAAATAGAATTAATATCTATATAAAACACCCTTAATTACACAGAAATATACCGTACAATTTTCAAAGAATTCTATGCTCAGTTCAGTAGATCATTGAAAAGAATAAGGCTTCTTCCATCAAGATATAGCCATGATTTTAAAATCCAAAAATTTGCAATTTTAAAAGTTTATATTCTGCTACTGCAACCCTTTCCTTGATTGAATAAGACGTTTTAAAAACTGAACTGTATAGAACAAAATTATGTTGTACTGAAGCATGGAAAGTTTAAAACTGATAACAGTGGAAAAGAGTAGTAACATAAACAACCAGTAGCAGTGCTTGTAGTGATAGTGATGGTACCAGCATTAAAGGTGACCTCAAATAGCTGTAGTTTGAATTGAATTGGCTCAGTTTAGTTTTAACTCGCTCACTCAGTATGAACACTTTATAATGAAATTATTTATGAACAGTAATAATGTTATTAAAACACTTATATCGGTATTATAAAATTTCTCCATATTTGTTGAGGGTTAGAACGGCAATTTTATTTTTAAAATGGTTGTAATGGCTTTTGCCTTAACACACGCATTCATTGCCATGCGTTCATGTTGCTTTCACAAAGAACGAAGTGCCAGCAGAGTAGCTGGTGGTTTCCACATTCCCCAGATTTGTTTAGTTCTGTATGTGAATTAAATCCTCATACTGTTGAACAAAAGGTAAAAACATTAAACAAGAAATTGTCAGAATTTACAATAACGTTTTGCATCAGGTGATTGTCGATACAATCAATCGAGCCCAAGAATGAACTGATGCACAGTATGTTCACTTTGAACATCTTTTGTAAAAATATAGTAAATGTAAACTTTTGCTAATGTAAATAAAGAATTTAATTGAATTTACATTTTAATTTATTCAAAAAATAATAGTTATTACAAATGTATTTAGGGTAGAAAAAGGATTGTAAATGAAACAAAAAATTTTCATGAAATGCTGCAAATTCCAGCCATCTATTACAAAAGAGTTCTTGTCTCACATAAACATAAAAATGATGTACCGCATTAACTTTTCTGGATAAATGTTTTGTTTTTTAGCACTGTGAAGCGACTGTAACATTTTTGCACATCAGTAAAGATTATAATTGTCATAGTAAACATACTTACATGAGAAAATTAGTTAAATGCCGTAATTTTGACTTATCAGGTAACGGCAATGGATCTTGAATCACAAATCTTAATCTATCATAAAATTCACTTAAAACTGTATTATTAACTGATAATGATATTTTATCGCCTAATTTATTATTCAAATCTATGAATTTCAATTCATCATTCGCTTGAGTATTAGCAACATTTTCTTTATTTTCAGTTGGTATAACACACGCCTTTAAATTACCGTTTTCATCAGTAGCATTTGATGGACATTCAATCGGTTTACTTCCAGAAAATAATCCAGTATAATCCGATGCCCAATTATCTAGCATCATTTCTGTAAAAAAAAGAGAAAAAAATAATAATCATTAACATTTACTAAATCATTTTCTAACTGGCCACTTTCATTAACATCTCTGGGCTGGATTATGTAAATTTTTTGAAAATGGTTCAAAAAATTTCTATACATAAGCCATGGATGACATTAAATTTTGAACAAAATTAAAATATTGGTTGTAGAAATTATGCTTTCCTGCACTTATATAAAATTCCAAACTTTTAAAATCAATCAGATTTAGGGATGTGGGATATTCAACATCATTTCTAAACAGTTTTTGCCTTATTTCTTAAAAACTCATCAAAAATGTTGGAATTTGGCTCTCTCTCTCTCTCTCTCTCTCTTTCAAAGCATATTTGACACACATACATTTGAATATATGCGGGGGGGTCAAATTTGCTTTCAGTATCTCTCAGTCAAACCAATAAAAACACTACCTTTACTATTATTAATAACAAAAACAATGATTATAACACTTGTATCATATTTAATAATAATATTTTTCAACTAGGTAGATTTCATAAGAAAGCTACCTATTGTAATGGGTACCATAATTCGACTTCTGAAAAATTTCAACATATCTTCGCGTTTCACACCCCCACACCCCAAAAGTACAGTCATCTCAAAAGTTAATATATATATATTACACTTTCTTGTGGACATGATAACTGCCGTAATTTTACGCTATCACTTTCAAATTGATACATAAAATATAATGACAAATATCTCGGTCGAGCTCGTTAATGGGCAAAATTGAAACATGGAGGTGGAAATGGAGGGAGCTTTTTTGAAACAAAAAAAACAAAATATCGCTATAACTTTCTTATAAAGTAAAATATTGAATTCGTTTAAAGTCCCTACTATTCTCTGGATAAGGGTCACGCGGGGTGGAAACAATTGAATTTCACGGGAAAAAATATCATAGCTCCCTTAATAGGCACCGGAATCATAAGGAAGTCTTGATAAATTTAGCAATGCAGTCGAATGAGAACAAATGTATTGTTTGTTACGAACTTGTATAAACCAAGTTTGCCCTATTTTGCCCTGGTGAAATCTACCTCCGCCTTCCGGCATGCCGAAAGGAGTTTTTTCATTTGCATTTGTTTTATTTAACAAAATTATTAATTTCATGGCAGCAAACATCGTTTAATTTTTGCATTTGTAAAACTCAAATAATAAAAATATTAATAATTAAATAAATTTTATTTTTTGTTATCTCTGTTCTAAAATTTTGTTGAACAGAAAGGACAGTGCCGGGAAAGTTTTATGAAATCCTTTACTTATCTCTTTTACTATGGTACTTTTCTCTTTACTTATCAAATGACATTTGGGTTTAATAAATTAATCAAAAATAGGTATTATTATTTATATTTGTATTATAATATAAAACAAATTAAAATATTTTATTGTAAATTGAATGTGTTATCTTACAAATTGAAATAACATTAAAATTGCATGACTTACCGTTTAAACAAATTTTTTACTGAGCATTTTAATGTCTGAAATGTTTCAAATTATGTTTTGAGGATTCTAAAATTTTATTTTCCTTTTTAAAGAATACATTTTACCAATTACAAAAAAATTGATTTAAAATTATTAGATAATAAATTTTCAATTTATTTAAGTAAAATTATTTAATTTCTTTACCTTATTAAATTAATAAAGTAGTTTTATTCTGCGTAACATGATTCTGTTTTCCAAAAGAATAAAACAACTGTCTAGTAAAACATCAAGCTTAAAGTAGGAAATTTGCTGATTTGCATAACAAAATTACCGATTCAGTAACATTAAAATTTCTACCTTTCGGCTGTATTAACTTCTTACACTCTAATAAAAGACAATTTGATGCAAGCAGAGCGTAATAAATTACTCTGTAAAATTTACTTTACAGCTTTTCTTAGTCAATTCTTAAGTAATTATACGTTGATACTTACTTATTAACCCATCAATAATAATCATAATGATTCCGTAAAGTAAATTATCCTGTAAAGTTAATAATCCCGAAATTATCCTGTAAAGTTACAGGATCATTAACATTTTTACATATTAAAATTATAAGCATTATTACTTATAATTATAGCTATAAATTAAAATCTAACCAAACTTAACCTACGCTCGCTAACCTCGACTAATTAACAGTAATGTTTTGATTATTTAAATAATAATAATTGCAATAATCACAGTTATTTATTATTTAAGTAATCAAAACATTACTGTGTTAATTAGTCAAGGTTACCGAGGGTACATTAAGTAAGGTTAAATTATAAAAAATAAATATAAATTGTAATATAATGGTTATGTCAGGTGATATTAACAATAATAACCCAAAAGTTTGCAATTTATTTGACAGATTTTTTTTTTCATCAGTCTACAGTGATTCTTCAGATTAGAAGGACAGCCATTACACTGGTATTCTTGAAAATTGCTTTAACAATTGCAAAAATATTGTAGTGTATGTAAAACTTATGTAAATATATTTTATGAGATATATTCAAGAATTTCACTTAACTCCTATAAAATATTCACCACCTGTGTTTATAAACCGAATATAATGCAATAAACTAATTTCCAGTGGTTATTGCAATTAAAACAAGATTGAATATAATGTACTTGTTGTTATTAAAGACTTAATCACTTTTCTTTAGAAAATTAAATAAAAAAATTGTTAACTGAAACAAAAATTATTACTTTATAGTACTTACCGAATTCTTTATTTGCTTTAAACATTACATTCTGATAAAAAGGTTCAAGATTATTCAAAGGTATACTTTGTGTCAGTGAAGTGACAAGAGACAATACCAAAAGCACAGCTAATATTCGACGCAACAATTTATCCATGACTAAAATCAATTATTTTCTGGAAAAAAAATGTATACTTTTTGTACATGAATAATACTTTGGCATAAAAATACATGCATTTTAAATAATCGTAATATAATAAATTAAAAATCGCATATGTATAATATTTAATAATATATGATTAATTACATTTGATATGGAATATTAAAATTATCTCTAATAATTTAACTTTTACTTTTCTTTTGCTTTTTGAATTTCCAATTTCAAACAATTTTTCTATAAAAACATTTTCATTAATTAAATTTTAATTTATCTAAAATTATTTTGGAGTTAGAACTTCAATACAATCATTTTGTACAACCTCATACTTGAAAGCTGATTTTAAAATAAAAATTATGTATTTTTATTAAAATTTTCTCTATAATTTTAACATTACCTTTGATAAGGTGTGGTCGCCTAGCTTGCTCCATAAATTAAAATTAAAATTTCCTAAACTACCTTGTCTTACGGAATTATCTAGAAAGACGTTTCTTTCAGGTAAGATGTAATGATGACTTATCAAAATTCTTTGACGTTAAGTTGGGTGTCCCTCAGGCCCTGTACTAGGTCCTGTGTTATATTCTATATTCATAGTGGACCTTCCAGCCCTGCAAGGTTCCATTGTCGCCATGAGCTGCAAATGGCATTAAACCTTGTCTGTGCACGGCAAAAAAAATGGAAAATTAAAGATCATCGGAATAAATCAAAGCATGTCACATTCGCCATGCGAAAGGGTGACTGTCCCAGTACGTACATGGATGGTGTCTTGATCCCACAAACAGAGAGTATGCGGTACGTAGGACGACTTCATCTAGATCGGCATTTGACTTGTACATACCACGTGAGGATAAAAAGAAAAACTAAACGCAAAGTATAGGGAACTGCATCGGTTGCTACAGAGAAACTCACGCCTTATGTTGTCCAATAAAATACCTACCGTAACTTATGTAGATTACATAAGTTAAGCTATGACCAATCTGGACTTATGACATGGAGTTGTAGGGAACACAAGTAATAGTAACATAATGTCATACAATGCTTCTAAAGCGTAATTGCAGAGACATCAATTCATGAATATCTGGAGCTTACAATGGTTCATGAGGTTGTGAGACACCACAGTGTCTTCTTGCCAAACGATTTACTTATGGTTCCACTTAAGGAGCCGATTGTAAATATACTGGTTGTAGAAAAAAAAAGCAATAATGTTACACATAATTTCTTTTTATAATTATAAATAATCTTCACTGTTCTTGTTAAGATAATAATTATTATTACCTTTCTACTAGGATCACAATAGTTTCTATGTTTAATACTGCTTACCTTTCTTAGCTTTATTCTTTTATCTCTCATTGACACGTTTCGGAACCACTCCATTGTCAAAAATCTAGTTGTTCGGTAGAATGACACCGGTGAGAGTTTGTCCGACGGCTTAATGTGATTTGTCTATCTGAACTTGAGATTTATATAAAAAAAAATTATAGAATGGTGGTCAGGGGGAAAACGAAGGAGAAATTGTTTTCCTAAGGATACTTTTTGTTTACTTTAGCAAGTAGAATCCAAAGAAGTATAGCCAGCCCACCATTTTAGAAACACTCTGTATGTATGTATATATATATATATATATAAATTCCTTAAACATGGTTTCCACTGATAATTTGTTTTTAATAGAATAAAAAATAATTAAAAATGTTATATCCACCTACACAGCAAGACAGTTGTGTTTTCTCAAGATCTCTTTGTTTATTTCGAACCATCTTCAGGTGGCAAAAATAATATAAGTGAAAAATTAATATGATTAATGTCATGATTGTGTAATTATTTTAATTTTGACTTATTATATTATTATTATTTCCTGATGGTTTGAAATAAACTGAAAGATCTAGAGAAAACACTTCTTTTTGCTGGTAAGGTGGATATAATATTTTTAATAATTTTGTATATATATATATATATATATATATAGTTACCAAAAAAAATAAAATTATCAAACTATAATTACAACTACATCTAGAAATTATTGAAAAACTTACCGTATTCTAGAAAGATTATAATCTGCTAATAAAACGAATAATGATATCATTGAATGGTGTTAACTGCTTACATAATGAAACTAACAAAATTTTGAAATAATGTTCAGTATCTTATGCAATTAATCATGTATATTACCAAATTAATAAAAAATTATTTCTTTAATAGTTAGATTTACACTGTCAAAAAGATAAGACAACTAATACAAACAATAAAATTAATACAAACAAATGTTTGAATCTTAGTTATGATAAAATACATAATCTCTCTCTCTCTCTCTCTCTTCTCACACACACGTGCATGCGCACAGAGAGAAAGAGATAATACACAAGCATGTTGTTTATATATGCGTATTTGTACAACAGTTAAATTACCTGGCGCACATTGCTTAACAGGTTATCAATTTTCAATTATTTACAATTACAAAAATGTCAAAAGATTTAATCGTTTGAATGTTAAAATGTTTCTAAAACAATAAATGGTAATTTATGTCGATACCAATTTTCAAAGAATGAAAATTATATTACATACTAGCAGACCCGATAATGCTTCGATATTGCTAAATTTGAGTATTTGAGTATATGTATATAGATTAAATGAACACAATTGAAAGTTTGATAAAACATTAACAAAATGAACATTAAGGAACTTCACAAAATTTGACCTTTCCCTTTTCCTCTTTTTCATTTTTACAATATTCCCTATCCCTTTTCCCCCTTTCTCTTTTCCTTATTTCACTTCATTTTTCTCCTTTCCCCTTTCCAATTTCTTTTCCGTTTTTTCATTTTCCTCATATTCCCTTTCACCTTTTCAGATTTTTTCCCTATTTCCCTTTTCCCTAAGCGTAAATCGGTCCAGTTTTTTTTTAGTCCATAGCAGGCACACATATCAGAAACATTAAAATGGAATGGTAAAATATTTAGTATAGCGTGTGTTACTTTTACATCCAACAGACAGCGCAGTTTTAAAAAAAACAAAAAAAAACGAGTTTTTACGTGTCACAGGTGTGACCATCTTAGGTATATAGTTAGTAGGTATATAAAAACTTGTGCGTATTCGAATGTAAGATTGTGTCAAAATTTCAATGCAATTGGTGAAGAACTTTTGGAGATTTAAGATTTTGAACAACTGAACATTTTTACACTTTTATTTATATAGATTAAAACACTAAATATTACTGAAAACCGAAACGGTTTTGTAAAATATTTAACAAATTCAAGGAAGACGATGTTTAAAATTTTATTGGCTTGCTTTTTAAAAATGTTTACTGATGAAGAAAATTTACAAAAATCATCAATACCATAATCACGAGTACAACACCGCTAAAAAAATGTTAAATCAAGTTTTTAATCGACTTTAGCAAAATCATATCAGTAAAACCCACAGCGACGCAATTGCTATTTCTGCAGTTTCACTGGACCATCAGGTCAGAATCAGAATCCCACCGCAAATCTATTACTAAAATTTGATAAATGAGATGTTATCTGTACAATCAATCGTAAAAATGAAACAAAAGTTTGTTTGCTACACTAAGAAACCAAGAAGTACTCAAGACTACTTTTAACGTATGATCATCTACACGAAAGATTGGACCGACTTTCAATTATAATAAATTATTAAATATATTTATTACAAATTCATTAATAAATAGGATACGAAAAACAAGTATTGAAAAAGTTTAAGAAATCCTAAAAAAATTCTATAAATAATTTTTTTTTAAATTAATTAACTGGATTCTAGGAAAATTATATCCATCAGTGATTCTGCTTGACCCTCTGCTTATAATAACTAATTGTCAGATTTTGTGTCAGAGTGCAATTTTTTTATGTTTATATTTTTAATGTTTTATGTTTTTTAACAACATGTATAAAATAAAAATTAAATTGATATATTTGGGACTGAAATTTAGGTTATTTTTAAGTTTTTATATGTGACTGCACAGTTATACACCTTACTAAAAATCCCTCTCGATAAAAAATTTGAAGTTGACGCCACATGACTTCCTTGTAAACCTATTATATATATACACTTATATAACCTATTAAAAGTACATAAAATTTTATTTCATTAATAACTATAAAATGTTTTTACAATCTGAGGTTAATAGTTATAATTAATAAATCAATATATTTAAATTAAAAAAATAAAAATAGGTAATGAAGTCTGATTCGAACCAATGTGGCTTCCTTTGTAAGATTCAAATATTTCATTAATTCAAATTTTATTTGGCTATAACTCTGGAACCAATGAAAATAAGTACCACTTATGATATATTGTTGAAAAGCCCTCAATGAAGGTTTATACAGCAGTTAAGAAAAAGTCCAAAATCCAATTTTTTTAAATTTTGGGCTTTTTGGACACTTTTGGTTCAGTTGATTGCAATCAAAAGGGGAGGTGCACAACTAGATGTTACAACAGTCCGAAATCCAAAATTTCAACATACTACGGCTAATCGTTTTTGAGTTATGCGAAATACACACACGTACAGACATAATGCCAAAACTAGTCAAAATGAATTCAGGAATGGTCAAAATGGATATTTCCATTCAAATCTGAAAACCGACATTTTTCACGATTGCAATATTTCCATCAACGACTTACTAGAAAGTAAAAAGGATGGTGTGTTGGCTTGTTTGATGTATGCACTAACATTTTTATTTTTGCTGCTATTGTTGCAGAGAGGACCAATGTGGTGTGCCAAGAAGCTGTGCACGGCGACTCTCTCTCAGCTGACTTTCTCCCCTTAGAAGCAGCCCGTTGTCAATTAATTTAATTTCCAAGCGTAGATTACTTTTATTTAAATTTTATATTTCTATTTTTATTTACTTATTAGTATTTATTAATTTTATTTATTTAATTGTTTTTAATAAATAGAGATTATAGTTAATATTTCACAATAAATAAAAGGATTCTTTGTTTAGCAGGAGAGTCGGCGCGCATCCAGCCGGCGCATCATGTAGTCCGCTCTACACCAATAGCAGCAGCTGGACTGACAACTAACACAACCTTACACGAACACACACAAAACTAAACGAAGAAGATAGCCTCCCCCACGCCAATTCCCTGTTATCAATATGGCTAGCGTTAAACCTCATATATTTCTATTAAAAAATATTAAATTTTATATCTGCTCACTCCATTAGCCTATTTTAATTATAAAAACACCAAAATGTTCAGAAAAATATTACCTAAAAAACTAATAATTTTTTCTTAAAATATTTTTGTAAAATACTTAATATTCTCACAAACATGAGGATACGAATGCGTCGAGGGTCCAGGGGGTAGAGACCTGACTGGCTAGCTTTCTATAATTTTGATTGTATGTTTATATATTGCACATACAACTTGACCAACTGGTCTGAAATTTAAACTAGCTTCTACAACCCAAAGCAGTGTTCAACAGCTAGGTCGCAAATGAATATTCTAGTTCTGATTTAGGTCTATCTTACAATAGTTTAGCAACGGTTAGTCCATATGGATTGGAATTCTAACTGTAGCTTTTACTACCTTTATTTCATTAAAAAACTTAATCAGATTAAATAGAAATGTTGGAAATGTACATGCAATTATTCACCATAAAAGATTAGATACTCATGACTATCTTTCATCTTAAGGGAACAATATTATACGAGGATATTATGACGCTATCTTACTCTATCCGATCCAGGAAATCAACATGTAGTTGAATGTACAGAATTGTGAAAATGAATTTAAACACTTAAGTTATTTATTATTAAAAACTTTATTTAGAAAAAAAAATCATACATTTATAATTTTGGCCAAACAAGGGCATTCAAATATGAAACAACCCCAAAACATTTTTCTGGGGATTTTTAACTGATTGTTGAATATGAGCATGTGATTTATTTTCACTTGATACTTTTCTAACAGGCCTTTGCCTGATACTTTTCAGAGGCCTTTGCCTCTGAACATAAAAACGTGACTCGGAAAACATAACATTTTTCCTGTCTTTATTAGTTCAGTTAGCATGTGTTTTGGTTCACAAATGCCCTTTGTTTTGCACACTGCTGGTGTTAAAAGCTGTTTTTTAGCTGCCCAAGGAGTTTTCTACCCAGCTGCAAGAAGTCAACAAATAACAATTCTCATGCATAAATCTGTTCTGTTAATTCTAGATTTAAATCCACAGCAGATAATTTTGGATCAAATTTACTTTTTCTCACTAATAATATAACACCGATCCTGTGTTGAAATAGTTTTTTACAGCCACATTTGCTTTTACTATGAGGTGAAAAGGGACCAGTTTCTTTAAATAGCATTCACTATCCCTATTCAAGCCCATGCTCAGAAGCTACTTGTAGTTGTGTCATACTGGTATGCTCAGAAAGGAAACAATTTTTGAAAGTTTCTTAGAATTATGGTGATTATAATGTATTCAAGACACAAAGAACAAAAAATCCAGAATTATGATTCTGTAATAATAGAATAAAATAAACTTTCACAAAATACTATTTAAAACATGAAAATTGCTAAATAACCAAGAATATTAACCTCGCACTACATAGACAACCTTAAAGATTGATCAGGTCAAGCAGTGTAGTCAATATAGAAATAAACAAAAAAATCCCTGATGTTCAGTGGCTAATTTGCACGCTACTGTAAATAATCAGTGCTACAACATGCCAGATACTTAGAAACACACATCCATAAGTCTGCAACATCTGTTTTGGCATCCTTTATCTGTAGGGGCGCAGAAGATAAATGCACACAAGTATACAGAGTCCGATTTTTCTTGTTAACTGGTTTAGGCAATGCTCACAACCATTGCAAGTTTTCAAGCGAAATAAATGTAAATAAATCACATTTTTCCTTTCCTTTCCTTTAATGTCTTGACTTCTTACAAAAAAAGTACAAAAAAAATCAATAAACAAAAAAATTATTCCATTATTCCGTTATTTTAACAGCAGCAAAAATTTTTCCTCAAAAAACAAAAATTGCCCTCTCATTTAAAAATAAAGAGCAAACAAAATATTCAATAATAATTTTCTTCCAATCTGAAACATATTTTTAAAAAAAACTGCTAATTTCTAGTGATACTGAAACATCAAGGATTTTAAGTGGTGAGAAATTGGGAAACTGATGAAATATTTCATATGGTATATCAAAATTTAAAACAATAATAATAATTTTCTTAAGTAAAATAGGTGAAAGTGTAAAGTTACTAGAAATTTTTTACAATTTAAGGTCATATTTCTGTTGGATTATCAAATGTTTGGATGATCACTATACTAACAAAAACCTTATTCTAAACAGAAATCATTATTTCTATTAAGAATTAGAAGCAATAATTTTAAAATGAACATGGAGGTACATCTAAAAATTTCTTAGCGTTTTGAGAATAAATGCGAAGATACTAAAATTCTGAAAAAACGTTTTTTATTTTGTCAAGTTTAAAAAATTACTGGAATAGATCACATTAACTATGCTAAAATCACAACAAATATAAACAATAACAATTAATTATATGCAAGAAAGAATATAAAACATTCTATTAATATAATAAAATAAAGTTGTTTTAGTTACAGATTTTATATTTTAATTAGAATTATTAAACTTCAATTTGTTTATTTAAAACTAGCTGGTCAGGGCTCCAACCCCTAAACCTCCTATGCATTTGTTATCACCTGGTTCTGAGAATATTAAATATTTTACAGATAATCATTAAAAATGATTAGTTCAATATTTATCTGTTGCCATGGTAATAGAAATATAATGAAGTAAAAGGATTAATCCTTTTTTCTTTAATGTATATTTTTAACATCTTAACCTCCAAGGAGACTAGAACCTCGATCTATACGGTCTAAGGATTTAAAGTCTTAAAACCTTCCCTGGGATAACACGAAGAAAGCATCCTGAAAATCTGAAACCAATCGGTCAGTTGGTTCTTGCGTGGTGCTGTTTACATGGACAAACAAAACCTGCCACAAACTTTCAGATTTATGTATAGGATGATCAAAAATTACTTAAAAACCTAAAAAATAAAGCTATGTTCTAAAAAATTATTATAAAGTATCCATTAAAAATATGACTAATGTTGATGACATTAAATTAATATTTACATTAATGGAAACTTAAATTAATGATAATGTAATATTGACCTTAAATTCAAAGATAATATTTCTTTATCGTAAACACAGATGTAATATAGCAAAAAAAAGTAAATGATACCTACAAATGATTTAATCTTAAGGAATAAAGTGCGATATCAGTAAAATTAAGATAGAAACATCAGAATTTTTCATATCGCACTTAGCATTTTCAGTGCTTAGGAAATCTTAATTTCCTATCTGTAGACTTTGATAAAAGCTGATATTGCTATTTTGTTACATATTATATTATAAGTTATATTTTTTCTCTAGTTTTTAATGGCCTGCAATACATTTTTTGAAGATGGAAAATTGAATCAGATATTTTTTTAAATTCCTGTGAACACAAAAATTTGACAAATCATCATTGTAACTTCATTGAAAATAAACTTTGGTTAAACTGGTTTTACAAAACTAAAGATCTACAATCTTTAGATGATGAATTTTATTAACATTTGATTCAAAATTTCCGTTTTTCAGTCACTCCTTGTACATGGCTTTAAAATCTAAAACACTTTTTTCCATCTCCACATCCTATGGCTATGGTAGAAAGCGATTTCTACTAGTGCATTAACAAAAAGGATCATTTACATTTACTATGCATTTCTCAACCGTTTCACGCTGTAAATCATATTCCAGTTGTGAATTCTCTGGTTTTAAATAAACATATTCAATTTTCAAAATGTTCAATGTTTGCACAGAATACATGATATGTAGTGCAGATATTTACATTTCAATTTTGTCCTTCAGAAGTGTTAAAAAACAATGCGATCGAGATTTTGTTAGAGATAAAAGAGGCCTAACTCAAAATTTGCTACTTTAAAAGCGTATTAAAAAAAAAAAAAAAAAATATGTTTTTAAATTATTACTTTTAATTCTTAACAAAAAATACTAATTTATGTTTAGAATAAGTTTTTTGTGAGCATAATGACCATGTGCCTGAAAAGATATAAAAAAACCTATTTTAACCTTTTTTCTTGGACTTTTGTAAAAAAACAAACTGGAATTATTTTCTTCTGTTTTTGAGTTGATGTAAAATGTCTACAATTAAATCAAAAAGAAATGTTAAATTCCTGTAATTATTACGCTTTAATGCAATAATGAATATTAAAAGGTAATCGCTCTATCTTAAACAAAGAATTGTATACTGGTTTTACACAGTACTTAGCTATTAAGAACCAGAGACATACTTACATTCTTCTTATCCTATATAAACTATATTCCATACAGAAATAAATAGATGTATCGAGTTTATATTTTTATCTCTCATAATTTTTTTTCTGATGATTAATTCACTAATCTTAAACTTGCACATGGGGATACAAAATGGAAATTTTGTTGCTTGTGAAAAATGCCACCTGACCAGAACCTCCAGATGAAAGGCCAAAACACTACTGCTTCTTCATAGAAATCAGCAGTCTTTTCAATCATTGTCTACAACATAATTCCAAAAACTTATTTTTAAATAAAAAGCTAAAGCTAATTATCTTAGTATACCAGATAGAGCATGAAAAATTACATTTATTTGTGGTGAAACCTGAAAATTTGCATTTGAGATACATTGCTCTGGTTCTGATTCATCTCTGGTTCTAATATTTTCATCAATTATCACCTTACAAGGGCAGACAGTCAGCTTAAAAGAGTATGTTGATGCTCTCTCATAGGATGGCAGAAGGGAGTCTCTACTTCAAATCCAAAATGGTAGCTTCCATTGAATAAACTCCATTTAGAGATTTTTTGAACGGTTCAAGTAGCCTATTTGTAAATCTAAGGTCACAACAATGGCAGCAGCTGGGTGGTAAGCAATCCAATCTTATAATAGTGAGATTTGGGTTCAAATCTCTGTCTTTATTTTTAAACTTTTTCTTTTTTCTTACATATATACATCACAGATTATTTTTTATAATAATATTTATAAAAATTTGGAAAAGCTAAATGAATTTCATGTTCGCCGGTTATTATTTTATTTGAATATAACAATTATTAACCTAAAAATCCTTATGAGTAACAATAGGGGATACATGAGCGATGAAGGATTAACAAATAGACAACAAACATATTTTGTTTTATAAAACTTGAATAAAATTAAATAAATTTTTTTATTGTTTGTACAAATAACTAATTTTTTATTAGATTAATAATTATTACATTCAAATAATAATCATCAAACATGTGATTCGTACAATTTCTCCAGATTCTTTTAAATATTATGATTATTATTATTATAAATACTAGATAAAAATTCATCAAAACAATAATATGGAAAGAAGAGGAAAAGCAGGTACACTCAGAAAAAATGAAGGAAACATGAAAAAGAACAAAAGAAGCAAAAAAGAAATGATATTATTGACTCTAATAGGCTGCTTCAAAATAATTTGCATTGTTGTATATGAGAAAAAGAAAGAAATTTTTAAAAAAATGACAGACTCAAATCTGACCTCATGACTATGAGACCGGAGTGCTTGCCACTCAGCTGCTGTGACTGTAGATATACAAATAAGCTACTTTTATTTATTTTAATTTCTTTTTATTCATAAAATGTACATTATAATCTGTTCAACTAGTGAACAATGAACACCCCCCTCATGAGATGGTGGCCCAATGAGATGAGGATAATATGTATGACACGTAAATGAGGTATAGCCTTATACAGACTCAGGCTGACTGTTCCCAAGAGTGGTTAATTGAACTCTAATGACCAAAGTACACCAGTATACATTATCTAGTATTCAAATGCATGTAAAAGAAACTAACTTTTACTAGGATTCAAACTTCAGAACCTTCAACTTTGAAAATCATCTGTTAAATAGTTTGTAATGACAAGTTTACCACTAGACCAGTCCAGTGGCCAAAATAAGCTACCTAAAGCAAAAAAATCTTTAATGGAGTTATTCCAAAATGGAGTCAAGTTGGAAGCTGTCATTTTGGATTTAAAGAAGGGACCCCCTCCTATCAGTCTGCAAAATAGCACCAACAAACAACATTATAGGTTGACCAACTGCCCTTATTCGTCAAGATATTCTGTCATTTTTCTGACTTAAATGACTTGATACTTAATGGTACTTCATTATTGTTTTCTTCTTTTTTGGCTAATATACATGAGTATAAACTGAATTTAATACTTGTTAAAATTGTATAGAGATTAATAATATTTATTAACATCTTATCAATTTAAATGAAAATGCAAACAAAAAAAGTAAACATTAGTAATCAATAAACAAATAATAAATATTATTACTAAGTGCAATATTTAATTAATTTATATTTATAAAAGACCAGTTGTAAAAAAAATTACACAAAAACATTGGTCAAAAGTGTATAGTTGTGTTAAATTAGAAGAAAAAAATTATTTAAAAATGAAAATAAAAATAAAAATATGTCAGTTATCTATCGGTAAATTTAACACCTTCACATATGTGATGATTCATTATATTTTCTGAAATGCATATTAAAAATAGTAGTAAATGAGAAATCATTGGTTTAGTTTAAAGAACTCGACACTTTTTATATATTAAAAAATATATTAAAGGATATAAAATAAAGTTTTGAGTTACTGATAAACACCAATAATAGGATGCAAACTCTGATGGTGTTTACGTTTATCAAATGGAGTACCCAATGAAAATGATCTACCGAATCAACATTTTCATCCATCAGTGCTTTACACAATACTTCAACAGTTCATTCAATTGTCATGAAATCTTCCAAGTCAAATATCGCTTGACAATATGCAGGAGATCTGAAGAAGCCGGAAGGAGACACATCCATCATTTAAGATAGCTAGATGAAAGGTTGACAAAAGGTTTAGATTTTCAATATTATGGATTAAAACACTGTAAGACTTGTAATGTAAAGGTTGTGCTATAGAAATAATATTTAAACCTGTTTAATACTTATTACATTTGTTAAAAGTAGTTATTGATAACCGATTAGAAAATCAGTAATTATCAGCAGCATTATAGGTAAATGCTACAATCAGTAGAACTTGTAAAGTTCTACTAAGTAAAATGACATGGTCATTAATATTTAATATGGAGCTACTGTACATTCAATGGCAATGTCGAATAAAGATGTTTGGTGTTCTCACTACAGAGTTGAAATGCCAACAGGTCTACTCCAAGCTTACTATTAGATTTAGTAAGCGATGGAAGTAGGTGTAAATAATTTGCACTTACTGCATTTTATTTGAGTACTTTTTACTAGAAAAAATTTTAATAAATAAAGGTATATAAGGTGAATTTAGATAAATAAACTTAAATAATTAGCTTTAGAGTTTTATAACATTATACTTTACAATTATTATTATATATTTTGAACAAATCTATGTTAAAAAAAGAAAAAATAGTTTGATTCCGATTAAATAAAAATATACTCTTACACCAACAAAAAAATTAAGCACAAACCATGGAAAGCAAAATGAACTGTATTAGTATTTACCTTACAACTAAGAAAAGCCGTGGTAAAATCTTGGTCAGAACATCTACAATATTTTAAAACATTCAGTATTACAAAAAAAATGTTACAATCAGAAATAATTATAATTTTTCCAATTATAATACAGTTTGAAATAAAATTAATTAAAAAGAAAAAATATGTCACAATATGAATATTACATACAGTAAACTAAAAAAAAAAATAAATAAAATAAAAATAACATTTTTTGAACATATTATAAATCAACTGTTACATAAAGAGGCTACATTAGTTGATATCAAGTTTTTATGATTGTCTCATTCATGATTACACATTTATGATTATAAATACAAATTCCTTGTATAAGAACATTAACACTATTTAAATTATTTTAGAATTTAAACCTTATTACCCTAGGATATTACTAGTTTGGTGACATGAAAGATATTCTTTAAAATATTTGTAATAATGATTTTCAATATTATTTTTAGAGGTAAAAAAAGTACTAATTAACATAATTATATAAATTAAGAATTTTTTAATAGTAAAATATTGAAAAAATATTTCTTAATGTAAATTTAACATACAACAAAATCAGAAATAAAATAATTGTTTAAATGCATAATAAAATACCATATTTGCAATAATAATTAATAACAGTACTTTTAATGGTAGAAGAGAAATTCATTTTAATTATAAAATTAACTATATAACATTAAAACTAAGTATTATAATATTAATGAAAATTTTCTCCACAATATTTGCAAATAAGGATTTAAAACATAATATATTTAATAATGAAAGAAAAAATTAATTAAAAACTTACATAAAAAATATTTTTTTTCACTTTTAATTGTATTACTGATTTTCTACATTGCCTTTAATAATAATTTATCAATAATTATTGGCTTACTAATTTCACATTTAAAGAATTTTGTAATTCTTTGCGCATATGATTACACAACAGTCATCAGGAATGAAATATATAAAAACTCAAGCCAACTGAAAAGTTAAAAAAAAATACAGACAATTAAGGTCCTGGTTTGTTGTGCATAAAAAAAGACGCTTTATTGAAATCGGATGGCACGTCACCAGATTGATCTTGCACAGCCAACATGGGTCTCTTCTTTTTTGTCTACATAACATAGAGACTGTGATTATATACCTTTCTTACTGCCTTAACCTTGTTTAAGTCTCTCAACACTTAAATCAAATTTTGATAAATATCTATTAGTTCATTTTTTCTATACTACCATTATAACTTTACACTTTGTATAATTGTTCACAATGTTTCTGCCACTTATTAGAACTCTCTTCTGTCCTAAACACTAATAACCTCTGCACTCTGATAATACATTTCAATTTTATTTCTCTAAAATGTTATCTTACTTTTGATTATGCCCGTTTCTTGTAATTAATTATTGTCTTTTCTATATTTCTATATCTTTCAATAAGTCTTCCTTAGGTGGTTTCCATTTTCTACTAAATGTATTCTCTTGATGCCGTTTGTTATAACCTTGATCTCCCACATTCCTGTTTTCACCCATTATTTCTAACATATCCACTCTCTAGCCTTATTAATTCTATCTTTAAATTTACTCATTTGTTTTTTATAGCATCTACCTTTGCGAATAACTTTTAAACCTGTTAAAACATTCTCTTTTAGTTTTGAATCACATGATCCAAAGAGGCCTGTTCGAACCAAAAAAAAAATTTTAATTTATTAATTTGTTTTTTATATAGTATCTACCTTTGTGAAAAACTTTTAAACCTGTTAAATCATTCTCTTTTAGTTTTGATTATATCTCGTTTATTTTAAATTCTTTCTTTAATTATGAACTTAAATGAATGTAACATTATAAATAATATGTTCATCAGTAGCCAACCCAAGTAACCAGCTGAAGAGAAGTGGAGACTGCCTATTACCCTGTTGTACATTTGTGTTGATCTCAAAGCAATTTTTTTGTTTTTTAGTTTTATATAATTTCTGTTGTTTTATCTTTCTTTTCAGATTATAATGATTGTGTTATATTTCCACTAGAACACTACTAGACTTGCACAGATTTTCAGAACTACGTACAATTTTTGTTAATGATATTTATCATGTAATTTATTTTTTCTGTAATTTTCTAGAAATAAAAACCAGTATAATTATTATTACTTATATTAATATTCTTCATTACTGCAAATATGTTCATGTATTTCTCAAGAGTTTATAATAACAAGAAATTACCTTTTATTTTAATTAATTACAATAAATTGATTAAGTAATTTTAATTAAAGATAATCTAAAATTTATTTTTGTTTCCTGTATTTCTAAATTTTTTCTGAATGTCAGCTGTAGTTAACTGTATTTATTTCTGTGCCTCTTGATTGTAACCTGATAAGAAATCTTTTTAAAGCTGTTTTTTTTTTGCATAATCAAGCGATCCTGTTTCAGATAATTTGACCAAATTTATTTATTTGTTTTTCATTCCACTATTAATAGGTATCAATTGAATATAATTCAAAGATATATTCAAATCAAAACTTGTTCTAATTGATTTTCAAATATTCTGGTACGATCTGTTATCAAATTAAATCTTCGGTGAATTATACAAATTTCTGAATACTGTATTATATTCAAAAAAATCTTATCATATGTTGTATTAAAAATAAATTAACTTGTAATATTTGTGAAAAAAAGGTCAATTTAACCCAAAGTATGTTTGTTATTTACTAGAAGAATAAAACAAAACATTAAAAAACCAAATGAATGGCATTTAATGTGTAGAAAATGTATAAAGATAAATTTTGTATCGGCATTACCCAGAATAATAGTAAACAAAAATTATGTAAGTATAAATATTAATTTCAAGAAATTTAGATTTTGAAGTAAAAGAACAATTAAATAAAATATGTAATGCATGATGTGTTTTTTTAGGTTAACTAACATGATTACACATAAACTTTGAACAAAGTTAAATGATTTGAGGTTGTTGAGGGGGTATACCTTCAAATTGATTTCATAATCGACTATCAACTAGACAATTCTTTCATTGAGGAGCTAGACTATAAAATAAATATTCAAATTCTCAATTATGGAAGTTTGCTGCAAGTGTGTGGAGGAGACTGGGTCGATTGTGTTTGCACTTTGGCAATCCTGATGACCTTGATGAAAGAAAGAAAGACGATCCTATAGCAGCAGTGTCGACAATATTCAACAAGTTTATTGAAAATTTCCAGCTTCTTTACTCTCCAGGGCCATTAATGTGTGTAGATGAAATGCTGGCTGCATTTCAAAATGTCCATGTCTATGAAACCGACTAAATACAGACTCAAAAACTTATGCTTGACGGACACAAGAACTCACTATGTATATAATTGGTACATATACTGTAGGAAAGGATGGAAGATTGTTGTCTCAGGAGGAAAAGAAACTGTTAATCCCTACCAAGCAGTCATCCAGCTGGCAAAACCAACTGAAGGTTCACATTATAATATTACAGCCAATAATAGGTTTAGCTCAATCAAGCATGCTAATGAGCTTTTAAAGACAGATCTTACGTATGTTGGTACCCTTAAAAAAATAAAACAGAAATTCTACCCGAGTTCAGCCAAACAAATCACATAAAGAAGAATCATCTATGAATGGCTTTAATAAAGATCTCATCCTAATTTCATATGTACCTAAAAAGGCAAAAGTAGATATCCCTATTTCTTCTACACACCATGCCCCTGCTAATGATATTTGCTCAGAGATGCCTGAAATCATTGCTTTTTTGACCTAACAAATGGAACTGCTGATGAAGTCGACCAAAAATGTGCAAACTACACAGCGTGCCGAAGAACCCAGCATTGGCCTATGGTGATACTTTTTACAAATATTGATGTTTGTTCAGGTGTAAATAGTTATATTCTTTACCAGAGCTACAAGGATGTTGAAAAATTGACAAAACAGCTTGGTTCATCCACATATGACATAGAGAATGAAAACAACGAATTTATCCTGTGAACTGGTATTTGCTCATCCAGTAGATATACCAGATATTTTTGAAAGTCAAAAAACATGTTCATTTTGTCCTCCAGAGTTAAAAAAAAGGGCCCAGATATCCTTGTCAGCAATGTACAGCAGGATGACAAGGAAGATCTGCAAAAACTGTTTCAAAAAATGTGGCTTTGAAAAGACTTATACCTAAAGAATTTATAGTTTTTAAACTATTTTAATTTGTATTTTTAAATTGGTTTTGTGTAGTTTTATAAAAAAATTAATAGTCTCTCACATTTATTTATTTTTTAAATAAACTAATGTTTCTTTTAGTATAGTTTAAAATTTAAGTGTATACAATAACCAGTGTTTAATTAATACTAATTCTAACTAAGAACATGTTATAAATACTGTATTTAAGAATATTTTGTCATTAAATTTGATCTGCGTTGCTTTGTGTTAATTATACCCAAATTATATAACAGTGTCTCTTAGACGTACGCTAATAGTTATGTTTAAAAATATATTTTTAAACATGAAGTTGTTAAGGGTTATATTATATCTGCTGTACACCCTATCTTGATCTTATATTTGATGAATTCTGTAAAGATATAAATATAGTCATTTAAACACTTGTATAAAAAAACCTGAAACCATCAGTCTTATCCAAATAAGTAGCTTCATTACTAATATTTTATTGTTAAGAAAAAATATTTTTGGGCTAAGGTAATTAATTAAATTCATGAACCTCAATGCAGAACTAAGCCTCTAAATATTGTAATAAAATAAATTAAAATTTTGTAGAATTAAGACGATATAAGTGCATCCAACAAGTTTTCTTAATTCTTTTATTAAACGTTTTCTCTGAACTTAAAAAAAACCTATGGAACCTTTTTTATTTAAAGCCCTTCTATAAGAGTTGCTGATCACTGAAATATTGCTTAAATTTATACTAAAGTTACCACTTTTCTACTTTATTTTTTTAAGGGTTTTTAATATATTTTGTAAAAATTTAATTAAAAACTCACCAATTACTGTTTCTTTTTCAATTTTACTTTATGAAACTGAAGAGTGTCTTGCCGATTGAATTCTGTGATAAAGTCCTTCATAACAGCACTACTCTCGGTATTGCTTCACAAAAGTTTATCTATTAAAATAATTACAAAGTTATATTAAAATAAACAAAGAACAAATACAGTAATTTGTATTACTATAATTTTTTTTCAATGACACAGTACATTCAATTTAATCCTAAAGTATACACAAACATATGTACAAAAATAAATTATAAAATTTATTTTTATGCTTGTTACATTGAAGTAATTTGGTTGATTAATTTACAAAAAGAATAAGTCTGAATTAGCCTATTTAAAACCTCTAAGCCTAGGTTTGTTGTACTTTTAATAAAATAATCTATCGGGAAACAAGAGTCATAAGTACACAGCCATATCTCTATAAAGGGTCTATTAAGAAAGAAGCAACTTTATTAGCTATTGCCTCAGTCTATAAGATAAAGCAAGAGCAATTAATCCATTGTCGTAGAAATTATTTTGGGAATAAGGGACCAAGCTGTCAACTTCACAATAACAGTAATAATAATAATATTTTTTCTATCTCTGTAGGAGACATAACTGAACAGTTGCAGACAACCTCTGACATGACCTACATCAATTTTGGAAAAAGGCTTAGCCAATCTTAATAAAAACCAACATCATGAGTTAGGCTTAGTGAGGAAAAATGAATACTGAAGAGCTTATCTGATGCCTTTTTCACAAAAATAAATATACTATTGTATATCAGCATGTTAAATTGATCAAAGTTAGCTGATATTCAACCCTGAAATATACTGCTGTAGTATAGTGTTATATCTCACATGACATATATTTCCACAGTAGCCATCAATCAGCAATTTATAGTCTAACCACAGTCCTATCCCCTTCATTGTGTTTAATGCTGGTAAAGGGGTAGTTCATAAAACACAAAACCTGTGACTGTTTTCAACTGTGAAATATGTTTTACAATTTGTCTTTTGCGAAAAAGCATACAGTGCTTAAATGAGTAGGTGACAGTGTCATTTTACGATATTATGAGCAACACTGTTATGAGATTGATGCCAGAAAAACAGAGAGAAGCAGTCCAAACAAATTCAAGTGGCATTATTGAACTGAAAAATGATAGCTGCAACATTTTGGGTACACAAATGAACCCAAATACTGCCAGAATTCACAGAACTTGGGATCGGAGTGATATCAGAATCTTACTGTGAAATGAAGGTCACAAAAAATAAAAGGTGCAAGCTACTATCAATGGCAATTTTTTTCTACATGAAAATGCATAACTTTATTCTCCAGGCCAATTACCAATAGCTTTAGGTTACTGTTCAAGTTAGGGAGTTTTTATAATTTCTCCTATAGTCTGAACTAGGCTTTATGTGAATCATCTCTTTATTAAGACGAAGATCTAGCCAGTAATGCAGTATAATGAAATTAATGAGGGATTCACAGATGGAAACCCTGTTGGTTTATTCCTCAATACAAGTTTGCATAAGTTGGTTTTGTGGTTGTTTCCAAACGTAGAAGACATCTATGGGGAAAAAAGTGTGGATATGTTTATAAGATATAGTGATTCTCAATAATAAAATATTTAAGACTGTTCTTTACTGCTAGAATTATTATGCGTATTTGTCTGAACGTTGTGTAGAGTGATCTTTTCATTATGATGTTAGATTTTTACCAAAGTAAAATACGCGAGTTTTTGTGCATTCATAAAGACAAATTTTAATAATGGCTAAACAGTTTTACCTATAATTAAAAATTAGCTTAAACCTGATTAAAATTTAGATATTTATTTGAAAACATCTGTAAAGGAATTGCAGATGTTCATGATAAATTTTTTTTTTTTGTTTCTACTTACCCAGGATGAACTTGTACTTTAAAAAAAAAAATCAATAAAATAACAAGTCATTTATGTATGTTAACTGCCATAAAAAAATTATTGAAGGCGACATGACATGAGTCAAGGCGACATGATATGAGTCATGTCACCCGAAAATGGCATTGCCATTTTCAAGAAAAATGGCAATCCTCACTTTTCATTGCGATAAACTGCGATGAAAAGTGAAGAGTGAAGTACACCCATTCGCTGTTTACTGAGCTAAACTATTACAAATCAGTGTCCCAAGCCCCATCCAGATGCAGGAGATCTTCAGCTTTGAAAGTGACAGCTTCATTCTGTTCACAACTAGGGCTGGCAATATAATGAAAATCATTATTCTTAAGAGAATGAGAAAGCAACTGTGACTAGTGTTTTACCATGCGTATTCTTTTCAAAGGTGTCAGGAGGCCATAATGTTGTATGCTGCGCCCGTCTGGGCTCATCGTTTACAATTCCAATGTTATAGGAACATTCTTTTGCAAGCCCAGCAATCTTCTATAGTATGCTGTTGTCGGTGGCTACAGGACTGTTTCGTGAGAGGCAATCACTGTAATTGCCGGCATAAAACCCCTAGATATTTTGGCTGCGGAGCGTAGCCAGTGGTACATTTCAAAGAAGGGAGGCCTTCTAACGTCAGGGCGTATGCAAGAAATTGATAACCAAGGTTTTGACTCTTGGCAAGTTAGGTGGAACAATCCTTCTACTGGTCGATAGACATGTGGTATTTTTCCAAATGTTAGGGAGTTGTGAACTATTAGCTGGGTTTCCCCCGATCGGCGTATTACTCAATTTTTTTCGGGACATGGTGCTTTTATGGATAGTTTGGCTAGGTTTAGATTGGTTGAATCCGGCTTGTGTCCAGACTGTAGGGTCGATGACACGGTGGACCATGTCCTGTATGTCTGTCCAAGGTACGAAGCTGAGCGTACCGAAGTTATTAGGGAACTTGAGAGAGTAAACTCTTTCTTTGATATGCGAGTCAACTGGAGGACTTGTAGACTGGACAATTGTGGCTGGCTTCCTTCGATTCCTCATCCAACGTAAAGCGGCCGAAGGGATTTAGTAGAGTAGGAACCCGGACGGCTAGGGTCCGCTTGGACAGTTTGATTGACTGAAGGTATGCGCTTTGGCAGTGAGCCACAGTTAGTTAGATAAGAGGTGTCATGATTGTTAAAGCTGTCAGCGGAACGGATTGCACTGCCGATGGGCATGGGATGCCAAGCAGTCGTGAGGTGTACCGGCGTTTTGACGAGGGCAGATTAGAATGCGCAAACGACACTGTCGGCGGGATGCAGTTACACTGCCGAAGAGCATGGGACACCATGCAGCCGTGAGGTGTAGCGGCATCTCGACGATGGTTTAAGTGGTAAATGTCACGCGGGACTCTGCGATGGAGCCGAGTGAGAGTAGAAAGTCTGTCCTTCTCTCCCTAGTGGACCAGACCAAAGTTCATAATATAACCTAAGTCTGGGGTTTGTTACAAGTTTAGTTTGAGTTTAATAAAGGAACTAGGACTAAATTTTCGTTGTTGCAATCAACATGTTTGGTGGTATGTTGTGTTATTTGCCTCGAATTACGAGACATTCACCGAAGTGGCTCATAATAAGTAGAACTAGGCGCGGGGTTCGCGCTTCTGCGAGCTCGGTTAGCTAGTTCAGAGGTAAACTATGTAGGACATTCTAGATGTCCGGACGAGGCCTACAGCCAAGGCAATAAGCTGAGTTATTAAATCACCGAGGCATTTACATCAGTGGCATCCCAACGAGACCAGGCTTATTATTATGAGATGTAAAAAGTCAGTGAGCGATAGAACTCCCGTTAAAGCCCAACAGGGCTAGGAATGTTTCGGTGTGGCGACCGAAACGTCAATAGGCGGGTGTCTTCTCCTACAGGGTTGTAATGCGACTAGTGTCTATTGTATTCTAAATACTTTATACGCAGCACAGCAATATGAAAAATTGTGTTAAGCAAGGATCAAGATAACACTCTCTGAGCTGTATCAGCATATCAAATCTTCTACCTATTTAAGCCTGAATCTAAATAATACACCTTAACATGCATCAGAGCATATTAAATTTGTTATCTGTACTTTGTTTGGTTTTGTTTTGTAAAATTATCAAACTGTTTGGTTTTAAGATAATACAGTTTTAAACGGTTATATTAAAAATTAAACCAATCAATCTTAATTAGAACATTGTACCAGGGGAATATATATACTCATCCAGTAGATTTTACTGTCTCATAATGACAGCAAAAAAAGTGTTTATGCAACTTACAGGAGATTTTTCTATTACCCCATATGCTAAAAACTAAATTAATAAGAAAACACAGATTTTTTAACAAAATAAATACTCATAAACTTTTCAATTAAAATGAATTTACTATTATTTTCAATATTTCAGGTATTTCCTTTAGTATTTGTGCAGCTGTATGCATTTCCATACAAACCTCTTTATTACCCCCTTTATGATTCTCTTTACAATGTATTTTCATTGCATAATTTGTCCAGACCAGTTAGAAAAAAAAAAACTGTTATATAAATTATACCATTGAAATGAAAATAAAGAAATATATTTTTAATATAAATGATTTTACATCTTTAAATGTAAAATTTTTAAATGACAAATAAATAGAAGTTATTAATGAATAGAAAGTAGAATAAATATAATGTTTGATGAACTAGAATATAAAATTTTAATAGAAAAATAACACGCAACAAAATTTTTCCAAAATGGGTATTAAATCATACAAACATTAAATGTAATATTGAAACTGTCACTATGCATAGGATTATAGAAAAAAAATTAAATCTTATTTTTTCAGTTTTATATATATAAAGGTACTCAATCAACAAGGATATTAAGTAAAATTACCAGGAAATTGTATATGTGAACAGTGCAATATAACTAATATCAGGTGACAGGTACTGATTAAATGATAAATTCTATATCTTATAATACAAGAAAAATACATTGAATTCAGTTTTATGAAAATGGAAAAATGACTTATTAGAAATCTACATTTATAAAAATGAAACTAAAATTTACAGTAAAAACACAGCAGGCAAGCAAGTTAAGGCAATTAAAGATTGGGGTTGTGTCTAGTTTTTACGTACAAAAGATTTATTGTAGTATATCTTTAGTTTTAACATTCCTGTAAACGGTATTAGTGATAGCGGTAAAGTCATACCAATATAGTGCATAGTTCTTTCTTGATGTTTCTAGGCAGGAGACATGTATACTTTCAAAATCTTTTTTAGATTTACTTTTGATGCTGTCAAAAACAGATACATAATGCCAATGTTTTTAAAATATTTAGGCCAAGATAGAAGCTCAAAAAAATTTGATGAAATGTTGTGTCCTTAAATTTGTTTATATAAGAGTAAAAAAGAAGGGACATAATGGATTTAATTATATAGAAAACAGTGCTGATAAATGTGATTCTTGAATTAAGCGATTAACTAAATTATTACTACATATCATACAATTACAAAAATAAAAGTGACCGCAAAGAAAATTAAGTTTGAGAGGCTGTTTTATAAAAACAGGTCTCATACAATTGAAAGAAACTGATACTGCAAATTAAAAAATCACATATTTCACATTATTTAACAGCATGTTAAATAGTTTAAAAGCATTTAATAATAAATTATTATTACTCTTTTCCTTAAAATCAATTATATTTCATTTTACCACTTTGAAGACACATTTCTAAGTTATTTCTTGATAATCCAAATGAATTATCAAGAAATAACTTTAATGTATATATATATATATATATATATATATATATTTAATACATTACACTTAATATTTAACTCAAATACAGCAGAATGAATGATATACATAAAATACCCATCCCCAATTTGATGAATGTACCTATTTAGTTAATATAATTAGAGTTTATAAGTTACGTAGTATGAGTTAATATTAGTAAACCAAGTTCATTTATAAGGCAGTTATTGTAGGCTGTATTGCTAAGCATAAAAAGTAACACACAATTATAAGCTACATAATTATTTTATGTATTTTATTAAAATTATTGTATATGAGCAAATAAAAAGCATGCAAGTATAAAATAAACACATTATGTTTCTCCAAAGAGGTTAAAATTAAATATTTGATTAAAAGGTTAAGAAAATAATATTTATTACTACTGTTGAAAAAACCTGCTGTTTACAATACATTATTAAAAACAACTAAGAATTAATATTATTATAAATAAATCTTATTTAAAAGTATATAAGACATATTCATGTACAGTGACAACAAAAAATTTAGATAATATTATGAAAATGGATGGAACTGTTAACAATATAAGATCATTTCACTACTTGCCTAAACAAATGGATATAACCTGTAGTTGCATGTTGTTTCCTACATGAAGTTTAAAGAAATGTTTACAAATGGCAGAATGAAACAGATTAGACTTAACAAAATGATTATAATGTAAAAGCTGAGTTAATTATAAATGAGTTCAATGAAAAATTTATTTTAAATAATTAGCTTGCATATGATATTGATCTTGTGACAAGAAGGTTATAGTATGTCAGTACCTTAACCATCAAAAAATTATTTCTAATTACATAAAAAATAATTAAAGCATAAAATAAAATTAATTTAGAAAATAAATGAAAATGAAAGAGTAATTAAAAAAATTATATGCTTATTTTTCTCTCTACCCAGACCCTCAAGTAGTAAAAAAAAAATTTTTAATACGCACGTTGAAAATAATTAAAAAGAATATGATTAGATTTTTTTGAAAAAAAATGGAATATTTTTTTTATTAAAAAAATAATACAGTATTATAATAATATTATATACAGTATTACAATAATAATACAGTATTACAATCATACAGTATTCAGAAATTTATAAGCAGGTAGATAATTCACTAAAGATTTAATTTGATAATAACAGATTGTAACAGAATATTGAAAATCAATTACAACAAGTTTTGATTTGAATATATCTTTGAATTATATTCAATTGATACCTATTTAGTGGAATGAAAAAATAAATAAATAAATAAATTTGGTCGAAATATCTGAAACAGGATCAGTTGACTATGCAAAATAAATGGCTTTAAAAAGATTTCTTATCAGGTTACAATCAAGAGGCCCAGAAATAAATGCAGTTAACTACAGCTGACATCCAGGAAAAATTTTATGAATATAGAAAAAATAAAAATAAAAGGTAATTTATTGTTATTATAAACTCGAGAAATACATGAACATATTTGCAATAATGAAAAATATTAATATAAGTAATAATAATTATACTGGTTTTTATTTCTAGAAAATTACAGAAAAAAGAAATTACATGATTTTATCATTAACAACAATTGTACATAATTCTGAAAATCTGTGCAAGTCTAGTGTTCTAGGGGAAATATAACACAATCATTATAATCTGAAAAGAAAGATAAAACCAACAGAAATTATATAAAACTAAAAAACAAAAAATCACTTTGAGATCAAGACAAATGTACAGGGTGGTAATGGGCAGTCTCCACTTCTCTTCAGCTGCATCGTTGAAATAGTGATGAGAGTGGAAGAAAAAACTACAAGAATTTTTCCTTAATGACAACATAAGACTTGTCTATAAAAAACAGAATTTGATCGACTGCTTAGCAGTCGTAGATGATCTAACCATCATCTCCGACTCAGTTAAACGACCAACAAGCAAATTAACATTCTTTAAGAACAAACTGAAAAGGTAGGACTGCAAATCTCTTTTGAAAAGACTGAAAACATGACAGATTTAAACCCAGCCCCAAGAAAAACTCGATTCAAAATACAGGAGAATAAGAAAAGTTGACCAATTTAAATATTTGGGTGAAGTAATTGAAAATTTTTCAGAAAAAGAAATAATAAATCTAAGAACCAACAAAATGAGATTAGCCTACAGGCTCGCCAAAATCTGTACAACAGAAAATATATTTCATTCAACACAAAATTAAAACACAGGAAAATAATGGAACCAATCAAAGAAAATGGACAGTACTGAAGACGACGTAATAGAGACTTGTATACATATATTGAAAATATTACAGACACTACCAGAAAACAAAGAATTACATTTTATGGACATCAACAAATAACCGGTTTCATGAAACAAGGAAAGATTTAAATGAACTCTAAATAACTGATACTGACATCAAACAATCGCCTCTGAGGAACAAATTGCAAAAAATAGCAGGTTTTCAGGAGAAAACAAAATATAAGATGTAACAAATTAGACTGAAGAATGATAGATATTTGGAAGAACAAAAACCTTTCCAAAATGGATTAATTCAATCGCATGGTCCAAAGAGGCCTATTCGAACCAAAAAAAAAAAACTTAGTAATTTTATGTAGCAATAATTTCTAGTAATCGATTTATGTAATGAGCAAGCCCATAATCTCTAGTGCTTCATTAGGCAACACTACTGCTCATGATCGGTTACTAGCACTACTCAACTCATTTACTTTTTTACAGTATAGTATGAAATTTAGTGAAAGTTTCCATACGGTGCAATGCTCTATATAAAAGCATACTAATTAAAAAAGAATTAGTTTATTTTAAATATGATACAGAAATGTACATTATAATAGTTTTCTAACCTAAAACAAATTAAAATAATGCAAATTTTTCTTTTAATACAGTTTCTAAAAAATAATGGAAAATAAAAAAGTTTTTCTGTTTTAGCAATAATTAAAGTATTTGGATATATCAAACAGAAAAATCAAATATTTCTTGTAAGATATTCAGTGTACTAAAGTATTTGTACTTCTTTTCAGTAGGCCATTAAAGGTAGCTAAATGCAATAAAAAACAAGTCTATTGAAAAAATAAATAAATTACAGTTACTATTTATACTACCAAATGTATCCAGGTGTAATAGAAAAATTAGGCAATTCTTATAAAATTGTTTAAAATATTAAGATATTTTACTTTTTTTCTGAATAAAATTCACTTTTGTTCATATGTAAAAATCTATCAGTAATTAATTTTGTAAGAATTTGGAATTATTGATTTGTCCACATCAGACAAAAAATTACATCACCTTTCATATTTTTTTTTTTTTTTAATAAAACAAATTTTGTTAACCGGAAAAGTATTATTTAACAAGCTATCAGAATAGATTTTTTATAACAAAAAATAATTAGAAACAAAATCTCGTGTACAAAATGCATCAGACAAATTCTAGCTACGTGCTTTTTGAAAACCACGTTGAAATCTTAGTTTACATTTTTCATTAAGCTTAAATTTAAAAGAAATCCGATATCGCTTTTGTGATTTTTCTTTCTAGAAATTCTTTGAAGTTACTAGACAAACGCGTACACAGGCAAGTGATTTCGACAATACCGGGAGATATCTCTAACCGATACGATTATAAACGAATTCGCAACTTACTTTTCAATGTCGACTGGTCAATGGTATTACAGATGTTTCCCCGCTTTTACAACCCTCTCAAAACGTACTGTAAGTAAAATTCAATAAATGATTGCTTTAAAATATAAATTTGAATTTTAAATGTAAAATTTAAAACAAAAAAAGAATCTACACTCAATTTTTTTTTTATTTACTCGTACACTTTACCGGTATTAATGAGGTATTAATTAATAAAAACAACATGACGTTATCAGAATTGCCAATTACTTGAAAATTAATAACATTTTTAAGAATAGCAATTTTTTTCAAAACTGAAATTTTTTTGTATCAATATTTATTTTTTCAATTACGAAATGTAACATAAAAAATTGGTAATAAAGTTAATATTATTTTATGTTCCCTAGGACGAGAAAAAGTATTATTTATTTAATTAATATCAATGAAAATTGATACTTTCTGACTAAACGGAGGCCACCTGTTTTCAGAAGCAAGAATGATGTTTTTAAAAACTCAAACGTTTGGTTAGATTGTATTATTGTATAAAATAAAGTTCGACTTAAAAAACAATTTTAAAAGTATATATGCGCGTACTTTCGGAGCCGTTACAAGGATTTCCCAAAAGATGTTAATTCAAATGTGTAAATATTTAAATTAAAATTGTTACATTCATAATAGTCGGTTATTAAGAAATAAAATTCAATTGTACGTCAATAAGACCGTAACATCATGACTATTACGAAATAAGAGTTAATATTAAATGAAATATAAGCAACCTATTAATAATTATTATACAATTTGTTTTTAAATGATACCATTATCGAATCTAACCTGTTCATTCATCAATTTATTATTATTCAAATATATATGAAATTTTTCTAAAATACTGGTTTTGTAATAATTATTTTATTCTAATATTTTAATATATTCGTTAGGGTTATAATGATGTCCAAATTATAAAATGTGTTAAGCGAAATTAGATTTTTCTTCATTATTTTTAAGAATACAATTAATAACTTTAATTTAAAAATGTTCTTTAATTCTAATGGTGAATAAACGATTTGTCATTTCAATATATTTTCAGTCACAATTTTCGCAATTAACACTATACACTCCTTGTTTTTCTAAATTATAATTATTATCTTGATTTATTGTAACAGAAGGGTCTTCATTACTATGTATTTTTTATTTGTGTATACGCTGTTTTTAATATTTTATTAAATTTATTATAATTTATATTATATTCAATTTCAGCGTATACATTTATTATATTATTGTTCGTTAGCTTTATTTTGTCCTTTATGTGTATTTTATTTTTTATTCTGGCGTATAATTTATTTACTGATTTAATATCTTATCCGTTATTTAAAGCTATATGTTTAATACGATTCATTTTATTATTGAATTTTATATTATCATATTTTAGGTATTTTAATGCTCTATAAATTAATGAATTAAAGGTTGCCGTTTTTGACCCCAAGGATGGAAAGATATAAAATGCATTATAATATTTTGTTTTGTTGGCTTTCTATAAATGTTTATATCGATTTTATTAGCGATAAAATTTTTGTTAAATTTTATATCCGGGTAATTAAAATTATTATTTAAAGAATTAATTTCCGTAATTATTGTATTTTTTTCTTTATTAAATCATCGGTTATATATTATCAAGATGTCATCCACATACCTGTTATATAAAATAATTTGACGTTTATTAATTGTATTGGATATCAGGGCGTTTTCTAGTTCATTCATAAAGATATCTACTAAAATAGCAACATACGATTACCGAGGTAGAAATAAAAGAGCGCTCTTACCGAACGAACAGGAGCGCTCGTATGTTGAACTTATTTGAGGGTGTTTTGGATGCGGTACGTCGGGTATCTCAGGTGGGACTTTCTACCCGGCTGATGACAACGGAGAAGGCTACTCAAACGTACCATATAATTAGCGATGTAGTGTCACAGATCCCGGATGGAGGGTTGGAGAGTCCCGCGTACTGGTCACTTTATGAACTTCGCCGGGCGATTGACAGTGGGGTAGCGGACGCGGATATCGAGCGCCTGGCCGGAAGACGCTTTCCAATCCTCTACGCTAGTACAGGACATTACTGATTTGGCGGGGGGCGTGAGGTCTGCATGGATTTTGGATGCGGCTGCTTCTTCGATCACTCGCGACATGTGCCGATTTATCGCAAGGCCCCGTGGATCCCGGACTTGGTTTGCACGGGAAGGCTGATGGCGGGTCAGGTCCTAGTTGTGCAGTCTTCTTTCCGTGATTTATTTGAAGAAGACAGCGGCGATACCATTGTTCGTGGCCAGACGGACTACACCGTTGTGATTCATACGGCGGTCGGTGACTGTGGAGTGGCTTCGGTCTTTTGCAGATCAGTTCCAAGTGTCTAAACGGTGGTTACCGGAGGCTAAACAGGAAAAAGAGAGATCAGTTCCAAGTGTGTTGCACGAGATACAAGATTACCCGTCTGCTTCTCTGGATCTTCGGGGCGTTCCGGTCAGATTTTACGGTGCTCTGTAGAGTACGTGTCAAGGGGGATGGAGACAAAGCAATTTGTTAAGGCAGAGGGGAAAATCTATGCGGACCTTCTCCGCTCCGTAAAGGGTGTGGTGTCGCTAGGCGAGACGGGAGTTCTATCCGCAAGACAGGGTCAGGGAGAAGACTTGCATCTTCGGGTGAGTGCTGATGGTGGTGTTGCAGAACAACTCGGCAGAGACATTGTGGAGAAGATCGAGGGCACCATTGCGGCATTAACTGGGAAGGTTGGCAGGAGGACTCATGTTGTTGTCAAGGACGTAGACGTACTTACAATGAGGGATGACTTTATGAAGGAGCTTTGTAAGGTCATTGGGAAGTCAGTTCCGTGGAAATTCTCTTTATGCGGCCTAAGAGTCAACACAGATGGTCACGTTGGCCGTGCCGACGAGCGCATCCGCATTAGCTGGGTGGCGTGTCGAGGTCAGGTGGGACGAATCCTTTACAGGTCACTACACGCATGGTACATTTCCTATAGTGTCTGATTTAGATGAGATTGGATGGGTCTCCCCCAATCGGTACATCACACAATTTCTCTCCGGGCGAGTTTAGCTGGATTTCGTTTGGTGAATTCGAGTCAATGCCCGGATTGTGGGACTGATAATATAGTGGACCACATCCTCTACGTCTGTCCCGGATACGAGGTCGAACGTTCAAGAGCTGTTAGGGAACTTGAGAGAATACATTCCTTTCGGGATCTGGAAGGAGTGATCTATAGTGGCTGGTTTTCTTCGTATCCTTGCGGTGTGTAGGTCTGCAGAAGGAGTTTAATCGAGGTACTCAATCGTGGTAGGACCCCGGGTGGCTAGGGTTCCAGCCTAGGCATTGGATTGGTTGGTAGGCGCATTGGCATCACGGTTATACTGGTATTGTTTGTGATTTGGGGCTTCCGCTGGTGAGAGTGGCCGCGCCGCCGGGGTATGATAGCTAGTGCGCCCGGTGACGTGGCTTTATTCCGCCGGTGGCGGTCCTGATCGTGACTTGTTAATGTCACGCGAGACTCCATGATGGAACTGGGTGGGTGTGGGGGGTTTGTCCCCGGCTCCTGCATGGACCGGAATGAGGTTACATTCCCCTTGTTAGGTGGCCTAAATTAGTCGACTTATTTGGGTGGAGGAATTTCTAAGTTGCGTAAGACATAATTTTGATCGGTATGAGTATAGCACTGATTTACCTTTCAAGTCGTTCGTTTAGGCATTCACAGTCACGAACGGTGCTGTCAAATCTGAACTAGGCGCGGGGTTCGCGCTTCCGGTCAGTTAGTTTGAGAGAATCGTGTTAGGTTGGATGTTGTGGATGTTCGTTTGAGGCCTGTGTGAAGGCAAAATTTGATTTTTATTTTACCGATGCAAATTTCTGTCGAGACATTTACATCGGTGGCATCCCGACCAAGGCCTGGTTAATGACTGCGAGATGTAATCAATTAGAGGGTTTAATGACGACCTCCGGTGAAGCCCCTCAGGGCTCGGATCGGAGATGTTGTGACGACCGGTAATCACTCACAAGGAGGGTGTCTTCCCCTTACAGGGTTGGGATGGGTGGCCTGCCGGCTGACTCGACGTGCCTCACATGTCTGCACACAGGAACCTCGCTGTTTGTCATGTAGATCACACGGACATGCACCTGGAGGTCGAGGATATAAGCTGGCCCCACCTGCGCCAACACCATGAATATGTACACAACTGCACTGTGGTATCTGCAAGGGACAGCCTCATCTGGGAGGGGTGGGAGGGTCCTGCATGTCACCTTCAATGATTGGGTGGGGATTCTCTTGCAGTGCCGTTGGTGGAAAAGTAAGACCGTAGTCCCGGCGGGGATCCGTTTGGGGTTCCTCATTAGAGGCGAGGGGGTTAAGACCACAGTCCCAGTGATAAGAACACTTTGGGATCCCCTCATTTGATGTATGGCAAGCAAGGAATACTGAGTCCCGGCTGCCTGGGCGGAGCCTTGGGCCCTTCTGAGGTAGTTTGAGGCAAAGGCACCCCTTGGAGCTGAGCTTATGCTTAGTCGTGAATCCAGCTTCAAGGGGCAGGGAAATCGATGGAAAAATAAAAGTAATAAGCAATTGAAATAATTACGGAATTTATTATTTAAATACTCAAAATATTACTGTGTTAATTATTCAAGGTTAGCGAGCGTGGATAAGTTTGGTTAAATTATATTTATAAAATAATAACGATAACTGAAAAGTTTTCAATTTATTGGTGGACGGGCTAATCGTAAGTACCAGAAGTTTGATCAAAAATTATCTGCTGTGGACTTAAATTGAGAATTAGTAGCCAATGGAACAGATTTTTGTGATTCTGACTTTTTGCAGCTGGATGGAAACCTCATCGGGCTGCTAAAAAGCAGCTTTTAGCACAGCAATGTGCAAAAAATGGCTCTTGTGCGCCAAAGCACATTTTAACTGGATCAAAGAAAACTGGAAAAACGTTATGTTTTCTGACGAGTCACATTGTTTTTGTTCAGGGGTAAAGGGTTTCATATGTTAGAAAAGCATCAGATGAAAATCACCGGTTCATATCCAAAAATCAATTAAACATACCCAGAAATGTGTTTGGGGTTGTTTCACATGTGAATATACTTGTTCATTAGCAGATTGTATGTTTTAAAGTGATGGATATGTCAAGATTCTGAAAGAAAAGGTTGTGAAAAGAACTTCAAAACAGATACTCACAAGGCAGTGCAGCATTCCTACAAAATTTGGTGCTATGCCATACTGCCAACAAAGTGGAAAAATTTTTCTAAGAATGAATCATGAAAGTGCTCCCGTAACCTGATTTCCCAGGTTTACATCAAATTGAAAACCTTTGGACAATTGTCAAAATCGACTCTCAAAAATTGATCTCATTAAAGCAAAGGTATCACTATAATTTCATGATGAAGAAATCAAAAAAATGTGTAGTACACTTGTTCAATGCCAAATCGTGTACATGAAGTGATTAAGAATAAAAGATATATTAATTACTAGATATTCACAAATTGTAAAGGTATGATTTTTTTCTAAAGTTACTTTTTATTATATAACATCTGTGTTTGAATTAATCTGCATCTACTGTAGAGAGCAGATTGGTCGATTAAAATTGTGATAAAAGGATCAGTACAAAGTGTAATGAAAGTAGAGGTCCAAAAAGATTAAAAATTATGCAATACAAAAGGAAATGATAAATATCATGAGTTCAATTTTTTTTCTTCTGTTTTATTAACATTAACTTTTATTCTCTAATTTATCATTATGTAGTTTTCTCATACTTTTTGAGGTATATCCGGATATAACATTTCCATCAAGAAATAAAATTCAATTATTCATTCTCTAGATTGCAATCTGACTTGCAATGATGAGCTGAATTACATTTTGTAATTCTATGTATGTAATGTCAATATATTTTTCAGTATTTTTTGAAAATCTTATAGATTGGTTGAATTTTGTTGTACCCAATAAACCGATGAGTATTCCAGTACTCATCTATAAAGATGAGGCAACTTGCAAATCTCTATTAGAAAAAGTACCCCAGAAAAGTTCTGAAATCCTCATAAGTTACAGGTTTCAAAGTACCCTTCTTTGGCCAGTGGTTTTTGTTTGAGATTTACAAAAATTTTATAGGAAATTTTTTATGATATTAAAATCCTATTAAACATACATTGATATATGTTAATAGTCAGATTCCAGTCTATTAATGTATCACGCAATATTACTAATTTATTATAATAAATTATTGAAAATATTCTCTTATTGGTTGGCTAAATTTTGAATCATTCAATTATTTTTTGTAGATATTGCAGAATAAATGTTTGCTATCAAACATCATTGCTGACAATAAAAAATTGAAAAAAATTTTCTGCCTTTTTTTGTGTTGCAACAGTTGGGTCAATGGCCATACAGGAATAATTTTTTCTCTGAGGCTATTGACGCAACTGTTGGATCCTGGAAAATGAGACTGGTTATCCCTTTTCCCATATACAATTTTCTATTTTTTTCTATTTTTAAACAAATAAATAAATAATCAATAAATTTTTTTAATAAATTGCTTTATGCTCAAAAAAGAAAATTGAAAAATTACTCATTACAACAGCTACTTACTGATTCAGACAAAGGGGTTTCATAATTATCAGTACTGTTATTTACAGTACCAAAGAATAGGTTAACTGAACAACCTCTTATTATGAGATACATTTTAATAGATTTACAGTTATTCTAGTCTCTTGTATGAAACTAAACAATTATTTTGAATAATCAAAAAGAGGTTCCCTGAAATTTTCGATAGAAAGTATAAGTAAAGGGAATAAAATTAATGTGAAAAAATTAAACAAATATAAGAGAAAATTATTTTTCTTGTAAAATATGTTTTACAGTAATTCACATAAATATATATATATATATATTCCCAAATTACAAAAAAGATTCTAAAAACATTTTTAACATTACATTATATCGTAAAGTTAAAAAAAAAAATTATAATACATTAATTAAATCCATATTTTTAATACATGCACGCCAGTACATTTGATTAATTAAAAAATATTATAGACAAAACTGTCTGTTATATATTAAAAAAACTGGGCAATTCAAAATTACTGTCTGTCAGTTTTATTGTTTGTAGACATTACTGACAATGGTTGGTTATTTTTTGCTTCTTTATCATTAACACCCACAATGACTATAGTGTGGTCCTGATGATTTTTGAAAAGGATCAAGTTCTGTTTTTTCAGGAAGCAAAACTTCCAACACAGAAATTATATGTGGAAGCAGCACAAAATTCCTTACATTCTCTTTATAAAGAATATAAGAATTTAGTATCATCTAGATGATATGGCAATCTAGTTTTTTATACCGCTGCATAGACTTTCCCTCAGAAGGGTAAATATTGACATCATGTGGTCATGTTTGCCCCCTCCTGTATTTGTTATATTCAACTATTGGCAGAGGCCAATGTATATACATTGGCCTTTGTGTATAAGTATATATATATATATATATATATATATATACTTTTTTCCTCTTTTGTTCTATATCTTGACCAAATTGTCAGAATGTTCAGAGCTAAGAGCTAATTTTTTTTTTTTTTTTTGTAGTTTGTGGGTGAAAAACGCCTGGGCGTTATCATTTTATTAATAAAAGGGAAATTTTAAAGCGGAATTTTATTAATAAAAGGGTAAAATAACTCCAAAATAATAAAGTTTATAAGGTGTAAATGTAATATTAATCATATAATAAAAATTTATTAAAACAAGCCAAGAAGGCAAAATAAAACTCAAAACTAATACCACAGACGAAGTTGATAAAATATAAAAATTAAAATAATCGAATAAAGAAACTATATAAAACTTACCTAATTCCGAGGGTTGGGCAAAAGTCCCCTCCTCGGATAGTAAAATTAAATACATAGAACCAAAAAAATCAAAATTGAAAGTAAAGGTTAAAATTATTAAAAAAACTCTTCTAACAGAAAAACATATATGATAATATTAAACTCATTGCAGTAACCTGGTACTATGCAAAAAGAGAAACATCCAATCCAAAATTTCGTTATTATTGCACAAGATATCACAGATGTTGCTAGGTATATTAAACTGACGACGCAACGCTGCATAATATATGCAGTCCACGAGAATGTGGTACACAGTCATGCGGCAGTTGCATCGTGTGCATAGGGGTGGGGCTTCTCCTGACATTAGGTATTCGTATGTGATCCTCGTATGTTCTAACCGTAACCGGCAGAGGACTACTTCCTCACATTAAGATTTTCTGCAACGGAAGCCTCATGGCAACACTGAATCCTTAATCCGTCAGAGTTTATTATCGACGGTCGTCGCCCAGTCACTTTGCCATCTTGCTCTCAGTGATTGTTTTATACAATTGATAAAATCAAAGGTAGTAACTCAGGCGGTGAAAGGAGGTTGAATACACGCTTCTTTGGCAGCAGAATCTGCTCTTTCGTTACCTAGAATCCCTATGTAGCTACAGATCCAGCAAAAACTTACCTCTCTGTTGTATTTATCTAACTCAGCGATTTTATCATAAATGTCAATGACGACAGGATGTTTGGAATAAAAGTTTTCTAACGCCTGGAGAGCATTGTATGAGTCACTGCAAATAAGAATGCTCCTACATTTAGGGCTAACGATACTTAGAGCCCTATTTATAGCGAGTAGTTCTGCGGTGAACACACTCGTAATACCAGGTAGACCAAACATACAAGTCTTTTCATTGATAACAAAAGCACAACCAACGTTACAGTCATGTTTCGACCCATCAGTGTATATCACCGCATCTGGGTTCAACTTGCTGAGAATAAACTGAAACATCTGCCGAAAAACAGTAGGTGGTGTTGATCATTTATCGTATGTTGTAAGGTCAAATGTAAAATTTACAAAGTTTATTCTCCACAGAGAATTTGGGCACGGACATGATGGTAAGAACGAGGGAGTGTCAACATTTATACACTGCAGCAGATGTCGTGTATGGACACCCACAGGTGCAGTACATCGTGGACGGTCCTCATACTTCCTTAAATTAGGATTCTTAAGAACTGGGTCAAAAGCTGGGTGATTTGGCTGTCGTTTGAGGCGGGCAAAATAAGATAACAAAAGCTGGTCTCGTCTATCCCAAAGTGATGGCTCGCCACTGTCTACAAGTAAGCTTGCGATAGGGCTCAATCTAAATGCACCTGTGGCAAGCCGAAGAAAAGTATGATGAACACCATCCAGCATTTTAAGCACAGTTTGACGAGCTGAAGAATAGGTGACACAACCATAATCCAAATGGGAACGAACAAGGGAATAGTAAAAACATAACATACATGACCGATCGGCTCCCCAATTAGTGTTACTAAGGACCGCATCATATCTAAAAGTTTGGAACATTTTGTCCTCAATTCCTTTATATGTTTGAGCTAATAATTAGAACAAAGTGATCCTTCCATTTGATAAGAACAAACCCTAATTATGTATGTTATTGTTTCTCCCTTTTTCAATTTTGACATTTTTACATCCATGTGCAAATTTCACCTTGTCATTCATAGTACCCAAGGCATAAGTGTCATAATTAAATAAATATTGAATTAGATTCATACTTGTGTAATAATTATCAATATAAACAAACACTGTGCCCCTTCAGCAATTTTAGTTCCACCAGTTCTTTTTACCTCTTTTTCAAGGTGACTTATCCCCTACTTCACTGTCTGGACTTTCCGAATAAATAATAAATTTTAATGCTATTCCTTTACTATCCACTAGACCTCAAAACTTCCAGTCAGTCTTGATCGGTCAGTTGGTTCATCTTGGAGGCACCAGGTCTTTTCTTAAAAAATGGTAAAGCTTAGAAAACATTTTAGAATCTATTTCTAGACAGGTTTCCTTTGAATGTTTTGAAATTAAAAACCTGATGAGTACTCCAGTGTATATAAAGATGGGGCAACTTGTAAATTCCTATCAGAAAAAGTACCCCTAGAAAAGTTCTGAAGTCCTCATAAGTCCTGGCCAAGAAGTCTTTGGCCAATAGATTTTCTTTGAAATTTCAACAACTCTACAAAAACATTTGGTTTTGGATTTTTAAATCACAAATACTTGAATTCATCAACATATAAAAAAAAAATTGTTCACCTGGATATGACATCATATCAGAACTTTCAGAAAAGTCTATAACATGGCTACTGACAACTATATGACCACGGCAAGGAAGAATCGTGCACCTCCGAAGTCAATAGACCAGAAACTGAAGAATTAACTGAAGCTGCAGTTTCATCTTCTTCATCTGAAGACGATGACACTATTTCATCATACAATAAAACTTCTAAGTCACAGCAACAAATTCATTTCAGTCTGTCAGATTACCATGGATTTTCTCCTTTTAGAATCCTCCTCACATATGTTTTGAAGGAAGCTCATCAAAAAAATACACGTATAAATAAATGTACCTATGAAAAAGATTTCCTGATATGGCGAAGGGTGTCTTCCCCTATGGAGGTCGGAATGACTCATTAAAAAACATCCAGCAGCGATAAAAACTATTTTTTTAATTTCTCAATAACAAATGAAGATATAAACTTAATTTTTGGTGTGTGTAATCTTCATAAGAATGTCTAAAAACAAATTTCTACAGTTCTCAAAATTTAACCTTGAAGGGGTGAAGAGAGGTAAAAACGTTTTGTGAATTTTTCCCATTTCAGACTCTACTAAACAAAATATTAAGGAAATTTGGGCTTGAAAACGCTTTTCAGATAAATATCTAAAAACTATTTTCGGGTTTTTCGAATTTTGATTTATTTTAAGGGGTGGGATGATGTATGGTGCAGCAGTTCAACCAAGACAGCCAATGCCTCTGTTATTGTATGTGTGATGCAACTGACTACACCTCCAGTTAAAACAACCAGCTAAAAAACATACAATAATGTTTTTTTTTAAAAATGAGAAAAAAGTAGTCAGTTTCTAGTGGTGTTTGTTGTTAGTAGTGTAGGTTGAACTTTCGATCCAGCTACTCTATATCACTGTGCACTCAAGCCTTTCACCATCAGAAAGGTCTCACAATTCATACAGGGAGCCTAATCTATCTAACTAATGCAGATGGATGATCACCATTTCCGCTCCCATCTTATTCCCCCATTGCAGCTCCCTTCCCTACAATGATTCTCCTCATCATCTCAGACTGTATTTCACTTCTTGGCGCTAGCAGGCATGACGCCGTTTATGTTGTTCATGCTTAGCGAGCTTATTACCGTCACACACCACGCCCTTGGATTCATTCACGTAATCCATACAAAAATCACATGCTTGACATCATCAAGGGCATCACAATACAGACACAAGTCATCTTTTCTGTGCTCCCTGGTGTACAGAAACAACCTGAAATAGCCATTACCCGATAGAAACTTAGTAAGGAGGTTAACCTCTCCCAATTCCCTGCTAACCCAAAGCATGACGCATTTAATTAGCCTTTATGTCCATCTTCCTTTGTCAGTATCATCTCATCTGGATTGCCACCTGTCTAGGTGAACAATGTAATACAACACCCTATCCCCCACGGTAACAGTCATCCCTTAACTGTGCCAGTAAGTCTATGGGCAGCGTACTGGCAATAATGAATGCTACCACTGGGGAGACAGTTCTGTAGCCTGAGCAGACTCGCAGACATCTTTCTCTGGACCCACTTACGGATTAGTCTATTATACTCTATTCAGGGCTCTTAACCAGGCAGGTGCCCCGTATAGCAAAGTCAAGATCATGGCATATTGACTTTTTAAACTGCTTTATCTTAAAATATCAATAGATCATTCAAGAAGTAAAAAAGTAAAACCTCAATTTTAACTGAAATTCATTATATTACTATAATATAATTAAATTATAAAGGTATTACAAAATACAATTATTTATTTAACAGGGGGATGTAAAAAACTTTCCCACCACTTAGTGGGTGCAAATGTAACAAAAACTTTTCCAGAATATTTATTTATCTGGGCCCAAGAAGAACACTGTAAAGTTTTTGGTACCATTAAATCCACATATAATTTTCCATTTAAATGATCCATCTCATGTTGAATTATTCTTGCTGTCCAACCGGTGGCACTTAATGAATTTTCTTTTCCTTTTTCATCCAAACCTGTTAACATGACAAAAATATAAAGATTTTATAAAAATCGATTATATTTGTGACTATTACATAGCACAATAAAGCTATGCTTATCATTGTTTGGAATGATAAAGGTAGAATTTCCTAAGGAAAACAGCAAATTATGAGGAGTACACTTGGGCTTGAAAACAAAGAAGTCAATTTTAATGGAGTTACATCAACAATTGACAAAAGAGAAGCCCATTTTACAGATAGCAGAATGTTTTTGTTTTCTTATTTAGAAAGAGAATCTCATATGACAAAAACTACTGCAAAAACAAATTAAGATTTCTTTCACTTAAAACTAGTTATATTAAATAAACAGTAATATTTTATAAAAAAAAGTACTGATTTTGTTCTTTATTTTTATAAACTTTAGTTTTTTATCTTATTCTTTTAATTTGTTTTGAGTTGAAATAAACCAATCAATTGACTGAATTATAAACATAACGAGTGTTTCAAAAAGAATACAACCCCTTTGTAACATTTGCAGCCACTTTTCATAATGGTAGTTCAGTAATGTTTGAAATCTCACTTTCAACTTTAGCCTTCGTTAAGTGTACGAGAATTGTTTTTAAATACTACACTTATTAAATACCCCCAAAGGAAAAAGTCTACGGGTGTAAGATATGGGGATCTTGGAAGCCACAATCCTTTTGATATTAAAAGATGGCCAAACAATTCCTGTAACACATCCAGCATTTCATTAGCAGTATAACACATTGCTTTATCCTGCTGGAAATAAAATTCTCATTCATGTATATCTAACATGGCAATAAACTGTTAGATTGCAACAAACCACATCGTCTACAGATTTATTAAAAAATAAAGGCCCTATTACACGATGCCAAGAGATTGGACACCAAACACCAATTTTATGCGAGTGTATTGGTAGTTTGTAAAAAACGTGAGGATTTTCAGCACTCCATATTTGGCAGTTTTGGCTGATAATGTAACCATTCGAGTGAAACTGTGCCTTGTCACTGAAATAAACATGATTCAAAATTTCAATACTGTTGTCATCAACAAGAGAATGAAACCGATGTCAATACTGTAATGTTTTCCGCAGTCTACTTCTTTCAGTTCTTGAATGACACTGATGTGATAAGAATGTAGTTGTAATTTTTTAGTAACCCTGAAAGCTGTAGATAAAAAAACTCAGCATGTGAAGATAACTTTTTGTGCAATTTTCTGGGTGAGCAAGTCAAACATTCTTTCACATCCTCCAGAACTTCTAATGTTAACAGTGATGGTCGACTTGTGCTTTTCTGATCATGTACACTCCAGTCTCCTAAAAATTATTAATCAAACGTGACATTGTCGACTTATTAGTAACTGAAGAATTGGAATAAAATTTACCTATGCGTGAATTCTACCATCTTAGGGTTGCGTCTTTTTTGAAACACCCATTAGTAAACACAGCATTATTTTATCATTCTAAAATATGACTAAAGCTAATATTAATAAGGAACTGTGGTAAACAAACAGTTTAGCTGTACTGTACATTACAAACAAATTCCAGGCTATTATCTTCTTGTAAGCTAATTTATCATCATACTCATTTATTTGAAGAATGTAGTGCAACAACAAAGGTCATAAAGATGAAATTCCTTCATTAATTGCAACTGTATTAAATGTTTTTCTCAGACTGCCTTTACCAGCAGACACTTGCAAAGACGTAAATATTTTCTGAGCCCAATAATAGGTGCATTCTGAGATTTCATTCTATTTTTAATTTTAATTAATGCATTCTAAATCCTAGAACAGAAATTAGTTTCTTTCTTTATTGTTACAATGTACAAGGGTCGTTTGTAAAGATCACGGCCTGATAAAGAAAACACAAGGTTATTCAGAAATTTTTGTTTTATTCTCAACATAACTATGACTTGCATTTTCATACATTTAAATTACTTAAACTTAATTGATTTTTACGTATCAACTATACAATAATTCAAACTGGAAATGGTCTTCAAAAAATACCTTAAATGGAAGTATGGATATAAAGAAATGTGTGTATTAACTATATGAACCTTCCCCTCCTTTTTTTTTTTTGTCTTCAGTCATTTGACTGGTTTGATGCAGCTCTCCAAGATTCCCTATCTAGTGCTAGTCGTTTCATTTCAGTATACCCTCTACATCCTACATCCCCAACAATTTGTTTTACATACTCCAAACGTGGCCTGCCTACACAATTTTTCCCTTCTACCTGTCCTTCCAATATTAAAGAGACTATTCCAGGATGCCTTAGTATGTGGCCTATAAGTCTGTTTCTTCTTTTAACTATATTTTTCCAAATGCTACTTTCTTCATCTATTTGCCGCAATACCTCTTCATTTGTCACTTTATCCACCCATCTGATTTTTAACATTCTCCTATAGCACCACATTTCAAAAGCTTCTAATCTTTTCTTCTCAGATACTCCGATCGTCCAAGTTTCACTTCCATATAAAGCGACACTCCAAACATACACTTTCAAAAATCTTTTCCTGACATTTAAATTCATTTTTGATGTAAACAAATTATATTTCTTACTGAAGGCTCGTTTAGCTTGTGCTATTCGGCATTTTATATCGCTCCTGCTTCGTCCATCTTTAGTAATTTTACTTCCCAAATAACAAAATTCTTCTACCTCCATAATCTTTTCTCCTCCTATTTTCACATTCAGTGGTCCATCTTTGTTATTTCTACTACATTTCATTACTTTTGTTTTGTTCTTGTTTATTTTCATGCGATAGTTTTTGCGTAGGACTTCATCTATGCCGTTCATTGTTTCTTCTAAATCCTTTTTACTCTCGGCTAGAATTACTATATCATCAGCAAATCGTAGCATCTTTATCTTTTCACCTTGTACTGTTACTCCGAATCTAAATTGTTCTTTAACATCATTAACTGCTAGTTCCATGTAAAGATTAAAAAGTAACGGAGATAGGGAACATCCTTGTCGGACTCCCTTTCTTATTAGGGCTTCTTTCTTATGTTCTTCAATTGTTATTGTTGCTGTTTGGTTCCTGTACATGTTAGCAATTGTTCTTCTATCTCTGTATTTGAACCCTAATTTTTTTAAAATGCTGAACATTTTATTCCAGTCTACGTTATCGAAAGCCTTTTCTAGGTCTATAAACGCCAAGTATGTTGGTTTGTTTTTCTTTAATCTTCCTTCTACTATTAATCTGAGGCCTAAAATTGCTTCCCTTGTCCCTATACTTTTCCTGAAACCAAATTGGTCTTCTCCTAACACTTCTTCCACTCTCCTCTCAATTCTTCTGTATAAAATTCTAGTTAAGATTTTTGATGCATGACTAGTTAAACTAATTGTTCTGTATTCTTCACATTTATCTGCCCCTGCTTTCTTTGGTATCATAACTATAACACTTTTTTTGAAGTCTGATGGAAATTCCCCATTTTCATAAATATTACACACCAGTTTGTATAATCTATCAATCGCTTCCTCACCTGCACTGCGCAGTAATTCTACAGGTATTCCGTCTATTCCAGGAGCCTTTCTGCCATTTAAATCTTTTAATGCTCTCTTAAATTCAGATCTCAGTATTGTTTCTCCCATTTCATCCTCCTCAACTTCCTCTTCTTCCTCTATAACACCATTTCCCCTCCTAAAAAAGGCTTTAATATACACATCAGTGAGTTTTAGAAATAGTGTATATATAAATATGTTAACAAAAAATAAAGTGAATTTATTAATTCTACATACTAAATTTTTTTTACTAAGCTCGTTTTTTTACCCAAATTTTGGCAGCACTTCTGTAAAATATATATATATATATATATATATATATATATATATATCCATATTTTTAGCTGTATAAGACAAATAGTTCAAATTTGGCTGGATAATTAGGATGGATATTATTAAGAGTGGCAATTTATTTTACTTGAAAATGCCGGAATAAATTTTGCGTTAAAAATGGAATAAAGTGTAGTGAAGAGGCATAGATATTAGAGAAGGCTTTTGGTGGTGATGTTATAATAATACAAAGGGTACAAAAGTGTTGGACATCCTAACAAATCAACGGTCAATGAAAATATCAACAAAATAAGGTTTGTTATGATCAATCATAATCATCAAATCACTGTTAAAGAATTTGCTGAAGAGATGGGAATCTCTTATGACTCATGTGAAACAATTTTGACTGACCATTTGGGTACGAAAGAAGTAGCAGCAATATCTGTTCCAAACCTACTGAATTTTCATCAAAAGCCACATTGCAGAACAATTATTAACCTCAAACTATCATAACAGATGATGAAACGAGGGTGTACAGATGATATTTAAACAAAACACCCAAATCACCCCGATGAAAGCTTCTTCAAGAACCAATACTCTGAAAAACATGCAGAATACTATTGCTATTGCGTTTATTATATAAAATATTGCTATTGCATAAATTTATTATATAAAATAAATGCTATTTATTATATAAATGGTTATGCTATTGCTTTTATACTAATACTATTGCTTTTTATTACAATGGCGTTGTCCATTATGAATTCTTACCACAAGGTTGTACAGTCAACAGTATTTCTTTGCAGTTTTATATGAGACAATCCAAAGAAAATTATGGCAGATGTATACAAACAATTCTTGGACTTTGCAACAAGATAATGCTCCAGCTCAAATTTCACAGTTAATTTGTGATTATTTAGCCAAATATAACATCATACTGATGCTGCAGCCTTCATATTTTTTAGACATGACACCTGATGACTTTTTCTAGCCCCCACTGAATAAGAGAACATTAAAGCAACACCTTTTTGCAACAATGGATAAAATAAAGAAAAAAATTGCTAAGTTAAATTAAGGCAATACCAAAAAAAATAAATTTTATAAATGATATGAGAACTGGAAGTATGTGTTGCTTTTCTGGAAAAGTACATTGAAAGGGATTAACAATATTAAAGAATAAGTAAATTCGTTTTCATAAAAATTACAATTTTCTTTTTTTTATCACCTGTCATATTAATGATAAATTAAAAAATTATATTAAACAAATAATAACAGAAACCTGTAAGTAATATTCTTCTATGACGGGGTACTTCAGCAATATAACCGTGCATACTTGCACATCCTTCCTGAAATGTTTCTGTGTTAAAATCAAGTATTTTTATTTCTGGATTTATCCAAACCTAAAAAATATAAGATAAGTATAATTACTGTTAGATCATATTTAAAATTATCAATCAATATTACATAAATATTAAATCAACGAGAAAATATGTTATGTTAGTTTTCTCCTACCAGTTTTCCATCCAATACTGGGTGTGTGCAACACACAACACCAAGTATCCACCAAAAAACAACAAGTATCCACAGTCTAATATTCAAATCCATATAAAAGCAACTGCCTTTACAATAATTTGAACCTTAGAACTACCGATTTGAAAATCAGCTGATTTTATAATGAAGAGTTTAACTACTAAACCAACAACTGGTTTGGTATATACATCACAATATATGTCATATATCAAAGGAAATAAAGTAAAAAAGGGATATTTTTGTTATCATAACTAAGAGGTTGGTAACACCAAATCTTTCTCATTAAGACAACCTACTGATTTTTACCATACTCCAACATTATTTTTAAAAAATTATCTGATAATTAAGAAACCACATAAACTAGAAAGCTGAAAATTTCATGAAATGACATTTAGAAGTTCAATATTTCATAAAAATAAATAAACTACACATTTTATAAAAACTGCATGTTCACGTACCTCCTGCTACTTTAATGTAAGATGTTTAAAGAGCTCTGTTAACCTGATTCTTATATACTATTTAGTAAATATTTTAAAATAAAATAATTTTTTGAATAAAAGGTTACAAGGTTAAAAGTTACATGCATACAGAAGGAAGATGAAGGCATGTTTTCATATAGAGAAGACAGTCATGTTCCAATACATTAGATAAATATCACAAGAGAAAGAGAGAGAGAGAGAGTGAGAAACCCATAACAACGCTTAACAGTTTTAATTCATTACCTGTTAGGAGAATCATACACAACTTTAACTTGATTGAAAAAACATTACCAACTTTAGAGAAGTTAACAAAATAAATTTAAACATGATCTGGGGTGGTAAGGAGGAAAAACAAGTTTAAGGACTAATTAAATTTTTCAGATTTTAAATGGGTGAGGAAAACCAATAGTAAAAAATTTTAGCTTTATAGAGGTTATACTGCCTGAAAAAAGTACTTACCAGAAAGCTATCAATAAATTTTGCGAAGAAAAAACTGTCCAAAGGTGAAGGAGTAATCAAAATTCATAAAAGCAGAAAAAAATTGTTAGCTCAAAAACTGGCAAGCTGTAAAATAGAAATATAGAAACGAATACAAAAATAAACCTTTCTTTGAAAAATCCATGATTAAGGCACAGTTTCTTTATTTAACAGAAACATTTTTCATTTAAACAATCTTCCACTGTTGTCATTTGAAATAAACTAAAAATGGGACCACCAAAAGAACTTATATGAGGGTTATTTTTTTTTCAAGGTCCGATCGGTCACGAAATTAAAACCACACTGAAAACAAACAATTTTTTATTTGTAACAATTTTTATTACAAATTTGTAATTTTTTATTTGTAATAGCGTTACATAGTTACGCTATTTCTCTACATAGTCGCCACTCCGATTAGACATTTGTCGTAGCGTGATACCAACTTTCCAATACCCTCGTCATAGAACGAAGCTGCCTGTGTTTTCAGCCATGTTTCTACGCTGGTCTGCATTTCTTGGTGGAATTCATGGAACGTAGCATGACCATCACTACAGCCTCATACTGCGTGACTCTTCAACGTCTACGAAGAACAATTCAGAATAAATGGAGAGGAATGTTGTCATCAAGCACTGTCTTTCTCCATGAAAATGCTCAGCCGCACACTGCAGCTGTAACAAAGAAGCTCGTTTCCGTTGGGAAGTGTTTTGATCACCCAACATACAGCTCGGACTTGGCTCCATCCGATTTTCACCTCTTTGCTCACATGAAACGCTGGCTAGGAGGACAACATTTTGGTACAGACATCGAGCCTCAGACCAGCATAGAAACATGGCTGAAAACACAGGCGGCTCTGTTCTATGTCGAGGGTATTGGAAAGTTGGTACCACGCTACGACAAATGTCTAAATCGGAGTGGCGACTATGTGGAGAAATAGCGTAACTACGTAAGTACTTGTTACAAATAAGAAATTTCTTATTTTCACTTTGGTTTTAATTTAACGACCTAACGAACCTTGAAATAAAAGTAACCCTCCAAATTCTTATCATTATCAGGCACAAACTTCCAACCAATCGAATTCTTGTTTTTTAACCAGTCATAAGGTGAGAGTAATTCTTATCATTATCAGGCACGAAATTCCAACCCATCGTATTCTTTGTTTTTTAACCAATCATAAGGTGAGAGTAATTCTTATCATTATCAGGCACGAAATTCCAACCAATCGTATTCGTAGTTTTTTAACCAATCATAAGATGAGAGTACGAGGGTTATTTTTTTCAAGTTCCGATCCGTCACGGAATTAAAACCACAATGAAAATAATTTTTTTTTTATTTGTAACACGTACTTAACATAGTTACGCTATTTCTCTACATAGTTGCCACTCCGATTTAGAGATTTGTCGTAGTGTGGTACCAACATTCCAGTACCCTCGTCTTAAAACGGAGCCACCCGCGTTTTCAGCCATGTTTCTACGCTTGTCTGCAACTCGATGTCTGTGCCAAAATGTTGTCCTTCTAGCCAACGTTTCATGTCATGAAAGAGGTGAAAATCGGATGGAGCTAAGTCCGTGCTGTATGGTGGGTGATTAAACAGTTCCCAACGAAAACGCTGCAGAAGCTTCTTTGTTACAGCAGCAGTGTGCGGCCGAGGATTGTCATGGAGAATGGCAATGCCTGATGACAACATTCCTCTTAGCTTATAAGAATAAGCTGAGGAACAAGAATAAGCGGAGGATAAAACGCTAGCTAGGAGGACAACATTTTGGCACTCACATCGAGCTGCTGACCAGCGTAGAAACATGGCTGAAAACACAGTCGGCTCCGTTCTATGACGTGGGTATTGAAAAGTTGGTACCACGCTACGACAAATGTCTCAATTGAAGTGGCAACTACGTAGAGAAATAGCGTAACTATGTAAGTACTTGTTACAAATAAAACATTTTTTATTTTCTTTGTGGTTTTAATTTCGTGACCGATCGGACCTTGAAAAAAAATAACCCTCGTAATAATATATAACTGAAATTGGAATCAAAATGATCAATGCTCAGGACACCCAAAAACTTCTACCAAGGATGAAATCTTCATAAAAATTCACAATTCCATATTCAATGATTGCTCACTGAAGTTACACAAGCTGACACCAAAAACATGTCTACTTTTTACACTATGTTTTGAATATGAAAAAATTTTCCATTTGAGGTGACTGTTAACAGTGACCAAAAACAGATTACCGAACACTTTTGGAGAATGTTTTAGTTAAACATGATTTCAGTGCGTTTTCTTTACGCTTTTTCTACATATGAGGTATGTTCAGAAAAAAGGTTACACATTTTACAAAAATCAAAAAATGCATATTTATAATGAAAATTATATGACATATTACACAACTGTACCACTCAGTTCCACCATATATATCCACCATTCAGTTCCAAGCATATGGTCTGTCAGGGTATGAACTTCTGCTACCATCTCCTTCGACCATTCATACCGGGCAGCATTCTTCACCTCTTCGTCAGTTGAAAAATATTTTCCACCCATATAGTCTTTCAAAAGGGGGAGAAGAAAAAAGTCACTTAGTGCCAGGTCAGGACTATGGGAAGGATGGTTCAGAATATCCCAACCAAACTGTTGAGGAGATAGATTGTTTTGCATACTGTGTGGGTTCAAGTGTTATTATGCAACAGGCACGCTGTACATTACATGCTGGAGATCAAACGACACTAAATAATGCATGAGGACAAGTGAAACTTTGAAAAAGAGAGTGAAAATAGTTCCATCTGCAGGACAAGTCATGGTTTTTTTGGGGATCTCATGGTGTGATGGTGGTGGTTACATACTAACTGCAAAAAGGCAGGATGCTATTCAGGTACTTTTCAGGCTAAACATCCTCATCTGGTCATAAAGAAAGTGCTCTTATGCTACAATAATTATCCTGCACACATGTCTCAGGTTATTGTTGAAAAAATTCCATGACCTACACTTGAGGTGGTTCCAAGTGCACCATAATTGCTGGATTTGGTTACTTTCTTTTCCCAAATCTGAAGAAGTGGCTTGCTGCATAAGATTTACTGCAAATGATGAGGTCAACGCTGAGACAACCACTTATTTTGTAAAGTTGGAAAGCACATTATACTGAGGGTATTAAAAAATCAGAAAGTCATTGGTCTAAATGTATCAAATTGCAAGGTGACTAAATCAAAAAAAAAATCTGAAAAATCTTGTACTTTCTTTGTTAGACCAAGAACTTTCCGAACAGCCTTCGTAATAACAAAAATTAAAAATAATAAAGCATTTAACTGATAATTTACCTGAAAAGGAATCGGCTCAACTTTTAAAGCTTTTTGATTGTTATATTCAGCCACCATTTTTGATGTTAAACACATTACAAATATTCTTTTATCAATACCAATCTGTGGAGCAGAAAGTCCTTCTGATCCATATTTAAAAAGAACACTTCTCAACCTTATTATGAGCTACAAACAAATTCATAGTTAATTTTACAAAACTAATAATTTTTTAAAAATTATACAAAAAAAAATCTAATTTTAACAGTTATAATTTAACCCAGTGGCTAATTATGGCCTGAAATAATAAAGATACAGCACAGTTATAGGTTTAAAAATGTAAGTCACTCTTGTGATATCAATGAGTGACTTACATTTGTCTAACTTATATCTAACTATTTAAATGTTACATTAATTTTGAATTACTATTTTTTCAGAAACATGTACAATTTATAACCACAGTGATCAAAGTATAACACTTTGACAGTAAAAACTAAATATTAACAAAACTAAACAATTAATTTTTTATATAATCTTATTTTGCTTATTACAATTTTATTTATTATGTATGTTTTACAAAAAAAATTCTATTTACATATTAACTGGAACATCACCTGTTTAATCAAATGTGTTATATAAATAACATTTCATGTATAATTTTGAAACTTTAAAGGTATATTACAATGTTTTACTGTTCTAGAGATCAGAAAAGAGAAATATGTATGGAAATTTTATCAAAACCAAAACTCAGCAACATATAACTCAAGTAGTGTTGTGCAGTCCTACAGAGTTTCTTGTTTCTCTACTTTACAGATAACAACATATTCTCTCAATGTGCTGTATGCTGGTACCTACGACCAGAGCTTAAAATTACATTGATGGTTTGCTAGAAGAAACATACTTCTGATTGCACAACTTCTGATAATTCATAGGAAGATTGTAGGGAAATTTCTAGATGTTATATTGGTATCCCTGAAAGCCTCAACCCAAAAGTTTGTTTATCAGCAGTTGTAACCACAACGTCAGTTCTTGTATTGTTGTTGCGGTAAGTTCAGTGAGTTACTATGTTCTCGGATAAAGACAAAGGTAAGTGTGTTTTATTGATGGCCGAATTAAAATTCGTAATTTTAGTTCAACGTGCATTTAGACGTGAATTCGGAAGAGATCCACCACACAAAAATAACATAACACGTCAGTTCAAACAATTTGAAGAAACCGGATCGGTTAAGAAACAGAAATCAACTGGCAGACCAAGTATACCAGATGAAACGGTTGAACTAATTAGACGGTTGAACTAATTAGACGATCGGCAATTAGAAGTCCTGGGAAGTCCATCCCCCGTCGAAGCGTCAAATTAGGTATTCCAAAATCAACAGTTCACAAAGTTTTACATAAAAAACTGAAATTACATGCTTATAAAATCCTGATACTGCAGGAATTGAAACCCAATGATGGTGTAAAACGTTACAATTTCGCTGTTGAAATGTCGGACAAAATAAGTGAAAACGAATAATTTTTAGACGATATAATTTTTACAGACGAAGCTACATTCCATGCAAATGGAGGCGTTAACAGACACAATTCACAAATATGGCGCTCTGAAAACCCACACGCAATTATTGAGAAACAACGCGATTTGCCAAAAGTTAATGTTTCGTGTGGTGTGATGAAAAATCATGTAATAGGGCTTTTTTTCTTTGCTGAAAAAAACAATTAATGGAGTTGTGTATCTCGACATGTTAACCAGTTATTGCTTTCCTCAGCCAGATGAACTCGAAAACAACATTCATCGACTTCATTTCCAACAAGATAGTGCTCCCTCGCACTTCAATGCATCGGTCACGGACGCTTTGAACTAAAAATTTGGAGATCGATGGATAGGCCGGCAAGGACCCGTCCTTTGGCCTCCGAGGAGTCCAGACCTGAACCTTGCGATTTTTTCTTGTGGGAGTACATCAAAAGCAATGTTTATACACAAAAAATTCGCGACCTAAACCACTTAAAAAACAGGATTAATGAAGCAATGAGAACCATTAATGAAAAAATGTTAACTAATATTTGGAGAGAAGTTGAATATCGTTTGGACATTTGTCGAGCGACTAAGGGTGTACATATTGAAATTTATTAATTATGTAAAAACATGTTTGAGACGACAAATTTGAAAAATAAAAAACATAAACCGTAAGTAATTCTGTTTTAATTTAAACCATGTTCAAAACCGCACCATTTTTTTATGATAACCCTGTATTGTTGCTCCTGAAAATTGCACATTACAAAAATCGCTAAAACTTAAATACAATGCACTCAAGTAACAGAAAAACTAAACCAGATATCAACAATCCGAGAATATATGGTCACACAGAAGGTTATGCACAACATAATGCTGCCGACCGCACATCACTAAATGTCTCTGCTGGTGTATAATTAAAAATATTCTGTTATTTTCTGAAAAGACCTTGTACATTACACTTTTATTTTATTCCATTGCTACAGAGTAATTTCATGTTGCAGTTATATGTAAATTTTTGAGTACATGGTTACTCAATAGTTATCTACTCATTCTTAATTCAATTATATACAAACCATATAGTGTTTAATAAAATGGACTGAATAACTTATTGATTATTTTTTAGGGAATACAAAACAATTGACTGATATTGAATAACTTATGCAACATTTTCAATGTTTACTAGAATTAGCATTAAAAATTAATAAAAAAATACTCCTCTGGGATTTGTTTTTTGAATTTAATTTGTTACAACCTACACTCAAATACAATAAAAAATACAAATTTCTAATTATCGGTCAAGCTTCATGGCAAAGTGGTTGAATTCTGCTTTTCATCCAGAACCTGGTTCAAATCCTGATAAGGACTGACTTTTTCACATATTACAAAGTTCATCGATCATGAAGTGACTGTAATAACATGTGTTTACTGTTGCTTAAAGAATAAATAATTAATTCATTTCTAAGTCAATTTTTTCATTTCTATTTTATTGGATTAAATAATAAATAATTTATTACCTTTTTAAATTTTTCTGTATGTATTTCTCTAACATCAACGGGTTTTGCTTTACATCTTAGGACAGGATCACCAACTTGAACAATATGATCATAAGGTGGGGCATACATTTCACGTGATCCTTTAAAAAATTCTTTATAGTTTTTTGTGAACTTTCTCCAGTTCATTCTCCCTGTAATAAAAAGAAGAATTATAAATAAAACAAACCTGTAACAATTAATATCAACAGGACATTTACGAAGTAGGGCAAACATAATTATGTAACATAACTGCACACGTTATATCTTAATGTAACTAGTAAAATACACGTATCAGCTAATATTCTATTTTATGTTATTAACAAGAAAATTTGATTTCATTTATCTCATCCAGAACATTGCTGCTGATTTTAAAAGAAAATAACTTATTTTTATAAAAAATGTCATATTACTGATGATCGTAAGTCATAATAAATCAATCGATGAAACTTGACTGTCTTGTTTCCATAAATAAAATGAAACACAAATAAATATATTTCAGTAAAACCTTTATTAACAGTTATATCCTAAAGTAACCAAATCCCATGTATTACTCAAAAGCCACCGGGTTTTGACTTGCCAATTAAGACATGGTCAACGCTAAACAGAATACGAACTCAGCATGGTAGGTGCACCTATTTCCTGTATAAATGGGCTAAAACACTGACACCCTTTGCAAGTGTGGTGAAAATCAAACTGTTAAACACATCACAGAAGTATGAACTCCTGAAGATTTCCTGATGGCGACTCCAGAATCAGTATCTTATATTAATTTGTTAAATGTTTGTTTGTAATTTTTGACTGTAATTGGTGTTGTGTTTTGGTGTCACGCGCTAAATAAATAAATATCCTAAAGGACTTCAACAGAAGAATTCAACAAAATGCAGTCGAGAGACTACCACAAAACTTTTAAAAAACTTCAAAAATACAAACCCCCAAACTTACTAATGAAGGATGAAAACCTAATCTGACTCATACCAATAAAGACAATGCAAAAATCCTAGCTAAATATTTCAACAAACTCCTAAATTGCAAAGAACCAACAGAACTCTTAAACTATTATACCAGCAGCCCAGTAGCAACACCACTGTAAAACATCAAACCTCCCTCAATAAAAGAAGCCTACCAAGCACTGGACGAGAACAAGAATTACGAAGTGGCAAGAGAAGATCCACCTTTGTAGAGATTTGTACAGGAAGATCAACAAAAATCACCATTTATCAACAGTTTATCTAGATCAAAGAATTACTACCAGAACACTGGACAAAAAATCCTGTTACACAAAAAGGTGGAAAAACAGAACTTAACAGCTTAAGGGGAATTTCACTCCTAGACACAACATACAAAATTCTTTCATGAATCATCATCAATAGGATCGTTTTACAACTTGAGAAAGAACTAAGAGAATATCAGGTCTCCAGAAAATCAAAAGAAGAATTGAAAGAACCTGCATCAACAAAAAGTACCAGAAAGACAGGCAAAGGTGGATTCATGCCCAACAAAATTGTTTATAAAGAATTAGAACTGATCACTGATACCATGCATAAGAGGAGACCAGGATTCCAGGTTCAAAAACCAACAAGACAAGATGCAGATGGATCAGAGAAATAAGAGAGGATCTAAAGGAAATTGGCCTTATCAGAAGATGCAACAGACAAGATAAAATTAAATGAAAAAAACCAAGAACAAAAAGATTTGCTTCAACTCATAAGAAAGAAACTGACAAAATGAAGATTTTCAACATCAGAAAGGGGACAGAAAAGAAAATGAATCGATAAATCAATAACACTGGTCAACATGATTTTTGTCTCACAAGTACCAACAGATGTACTTAATGCAGTTTTTTATCTTGTCTTCAAATATATATTCAGAATTCCTCCATCACCCACAACTTTTTTGTTATATTAATTTTTTTAAATGTTTTAAAACATTTTTTCATCCATTTGTCCATTATCAACTAAAGGTTCCTACAGCACTGTAAATATGATGGAACCAAATGAAACTCAAAGGGCAGCATTGCTACTGTTGTGCAGGTTCAGACGTGTATAGACACATATAAATGTGATCTAGTGTAACACATATTCATCAGAACAATGCCAGTTATGAGATAATAGTGAACCAGTAAACATGTCATTGTGAGTGCTCTGTGTGTCTGAATTATGTGAATTACTGTTAAGTTTTTAGAGCTAGGATGGACTATATTGATTATTGGCTGAAAAAATGAAACTTTATTCTTCTAGGATAGTTGAATTTAATTCATAAAAAATACTACATAACATACTAGATAACTAAACCACATAAGTCACATTAAATGAAGAAAAACATCCCAGACGGGATTCTTAACTCAAATGAATTGTATGAACTGGCTCGCAGGCCACCGCTAATAGAAACTACGGAGCAGCACTACCTGGCTCAAACTAGGAACGGAACAATTACATATTTACAACTTTATTTCATTTAATTAGTCATTAAATGCCTATGTCACAAAATGCCTATGTTTGTTTAAATCATCCTTACCATTTTTATATATGTGGTGAAGTGATGTTCAAGTTCCAAAGGCAAACCTTACTCCATTAGTAAAAAACTATTATCAACATTTTTGGTGTAAATTCAAGGACCAAACAAGGGCCTGGGTTCTACATACCTGTTGTTTATTGTGTTCTAGGCTTCTTAGTGCATGGAAAAATGGCACACGCGACATGTCATTTACTACCCCTATGATTTGGAGGGAACCCAAAGATCATTCTTCTGACTGTTATTTCTGCTTAACAAACGTTAAAGGAATTACATCAAGATCAAAACATACAGTGGTGAACACTAACTTGCAATCTGCAATGAGACCAGTTCCACACTGCGAAATATTGCCCACACCAAAGCCTCCAGAAGATGTGACATAAGATGAAGAGAGCTCACAGTCTGATGGAAGTATGGAAGAAAAAGAAACTGATTCTGGTGATACAATTGTTGAACAAAGCAGTTTATCTGACTCTCATTTACTGATGCAAGAAAATCTTAACAATCTCATACGAGATTTAAAATTATCTAAAAAATAGTCTGAAATGCTTACTCCCCAGTTAAATGGATGGAATCTTTTTCAAAAGAATACAAAGACATGTACTTATAGTAATTGTCATTCTGAATTTAAAGACTATTTTTCTGAAGAAAATGGCTTAGTGTTTTTTGAAATTACATTTATTTTCTTATGAAGATTCTTTATAATGAACATAACCCAACAGAATAGTGCTTGTTCACTGATTCCTCTAGTTAGTTTAAAAGCTGTGTTTCTGCATAATGGCAATAAATTCCCATCAGTACCTGTGGCTCACTATGCTAGTATGAAAGACACATATGAAAACTTTAAATTTATATTAGAAAAGCTTCAATATTTGTGGTGATTTGAAGATAATTGAGCTTATTCTTGGTCTGCAGCTTGGTTACACAAAGTACTGTTGTTTTTTGTGTGAATGGGATAGTTAGGACAAAAAAAATAATTTCATTAGAAAAGAATGACCTAAACATGAATCACGCATTCCTGAACAGAAAAATGTGACACGCAACTCATTGTGCAATCTGAAAAATGTGTACCTACTTCCGTTACATATCAAACTAGGATTAATGAAAAATTTCATCAAAGCCATGGACAATACTCCTGGTTTCATGTACTTAAAACAGAAGTTTCCTAAAATTAATGATGCAAAAATTAAAGAAGGAATATTTGGGGGTCCACAAATACGATCTTTATTGTATGATGAAAAGTGTGACAAATTATTGAATCTACTGGAGAAAGCAGCTTGTCACGCATTCAAAAATGTTACTCAGAGGTTTTGGGAAATTGAAAGGTGGAAAATTACCTTGATATTGTCAATGATCTTATAACAAATTATAAAAATTTGGGTTGTAATATGTCCTTAAAAGTGCATCTTCTGCACTCGCACCTAGATTTCTTTTCGGAAAATCTTGGCGCAGTGAGCAATGAACCCAGGGAACACCTTCATAAGGAGATTTCAGCTATGGAAAAGAGGTATGAAGGCAAATGGAATCCTAACATGCTGGCCGATTATTGTTGGACCATCAAGAGGGATGCTCTACAGGTGATATATATCAGAAAAACATAATTTCTTCCTTTCTAAATGAGTCACTGTTTGAATATTGTTTAGTTAAGAATGCATAAAGTATTAAAATGATTGAAATTATAAATGCCTGTCTCGTGAAAACCTTGGGTGATGGGGAAAACCAATATAAAATTTGAATTCAGGAGAAAAAATACTATCAAAATCACATATCTTTCTTCCAGGGACAAAAAAAAATTCTTTTTTTTTCTCCATGGTAATTATAAAGAGGAAAATAGCAAAAGCAGTAAAACTATTTAATGAAATAAACTGAAACTGTTTGATGTTCAAGTTGGCATCCCTGACATAGAAAATATCAGCCATTATTTTTATAACTTCCTGATTATAAACAATCCATCCCATTTTTTTATAATCAATAAATTATTATTACTGTAACTTCTTTTGTTTATTTAAAAACGCCATGTCCACATGAGATGTGTACCGTGGAAGAATAGCGAGCTGTGATAAGATTTTTATTTTTTGAAGGTGTAGAATCAGCCAAAATTCAAATTTAATTTCTGTTTTTTAATTGCTGAATAACCATCGTAAAAATACACTACTGTAATAATACTGTTTCTTGTTTGCAAATTTTATTTACGCAAATTTATTTATCGTGTTCTTATTTACGTAGAGGTACCTCTGATCTTTATCTACCTATTCAAATCATTTGCATTCATTTAGAATAGACATCTTAATAAAAACCCTTTTCTTACAGGAAATTTGATTCATGGTGTAAAGTTGCTAACTGTTATGAATGCTTGTAAAGATGCAATGCATTAATCAATAACCTTAAGTTACAACATAGCCAATAATGTTGATGTAAAACAGTGAATGAAAAGACTGAAGTTGTTTTAAGTTATACCCGGCATATCATAAGTTGATTAAAATAGTTACGAGGAGTTTGAAGATAAGATTACGGTACTGAAGAATCAACAAACACCACACCACGTTCTGAAGTGATTTAACATCTTATAACTTTAAAAAGTAACTGGTATCATGAAAATAAACTTGGTTTTGACATGGCACATTGTTTAAAATTTCATTTAAATAGACAATCTTGTCCTCTGAAAAAAAAAATACAAAAAATAAATAACAAACTTTTTTCATTAAATTAATTGATTAAATGTCTATTTATAAAAGTACTTGCAAGCTCATTTTTAAATTAAATTATGTTAACAATATGCTGATTTATGTAATTTAATTTTAATGTTTATATTTTTAGTTTGTCTTACGTTAAAGTTAATCAACTGATCGACTGATTCATAATACTGTATGCACATACTCTCTCAACAGTATTCAGCTTATTCTAAAGCCATGTGAACTAGGACAGTAGTAAATGGATAATTTTGCTGTACTACACTATATTCTATATTAATAGGTTGTATAAGTTGTAGATGAACTGTCTTAGCTGTAAGGTAATTTACAAATTTAATCATTTTCAGAATTTAGAATATTTTTAAGCTGATATAGGTCAATGTCATTATGTAATAAACTGAACCGCTCTAAAACTACAGACACCTTCAAATAGTGAACATATGTTCTCGCCCATATAATGCATAATATCCAGAAGTTTCACTGTACATGAAACATGTCACCAATAGAAAATTTAAATCAAGACGGAAACAATTGTTTCAAAATTTAAAAAATACATTAAATGTTTGCAACAGATGCAAACAATCCAGGTCAACCTTCATAATCAATAACTCCTTAAAATCACTGAAAACGTTTGACACAGAACATTTCTTCACCAATCATTGAATCAACCACGTCCACTTTGCAATAATATACACAGTCACTTTGACAAATAGCCTGTTCCTAGTACAGAGGGTGTAAAAATTAGATTTTGTTGGTAATTTGTTTTTTATTTCTATGGCACCAGGTAAAACTGCCAATCTGAATTCTCTTTTTATAGTTAAGTTGATAATCTTCCTTAAAAGGTTCTCTATAGTATTTTACAGAACCAACATCAGCCACAGTAATCTATGTAGCCTCTTTTTATTCCATCAGGACTCACTTAGAACAAATATATTACTATATTAATCTGATAACTGAGCACCAGATATCTGGCCTGTGTCGTCATATTATCTGCGAGTCCATAATAAATAGCAAACACATATTCTCTTTGCACATAATCTCACTGCATAATTATTTGCTGAAGGAAATTCACTCATGCAAGCAATCATTATATTAGTATGCTAAGCCTAATTTAATTTCTGGCTTAAATTCTAAAAGTGTGATACGACTGATTTCAACTAAAGTATTTCACTAACTAAAGCAAACATACTACATCCTTAGCATATATACTGATTAATCCATTATCAGGTAACTGTAATTCAGAAATATTTAGTCTAGTTAAAATTACTTACTTTTCTTGATCATATAATGCCTTAGTAGTTTTTCACTGACTGTACAGGGATTACAAAATACAATTAAAAATATTAATATAATTCTGTAACCAATATGTTCAACAACATAAATAACTAAAGTAAATGGGAAAAAGGAAATTAACAGACGACTTTTAAATAAGCTATTCAAGCGTATGAATTCAATTTTTTGTTTTATAATTCTTCCTCTCTTAAAGAGTAAAAAAGAAGAGAAAACATAAAAATTGTTTATATTAAATGTTGATTTGATTTCTGTAAAAAAATAATCATTTTTAGTAAACAATATATTTACCTGTTATTATATCTTTCAAAATCATGTTTACAAAACAATCTTTTACGACAGCCAGTAATTAAGTTAATAAAAACGTAAAAAAGTTGTGTACTTCCATACAGAACTACAACACCGAAGAACTATCCCAACTTCCGAAAGAAATCATCTGAGAGGTTACGTTGAGCTCATAATGATGTTTCGGAGTTCATATATGAGTCAATCATTTCAGTTAAATAACGCTTTTATTCTGATCAATACATAATAATTCATTATACCAGGCGAGTCAAAAATTAATTATCTATACTTTACAATTTATTTATGGAAAGGTAAGGTTCAACATGTACAACATTTTTCTCCAAAGACACCTCCCTTGTCAGCGGTTTCCAACCTTTTATATACCTTCCAAGAAGAAGGTTATCGGTTGGTCGCGAGCCACTTTTGCACCGCTTCCTGCACATCTATGTCTGTGGAATACCTACGATCTCGTAAAGCAACCTTGAGCGGCCCAAACAGAGGAGAGTCGAGGGAGCAAGATCTGGGCTGTAGGAAGGATGTTCCAGTACCTCAACATTCAACTTAATGATGGTTTGAACGGTGTGTCAACACGTTTGAACTTGTGTTCTTCAGTAAGCTGTCTTGATACACATCGTGCACTGACTTTAAAGAAGCTGAGCTCGTCGTGGATGATTTGATGGGCAGAACTATGACTTATATTCAAAGAAGATTCTATCTCATTGATGGTAACTCACCAATTCACGAGAGCCTTCTCTGAAACTCTTGTTTTCCATGGTGGAGGTTGACGGGCGTCCTGGTCGATCTTCGCGTGTCATATCGTCCAGCCACTTTTAAAGTTCTCAATCCACGAAAAAAAAAACACTGTTACGTGAAAAAGCACTGTCCACGTATTGTGGAAAAGTCTAAATAAATTTCAACCCCTTTCCCACCCACCGACCCGAGAAATCGGATCATTGCTAGTTGTCCTCCTTGGTGCAAACTGCTAGCATAGTGGACATGTTTACACTGTAATAGCCAGCAGCCAAATGATGCGATCAGGATCAAATTTCAAACTCTCAACTTGTACAAATTCTAGGCACAGATGTGCAGAAGGCAGTACAACAACCTTGAAGGTGTGTTATGATGAAAGTGTAGATAATTTTTGAGTTGCTCTCATATATAGATCACATCAGGAGTGATTAGGTATGTTATGCCACTGATAAAAAAGGAACTGACCCTGCATTTGCCAGTGAGGAAACTGTGGTGAAATATTGATCACAGAAGCACCATAAAATATATTAAGTGTAAAATTAAACATACTGAAAATGTAGTAAAGTTCATAATAATTATTTAAGTCATAAACACATGAAAATATGTTAAAGCAGATACAGATGATTCTAAATATACTAAATGATTACAGATAATGCACAATTCAGAAGGTTTTTTTTTTACACAAATGTATGCAATCTGTTCCTTTAGAACAATGAACAGATGTGTTGAATGTCTACAATTGATTTGAAGGAGAGAAAGCCCAACATTAGTTAATTCCTCTGTATATTATTATTATTTTGGTTGGCACCCTGTAATATCCCTGGGATGATAATAAAATTAATTTTTTTGTAGCTAATAAAAAGAATTTCTTTGTGTGAAAATTGCTATGCCTGACCACAACTTGAACTCAAAACTTATGGATGAAAGGCAGAGACATTACTGCTCCATCATGCATATCGGCTGAGAATGTGTTAATGGAAATTATTTAGCTCATACTTATCTACATTTTGAAGGAAATGCAGAAAAGAAATCAACAGTGGTCCAACCCCAAAGGAATCTACGTAAGGCTGGCCAAGTCTCTCGTAAGATCATGGTCAAGCAAAAAGAATTTGCAGAGCTTAGAAGCCTTTCAGTACCTTAATTTCTTGATTTGACTTAGTGAAGCCATCTTCATCAAGTGTTTCCTCCTCTAATTTGGAATGAGAACTGATGGCTTATTATGTCATGGCCAAATCGTAACAAACTTGCATCTGATAACTGATAGTAACTCTTGCTAACCAGCCATGATTGACATTCTCAAGCGAGTCGTAGAGATTTCTATTGTCCAGAGACAACTCCACAATTCTCTTGCGTCAGTCATATCAAGTTCATTGGTGGCTAAGTAATTATACTACTAAACCAAACCATTTACAAGTACAAAAACCAAATATAAAAATTAAAAATATATTGCTTTTTCATAATTACTGCAATAAAATGGTGGTGGCAGCCATAACAGGAAAAATAAATTATTTTTATATCCTTTTACTTTTTAGTAACATTACTGGTAAAAACATTTAATATAATGTACTACTGTTTGTTAATGAATGCCTGAGAGTAATATTATTTTGCAAATGAATGTTTCATAAGACATACTGCAAATTTCATTTGTAAAAATTTTATGTTATGAAAATATTTATAAACTGAAATAATCTGTTAACTGATAAATAAGCCTAAATATTAAAATACTGGAGTTACATTGTGTGCATGTGTGTGAGTTTAAAAACAATTATACCAAATTATTTACAGACATTAGAGTGATCCTGGGAAAACTATCACAATCAGACACAAACACTTTTTGGGACATATTTATAATATTAAAATTATCATTGTCTCATTCTATGTTTAAAATCATTTAAATATTTAAATATGAGTATATTTTTATTATAAGAACTCAAATTGTAAAAGTTTATGGAAATTAAGAGATAGGAATAGATCTTCAGAATATAAAGTTTATTCCTTTCCCATTAACCAGCACCCTGCTAGCTATTTTATATTTTTTTCAGTACATCAATTATAATTATTAAAATATTAGTAAATGTTAATTAATGTTAAACAATGTAATAATAAAATATCCTCTTGATTTTGTTTTATTGCCTTTTCTGTATTTATGTGACACAAGGAAAATTTGGTCAGGGTTCTTCCACAACAAGCAATCTTTGTTGGTTCTTTTTACAAGTTTTATGTGGAACTGAGTGAGATGTTAGTAGTTGAAGTTCATAAAACATTCTGCAGAAATGTAACTGGAAATGATAAAACATTAAGCAAATCCCAGCCTCATAATAACCATGTTCACTGGTAGTATATTATTTGATAATCAGTACCTCCCTTACTGAATTGCTTTTTTTAATGTATGCATAGTTGTTTGCATGATTCAACATTAACCATTTATGAATTGTAACAATTTGTAAAAAAATAATTATGCAATAAAATTGCAAATGAGGCTAAAAGCATAACAATAAAAGTTGCATTATTGAACATGCTAATTATAATTTTCCACATGTATTTACAGGAATAAACAAATATCACATTGAGAGAATGTGAAGATCCATTAAGTGATGAAATAATAAGCACTGAGGGATAACATGATACTGTCATTAATCACATCTGACCAAGTTCACACTTTCTCAACAGTATACCAAAACTATTGTTTTTGACAAAGAGCTTGGACAAATAATTGCTGTTCTAACCTCTAGGTCAATGGAATATTAGTAGAAGTTTTAAAATACCCTATTCACACCCTAAATTACACATATACAGGCTGAAACAGTAGGTGTACGTTAATAGAATCTACTTCTTTACAATTATCTATAGATTTTTAATAATTAAAAAGATTAGTAAAAAGCTAGCGTGTTTTTGATTAAGTATTAAATATATTTATATGTAAATCTAAGTATTTCAGGTTACTTTTAGATGGATTTGAATACTAGATCATGGATACAGTTTTCTTTGGTGATTAGGTTTCATTTAAGCACACATCTTCAGAATGGATGACCTGAGACTACACTTCATTTACATTTATATATATCATCCTCATTCATTCTCTAAAATAGTACCTTATGGTGAATCCAGAGGCTAAACAAAAAAAATCTGTTCTGGACACCTTGTACACTTATTAAATTACATATACACATTTTTTGCTGCACTCCATTTAAACTTATTTCATTTGAAAGTGAGATATACCTCCAATTCTTTAATAAAGTGGACAGTCACACAATTGCATTGTGGTAGACACCACATTGCGTTACATTTTTTATATCAGCATTTTTTATTAGTTTATACATTAATTTTGTTTCATGTCGTTCAAGTAGTTATGTGGTGTAAGTGAGAACGTGTCAGATCCATAACCATTGACACATCGATTTGAATCCAACTTCAATACATATATCTTTTTTAACTTTTTTTTTTTTGTAATTTAAATATATTGATTTAATAATAGTTATAGTTTTTTTTTTAATTGTTATTATTGAGTTATTATTTATTGTAACGATTTTTTTAGAATCAGAAGTTAATAATTATTAATAAATTAATATATTTAAATTAAAAAAAAGTAGATGAAGTCGGATTCGAATCTATGTGCCTTCCCCTTGTAAGATCCAAAAATTTCATTAATTAAAATCTCATTTGACTATAACTCTACAACCAATGAAAATAAGTATGACTTATGATATATCATTGAAAAGCTCTCAATGAGGGCTTATTATTGCAGTAAGAAAAAATAAAAAATCAAAATTGTTCGGATTTTGAGTTTTTTTGGACACTTTTGGTCCAGTTGATTGCAATCAAAATGGGAGGTGCACAGAGGTTACAGTCCTAAATCCAAAATTTCAACATTCTACAGCTCTTCGTTTTTGATTTATTTAAACTTATATGTACGTACGTAGAGACTTCAAACCGAAACTAGTCAAAATGGATTCAGGGATTGTCAAAATGGATATTTCCGTTGAAATCTGAAAACCGAAATTTTTCACGATCACAATATTTCCTTTACTTCATACAAGAAGTAAAAAAAAAAAATGTATTTCAGGTTAGTTATTCTGTGTATAAAGAACCATAGAAAAAGAGATGGCTGGGAAACAGAAAGGAGTGATTCTTACTATTACATATAAGATTAGTCTTAAGATTTATCATTAACCTTTGGTAAGGCTTTTTGCTAAGTGGTAGTTATGTCCAATAGTCTTATTTAATAAATAACTTAGAACTTTTGTTTGATTAACCAACCCGCTGCTCATTTGTAAAATTTCCTTCTGATATTCATAGATAGCACCACTAAACGGTTTGTTTTTGTTTAGCTGTGATCGAGGATTGTATAAGTAGTCAGCCGATAATGTTATAAAGCTGAAGTACTGCATGATCAGAATCTTGGATTTTGTTGAATTTATGTTAGGAAGTTAAGTGATTTGTTTAAGGTTTAATTTGGTGTTTGTACTCAATTTGTAGATAGTAGAACATTTTTGGTAAAGAACGATGGATTCACCTGAACACTATGATGGAGTTACTGCGTCTAAACGCGCTAAACAAGAAGGTAATTAATGTTTATTAATAATTGTTAAATATAATTTTAATTAGTTTTTTCAATGTATTATTTTTAACTTTTTATTGTAATAATCGACAGTGACGAAAATTTTTATGAAGTTGAGTTGTTTAGTGTGGTCGTGTTTGACTAGCGTTGTGACGAAGAACGATTACCACTATGGCGGAACCGCGTGTTGTGTTTTAGGTTGAGGTTATATTGTGGTATTATTAATGCCTATTTTCTGTATGTTGCATAGAAGCTGTCAAATTTAATTATGTTACGTCGTCAGGCTAGGCTTCGTCGTGAGTATTTATATCGTAAATCTCTGGAAAATAAAAGACATAGTATTCAAGAGAAAAAGGAACGGTTAAAACGTAGTTTGGAAGAAGGCACACCGATACATACGGATTTAAAAAAAAGAGCTTTAAGACTTGTTGATAAATCGCAGTGGGATGATAAAGGACCTGCTTTAGCAGTTGCTATAGGTACGGCTAGTGGCGGGGGTGGTGAAACGCACGAAGATGATGAGTATAGATGGGCCGGTGTGGAAGATCCAAAAATTATGATTACAACTTCACGTGATCCCTCATCACGTTTAAAAATGTTCGTTAAAGAATTGCGTTTAATATTTCCTAATGCACAACGTATGAATCGTGGTAATTATGAAATGAAACAGCTGGTGAGTGCATGTCGAGCCAATGATGTTACTGATTTCATTCTTGTTCATGAGCACCGTGGTGTACCAAATTCATTGGTGATTTGTCATTTACCCTATGGACCCACTGCTTATTTTACCATGACAGATGTTACTATGCGACATGATATACCTGATATTGGCACTATGTCTGAACAATATCCACATTTGATATTTCATAATTTTAAAACTAAACTTGGTGCACGTGTTACAAATATTTTGAAGTATCTGTTTCCAGTTCCAAAAGAAGATAGTCATCGAGTTATTACATTTGCAAATCATGATGATTACATTACATTCCGGCATCATATCTACAAAAAAGTAAGTTAAAAATTTATATTCTATTATATATATTTATTTGGTATTGCAATCTACTTTACACTTATAGTACAGGTGAAAAAAAACTCATTTTTGATCTGTTGGTTTAACAGTAACAGTTGTGGTAATTGTCTATACAATTTTGCTTTGTGCTGCATATAATGCACATAGAAAAAGGTATAAAATAATATAATGAATTTTATAAGTTATTAAAAAAAAAAAAAGGTCACTGGTCAGCGTAACTAACAGACTTAAAAAATATATATATGTATTATGATGACTTGCTTTCAAGGAATTTAATAATTATTCTGGATGATTTTTTAAGACCTTATTATCCAGCTGCTTCACTGGAGTTAGATATAACATTAGTGAAGCTGGTTGTTAATGGCACCCCTTTAAAATGATAAGGAATTAGTATGTGGTTGAATGGTTTTTTAGATTTGTTGTTTGTTTAATTAGTATTTTGTTTAAATAAAAATTAGTGTTTGTAAATTTTATATTGTTCAAAGGAATTGAAATCTTGGCTTTTATGATGGGCTCTGTATAAAATTACCATATTGCGATTAATGTTTATGATGTGATTTGCCAAGGTTTGTTTTGATGGTATTTACTGTACTTGAGAGTTATTAGGTGTCTAATCTGTCCAGGGTAGTAATAGTACAATTACTGTTCTTTTATCTGCTTATTCTTCTTTCTGTTGTGTAGCATTCTAATTTTGTTGGTGTATCGTTTGAGCTCTTATGTATTTTGTTTGTCAATTTTGAACAGTTAAGTTCAGAAAACTTTTCTAATAATGCTGGCAATTATATACGATGATTGATGTGTGTTATCTAATTTTCTGTACAAGATGATTTTTTTATTTTATTTTTGTATTTTATGTGGCATGTAGTTTTTAAGTATGGATTAACTTAAAATATCTTGCGTAAGAATATTTTCAATTAATTTGAAAGCAAGTTGATCATAATTTTAACATTGATATTAATTTATTAAATTATCAAAAATGTTTTTTTATATTGCTCTCATGACTTTTAGGTATAATAGACTATTGTGTGATACAATTGATTTCAGTTATTGTCTTCTTTATCAAACTATTGTCTTGTAAATACTGACTAGCTGTTCATAGTTATAAAATACCTAGTTCATAGTAGTTACTTAGGTAATGTATGATAATTGAATAACTATAAATAATAAAAATAAACAAAATAAATTGAAAAAATTTATATATTCAAAAGTTGCATATATAATTATATTGTCTTCAACATAGTCCCTGCCCATATTCAAATGCTTGTCATATCATGACACCAGCTTGTCTATTCCCTTTTTGAAGAACAGTGCCAACAAAGTACCCGTCCATTTATTGATAACATCCATGAGTTCATTGTTTTGAAGAGCTGAGTAGCCAGCCAATTCTTCAGTTTTGTGAACAGATAAAATTCAGACTGTCAAATCTGTGTTGTAAGGGATGATAAAAAGTGCTACTTAAACTTGTTTCTATACCCTTAGTATTAGCAGTAATGTGAGGTGGTGCATAGTTATGTAAAATAAAAAAAATTAAGGCATCTATTAATTATTGAAAATATACACATCCCACAAAGTTTATTTTTATCATCATTCAATTGAATTGATTGATATTTGCACAGCAAATATCAACAATATTATGGGGTAAGAATTACGAAGTAAAATATATTTTAATGATTTTTTAATTATTTTTATTTATAGGTGAATGGAACTAATGTTGAGTTAAGCGAAGTTGGACCAAGATTTCAGTTAAAATTGTATGAAATCAAGCTTGGTACTTTGGATATTGCTAATGCTGCTGATACTGAATGGGCACTCAGACCTTTTATGAATACTGCTGTTAAACAGAGATTTTTATCACCTGACGATGGATGGAAACAAGATGATATTGATGAAGATGACACATAATTATCATTATTATTATTGATTTTTTTATGTATATATATATATTATAATAAAAACCATAATTTTTTTTATTAGAAGTGATGTTTTACTTATATTTTTAAACCATTACACTCTGACTTTTAAAACCACCTATTTCACCATTACACTTTGTCGTTAGTTATGTTTAAAATTGTCACGCTATTAATTGGTTATTGAAAATTTTTCTCATGCGGTGACATTTAAAAAAAAAAAAAAAAAATTATTTTGTTACATACGTATTTAATACTTGCAAGATATGATTGTGAGTAAGGTATTAGACAATGAAACATCATTAGTAAAAAAAAAAGTAAAATCTATTATATATTAAAATTAGGCTTATATAAAAAAAATTGTGTTGTAGAAGTAATCGGTATTTACTTCTTGTTGTTTGCGTATTACAAGGATAAAAAATTTGCCTTACTTTATATAAAAAAAACGAACATAATTACTTAAAAAATTAAAATAAAAGTTAAACTTTTTATTTAGCATTTTGTTTTTTATTTTGTCTTTGGTGACACATTTGACGAAGACATGGTTGACGAAGACTGTCAAAGATACATGCTCCTTACAAATAGGCGCTCTGCACTCATTGCACTTGTTAGTGTACCTGTTCTTTCTTCTAGGGCAGTACTTGCACTTTGGAGACTTTCAATCATTAGGTTCAGCAGGCCGATCTTCAGCATTGTTGGCAAGGTCTTCAGAATCTCCAAGTCAGTTATTAATTTTATGTTTTGTGGAAATAGTGTTTTGATTTGTACTCTGCAGCTGATTTTTTAACTTTTCTGAGATCTGTCAAAAATATTCTTCTTGTTATATTAACATTATTGTTTGTTTTGAAAATAATGAGAGCATTGATTGGATCGACATTCAGTATACCATTAAAAATAATAAACAGCCATTTTCGACCGATTCGTGATACACAATATTCAGCCTTTAGAGGGTCAATGATGTCTACACCACCTTTAATAGCATTATAATAAGTAATCATTTCGGGTTTCAGAGTATCTCCACTACTTTCATCAATTTTAACATTATCATGGGGTATATAAAGTACCAGAATAAGTTTCTTTTCCTTCTTATGTAGGAAACCGTGGAACAATAATTTTGGGGATTTGAAAAGTCAAACATAGATGAACAGCTGCTCCTTTCTGAAACATTGAGAAGCTCTTCTGAAATTTTCTCAACTACCGTTAGTCTGTGATCAGCATAGAGATCATTTGTTAAAGGTATGGAGGTGAAAAAATTATCCATCGTCACGTTCCTTCCTGTACCATCAAGTACGCTGATGCAGTGTTTGACTGCACTTGAGCATCATTTGATACAGAAAAGGGGCTGTCCGTAGGTTGTTGACTTTGGTACATTTCTGAACATTTTTGGTCGATGTCTTAATACTTATAGTACTGTCAACGTCATAACTCCTAGATATACCTGAAGTGTCTGAACGGGACATTTCAGAATTAAGTCTCATCATTGTGCTCACTAGGAAGATCAGAATCATCCGAACTCGCGTAATTTTCTGTCTCATCTAACCAATACAACACCCGGGTTTCTTATTCTTTGTCTATTTTTGCATTGTGTACTTGCAAAAAATAAGTAACTCAATAAAAACAGTCGGAAAAAGTGTCAAAAAAATAATAGTAAGTCGAGCTATGAGAAAAATTCTCAATAACAAAAGAAACAAGGTCACGTATCTAGTCTGGTATAGAACTTTGTTCTTACTGATGCGATTTCTTTCACTTCTAGTCACTACTTCTTGGCAGTGTGGGGGTAATCTACTTGTAGCCACAACTACGGCGGTTCTATTATTGTTCTTGGGTTGTACCTAGGACGGTTTGGTCTGTTTCCTAGTAGAGCAGAAATGGCATATAAAAAAGTGTTTCTCACAACCCAACTAATGGCGGGTCAAAAGAAGGTTCTTAAGTAACCCATTTGTTTATTCTGTTTTGGGTAAAATTCAAGCCATGCACATGATTAAGCACATTTTAATAACAGTTTTTTATCTTGTAGAAGATGTTTTATTCAAATGTTTGCGGAAGTTTTTATTAATAATAAATTTTATGATCACAAACATAGTTAGATGGTTATTTTTGTTGTCGATACTTTTATTAGGTTGTTATAATATAATTATATGTGTTTGTATATAATTATATATATTATAATATAATTAAATATGTCTTATATTGTTTTTTGGTATTGAACTGCAATGGTTTTTATTGGCATCCCCTTATGTTGAATAACAATTTAAGATTTGAAATAAATTAAGTTCTTCTTAAAGTGATATGAGAAGCAAAAAAAAAAAATAAAAAGTAATACAATCCCACTCCACTAAAATGTTTGTGCAGAATGAAAGTTTAGTAAATTATTAATAGTTGTTTATTTCAGTTTGGAGACAATTTCAAGATTATAATATTAAAAAGAAAAACTTAAGATGTCATATAGTTTAGCAGATGAGTGAAAGTATTCTGTTAAGAATAAACCTCAGTCTGTTCTTGATTTGTTTTTTAGTTTCTGGATAAGAGTAATCTTTGTTGAAGGATATATTTAACTTTTTGACCTGTATGCTCATATACACATATTTAGAAATTTGAGTTTGCCTTTTTTTGTATGCTTGGTATATTAATGGTTTCAACTTTTTTCTGTTTACTCAGATTTACAGTAAATGTATATTTAAGTACCGTGACACGTTGTTGATAGATATCCGCAGTTGATTAGCGCTCCGCGAAAATATGTTGGTATCTGATTGCCTCCCTTCATAGTTTTATGCTACCATCTTGTGAAAAAAATTAGAGTATATTAAAGAGTTTTAACAGATTCTTACAAAAAAAAAGAAACCGTTACGATTGGATATTTTTTATGCCTGTAACAACAAAAAAATTAAAACAGTACAAAAATTACGATAATTTAATTGCAGAATTTTTTTGCGCATTTCTACCGCGGTTTTTATTAGCGAAATTTTTTTTTTGCTTTGTGTTTATGAAACATAGTTTGCTGATTTTAAAAATAATACTTTCAACCAAATCGGTTAAAAATTGGGCAAAATGTGATGAAAAACCATGTCATAAATCACAGATTAGTAACATATGTTAGTATAAGTGAAAGTAGATTCAGAAAACTACGTTTTATAAAAATCCCCACCACTCAAAAGGCTATTCAGATTGACAAAAATTCATTTTTACTGTATACTGTTATTCATTATGAATCGATATGTGTTGCTTGTTTACCGATATCTTTTGTCAGAAAAGATATTTATAGACTCGAGTAAAAGTGACGTATTTATAACCACAAATTCCTTCTTTTTTTTTTATGTGCCATATATCATCGATATGTTGCTAGTAAGATAAGCTATTTTTGTAATTAATAAATAAATCTGTAATCCTCATAGCAATTATAATACACAAGTCACACATACACACACACACACACACAAGCACATTTCTGAGAAAAAAATGGTCATATTCTTTCTAGTCTAAATAAAACATTTTACATTATATAAATGTCGTTCAAATTGTGTAATAAAACTGATTCCTTTGTGAATATAAAAAAAAATAACCGACTTACATCCCATATAAAATGATTTTGTAACAGCGTTTTAAAACTGACACCGCACATAACCAGTTCCAAGGCTACATGATCTGAAAAGGTTAACTAACTTTAAACTAAGCTATTGATAATAAATAATAATAAGAAATATCAGAGGCTGTCATTCCTGAATCATCTTCAGCCATGACTTCTTGATTGTGCATTTGGTAATTTATTTTCTCTGTTTATTTTATTAAAATGTTACCTCAGAATTTCTTTTATTGTTTAATAGAAGAATATATTACTAATAATGGATTTGATTTTAATGAATTGGACAGTAAGGGTGTGAATGAATTGTGAAGATGAAATCATGTATGATGAAAATTGTCTTGATTATGTTGAGGTCAGGGAATTGATTCATTCTGGTTTAATGAAACATTTTGTGAGATTGATCATTTTATTCTACAGTATTTTTGATTTAATAATTTGAAATTATTAAAACAAATAAATTTTGCAATTATATAGATTGCAAGCAGGTACACTTAATGTTCCAAATCACTGGTTAAGTTGCTTAACGTAAAAAAAGTTGGATCAATAATGTGCACTTTCTATTCTGGCCAAAAATGAACACAATTCATGACCATAAAAATGACCTAGAGCATGTGGGTGATACAGATTTCTAACACAGGTACATGGCAAATGCCATTTTATTTAAGCCTTGAAGCGCTTGTATTAGTAGGATTGTCTGATTTTGTGATCTTTGTGAATAGAGAGTTCCTTACTAGCTATTCACTTTTTCCTTTATCATTGATTCTTTCTTTTCTGATTTTCGTTAGGTTTTTACTAAATTTTTACTGGAATTGTGCTAAGAATATGGAGGTTTGCTCGGTTTGGTGCGAGACATCTTTATCTATGGACCTGTATAGGAATTCTAATATATAATAAGATCACTTAAGGTGTGGTACTCATTCAAGTAAAGCCAGGTCTAATCTCTCTTAATACATGTACAAGTGTCGCTATTGCATTGTGTTATTTAAAACATATTACAATGCATTATTTAGTAGTTTGTTGTATCATGACTAGCTCAATCTTAACCTATCTGCTTGGTGTTTAACATTGCCTAAATATTTGACATTAATTATAACATTATTATTACCTTTACCTATATATTATATTCTATACCTATATCAATATTCTTTTTAGAAAATAGTTGGGATTTTGAAAATCCTTGAAATGGTAATTAATTAAAATGTAATAAGTAATAGCTTATGGAGCTCTCCTTTTATGTAATCATCAGATGTGGTGGGTCATACAATATGTAACCGTTTAAATTAGTTCAGAAACAAAATTATTTATATTATACTGGTTTATAATTGAAAAGATAATATTAATGAAAAACTGAAAAAAAGTAATGCACTAACTTAATTATGTTGTAATGATGTTACTGACAAGTTACTGCAGGAGCATTGACTAGTATCTAGTAGAAGCTGGATCATTCCACATCAAATCAATGAAAATAAATGCGCTTCTCAGATTCATGTCCAGTAATTCAAATAAAATTTGCAGATTTAGCTCTAAAAAAAATTGTAAAAAGCAGGGTTTGGTTAATTACAAAAGAATACATTCCTAGCTTCTATAAGAGACAGAACTCAATTTGGTGTCATATTAAAGCTCTTGGAATGGGTTTTCACATGATATGTCACTTGGCAAGGTTTTGTGATATTAATAGTTCAAGGTCACTAAAGACATTTTGCATTAAATATATTCAAAAGTGTATTTTTTTAAATTTGAAAAAAAATGTTTGGTTCCTAATGTGTTCAACATATGGTGAACATTTCATAATGGGATTGCAATGGAATCATGTTAAAAAATAATCTTGTAATAATAAGGCTCAGCAGAATATTCCAATTGTTGTTCCCCCTATGTGGCAATTGCTAATTGAGATTCAATCAATTAAAACCCCCTCCCCTTCCAGTTTCCCAGACTGGGTCACTTGATGAGGCAGAAGAATAGCGTGTCACGAGATGCATTCCTAGTGCCAGCAAAAGAATGTACGTTTCATCCTATTGAGATAAGTAAATTAATATTCAGTCTGGATCATTTCTTGGAACAGAAGGTTCTGTGGTGTACACCCCAAGAGGATTATCTATAAAGTGGTGCAAAAATGAATATATTTTTTCAGACTCTTTGTTAACTGAGCTTGCCTTTCTCTATAGGTTTGGAGTTTTATGATTAATTCTTCACTTCTTTGGATCAGAATATGGTGACCAGCATGGAACCATCAACTTCTACAGCTTCAAGTAAAACGTACTGTTGCAATCCATTTGAAAAGTCGTCCTAATTCCTGTAAGAAAAAACTGAGAATTGTAAGAAAGAACTTCGTGCAAACATTTAATTTAGTTAAATAAGATTACAAAGTTTATGATACTTGCTGCAAACAGTTAAAAACATCTGCCAAATAATGCTGAAGAATCTACTTCTGATGAAAAATTTCAACAATTAGATCCTTTGGTTCCCCAGAAAAAGATAAAGCTGTAAATGTTCTGAACAAAAGTTTGATTGTTTTAAATGAATCACCTGTATTCAGAAAAAATGACTATGTGTGAGAATATATCCTTAGGAAAAGTTTAAGAAAGCAGCAGTAGTGTTCAAAAGCAAAATATTGAACATTGATTAAGATTCTGAACAAGATGCTAATCCTCTCTCCTCTGACTGTAAAATTGTCAACTGATTGAAGAAAAAATTTAATACTACAGGTGATAAGAGAATCAGGATGCAAATATTGGCAATGCTCACTAAAAGCTGGACTTTAAAGGACATTCAAGATGAATTGGAGTATCAGACTACACTGCAAGGAAAGCTAAAGCCTGGTTAAAGAAAAAGGTGTCATGTCACGTCCTGATCCTAAATCTGGTACAACTTTAGATTATGAAACAATAGAAAAAGACTCAAATGAAGAAAATCAAACAGTAGAGAAGTTCTTACATCCACATGAACCTTCACCTTCCTTCCACTACCCAGAATGAGGATGTTCTTAATGTACATAGGAGTGATGTTATTTCAAAAGTAGATCCCAGGGTAAATCCAAAAGGAAGAATTTATAACCTCTCAAAGCAAGTAGTAATGTTAACCAGAAGTTGTAAAAATAAGTGTAGACTGTAATTCTTCTGTAAATATCTTTGGAAGCTATACGAGCTGCAGTTAAGTGGTGAGTATGTACAAGTTCATAATTTTATTTCACCATGATCACATTGCAATCCCATTATAAAATATTTATCGCATGTACAATACATTAGGAAGCAAAAAATACATTTTTTAAAACGTATACTTTTGAATATATTCAAGGTTAAATAAAGTTTTTGGTTACCTTGAATTATTATATCACAGAATTTTGCCAAGTGATACACCACACGAAAGCCCATTTCAAGAGCTTTAAATTGACAACAAATTGAGTTCTCTAGCTCTTAAGAGCAGAGAAAATTAATTTTTTGTAATTATCTGAACCTTGCTTTTTGCAATTTTTTCACTTTTTTACGAGGTCCTACAAAAAAAACAACTGATTGTCTGAAAAATCTGATGCAAATCTGCTCTTTAGTGTTTTAATTTACCTATATTTGCTTTTTCCACTAATCATAAAAATAGCAGTAAGATTATCTTATTAGATACTACTGTTTACAGTGATTACCGAAGATGTGGTATTAAAGTTGCATTGTATGACTACTCAGTTACTATAATCTGTACCTTCCCACAACATTTTTTTAAATACTGAAACATTACGTAGTTATAATAGTTTGATGAGAAAGTAATAGGAAATATAAATAAATTGCTATATCAAATGTATTGAAGAGATTGGAAAACAAGATTACATAAACCATGTATAAAGGATTTTACTTAAAATGTTTAACTAGGTGGGCATTTTAATTGTTAGAGTTAACATCAGTAGATATAACATATAACATATCATATCAGTAGATATAACATATAAGAAAGTAAGTAGATCGATATATGAAATAGATTAAACTTCAGTATAGAGTTGTGAAGAACTCTTTATTTATTCTCCCTACATTATAAAATTATAAAAATAAATGCTGAAAACACAAAAATTGCAAAAACTCAAGATGTAATTGATTACTGGGATGGGCAATGGGTTAAAGCATTCTGAGAATTAAGTTACACGCAATGAGGCTTCACCCAAAATTTTTCCTTAACTCTGAGGTAATATAAGCGAACACTGGCTCTCCTTATGTTATAACATGCTAAGAAAATGCTGAAAACATGAAAATTGCAATAACTGGACACCTAATCGATCTATGGGACTGGCAATGGCTTAAAACCCTCGGAAAAAAATAAAATGTAATGAATTAGAATAAATAAAGAAAGGAGGAAAAAGGAAGGAAGGTAACCTGTAATAATATTTTGCTTCTTTTTCATTGGTGTAACTAATTGAATTGACCAATATGGTGAAAGTGTGATAAGCAATGATATTGTGCTACTTTCTTAATAGTCCATCAAACTGACAAATGATATGATAATATACAACACTTGAAACACTATTTTAGTACTAATCATTTAGTCATGATCTTGCTTTCCTAATGGTCACGGTTGATACATTTTGCTGGATTTTTAGGTGGTAATTTTTTTTTTTATTAAAGGTGGGTTTTGGTCAGAAAACCACCAATGATAAAACAATGCAGAATGCAAAAATGTTAAATGTATGTAATATTGTGTTGTTATGAAAGTTGAGTGTAGTATTATGTAACAAAACACGTCGGCAAATTACTAAGCTGTACAAAAATAACATATGCTCTTGAATATTAACTGGGGAAAACAAATAACAAATTATTTATACCCAGAATAAAGTTTGATACTGGTGAGTCTATGCACGATTTACTGTATTTACTGCACAAAAGACAGTTTCCCATAGCAATAGCTTTTGCAATGATGATAAGTCATAGGCCAAAGTTTTGAGCATGTAGGACTGCACTTCAGAAACTATTCTCTATCAATCACAGTCAGTTGTATGAGGCATTAACCAGGTGAACTGCAAATACTAGGATTAAAGTACAAAACAGTTGGTAAACCAATGCTATCGAAAATTTAGTGTGGTCAGCTATTTTTGAGTGACAATAGTAGTTGAGCTATAATAGTATTGTAATAAGTTTACCTGTATGTGCATTAATTATGAGTAATGATTTTAATTTTTAACAATACTGTTTTCCTACCAGAAATATTAATTTTATTGTTTTCACTTTTTTACCGCATTGTAGCTGGGTTGGACGACACAGCGACCAGAGGGCACGCCCCCTACTCAATTAATATATTTTTTATTATTATTTCTTTTTTTATTTATTTATTTTTTTTTCATTGTCTATTGATGATAATTATTTAACAACTGAAATGGCCTAGTTTTACATTTTAAGTAAAATTCTTTATAAATTATTTATGAATGTAATTTTGTTTTCAAATTTAAATAATGGGAAATATGGAAAGAAAAATTTATAAAACATTGATGTGTTGATGTATTACTCTAAAATATAATAAATTATAAACATGGAAGTGATGGAGATAAGAACACTAAGATGAATGGAATGATGAGGACAAATTAAGAAAATTAATATATTAGAGGAATAATTAACAAGGGCAGATCAGCTTAAAGTGGAGTTTATTTTCAGGATGGCTGAAAGGGATCTTTACTTTAAATCAAAAATGACAGCTTCCAATCTCAAAGAAAAAGGTTCTTGGTTTTGCACCCAACAATTTATACACTACTCCACCAGTTCTTTGTATGTGAAAAATCAAAGACTTCGTAAAACATCTTTGAGTGGTCCAAACAGACGGTAGTTGGAAGGGTGAAGATCTGGACTTTAGGCATAATGTTTCAGCACCTTGGAACCCAAACAGTAATGGTTTTCAATTGTTATGCAACAGCAATTGTCTCTGTAACAATAGGCCTTAACGTTTTGTGTGAATTGCTGGTTTCAGATTGTTGGCCAGTTAATCATTATCTCTTGCACTGTTGTTTTATATGTTATATGTCGATGTTAATTCATTGTTTGCCAGTATCGTTTCTAGAGCTTGCTGAATCTTCCTGTCAGTGGTGGAGGTTGACGAGTGCCCTGCTTCCTCTACATAAATAATGCTTGTCCAGCTGCTTTTAAACTTCTCAATCCACTCATATGTGTTCTTGTATTGTTTTGCAAATCTCTGATGACTCTTGGCACACCTTTCGACCAAAAAAATTGGATCACTGCCCTTTTTTCTTGCTTGGTGTTCACTGCCAGTGGTGCAGGCATGGTTACACAGAAACAAGAAAAATGACGCTTTTATGGTCAAACTTCAATAACATGACCGCATTAATGTTGACTCTTAAGCATGCATCTGCAAAACCAAGTGTGATAAACCTAGAGGTATGTTATGGTGAATAAGCGGATAATTTTTGACTCGCCTATATAAATATTTGTGAATCCATCAGTACATAACCGATTCTGTTTGTTAATGGGTGATTTCTAGCCTTTTGAGTGAACTATTTTTACATTCCTTGGAGATTATATTTCCAAATTATATATATATATACAATTATATTATATATAAATTATAATTATTATATGTCTCCAATTATATATGGAGTTTATGAGAAACGTATCTTGATCATAAACATTGTACTGTCACTAGAGTATTGGTGACTCCTGTATGTAGATAACACTAGGGAATGTCATTCTTAACACTTAACCAAATTATGTCCAACTTACAGTGCAATGCAAAACATAAAATGAATAAATTGCTTTACTTCCTGCATCTTACTGTATTTAAACTAGGTGAAAAGTTGATATTTTGTATTTAGAAACTTGCCAAAACAATTATCCACTGCACACGTATACCACAAGCGTAAACATACAGCTTTCATGCATATGTTTCACTACCTAATAAACATTCATATTGGGTGAAAATTGACATGATGAATGTAATTATTAAATGTCTATTCCATGTTAATGATATACGTTTTTTCTTAAAAGGACAAGGTATTACGTAAAACAAAAGAAAAGAAAGATCTGTTGATTGAAAACAAGTAATATTTATCTGATATATAATCTTAGGAAAACAGATTACTGGATAATTTTCAAAACGAAAAATAAAATAAAAATAGTGGTTGTACAACACTAAAATGGATAGGTAATGGTTACTAATCCAGGCTAATGGTTACTAATCCTAATTGGAAGAATCCAGGATTATACAAATCAATTTTGAAGAGCCACACCAAATATTCCTTTGGGTGGATCATATAGTAATTGCCTCTCAAATTCAAAGAATAAACAAAATAACAGGATCAACCCTTATAAAATGCTCAAAGTACATTCAGAAATAAGTTCTAAGAATATATATTTTACACAGTCCATAACAACAGCCAATCTTCATCATGGTGTGTGATAACAACTGATTTTCACCAGAAAGCTTCTGCTTTGAAATCCTTGCCAGGTGTTAACATGACATACTTCACATACTATAAATTTATATACTTTAAGTAGGATGACACCAGGAAGTGTATACAATTGTGATATTGCCAGTGTTTTTCCTGGGTAACTTCAGAATAAAAAGATGTAATATGAGAAGAAATATAGTAGAAATCATGAACTCATGCTTTGAATGAATAAAATTTACAATAAATATATTATTAAAATATAGAATTTATGTTGAATATATTAATTTTGACTAAAATAGTTTAGAGATTTTCTAAACAATTCAAGTGAACAATTACCTCAATTGTTATTATTGATTTTTGAAAGGAAAATGTTACGTTCCAATTCTTTGCTCTTGGAATGATGGTGAAGTACAATGAACTATGAAAGAATTGAAGGTAATTGATATGAAGAAAAAAAACTTTTTAAGTAGTATGAAATACTGAAATAAATTTGATTGTTGTTGTAGTTTATTAAGTATTCAGTGTAATACTGATATTTGTTTATAGTAACAGAATGTGTAGCAGGCTTTAACCATTAAAATTTTGATTTATTATTTGAATTGTTAAATTCCATGTTTTGGTTTATCTATTCATTTTTATACTAAATAAAAACAGGCTAATGCTTGTGTTAAAAGACTTTGGCTCATGCATAGTCAAACTAGATAAATTTTCTCACGTGGTTAAGTGGTAAGTGTATACGTTGGTTTGATAAAACATTCTGCAGTTTTACTTTTAATTACTTTGTATAAATAAGCAGTTATTCTTTTTGCGGTAACAAAGGCAGGCGGTCAGCTTACAGTGCAGTTTACTGATATCCTTTCTCAGGTTTGTAAGAAAGGGGATCCTTACTTACAGATCTAAAGTGACAGATTCTAAATTGGCTGTATTTTGGAGCAAACTCCATTTAAAGTTTGTGTTTACTTGTACCCAATACCTCTTGATTATGATAACAGGACATTACCTCTTCTTGATTATGATAACATGACATTCACTGCACAACTGCTGCCACTGATATGACTGGTTTCACAAATAAACTACTTAAATCACTCAGAAATCTTTAAATGGAATTTACTTTAAAATGGGAGTCAAGTTGGAAGCTGCCATTGTGGACTTAAAATAGGAGACTCTCTGGCCTATCACCCTGCAAAAGGGATCAGTAAACTGTTGTAAGCTAGATCATCTGCCCTTTAAGTTAAAATAATAGAAAACATTTATTTTTATAAAAAAACTTGTTGAAAAAAAAAACCATATATATATATATATTTTTTTTTTTTTTTGCTTTGTCACAAATGTTGTACATTTACTACAGCTGATCGAAGTTTAAATAAAAAATTAATATTAACAGCAGGTAAAAAATTAGTCAGCTGTAATCCTGTACTTGTAAGTGGCAGTATATTTGAATAAGTTTGACTGGAGTGAAAGTTAGTGAAGAGGGATAAAATTTTCATAACTTTATAAAGCAGATTTAAAAATAATTTTTTATTTATTTTTAAACACATTGTGTTTTGGATTTGAAACAAAAAATGAACTTCCATACATTAATTTTTTGAAAAAATTGCTAAAATTTAAACTTTACAATGTTTCCTTATTTTTATAGGGTTGTTAGATTTGTTGTAATTTTTTGATAGTTTCTGCTTTTACAGTAACTTAAAAAAGGTATATAATTATTTAAGTTATAATAAAAACTTATCATTATTCTGTTATTATTAAAAGCTTTCCTTTTGAGAACACAAAATGTTACATCAGGAAGGGACTTGAAAAGAAAAGAAAAATAGAACGCGTACTTATTTGAGGTGTAAAAACATTGTAGAGCACTATCACATTTTTTTTTGTCTATATCTGTTCAGTTCTCACGTTTGGTTTGACTAGCCTGTACATGTACAGGCTTTAATAACATGTATTTGGCCAAAAAAATTAGTATGTTTTTTTTTTTTAATTTAGTTACTAAACAAGGGTATAATCTGGTAAGAATGAAGCAATATTCAGACTGTGAGTCTGCTGTAGGAAAGAGGGTAGTTCCTCTTTCTTATAAGGGTAGGAGGATATTGAAACTTTTTGGTGTGTTTCCATTTATAGCAGTTCCCCAAACTTTGCTGTTCATTGACTGTTAACTCAACTGTTATGTCCTCACCTGTATGCTAAGGATATAACAGACCTTACAAACTTTCTTATAAAGTTCAGTCTTTCTTATAAACATTTTTCCTCTTGCTTCATATCTCGGGAAGTAATTTGGTTCATGTGAAATATGTCTGTATACTATTACAATTTGGCAATTATTATCAGTGAAATTTTTTTACTGTTTTGTACTAATGTATAATTATGTAATATACAGTAATACTATTCTGTAAAGTAGAATGAGTATTAATGTTAGCTATAAGTGTTACACCATTACACTTTGGTCCACATATTCAGTCGTACTCTTTAATTTTTTTAGTAAATTGTTCTATTTCATGGAGGTCAAATAAACATGACATTTATTAGCAACTTTTGTAATGAAAGCATTCAAATAAATAATTAAATGTACCTGTATTAAATATTTTTTTTTAAGGAGAACTTGAAGTAACTGGTATATCAAGATCTGGAAGAGTTAGAAAGAAATCTTCAAAATTAACTGATTTTGAGTCACCTGATGAAATAGATCGTCATCGTAGAAAAAATGAAAAAACAGATTTTCCACAAGGTATTGTTTTGAGTTATTACTAATGTACTAATTTGCTGTTTCCTTTGATTTTTGTTTTTAATCCATATGAACTACAAAAATATTCTTTTCTAATTTTCTCTACCTAAAACCATCTTGATTCGACTGTCTATTCCTATCGTATTAAGGTTCATCATAGTCTAGTTGTTTTCATCTCATTCTTGTTCTTTTTGGTTGGTTAACTCTTGTTTGAGATAGGAAAATTTTCTTTATTTGATTGTCCTCTCTCCACATGCCCTAATTATTGCAGATATTTGTGTCTTGTGCATTCAAACAGTTATTTCTTCTTATTTGGAAGCCAACTTTTTCCTTAGACTTCACTTGCTTTTGTCATTGACTTTTACAGATCCGTATGTTATTTTAATTATTTTTCTTTTTTGCCTGTTTATTGTATGTGCTTCAAACCTTTATATAAACATTGATATTAATATAGCTGTGTGGAGTCCCATCCTGATATTTCTGGGTAGTGGTTTGATTTTTAGAATTTGTCTCATTGTTATCAATATTATCAATATTTTACCACCACTTGAAGTTGATTGAATCAACTTCAATCATATGATGCTTACCTATGTTTGAAGTTGATTGAATCAACTTCAATCATATGATGCTTATCTATGTTTGGTTTATTTGAGTATGTTTCTAATTCTTTACATCAGATCATGTAGTTTTGGGAATCAATATCTTTTGAGATCATCATCTGATTATTCTAAAACATTCTTTTTAGGCATTCAAGAATATTTTATTCCAAAACATTTTGTATCGTAAATTTAATAACTGTTTTCATTAGTTATATAAATGGTTTTTTTTCCCTACATCCCTGGGCCGGACATCCCATTAAGTATACTCGGCCCAGAGACGTGTCTTTTGACTCTATGGCGGTCTTCCCGCCCACCGGTTTTACACCCGGCACGGCAGGTTAACCGCCCCGGTACTAGATCTTTTCTTGCCTGCCTCTAATTCCCGCCGACGAGGGCAAAGCCCGGCTATGCCGTTCCCCACCCCCGCCGACAGAAACCGGGTCTCGGTCTTTATGCCATTTGCCTCAAACCGGTGCGACCAGCACAAGGATCGCGCGCACCCCCAAAACCAGCCACGCCGGCCGGGTCTAGGTCTTTTAATTTTATCCCCGCGAAATCTCCCTGGAGTCCCCGTCCCCTCACCGAAACCTGCACGCTAGGGCATACAGGCTCTCAGAGACGGGGCTGTCCACCTATCCCTATTTACGATTGAACCTAACGATTCCTTCGTCGCGCCTCCTCTTCCATAGTGCGAAGAACCGTACTGGCGAAATTGTTAAAAACGTTCCAGTTCTGTTTCCTCCTTAGCGACCACTCTACTATGTTATTCGCGTTCAGGTTATTGACTGCTATGAATTGTCTGTATTGTGCCCATCTTCGGCATTCGAACATCGTATGCGTCGTCCACCTCCTGGCAGTAGTCGCAGTTGGGTGTGTCTCTCTTGCCGAATCTTTTTTTCTTCATATGACAGAGTACGATACCCTGCCACCACTCCCAGCAATGCCGTTCTGTGCATTCTTCACAGTTTATTCTTGTTTCTTTGTATGCTGATTGCATCAGCCCAAACCGATGCCGCGTATAACGCCGCAGACACCGCCGCCGACGCAATCAGTTTCCGTTTGGAGGCCCCCGGTACTGTGTGTTCCACGAATAATCTCCTGATGGCTTTTATGGTGAGCCCTACTTTTTTGCACACATTTTCTATATGCCCACCAAACTTGAGACTTTTATCTATTGTCACCCCTAGGTATTTTGTATCCTTGACCTCGGTTATAACCTCTCCACGGATCACGACCCGAACGCTGCGCAGTCTTCTCCTACCCGTGAAGAGGATACACTTGCTTTTTGCAGGAGACACCTCCATGTTGTTATTTATTAGCCAGTTGTCTATGAGTTGTTGGGAGCGATTTGCTTTATCCTCTGCATCACCAATTTCCTTATCTTCCACCAATAGTGCAATGTCGTCAGCGTAAGTGACTACGCTGACTCCTTCCGGATAAGGTAACCGGAGCACCCGGTCGTAAAAGATGTTCTTCTCATTAATCTAATGTTATTCTCACTAATCTAAGATGTTATTCTCACTAATCTAATTTACCTTCTTTTTATATTTTAAGCTATTTACTTTGTCTATTTTTATTCTAATTTTATCTAATGTATTTTATATTCCATATTTTTTATGATGCTAATTTGGTTTCTTTAATCTATGGTCTGTCAACTTAGAAGGATTGGCGGTCAATTTACAACAAAGTTTATTGGTGGAGGGGAGTCCTTATTTCAATTTATTTGTTATTTCTTTATGCATACCAGGTCACAGATTTATAACATAATGACATGATGTCAACAATATTTTCCAGAGATGCTAAGGCATTTCTGGTGTGTAAATGCGTAGTTTTGAAAAGACTGAGATCACTCCTGAGATGTGTGGTTAATTGAAACCATCAAAGAACATCAGTATCCACAGTCTAGCATTCAAAGCCATATAAAAACAACTGCCTTTACAAAGACTCTAAACCTAGAACTCTCGACTTCAAAAATCAGCTGACTTTGCTGTGACGAGTTTAACCTGTAGACAAACCTGGCCGGTTAAAAAATAGCAGCTTCCAACTCGGCTTCATTTTGGTGTAAACTCCATTTAAAGTTTTTAAAGTTGTTCAGATAACTTATTTGTATGTTATCAATCACAGCAGCGGCAGCAGTTGAGTGGTGATTGAGACAGTCTCATAATTGAGAGGTCTCAAGTTTGAGGCTTTACGTCATCTTTTTTTAACTTTTACTTTTTTCTCACATATACACTATCGCAGATGATCTTCCTTTTTTAATTTCAAAGTGGTTGTGATCATACAAAGAAGATGTCCTCTGAATTGGGATAATGGATATCATCTAGATAAATACAAATTTTTTTCATCATTAGATTGCATCGTATTAAAATTAAGTTGTAAAATTTTATGTTTCCCAGGGTTAATTTGCTTCCAATTTATTTAAAAAATTAAAGTTAGTTACAAATTAAAGCACTTATAAGTTAAAGAAGTTACAGTTTTATGTTCTTGATGTCTTTTCTTACTTGTTTTTTTCTCAACAAACAAAATTACTTTTACACTGTCTGAATCAGAATCATTAATGAATATAAGTGTAATAATTAAAAAAAAAAATATATATATATATATATATATATTAATTTTAAACATTAAAATAAAAGAAGTTCACAACATGTAGAACAAAGGAACACTGAACAATATGTGTGAGAGCTTAATGTATGGATGGTTTATTCTGATGACACTTGACATTCCTCATTTCTTTCGCTTGTTGCTATTTACGGAACAGGCTACAACTCTTTAGACATTCTTTATATTTCATACTTCTGAAATAAGTATAGGAATTGTATAGCAATAAGCTGCTAGACAGTACTGCAATGTCATATTTAAAAGATTTGTGACATTCCTTGTTTTTTCTTTTGATCCCTCTGTGCAAGTAGAAAAACAGTGGAAAGATATTTTTATATCATTAATATAGTAAATTGATGAATAAATTGTAATTAAGTTTTTTCACCTTCCAGGTGTTTTTTCTCGAACTGGTTTGGGATCACCAAAAAAACAACAACCTACACAACAGATGAAGTCATCAGAATCATTTAATTCAGATGAAGTAATTTTCTTAAATTTATTATTAATATTATTGATTTATTTATATTTTCCAGTTGAGTGGAACTATGCTGTCAGAAATGATTTTTAAACTCTAGTTAATGTCATTTTACTTCATTTAGCATCTAAGAATCTTATACTACTGTAAATATTTTAAGTATAACTACTTACTGGTGAGCTGAATGCAAGCGATCATACTCCTATTTTATTTTTTCCTGACTTAACGCAAGCTATTTCTATACTACTTCCTTTGTAGATATCGCAATAGGAACAATGACTTCAACCTATAGATTGTATCCTTTTTAACTTTTTACCTTGCTTTAGCATTATATTTTGATATTCTCTCTCATCATGTTTAATAGGCATATTTAGAATGATGTTATGTGAAAGGTTACTTCGTTTTCTTTATTAATCTGGTTATAAGAATTATTTGGAAAGTTCTTTGCCCTGACACAGAGATGGTAGCACTCATATGATCAAATTACTATGATATTTATAAATTGTCACTTGCATGTTACAAAGTTTCAGATGTGTGCATTTAATTACTGTTTGTGGTGACCAAGTAAAGCAAACAAGTTTTGACATTTTTTGAAAAATGGATAAAATTGAAGTTCTATCTGTTAATAAAGTAGTTTGTTTTAAAAGGTTTAACTGATGGATATACATAAAGAATTAGAATTCACTTTAAAGAATTCATCCCCTTCATTTTCAATTGTAAAAATGTAATTGCTGCATGTAAATGTTAACATATATTCATTGATGATAATGAATGTTTAGGACCCCTCAAAAACCACTAACTCAAAGAAATATTCACAAAAATCCACAATGTCATATTAAGCTGTGAAGGTATGTAAGCTTGCTGACATATCAAAGATCTCAATAATAGTAGACCATATCTATTACATTTTATACAATTATTGGACATGAAAAAGCTTTCTGCTCAATGGGTGCCTTGTTTGTTAACAACTGACCAAAAGCATACTTGACTGAACATTTCTCAAGGGTGTTGGTGTCAACCAAATGTGACTCCATTGAGTTTCTTTGATGATTTATAACGGTTCTGAAACATGGATTCATCATTACCTGCCAAAGAGGATTCTTGTCTTATTTTTATATTTTTTGTTTTCATTTTTTGAATTTTTTATTATTTTGAACAGCAGTTCAAGTAGTGGATGGGAACAGGTGAAAATCTGCCAAAGAAAGCAAAATGGTTCCATTTGCAGGAAAGGTCTTGGCTACAGTTTTTTGTGTGATGTTCACGGACTACTTGGAAAAAGTTAAAACCATCACCGGGAAATATTATGCTTCATTATTGGATTGATTGAAGATTACTATTCAGACTAAACATCCCCATCTGCCCAGAAAGAAAGTGTTCTTTCACTTCAATAATTCGCCTGCACATGTCTCAATTTGTTGCAGCAAAATTGTTTGACGTATGCGTCAAACTGCTTCCATATGGACCTTATTCACCAGATTTAGTTCCCAGTAATTACTTCAACTTAATAAACCTGAAGAAGTGTCTTTGTGATTAACATTTACTTAAAATGATCAGGACAAAGCTGAGACAACCATTTATTTTGAACAGTTGGACAAATCACATTACATTGAGGGTATTAAAAAGTTGAAAAGTCTTTGTTCTAAATATATCAAACTATTAGATGACTGTTGAAAAATAGAAAAAAAACTTTTGGAAAAATCATTTTCTTTGTCAGTTCTAGACCTTTTCAAATGGCCCTCATATGATAGGCCTCTGTTATGTATTTCTGATGATTACTGAGAACATCTGTCTCATCTGTAATGATGTTTCTATTTCAGTATAGTTTATTAATATTATTTTTATTGTATCAGTTGAATTTTAGCTTATATTATAGTACATGTTTATCTGGAAATTGAGGAGACCTGCTAGATTCTTATATACTATCATTGCTATTCAGCCAATGGTATTCAAGGTATACCAGTAACATTAAAATTGTACAGTCAGTTGTTACATGTTGAATAGTTTTTGGATTACATCTTCTACAGATTGTTTAGTTCTTCTTGCAAAATGAGTTTTTGACAATTGTTCAAAAATTTTTCAGTGTCAGCTAACATATCTGCATATGTTAATCAATTCCTATAAGAAGCATCGCTTTCAATATGCACAAGTAACATATTGTAAGAGTGTGCTGACCGTTATATACATTTTTATTTAAATTAAACAAATATTTCTTACTTTTAAAAGTTACAAAATTGTGTTTTTTACTTGCTTTTCTTATGTTGGTTGTTCTGATGCACAAACAGGAATTCAGATATCATTTTTCCTGTTCAGTTTCTTCTCTGTTATATTTTTTTGTTTGATTTATTTAAGCATTCCCAGTAAACCACCTGATAGTTATTGAAAATTAATTTAAAGTATAATATAGAGTTAAAATTTAAAAGTTATTTTTATTATTTCATCTTTAATTACTAATTGTTTTTGATGTATATACAATTTTTTCTAGGAAGATAATGCAACAGGTAATTTTCCATTGAAAGAAGATGCATTCTCTGAATCTGACTCTGAACTTGGAATGTTTCCGCAGGCTGATGATGGATCAAGTATGGATTCAATGGGTAATTATTTATACATATACATTTACAAATATATTCTATCTAAAACAACAGAGACTAAAAATTGATAAACAATTTTTCTAATACAAAAATGAAATTTTTGTTGAAAAGTGTAATAATGAAGAAAATAAATTACAAATGTTATAAAATTAACATGTAAAATGTTAATTAATATTAATGATTAGTTAAAATAACAAATAAATGTTTTCCTTATAGGTAGTCCTATGGAAGATGAAGATATGGATGAACATTTGAGTGCTGTTGACCAAGATTCTTCGGAAGGATTTCAGCGTATTGTACCAGAAGCGATCGACGGAGAATCTACTACTCCAGGATCGGTATTAAGCATTCATTTACGCTGAAATTTTATTTAGAGAGAAAAATATTGTAATTAGATGAATATATATATAAATATATTAAGTTGGTATATTTTGTTATATCATAATTACTTTATCTAGTGTTAATCATTATATATATATATATATATATATATATATATGTATATATATATTACAGTTGATTTTAAGTTACACTTGCTTTTTAAGAATTAGAATGTTGAAAAACTTTTTAAAGTGCATTGTATGGTTTTTAAGTGAATGTTCTGGAATTTCATTTGTTTTTATAAAGTAAAATACTTGGATCTTATATACTGTTTCGTATTTAAGACATCTTTTAAAAATGTTTGTAAAATTTTCTAGTTACATTTATGGAACTTGGTAAAGTGGAAATATATATTAGTGGTATTAGTTATGACTCAAAAAGCTTCATTATGGGGAATTTTATTATAATTCTATGTTTCATTTAATCTTCTGAGTAAAATAATAACATTGATAATGTAGTTATTTTCCCAGAATCGCGATAAAAATTATAATCAATTTATGAGTATAATAATTTATAATTTTATATGTTCTGCAGCAAATTAAATTAAAAGGATATATTGCAATTATAGTAAATAATAATTAACCGTTAAACATCATTTCCAAATTAAAAAGAAAAGGAAAACCCATCTTACATAAGGGAAGGTGTCAACAAATTAGGCAAGTAATAGAACTGTACTTGTGCTGTTATATGCTTGTACTGTTATGGCATATAATTGGGCTCACTTGCAATAATAAAAAATAAGCCTGTTTGAGATGAGTATAAATCATCATTAATACATAGAGATACATAGAAATTAGTAGTCAAAAGTCATACTAATCATTCACATTGACAGCAAGGCAGCACTGATCTCTTTGTGATACTGAACTCTTATCAGCTTAATTTTGAGCTGGAATGGGACTGCTAACTGACTTTATTTACTCTTCTGAATATAATACAGTAGATTTGGTTTGGTATAAAAAGATTTTATCTCAATGAGAGAATTATTGTGTTTGTTAAGAAGAGAATATTTATTGACGGCATTATTATTATTATGAACATCATAATAACTTATGTAACTGTACCATAAAAAGCATTTCTTAATTGAACCTATTATTAACCATACAATAGTAGAGTTAAAGTATGAGAAAGACACTTATTTACAAACGTAATAGAGCTCTGTTGGAATTATAAGTCTTATATGTATATATATATATATATATATGTTGGTTAGGGATAACTTGAGGAAGGGTTTCATTTTTAGACATGCATTATTCTTGAGGCACCTGTGTCCTACAGTTTTTTCCACAGTGGTGTCCTGTGTAGAATTGTCATATGTATATTGTAATATTATGCACATCACCAGATTCCAGATTGTGTAAAACACATGAATTTTGAATGTGAAACCTTTGAAACTAAGTGCTTGTTTTTAGGATCCTTTGTTAGATATGGATGTTTGTAATCTATTTTGAGTAGTTCTGGAACTATAGAGAGACAGAACTGAACTATGAGAATAGATGACTCCCATCATTTTATTCCTGGAATTTAACTGGATCAGCCAATTTCCTACAATTTCTAACATTAGTATGGGTCTGTTTTTTATTTAAAATGTTTAAATCTCAGTTATTATTTGATTTGATATAATTATATTGGTATTTTGTATATTTTACACTTTTTGTTTTGAATTTTTTTATTGTTGGAAGAAAAACTTTTTTCTTTCTTTGTTATGTATTTTTCAAAATGGAAGTAATGAAGTTATGGAGTATGTTATTTGTGTGCAGGCACAGTCATTATATATGTTGGAGAAATCATCTAAAAAGAAGTTAATAATACGTGATGGCAGAATTGTTGGTCGAATGAAGGCTCAGAGGAAAGACAAAGGAGTCAGTTGAATGATTTTACAAAAAAAATTTTCTTCTTATATTTCCTTTGATTTTAAATAATTTATTGGTTTTATTTTTCTCTTTTTGTTTGTTTATTATAATAATTTTATTATTTGCCATTTTTCTGTTGTGATTGTCCTTGTATATATATATATTTTTTTTCTTCCACAAAACCCTTCCTATTTCATTATTCTTCCTTCCTGTCTAAACATTTAATTTATCCTTTCTAATTACTATTGAATAGTTCGCAATTCTATTATATTACATTCCGTTTCTTTTGAAAATAAATTAAAATTAACCAAAACCAGTATCAAAGGATATGACAAGGAAGATTTTTTATTACTTAGATTGTTCAATAATAACGGGACAGATGGACTTAGAAAGCACAAGTAATAGAAAGACAAAAATTATTATAAAGGAGAGATTTTTTTTTAGAAAAGATGCTTGTTAGTATTAATTAAAGATTTAATATTTGTTATTTGACGAGTCATGAAAGACAAGAATTAGAAATAAATCTTAAGAGTATTTTTTTTATTATAGTAGTTTAGGAAACAAGAAAGTAAAAAAATGAAAAAAGACAATATAAAAACATGTTTCTGATGACTGAAAAAACTTAAATAGGATGGGTTATAAAATTTGAAATGACATTTTAATTCTTCCATATTTATATAAAAGCTGGAAAATCATTGCCATGACATGAATTTGTGTACTAAACTCCTTAACCAAAAAGAGCTGCCTAGTGACTTTTAAAATAACTGTTCTTTTAGAGCTGCATGAAAAATAAAATATGGTATATTTAATTTCCAAAGATATTTATTTTCAAAAACAGGCAATGTTTATAGGGCAGACTGCAATTCTTACCTGTGGTTTTACAAGGACTGTGTTTAAATAAAGATTATTCAATTTTAAAAATAAAGTTATTTTTATTGGTATTTTATTTTTCAATTATAAGTTATTTGAATGTAAATCTATTACAATATTAAGAATAAATGCAGGACTGAAATGTGAAAATAAATGCACAAAAAACTACTGTATGTTGGGTGTGGGGTTAGACTTTTAGTAAAGAGTATTTTATAAATGTAAAAAATCAACAATGCCTAGCCCAGAGAGCACAATATCACCCTTCATCAACTGTTGGGTACTGACTGAAGTCATATTTAGTTGTCTGATCTGTTATCAGACACAGTTATGTACAATACATGTAGCTTTGTTTTCTTTAGTTATGATAACTGTTCTTAAAATAGATCATAATTTATTTTTCATATGATTTAACTATTTTGGAATCAATGTAGTTTAAGGTTTTTATGAAAAAAAGTAGTACCTTTTTTGTATTGAATTTTATTTACTATATTAACAGTTTTCTAAAAATCAATCTTTCTCTGTAATTAATTTATTTTTCTTATGCATAGTATAACAAGGAATAATTTTTATTATTTAAATTGTTTAATAATAAAAGGCAGATGCACTTAGGAAGTTGTGGAAAAAATTTGTGTAAAAAAGGAGAAATTTTTTTTTTAGAAAAGATGCCAGTTAGTATTAAATAAAGATTTAGTATTTTTAATTTAACAATTCATGAAAGAGAAGAATTAAAAATAGATCTTAAAATTTTTTTCGAGTATAGTTTTAACCTATTGAGTAGAATACTGTCCTATTAATGATGTAGCGAGATAACTTAGCAAATAAAAAAATTATGACGCTACCTTTAAAAAAATGATTTGGCTCAATGGAAAGACACTGTGTGACAAAATAGAAGATATTTTTAGGTGTCATATTAAATGCGGATCTAAATCCAAGAACTGATTTTGATTTTATTCTTCTGAGTGTTGGCTTCGCAAATATCCCTTTTTCAAATATGTGATTATTTATGTATAGTTATTGCAACTATCTTAGCAGGAAGCACAGTTACACGTAATGATAAAAACAGAAACAAATTTATTGAGTTGTAGAAAGAAAAAATTTAAGGGAAGAGATAAATGGTATTATAAAGCAATTAATTGATTATCTAAAATAAAAAAATATCATACTTGCTGATTAAGATTGATTTAGAAAGGATTTGAAAACTGCATTTTAGCAATATATTACTAAATAGATTTAAAAAAAAAATATTTTATATCATAGAAAACTCATAGAAATAAATTTCATTTCTGAAAAATGTAAATATTATTTGCCATAATATGCTGTAGATAGATGCATTATTATGAAAATCAGTTTTTCAAACAGTTTTAGCTACTTTATTTTACAATAAATAAATAACCACCAGAACGTAAGATAAATTGAGAATATAAACATTATATAAATCACATAAATAAGATAGTGGTTTAAAAATAATTTATAATTGATGGTTGGATGATGACCAAACTCAGAAAATACAAATGAAGTATCACTGATACTGGAAATTAACAGGCAAATGTAGATGTAGAATAATTAAAAATGATATATCCATCTTATAAGTGATATATATAAAATAATATAGTGATATATTTAATGAGTGATACATCCATCTTACCAGCAAATATACTTACTATTTCTTTATTTTCTGGATATATCATTTATTAATTACTTTTAATTATTTTATTAAAATATACCAGTGGAACCATGTTCAAGAAATTTAATACCTCGTAGATATATGTAGTAAATCGTAAATTAAACTAGCTGTTTTTTAAGGGTGAAAATAAATGGAGTTTATAATTTGAAAACAAAAGTGGAAGAAAACCATGAAACTGCTCATTAAATAATATTTTAGTAAGTGTTCTTATTATATTTGCATCTATCCAGTGGTTGTTTATTTCATTTGATTAATTGTGCCAATGCAATATATGATTCAATTAACATAAGTTGGATCGAACAATTAGGGATGGCTTATTAAAAAAATTAAGTACCTGATTGTAAGTCAGCTCATTCAAAGTAATGTGAAGTGGTGCACTACTCGCAGTATATCTCCCACTGTTGAAATGCTCTGAAAAATTATGTACTTTAAGTGTCAAGCACCTCTGCGACTTACACTGCATTTTTTCAATGATGGCAATCCTTCTTCATCTTGCGAAAGGGGAAAGAGACAAAAGTGCCAAATCTAGCAAGTATAACAGGCATGAGTAACAATCATGTTTTTGGAGTTAAAAATTCACACATTTGTGAGCTCTGTGGCTGGAACAGCATTGTTAAGATAGAGCTCCCATTTCTCTTGCATTACAGGTGATTTATGTTGAATGTCCTCTATCAAATGGCTTAATAAGTTGTTGTAAATCTTAGCACGGAGAGTATATCCCTTGGGCATGAATTTATGTTACAAAAATTTGTGAATGTTGAAAGAAGGCTGTACTGATCTCTTTTCATCTTCCACTGATCATACACTCCTCTTGAAGTGTGAATACTGTGCAAATACCTCATCCAGCGCATTTTTTTTTTTGATTTTACACCTGTTGGATCAAAGATTGTGAATTTTTGATTTTGACATAAAGTTTGATGTTATCCTTCTGTTCAGCTGTGTGATCCATGGTGAAATTATAGGTGTGTTGATGCACAAAGTTACAAAAACAGAGTCCTGATTTATACAGAATAATACCTCTTAGTTTACCGACTAACACTGCTTGCTTTCACTTTCTACACATATCTTTGCTGCACTTTTTATACTTTTTACACGACTAGTCTCAAAGTATTTTGATTGCACCAAGTGTTAGAATTAAGCTGCTATACTCACACCGGTCTCAGTGGCATGAGTAGTAGTAGCATTTTGGCCTTTCATCCAGAGGTCCTGGGTTGAATCCTGGGAGGCATAGCATTTTCATATTCTACAAAATTGTCATTTCATCTCATCCTCTGAAGCAATACCTAATGTGCGATGGTTCCAGAGACTAAAAAAAAGTAGTTATTAATGATTATATTATTTTTTTTTATTTACAGATTTACTAAAAAACCAACCAAATTTAAAAAAAATAAAATTATACAAATATTTTCACAAACATTTGCATTCAGTTTCAGTTTAATGTTTGTTTATGAATATAATTTTCCCTGTTTTGTGTAAATTGTTATTGTTAGTCTTTTAACAGTCAAGTGTTTATTTGGTGATTATAGTGTCACCTGCAAGCAAGAGTACATTAACATGACAAAAGAAAAAACTGCCACTTATGAATATCTATCATGATGAAAGAGAATTAGAATTGAAGTGAAGTATAATATTAATGTGAAATACAAGACTTTATTCGTAATGTTCTTTAAAAAAAAGGGTAATCTTATAGAAATTTACTTACTAATGTTTGTATTTTCAAAATTTAAGTAGTAATTCTTATTCTCATCTGTATTTTTTGTTGTACTACAATTTCTTCAATATTGGTATAATTTTTGATCAAGATATAAATGTGTATTATTTATCAATCTGAAACATAAAAATAACTGCTTATCATTGTTGTGTAATCTCTTGTATATTTTTTTCAGAAAACTAGATTTACTGCGTATATGTTATGGGCTAAAGAAATAAGACAGGAACTGATGAAGGCAAATCCAGAATTGGGTATTTTCCTTTTATTCTGATTAAATTAAATATTAAAAAAGTATATGGTTTTGGTTAAATAATTGATAGTTTTAATTATCGACATAATGCAGCATTTATGTAGTTTCTATGAGCTGGTTTTCATTAGTTAATATGCGAGGGTTATTCAATAATTAAAGATAAATAACTAGAAAAATGATTATTCAATTACAATGAAACTAAAGTTACTATTAATACAATTCCTGACTAGATTTAGCCCTTGTCTAATCATTCTGTGAGCTTTCTTATTCCTAGTGAAGAATTGTTCAACTTGGTGTCTGATGAGTCATTCTTGACCTCCTCATTTTTGTCAACGTAAATACCACTTAACAACTCTTTGAGAAGATCAAAGAAAAAAATGTGATGGTACTGTAAGATGGGTGTGACAATGCCTCCCGACCCAAGTTATGAACACCTTTCTGTTTCTTTTAAGTGGTATGGGATGAGCGTTTTCATGTAGTTGAATTACATATTTTAAGAGAGAACCAGGATTTTCCTCTTTATTACAGGTTTTATTTTATTTTCTAATGCGTTACAATAATACTTGCTTTTGAAAGTCATTCTTATATTGATCTGTATAATCTAGTATTACAATAGTTATGTAGTCACCTGCAGATGCATGTGTGTATAAAAAAATAAATATGTATATAAAACAAAAAGGTTCTTATTTATTTTATTACATGGATATATTATTTTTTAAATAAACAATAGAAAGTCAAAATTATTTTTCTTCAATGACATTAAAGAAAATAAAAAAAGTCCTTAAAAAAATTATAAACTCATTTTAAATTAAATCAAAATCTTTCTTCTAGAGGACCTTTAAAATTAAACCAGTTCTTCTTCAGTAGAGTTACCTGTGCCATTGATATAAAGAGGAGTTTTTAATGAATAAGCAGCTGCACAATTAACTCTGAAAGAACAATTTCCATGCTATTTCAAAGTAAGTTGTGATGCTATTCAATGAAATAAAACATGTTAAATCGATAAAAGAAAAACAAATAACAAATCAAAAAAATAAAATTAAGAATAAATATATGTACAAAATTACACTTTCATCATTTTTAAATCTCATGCAAAAAAACAACGTTGAAAACAGAATACATTGGCTTCAATCTATTCCGAACCAATGTTGAATGTAATGCATTTTCCCCAACTCTAATTTACTTTCACTCAAAAGAAATAATATGCATAGTTTTGCCTCAATTTGTATATTTAGTGTTTTTTTCTTAATTTTAATCATTAAACTAAATTAAAATAAAAATATATTTCTTTATTGTTTTTAATCCTGTTAGTTACTAAAAATTTATATTTTTTTGCGAGTAATTTTTTTTTTTAATCAAATATTCAAATGAATCCTGACAGTGTTAGATAATATGATTATCATTATCTGAAATACTTAATTATTGTAAAAGCCACATAATCAATAATTCATTGAAGAAATCATCATTAGAATCATTCTCAAATTTATCTGTACAATATTAATTGAAGGTTATTGTTATAAAGTTATATTTGACTTATTACAGAGGATATATTAATTATTAATTATTTATTAATTACCTCAAAAGCTGGATTGTTTTAAAAAATTCAAGGATAGTGAAGAGTTGAAAATCTCGATTCAAAAGTGGCTACAGTTCTAGGTGCTGGAATTATATGCAGTAGATCTGAAGAAGCTTATATCATATCAAAAGTGTTTAGAACAAAATGGTGATTAAATAGAAAATAAAGTATTTGAAACTTAATAAATTTTTCATTTTTTCAAGTGTTCTTATTTTGTTACCCATCTGCTCTTTTGAATCGTGCCTCGTAGAATGTAAGATAGCAGGTATTTACTACTACATGTATACATAATTCGTAAATTTTATTATTTTTTTTGTGAATTGCTTTCAGAATAAGGTCAACTAAAAATATTAATTTTTTTTACAGATTTTTCACAAACCAGTAAGAAATTAGGTGAACTCTGGGCAACTGTACCATTTAATGAAAAATATGTGAGTTGTTTTCTAAAATAAATTTTTAAGTACGTTTTAAATCACTATCTAATCTTAGTGATAATGACAAAAGAGATGGTAATACCTTTTCCTAAAACACTACTTTAATATAATTATAAATTCAAACAATTAAATAAAAAATTTATCAAGTTATTTGTTAAAAGTCTATTGTAAAATATTATATATGAGAGTTATCTGTAATATAAAAGAATTTCATTGCAATAACTATAAAACAATAAAAACATAATAATTATTCGGTACTTTCAACTAGAAAAATAATTTATAAAAAATTATAAAATAAATTTAATAAAAAAATATAAAATTATTCAAGAATCATCAAATACAAAAAATGATATGAAATAAAGTGTAAATGCACAACTGTAGCTGTTACTAGGAAAAAATAATTTTCTGGACAATATATTCTAATGTACTGCACAGTATAATAGAATTATATTTAAAAATCACTGAAACAGATGTAAACTACGCTTTGAATACAAACAACAGTATGCTGACTTCATCGTACTGCAGTATCTGTCATGAATTCTTATGATAGTCAGTCTTTGCATATTTGAACTGAATTGGTTCAAAATTAACATCTTTTGTTTAATAATTTTTTGAATTCATGTTGATGCTGCTCTCTCCTTTTTTTTGTTGAAAATGTAAATACAACAGTTTTCTATCATTATCTAATTTATTTTCTATTTTATTAACTACCAGTAGCAGTAAAACATCATGGTTGTATTTCTCAGTATTAGCCATAAATACTCGAAAGAAGATGCAGTATGTAGAGTGGTCGATAAAAATGAAATTGGATACAATGGTTCAATATAGGCTTACAATGTAATATAAAACAGGTCATCGTTGTCATGGTTTACTATTCGTGGATGTTAATGAAATGTTTAAGTAGGCGTAAAAAAAATTTAGCCCTTTCAGTTAAAATAATTTATCTTTATAAATAAAAATGTAAATGTTGTTTGTTCAAAATCTTAAATCTGAAAGTTCTTCACAGATTGCTTTCAAATTTTGATTCAACGTTGCATTTGAATATGTGCATGTTTTTATATACCTACTATTTATATACCTAAGATGTCACACCTATGACAGGTAAAAACATGCTTTTTTTGAAAAACATCGCTGTCTGTCGGGTGTAAAAGCAACAAATGCTACACTAAATATTTTATGATTCCATTTCAATGTTTCCGATATGAGTGTCTGCTATAGACTAAAAAACTACTGGTACAATTTATGTGCGGGGAAAAGGGAGAAAAGGAAAATAGGGAAAATCAAAAAAGGGAAAAATTGAAAAAGGTAAAAGGGAAGAAGGGAAAATGGAAAAAATAAAAAAGGGAAAATAAAGGAAAGGAATTGGAAAGGGAAAAGGAGAAAAAAAGGGAAAAGGGAAAGATAAATAGGGGAAGGAAGGGAAAATGGGAAGGAAAGGGGGGAAATTGAGGAAACTAAAAATGGAATATGGTAAAAATGAAGATGGGAAAAAGGAAAATGGGGAACAGCGGAAAGGAAAGGGGTAAAAGGAAAAAGGGGGAAGGTAATTTTGTGAAGTTCCGTACGTTTTGTTAATGTGTTATCAAATTTTAAAATTTTGTTTATTTAATTTCCTCAAATCTAGCAATAGCGAAGCATTACTGGGTCTGCTAGTTTTTTAATAAAAAAAATTAAAACTAAACCTTTGTATGTTTCAATGTATTTTGTTTAACTAATTTATTTTTTTATTTTCTCCGAAGAGTCCGTTCCTTACTACACAAAACCATTGTTTTTCTTTTTTTTCTCTTTATTTATTCACCTATATATGCATGATTGCAAAGATCGTAATTCTTTTTATGATATTAAGAATGAATATCATTTTTATGATATCAAGAATGAAATTATGATAAAAATTTTTGCTCGGAATTAAACCTAGAAACAATTGAATAAGAAAGTAATAATATACTGAGTACTATACTAATTGGCTGACCAGTTGTATTTCTATGCAGTGTTTAAATAAGTAAATTGTTTTCAATAAAACTGTTTAGATTATTTGCTAAATTATTTGTTGATAAATAAAGTTCCATAAAAATAGAGATTTTTTTTGTTGTATTGTATTTGCTTTAAAGAAGTATAAAAAAGAAAGAAAAAAGAGGTGTTAATTGTATTTAGATGTTATAAAAAGTAAACAGGTGTGTTTAATTTTTTTTTTTTAATATTGATTAATAGATATGGAAACGACGAGCTAAGCGCTTAGCAGCAAAAGGTGGTATAAGGCCAGATAAACCCCAGCCACAAGTACCTGGTGCAACTGTAACAACAGTTCCTTCTTTGGCTACAACAATTACTACTACGGCAAGTTCAGCTAGTAAAAAATCAAAATCAACACCTACACGAAAATTTATTAATAAACAACAACAGCAGCAGCAACCGCAACAACAACTACAGCAGCAGCAACAGCAACAGCAACCAACTGTTAGTGTTTCTAATAGTGGTAATGTAGGCCAACAAATGTCACAAAATAATCAGTCACCAACTAGTAGTAATTTGGCAATAGCGTCACCATCGGATCAATCAGCTAAGTAAGTAAATATGCATTTATTTATTAACTAAAACTAATGAATAGATAATTTTTTTTAGCCAGAAAATACTAGTTGTTCATAAAAGATCTTTACATTTTTAAATGTTAATATCAATTTAAATGTAGTTTGCAGATGTTATGGACAGGTTTTATATAAATTAGTATTCAAATGTTTCATAGATGTCATTCTTTGTCATGTGGAAGTGACACCTGAGGCTGTGATGTTTCATAGCCAAAACAAAAGTCACGGTTATTTTTGTATTAGCTATAAATACTCAAAAGAAGAAGCATTTCGTCAAGTGTTTCATAAAAATGAAATCGGATATGGTGGTTTAACATAGGTTTAGAAAATGATATAAACCAGGTTGCTGTTGTCATTCGTGCATGTTAATGAAATGTTTAAGACCACGGGAAGTTTTGAACAAAAGAAAGGTTACGGACGATCAAATGTATCCAATGAAAGTATTGGATGAGTGTAAAAGGTATTTATTTGCAGTCCATACAAGTTTACATATATGAGTTAAATACTCCTCTTTCAATTGTTCGTAATGTGTTAAGGAAACATTTAAACATACATCCTTATAAACTTAAGTCGTATCGTACAAGAACATAGGATTGTTGGAAAGAATTTTGCTATTACCATACTCAATTGTTTAGAAAATTATGACGATTACCTTAACAAAATTTATTTTTCTAATCAGGCTATTTTTCATTGATCAGGAAACTTAAAAATTTCAAAATCGGAGACTCAGAAAACCCTGTATTTCAGTGTTGTACATGTTAAAGACAGTCAGAAAGTTTTCTTTCTTGAAGAAACGATTAAAGTTTTATTTCACATCTTCAAAATGCGTTTAAAGAAATTTAACTAAAAATAAAAAATTAACTGAATAATTTTCTTTTTAAACATAGTTTATAAATTTCTTTTTGAAAGAGTTGTAAATTATTTTCGCTGCATTATTTTGACTGATCAAATTGTTTTTCTAAACAAAAAATGAACTATTGTCCCTTTTTAAATCGGGATAACTTCTCTCAATTCCATTAACTTTATAGTGTAATGTATTAGATCACTTCAGTACATCTTCGATTGATATTCGTTATCTAACTATGAAAATTCCTGTGATTATGTTCATTGTTTTAATACAAAGTGTCTGATGACATATTTAATCCATATCTTGTTAATTTTATATATAAAACTCCATTGATCTTTTTTGCTATAGGACTGCATGGTTGAAACTTTCTTTTATAATTAACTACTTAAATTTTTCTACTTAACCACTTCTGTCTTAATATATAATGTTAATTCACTAGGTTAGCTACCAGTTTAGTTTGTTTTTAATAAGATTTCACAAATATCTTTCTTACATTTTATAATTAATCGACTCATTTATTTTTCAACATTCAGCTATTATAGTTTGAGGTTCCTATTCTATATCGACTACCATTGTTTGAATTAATTTCTCAAACATGGTACCGCTGATATGTTAAATAAATAAATTAACAATTAATAAAATCCACCTTACCATCATGTTGATATGTTCTCTAGATCTTTCGACTTACTTGGAAGCCATCATCAGGCGTGTTAACGTTTTTGAATGCCATGTAATTAATCAAATAAAATGTAATTTAAATAAAATGTAATTTAATAAAATGCAAATAATATAGGTTAGTTATTAGTAATATGTATTAAGTAGTGGGGAGACTCTCCCTCTCATTATGCTAGTCGACTAACGACAGAGGCTCAGACAGATGTGTGTACGTAGTACACACATCTGTCTGAGCCGTATCTGTCTGAACGTAGTATTAAACTTATACTTATGTTATACTTTATACTTAATGTTAAACTTTTATACTTTATACTTACTGTCATCTCAGGCTTAAATAAACTGTGGATCTTATTCCATATTTGCCTATTTTACTAACAAGGCGTTAAAATTAATGTATTAAAGTCAAAGTTTAAAAATCCTAGTTAAAATTTAAAAACAGTCATGGCTGTTCCAGTCCTACTAGTATAATCATTATACTAGTAAGATTAGTAAGTAGTTATAATAGTAAGTTGTACAGTTGTTATACTAGTAGGATCGGGACAGTCATCGTGACTGTTTTTAAATTTTATGTATAACTTTTAAACTTTGACTTTAATATGTTAATTTTTACTCATGATGATGGCTTCCAAGTAAGCCGAAAGATCTAGAGAACATATCAACGTGAATTATATAAATCGTTAATTTATTTACCATTGTTTGCTTTAGTGTTGTAATTGAGGTTATTGATTAATGTACTGCATTCTTAAATATTAATACTAGATAACATTAACTATTTTTGTACTAGAAATCACATTTCTGTTAAAGAACTTTGCTTTAAAAAGAATTTAGATTAAACATCTACTGAATATCTTGATTTGTATTTTAACATGAAATCAGTGCTAATGTTTAAACAATAAACAAATATCGATATGTGTATGATAATTAGTGCAGTAAGCTATATCATTCTCTACCTTCTATAGATATATGCAGAGTTTGTCTGAATAAATAAGTATGAAAGAAGAAGTAAGAATTTAACTAATGAACAAGAATTATATAATTAGAGTGTATAGTGTATTTTTTTTGGCATAAAAATTATTTTTACTAATTTGCTTTCTTGAGTATTTTTTACTCAAAGAAGCTTTATTTAAGAGTCTGGAAGGGTATAAAACTGTTTTTTGTTTTGAATCGTTTGTATTTTTAAGGTGCTGTTATGTAGAGGTTTCTCTGTATGTAAGGTTATTGTCTGTGTTTGTATATATTGATGCTTACCTAAAACTTGCAACTGCTGAGCCAGTCAGCTGCTTGAGTCAAAGAATAAAAGCTGTTCTTTTATCTTGTTTATTTTTCAAATTTAAGGAAGGTTTCAAGCATAAGCTTGTCCAGGTAATTCCATTATTAGGTGAGCAGTTAGGCTTGTACTAAGAGCACGTCATGGTTTTTTGCATTGTAATTTGTCATTTTTGTTGTAAAGATATAATTTTTTTATAAAAAATTAAATTAATTATAATGTAAAACTATTTACAGAGTATTTATTGTATTATTTATTTAATGAGGAAATTTTTTCAGTTATGTGAAATAAGTAATAGGTATATTAAGTGTTGTAACCGAGGTAAATTCTTAAATAAAATGCCATAATTGGTTAAATAGTGTGTTGAAAATCAAAACTGAATTGTAAAATGAGTACAATTAAGTTCTGCAACAAGGTAGTTACCTCAGATGTTTTCTTTAAAATATTTTTAGGTGTGAGAAATTATTAACCGAGGTGGTCCCCCTTGGGATAAAAAAAATAGGTTTATTTTTTTATCTATTAGTTAAGGATTCATTTGACTAAAACATTCAATGGGATAAAAGTTTAGTCGTATAAAAGATGTGAATATTTTTTAAAATTGTAAAATGGGAGCTCTGGCTTTTTATCAGGCAAAAATTTTTTTGTGATAACTTCTTTGCAAAGAATGGATCTAACTGGTAATAATGGTCTAAACAAAAAATTTTCTGTTTTGTGTATTCAGAAAGGTGTTTTACAGTTTTCTTTTTATGCTGATTTCAAATCTTCAAACAATATTTGAATGGAGCATAGAATATATAATAACAGATTTAAAGAAAACCTGATTTTTGAAAGAATTGTACAGCCTTTAGAATGGTATTATCTAACGTCTGCTTTTCTTTAATATTTAGCCTCTGGAATGCCTTTTTTCAGCCCCCACCAGTAACTAGTGAGTACTTTCACTTTTAGGTGAATACCTTTACGTTCCCGCATTATGTGCCAAGACTACTTTTCAACTATATTATCAGCATTATAAAAATTCAGATTGTCTATTTCCTTCAATTGTCAATGCATAAGCAATAGGAATTAATGGTTTCTCTTTTCCATTGTAAAGGAGGACAACTTTCAAACTCATTTTAGAGGGTTCCATAAAGAATTTCCATTTTGTAGGATTGTGATGCTGTCATATTAAATCCAATAAAGAATTTACATTATTGAAGTGCACTCTTTTCTCTCTCATTCTGTTTAGCCTCCGGAACCACCGTAAGGTATTACTTGAGAGGATGAATGAGGATGATAAGTATTAATGTAAATGAAGTTTAGTCTTTTACAGGTTTCAGGTCGACCATTCCTGAGATATGTGTTTAACTGAAACCCAACTGCCAAAAAACACCACTGGTATCCACAATCTAGTATTCAAATCAATATAAAAGTAGCTACCTTTACTAGAATTTGAACCTTAGAACTCTCGACTTCGAAATCAACTGATTTGCAGTGATGAGTTTCACAACTAGATCAATCTGGTGGTTTTTGTCAATCAGTCAAAACATGTTTAAATACCTCTAAACATCCTTGAGAAGTGATCAATTTAATGTGATTTTGTTCAATTGTTAACAGATGTGACAGTGACCAAGCAGAAAGATTTTTCATACTCAAAACATCAGTCAAATGTAGTGAACGTGATCTATCAAGGTGCTTGCATTGTCAGCAAGTTCACGTACCTTCAGTCGGCAATCATTTATAATGGAGCTGTAACAATTTCATTGATCATAACAATTTTCAGGAGTCCTGAGCATTCATCATCTTGAATGAATGTATGACCACTTTTAATATCAGCAGATCAATTTTTTACCATCAAAAAAGAGGGGAAGAACCCTTTTAAAGTGGAATCTACATCTTTTTTTTTATATGTCTGTTAGGGTTAACTGTTTAAAAACAAAGTGCTTTCATAATAGCTCACATTTAAATCTTACCAATTTTTCAGAGAATGTCAAAACTTGTTTGCTTTACTTGATCGCCACAAACAAGCAACTAGGCCAAGAACTTTCCAAACAAATAATTTCTTTAAATTGAAAATGGAGTAAATACCTTAACTTTAAATAACCCATTTAGGTTTACCCATTACTTGGGATTGGATGGGTTGTAAAGGACATACGTGGCTTTTTATTATTGCTACATCCTGTTAACCATAGTATAACAACACAAAATACTACTTAATATGTAACATAAAAGACTTTACCTAATGTAATGGTACAATTTGATAAACAAACAAATGAAAACAACACTATATAATCAAAAATTATTTAATAATAATTAATAAAATTAAATGATATATAAACAAACTCTTTCATTTTCTTTTCTTAATGAATAATTTACAATCCAGGCATGATATAAGCAATATTGTCTAAAATCTTTGTCAATTGCTGTTGTGGACAAACATTCATTTCAGGTACTTGTTGAGTTAAACATAGTAATGGACCCAAAACACAAAGTAATGAATCTACATTTTTGTCGGTTGGGTTTCAATTAACTACACATCTCAGGAATGGTCGACCTGAGACTGTGTAAGACTATATTTACGTTCATACATATCATCCTCTGCAGTAATGCCTGGTTCTGGAGACTAAACCGAAAAAAGAAGGTTATTGGAATGTGCTGTAATATCTTGTAAGGAATGGGTTCTAAAATTCTTGCTGCCTAACATGGAAAAACCATACATTAATGCAATTTTCAAGGTTCCAGCCTTTTTACTCTTGACTGCATTTTAGACAAATGATGAACCAGTTATTAAGTTCTGCTGTAGGAATTTTGTGAGGTTCAGTAGTCTTACTTTGGAAATCTGGATCCTATCATTTTTCATTATTATTTAAATCACCATATCCTTCTTCATCATCAATATTTTGGTCAGCTGCTTAGTAAAGTTACACAAGAATTATAGCAGATACGAAAAGTCCAAAAGTAGTTCGATTTCCCTATTTTACTCCCAGATTAGAATTCATATGATTTTTTTAACCAATTGAGTAATATTTCTTGTTAGTGAAAAAGTTTTTAGGATCATTTATATAACTACAAAGCATTATTATCTAAATTGGTAAGAATATTCAAAATCCAATATGCATGAAGCACAAACAAAAACAACACACGTCTGTATCAGAAAAGTAGGAATAAAAAAAAGACTAAACTGGTGATTGTATTTGCGTGACAGCCAGAATGAAACATATTCTTTGGCCTGGAAATTCTACAGTAAAAATAGTGATTAAAATGACTACACTTATATCAATTATGATGTTATTAATAAAGGTAAAAATTAAATCATATATAGATATGATAGAAGTAACCCACCGGGTTGGTCTAGTGGTGAACGCGTCTTCCCAAATCAGCTGATTTGGAAGCCGAGAGTTCCAGCGTTCAAGTCCTAGTAAAGCCAGTTATTTTTACATGGATTTGAATGCTAGATCGTGGATACCGGTGTTCTTTGGTGGTTGGGTTTCAATTAACCACACATCTCAGGATTGGTCTAACTGAGAATGTACAAGACTACACTTCATTTACACTCATACATATCATCCTCAGTCATCCTCTGAAGTATTATCTAAACGGTAGTTACCGGAGGCTAAACAGGAAAAACAAAGATATGATAGAAGTATTTTTCCTAAAAGGTATGAGTCGGTAAACAGTATCAGTATCACTGTACGATGTAATACCATATTAGTTCTGGTCACTTCTCCAAATTATTCCATGCTGAGCTATTCATGTAATTGGTTTATTTATAAATATATCCTCTTTAAGTATTTATATTTCATTTTTAATATAAATATCTACTTGCAACAAATTTTTACTAGTATTTAGTCTTAATAGAGAAAATAAATTGTTTTAACAGTTTTAATTTTTTATGAGTGACAATTAAAAAAAACAAATTAATACAAATTGCTTTTTTTAAATTTAAAACAGACTCCAGTCCCTTTGTATTGGAAGCTACTTCTTTCTTTTTTTTTAATGGATGTATATCATTCCAAGATTTTAAGAAATAAAAGTTGAAGCAAGATTTTTATGAAAATTTTTTTAAAAATTTTACTGGATGCAAAAGAGTGAAATAAATAAGCAAAAAAAGGAAAAAAATCAACTAGCAATGAGAGACACTTGCCTCCCAGATATTTATATCTCCTTTTTATAATAGATATTTATTTCCTTAGCAGTAGATATTTATATTTCCTTAGTTAAGTATCATAGGGATTTTGTCAGCAGCCATTTCAGTTTTGTGGTCATATTCTGGTATTTTTAGTAACTGATGGTGCATCTGGTTGTTGTTTATATGGGACTGAAATTCTTGTGTTTATTTTACACTAATCTGACAATGTTGTTAACACTTTTGTCATGAGGTTGATTCAAAGTTTCATATTAATAATGTCAATGCTCTTCAACATAACTGGAAGATAGGTTATTAAAGTTTAAAATTTTGGTTTTTTCTATAGCGATTAATATTAATAAAAATTTATAACCGGATATAATTTAATTTAATCAATCGATTTATATTTATTATTTGTGGGATTTTTATGATAATGTTAAATGTATAAATTACAAAATTAATTTTTTTCTTTATTTGTTTTAGAAGCAGTAGTAAGTCAGCCGCAAGTCTTGTCTCAGAACCGGTTGTTGGCCCTGGTTTATATAAAGTTATTGGTACACAGCCGATTGATGTTGCTGCACATCTACGATTATTGGGTGAATCATTGACAATCATCGGAGAACGCCTGAAGGAACATGATGTAAAACTTTGTTGTTTTTTATTATTATTATTTATACAAAGTTTATGCAAATTGTACTATAAGTCTTTACCTCGTTATAAAATAATATAAAAACACTGTAGATAAAGAAATTCAGTTCATAGCGTTTTAAATTTATTTTTAACTTACAGCTTTTCATTGGCATCATTAAACCTACATGTAGGCACTTTTATGTTGGCCACAGAACAACTATTGATTTTCAGTGTTTGTCCGTGTGTGGGCTACTCTCTGAAAAAAGTGGTTGCAGTAGGAGATATAATGCCACAATTTAATGTTGCAGTACTACTAATCTGTCAGTGGAGATGTGTATGTTTATCTTTTGTATACCCTCAGCAGAAAAAAAAAAACTGGTGAAGTTATCTCAGTTGAGAGATCATGTTTTTAAAATATCATGATTTATCCAGTTTCTAAAACCCTTCTTCAGTGTTGCATCCATGGCATCATAAAAGATTAATTTTTTGACTTGATTAAAAATTGATCTACGTAATGCTTGTTGTTCTTTTTTGTCCATTGATTACTGATGGGGCCGTATGCCTTGTCGTGAGGTAGTGTGAGAGAGAAGCATTATGGTTGTCATCTCATGCCAGTAGCTAGTGCATATCTCACAGAAATGCTAACACTACTGTGTCTACTTATTGAATGACATTTTAGTTCTGCCATCTATCATTACAGAGGCACACTTATAATTCCAGTACAGTATTTTTTTAAAAATAATTTTTAAATTTTAACATTTTTCCATTACAGTAATTTGTATTTACCTAAATTATGTTATTCAAATGATAATAATTAGAAACTTTTATATAAAATTTGAAAATTCATAGTTATTAGGTCTGAAAAAGTCGAGAATGGCATCCAAGATCCTCATTGACTGAAACCATAAAAATTTCATATATTTTTTATAAGTAATCATTAATTTTTAATGATTTTTAATATTTTTCTTTTAAAATATGTTTTTTCTTAAATTATGTTAATCAATTGAATAATAATTAGAAATTTTTATATCATATTTTTAAAATTTACATTTATTAGGTCTGATGCAGCAGAGATTGGCATCTGAGATCCAGATTGAGCGAAACTGTAAAAATGTTATATTTTTTTAAAAATAAATGTTAAATTTTAACATTTTTCTTCTAAAATAATTTGTTTTTACTTAAATTTTGTTTATCAATTGATAATAGTTAGGAAATTTTACATCACATTTGAATGAAACTATAAATATGTCTTCCACAGAGATCTCCATTTCTGAAGAATATATCTTTTTTAAAACAATTAATTATAAATGGAATTCAATTTTTGATTGTAGGGATAGATATTTATTATCTTAGTGATTGAAACAAAATAAACTACTCTGCTGGTATTACAATCTTTTGGTAGATATCAAACTGTTATTTTGGTATCATATTTAAATATGAATTGTTTTTCTTTTGTCTTCAGTCATTTCACTGGTTTGATGCAATTCTCCAAGATTCCCTATCTAGTGCCAGTCATTTCATTTTAGTATACCCCTACATCCTACATCCCTAATAATTTGTTTTACACATTTCAAACGCTGCCTGGCTGCACAATTTTTCCTATCTATCTGTTCCTCCAATATCAAAGCGACTATTCTAGGATGCCTTAAGATGTGGCTTGTAAGTCTGTCTCTTCTGTTAGCTATATTTTTCCAAATGCTTCTTTCTTCATCAATTTGCCATAATACCTCTTCATTTGTCACTTTATCCATCCATCTGATTTTTAATATTCTCATATAATTCTTGCATTGATTCTCGAATTTCAAAAGCTTCTAATGTTTTCTTCTCAGGTACTCTGATCGTCCAAGTTTCACTTCCACATAAAGCTATTCTCCAAACATATACTTTCAAAAATATTTTGCTGATGTTTAAATTAATCTTTGATGTAAGCAAATTATATTTTGGACTGAAAGCTTGTTTCGCCTGTGCTATTCGGCATTTTATTTCGCTCCTGCTTCATCCACCTTTAGTAATTCTACTTCCCAGATAAGAAAAATCTTCTAACTTCATAGATTTTTCTCAACCTATTTTTATATTCAGTGATCCATCTGTTTTATTTCTACTATATTTCATTACTTTTGTTTTGTTTTTGTTTATTTTCATGTGATAGTTCTTGCATAGGACTTCATCTGTGCCATTCACTGTTTCTTCTAAATCTTTATTACTCTCAGCTAGAATTACTATAACATCAGCAAATCTTTAAATTTTGTAGAATAGAAGGTTACGTATGAAAGATTCTTCTTTTTTTTATCTGTCGTCCTCAATTCTTTTTAAGTGTCTGTAAAAGTCTAATCTTCTTTTTCTTATTAATTCTTTCATTTATTCAAATTTCTGGTAAATTTCTTCATTTGATCTTAAAGTATTTGATTATTTTTATATTTAGATCTTTCTTAAAATTTTCCTTTGTTTTAACTAGTTTCTTCCAGTCATGATTCTTTGATTATCATCATATTTCAGCAGTATATAAGCATTCTTGATTAATGGTTATGTTGTAATATGTAAATTTAGCATTAAAAGAAAGGGAGAGTTTATTATATAGTATATTTTTTGTTAGTTGATAGGTTTTTCCTAACTATTTTAATTTTGCTATAGTTAGTTTTTGGAGATTTTTGTTTATTTTCAATTTTCGCCATATATTCTGTTTTTAAAATTACTTTTTACTCTTTAGGAATCCTCATCATTTTTCTCCCACTAAAACCAAATACCTTCTCTAAATTCATGAAGAAAATCCATGACTCATTCCTCTTCGTTTTTCTAAATGCATCTTTCCCCCTCTATCCTTAGAAGCCCAATGGCATGTCTGGTTCCTTTCCCTTTCCCGCATCCAAACTCTACCTCTTCTGCATTCTCTTCCATTATTCTTACCAACGTCTAGCTTTTTTACTCTTAACAGTATTAAAACAGCATGACCTATTAACCTTATTGTTCTCTTTCTGAATAATTTCTGGTTTTCTCCTGAGAAAAGTACATCCTCCTATATATCAATGTATAGCATTTCCTTTTATGCAGATCACCTATTTCTTTCACACCTTCCTCATTTAAGCATTTAAAAAAATTCTACAGGATGTTTTTCTATACTGTACTATACCGCAATACTATTCTATACTCTACTTTTCTGAAATATACTATACTGCAGTTGATTTTTTATTCTTTGTTTCTTTTCTTACATTTTATACTTCACATTTTAATATCTATGCCCTTTATCTGCAGCCATATCCTAATTCATTTTTTTCATTTAGTTCCTCAGATTTTTCTCTTGTCATACACAGTTCCTCCTTGAATTCCTTCTATTTTTGTCTTACTTCTTTCTCCTCGTGTGCCATTTTACAATTGTCATCCCTAACTTCTCTCATTTTACCATTTATCCTTTGTAAATGCTCTTTACCTTCCTACACACCATATGTTAATGTCATTTCTAGGTCCTCAGTTCCATTGCATTCTTCCTTTAACCATCTTTCTCTATCTTTTTCTATTACCCTTCTTACCTCATTTAATTTTTGATATATCGCTGTTTCATTTACTCCTGTTTTGTTTTTATACTATTTTCTTTGTTCCAATTTATCTAGTATTTTTGTTTTTGTTTATGGATTCGTGACGCTATTTTCTTCATAGTAGGCTATTTCTTCCTATGCTGTTTTTACTTTGGCATTTTTTTATTATTATCATCTAGGTATTCACACCATTATCACTTTCCTTTTTGCTTTCTTTAAGTTAGTTAGTTTTTCTCTCATCGTTTCCTCATCTGATTTATTCAATAAAACTTAGTTCCCTAATTTAAATTTTATTTAATTGAACTGGTAATTTATAATACTAACAGTTACTAAGCTTTTATAAAACAGTATTTTTTAAAAATTTTTGTTCAAATGGTCAGAATGCTATCATAGCGGCAAACACTTTACTAAATAAACCACATTTAGGTATATTTATGTCAGTTTTTATTGTACATGACATCTTCTTATTTTACCATTTCATAATTTAATAATAATAGTAGTAATTTAATACATTTAATTAATATTCACCATTTTATTAAATAAAACATGTTAAAACAAATTGTTCTTTGCGATAATTGTGTAAAAGAAAGAAAGGTACCATAATAAAAAAAGACTTTTATTTGTTGGCTTATGTGTATATTTTGTTTCAGGGTCAAATAGCTGTTTCTGGAAGTTTATCTGTATTACTAGATTCATTACTTTGTGTTTTGGGTCCATTGCTATGTTTAACTCAGCAAGTACCTGAAATGAATGTTTGTCCACAACAGCAATTGACAAAGATTTTAGACAATATTGCTTATATCATGCCTGGATTGTAAATTATTCATTAAGAAAAGAAAATGAAAGAGTTTGTTTATATATCATTTAATTTTATTAATTATTATTAAATAATTTTTGATTATATAGTGTTGTTTTCATTTGTTTGTTTATCAAATTGTACCATTACATTAGGTAAAGTCTTTTATGTTACATATTAAGTAGTATTTTGTGTTGTTGTACAATCGTTAACAGGATGTAGCAATAATAAAAAGCCACGTATGTCCTTTACAACCCATCCAATCCCAAGTAATGGGTAAACTTATTTTGGTTATTTAAAGTTAAGGTATTTACTCCATTTTCAATTTAAAGAAATTATTTGTTTGGAAAGTTCTTGGCCTAGTTGCTTGTTTGTGGCGATCAAGTAAAGCAAACAAGTTTTGACATTCTCTGAAAAATTGGTAAGATTTAAATGTGAGCTATTATGAAAGCACTTTGTTTTTAAACGGTTAACCCTAACAGACATATAAAAAAAAGATGTAGATTCCACTTTAAAGGGTTCTTCCCCTCTTTTTCGATGGTAAAAATTGATCTGCTGATATTAAAAGTGGTCATACATTCATTCAAGATGATGAATGCTCAGGACTCCTGAAAATTGTTATGATCAATGAAATTGTTACAGCTCCATTATAAATGATTGCCGACTGAAGGTACGTGAACTTGCTGACAATGCAAGCACCTTGATAGATCACATTCACTACATATGACTGATGTTTTGAGTATGATAAATCTTTCTGCTTGATCACTGTCACATCTGTTAACAATTGAAGAAAATCACATTAAATTGATCACTTCTCAAGGATGTTTAGACGTATTTAAACATGATTCGACTGATTGACAAAAACCACCGGATTGATGTAGTTGTGAAACTCATCACTGGCATATCAGTTGATTTCGAAGTCGAGAGTTCTAAGGTTCAAATCCTAGTAAAGGCAGCTACTTTTATATTGATTTGAATACTAGATTGTGGATACCAGTGGTGTTTTTTGGTGGTCGGGTTACAGTTAATCACACACCTCAGAAATGGTTGACCTGAGACTGTACATGACTACACTTCATTTGCATTCATACACGTCATCCTCAATTTTCCTCTGAAGTAATACCTTATTGTGCTTTTGGAGGCTAAACAGAAAAAGGAAAGGACTTTCTTTAGTGTTTTATAATAGTAGATGAAATATAAATTACCACTACACGAAAGTGACAAAATAGCAGTTTTAAACAGTGGAGTAGGTGAAAGTGTATCAGAGAAAGGGAAAATGGTTCCACCTACTGGGAAAGTCATGGGTGTGGCTTTTTGGGATTCTCGTGCCTTGGTGTTCATAGCTTACCTGGAAAGAGGCAGAACTATTTACTGGGGAGTACTGTGCTTTATTAATGAGTCAATTGAAGAGTGTTAGTCGGGCTAAATCTGCATATCTAGTCCAAAAGAAAGTGCTCTTTCAAAACAGTAATGTATAGTTGCTAAAAAACTCCATGACATATGCTCTGAAGTGTTTCCACATGCACTGTATTTGCGAGATTTTCCCAGCGATTACTTCCTCTTTCCAAACCTGAAGAAATGGTTTGCTGATTAAATGATTATGTCCATTTTAAATGATGAGGTCAAAGCTGAGACATCTGTTTATTTTGAAGAGCTCCAGGCAAATTGCATTATACTGAGGGTGTTAAAAGATTGAAGTCAACTAAATATATTAAATTTCAAGCTGTCTACATTGAAATAGACAAAATAAGAATTTCCAAAATATCTTTTGTTTTCTTTGTCAGGCTGAGAACATTCTCAACACCTCTTCTATATCAGATAATCAGTTTGGATTCCGAAGTAAAATTAATACACAAGATGAGTTAACCAAATTAATTTTGGATATTTCCTTGGAACTGGATCGAAATAAAAAAGTCAACATCTATCTTCTTATCTTCTGAATTTTTGTTGAGGAATATAGAGAAAAAATAAGAATCACTGATAAAGCACTTAATGGGTTCTAAACCTGACGAGTAGATGACAGCAGTACATTAAAATAAGCAGTACATTAGCCGCTATTGTGTAGTGCAGTATCGTGAACCTCTAGAAACTATTTTAGGCTCGATTTTATTTATAATTACGTTAATGATTCTCTGTTCATAAATTATGAACGTTGTAAAATATTGTCTTTTGCTGATTACACTGTTTTTTTTAAATTTGAAGGGGTTGCTCAATTTCATTCAGGGAAGGGGGATTTTAAGGGGACAAGCTCAAATTATTAACACAACAGAGTTTACAGACTGAAAACATAGTTGGACATTAATCTGTTGGAAGTAAATGTAAATAAAACAGGTTTCATGACATTTATGAAATGTTCATCTACCTGGCCTTGAATAGATAGTATGCTCTTATACTATTTGCTATTCTAAAAGTAACTTAAAATTAATTAAGCTTCTATTGTTAAAAATCTTGGGATAACAATCAATCAGCATTTAAGGTAGGATGTAGAATAGGTAAAATAATAAGGCATTTAAATCAATTTATTTACAAATTCATTACTCTAAGGTAATTCTTTCAATGCCATTAACAAGAATAGTTTATTTTGCATTTATTCAATAACTGACTTTCCATGTGAGTGGTTGTGTCAATCGACATAATTGTAGGTTAGGGGATGGTCTAGAGGACACGGGCAGAAGTCGATTATCGGCTGGATGTTTGCAGAGTGACCGACGGAGCTGATATTGAAACATTCTAACGTATGTAAAAAAACTTTTTGAAATTATGAATTTAAAAAAAAAATACTTGTTCATATTTCTGGTATTTTCCGAGATATGATTTTTTTAATTTGCTCCAAAATTTGTTGATGACTATACAGAATATTTTTTTGGATGGCCCATTATAATATTTACTCAAATTTATAAAGTGTAGATGTGCTATTAATACATCATGCAACTTAATATTTATTGATCAAATGGTTTATTTACTGGTTCGATACTTTCACATATTTTACAATAATAGGATGGGCAATGATGTTTTTAATCCTTCGGGAGTGGATACAAACAACTTGTTGATGGATGTATAGTTCCCATATGTACAGTTCACTACGCATCATTCCCTAGAGTTTTATATCTGTTCATTCTGTTGAATTTCTACTATTTTTTTTCCCAAAAATTGTCTATGAATAAAACATATTTCAACAAGTGTATAGAATGATATTTTCAAATATGTAAGACGTAAAAATAAAATAAAAAAGTTTTAACCAGTTAAACCTTAACTAGTACATGCATAAATAGACCAATCTATTCCATAAATTCAGTGAAAATATCAAGAGACTTTGCTCTCGTAATACCTTTATGCTACCTATACTTGTATTCTAACCATTACAAATATATTTCTTTTAAAATATGTAAAAAAAAAGAAAAAAGAAAAAAATTTATGAGTTACAATGTGCTACAAAGTTGCACACTTTCAGTAAATATTAATGAAATCTAATCCACGTAAATGAAAAACGTAACAAGGTTAGATTATACATGTTAAATGCTGTGTGTCACAAGTCAATCCCAAAAATAACGTAAATATCCTTAAGAACAATAACTTCTCATGACAGATTTATATTGGAAATTCAGGGGTGAATTGGTTTCCTTCTTCACATATCTAAATATATTGTATTATGTCATGCCAAGCTTACTGAAATGTAGGTAATATTCAGCCTACAAATGGCATTTTCATTCAGTTCACTGTCGGAAAGTGTCATGCAGTGAACATAATTACTCCATCGTCCAGTTAATCATTTTATTTTTATGAGATGAACTTTATAATGAATGAAAAATGTTAAACCAGACTGCAAATTGAATCCAGAACATTTCATGTATAAGACAGAGTTGGTACCATGCCGTTATGGAGGACAGTAATAGTAATAATAATAAATAAAAAAATAATAATATGGTTTTTCTATTAGCAATAAACTAAGTGAATGATTTAAAAATAATATTTTTAAATATGTACCAACATTACTTCTGATTCATACATGGTGTCTATTAACAGTTTACTTTTTTTTATTTGGTTTTTTACTTTAACTTAATGCGAGGGTAAGTCAATTATTATCCACAATTTAGTTATATTTTTGTTTATGTTGGTAGTACTGTTGTGTTGCGTAGATGATGCATGTATGATTTAATTTTTGTTTGTGCAGGTTTGATTCTGCTAGGTTAGTTCCATTATCACTGCCCAGCCGTTAAGCGGCTGCTCCGCTTTCAGTTTGCACCAAAGAAGAGCAACATTCAATGATCTGTTTTTTGTGGTCGGAAGATGTATCGGAAGATGCACTGAAATTCATCAAAGACTTTCGGTACAGTACGGGAACAGTGTGTTGCCACAACGGAGTGTCTACAAACGGATTGAAAAATTCAAAAACGGGTGCACAAGTGTTACGCATGATGAAGGAGCCGAACGACCATTTACCACCATAAATGAGGAAAACATTGAGCGTGCACGTGACATGGTTTTCTTAGACAGACAGGTAACTATTGATGAAGTGGCACATCGTCTGCAAATTAGCCACGGTTCTGCCAACGAAATCATCCACAACAGACTTGGGTTTCATAAAGGCTGTGCAAGATGAGTCCCAAAACAAATCACACAGTTGCATAAACAATGCGCTTGGAGATCTGCCAAAAATATTTCGATTGCTATGGTAACGAACAGGACATGTTTTTAGACAGAATCATCATTGGTGACGAAACATGTAAACACAAATTTTAAAATTAATTAATTAAAATTTCCAAATATCAAATTTTTTGTGCTAAGTTTTTACTTTTCAAGTAGTTAAAGTATAGAATTCTATACAAAGATAAAGTATTTTAATGAATCAAAAGGTTGGCCCAGTTTTTTTTGTATTTTTTAACACTTTTAGATCCCCTAAATCTAAAAAATAAAAAAAAAGAAGGTTGGATACAGTTCTGTACGTTTGGTTGTGTCTGCATTCGTGTCTATTTTGCTTAATTTCAATGAAATGGTTGAATGCATAATCATGAAATCTGATATTATGAACTGTTTGCATAACATTAGAAACTTCCAACGTGTAATTTTTTATGGCTATTAGTAAAATGTATAAAACCCTCAAATTTCCAATTCCAAAAAAAATAATCCAAATAATCAAACAAATTTTAGGTTGATCACTTTGAGATTCTTGACTACTATTCCAACACAGTTGCATATTTATTTTGATGAAAGGTTTATTGGGATATTGGTAAAAACTATCAGTAGCAGTAGAGATAATAAAAATTTCTCTACTTAATCCTTTTACTCAAAAAACAAAATATCATCTAATACTTCTCAAAAAAAAAAAAAGAAAAAGTATATATATATAATTTATTTAAATTAAATTTTGTGTAGTCCATATTTTCTCTGTACATAAAATCTAGTCAATTACATAAACTTATTCAGCCATTCCTTTAAGTACAGAATTAAACATTCGTACCTTTCTTTTTCCACATTAACGTGCTTTTGTGCATTAGCCCAAAAGGGGCTTGAGGGGGTTAATGCAGCTGAAATTCATTGACGAATAAGTAATGTGTACGGTGAAAGTTCAATGAGTGACAGCAAAGTGCGACAATGGTGCAGGAACTTTAAAGCAGGACGTGCAGATGTTCATGATGCAGGCGGTCAGGAAAGGAGGCGAGTGTCAACCGATGATCTTGTTGAGCGAGTGGATGAGGCAATTCGACAAAATCGTTAAAAATTGGTTGGAATTTTGTGCCTGATAATGATAAGAATTACTCTCACCTTATGATTGATTAAAAAACAAAGAATACGATTGGTTGGAATTTTGTGCCTGCTAATGATAAGAATTACTCTCACCTTATGATTGGTTAAAAAACAAAGAATACGATTGGTTGGAATTTTGTGCCTGCTAATGATAAGAATTACTCTCACCTTATGATTGGTTAAAAAACAAAGAATACGATTGGTTGGAATTTTGTGCCTGCTAATGATAAGAATTACTCTCACCTTATGATTGGTTAAAAAACAAAGAATACGATTGGTTGGAATTTTTTGCCCGATAATGATAAGAATTACACTCACCTTATGATTGGTTAAAAAACAAAGAATTCGATTGGTTGGAATTTCAAGCCTGATAATGATAATAATTACTCGCGATGTATGTGCCATAATGTTGTCCTCCTAGTTCAGCATTTCATGTGATTAAAGAGGTGAAAATCAGATGGAGCCAATTCCGGGCTGTATGGTGGGTGAATAAGAATAAGCGGAGAGGAATGTTGTCATCAGGCATTGTCTTTCTCCATGACAATCCTCGGCCGCACACTGCAGCTGTAACAAAGAAGCTCCTGCAGCGTTTTCATTGGGAAGTGTTTGATCACCCACCATACAGCACTGACTTGGCTCCATCCGATTTTCACCTCTTTGATCACATGAAATGCTGGCTAGGAGGACAACATTTTGCCACAGACATCGAGTTGCAGACCAGCGTAGAAACATGGCTGAAAACACAGGCGGCTCTGTTCTATGACAAGGTTATTGGAAAGTGGATTGGTGACTATGTTGAGAAATAGCGTAACTATGTTAGTACTTGTTACAAATAAAAACTTTTTTATTTTCACTGTGGCTTTAATTTCGTGACCGATCGTACCTTGAAAAAAAAAATAAACCTAGTATATTTTAAAACGTATGAATGCGAAAAAAGTTAATTTTCAAAATTTCTGCGAGAAAAGATTAAATCCTAATCTAAATGCAAATAACAGGTAAGTTATAAGAAACAAAATACATAAATAAATTTTTATTCTGATTGATACAAATAATTCATTATATAAATCATAATGATGTAAGATAAAAACAAATTATAAAATCAAAATTAGATGTGTTTAAAGACCATATTAATTATTTAAATGTAAAATGATTTTAGGGAGTAATATTTAATTTGTTATATAAAGAAATTACTACAAAATAATTTACCATTTAGATGCAAGTATTGAACATTATTTTCAGCACTTATTTTGTACACATGAATAGGATGCAGATAAACTTTTTTTGTTTTTACTTTTGTACTAGCAGACCCGGCAATGCTTCACTATTGCTAGATTTGAGTGTATATATATATATATTAAATGAAATATATATATATATATTAAATGAAATATATATATACAATTGAAAGTTTGGTAAAACATTAAAAACATTAACATTACGGAACTTCATAAAATTTAACCTTTCACTTTATCTCCTTTTCCCTTCTTCTCTTTTTCCCTATTTCCTTGTTCTTTTTTCTTTTCCCCTATTCCCCTCTTTCCTTTTAAATCGGACCAGTAGCGTAAATCGGTCTAGTAGTTTTTTAGTCTATAGCGGACACATATACGAACATTGCCTTTTATATCTGTAGAAGATGAAAATCTGTATATTTCTTTCTTTGTTTCATAAATATCTCGACACCGGCGCCACCTAGCGGGTATAGTTTTTGCAAAAATTTCTCTTTTCGCATAACTACATAAATATGTATTCTGAATATGAGCCAGATCGGTCGATAAATACAATTTTATAATTTTTCCAAATATCTAGCACCACCTAGCAGGTCCAAACTAATTCAGAAACCTTCACGGGTATGCGCACAACAACTTACCAAAGTTTCATCGCAATCGGATGAATGGTTTAGGAAGGCATAAGAGACATATAGACAGACAAACATTCAATTATATATATATATAGATTATTTAAAAAATGCATCAACAGAATAATGTAGTTTCTATAATAGGAAATCATTTAAATATTTTTTTAAATTAAATTTGGTGAGAAGATATTTTATATGGTTTGGCAATTTATTAAAAATGGCAGTAGTAGATAGAATAATAAGGTTCTGTCTTATAAACTGAATTACTGTGTTAACTTATTTCAAAATAGTTCTATTGTATGGTTTGGTAAAGGTGGATATTATTTTTTTAAGAATAAGTGACCATTTTCTTGAGCAAAGACTGCATATTCATAAATATAAACATTCAACCTGTAAATTGAATGAAGGAGCTGCATAGTAACTGCAAAAAGATTTTTTGAAAACATGTTTTGGATATATGGTTAAAAGTAAGTTTTTATTAAAATTTATTAAAAAAATTACTTTATTAATGTTCAAACTTTAAAAAGATAGAAAAAATTTATTTTTAATTTATACACCGGTATTAAAAATAGGTATATACTATTTTGTTTTCCAAAAAAAAAGAACAGAAAAAACATTGAAATAAAAAAGAATAATTTCACTAATCAAGTTTTACAACTTGACCATTTTATTGCACCTAGGTAGTAAAAGTACAGTATTACCATACTGTCATGAATATCAGAATCTCCATGAATAAATCCTCATTTTGTATTTTAAAAAAGAATTTCAGAGGGTATAAACCTTCTGCAATAGAATCATAAGGTTTTAAGTAAAACCTTATGGTTTGTAAACTCACCTTTATGTAAAACCCATAAGGATTTTTAAAGCATAACTATTGGGAAAATGATTAAATGGATAAATTAAAAAAAAAACTGTCTATTTTTATATTATATTATAACATATGAATTAACATTATTGAAAAGTATGAAAAAAAAATGTAATAATGCTTTACGCTAAAGGTTTTTTTTTTGGTATATTGATAAAATGAGAATTCATCTCATTAAATATGTAGAAAATACCTGTAACAAGTTTTGAATGTGATTATGTGGCAACATGGTGAATTGTAATTAAACAATTACATCAGTCTAAAAGGGTTTTGTTAAACACATAATTTAGGTAATCTTATGTGCTTTTTGTTGCTAAATCCAAATATGATATCAAAATTTGCCCTTAGGGCTTCATTTCTTTGTAATCCTTACTCATAAAAAATGAAAGTTGTTTAAATATACTATATTTCTCTTTCTATTAAGATTAAACACTTATAAAGATTTGTTATGAGGCAATGTTTATATTAGTAATAATATATGAATGTATTTATAAACAGCTCAGTGGAAAAATTTGAAAGAGTGACTGAGTGTAACTAAATGATATTACATCACAGAATGACATCAATGATAACTGTTGAATATGACTCACTCCTAGAAAAAATAAATTATTAGTAATAAAATTTAATTGATTAAAAGCCTTTATTAATTATGTAATTGATAGTCATTTCAATCAACATTTTACCAGGCCAGAGAACTAGTTTCAGGGCCGGCCCTAGGCAGTAGGCAAGATAGGCAACTGCCTACAGCAGCAAAATTTAGGAACAGCAAAACCGCTTAAACTAGAGCGCAAAAAAAATAAACACCCCACAAAAATATATTTTGATTAATTAAACTTAGAAAATAATATTATTTACTATTTATTAGTAAAATAAACTAGTTTTGTTTATTGTTTTAAAAGTATATTTAAATTATTTCTGAAAATAGCAGGTACTAGTTTTATTTTGTAAGTTTGTGGTTGTTAGCTCATTAAAAATGTAAATTCTGTTTTTTAATAAAACTATTTTCTGTAAATCTATTAGTATCATTCCTTTAATTCAATTATATGTCATTTTTCTGGTTAACATGGTTCTTTTATAATTCTTATTTATTTTGTGAAAAATTTTAGAGTTTTTTTGAAGCTTGGGGAGCAGCATTTTTGGATTTGCCTACAGTGGCAAAAACACTAGGGCTGCCCCTGCCAGTTTCATTCTGACTTTCATCTGAACACTATTGCGATTGTAAATTAATATTTTTACCGAGAAATTCTTGAAAGACTGCGGAAAAGAGTTGCCCGCGTGAGACAAGCAATCAAAGACAATTGGATGCTGCATCATGACAATGCACCTTGTCATACTGCACTCTCAATTAATGAGTTTTTGATAAAGAAAAACATTCCTGAATTTCCTTAACCACCTTATTCATCAGACTTGAATCCCTGTAACTTTTTTCTGTTCCTGACTTTAAAGCAATACCTCAAAGGACACCATTTTGGAACAGTAGAAAACATAAAAAAAAGATGTAACCGATCATTTGAAGAATATTCTGATTTCTGAGTCGCAACACTTCTATGAAGAGTGGGAAAGCTATTTGAAGCGTTGCGTGGCTTCCCAAGGGAACTATTTCAAAAGCAATAGACCTCATGTATAATCTGATTGTAAAGAGAACGTTTTTCTGAACCAGTCTCATTACTTTATTTACAGACCTCATATTTTCGTGACAAAAATTAACAAGAATATAAATCAATTAATTTCATTCTGCAGGTTTAAAAAAATAGATACATAAATTGTAAATTTTTGTTTTGTTGTAAAAACAGAAGCATTTAACTTAACATTTTTTAATTCTAAAAAGTTTCAAACAACCTGTTCACTGATTACTCTGTGCTACTATCTACTAGTTTTAACTCAGATTACCATTAAAATAAAAACATGGCAGATATACTACAAAAGTTTTATGACAACATTGAATATTGTGAATAAATCTTCTTACATAACAATCGGCAAAAAAAATTGGTGCAATTTTTTTAAAAATATTGTTTAAAGTTTTTGATGACTATATTTTTGTTTTACTGAATTTTTTAATTAATAGGTAATTATGCCAGAAAACATCAAAGATCTGATCAATAGAAGGCCATAATCTTAAAAAAATTCAGATGTTTTACAGTCTTAGTCTGAATCAGACTTTAAAATAATTTGTAGATTTCATTACAAATGGATGAACTATTTAGTAGTAATCCCTTTACAGACAAACAAATGTTTATTTTTATATACTCATACAAGTGTGTAAGGTTCCTTACTTGATTTTTGTTTGTTTTTTATTTATCAGAACCAGGTTATTTGCTCAAAAGGGATATAGTGGCAAATTAATAAAAAATTTCATTAAAAAAATGCAATAAAACATTAACATAGATAACATTAAAAAAATATTTTATTTTTTCAATTTTTTTTAATGAAAATGAATGTAATGTTTAATACACTTCAAAAAAAGAAGGTTTTAATTTGACTTATACATATTTTTATAATGAATGTTCAAACTTCACTGGAGACCAGTACGCTGATTTTTATTTATATTTTTTTTTTATTTTGTAGAGGAAGTTTTGGTGGTTTCATAACTTAAATAGTATATGAAAGGATAACATCTGTCTCTCTTTCTTTTTTTCCTTTCCCTTTGGTCGTTCAGCGTCAGGAAAAAATAACATAAAATACATGTATTCAAGACCTAATAAACACAATAACCTGGCTTGGAATCCAGTAAAATTACACTATGTTATTATTAAGCTCTATACATGGACATGTACATGTGCAAACGCACACACACACACACACACACACACACACACACACACACACACACACACACACACACACACACACACACACACACACACACACACACACACACACACACACACACACACACACACACACACACACACACACACACACACACACACACACACACACACACACACACACACATATATATATATACAATCAACAGACTCATAGAGATACACATACAATGTAGTTGTTCTATTTGTTTTTTCTTTTATTTGCTTGGTGTTTTGTTTAAGCTGTAGCTTGTCCTAGAAACAGGAAATTGCTTCGGTCCAAGCATTATCAATTCCCCCTCATCATGAAACTCTTTCTGCATGTTCAGTAACTGTTATCATGGTTTTCATTCACCTGTTCCTTTTTTTGTTTATTTTTACTTAATTTGGATTTCTATAAATGCTAATCATATCGGTTTTCATTTTCTTTGAAAACGGTAATTAATGTATTCTTAAATTAAATATTATGTATATGAATTTAATTCAATTATGTTAGAATTTAATATAGCTAATTTAAAATAAAATTTCTTATTTGAGTGTTTTTAACCCTCAGAATTTAAGCTACCTTAATGATAAATTTTCAAATTTATAAAATACTAATAAATTCTTCTTTCTTGCTTTATTAATATACATAATGATTAATATTACATATATAATTCCTGTTGTGAGACAAAGTCTCCAGGGTAAGCAGTAAAACAGTAAAATTTCAATTCAATTTAGTCTCATTGAACGGAGTGTCATTCTGGAGTTCATTCTATCGTCCTTCTCTTGCTGGGTCAAGCCATGTTTCAAACATCGATCCTCCAACTGCCTACACCAGCTGTTCTTCGGTCTTCCTTGTTTCTTGACTGGCGGGATATCAAGAGCCATTATCTTTTTTGTAACACTTGAAGGGTGCTGAGAATCAACCTTTTCGAACCATTCGTTTCGCTCTCGAGAGATTTTCTCCGCCACTCACTCTTTTATCTGAAGGGAGCCTCTGTATTCATTCGCTTCTGATGTGGTCCAACTTAGTCACACCAAGAGACATTCTACACATTTTCATCTCTGCAGTCGTGAGGTCTCGACCAAACAACTCATATAGTGTCCAACACTTTGCTCCATATGTATGTGCGGGTCTAACCACTGTAGTATACATTCGGCCCTTAAGTTTTGGAGACATACGCTTGTCACACAGAACAGCCGAAATCTGCTGCCACTTCAACCATGCCACGGTGATTTGATGATTCACATCTTGCTCACAGCCACCTCTTTGATTCAATGTAGATCCAAGATACTTAAAACTTGTACACTACTATAATTAGTATTATAAAATACTAATAAATATTTAATCAGATTAATTACAATTTGTTTAATGATATCTAAAATCTGACAGCAACTCTAATGTGAACTTTGACATGTACTATAAGGAAAATCTATACAATTATTCAAGGAAACTTGTAACAAGGTTACTGAAATTTTCTGAAGCGTTTTAATACAGCTTAAAATTTATTTTTTCCAATGTTCAATAAATTAGACAATTATTACCAACATCATGATTTTAGTAATTTTTTTTTATATTAGAAAAAAAAAATAAAAAAACTGTTTTACTTTTAATAAACTAATAAAATGTTACAAATTGAACTCTTTGTTAAGATACATTATCCTAATGTATTATACAATACAGTAACACCTTAAATTTCAATATTTTGAATATCTGAACAAATTTAAAAAAAAAAATAATGTTTATTTCCACCTTCCTTGATGAAAGTTGTAAATCAATTCTGCGATGCATGAATGTTAAATGCTGTTGACTGTAATTTTTTTAGGTGCCATAAATCAATCTCATAAATGGCACAGCTATTCCCAAGGATAAAAATCAGCCCGCGCCAGGCTTATTAAAGGAAATTATTTATGAAATGGTTTCTTACTACCTTTTTCATCGGACCAAATATACTACTGTAATCAGCATATCAAGGCCTCTAAAACACGAGTGATATTCAAATCTAGAAACGACTGCATCATCTATTCACTTCAAGGATTGGTTGTGTAATGACATCATTACTCTCAGAATGAGGAACTTTGCGATTAATACTTGTACTAATGCAAACGCATGTAGTATGCGTAAGGTTTTACATATATTACAACCTTAAGAAAGTTTTTTTGAGAAATAATATAAGACAAAAACTGCTTTGCTATGACAATACCTTATTTTAAGAAAAAAATAATTAAATATGATTTGAAATAATACAAAAAATTCCATTTCTGAAACGCTATCGACATTGATGTAAAGAAAAACGACACTAAAATCGATGAAAAGAAGTTTACCAGACTAATTTGACTTAGATAATGGATATGCGGATATGCTGGAGTTGGAATAAAAATTGAATTAGCACTGGATTTTATGTGCTGAATCGTTCAACACTCAAAATTGTTAAGTGCAGTGAGAAACCCGACTTTCTAGATAAGAAAGGAACAAAAGGAGCATACTTAAGTTGTGAACCTTAGACAATAATATAACAGATTTAGTTTAGTAATAAAACAGAAATAACATGGGTTTCCAAAAAATAAACTAAGTTGGAAAACCAAGCCTGCATTGAAAATTTACAAGGTTTTTGTAAAGATTTATTTAAAATTTTTAATAAGAGTGATGATTAACAATAAAAAAAAAATTCATGCAAAAATTCTTTTTAAATATGCTTTAATTGATTTGACTGTTACTTTCTGCCCTTCGTAGCATTGTCACTTTAACATTTGTAGTTGATGTGTTTCAGAAGACCCCAATTTTGAGAACTACTTTTAGTGCTATTACTTACTCTTAGTGCTAAGAGTAAGTAATAAGTTACTTATTACTCTTAGTGCTAAGAGATGGGGGTACTCTGAAATGTGTCAACTACAATTGTTAGAGTGAAATTCTAGGAAGGGCAAAAATAACAATCAAATCAATTATAATAATCCTAGCGGAATTATAAGTTACTGTGGAAATTTTATAATATAATTCTCAAATCTTATTAAATTCATTTACATTTATTAATAAAAAAAAAAAAAAAATGGCTTTCAAGATGAGAGAAGAAAATCCTATTTTAAAATAATTATTGCAAAACAGCATTTGCAATTATTAAACAGTAAAATTGGTTATCCAACTCTGTAATCATTTATATTTTTAGTGTTACTACATTCATCATCTGAATTGAAATTTCTCTTTCACTATTCTAAATGTAGCTGTTTTCGGTGTCAACCAGATTTTTTGATAAGCTATAGTATCTATCTGGTAATTTTTTATCCTATGCCATTATTGTCCAGAAAAAAATTAAATTGAAATAGGTTCTTTTAATTTTATCTTTCACTGGGGTGAAATTATGGTTATTAATTTTATACTCGTTTATTCGGAGTGTTTCTAAAATGGTGGGCTGGCTATACATTTTCGAATTCTATTGTAAAACTAAATAAAAAAATCCTTAGAAAAAATGGCAATTTCTCCTTCGTTCTCTCGCTGTCCGCCATTTTGTTGTTTTTGTATAAAAATTTATACCTCAAGGTCGGACTGAGGAATCACATTAATCATTCGGTAAGCGTCTTGGTAAAGTTTTAAAATTATCAAAAAATCAAGAGTTAAATATCTTCGTAAATTACAAAATGGCGGCCATGTTTATCTTTAAATTCGTTATATCTCCATAAATATAAGTTTTATCAAAATGTATATTTAAGCTAAAATATTAAGCCTTTTATTTTGAACAGAACGACATTTTATTTTTTAAATCGGTTAACGCATAGCCGAGTTATGGCAGAAAATTGATGTCATTTTGTGTCTGCTTTCATGTCCTCTACTTTACGTTCGATGAAATATTGTTTTTATTTATTGTTAATTCTAGTATTGTAAATTAGAATCAAATTAAGGGTACTTACGTATTAACGCCACCGCAGCTACAGCTTTATTTAAAAACAAAGTAGTCAATCGGATTTCGGTGGAAAATAAACAGTCTGTTTATTAATTTTAATAAATGGTTATTTATAGTTATTTATTTATTTTATAAATATAATTTAACCAAACTTAACCTACGCTCGCTTCGCTCGCTAACCTTGACTAATTAAGACCGTAATTTTTTGAGTATTTATTTAATAAATTCAGTAATTATTGCAATTATTTATTATTTAAATAATCAAAACACTCCTGTTAATTAGTCAAGGTTAGCGAGCGAAGCGAGAGTAGGTTAAGTTTGGTTAAATTATATTTATAAAATAAATAAATATAAATAACCATTTATTAAAATTAATAAAGAGACTGGTTAATTTTCCACCGAAATCCGATTGACTACTTTATTTTTAAATAAAGCTGTAGCTGCGGTGGCGTTAATACGTAAGTACCAAATTAAGTAATAATTTTAATAATGCTCTTGCTTATGGTATTGTATTAGTACGATAAACAAATACACTTTTTAAATAAATACGATTTTATTAATTTTTTTATGATAATTATATTAAAATAAATAGGTTTAAAAGAAAAAAAAATATTTAGTTTGTCGAGGATTTAAAAAAAAAAACCTCATATTTTGTCCGAATAATTGACGTAGTACACAAATGACAGATTTGGAAAATTTAAATGCGGATTAAAAAAAATCCAGCTTTATATTATTCAATTTTATTCATTTTTTATGTTACATTGAATTAAAATAAATAGCTTTAAAGGAAAAAATATTTAGTTTGTCGTGGATTTCGAAAAAAACTCCTTTTTTTGTCCGAAAAATTGACGTAATACTCAAATGTCGTATTTTGAAAATTTAAATGCGGATTAAAATAATCGTATATATATATATATTTATACTCTATTCAGTCTTGCTTTTCCTGAACATGACAATAATTCAGATGTTATATCGTATAATTTTACTAGCTTATTTCTTTTTAACTTTTCCTGTTCATTTGATTTTCAAAATAGAATCTTTTCTGATGTTATAAATTTACTTTTTCCTCCGATATTTCTGATAAAAAAATTTAGCACTCGAATGGATACGGGTACACGATGACTTTCATGTATCGCACGGTGATAGTAATACAAGTGGTTTTCAATAAAAAATTAACTATTACTCATTTTTATTTAATATAAATACAGTAGATTCCGGATAATCGGACCACTTAGGGACTGCGGCTAAATGGCTCTATTAAGCGTTATTAACGAAAAATGAGGAGTTGTGTACAAATACGATATACGGGTGTAACTCGAATTAGCGATTTATTATTCTGAATTTTATTTCTAATATTAAGATTACATAAATTATAACATAATAAAAATTTAAGTCCTCTAACCGTACAATACGTGTCTAATAAAATACAATACGATATTTGTATTTTATTAGACACGTATTGTACGGTATTATTATCCTTTTTACATTTCGTTACTACATATAAAAACAGGTCTATTACATTTAAAAAGAACTACTGTTTTGGCACAACGCATTACTGAATAGTTTTTGTAATCTTACATAATTAAAAACAAAACAAAACGACTAATAAAATTAACAGAGGGGGATATAAAAACAGAGGATTGATTGATAAACAAAATACGATAACGATTGCTATTTATGAACAGTAAAAAAAAAAAAAAAAAATACTTTAATGTCTATTACTTGTTTAAATTTATAGAAAAAAATTTGTATTTAATCGTCTTCGTTTTAATACTTGGCGTTCTAAAAATTTCGCACAGACTCGTAGTTCTTTTAGCGGGCTTCCTTCGCTGTCTTCTTGTACAAGGTCATTCACGGTAACCGGATGTTTTTGAAGTGGGTTGTACTCGGACGTTCGTGGTGAGAGAGGCACGTGGCTGGTGTCTGACGTTTCCTTTGTTCATAGCATTTACATTTTAGTGGTTGAGATGGAGCCGTGGACGCTAGACCAACGCCTGTTCGCGTATGACAGTTTTGTGCGAAATGACGAATTCGTAACTGCTGTTCAGCGAGATTTCCGCCGTCAGTTTAATATCCATCGTAATGCAAGCGTCCCTTCTCGTAACACAATATCGCGACGGGTAAACAACGTTCGAACAAGCGGTTCAATATTGAAGAAAAAACCACCGGGTCCCCGACGAACTGCTAGCACTCCGGAGAACATCGAACGAGTAAGGGAAGCCATTGTCAGAAGTCCACGCCGCTCTATTCAAAGGCATTCAGCAGCGCTTCAAATGAGCACAAGTACGGTAAGACGAATTCTGCATACAGACCTGCATTTCCATCCTTACAATATAGCCGTCGTGCGGCAGTTAAACGAGCAAGATTTCACGCAGCGATTACAATTTTGTCGACAAATGCTTACCGTTTTTGAAGAAAATGAAAATTTGTTATCGCTAATGAGTGACAAAGCCCGTTTTCATCTGAATGGCTTCGTCAACAAACAGAATTGCCGGTATCGGGCAGAAAGAAACCCGCATCAGCTTCACGAGAGACCACTTCATAGCCCAAAGTTGACTGTCTGGTGTGTAATAGGAAATATCGGTGTTATTGAACCGTATTTTTTTGAAGAAAATGACGCTGCCGTAACTGTAACAGCCGATCGTTACATTGTGATGTTGAATACGTTTTTCATCGCTTAGTTACGAAACCGGGAAATCGATTTTCAAAATGTGTTATTCCAGCAGGATGGAGCTACAGCGCACACAGCGAGGGCAACGATGGCTGTTCTCCGTAACTTGTTTCCGGGACGGATCGTTTCCAGATTGGGCGACATTCCTCGGCCCCCTCGGTCCTCCGAGTTGAGTAGTTGTGATTTTTTTCTGTGGGGGTTTCTGAAATCGCGTGTGTACGGCAATAAACCGCGTATATTGGAGGACCTAAAGATCGCAATTCGTCATCACGTCACCCAGATTGATGTAGACATGCTGCAAAGAATTGAGGCCAGTTACCGTGAAAGGCTACAACAATGTATTGCCCAAAATCGACATCACTTGCCGGACATAATTTTTAGTTCATGAGTAAGTAACAAATGCTTTGATTTAACGAGTGTTTCAGTACCAATAAAAGTTTTTTAAAGTAAATATTCAATTTTTTATGATTATTTTAAAAACATCCGGTTCCCGTGAATGACCCTGTATAAAATACTGCTGAAGTTCTCGATGAATTTTTTTGCATCTTGTGTAGATACGCGATTGATATCGGGTTCGTCTTCATTTTCTTCAACCTCGTCCAGCTGACGAGTACCGGTAATGCTTTTAATTATTTCTTCATCACCGGTTTAATTCTCATCCTGGCGTTGTATTTTTTCGTCTACATTTGAAAACTCTTCAAAACTTTCAACCCGGTGCTGCAAAAAAAAACAAACATAATCATCGTCATCAACATCGATTGTTTCAGTATCATCGACGGCATCGACTTTTAAACCGCTTTTGGCAAAGCGATTTCCGTTAGCGTTATTTTTCACTTCATCCCGTCTATCAGTTACGAACTGAATCGCCTGAAAAAAATTCACACGTGCACTAACATCTTTAGTCGTAGCCGAGGAAGTCAACGTATCTCCTTCGATCTCTTGTAAAATGTAACTTATCGGTTTACTCCGGTAAATAAATTATATATTTTTTATTATTCCCGTATCAAACGGTCGAATTAAACTGGTTGTATTCGGCGGCAGAAATTCATTTTGAACGTTTCGTAAATCTACATTAGGATGGGCAGCACAGTCATCAATAACAGACAAATCTTTCTTGATTTTATCTGCAACTCGTACCAAGCGCTTAGCCGATCACGAAAAAATTAGACTCATCCAGGCTTTTTTTTATTAAAATATTAGCGCACAAGTAAACTATCCGTTCTAACCCGCTTGAAACATCGCGGTTTATCTGATTTACCGATAAAAATAAGTTTTAATTTGCCACTCCCAGACATATTCGCGCGACAAAGCGCGGTAATTCGACCCGCCGGTTTGTAGAGTCAGATTACGCAATGTGTTTGTAACGCGATTAAAAATAATTACGGAAAAACGATGACAACAGCGCTATACCCGATGAACAACGGACTCTAATGAAGTAAAAAATTTTTTTTTTTTTTTTTTTTTTAGCCTCCGGGAATTAGCGTTCAGGTATTACTTCAGAGGATGATATGTATGAGTGTAGTCTTGTACAGTCTCAGTTCGACCATTCCTGAGATGTGTGGTTAATTGAAAACCCAACCACCAAAGAACACCGGTATCCACGATCTAGTATTTAAATCCATGTAAAAATAACTGGCTTTACTAGGACTTGAACGCTGGAACTCTCGACTTCCAAATCAGCTGATTTGGGAAGACGCGTTTACCACTAGACCAACCCGGTGGGTTAAATAAAAATATTTTTCTTTTTCCTGTTTAGCCTCCGGTAACTACCTTTTAGATAATACTTCAGAGGATGAATGAGGATGATATGTATGAGTGTGAATGAAGTGTAGTCTTGTACATTCTCAGTTCGAACATACCTGAGATGCGTGGTTAATTGAAACCCAACCACCAAAGAACACCGGTATCCACGATCTAGTATTCAAATCCGTGTAAAAATAACTGGCTTTACTAGGATTTGAACGCTGGAACTCTCGACTTCCAAATCAGCTGATTTGGGAAGACGCGTTCACCACTAGACCAACGCGGTGGGTTAAATAAAAATATTTTTCTTTTTCCTGTTTAGCCTCCGATAACTACCTTTTAGATAATACTTCAGAGGATGAATGAGGATGATATGTATGAGTGTGAATGAAGTGTAGTCTTGTACATTCTCAGTTCGAACATACCTGAAATGCGTGGTTAATTGAAACCCAACCACCAAAGAACACCGGTATCCACGATCTAGTATTTAAATCCGTGTAAAAATAACTGGCTTTACTAGGACTTGAACGCTGGAACTCTCGACTTCCAAATCAGCTGATTTGGGAAGACGCGTTCACCACTAGACCAACCCGGTGGGTTAAATAAAAATATTTGCTTCGTCATAACCGCACGATGTAATTATGTCGCCACGCACTACGTACTGTGCATACAAGTGATAGAAGGAAGTTACCTCCCTCAACACGACGTTCAACAACACTCAGCGATTTAAATCGCTAATAAAATTGTGATATTTTAGAAGTAAAAGAAAGAAACGCACGAGCTAGTGAGCGCCTTATAAGCCGCATTTTGAACCGCTAAACCGGCGTAATTTTATATGAATTATACCAATATGTTTCTGTTTTAACAAAAATTTCCCAATTAAATGGCCATCACCTATGTTTCGCCTGAATATAACGAAGCTTAGACAATATAAAGCGAAACATTGTGTGTTTAATTTATAAGTTTGTACAGTTGATTGATTAATCCAAGAAATTAATAAAGGTAATATTTTAAAGTAAAATCTCTTTATTATATATATATATATATATATATATATTTGACCAATTGAGCTGAAATTTTGCATGAACAAAGTTTTTATACCTCGAAAAACCACAGGACTGTTGCCGTAACGAAATGATTATCGTTTCAAGATAGTGACCGTTTTAATGTCTTGCGGTAACAACCTGATTATGTTCCTTGCCGATTTCGATATTCAACTTTACTATCGCCAAAGTATTGGTCAAATCGAATTCGGAGACCGCTTACCGTATTTGTAATTAAATTTTCTACAAAAAAGCTCTCTTGTCTTTTACAAAATCTTTTTTGGGTTATCGAGAAAAGTAGCTTTAAAGATGCGACAATGTACAGGACAGTGGCTTAGCCGACACAGTTACTATATTCTGTCGCTTTTACTTGGTGCGCGATTTTGTCTTCGGTTACTTCTACACTAAAAACCATAAAAGATAAAAAAGTAAAAAAAAAAGAAAAAAGAGAAACGAACTAAGGTCACATTCTCGTAGTGTTTGTCGGGTAAGTCTAAAAACCGTAAAAAGTACACGTTTACTCTTACTGAGAACGGATAACCGGATGTAATAATGATCTTTAAGATGGGGCCGACGATTCTGATATTATAGATCACTCAAAGTTTCAAATCCTGTGCTGACCGAACTGTTGCTCTGAAGAAATTACAATATCCTGATAATTTTAATAAACTGAACAGACGTTATTTCTTATTTATCAGTATTATACTTACAAGAATGAGGATAATGAACACTGGTTAGACGGGAAGGGAGAACTCTAACCGGTTAGTTTCCGATAATAACAATTCTGCTTGAGTTTCTTGAGTCGTAAATGTACGATGTCATATTAAATACATATAAATCTTTGTATATTTATTAATAATAATTTTTACTTCTTTGTACGAAGCAAAGGTAGTATTGTGATCGCGAAAAATTTCGGGTTTTCAGATTTCAACGGAAATATCCATTTTGACCATTCCTGAATCCATTTTGACTAGTTTCAGTGTGACGTCTGTACGTACGTATGTGTCTCAGATAACTCAAAAACGATTAACCGATTAAACGATTAATTTTGGATTTAGAATTTTTGCAACATCTAGTTGTGCACCTCCCCGTTTGATTGCAATCGACTTAACCAAAACTGTTAAAAAAAGCCAAAATTTTAAAACAAAATTGGATTTTGGACTTTTCTTAATTGCAGTAATAAGCCTTTATTGAGTGCTTTTCAACGATATATCATAAGTGGAACTTATTTTCATCGGTTCTAGAGTTATAGACAAATAAAATTTTAATTAATGAAGTATTTGGATCTTACAGGGGAAGGCACATCGGTTCGAATCAGACTTCATCTGGTGTTTTTTAACTTTTTTTAAAATTTAAATACATTGATTTATTAACCTCTGATTGTAAAGAAAGTTTTACTTAAAATAATAATAACAATAAAAAAAAAATATGAGAAGTTATTAATGAAATAAAATTCTATATACTTACCATTTTAAAATAATGTGTAATTTAATAGGCGTACAATGAAGTCATGTGATGCCCACATCAGATTTTTTTTTAACTGATATTTTAGTGTCTAGATGTTAAACGATTTTAAAACGTCATACAAAAAAAAAAAAAAAAAAAAAAAAAAAAACACTTGCCGGGGAAGGTAATTTTTGATCGATTGTAACACTTTCCCTTCGTTCTACAATGTAATAGCTAAAAAAATAAAACAACAAAAATTTGTATAAATTAATTTTTTGTGTAAATTATCTCCAAATAAGATATTTATTATACCTAACGTAAAATTCAATTTATTGTATCGTATTACGTATCATTTTTTCCATTTAAAAATATAAATAGGTCATTAATATCCACAAAATTCAATAGAAATACAGTGATAAATGAGGACTGATATATCGATTATATAGAGAGAAAAAAATAACGTCGATACCAAAAGTTAAGTATACAAGTGCTGACTACCATTATTCGATTAGTAACAAAGTCTGTCGTTAACAGAATACTACTTTTCAAATCGCTCTTAAAATGAGAGAATTAATTAATTTTTGAACGTCAATGATTTGTTTTACCACAAAAGAGAGGAAAGTAATGGTATGGTGAATAGTACGAAAGAGAAAGCACGCGAGCGCGTGTGTGTGATATAAATATACATGTGGACCCGTATTTTATTTTTTTTACTAAACTATCATTTTATAACCTTATTGAATAATATTTCACCGATTTGACCTGACTTATTACAGTAAATAACTACTCGGATAAATAAACTTTTTTTTTTGTCTTCAGTCATTTGACTGGTTTGATGCAGCTCTCCAAGATTCCCTATCTAGTGCTAGTCGTTTCATTTCAGTATACCCTCTTCATCCTACATCCCTAACAATTTGTTTTACATATTCCAAACGTGGCCTGCCTACACAATTTTTTCCTTCTACCTGTCCTTCCAATATTAAAGCGACTATCCAGGATGCCTTAGTATGTGGCCTATAAGTCTGTCTCTTCTTTTAATTATATTTTTCCAAATGCTTCTTTCTTCATCTATTTGCCGCAATACCTCTTCATTTGTCACTTTATGCACCCATGTGATTTTTAACATTCTCCTATAGCACCGCATTTCAAAAGCTTCTAATCTTTTCTTCTCAGATACTCCGATCGTCCAAGTTTCACTTCCATATAAAGCGACGCTCCAAACATACACTTTCAAAAATCTTTTCCTGACATTTAAATTAATTTTTGATGTAAACAAATTATATTTCTTACTGAAGGCTCCATTAGCTTGTGCTATTCGGCATTTTATATCGCTCCTACTTCGTCCATCTTTAGTAATTCTACTTCCCAAATAACAAAATTCTTCTACCTCCGTAATCCTCCTCCTATTTTCACATTCAGTGGTCCATCTTTGTTGTTTCTACTACATTTCATTACTTTTATTTAGTTCTTGTTTATTTTCATGCGATAGTTCTTACGTAGGACTTCATCTATGTCGTTCATTGTTTATTATAAATCCTTTTTACTCTCGGCTAGAATTACTATATCATCAGCAAATCGTAGCATCTTTATCTTTTCACCTTGTATTGTTACTCCGAATCTAAATTGTTCTTTAACATCATTAATTGCTAGTTCCATGTAAAGATTAAAAAGTAACGGAGATAGGGAACACCCTTGTCGGACTCCCTTTCTTATTACGGCTTCTTTCTTATGTTCTTCCATTGTTACTGTTGCTGTTTGGTTCCTGTACATGTTAGCAGTTGTTCTTCTATCTCTGTATTTGAACCCTAATTTTTTAAAAATGCTGAACATTTTATTCGAGTCTACGTTATCGAATGCCTTTTCTAGGTCTATAAACGCCAAGTATGTCGGTTTGTTTATCTTAAATCTTCCTTCTACTATTAATCTGAGGCCTAAAATTGCTTCCCTTGCCCCTATACTTTTCCTGAAACCAAATTGGTCTTCTCCTAACACTTCCACTCTCCTCTCAATTCTTCTGTATAAAATTCTAGTTAAGATTTTTGATGCATGACTAGTTAAACTAATTGTTCTGTATTCTTCACATTTATCTGCCCCTGCTTTCTTTGGTATCATGACTATAACACTTTTTTTGAAGTCTGACGGAAATTCCCCTTTTTCATAAATATTACACACCAGTTTGTATCAATCGTTTCCTCACCTGCACTGCGCAGTAATTCTACAGGTATTCCGTCTATTCCAGGAGCCTTTCTGCCATTTAAATCTTTTAAATAAACTTTAAGTCCCAAAAAACGCCGGTGGAGGGGGGAATGAATGGAACACGTAATTGTAATATCAATTTTTTTAAACTTTTTAAACCGCGGCATCAAACGGTGTTTGGTGCCGCGGTTCAACCGATACAGCCACGGCCACTTTTATTCGGTCTGATGTATTTGCATCCGATTATTTTTTAAAACTAAAAAACAAAAAATTAAAAAAAAGAAAAGAGAAACGAACTAAGGTCCTTGTAGCGTTTGTCAGATAATTGTCAAACTCAAAAATTAATCTTTATCTAATATTAATGTAAACGATATGGGAACTTTTCGTAAAAGAGGGTCTCATGAATTAAAAAAAAATTCAATTTGTTTATAATTTAATTTTCTTGTGAACATGACAACTGCCGTAATTTTGCATCAATCACTATCAAGCTGATACGTAAAATATAACGTCAATCCAGTTTGTTAATGGGAAAAATATGGGGATGGAAATGAGGGAACCTTTTCGAAAAAAACAAAATATCCCTGTAATATCGATTTCTTATTAAATAAAGAATCGAATTCGTTTAAAGTTCCTACTATTCTTTTGGATAAGGGCCTAAACCTAATCTAAATAAAGTTTTTTTGATATCACCAACCATTGGCCCAGAGTGTGGAAAAAATAGTGTTTCGAAGACAAAAAAAAATCATACCTCCCTTAATAAGCGCAGTATCGAATCGGTTTAAAGTGGTCGTTGGTCCTCTAGACATTACCTAAAACTTCTGTCTGTAACAATTTTTGATATGACCAACTCTTACGGCAAGGGATGACCAAACTATTGCTGGAATTGTAAGAAGATAAGCTTGTCGTATGCTAAACATGTGAAACTTTTTTCACATTCAACCGCTGTGGTATTGAGTAAATATGAAGTCTTTCGTAAACTTTAAGGTGGAAATCTTTTTATCCCTTACTTAGCACCGGTGAAATCTACCACCGACTTCCGGCGCGCCGAATGGTTTTTTTTTTTTTCCAGTGGTTGCTATTATTAAAAATGTTATATGTGGTAGCTGTCGATCAAGGCGGTCAAATGAGATGAATTTTTTATTTTAGCAATTATAATCTTAAATCCAGTTTAATTTTCATGCTACAAACGTCATTCAGTTAAAAAAGTGAACTAGGATTCAATTTTTTTTTACTTTAATCTATGATTTTTTCTCATTATACATTTAATACTTAATAATTTTTAACGAAAAAAGTTATCTGGACACCACATGACTTCCTTGTAAGGCTACTAAATTAGATATAGAAGTAAAGTACATGAGAACTACATAAAACTTTATTTCATTAATAACTTCTGAAATTTTTCATATTTTTTTTTTATTGTTATTATTGAATTATTATTTTTCGTACATTTTTTTTATAATCAGAGGTTAATAGTTATTAATAAATCAATATAAAAAAAATAAAAAAATAGTTAAAAAAAAAGAAATGAATTCAGATTCAAATCGATATGCCTTCCCCTCGTAACATCCAAATATTTAATTAATTACACTTTTATTTGACTATATCTCTGGAACCAATGAAAGTAAGTACCACTTATGATATGTTGTCGAAAAGCTCTCAATAAGAGCTTATTACTGCAGTTAAAAACAAGAAAGTAAAAAATCTAAATTGTTTTGGATTTTGGGCTTTTTTGGACGCTTTTAGTTCAGTCGATTGCAATCAAAAAGGGGAGGTGCACAACTAAATGTTACAACAGTCCGAAATCCAAAATTCCAACATCCTACGGCTAATTGTTGTTGAGTTATGGGAGTTATACATACGTACAGACGTCACGCCGAAACTAATTAAAATGTTTTCAGGAATAGTCAAATGGATATTTCTGTTGAAGTCTGAAAACCTAAATTTTTCGCGATCTCAATATTTTCTTTACTTCGGACAAGAAAGTATAAGGTAATTTGATTAAGGGAGGGAAATCGGAACCAAATTTTGTCACTACATTTTTATATTCTTCTTAATTGTACACTAAATGTTAAATAATTACTCGATTAATATTTCAAAGCCCTGTGGCTTCTACGAAATTAAATCTATCGAGTAGAAAGCCAGGAAAGTTATGCAACCATTTACCGAATTTTTGTACTTAATATATGAAAAAACGTTAATTTATTTGAAACTCATTAGTAAAGATATAACATGATTAGTATTATGTAATACACAGGCAATAAAAACCCAGTGTGAATACTTTATGAATACTTTCCTCATTATGAATACTTTCGCTCGTTAAAATGACGAATGTTTATTCGCAAAGTTACTTAATTTCTCCTGTTTAATCTCCGGGAATCACCGTTCAGGTGATTACCGGAGACCAATTCGGAGACGAATGAGGTGATTCAGAAGATGAATGAGGATGATATGTATGAGTGTAAATAAAGTATAGTCTTGTACATTTTTAGTTCGACCAATCCTGAGATGTGTGGTTAATTGAAACCCAACCACCAAAGAACACCGGTATCCACGATCTAGAATTCAAATGCGTATAAAAATAACTGACTTTAGTAGGACTTGAACGCCGGAACCCTCGAGTTCCAAATCACCTGATTTGTGAAGACGCGTTCACCAATAGACCAACCCGATGGGTTGGATCGTAAAGTTAGAAATGGATATACGGTAAAAATGAATGTTTTCTCGTGTTTTTTTAATGGATTTAAAGGAATTACATTTGTAGTTATCCTTTCAGGATAACTACAAATGATTCCTGTAAGGAATTGCTGTAATAGTATTTTGATCATGACTTACTTTTATCTATGTATATGTGTGTGTGTGTGTGTGTGCGCGCGCGCACGTATGTGTAAAATAAAACGGGCAATAAGTTTTGCAGTTGTTTAATACTAGTCAAGTAGTCTTGTTAAATTTAATTATTCCCTTTTTCTTACTTTTTGTAATATGCACAAGTAAATGTGTTTTGTTTGTTCTTGTGCAGCATCGAAATCTCATTTTCTTTTATTATAAATGACGTTAAAGAAGAAATTAGCCTAAAATAATTAAGTAATCCATCTTAGAAAGTAAATTAATCCAAAATCATTAAATAATCGATATGAGAGAGTAAATTATCTCAAAGCAATTGAATAAGCAATCGATCTTGGATAGTAAATGAAATCAGAATTATTGAACAATTGATCCTAGGGAGAAAATTAACTTAAACTTTTTAAGTATAAAAAAAGAAACAATCGAGCAAAAATAAGAAGATTTGACAGCGTTATATCAATATTATGGAGCTATAGACACGCCCGCGCATGTGATATTTCACTACATCCGGTGGTAGGAGAAGAGACGGCTCTGCTGGAACATCACCGGGCAACTCGACGAGGGATACATTACGGAGCGGATGCTCCTTTCAGAGTCCGGTTGGATGCTGTATCCAAGATGTGTTACAACATTTTAAAATGAAGAAGACCGGCACGGACGTGTCTCTGCAAGAAAAAGATTCGTCGGACCGCTTGAGGGAGGTGGACAGCTTGGTAGCTGAAGCACTGGAGGTCCTAAAGGGTCAAATCTGTCGAAGAGGCTGTCGGGACTCCACTGAACTCGGGAAAAAGACAGAAGACAAACACGATGTGGATAAGTGTGTATGAGTGTATGGGTATGCAAGTGTGAGTGAAAAAAGTAAGGTTCGGCTGCGGTCGAGCCTTACTGGTCGTTATTCTTTCGGAAAACAGGCTTTTAAGCCTACACTAAGCTATGTGAGACTTTGGACTACTTAAATTATGCCTCTCTCAAAGGCCGAAATCGCTTTTCGGCCCTTGGCCCCGTATTGCAAACTTGCATTGCATTACCGGTTGCTTTTTCAGCAAGAGCAGCAGTGTTCTACGTTCTCGTCGTCGGGGCTGTACAACGATCGGTGGCGATTAGTCAACCTACGTTGCTGCGGAGTGTTACAAAAAACAGCGGCGTAGTGTGTTACAGTAGTGCCACCGTCGTCTAAATAAGGATATTTCCTTTGCGTGTCGGTGTCCCTATTTCGTAGTTCGTGAGGCTAAGGAAATTTCAGGTCCTCTGGCAGGTTCGGGAAGTAATTTCGCTCCGACCTCGCCGGTTGTCATATATTAAGAGCGTTTTAGCTTTTGACTGTTCGAGCGGGGTTGTGTAAGAACACACAGCCGTGCTTGGACTACATTTGCGAACGCTCACCTGGTTTTGTGTCAGGTGATATGTTCTTACAAGCTGTAAACGTAGTGCCTAGCGTTGCAGCAAGTGTAGTTTTTATTTTAGCGGCATGAAGCGGCAATCCGGCGGGGTTAGCCTGGACGACTTGGTGGGTTTCACCAAGGACTTGGTAGCCGTTGATCCCTTCGTACCGCTAAGGTCGATCGGCAGGTCGCCGCCAAGGCCGCGGGTTTCCGGCTAAGGATCCCGTGGTCTGCGGGTTCCGAGTACCTGGAACCGATATGACTACTAATTCCGAGGAGCCGTCTGTTAAACGCAGGCAGAAACCCGGGAAAAAGTGGTGATCCTTTTACCTTAGCGTACTGCGCGCAAGTCCGCTAGGAAAAGACACCAGAGTCGCCCCCTAACGGGGATTATCGTTGATGACGTGCGTGCTGAGGGTGTGCGGATCTACCGGCGCGCCCGTAATGAGTACGTTCATGCCATCAAGGAAGCCAAACTCAAGTTCTTGCAAGACTGCATGTGCGAGTTGCAGTGCAGCCCCTGGCAACTCGCGAAGTCATGTTACCGACCAAAGCCATTGCACGTGCTGTCCAGTGTTCGATGCGGGTTTGGTGGTCGTGAACACACTTTAATATCTGTGGCGACTTACCAGGCGTTCCAGGATACTCTGTTATCAGATGTTCCAGAGAATGAAGCAGAAGTCTGCAGCTAAGGTGCAGTTAGGGTGGGTGTGACATCTTTCCATGGCGTACGGGCTGCGGAACCGGTAGATATGACCGACTTCTCGAATAGGACTGAAAAAGATATCGGGTATTGACCAACTTGATTCGGATATTTTCTATCATCTGCTGTCATAAGAGAGCCGCTTGGCTGGCTGTTGTCGGGGTGCCTAAGCTGGGGTTGCTTTCCGACTTGTAGGAAGGTGGCTTTGGTGAGGGTGCTCTTAAAACCAGGAAACGATCTTAGTGAGGTCGGCAGTTATCGGCCCATCAGTCTCTTGCCGGTAATCGGCAAGTTGCTTGAAAGGCTGGTTGCGGAACGGCTCTGGGAAAGTATCGATATGAACTCATTTCTAAATCGAGGCCAGTATGGCTTCATGAAAGGGGTTAGCACCGAGAATTGCATCTTAAATGCTCTTGCCGAGGTGGAAGGCGCCGACTGGAAATATGTTTTGGTAATTTTTCTTATCATAGAGGCAGCACTTCTTTTCTTCTGTTGGAGTTCTGTCCTCTATGAGTTGGAACGCCGCAATGTCGCCACAGAACACGACCACCAAACTCTGATCGAACACTGGACAGCACGTGCAATTCCTTTGTTCGGTAACATGAATGAGGATGATATATATGAATGTAAATGAAGTGTAGTTTTCAGGTTGACCAGTCTCAGGTTGACCATTCCTGAGAAGTGTGGTTAATTGACCAAAGAACACCGGTATCCACGATCTAATATTCAACCGTATAAAAGTAAGAGATTTAAACCTTAAAACTCTCGACTTCGAAATTAGCTGATTTGCGATGACGAGTTAACCACTAGACCGACCCGCCGGGTTAAATCACACCTCACTGTAACACTTGGTAAGTTCAAATGGTGTTTCACTGTCAAACGAGGATTATCAGTTGCCCAGTAATGTAATTATTACCATTAACTGAGCCAATTAATTTAAATGTGGCCTTGTCACTCAAACAATCTTCTTTTGAAATTGATTGTTCTCACCACATTTTGCACGGTACCACTCACAACATTAATTTCTGCAGTCGGGATCACCTTAATTGAGAGCGTGAAATAATATTGAAATAAAGGTTTTCTACTTGGCACGCTTTAAAATACGATGGAGGTTTAATTCTGAAAGTTCTGTCTCACGAGCCGCTTGCCAAATAGATTTTCTAGGATATTTGCTGTTACGTTTCTATGTTTCTCTTTCTATTGTGGCACTGGTGGATTTCTTCTTGAATATTTTGGTGGTATTCTGGAATAATTTTTGTATTTTTCTGCTTCAAACTCATTCTGAAAACAAGCAGTGGTGAGTATCGTTGTTGCATCTTGATAAAAACTGTCTTTTAAACTTTCTTTGTACTAGAGTTATGTTTTCTGTCTTTCAGTAAGATTTAAGGAGCGACCGAGCTAGTCTAGTGGTTAACTCGTCATCGCAAATCAGCTGATTTCGAAGTCGAGAGTTCTAAGGTTCAAATTCTAGTAAAGGCAGTAACTTTTATAGCGATTTGAATACTAAATCGTGGATACCGGTGTTCTTTGGTGGTTGGGTTTTAATTAACCACACCTCACAGGAACGGTTAACCTGAGACTGTACAAGAATATACTTTATTTACATTCATACATTTCATCCTCTGAAGTAATACCTTACAATGGTTCCGCAGGCTAAACAGTAAAAGAGATAGTAAACCTTAAGGATAAAATTCCATTTCTCAAACCTTAGTTTTAATTAAGCCATTATTTTAAGATATCATAACTGAAAAAAAAAATTACAAAGGGTTCAGTAGTTAAAAAGAGAACATATTTTTTCGGACTCCCGGTTTATGATAAATATTTTCTCTTTTATAAAATGTTGACTAAAATTATTATTTTTTTTCAAGTTGAGTAAATAAAAAAATTGTTTATAACGAATATTAATTACAATAAAAAATATTTAACATTGTAGAATTTATTTTACAATAGATTGCGCGCTTATTAAGCGGACACATCAGGGGTATATCACAAAATTGTAAGATTAAGCGAAGCATTAATTTCAGAATTTGTATGTATTTACATTTATACGGTACTAGAATAATTTTAAATATTCATAGCCTAATAAATTATTTACGGATAAGAAGAAAAATAAATAATCTCACAGTTAAAAAAAAAGAAAGTTGATTATCATTATACAGAGCACTGGGACGGTTGTTGTACACTGGAATTACGGAAGCGTAAGGACGAACTTTTCTTAATCATTTACTTTGTATTTTTATTTCATTATTTAATATAAACCGATATTACAAAAACTGGAAGAGTTTATGAAAGGTTTTTAAAATGACTTCCTACAACATGCAACAGCGCACACGTTTCACTTTGTTTTCAAATCCTTAACCAGCTGATGTATTGGAATGTTTTGTTATTGCGGTTTTTAGTTCATTAATCGCGCGAGGTTTGTTGCGATACACTGCTTGTTTTGCTGTTCCCCATAGAAAATAATCTGGGGAACTCAGATCGGGCGATCGTGTAAGCTACAAACCTTTCGAAATGATTCGTTCACCAAAGACATTTTGTAAAAAAAAAAGCCATTGACCTGTTAGCTGTGTGCGCTGTATTATCATCTTGTTGGAACCAATCTTCATTCATTTCCACTTTTGTTAACTGGCTAACGAAGATTGTTAAAACAGCTCAATAACGATCAATACTAATTGCATTTTCAAAAAATATTGGGCCCAAAATGCGCGTTCTACTTGCACCTTACTCATTCTTCGTTAAAGCCACAACTGGCAAGGAACGGAGGGGGTGGTGTAGCGACCAGACACGCTACGAGGCGTGATCTTCTCCCCACGGGGGGAATCGAGATACACCTTACTCAAAAGATTATTCCAGTAATTCATGGGGATTAGTTGTCGACCACAGTCATGTATTTTGTGAATTAATATACCCTACCAGATGAATTGTTCTTTAACATCATTAACTGAACATCATTAAAGAACAATTTAGATCCGGAGTAACAGTACAAGGTGAAAAGGTAAAGATGCTACGATTTGCTGATGGTATAGTAATTCTAGCCGAGAGTAAAAAGGATTTAGAAGAAACAATGAACGGCATGGATGAAGTTCTACGCAAGAACTAGGCATGAAAATAAACAAGAGCAAAACGAAAGTAATGAAATGTAGTAGAAATAACAAAGATGGACCACGGAATATAAAAATAGGAAGAGAAAAAATTATGGAGGTAGAAGAATGTTGTTATTTGGGAAGTAGAATTACTAAAGATGGACGAAGCAGGAGCGATATAAAATTCCGAATAGCGCAGGCGAAACAAGCTTTCAGTTAGAAATATAATTTGTTTACATCAAATTAATTTAAACGTCAGGAAAACATTTTTGAAAGTATATGTTTGGAGCGTCGCTTTATATGGAAGTGAAACTTGGACGACCGGAGTACCTGAGAAGAAAAGATTAGAAGTTTTTGAAATGCGGTGCTATAGAAGAATGTTAAAAATCAGACGGGTGGATAAAGTGACAAATGAAGAGGTGTTGCGGCAAATCGATGAAGAAAGAAGCGTTTGGAAAAATATAGTTAAAAGAAGAGACAGACTTATTAGGCCACATATTAAGGCTTCCTGGAATAGTCGCTTTAATATTAGATGGTCAGGTAGAAGGAAAAAAATAGTGCAAGCAGGCAACGTTTGGAATATGTAAAACAAATTGTTAGGGATGTAGGATGTAGGCAGTATACGGAAATAAAACGACTAGCACTAGATAGGGAATCTTTGAGAGCTGCATCAAACCAGTCAAATGATTGGTTTGATGCAGGTCTCCAAAAAAAAAACCCAAAAAACCAGATGATACTACGCTTCATCTGTAAAAAACGTAATCGGGGATATCTACGGAATTTTGGTAAATAAAACGTTTAAACAACTAATAACAATTTAGTTTTGTGGTGTGATCTGTAGGTTTCAGTTCTTAAACACACATTAGGTGAAAAGTTTTTTCTTACAACTTAAGGTGCGCTAGTAAGTCTTATATCTTGCTGCTGTGCTGATTTATGTATTGACGTTGATGGACTTTCAGCCATAATATCCGAAATATTAAGCAGCATCTGTTCTTTTAGTTTAATTACCTTCCATTTCGATCATCTCTTTCAATAGAACCTGCTATCCCAAATTTTTCGATAAGAATTTGAACTGAATTGTTATGAGGAACAGCAGTATTAGGTAATGTTTCAGGAAACTTGCGCTTCACTAAATCATTACGCTTGTCGCCTTCATAAAAGACGTATTCAACGAGAAAAATGTATTCCTCTACCGAAAGAAACATTACATTTCTCGCAACTATTGATTCCGATAAACGAAGGAACGAAACAAAGAACATTGAATCGCAATGTACTAACATCTTGGTTTATCAGTGAGCAACGTCCAACAAACCCGCAGCGCAACCAACCTAACGCCGAAAGAACAAAACGTATCGCATAATTCTAACGCATACTACACTACGACTTTCCGAACACTCTGTATAATAAAATTTATAAGTATAAAAAAATTTATATGAGTTTATAACAAAATATTTTTACATTATTTTATGCGTCTTCACACGGAAAAATTTGTCATTTCTGTTTCTTATATTCATTAATTTTACTCAAGATAATTTACGATATGTAAAGTAAAAGTTAAAATATAAAATTAGTTTAAACAAATTTTAATACAAATGTAATTTAAACAACAAGATAACAGTGTTCCATCCTCTGAGGGTGTAAAGATGTCATACAAACAAGTAATGTCAGTTCTTATTCTTAGAATTATCAAGCTAAAAACTTTTTAAAAACAATAAAGCAATATCTAGTGATGCGAAACCTCCCTCGGTAATCTACAGAATCCATCTCAAGTAATCATTTATGGAAGTTTTTTTTTGTAGAAGATGAATGGGTACATATAAACCAATTTTCTTTATAAAGATTGAAATAAATTATAAATTTTTACTAAAAAAATACAAAATGACAAAGAGAGAGAATAAAACGAGATTGGGGGATTCGTTCTTTTTTATTTATTTTGATATTGTAACTCGGTCTCTATTTGGACATCGTACCCTTAGACAGTGTATATTTACTTTAAAAATTTAACATTTTTGTAATTCTATCTTCAAACTTTAAAAATTGCTCAAAAAATTTGTGTGTACATTTAACAATAATTTTATTTAAGAAAATTCAAAATCATAAGAACCATTTGCTTTAATGTTTAAAGCCACAACTCATTCTAATCTGCGGTTGGATCTTGACTGAAGCATTTCGAAGGGAACGTGAGGATGAATGAGAAGGTTTACCGATAAAACGTTGAAATAAAGAACTCAAAGTTAGCAACACGAATGCAACAAAGCGATTGGTTTCTTGCTACCTACGACGTCCTGCCGCGGTACACTATCTCTTCCGCTATACTATTAACAGTAAAAACACTACTTCAGATACCCCGAGTAGAACTTCTGCGCATCTACATTACAGTCATTATTGTAGTCGCGCAATCGTATAACGGTTTTATTTAGTTCCCAGCCGCTCATTATGCGGCGCTGGAGTAGCCATCAATATCGAACACGTCATTGTATTTTACGCCATAAGGATTACAATTACATAGAGATCAGTGATGAAAATAAATATTTTTTTTCGAAAAATGGACCCGTTAGGTGGCGGTGGGCTTGAGATGTTTAGAAAAATTATATTTATGAACCGATTTGGCTCGTATTCAGAATATATATAATTTACGTGAAGAAAAAAAAATTGCAAAAATGATACCCGCTAGATGGCCACGGTATCGAGATATCTACGAAACAAACTAATATACAAACTTTCTTGAAACATATTAGAGCGGCCGAAGCCGCGACGGGGTTGCTAGTTTTAGATAAAACGACCGTGTTCCTGATATTATTCCTGATATTATGTGAAAGAAACTCAAGTGTATGTAATGACGCGATAAAATTTGTCGATATCCTTGGCACATCGGTAGAGTCACGGTCTTTCATCCGGAGATCCCGGGTTCGAATTCCGATCAGATATCGCATTTTCATTCGCTACAAAATTGCATTACCCTTGTAAAGCTTCAAGCTTACAAGATTATTAAATAAAAATCTGATGTGGGCACCACATGAATTACTTTTCTCCTTTTTTTAATTTTATTGTTATTATTGATTATTTTTTTTTATATTTTTTTTTTACTTTTAAGGCCGCAAAGGACCACTTTGTCAGTATAATTCAAGTCTTTTTTCCCGATCTTTTGGCCTTAAGTTCTTAGCGTTTACTTTCTCCCAATATTTAGTCATTCTTAATGATCTTGCTTTACGATCCTCTTCTGAATAAACCCTTTTTATATAATTAAAAGTTCTTACTTTAAAATCGGTATTCGGATCTTTAATAACGAATTTTAATCTTTCGGATTTATTAAGTAAATCTTAGTAACTTTAATTCTTGCATGTCTTCTTTAATTTCTTTGATCCATAATGGCGGATTTTTTAAAGACCAAAATCGATCGATAATTAGTAATCCTATCCTGCGGTAATCTTAACAAGTGTACGCAGAAAGAAATTCGCTTCTTTTTCATAGTATCGATTAAGGATTTCAAGTTTTCGTACAGAAATTTATTAGGCGATAATCTGTACCGATTTTCATGTTTATATTTTTTGCTTATGCAGGTTCTATGAATCCTGCGTTCGACTTTAAGTAAAGGTTCAGTTCTATTTTTCTGATTTAATCTAAATAAAGTCTCGCTCGCTTAAGTAATTACCGATTTAACCACGGTTTTGTAATGTCTAATTTTAGTGTTAATCAAGAGCGATTTTTTGTTGTAAGTATTTTTGGTTACTTGTAGCACTTTAAATAATTTATTAAGTCTTTCAGTCTAATTTTGTTTTTCGTTACAATTACAGGTAATGATCTCTCCAAGATATTTAAATTTTTCTACAAGTTCTACTTTGTTTCCATTAATATTCACAGAATTAATAACTAAAGGATCTAAGCCATCATTTTAGTCTATTTTTGGAATTATTATTTATTGTAAACATTTTATTAATAATTTTAACGATTATTTAAATTTATTATTGATAATCAATATTTTTAAATTTAAAAAGAAAGTTAAAACAAAAAAGGAAATAAAGTCGGATTCTAATCGATGTGCCTTCCTCTTGTAAGATCCAGATATTTCATTACTTAAAATTTTACTTGGCTGTAACTGTGGAACCAGTGAAAATAAGTAACACTTATATAGTTGAAAGGTCTCAATGAGAGCTTATTACTGCGGTTAAGAAAAAGTCCAAAATCCAACTTGTTTTGGCTTTTTCTGAAACTTTTGATACAGTAGATTGCAATCCCCTTTGCCCCTTTGATTGCAATCTAGGTGCACAGCTAGATGTTACAATACAGAGTGTTCCATATAAAACGCAACCCATTAATCACTCATCCATGAAATTTCAAAAGTCAAGCTTACTCCCTTACTCGTTACTGAAATGGACTCGTCCAACATCTGAACATCGCGGCGACGCAGTAGAACACTACCGATAGTAACAACAACGGAATCATAACGTTCAGTGTATTGCTAGAGAAAAGATGGTGTTTTTGCTAGATGAACGTGTTTTCATTGTCGAGTCGTACTTCAATACGAAATCAGCGTTTGCAGTGAAAGATTTGTTTCGCCATAAGTACCAAGATAAACCAGCTCCTAACAAAACATAAGTATTAAGGTTAGTCGCAAAATTTAGAGAGACCGGTCTGTTAATAACAAGGAACACAAAAGATCTGCGTCAGTGTTGAATACAGATACAGTCGCTGAAATCAAAGACCGATTACTCGCCTCGCCAAATAAATCGATCAGACGTTTGTTTGCTGAAATTAATTTGTCTAAATCAACCGTTCATCGGGCGACCAAACGATTGCAATTACGATCTTATCGCGTTCAAACGGTTCATCGACTTCTTGAGCCCGACAAAGAAAAACGGCTACAATATTGTCAACGGTTCCGTCGATTTCTGCGTGAGGGAATTAATGTTACGGATTCGTTATTTTTCACAGATGAAGCACGGTTTCATTTGGATGGTTACATAAACAGCCAAAACAGTAGAATTTGGAGTGCTGAAAATCCCCACGTTTATCACAAAAAACAATTACACCCGCAGAAGTCGGGCCTGTGGTGCGCGATATCGCGAAAGAAAATAATCGGTCCTATTTTTTTCGAGTACACCATTAATGCAGAACGATATCGGGTTTTATTTCAGTTCATCGCACTCTTGGAAGAGGAAGACAGACACTGCCGGCTACAACATGACGGTGTGACATCGCACTACGCAGGTTCAACTTCTGATTTCGTCGAGGAATTCTTTGGTAATCGTGTTATCGGTCGAGGCTTGTGGACACCAAGATCTCCAGATTTGACTGCGGTGGATTTTTTTCTACGGGGTTACCTCAAAGCAAAGGATACAGCAACAAACCACGAACACTTGAACGATTGAAAGTCAATATTGAACAAGCTGTATTAAATATCCAGCCACAAACGTTGAAAAAAGTTGCAAGAAACGCTGTAAAAAGAATTGAAGCTTGTATTGAAGAAGATGGCGGCCACTTCCAACATTTACTCTAAATGTAAGGTAATGGATGGTAATAATAAAAATTACATTTACATTTACACATGACTTTTTATTATTTCAATACCTACCGATATAAGTTTTTTATGGGACATCCTGTAGTTCTCAATCCAAAATTTCAACATTCTACGACTAATCGTTTTTGAGTTATACGAGATACATATACATTCGCACGTACGTACAGACGTCTACCCGTATCTAGACAAAATGGATTCAGGGATGATAAAGATGGATATTTCCGTTGAAATAAAAAAACCGAAATTTTTCGCGATTACAACACTGTCTTTATTTCGTACAAGGAAGTAAAAAAAAGTGATTGATTTAAAAGGAGTATTTATTGATTCCTTTACTTTAAAACGATTATACTTGCGGGAAAATAAAAATAATATTTTGTAGAGGGGAGTGGTCAGTTGATTGATTGAACCTTTATAGAGTAATTTCTTTAATCGTTTTAATTTCTTTAATATTTTTGAAATTGATTTTAATAAAGAGATTTAAAAAAATCATTCTTATAATCTGTAAGGTAGCGTCTGCATTAAGAGGGTGATCATAAATATTTCAACTTTTGATGTCGTGCTATAAATAATTACAATCTAACCGCTGTCTCAAATCGTCCAACCAAAAAATACCCGTTTTTCTTCTATTTCTTTTGCCTTGTATAATACGAGTAGTTACCAAGTTAGCCAAACCGATCACTCTTCTGTCATTACTCGGATAAAATACTGCATTATCTTATTTTAATTGCATTTATCATTCATTTCTTTGTCCTTTTTATACTTTTGAATACTTAATTGTTTGTTATTTTATCTACCCGCTTCAATTTTAAGACCGTCTGTATTCCCGCATTTAAAAAATTCCAATCGACAGCTTTTTTAATCGTCCATTAAATAAAATACGAGGGTCGTTCAATAATTAAAATTATAAATGACAATAGAAAAATTATTATTTACTCGATTACAAAAAAAATACCGCTAATTTTCAATATACGAGGTGCGACAATAAAGTAATGAGACTGATTTTTCTTTGCAAGATGTGGCAACCCTGCAGCTTGCGTAGGCACACACCATCTTTGACCTTGGTCGATAAGCTACTTCTAGTCCAAGCGGCACATTGATGCAACTGCTCAGTCGTGAGTTGTGATGTGACAAGTGAACACGTGTTTGTGTCTCTCGTCACAGAAATGAAACCGCAAAATATTGCCCTACGGTATGCCATTTCTTTTTGCGTTAAATCGGGTGAAAATGCGACGACAACTTACAGTAAGCTTCAAAAGGGTTTTGGAGAGGAGGTTATGTCAAGAGCTCAAGTTTTTCAGTGGCATAAAATTTTTAGTGAAGGCAGAACGAATGTTGAAGATGAAGACCGCAGTGGACGACCATCAACAACCTCACGGACAGATGTCAACTTGACCAGGGTGCGTGAAATCGTACGATCTGATCGAAGATTATCCGTGAAAATGATTGCAGAAGAACTCAACATCGATCCAGAAACGGTTCGTCTAATATTAACTGAAGATCTTGGTGTGGGAAAGATTTGTGCAAAAATGGTCCCCCAAAATCTCAAACAACAGCGAGAAACACGGAAAAATGCGGCAGCCGACCTGTTAGAGCAAACGGTAATCAATCCTGATTTGTTGAGCCGTGTTATCGCTGGTGATGAAGGTTGGTTTTTTTCAATACGATACAGAGACAAAACGCCAAAGTTCGCAATGGCGCTCAAAGGGATCACCCAGACCAAAAAAAGCTCGCATGTCAAAGTCAAAAGTGAAACGCATGCTTGTATGCTTCTTCGATTCCAAGGGAATTGTTCATAAAGAGTGGGTGCCTCCTGGACAAACAGTTAACCGATATTTCTACAAAGAAATTTTAGAAAAACGAGTTCTTCGTGTCCGTGCCAACGTTGCTGATAATTGGATTCTGCATCACGATAATGCGCCATCCATACTGCTTTGTCAGTACAGCAATTTTTAACTTCAAAACAAATTTCAGTACTACCACAGCCACCTTATTCACCAGATATCGCTCCGTGCGACTTTTTTCTATTTCCAAGAGTCAAAATGGCGGTTAAGGGACATAATTTTCAAACAACACAAGATGTCCAAAAAGCTGTGACGAGGGTCTTGGAGGATGTTACAGAAGATGAGTTCCAGAAATGTTACCGTTAATGGCAGAAGCGCTGGAATAAGTGTGTGCAATCAGAGGGGAACTACTTTGAAAGAGACTACACTAAACATGACTAAAACGGTAACCAACATTTTTTTTCACATCAGTCTCATTACTTTATTGTCACACCTCGTAATCCCCGTCAACATTACACATCTTTCTACGAGCTTTATTTTTCCAGTAATAACGAATTGTTCATTGTATTATCTTTTTTTATATGCGAGTTACGTGCAAATGTGCATTGCATTTAAGCCTTCTCATCAAAAATGTATACAAATTAAACAATTTTAGTAAATAAAATAAATTGATTAAATTAAAAGAACGCATTAATAAATTAAAATAATAAATAGGTTAGGTAAATAAAACGTAAATTATCTTGGAAGTTGAATCCATAAATAAAGAATTTAAAAATATGTTTAATCTTTTCTTCGCTTAAATAAAAACATAAAAATACTTTTTCCGTTGTATAAATAATTTTTTAAAATAACGTAAATTAGAAAAGAACAAATTGTCATTCGGTATATTATATGATTTTAATATAATTTTACTAAGTTATAATAACAGCAGAGTGTTTTCTTTCTTAAATCAGGCTATAATAAATTAATAAATGTAATGTAAAAATCCCGGTAAATATTTTAAGCTTACTCGTGCATATCATTATGATAACTGAAAATAAATGTAGTGCAATTTATAACATAACAGTTCATTTTACGTTTGTACATTTGACGTCAAACATCAGATATATAAAAAACATATATAAATAGTATACAATTTACACCTACAGTTTTTTAGTGTCCCAGTATCCAAATAAACGGTAAGAGGAGAAACAAAAATATGATGGAATGGAGATGAACTATTTCATATGAAAAAAAGTTTTTTTTGGAGGGGGAATTGGACAAAGAGAGAGAGAGAACCACTCAGTAATGGGGGAGTAATGGGGCAGTAATGGGGGAGGGTCGGAGGATACTTTCTACCCACATCTTCATTATTAAACTGTCTTTTATCTATAATAATAACAGACTTAACGCTTTTACATTTTTATAAAAATAGTTAAGAGATATGAATGATATAAAATTCAAAGCCCTTGAATATATGTGCACGCACACACACACACATACACACACACACACACACGAATAAACAAGTACCGCATAAGTATATTTACTAACCTCCGAACCCGAATGGTAGCGCGCCTCCGCCAAAAGTAATGGTGAAATAATTAATTATCACCGGACCTTAGTAACTGTGCAAAATTTCATCAATCGGCAATTTCAGGAAGTACGTTAAATTAAGGATGCAAGATTTGAGCACAAACATGCAAAAAAAAAAAACATTGTGAGTTTAAGATAAGCAAAGAAAAAACTCGGAATTTCAAACCACTCCTTTCTTACTGTGCATTTACACCGTAAGAAGAACGTGCATACAAACTTTCATTAATTTATCTTCAATGGTTTTTGTTGGTTGTTTATGAATCTGTCAGTCAATCAGGACAAGTTGCTTTATTGGTATAGATCTTAACTAGGGTTTTTCGTGTGCACGCATCACGCAAAAACTACTGGACAAATTTTAATAAAATTTGCCAGTCCTTCAAGAAAGAGAAATAACCTTTCTTATTATTCAAAAGAATGAGATTATTTTGGTCTTCTGTAACAGCTGAAGTGTGTGATTCTCCGTTAGCTGCTGATCGAGAGCGCTACGGCCAGATTCGAGCTGTAGCTTTGACTACAGCAGGAGCGTATGAAAGCCTTTACGTCAAGAACGAGAGAAACGTTGGAGAGATTTTCAAGCTTTAATTATTATTTAATATTATTCTCACAGCCGTGAGGATAACGAACACAGCGGTAGATCTCCGGAGCGGAACTCTAACCGGCTAGTCTTACAATAAAAACTGAAAAAAGAATCAAATGATTGTAATTGGACATAGCCTGTTGTCGTCAATATGAATAAATAAAAACCTTTAAGTATAAGTGTACATAAAACCATTGTAATACAGAGAATGCATCACGAAGTTCTCCCGGGACATTCATAACCTTATTCTACTCGTGAAAATAATGAAAAAAGCACATATAAATACACGCACTAAAATGCTTCGTTTGCGAATTACGGCTAGTGAAAGATTTCGCTCGGATTTCAGCTACACCGATAAAATCAGGCGTACTGAACGTTTAAGGACGTTAATTAAGAGAAAAAATTAAAGATTTTATATGGTTTTTGAATTGAAAAATGGAATAAACTAAAATGGAACCGTATCAGCACTAAGTTTTGAGAAATCTGGGGTGAAATTCAATAAATTGTGCAAAAAAATCCTGTTTTTGTATGTTTGAATACTGTTTACATAAAACAGTGTGTCAAAGGTTACACTCAACTACAGTTTGAGTCATTTTGATTCAGATTTAATTTGCTCATCTGATATCGGATGAAAAAGACATTAACAATGTACAGAGTGAGTCAGAAGTATTGCAACTTATCATTTTGATCCTGCTTCAGAAGGAAACATTTAGAAGTACTCTCTCTACCTTTTGGTGACAATAATTAATTTTGTCCTCTTTTGAGAGATGGAGTACGGTGCAGCTCAAACATTTTAAATAGTAACATTCATTATAAGGCATTTAATTTTAAATCTTCTGTTAAGACTATGATCTGTCACAGGTGTGACATCTTAGATATATAAAAACACGCGCGTATTCGAATGCAACGTTGTGTCAAAATTTCAAAGCAATCGGCGAAGAACTTTCGGAGATTTAAGATTTTAAACGAAGGAACATTTACATTTTTATTTATATAGATAACGAAAAATATCCGTAAACATATTTAAAAAGAAGGTACAAGACTACGAAGGTATCTAGAAAGAAAACAGAATGTAGTAATAAGAAACGGGTAGAAGAGAGAAAGAGAAATAACACAGGTTGAAAACGAAAAAAGTCGGAAGAATAAAAGAATGACCAAAATTAACTATCAAACCCGTTCTAATAGCGACTTGTGATGAAAAAACAAACTAAAAAATTGTTTGCAAATTATTTTAATGATATTAAGTGCTACAAACGAACAAATGAAAGAAAAGAACGAACAAACAAATAGAAAGTGAAGAGAAACAAAGGAACAAACGAATTAATAATAAACGAACAAATAAAAGTAGAAATAAGTACCTTCTTGGTATATAAAACCGCAAGTTGTCTGTTTCTTTGTTCTCGCAGACCAAGAACCGACCGACCGATTTCTTTCAAATCTTCTGGATACATTTCTGTTATCCCAGGGAAGGTTCGAAACCGTAGATTGAGGCCCTAGCCCCCTTGGAGGTGAGCTTGTAAAGTAAAGTTATTCAATAAAGAAAAAAAATTAATCCTTATAATTTTTTTTTTGTCTTCAGTCATTTGACTGGCTTGATGCAGCTCTCAAAGATTCCCTATCTAGTGCCAGTCGTTTAATTTCAGTATACCCTCTACATCCTACATCCCTAACAATTTGTTTTACAAATTCCAAACGTGGCCTGCCTACACAATTTTTTCCTTCTACCTGTCCTTCCAATATTAAAGCGACTATTCCAGGATGCCTTAGTTTGTGGCCTATAAGTCTGTCTCTTCTTTTAACTATATTCTTCCAAATGCCTCTTTCTTCATCTATTTGCCGCAACACCTCTTCATTTGTCACTTTATCCACCCATCTGATTTTTAACATTCTCCTATAGCACCACATTTCAAAAGCTTCTAATCTTTTCTTCTAGTTAAGAGAATAGAAGCAAATATCGGAGTATTGTCCAAGTTTCACTTCCATATAGAGCGACACTCCAAACATACACCTTCAAAAATCTTTTTCTGACATTTAAATTAATTTTTGATGTAAACAAATTATATTTCGTACTGAAGGCTCGTTTCGTTTGTGCTATTCGGCATTTTATATCGCTCCTGCTTCGTCCATCTTTAGTAATTTTACTTCCCAAATAACAAAATTCTTCTACCTCCATAATCTTTTCTCCTCCTATTTTCACATTCAGCGGTCCATCTTTGTTATTTCTACTACATTTCATTACTTTTGTTTTGTTCTTGTTTATTTTCATGCGATAGTTCTTGCGTAGGACTTCATCTATGCCGTTCATTGTTTCTTCTAAATCCTTTTTACTCTCGGCTAGAATTACTATATCATCAGCAAATCGTAGCATCTTTATCTTTTCACCTTGTACTGTTACTCCAAATCTAAATTGTTCTTTAACATCATTAACTGCTAGTTCCATGTAAAGATTAAAAAGTAACGGAGATAGGGAACATCCTTGCCGGACTCCCTTTCTTATTACGGCTTCTTTCTTATGTTCTTCAATTATTACTGTTGCTGTTTGGTTCCTGTACATGTTAGCAATTGTTCTTCTATCTCTGTATTTGAACCCTAATTTTTTTAAAATGCTGAACATTTTATTCCAGTCTACGTTATCGAATGCCTTTTCTAGGTCTATAAACGCCAAGTATGTCGGTTTGTTTTTCTTTAATCTTCCTTCTACTATTAATCTGAGGCCTAAAATTGCTTCCCTTGTCCCTATACTTTTCCTGAATAGGAATAATAGGATTAATTTTATAATTAATCCTTATCATTAATTATTATATTTCTGTCACCATAGCAACTGGAATAAATTATGGAGTTTTCCTCTTCAATGGTGTGTGTACTTTAGTTACTACTATTCTGTCTTTTGTAATTTAGTTTCTTTTTTTGGATTTCTATAAAGCTTGAATATCTTGTTATTTATAAGTGTTATTCTCACAACCATGAGGATAACGAACAATGTAAGGGTACAGGGGGCTATATATATATATATATATATATATATATATATAATCTCATAACTTGTTTAGATAATAATTTTGTTTCTTATAACAGCAAAAAATAATTGAGTGATCAAATATATATATAAATGAATGAAAAAGAAAAACTAATGGAAAAACTAAAATGAGTTTAAAAATAGACTCACTACTTGTTTATAAAATTTTTAATTCTATCAAGTTATACAAACGAAGGATGAATAAATGAAAATACCACGAAAGAATAAATAAATGAATAAATTATCTAACTTGCTTGTAAAAGGTTCTTTTTTTAATTCCCGATACCAGAGAAAAATTATGTAATTTCCTTCTTTTTATAAAATTGATAATTAAATTTTAATCCATATTTAAAATTGATAATTAAATTTTAATTTAAAAGAGTATTTTCTGACTACAATATCTCGTTTAATTTAAAAACAATTTTTTTATTATATTACCGAACATTTAAACTTCATAATCTAGTAAGTAATAATCTAAAGGAAATTGGTTGGAATAAATTTGTTAATCCGTAAAATAAGATAAGTTTAAAAAAAGCAATAATTATAATAAAACTTTATAATTTGATTATCCCTTAAAGTTAAAAACTTAAAACTTATCTAATAAAAGCTATAATATTAAAGATATATTATGTACTGATGTAGAAAATCTTATTAGTTACACTTTAAACTAGAGAAAGAAAAGAAAAACAAATTATATATTTTGTTTGGAATCATGTTACATTTTTCCAACTGGTAATTCAGATTTAGATAGGTACTTAAAGGACAAAATGGCCATCTTTCCATACGAATAACATGAGCGAATTCATTATTATACGAAGTTATAAAAGATCGATTAACTTTAGTTTTTGGTGGAAATGTTACTGGAAGATCACTGTTAGTTTATAATTCAATAAAAATTTTTCAAATTAAGGACTTATTTTTAATATACGATGTTTCAATTATACGTAAAATACAGAGTTATCATAAAAGAATGGTGCGGTTTCAGTAATTCATAGGAAGATTGTAGGGCAATTTCTAGATGTTATATTGTTATCCCTGGAAGCCTCCAACCCAAAAGTTTGTTTATCAGCAGTTGTAACCAGAACGTCAGTTCTTTTATTGTTGTTGCGCTGAGTTTAGTGACTTACTATGTTCTCGGATAAAGACAAAGCAAAGTGTGTTTTATTGATGGACGAATTAAAATCCGTAATTTTAGTTCAACGTGCGTTTCAACGTGAATTCGGAAGAGATCCACAATACAAAAATAACATAACACGTTGGTTCAAACGATTCGAAGAAGCTGGATCGGTTAAGAAACAGAAATCAACCGGCAGACCAAGTGTACCAGACGAAACGGTTGAACTAATTAGACGATCGGCAATTAGAAGTCCTGGGATGTCCATCCCCCGTCGAAGCTTCGAATTAGGTATTCCAAAATCAACAGTTCACAAAGTTTTACATAAAAAACTGAAATTACACGCTTATAAAATCCAGATACTGCAGGAATTGAAACCCCGATGATAGTGTAAAATGTTACAATTTCGCTGTTGAAATGTCGGACAGAATAAGTGAAAACGAATCATTTTTATATGACATAATTTTTACAGACGAAGCTACATTCCATGCGAATGGATGTGATAACAGACACAGTTCACGAATATGGGGCTCTGAAAACCCACACGCAATTATTGAGAAACAACGCGATTCGGCTAAAGTTAATGTTTGGTGTGGTGTGATGAAAAATCGTGTAACAGGACAATAGGGCCTTTCTTCTTTGCTGAAAAAACAATTAATAGAGTTGTGTATTTTGACATATTAACCAATTATTGCTTTCCTCAGCTGGATGAACTCGAAAACATTCATCGACTTCTGACATTCATCGACGCTTTGAACAAAAAATTTGGAGATCGATGGATAGGACGGCAAGGACCCATACTTTGGCCTCCAAGGAGTCCAGACCTGACACCTTGCGATTTTTTCTTGTGGGGGTACATCAAAAGCGTTGTTTATACACAAAAAATTCGCGACCTAAACCGCTTAAAAAACAGGATTAATTAAGCGATGACAACCGTTAACAAAGAAATGTTAACTAATGTTTGGAGAGAAGTCGAGTATCGTTTGGACATTTGTCGAGCGACTAAGGGCGCACATATTGAAATTTATTATTTATGTAAAAAAATGTTTGAGACGACAAATTTGAAAAATAAAAAACATAAACTGTAAGTAATTCTGTTTTAATTTAAACCATGTTCAAAACCGCACCATTCTTTTATGATAACTCTGTATAATAATCCGAATACTACGGTCTTATAATCATTAATTCTTTATTTGTTATTTTGACATGTAATTTCTATAAATATGAAATTAAGTGTTATTCAATCAACGAAAATCAATATATTTAGATTTTGTACTTAGTATTTATTTTGCAAACATGTTTAATTTCACTGCCAATTTAAAAAAAAATTGTTGTGGAGATTAAATGACTTCCTTGTACGCCTGTAAATTACATGTACACATTTTTTTTTTAAACGAAAAGAACAAAACATTTTATTTCATTAATAACTTCTGATATTTTTTCATATTTAAAAAACTTTTTTTTATTGATATTATTGAATTATTATCTGTTGTACAACTTTTTTTTAAATGAGAGGTTTTTTCTTTTTTTAACATCTGTATTTTCTCCGTCCCTCTGATTCACCACCAAGCATAAAGTCAGCTCCGGGTCCGGGGTGGGGGGGAATGCCGTCGCCTCAAGATACCTCGGTAGAAACAAAGTCCCACCCAGGTAGCCGGGACACGGTCTTTATTTGCGTGTCACGCTTCTAATGAGGAGACCCCGATGGGGGCCTCCCACCGGGACTCCGGTCTTTACGCCCTGCCTCTAATGAGGAACCTCCAAAGGGATCCCCACCGGTACTACGGTCTTACATTCCCTCCCCGAAGATGCTGCAAAGGAGTCCCCGGCCAATCGTTGATGATGGAACGCCGGAGTCTCCCACCCATACTGGACGGGCTGTTCCCCACAGACACCCAACAGAGTTAAGCAGATGCCGCATTTTATATCGCAGGTGAAGTCTTACATCTCCGTCCCACTGGTGTCCTTCCAACTTCAGGAAGGACACCGACCCTCCCGCCGGCAGTCCTTCCGCAGGTGACCGGCTTAGTCACAGTAAAGCAATGGCCACTACGATTTTGCCCAGTACAGGAATAGGCTCAATGGCCCGGCCTCCAGCAGCGGAAACAAAGGTCGTCAACTGAGCGTCTCATGACTACAATAAGAGGTTAATAGTTATTAATATACCAATATATTTAAATTACAAAAAAAAAGGTAAAAAAAGGAGATGAAGTCTGATTCGTACTGATGTGTCTTCCCTTTCTAAGATCCAGATATTTCATTTATTAAAATTTTACTTGGCTATAACTCTGGAACCGATGAAAATAAGTACCGCTTATGATATATCGTTGGAAAGCCAATATCGTTATATCGTTGTAATAAGGGTTTATTACAGCAGATAAGAAAAAGTCCAAAATCCAATTTTTTTTTGGTTTTTTTGACTTTTTTAGAGACTTTTCGTCCAGTTAGTTTCAATCAAAAGTGTAGGTGAACAACTAGATGTTACAACAGTCTTAAATCCAAAATTTCAACATTTTACGACTAATCGATTTTGAGTTATACGAGATACATACCTACGTACGTACAGACGTCAGCCGAAACTAGTCAAAATGGATTCAGGGATGGTCAAAATAGATATTTCCGTTGAAATGTGAAAACCCGAAATTTTTCGCGATCACAATACTTCCTTTACTTCGTCCAAGGAAGTAAAAGGAATGACCACTCATGCGGTACATAAAAGATAAAGAAACCGATCAGATTAGAGGGACAGCGAAATAGGTACAGTCGCATTGGAAGGGTCAGTAAAAGAAGAAAGGAAGCGAGCAAGAAGAAGGACTAAATTAAAAGACGAGGTGAAGATCGGAAACTACAAGGGGACGAAATGGATAGGTATTAAATTATTTGATTTTTAATTAGATAAAGGGGAGGTACAACGGATATAGAAAAAGTATTTCAATTTTCAATAGGAATTGTACGTTATACAAAAGTTACAAATCCTTTTCCTGGAATAGTACGCATTTTTTTTTCATGTAAAATGTAACCGAAAAACAAGTATTATAATTCGGCGGCATTATTAACAAGCGATCTTAATCTTTTTTTCGTTTTAACCTCTGGGACCACAATTACGTATTGCTTTAGAGGATGATATGAATGATTTGTAGCGTGTGAAAATGCCATGCCAGACCGGGATTCGAACCCGGGACCTGCTGATGAAAGGCCGAGACGCTACCACTCGCACCACGGTGACCGGCTAATATATATTAGCCGCAATAAGCGGTAACGCTTATTGATCTGCCTTTATATTAGTAAGATGCAGAGGACATGAGCGCTGATAATGACAGTAGAGTGATATCGATTATATCGAATAGACGAACACGTGTCAAAAATCTTCAATTTTTTGGGTTTATAAAACATACCACACCGTATGCCGATTGTGCAATAAAAATTCACACGAATTCATTTAAAATTTTACGCATATACGGCCGCACTTGAATTTAAAAAAGAAATTAAAAGGAATTCTATAAAATGGTTTTCTATCGATATACATGAAAATGCTCTTAGATATTAAAAAAATAATTCATCAAAATACACATTTATTACGATTAAATGTAAAATCTCATTTGTTTTCGTACATTATCAATTATGTTGTAAAAGATAAAAACATCGGTTCTTTTGAACGGTATCAAAAACGGGTATGATTATTTTTAAACTAATATTTTATTACATTATATCGTAAAATACTAAATATTTAGATAATCTAAAACTATGAACTAATTTATTTCAAAAGTTAAATTTAATAACTACACATCTTATAATAAATTTTTGTAACATACTAAAGTAGTTTTTAAAAACATTTTCCGTATCTTTATAAAACGTAGACTGGAATAAAATGTTCAGCATTTTAAAAAAATTAGGGTTCAAATACAGAGATAGAACAATTGCTAATATGTATAGGAACCAAACAGCAACAGAAATAATTGAAGAACATAAGAAAGAAGCCGTAATAAGAAAGGGAGTCCGACAAGGATGTTCCCTATCTCCGTTACTTTTTAATCTTTACATGGAACTAGCAGTTAACGATGTTAAAGAACAATTTAGATTCGGAGTAACAGTACAAGGTGAAAAGATAAAGATGCTAAGATTTGCTGATGATATAGTAATACTAGCTGAGAGTAAAAAGGATTTAGAAGAAACAATGAACGGCATAGATGAAGTCCTACGCAAGAACTATCGCATGAAAATAAACAAGAACAAAACAAAAGTAATGAATTGTAGTAGAAATAACAAAGATGGACCACTGAATGTGAAAATAGGAGGAGAAAAGATTATGGAGGTAGAAGAATTTTGTTACTTGGAAGGTAGAATTACTAAAGATGGACGAAGCAGGAGCGATATAAAATGCCGAATAGCACAAGCTAAACGAGCCTTCAGTAAGAAATATAATTTGTTTACATCAAAAATTAATTTAAATGTCAGGAAAAGATTTTTGAAAGTATATATTTGGAGTGTCGCTTTATATGGAAGTGAAACTTGGACGATCGGAGTATCTGAGAAGAAAAGATTAGAAGCTTTTGAAATGCGGTGCTATAGGAGAATGTTAAAAATCATATGGGTGGATAAAGTGACAAATGAAGAGGTATTGCGGCAAATAGATGAAGAAAGAAGCATTTGGAAAAATATAGTTAAAAGAAGAGACAGACTTATAGGCCACATACTAAGGCATCCTGGAATAGTCGCTTGGATATTGGAAGGACAGGTAGAAGAAAAAAAATTGTGTAGGCAGGCCACGTTTGGAATATGTAAAACAAATTGTTAGGGATGTAGGATGTAGAGGGTATACTGAAATGAAACGACTAGCACTAGATAGGGAATCTTGGAGAGCTGCATCAAACCAGTCAAATGACTGAAGACAAAAAAAAATCTTTATAAAAAACAAAACACTACAGTAACATATTTATTTAATTCTTTTCTTACTTGTTCTCATTAAAGCCAAATAAATATTACAAATTTAAAATATTTTGCAATAAGATTGCTGTTTATTAGGCAAAACGACGATGGTATAATAACTTTTTATCAAAATCACCGTTTCAAAAATTGAAGCCATTTAATGGCGACTACAACTATTACTTATTTAATTTTTTTTAACCTCCGGGACTACCGTTAGGTATTGCTTCAGAGGATGAGATGAATGATCTGCAGCGTGTGAAAATACCATCCCTCACTGGGTTTCAAACTCGGGACTTCCGGATGAAAGGCCGAGACGCTACCACTCGCGCCACGGAGGCCGGCCGCCTCCGTGTATTTTTAGTTAGTAATTTTTTATTTACGGAAAAAAAATATTACCATTGTTGTACTGTGATAAAATTTGAATAAAAGTGCGGGGATATGGAAGTACCTCATTTAAAGACATCCCTCATCGATATCCGGTGTTCCTGAAAGCAGTGTTAACAATGGTGCTAATATACTAATAGTTCTGGTCCTGGATAAACCTTCAGGTATCAATAAAAGAACTGACAATTCCGTATTATAATTCAGTTTAGTTTATACTAAATTAAACTTTTTTGAAGTATTGAAACTCTTAAGTTTAAAACAAAATGAGCGATGATTATACGGCAATTTTCATGAAATTCGTTACAACTTCGCCGGTGAGATTCCGCAGAACTGGACTGCACGACGAAGTCAACAAACTATATTTACAGTTCTAAATATTACCTAACCTAAAAGTAAAATGTAAATGGAAAAAACTAAATAATAAGCATGAAAATATTATATTTCAGTTCAGTTAGATTTGCAATAAAAAATATTTTAAAAAAATATCTCGAAATTTGTTAGACAACGTTGTTTCTTCAATTTGAAGAACTGCTCAAACATGTCACTTTTCCTCAAAAAGGTGGGTTTACGAATCGCGCAGCTAGATGGCAGTACTTGATAGTTCTAGGTAGCGAACAAAAACTTGATAATGTACTTGAATAATAAAATTTTTTAAAAGGAAATATACTACAGCTTGTTTTAATAGTAAATGCTGTTATGTAAATGAAAGTACTGAAGACAAAACAATTTCTTTAATTCCCATCACTTCTAAAAAAAAAATAATAAAATAAAATAAAAGTTTTAATTTACAAGAGATTTTACTAGTGTTATTAAAAAATTAATAAAACAGAAATAAATTTGATTGGTAAAATCGAATTTAACGATAGAAATCGAAGGCTACACTTACAAAGTAATAAGTGGAATATTACATCACGGATCTTTGATTCGTAAACGTCATTATACTAGTTTTATTAAAAAAGGAAAAATATGGTACAAAGTGAATGATGATATGACTATAAAAAAAAAATTTCCGTGAATTTCAATTTGTTTGTTCTAATGCAACAAATTTTAATAATAATTTCATAAGAAATCAGTAATTCATAAAGAAAATAAAATAATAATTAAACAAAACGCAGAGATATCCAAAAAAAAATTACAATGAAATTGTAAACCATACGGTAATAGTCTCGCAGATATCATTGGTTCTGCTCGAAAAAAATATTTCTGTAATATAAATGAAACCTTTTTTAAGAAAACGATACTGATATCAATAAAGGTAAGACACTACATTTCTATGATCAAAATCTGTTATTAATTTAAAATTTACTTTAAAAAAAAATGTATGTTAAATATACCAGGGTGTCCCATATAAAAAGCAACCCAACCTTATATTGGTAGGTATTGAAATAATAAAAAGGCATGTGTAAATGTAAACGTAATTTTTAATATTACTATCCATTACCTTACATTTATAGTAAATGTTGGACGTGGCCGCCATCTTCTTGAATACAAGCTTCAATTCTTTTTACAGCGTTTCTTGCAACCTCTTTTCAAAGTTTGTGGCTGGATATTTAATACAGCTTGTTCAATATTGACTTTCAATCGTTCAGGTGTTCGTGGTTTGTTGCTTTAGGCTTTTTCTTTGAGGTAACCCCGTAGAAAAAAATCCGCCACAGTCAAATCTGGAGATCTTGGTGGTCACAAGCCTCGACCGATAACGCAATTACCAAAGAATTCCTCCACAAACATGAACGCAGGTTCATCAGAAGTTGAACCTGCGTAGTGCGATGTCGCACCGTCATGTTGAAGCCGGCAGTGTCTGTCTTCCTCTTCCAAGAGTGCGATGAACTGAAATAAAACCCGATATCGTTCTGCATTAATGGTGTACTCGAAAAAAATAGGACCGATTATTTTCTTTCGCGATATCGCGCACCACAGGCCCGACTTCTGCGGGTGTAATTGTTTTTCGTGATAAACGTGGGGATTTTCAGGACTCCAAATTCTACTGTTTTGGCTGTTTATGTAACCATCCAAATGAAACCGTGCTTCATCTGTGAAAAATAACGAATCCGTAACATTAATTCCCTCACGCAGAAATCGACGGAACCGTTGACAATATTGTAGCCGTTTTTCTTTGTCGGGCTCAAGAAGTCGATGAACCGTTTGAACGCGATAAGGTCGTAATTGTAATCGTTTGGTCGCCCGATGAACGGTTGATTCAGACAAATTAATTTCAGCAAACAAACGTCTGATCGATTTATTTGGCGAGGCGAGTAATCGGTCTTTGATTTCAGCGACTGTATCTGTATTCAACACTGACGCAGATCTTTTGTGTTCCTTGTTATTAACAGACCGGTCTCTCTAAATTTTGCGACTAACCTTAATACTGATGTTTTGTTAGGAGCCGGTTTATCTGGGTACTTATGGCGAAACAAATCTTGCACTGCAACCGCTGATTTCGTACTGAAGTACGACTCGACAATGAAAACACGTTCATCTAGCAAAAACACCATCTTTTCTCTAGCAATACACTGAACGTTATGATTGCATTGTTGTTACTATCGGTACTGTTCTACTGCGTCGCCGCGATGTTCAGATGTTGGACGAGTCCATTTCGGTAACGAATAGGGGAGAAAGCTTGACTTTTGAAATTTCATTGATGAGTGATTGATGGGTTGCGTTTTATATGGGACACTCTGTATGTAATAGGTAATACATATAAAATAATCGATAATAAACAATGTTTAAGCGTTCCTTATTATAATAAGAAAAAAAATTGTTACAAAGTCGTTAAAATTATTACGTATGCGTTTGTTATAAGCATATCACATTTACAGAAATAATAAAATTCTTATGATTATTCATTGTTTAATAAATGAAATTGGGCCGGTAAGAATTTTGTAACAAATTTTTATTTTTTTTGCGTATTATATGGAATGCTTAAACATTGTTTATTATCGATTATTTTATATGTATTACATATATTTAACATTTATTTATTTTTTTTTAAATTCTAAATTAATAACAGATTTTGATAATAAAAATGTAGTGTCTTACCTTTTATCACATCGGTATCGTTTTATTAAAAACAGTTTTATTTATATTACAGAAATTTTTTTTTTTGAGCGGATGAAATCATATCTGCGAGACCCTTACCGTACGGTTTACAATTTCATTGTAATTTTTTTTGGATAATATTAACGGCCACAAACATCATGAAATGGTAATTGTTAATAGAATAACTTCTATTATTCACTGCGACCATTAAATATGAAAATCATCCGAAAATAGAAAAATAATAGGAATATAATTTTTAAATTATTACCGGCAGAATTTTTGATTATAAAGCTCTATTCGAATTACTGTAAAGATTCAATTATACTTTTGGCAGATTTTTATTTTTTTAATGAAAATAACATTCATTGTTTATTTACGACGAAGGATGTTTTTAAGGAATCAATTGGACTTATACCATGTAATATTTAATTGTAGAAAACATTGGTTGATGATAACTTATTGAACAGATATGTTTATATCTTTAAATCTAAATTTAATTCAATCTATATAACATTGCATGCATATAAGTAAGTTTTATATATAATATATATATATATATGTTTTATATATATACAATATATGTATATGTGAGTGGGTGTGCAAGCGCACGTATGTATCCTTCTGGATGTTAACATGCGTAGTGTAGATTCCATGATCGTCTGATTGCTGGCTCTTTGTGAATACGAGTAATTGCATTAGCATAGCTTGTTTTGTCCATCATATGTATATATATAAGCAGATGGCGACTGAAAACCACGTACTTGATTGAATTCAGTGGTCGTAATTCGTAATAGTTTCATCATTACCAAATAACTGAACAATCCTCTGATTAACTGGGTTGATATATATATATATATATATATATATTCATTATTTATTCACTCAATATGTATTGTTATATTCAAAAAATATACAAAAATAAATCCAAAACTGACAAATAAATGAAATATTGGCAATCAACCTTTTTTTTTGTATAGAAAATATATGAAAAAAATGAATAAATTCTGTATTTCCCATGTGTCTTAACTAATTATACAGTCAAATAATTATAACATCAACGTTTTTTAATAAAATAAATAATAGTAGAGCAATCAGTCATATTTTAATTTTTACTTCGATGAGGGCGCCAGTAGTCATATATATATATATATATATATACACACACAATTATATATCTATATTCGTATAATTGTAAACCGTACAGTAAAAGTCTCGCAAATATCATTTCTTCCTCTCAAAAAACAAAAATTTCTGAAATATAAATAAAACTGTTTTTAACAAAACGATACCAATATATAAATGGTTTCTATTATCAAAATATATTATTAATTTATAATTTTCTTTAAAAAAAAAAATACATGTTAGATATATGTAATAGTCAATAGATATACAATAATAGATAATAAACAATGATTGGCGTTCCATATAATAATCAAAAAATAGAAAAATTTGTTACAATACTTTACCGGTTCGATTTCATTTATTAAACAACGCGTAATCATAAGAATTTTAATATTTCTGTAAGTGTGATATGTTACATATAAATGAAATCGAACCACTAAGAGTTTTGTAACAAATTTTTCTATTTTTTGCTTATTATATGGAACGCTTAAACATCGTTTATTATATATTGATTGTCTTTTGCATATATCTAACATGTATTTTTTTTAAAGAAAATTCTAAATTAATAACAGGTTTTGATAATAGAAACCATTTATATATCGGTATCGTTTTGTTAAAAACAGTTTTATTAATATTTCAGAAATTTTTGTTTTTTGAGAGGAAGAAATGATATTTCCGAGACTCTTACTGTACGGTAAACAATTTCATTGTAATTTTTTTTGGATATACCTGCGTTTTGTTAGATGATTCTTTTATTTTTTTTTTTATGATTTACTGTGTGTTATCTTATGGATTTATTTTTAAAATTTATTGTCTTCCTAGAAAAAAATTCTACAACAAACAAATATACATTACTTTTTTGAATTTCTCGGCCAATTGATTTTGTTGATAGTCATATCATTCACTTCACACCACATTTTTCCTTTTTTAATAAAACTACTATAATGACCTTCACGAATCGAAGATCAGTGATGTAATATTGCACTTATTACTTTGTGTGTAACCCTCGATTTTAATCGTATCCGTAGACACATTTTTTATTCTCATATTATTGTTAAATGAAATTTTCTTTATTTCTCCATCGATTAGTTCAAATAGTTCTAATTGTAGAATAAAAATTTTATCGATCGAATTTATTTCTGTTTGATGTAACAAATCTCGGTCGTCACATTTGCAACACCTTCCACTGTTCATGTATTTTGTGTTGTATTAGCGGCTATAATCTCTTGTAAACTTATACTTTTATATTTTTTAATGAATTGATTGGAATTAAAAAAATTGTTTCATCGTCAGAACTTTCATTTACATAAGAGCATTTACTATTAAAACAAGCTGTAGTATATTTTCTTTTAAATTTTATTATTTCAAGTACATCATGAATTTTTTGTACGTTACCTAGTACTATCAAATACTGCTACCTAGCGGCGCGATTCTTAAACCCACATTTTTGTTGGAGAAGTGCCATATTTTAGTCTCGCAGTTCATCTAACGGAAGAAAAAAACGTGGTCTAATAAAATTCGAGGGTTTTTTTAAAAAGTATTCTTTATGACAAATCTAATTGAACAGAAATGTAATGTTTTCTTATCTTTTCCCCATTTTCATTTCACTTTTAAGTAAGGTCATGTTTTGGAACTGTAAACATAGTTCGTTGACTTCGCCGTGCCGTCCAGTTCTTTGGACTCTTATCGGCAAAGTTCTAACGAACTTCTCGATATCATTTCTAGAAACTCTCCTATTAAAAATTGACCGTAAATAAAATTTGTTTTATTAATTTTTTAATGAACCTTATTACCACCTTGTTTTAAAGTCGTTCTATTAAAAATAACATTATTATCGATCAATTGAAGAGAATTATATTTAATTAATCGAATGAAAATTCAGCAAAATAAAAACTGTCAGTGTAATTAATTGAATTTAGTTAAGTAAAGATTCTATTTATTGCTGTACTTTTAGTCACCTGACGTGTATAATTATGGTTAAAACATAAAATAATCGTATACGTATTGTAAAGTTGACTGTACCACTCTTTATTTTCTTATCTCTCTCTCTACTACAGAGCAGATGGTGCTCACTTGTTTGAATAAACACTTCGTTTTCTTGGATTATACGTAAAAAAAGTTAAGCGTGTTTATTTTTATTGTCTATGTTATAAGGATAACGAAACAAATTTAAATATTAAACGATATAAGTGTAAGCAGACCACTGTATAATAAAAGGCAGACATATATATAACAATATTATTAAAGTAATGTCAAATTAAAGAAATTGAAAAAAAAAAGTATTTTTGCTAATAGAAAAAGTAAATTATAATAAAATAGAAATAAATGGTAACCCTTTTAATAAATATAAAAGGAAATTTATTTGATTAGATACGAATTAGTTACTTGAATCGGTCTGGTATAGCTTCTGGAAAATATCTTTTAATATTATACTTTTATTTGTATCAAGATAAAAATATTCTTTTGAAGCAGTTAAAAGTTTTTAACATAATGCAGAATATAATACGAGTATAATATTTAAGCATTCTATTTTAATGATGGTAATAAAATAAAACAAGAAATTGCGTAAGTTAAACGATTACCGGATAAAATCGAAAAGATAAAACGTTTAAAAGCGTTGATAAAAATATTTAAAAACTAGACGCATATTTAAGCAGTTAAACAATTATCATTAGTACACGGGGCGGTATTAGTAAAAGTAATTAAAGATATAATTAAAAAAATACTTACAATAAAGTAGTATTAAATTAAATTAAAAAAAACATACACTAAGCAAAGACTAAACGTATATTTGTTTTTTAAGTATTTAAAAAATAAAAAAAATAGTTTCTAAACAGTTAACAAAAAAAAAAAAAAAAAAAAAAAAAAAAAAAAAAAAAAAATTAGTTTAAACCTCTCGCTATGAGTGACCACCTCATCCACCTTATATAGCGTGTGAGATAGATTAAATTTTATTTCAAAGATTGTACGAACGATATGCAAAATAAGATCCTATTTAAAATAAAATTCTCTCGGCACGCCGGAAAGGGAAGGTAAATATCACCGGTGCTAAATAGGGGATAAAAAATATTTCAACCTTAAAATTAAGAAAAACTTAAAATTTACTCAATACGACAATAGTTGCATGTGAAAAAAAGTTTTACATCTTTAGCATACGACAAACCCTATCTTCTTACAATTCCAGCAATATTTTGGTCATCCTTTACCATAAGGGTTGGTCATATAAATAATTGTACCATACAAAAGTTTTAGGTAATGTTTAGAGGACTAACGACCTCTGTAAACCGATTCGATGCTGTTCCTATTAAGGGAGGTATGATTTGTTTTGTCTTCGAAACCCCATATTTTTCCACCCCTGGACCAACGGTTGGTGATATCAAAAAACTTTACTTAGATAAGTTTTAGGCCCTTATTCAAAGTATAACTAGAAAATATAAGAATGATAGTGATGAAGAAAGTAAAAGGAACTATCGACAATTAAGAAATGCTATAAACAGGAAGTGCAAACTGGCGAAAGAAGAGTGGATTAAAGAAAAGTGTTCAGAAGTGGAAAGAGAAATGAACATTGGTAAAATAGACGGAGCATACAGGAAAGTTAAGGAAAATTTTGGGGTACATAAATTAAAATCTAATAATGTGTTAAACAAAGATGGTACACCAATATGTAATACGAAAGGTAAAGTCGATAGATGGGTGGAATATATTGAAGAGTTATACGGAGGAAATGAATTAGAAAATGGTGTTATAGAGGAAGAAGAGGAAGTTGAGGAGGATGAAATGGGAGAAACAATACTGAGATCTGAATTTAAGAGAGCATTAAAAGATTTAAAAGGCAGAAAGGCTCCTGGAATAGACGGAATACCTGTAGAATTACTGCGCAGTGCAGGTGAGGAAGCGATTGATAGATTATACAAACTGGTGTGTAATATTTATGAAAAAGGAGAATTTCCGTCAGACTTCAAAAAAAGTGTTATAGTCATGATACCAAAGAAAGCAGGGGCAGATAAATGTGAAGAATACAGAACAATTAGTTTAACTAGTCACGCATCAAAAATCTTAACTAGAATTCTATACAGAAGAATTGAGAGGAGAGTGGAAGAAGTGTTAGGAGAAGACCAATTTGGTTTCAGGAAAAGTATAGGGACAAGGGAAGCAATTTTAGGCTTCAGATTAATAGTAGAAGGAAGTTTAAAGAAAAACAAACCGACGTACTTGGCGTTTACAGACCTAGAAAAGGCATTCGATAACGTAGACTGGAATAAAAAGTTCAGCATTTTAAAAAAATTAGGGTTCAAATACAGAGATAGAAGAACAATTGCTAACATGTACAGGAACCAAACAGCAACAGTAACAATTGAAGAACATAAGAAAGAAGCCGTAATAAGAAAGGGAGTCCGACAAGGATGTTCCCTATCTCCGTTACTTTTTAATCTTTACATGGAACTAGCAATTATTGATGTTAAAGAACAATTTAGATTCGGAGTAACAGTACAAGGTGAAAAGATAAAGATGCTACGATTTGCTGATATAGTAATTCTAGCCGAGAGTAAAAAGGATTTAGAAGAGACAATGAATCCTACGCAAGAACTATCGCATAAAAAAGTAGAATTACTAAAGATGGACGAAGCAGGAGCGATATAAAATGCCGAATAGCACAAGCTAAACGAGCCTTCAGTAAGAAATATAATTTGTTTACATCAAAAATTAATTTAAATGTCAGGAAAAGATTTTTGAAAGTGTATGTTTGGAGTGTCGCTTTATATGGAAGTGAAACTTGGACGATCGGAGTGAGAAGAAAAGATTAGAAGCTTTTGAAATCCGGTGCTATAGGAGAATGTTAAAAATCAGATGGGTGGATAAAGTGACAAATGAAGAGGTATTGCGGCAAATAGATGAAGAAAGAAGCTTTTGGAAAAATATAGTTAAAAGAAGAGACAGACTTATAGGCCACATACTAAGGCATCCTGGAATAGTCGCTTTAGTACTGGAAGGACCGGTAGAAGGGAAAAATTGTGTAGGCAGGCCACGTTTGAAATATGTAAAACAAATTGTTAGGGATGTAGGATGTAGAGGGTATACTGAAATGAAACGACTAGCAGTAGATAGGGAATCTTGGAGAGCTACATCAAACCAGTCAAATGACTGAAGACAAAAAAAAAAAATCAAAGTATAGTAGGAACTTTAAACGAATTCGATATTTTATTTAAAAGAAAGTTCTAGCGAACTTTCGCTAGAACTTTAGGACTTTAATTTTTTCCAAAAAGTCCCCCATTTTCACCTACATGGTCCGATTTTGCCCATTAACGAATTCAACCGAGATTTTGGGTCGTTATATTTTATGTTTAAATTTGAAAGTGATTGGCACAAAATTACTGCAGTTATCTAGTTCACAAGAAAGCGAAATATATATCCCTCTATGAATCATGAGACCTTGCCGTTGGTGAGGGGATTTGAGTGCTCAGTGATATAGAGTAGCTGAGCCGATGGTGTAACCATATCGGAGAGGTATCTGTTGAGAGCCAGACTAACGAATGATTCCTGAAAGAGGGCAGCAGCTCTTTCAGTAGTTGTTAAGGGCGTAAGTCAGGACGACTTAAACGGCCATATCATCATTCAGTCCTTTGAGTACTGCGCAGCTGAAAGCAATGGAAAACTACAGCGGCTTTTTTTCTCAAGAAAATGTAGCTCTGTGGATTTTCATATAGCAATGATAGAGGCGCCTTCCTTGGTAAAATATTCCGGAGGTAAACTAGTCCCCCGTTCGGATCTCCGAACGGGGGATTTTGTTTTATTTTATTATAATTTCTATTTTGTGTAAATAAACAAACATTTCTTAATATTATTATTCTCCGTGGCGCAGCGGTAGCGTCTCGGCCTTTCATCAGTAGGTCCCGGATTCGAATGCCAGTCAAATATGGTACTTTATCACTCGCTAGAAAATTCTGTTATAATTTATCCAGTAATCGTAAGAGGGCATTTGCCCGTTGTTACTGAGTAAATAAATAAATTATTATTATTATTATTATTATTATTTACTTTTTACTTCCTTGTACAAAGTAAAGGAAGTATTGTGATCGTGAAACATTTCGCTTTTCATATTTCAACGAAAATATCCATTTTGACCATCACTGAATTCACTTTGACTAGTTTCGGCTGACGTCTGTACGTACGTACGTATGTATCTCGCATAATTAAAAAACGATTAGCAGTAGAATTTTGAAATTTTGGATTTAGAACTGTTCTAACATGCAGTTGTCTACCTCCCCTTCTGATTGCAATCGACTGAACCAAAAGTGTCCAAAAAAGCCCCAAATCCAATAAAAATTGGATTTTGGATTTTTTTTTAAATGCAGTAATAAGCCCTAATTGAGAGCTTTACAACTGTATATCTATCATAAGTGATACTTATTTTCATCGGTTCCAGAGTTATAGCCAAATGAAATTTTAATTAATTTAATTTTTGAATCTTAAAAGGGAAGAAGGCACATCAGTTGGAATCAGAATTCATCCCGTTTTTTTTAAACTTTTTTTTATTTAAATATATTGATTTAATTATTAACCTCTGATTGTAAAAAAAAATTACGATAAATAATAATTCAATAAATAATAACAATAAAAAAAAAAAATGAAAAAATATCAGAAGTTATTAATGAAATAAAATTTTATGTATATTCATTAAAAAAAACAACAAAAAAACCGTGTATATGTAATTTAATAGGTGTACAAGGAAGTCATGTGGTGTCCATATCAGATTTTCTAAAAAAAGGATTTTTCATGTGATTTTTTTTAGACATTCTGTTTTGTTGCTTTCGGAGTCCTTTTACAACTCTTTTATAATTTACTTTCTATCTTTATATGCCATTACATTTTTTTTTTTTTAATTTCACAGCTGAACCTCGTTTTTTGGTTTTCTCAAAATCAAATAAACTTTTACTTTTTTTGATAACGACAACCTTATTTGAATATATTTTATTGAGTAGTTAAAAAAAAAAAAATCATTTCATATTGTATAGATAATGAATATTCGATCCATCATAACACGAGAATATTGTATAAACAATTTGAAATTATACTTGTACATATGAAAAAAAGCAAATAAGAGTAAATTATTATAAGGAGTTAATTTATACCGCTTCCGGTTGCACGAACTTTAGGTATGATGACCGGCGTAAACAGAACAGCGTAACGTAATTCTCTTAACGATGTATTCCACCCGTTCCTCGAAACAGGGTTATCCCGTCGTCATTTAACAAGACGTCCTTGTACTCTGGCGATTTCATGATCTCACCAAGGATATGTATGAACTGTACAGAATATATCATCCGCTTCTTAGAGTGTTTAAATATGTAAATTCACAAACGTCTTATCGCCGACAACTTAATACTGTAGTTATAGTATAATGTGCTTAGTTTAGTTTATACAATATATAAACTAACAGTAATTAAACGGAACTACCGGAATAAAAACAAAAAAAAAAAATTGGCAACAGTGTCGTAAAACGTACTCAAAATTTGTGTAAAGCTAAAATCTAACTTTTGCAACCGATTAATAAAGTTAAAAATTAATTTATCCCCTTCAGTTTTTACATATTTACCTCTTTTATTTATTTATTAATTTAATACTTCCTTATCGAAATGTATTTTCAGTTAAAATCAATATCTTCTATTTCTGGAAGTATAAGCACGTCTTTAATTTGAAATTGTAAGAATTATTACAAAGTTTTACCACAATTTCATTTTACCACAAAATTTTTTAAAAACTTATATTTTACAGCATTTTAAAAAAATTAGGGTTCAAATACAGAGATAGAAGAACAATTGCTAACATGTATAGGAACCAAACAGCAACAGTAGCAATTGAAGAACATAAGAAAGAAGCCATAATAAGAAAGGGAGTCCGACAAGGATGTTCTCTATCTCCGTTACTTTTTAATCTTTACATGGAACTAGCAGTTAATGATGTTAAAGAACAATTTAGATTCGGAGTAACAGTACAAGGTGAAAAGATAAAGATGCTAGATTTGCTGATGATATAGTAATTCTAGCCGAGAATAAAAAGGATTTAGAAGAAACAATGAACGGCATAGATGAAGTCCTACGCAAGAACTATCGCATGAAAATAAACAAGAACAAAACAAAAGTAATGAAATGTAGTAGAAATAACAAAGATGTACCACTGAATGTGAAAATAGGAGGAGAAAAGATTATGGAGGTAGAAGAATTTTGTTATTTGGGAAGTAGAATTACTAAAGATGGACGAAGCAGGAGCGATATAAAATGCCGAATAGCACAAGCTAAACGAGCCTTCAGTAAGAAATATAAGCTGTTTACATCAAAAATTAATTTAAATGTCAGGAAAAGATTTTTGAAAGTGTATGTTTGGAGTGTCGCTTTATATGGAAGTGAAACTTGGACAATCGGAGTATCTGAGAAGAAAAGGTTAGAAGCTTTTGAAATGTGGTGCTATAGGAGAATGTTAAAAATCAGATGGGTGGATAAAGTGACAAATGAGGAGGTATTGCGGCAAATAGATGAAGAAAGAGACATTTGGAAAAATATAGTTAAAAGAAGAGACAGACTTATAGGCCACATACTAAGGCATCCTGGAATAGTCGCTTTAATTTTGGAAGGACAGGTAGAAGGGAAAAATTGTGTAGGCAGGCCACGTTTGGAATATGTAAAACAAATTGTTAGGGATGTAGGATGTAGAGGGTATACTGAAATGAAACGACTAGCACTAGATAGGGAATCTTGGAGAGCTGCATCAAACCAGTCAAGTGACTGAAGACAAAAAAAAAAAAAAAAAATATTTTACATTTTATTTTGTTTAATTAATTTAAATATATATTATTATTACATCTATTTTTTTTAGTTTTTAGATTTCATAATCTAAAATCCTAAAAAAAAATTAATTGTAATAACATATATATTTTTTTATGATTGTAGCTAATTATAAGTAAGTAAAAAAATTCAGCGAAAAAAAGGTTTTATATTTATCTTATTGATTAAAAATTTATTACTTTATAGTATTATAATTATTTACGTAAGTAATTTGATATTATTATAATTATAATACCACATTACTAACTGAATGTTCTAATATGCATAACTTCACAGATGAGATAAGTGAAATCTACATATTCACCTCCACAGTAGCTAAATTCCAACGTAAGAATTTTAAAGTCTTAAAAAAAAAACGTATAAATATGTAACAATTTTTAACAAGTTAGTAAACGAATCAAATTTTCAATTTTTCAAAACGAAAGTATTAAATATTTTAGAAAAATAACAAACACAAACAGTTAAACTAACTTGCCAATAATTAAACTGCTAAAAATGTCTTCCGCCACAGTGGATACAGCAGTCTGACTACTTTTTTTGTATTGCATTATTTCTTATTCTCCCCCCGGGGCCGGATACACAACTAAGCCGTAGTACAGCTCCAGGGGATGCCTTCGCTTCAAATTGCCTCATCAAGAACTGACTTTCCTCCAGAGGTATCCAGGACTCGGTTTTTTGGTGATATGCCATGCCTTTAACGAGGGGATCCCAAGGGGTTCCCCCACCGGGACTCCGGTCTTTACGCCTTGCCTCTAGTGAGGAACCCCCCGGAGGAATCCCCTATTGGGACTACGGTCTTTTTTTACCCCCCAAAATGCAAAGCTACAAGGGATTACCCGCCCAATCATCGAGAGTGGAACACCTAAGCAGCCCACCCTTTCTGGACGGGGTTATCCCAACCATAAATAAGTTTTGGATTAGTTGTACTGCACTAATAATCTTAATAACTCTTTTTTTTTATCTACGGATCTACCGTTACGCACTGCTTCAGAGGATGAAATGATCTATAGCGCATGTAAAAACGTCATGCCTCACCGGGATTCAAACCCGGGAGCTCAGGATGAAAGGCCGAGACGCTACCACTCGGCCTTTTTACACAGTAGTAATCTTGAGATGTTTAGCCAGGCGACCTTAAAAGCCAGTTGATAGGTTCAATCCACTTTTTTTTTTAAAGTCAGATCTCTTTCTACACGATATATTTTCTTATTTATAACAATCTGCTTTTTACGTGGGCGTTACTTCATCCATAATTTTTTATCGTTAAATCTTAAAAAAATTCTCCTTCTTTTGGCACTGTGTTCCTCTATTTTAATATTTAATTCCCAATTATCTTCCATTCTTTTGCATTCCAATAATCTTTCTTTTTAATTTTTTTATTTTCAAATCGGATATGTTTTTCAGTAATAAATACACGCCAAACAGAATTTTTCTGTGGAGTTATAATTTCAGTCTAAATGAGTTGTTATTATAGGAATCATTTTGAAACGGGTGGTATATTTTAAATACTTACAATTTTTTGATTAAATCATTATAAATATTTTCACTGAAAATATGTATCTAATAAAAATCTTTATCACGTATTAACAAATATTAATTTACATCTTCGAGATTGTATATATGTTTATATAATAAATTTTTATTTGTTTAATAAATGAATTTAGAATCTTTTAAAAATATTTTAAATTAAAGAAAATCTAATTTCATAAAGGAAAAATAATTATAAAGTGTTAAATTTTAAGAAAAGAAAATTTTAACATCCTTGCCAGTAGTTTAACTGATTTTCTTTCTTTAAATTATAGGACAGCCCACGGGGCCGGTCTACTGGTAAACTCGTCGCAAATTCGCTTGTTTAAAATCTGATTTTTTAAGTCTAAATTCTGAAGTTGAAATCCTAGTTGTTAGTTACTTTTAAACGCTTCCTCAAGGAAGCTTTCTCGAACAAATCTTGAAGTTCTGTTTACGGCTGACTTGCCAATTACGGTAGATACAACAATTACAACGATTGCTGACGATACTGCAATTCTTGCTGTCCACGAGAATCAGGCTACTGCGTCTCGTTTTATTCAAGATTATATCACTCTTCTCGAATCGTGGTTTACATGTTGGAAAATTAAAATAAACGAAACAAAATCAAAGCGTGTAACGTTCACTCTTCGTGTAGGGAACACTGTCCTTCCGTTTCTATCTTCAATGTTCCGATTCCGAGATCTCAGGACTGTAAATATTTGGGTTTTCATCTTGACCAACGATTTAGTCGGGCGAAACATATCAAGTCTAAGCGGAAACAGTTGGATCTCAAGTTTAAAAACACGTACTGGCTAATAGTATATAGATCTCGCCTTTCAGTAGAAAGTAAATTTTTGATTTATAAATCAGTTTTGAAGCCTGTTTGAATTTACGGGCTTGAATTGTTGGGTACGGCATGCAATTTCAGTATTGACATACTTGAACTCTACCAGACAAAAACATCGCGAAAAATGCTAAACATACCATTGTACATAGCAATAGACTCATGTATAATGATCTTAAGTCGCGAACCGTTCGGCAGGAAATCTCTCTGGTCAGTCTACGATATAAAAATCGTTTGGATCGGCACCCGAATTAATTGGCGGTTAATTTCTTGGATAATGCAATCAGTGATTTTTCAAGATCGCTGAGGAAGAATATTCTTGGTTAGCCTTATCTTTTCAAATAGGTGACTTTATGATCTGGCTTTACGGAGTGCTCTTCTATTTCTTTTCGTCGTTATCGTTAAGTTACCAGCCGCTGACTCTGTGACTACTTAATGGTAGTTCAAATAGATTGTATTTACTTATTGTTCAATTATCTTGCTGAGCAGATTGTAAAGTTGCTGAGTCGTTATAATAAAAATAAAAAAAAAAAACGTTTAAAAGGATTTGAATGCCAGACAATGGATACTGGACTACTCTTGTGGTCGGGGTTCAATTAACCATACGTCTCAGTAACGGTCTTCCTGAGTTTTTACAAGACTATACCTCATTTACATGTCATACATATCATTCTTATCGCATTGGACCGTGGGGGTTTACTTTTTGATCATTAGTTGAACAGATCGCAACGTACATGTTAAAAAAATCCCTTTCGGCACACCGGAAGGCGGAAGTAGATTTCACCGGTGCTAAGTAGGGAATAAAAAGATTTCCACCTTAAAGTTAAGAAAAACTTCAAATTTACTCAATACGACAACGGTTGCGTGTGAAAAAAGTTTCACATGTTTAGAATACGACAAACCCTACCTTCTTACAATTCCAGGAATATTTTGGTCATCCCTTGCCGTAAGGGTTGGTCATATCAAAACTTTTTCAGAAAACAGTTTTAGGTAATGTTTAGAGGACAAACGACCTATGTAAACCGATTCGATGCTGTTCCTATTAAGGGAGGTATGACTTTTTTGTCTTCGAAACCAATTTTTTCTACCTACGCCAGTGGTTGATGATATAAAAAAACTTTACGTAGATAAGTTTTCGGCCCTTATCCAAAGTATAGTAGGAACTTTAAACGAATTCGATATTTCATTTAATGGGAAAGTTACAGTGATATTTTGCTTTTTCCAAACCCCTCCTCACCATTACTACCCCCATAGTCTGATTTTGGCCGTTAACGAATTCGACCAAATTTCTGGGACTAGTTATTTTTAAGGAACAATTTGAAAGTGATGGCGCAAACTTACGGGAGTTATCGTATCCAAAATATATATACAAGTGATTCAAAGAAACGGGAAATTTTGAAACTTGTGTTGGTAGCCGTGGGCGATTAGTACCACTTGATAAGTGGCGCCAGCCTCTCTAACCTAACCTGCCGTTTAGTTGTCATGGATCCTTAGAGTGGTGCACAACGTGCGTTTGCTATCAAAGCGTTTTACGAAAACAATGACAGTGTGGAGGGAGCGCGTAGAGAATTTCGCTGTCATTTTAATCTGGGACGGCACGACCGTGTTCCATCAGCACATGCAATTAAAACATGGATATCTAATTTCAAGGAAACCCGTTCGGCAATGAAAACGAAACCTCCAGGCCGTGAGCGAACAGTCCGTACACCACAGAATGTTCAAGCTTTACAAGATGCTGTCACACGAAATCCACATCGGTCAGTCCATCGTCTCTCAGCATCTTTATGATCGCATAGTTCAAGTGTTCGAAGAATGTTAGTGAAGGACTTGCAATACCATCCGTACAAGTTGCAGATCGTCCAGGAACTGAAACCGAACGATGCGGTTGTGCGAGCACAATTCTGTAATGTAATGCTTCAGAAGATAAACGATAACGAAGAATTTGTTCACGAACTGTGGATGTCAGACGAAGTGCATTTCCACCTCAGTGGATTTGTTAACGAGCAAAATTTCAGATACCGGGCACAAGAAAATCCTATGCAGCTACATCGGCGTCCGTTGCACAGCCAGAAAGCGACCGTGTTGTGTGCTATGTCATTTTACGGTGTTGTAGGCTCTTATTTTTTTTTGGATGACAACGGTCTTGCGATTCTAGTGACGTCGGCTTGTTACGTAGCCGTGCTTGAAACCTTTGTTGTGGAACAACAAAAGAGATTTCCACCGATTCTTAACACAGCCTTTTTTCAACAAGACGGAGCAACGTCACATACTGCACGAATATCGATGGCAGCTGTACGCCGATTGTTTGGACACGTGTCATTTCACGAAACGGTGACATTAGATGGCCTCCCAGATCGCCTGATCTCTCAGCTTGCGATTACTTTTTGTAGGGTCACCTTAAAAGCAAAGTGTTCTACAGTAGACCTGCTAAAACGGAAGAACTGAAGACAAAGATCCGAGAAGCAATTGCGGAAATTCCAGTTGAGATGTTACGTCAAACCGTGAACAATTTAACGAAGAGACTTCGTGAGTATTTACGTAGAAGTGGAGATCACCTGGAAGATGTCATCTTTAAAAAATAAACTAAAATGTTTGTATCCTAAAATGGCAACATTTGTACAATTACATGAAATAAAATTCATTTTCTAAAAAAAAATTTCATTATTGTTATTTAATTTTTTATATTTCCCGTTTCTTTGAATCACCCTGTATATATATATATATATTGAGCTGACGGTTGTGTTGGGGTCAGGGGATGTGAAACGCGAAGATATGTCGAAATTTTTCGGAAGTCGAATCACGGTACCCATTCAAATAGGTAGATTTCTTATAAAATCTACCTAAAAATTACAGGTTCCCGTATACATAAACATATATAGACGTACAGGTTTTCCTTATAAGTATTGAGGATGGTAAAAACTATTTCTAAAGTAATTTTCATCAACTTCACAATATCAACGATATAGATTTGTGATATGAAAAACAGATACAAAAAAAATTATTACAAAAATATTAACAAATCATTCGAATAAAAAAATATATATATTTTTTTAATTTGTGGTAAGTTTACACCATCGAAGTCGCTAGTTCATTTGAAGAAATCTTGAAATTATTAGTATAATAAACATTTTTTTTTGTTGTTAAAACATATACATGAATTATTCCTAAAGTCGTAATGTTTAAAATAAAAAATAAAAATGAATTCAACTAAAATAACCCTACTTTTACAGTCGAATAAAAATAAAAGTATAAACAAAAATAAAAATTATTAAAGTAATAAATAATATTTTTAATTTTTTTTATTAAAAAAAAAAATAATAACACTGATAAACATGATTTTTGTTTCCTAAAATGCGATACACGATTTTAATCTGTTTTTGATGCTGAAAACGAATATCAGCTTAGAATCTTTCTACACCCACCATTTTTATAAAAAAATTAAATTTTAATTGAAGGATTTGTATCATTTTTCAACGTATAATTAGCATTTTAAGCTGCTATATTATATTTTTTTAGCTCATTTTTTATTATTTAACTTTATCAATATAATTTGTATGCTATAAATAATTGGTTAGGGATTTAAATTTATTAAAAAATCAAGCTGAACTGTTATGATCAAGACTGCAAGGTTGGACTTTACTTCAAAAAAAAAAAACATTTCAAGCTTTCGAAGCCGACAAAAAGAACTTTCTTAGTACTTTATTGATGAAAATAATTTAGTTTATGGATAAATATTGATGAGTTTTTATGTTGCACTTACGACAAGTTTGTAGACCTGAGAACTGGCGCCTTTTCATACATTCGTCTAAGTATAGTTTAAAAGTGGTTCTACTACACAACGGTAACAAATATCCTTCGATACCAATCGCTTATGAAAGAGACATACGATGTAATGAAAGACGTTCTTAAAAAACTTAATTATAAAAAACATAGCTGGAACATGATGATTTAAAAGTTATAGCTTTTTTTTAGGCATGCAGTTAGGTTTAACTAAGTACATGTGTTTTCTTTCAGAAAGAAACAGCCGTGTTTGGGATAAAAATTACGTTACCAAGAGTGGAAGAAACGAAACAACTTAACTCCAAAATTGAACCCAAAAAAATATTTTTACCCCCGCTCAATATCAGGCTAGGACTAATGAAAAATTCTGTAAAAGCAATGAGGAAGGATAGTCCCTAACTTTTGTACATAAGGCAGAAATTTCCGAAGTGAAGGAAAAATTAAAGAAGGATTATTTTTTAGTTCTCAAATAAGAGAGTGATCAAAGCTGATGTATTTAACTCGATATTAAATAGGAAATGCAGCTTAGGCTTCATTTAAAGACGTTTGCAAATACTTTCTCGGCAAACAAAAATCCGACAATTACCACGATATTTTTAATCAACTTCTTACTTCATACAGAGCTATGGGATGTAATATGTCTTTAAAAATACATTTTCTTCACTCGCATTTGGATTTTTTCCCGGTAAACCTCGGAGACGTAAGTGACGAACACGGTGAACGTTTCCGCCAAGAAATTTCGGTGATAAAAGCCGTTATAAAGGGAAATGGAATACTAACATGCTAGCTAATTACTGTTGGACATTAATTCGGGATGTGCCTGAGGCTATTTATAAAGAAAAAGCATCAGAGAAATCATTCTAACACAGGTTTTGTCTATAATTTCCATTAAATTTTTTGAAACGTAATTTATTTAAAACTAAGGGTGATAGAAAAATTGCATTTACAAATTTGTAATGTACGCCAAAAAAAGAATTTAAGAAATGCTATCGCACTTAGAGAAACATAAAAATTTTTTTTTGTCTATCAGTGTAATAAATATTAAAGAACGATAGCGGAATATTTATTAATAAAATTCAAAAAATACAGAAATATATTAATAATAATAATTTATAAAAATGTTTTAAAATTTAAAAAGGAATGTCTGATTTATTTTTTATTCTAGTTACGTATACAGATTAAGTAAATTTAATGAGATTTACTTTTTTGTTTTGAAAATCCTTTGGGAAATCTACGAGATGAAATTTCTGAAATATTTCTAACAGTGAAGTGCAGCAAGCAAAGCAATAGAGTGGAGTAAAATTTAGCGAGAAGTATTGCGGTAAAAAAGGATGGGATTTAGCGAGAAAGCAAAGGTAGTGGCGGGAATGAGATAGAAAGGAGAGATTATGAAATGCCTACGTAAAACTATGACGACTTTGTACGTGATTCTATTCACAATTAGACGGCACTACCTTTTATTATTATTATCATCCTAAAAATTATTTTCATTATCTCAAGAATCAACTTATATTTCCTTTTTCTTTATTAAAAAAAAAATAAATAAATAAATAAAACATTTGAATAAAATTATATTTTCTTCAATGAATTTTATTTTATATTAAGAATAAATAAATTTATAATTTTGTATTTCTTTATATTTCACTTCGGTCTTTTTTTTTACTTTTAAGGTCGCAAAGAACCGTTTTAGTCGGAATAATTCAAGTCTTTTTTGCGGATCTTTTGGCCTTTAAGTTCTTAGCTTTTACTTTCTCCTAATATTTAGTCAGTCTTAATGATCTTGCTTTACGTTACTCTTCTGAATAAATATTTTTGTATAATTAAAAGTTGGTATTCGGATCTTAAATAACAAATTTTAATTTTTCGGATTTATTAAGTAAATCTTCGTAAGTCAAATTTAATTCTTGCATGTCTTCTTTGATCCATAATGGCGGATTTTTTAAAGACCAAAATCGATCGATAATTCTCTTAGTAATCCTATCCTGCGGTAATCTTAAAAAGTGTGCGCAGAAAGAAATTCGCTTCTTTTTCATAGTATCGATTAAGGATTCCAAATTTTCGTACGGAAATTTATTAGGCAATAATCTGTACTGATTTTCATATTTATATTTTTTGTTTATGCAGGTTCTAAGAATCCTGCGTTCAACTTTAAGCAAAGGTTCAGTCCTATTTTTCTGATTTAATCTAAATAAAGTCTCGCTCGCGTAAGTAATTACTGGTTTAACCACGGTTTTGTAACGTCTAATTTTAGTGTTAATCGAGAGCGATTTTTTGTTGTAAGTGTTTTTGGTTACTTGTAGCACTTTAAATAATTTATTAAGTCTTTCGGTCCAATTTTGTTTTTCGTTACAATTACGAGTAATGAACTTCGGTCTTTATTGTTATGAAAATCTAGAAATTTTTGTGCGGGATTATTTTAGAAAGATTTTGAAACAGTAAAATCTTAAGCAAATAAAATTAATTTAAAATTTATTTTAAAAAGCGTTATTATTTACAACATACGAGATCTGTAAATAAAGTAATAAGACCGGTTCAGAAAAACGTTTTACTTACAATCCAATTATACATGGACTCTATCATCTTTGATATAGTTCCCTTGGGAAGCCACACAACGCTTCAAACGGTTTTTCCAAACACCCTAGCAGTGTTGGAGCTCAGAAACTGAAATATCCTTCAGATAGTCGGCTACATTTTTTTTTAATGATTTCTACTGTTCCAAAATGGTGTCTTTGAGGTGTTTATTTAGAGTTGGGAACACAAAAAAGTGGCAGGAACTCAAGTAAGGTGAATAAGGCGGTCGAGGAGCTACAGAATTGCCACATGTTCATTAATTGAGAGTGCAGTGTGACAAGGTGCATTGTCACTATGGAGCATCGAGTTGTATTTGATGGCTGTTCTCAAGCGGGCAACTCTTTTCCGCAGTCTTCCAATAATTTCTAGGTAAACATATTGATTTACAGTCTGTCCTGTAGGCAAAAACTCCTTATGGATAATGGCGTTACTGTCAACGAAACAAGTGGATGGGAGCAAACGGATGGAAGGGCACTTCCATACTGTTGTTTTTCTGTTCAACAGTGAACAATTTTGCACAATTCATGACCAATTCGTTTGTCAAAATTTGATGGACTGTGGTTTGGTTCAAATTCAATTGTATTGCAATCATTCTGACAGTTAATCAATCGGCGGTCGTACCGTATCATGTCTCTGATTCATTCAACATTGTCGTCATTTTTTGACGTTAACGGTCTTCCAGAGAGTCGATCGTCCGCAACTGATTCCCGGCCATCTGAAAATGCTTTAAACCACCTAAAAAGTTGGGCTCATGACAGAACGTCATCTCCATACGCCCTTTTCAATTATGTAAAAGTTTCAGTAGCGTTCTCACAGAGTTAAACACAAAACTTGGTTGCACAACGTTGCTTATAATTATTTTCATTAATTTTTGTAACGCACAACAAAAACTCGTTTCACGAAAAATTTGGTTACGTCTCACGCGGCAACAGTAGACTAAAAATATTAATACCTAATATAAATAAGCTGTTCATATAATCATGTTTATTAGTTATTTTACAGTGTTGCCACTTTGGCCGCCAAAAATTAGTTTCATTATTTTATTTACAGACCTCGTATTTAATGTATATTTATAAATTATGTAGACAACATTTTAGTATAAATGTAAAATCAAGACGTTTGAAAAACTATAGCATACGTGTACATTAGGCGTACTAGTATACTCGTATACAACTCACCGGGTTAGTCTAGTCTTGAACGCGTCTTCCCAAATCAGCTGATTTGAAAGTCGAGAGTTCCAGCGTTCTAGTCCTAGTAAAGCCAGTTATTTTTACACGGATTTGAATACTAGATCGTGGATACCGGTGTTCTTTGGTGGTTGGGTTTCAATTAACCACACATCTCAGGAACGGTCGAACTGAGACTGTACAAGACTACACTTCATTTACACTCATACATATCATCCTCATTCATCCTGTGAAGAATTATCTAAACGGTAGTTACCGGAGGCTAAACAGGAAAAAGAAAAAAAAGAAAGGATACTGGTATACGTATAATGTACTGGATGTTTGTTTTAAAACGCAAACCGAGCAAAATACTTTTTTAGAAAAGTTAATACAATAATTTAGGATGAAGAGGGGGGCAGCAATATCCATTGTTGTTGTTTTATAATCGGTTAATATAATTTTTTATTTCTTTTTTGTGAACGGTTGCTTACTTTTGTTTATTTGTGTTTTTTATCAACAAGAAATGGTTTTGAACACGGAAGAAAGGATTTTTATTGTGGGAAATTATTTAACAATTAAATCTTCTGTTTTGTGCCAAGAAGCTTTTCAATTGCAATTCCCGGGTAAGAATGTACCAAATAAATCTTTAATGAAACAAAGATTTAAATTTGACGAAGTTTGATAAAGAAATATAGAGGGACCGGTTCTGGTTGCGATCAGAGACGCAGCCGGAAATGTTCAGTAGTTAATGACAAAACATTAGAAGACGTTAAGGTAAGCTTTTAAAATTCCCCAACAAATCGTTACGAAAACTTGAGCAACAACAAAAAAGAATATCTTTGCTTAGTGTCTTTAAAACTACTCGGCTACTTGTCTTAAAGCCGTACCGAATTCTTGTATCACATGAATTACGCCCGGTCAATTATGCTGCTAGGCTCCACTATTGCCGACGGTTTAATCGGTTTTCCCGTTAATGCCCATCAGGGCTATGATACGCGTGGGGTGGGGGGGGGGGGTTAATCGGTTTATTCGAAAGAGCACTAAAGTGTGGATAATGTATTTTTTACAGACGAGGCTCGGTTTCATTTGAAAGGTTATGTTAATAATCGGAATGTTCGCTACTGGAGTCCCATTAAGTCTCACATCAACCATTCACGACCATCAGACCCCCACAGAAAATTGGTTTGTGGTGTACAACTTCCAGACGAAGAATAATTGGCCCCATATTTTTTGAAAACACTCTTAATGCAGACCTCTACTAAGAATTGTAACACGATTTATTACAAATTTAGAATTAAATGAGAGAAATTAGTTTTTTCAACAAATCACACGGCAACAGCAACAACAGATTTTTTGAGCAATTTCTTTGGTGAAAGAGTAATATCGACTGTCTTACAGTCAGCTAGATCACCAGATCTTTATCCTGAAAATGTTTTTCTCTGGAGATACCTAAAAGGTTGTATATTCAAAAATAATCAACACTCCATTGAAAGCGAACGTAACTAAAGAATTATGAAAAATTGGAAAAGGTACACCACTTTGAAAGATTGCACGGAGTATGAAAAAAAGGGTGTGTAGATTTGCATTGATGAAAATGGTGGATGCTTTCAACATTTGTTAAAAATAGTTTTATCTCAATATTGTTTAAAGAAAATTATTGTAATATACAGGTTGATTCAAAGAAACGGAAAATTTTGAAAGTTGTGTTGGTAACCGTGGGCAATTGGTACTACTTGATAAGTGGCGCCAGCCTCTCTAACCTAACCTGCCATTTAGTTGTCATGGATCCTTGGAGTGGTGCGCAACGTGAATTTGCTATCGAAGCGTTTTACAAAAACAATGACAGTGTGGAGGAAGCGCGTAGAGAATTTCGCCGTCATTTTAATCTGGGACGGCACGACCGTGTTCCATCAGCACATGCAATTAAAACACGGATATCTAATTTTGAGGAAACCGGTTCGGCAATGAAAAAGAAACCTCCAGGCCGTGACGAACGGCCTGGAGGTTATGAAAACCATGGAGGACATGAAAACAGACACAAAATTACACCATCAATTTTCTGCCATAACTCGGATATTTGTTAATCGATTTTCAAACATAAAATGTCATTTTGTACAAAATAAAAAAAGGCTTCATATTTTATCAATAACATACATTTTGATAAAACTAATACTTCTGACGGAACTATAATTTACAACGGATTGAAAAATAAACACTGCCGCCATTTTGTAATGCGCGAGGGTATTAAAGTCCTGATTTTTTGCTAATTTTATTACAAAGACGCTTACAAAATATTAATGTGATTTCTATATCGGAACTCAAGATATAAATTATTATATAAAAATAACAAAATGGCAGAAAGGGAGAGAATAAAGGAGAAACTGCCATTTTTAAAAAATATTTTTTGTTTAGTTTTACTAGTAGAGTCCAAAAAAGTATAACCAGTCTACCCTTTTAGAAACATTCTGTATAAAAAGGATCGATTTCTTTGAAATGCAAGATTAAAGAGCGATAGGTATACAAAAAAAAATGTAATTCTACAAAAAGTTTCTATTTATTGCAAGGATGTTTTTTTTCATCCTCTCGATTATCCGGTTGTCCGGTAATTCTCTTATTTCGAAATTCAGTTATATCTCCGGACGGTACGACCGAATTTAAAAATTCAAACACAGTAGTTCATAGCGCTGCAAGGGTTAACGTTAAAATTATGAAATATAAGTAAGAAATCGAAATGAATAATTAAATACCGGAAAAACGAATAGTAAAAATATTTTAATTCAGTAATTTTTTGTAATACGCAGTTAATGTGAGGGGCGCAAAAATGAATCGTTTCTTGAAAAAATTATCAAAACTATAAAAACAAGCACGTTTGGCTGTGTATCTCATGGGTTATGTGGAAAACAGTTAAAATTATTTTGTAAAAATTTAGTGAATTTTATAACTAAAGTTAAAATTATGTATTTTTTCACTATTAAATAAACCAATTTTCAAAAATTTAATTTTTTTTTTACACCCCAAAGAGCTGAGCGAAGCAATGCCTGGCTGAGCAGGTAGTATTATAATAAAATGGACCGAAATTTTTTATAATTTTATCAGTAATTTTAATATAATATTTTGAATTATAAATCTATTTATTATTTAAAAAAATATATATAAATAAAAATCAAGTGGAATAAAGGAAGTGGCGGAAAAGTTTTCATGGATTAATGGACTAGAAATAAAAAAAAAAGAGTGATAAAGAGGTACTAAGATCAAATATAAATTATGAAAAAAAAGTACTGTGCAATCAGTCGCAGGAAAAACAGAAGATTTTGCATATCCTATAAATTAAAATATTGCAGTATTTCCGACAGATCAACGGAGTATTTTTTTCGTCCTTTATTTTAAAAGCTTTTTTTTTTTGCTTAGTTTATGATTTTATGATAATACATTAATCTAAATATATTTATTATATATTCAATAAATCCTTTACATATTTTATTCTAATTATTATTTCTTTTTATACAAAGTTTATTTACCCGTATAAAAAATGTGTATAAAGAATTATTTCCTATAAAAAGTGTATATATAAATGAATATCTGTTCCGGTTTATGTTATGAATGTTACGTGTATAAAGCGCTTATGGCATTAATTAATGTTGATTTCTATAAGAGTAATGATACACATTATACGACGATCTGTCCCCCTACGGTGAATGAATTGAAGATGTCACTTAAGGTATCATCTTTGTTTCTGTGAGTGATAAGCGACATTATATTCGGATTACTGAAAAAGGTAATCGGAAACCACTACACTCCTTGTTTTCTTTAGGAAGCCTGGCGTAGAAAACTAGTGTACTTGATATTAGTTAAATTATGTACCGGTTCTTGTATAGTATTAAGTTACAGCAGTTAATGTAAATAAAATATTTATTAATCGTGAATATTTTACGTATAAACATTATTACTTCAATTTTTTTTTTAAAAGATACAAATAGTGGTAAATATAAATTTATGTCTTCTGCGATTCAGTTTAGAAGTTATTTTCTTATGTTAATTGAAACATACTACATAATTTTCATACATTCTTTTCGTATTTAAAAATATATAAATTATTATTTTATTTGTAATTAATCTACAAAATTATACGTCATAAAAATATTTTCATCAGGTTATACCACAAGAACTAAAAGTCTCGCTAATGTGTCTATATCCATTTGAATCCAGAACTAAATGCCCAGAATTAATGTACAGAATTACATTTAATCCAGAATTAAATGTATTAATTCTTATGAAGTACGCATTAAATGGTATACCCACTGCTATGAACACTAAGGATTTTAAAATATGAAAAACCAACTCTTTCATGTTTTTTTTACAGCTTAAACGGTTTTTTTTTTCAGTTTTATAAAATAAACCAAACCGATTTGAAATTTTAGAAAAGAAGTAATTTCTTCAATAGAAGAAATGTTAGCTTAAGTAATGAATGGAATTCTTAAACATATTCACTAAAATATATCATGTAAAGCTGTGAACAACATTTACAGAATGTACATTACAGTACATGTATGTAATTAAAAAAAAAACGGTGGAATTTTGAAAATTTGCTGTGACTTCCTAGATGAATAAAAAATATTTTTTAGTTTGGTTTTTAAATTTTTTATTGGTTTTTTAAAAAAATATTTTCTGATTTAGATTTTTTGTTAACTTAATACATACGAAGTCTGTAAATAAAGTAATGAGACTGGTTCAGAAAAACTTTTTATTTACAATCTAATTATACATGGACGCAATTATCTTCAAAATGGTTCCCTTGGGAAGCCACACAACGCTTCAAACGGTTTTCCCACACTTTATTATTTTTTTTGTCTTCAGTCATTTGACTGGTTTGATGCAGTGGAGAGCTGTATCAAACCAGTCAAATGTTCCTGTACATGTTAGCAATTGTTCTTCTACCTCTGTATTTGAACCCTAATTTTTTTAAAATGCTGAACATTTTATTCCAGTCTACGTTATCGAATGCCTTTTCTAAGTCTATAAACGCCAAGTATGTCGGTTTGTTTTTCTTTAATCTTCCTTCTACTATTAATCTGAGGCCTAAAATTGCTTCCCTTGTCCCTATACTTTTGCTGAAACCAAATTGGTCTTCTCCTAACACTTCTTCCACTCTCCTCTCAATTCTTCTGTATAGAATTCTAGTTAAGATTTTTGATGCGTGACTAGTTAAACTAATCCACACTTTATAGCAGTTTTGAAACTCAGAAACCAGAATATCCTTCAGATGGTCCGTTACAATTTTTTAAATGTTTTCTACTGTTCAAAAATGGTGCCTTTTGAGGTGGTTTTTTAAAGTCGAGAACAGGAAAAAGTCGCAGGGACTCAAATTAGGTTCAGGAACTACAGGATGTTTTTCTTTGCCAAAAACTCATTAATTAAGGGTGGAGTGTGACAAGGTGCATTGTCATGATGAAGCATCCAGTAATCTTTGACGGCTGGTCTCACGCGAACAACTGTTTTCCGCAGTCATTCAAGAATTTCTAGGTAAAAATATTGATTTACAGTCTGTCCTGTAGGCAAAACCTCCTTATGGAAAATGCCATTTCTATCGAAGAAACAAATTAGCACGGTTTTGATTTTTGATTTACTCATTTTTGCTTTTTTGGGACGTGGTAAGTTTGAAGTGTGCCACCTCTTGCTCTAGAGTTTTGTTTCTAGTCCGTACTCAAATATCCAACATTTATCACCAGTAATAACATTTTTTTTTTTTTTTTTTTAGAAAATCAGGATCAGAATTGAAAATTCTAGGATCTAGGATTCTAGGAAATTGAGAATCAGTAAAGAAAATTTTAAAATTATCTTTTTTAACCAAAATTCAACAAAAACATAGACTTATGTAGAATAAAGTGACCGACAACATTCTTTTTTTAATTGGACATTACGCTTTAAAGGTTAGGTTAAAAAAATTGTCGAGAGAAAAATCTTGAAATTATATTTTCTACCCAAAAATGTTTATAAGGGTACTTAATAATATTAAGGGTATTAATAGTAAATTATGTTTGCACCATATTTGAAAAATTGCGGAACATCAGAAATATGGATCTCACTTTTTTATTATCCTTAAAAATATAGTAGAAGTTTCGCACGTAAGTTTTGTCATAGTCAAGGGATTCAAAGATGCTAATAAGAGCCAAGAACCACCATTTTCATGAAATAAACATTATTTAAATGAAACATATAGTTTAGGAAATTGTATTCGAAAAGCATTTTTTTGTGTAAATTTACACAAAATTAACTTTCTCGTTGTACACTGGTTATATTTATAATATTTCATAAAATAATATTTGAAATTTTTCTTGGAAGTTTTTTGTTCATTATGAACGAGTGACAATGATTTTATTTTTTTTGCTTGATAATATCACCATATAAGCTTAAAATTTGTGTGTGGGATATGGAAATGGAATTTTTTAGTGTGAATAATTCCATATCTAACCGGGATTCGAACCCGGAACCTCGAGATAAAAGGCCGAGACGGTACTACCGTTCTTTGTTTTAAGTAGATTTCATAAGAAAGCTACCTAAAAACCACGATCAGTTCAAAAGTTTATATATACATTTATGTGTATATATATATATATATAAAGGGTGTCCCATATAAAACGCGACCCATCAATCACTCATCCGTGAAATTTCAAAAGTCAAGCTTACTCCCCTACTCGTTACTGAAATGGACTCGTCCAACATCTGAACATCGCGGCGAAGCAGTAGAACACTACCGATAGTAACAACAATGCAATCATAACGTTCAGTGTATTGTTATAGACAAGATGGTGTTTTCACTAGATGAACGTGTTTTCATTGTCGAGTCGTACTTCAGTACGAAATCAGCGGTTGCAGTGCAAGATTTGTTTCGCCATAAGTACCCAGATAAACCAGCTCCTAACAAAACATCAGTATTAAGGTTAGTCGCAAAATTTAGAGAGACCGGTTCTGTTAATAACAAGGAACACAAAAGATCTGCGACAGTGTTGAATACAGATACAGACGGTGAAATCGAAGACCGATTACTCGCCTCGCCAAATAAATCGATCAGATGTTTGTCTGCTGAAATTAATTTGTCTAAATCCATTGTTCATCGGGCGACCAAACGATTACAATTACGACCTTATCGCGTTCAAACGGTCCATCGACTTCTTGAGCCCGACAAAGAAAAACGGCTACAATATTGTCAACGGTTCCGTCGATTTCTGCGTGAGGGAATTAATGTTATGGATTCGTTATTTCTCATAGATGAAGCACGGTTTCATTCGGACGGCTACGTAAACAGCCAAAACTGTAGAATTTGGAGCGCTGAAAATCCCCACGTTTATCACGAAAAAATACACCCGCAGAAGTTGGGCGTGTGGTGCGCGATATTGCGAAAGAAAATAATCGGTCCTATTTTTTTCGAGTACACCATTAATGCAGAACGATATCAGGATATTTTATATCAGTTCATCGCACTCTTGGTAGAGGAAGACAGACACTGCCGGCTACAACATGACGGTGCGACATCGCACTACGCAGGTTCAACTTCTGATTTCATCGCGGAATTCTTTGGTAATTGTGTTATCGGTCGAGGCTTGTGGCCACCAAGATCTCCAGATTTGACTGCGGCGGATTTTTTTTCTACGGGGTTACTTCAAAGAAAAGGCCTACAGCAACAAACCACGAACACTTGAACGAAAGTCAATATTGAACAATTGCAAGAAATGCTGTAAAAAGAATTGAAGCATGTATTCAAAAAGATGGCGGCCACTTCCAACATTTACTCTAAATGTAAGGCAATGGATGGTAATAATAAAAATTACATTTACATTTACACATGCCTTTTTATTATTTCAATACCTACCGATATAAGGTTGGGTTGCGTTTTATATGGGACACTCTGTATATATATATTTCACTTTCTTGTGGACAGTATAATTGCAGTAAATTTGCCACAAACACCTTTAAATTGTTGCTTAAAAATAACTCGTCCCAAAATCTCGGTCGAGTTTGTTAACGGCCAAAATCGGACCATGGGAATGGAAATGGGGGTTTTCGAAAAAAAAATATCGCTATAACTTTCTCATTAGTAAAATATCGATATCGTTTAAAGTTCGTACTATTCTTTGGATAAGAGCCTAAAACTTATATAAGCAACATTTTTTGATATCACCGATCATTGGCCCAGGGGGTGGAAAAAATGGGATTATGAAGACAAAAAAAATCATACTTCACTTCATAGGCACAATATCGAATCGGTTTAAAGTGGTCGTTGTCATCTAAATATTAACTAAAACCTTTGTCTTAATCAGTTTTTGAAGTGACCAACCCTTACGGCAAGGGATGAACAAAATGTTGCTGGAATTGTAAGAAGATGGGGCTTGTCGTATGCTAAACATGTGAAACTTTTTTTCACATGCAACCATTGTCGTATTGAATAAATTTGAATTTTTTCTTAAATTTAGGGGGAAATATTTTTTATCCTCTACTTAGCACTGGTGAAATCTATTCCGCCTTCCGGCGTGCCAAAAGCGATTTTTTAATTTTTTATATTATTTTACTACCTGAGAATACATTGAAAGTATACTGTGGAAAACAGGGTTTAGTAAAATTTTTGTCACTTTTAGAAAATACTTTTTTTTTATAATATCTGTAATAACTGTAAAAAAATAATTTTTATTTTAAACTTATTTAACGGAAACCTATTATTTAATAAATAATATTTTCTAAAAATACCAATTCCAACAAAAATGTAAATCAAACAAAGAAAAATATAAAAATATTTTTGTTATGGTGATACAAAATTTACACGCAAAAAACGTGATTAAATTGCGGAAACAGCACGTTTTTATCCTAGACAGAATGAAACAACACGTGTGTGGAAAATAAAAAAAATAATCTAAATAATATAATCGTACCCTATTAAAAGGGCTACTAAACCCTCCTAAAATATCTTTATTTGTGTCATCTCCTTAGCTTAGCAGCGGAATGTATGGATCACTAGCGGAAAATCCCCCGATTAATTAGAATCAATATCTAGAGTTTAATTTCTAATTTAACTTTCGTTAAATAAATTTTCTTCATTCAAAAAAGAAATATATTTTTATACAAGAGTTAATCAATTTTGGACACCTAATAATCCCATTCCGAGACATCGCTCGCCAGGGCAACCCGCTTCGGAGGGATTGGCTGAGCAGCTAGTAAATAAATAAAAAAATTGAAACAACTTTTTATACGCTAAAAAAATTTTTTAAACAAAAAACCCCCGTTCCATATTCTCATACAATAACTTCAAATTTACTAATAGTCGAATTACGTAAAGTTTTCAAAAGTGTTATCTTGGATATGACATTATAGAATTACACGTGGAATTTCCTTTTATATTTTATTAGAATTCAGGATGAGATGTAAGGTAGGTTTGGGGGGAGGGGACAGGATATTATTTTAGAGTTTGATTAGAAACTTTCTATAATATGAAGCTGCCAGCTGAATTTGAATGAAATATTTAATATGCTTCTGGTATTCAAGGAAGAGTACTGCAATATTGTCTGGTTGGATTGCGAAAAGCGACTGGAGAATAGAAGATAGTTTTTCTTCTGCGTTTCCTTTTTAATTTAAACATTTTGAATAGAAAAGTGAAACGGCAATGTTTGTTTAGTCATAAAATTAAAATATAAAATACAACAACTGGATTGTCAACTTTGATTGCAGAATTTTTTTGAGCTTTTAATTTATTTTGCAGTACATTAAATTCACGTAGAATATATTATTGTAAATGAAATACTTATATGTAATGAAGAGTTATTATTAATATTTCTAATACTTGGTTCTGAAAAGGGCTGATTATTTTGTAAATGAAAGCGGGTTAACACCAAAAGGTTACTAATAATAGTATAATATTTTTCATTATAATAATAAAAAACCGTTTGTTATTTTTACATCCTTGTACGAAGTAAAGAAAGTAATGTGATCGTGAAAAATTTCGGTTTTCATATTTCAACGGAAATATCCATTTTGACCACGCCTGAATCCATTTTGACTAGTTTCGGCGTAACGTCTGTACATACGTACGTATGTATTTCGCATAACTCAAAAAGATTAGCCGTAGGATGTTGAAATTTTGGATTTAGGACTGTTGTTACATCTAGTTGTGCACATCCCCTTGTGACTGGAATCGACTGAACCAAAAGGGTCCGAAAAAGCCCAGAAGCAAAATAAATTTGGATTTTGAACGTTTTCTTAACTGTAGTAATAATTCTTCATCGAGAGCTTTTCAATGATATATCATAAGCGGTACTTATTTTCATTAGTTACAGAGTAATAGCCAGATAAAGGTTTAATCGAAAGGTAATGAAAATTAGCACAAAGAAATATCGCTATCTAATATAGAAGTACAGATTTTTCAACTTAAAAGGGGGTCCCGCCACTCAGTAGTTTATACTAAATGCATATATTAGTTGAAACGGTTAAAATAAAGTGGAATATGTTGGTACGATTGAGCTGGAACGTGGAGAGGAGAGTTTATTGCCTGTACATTTGAATACTGATAGTCTGTGTCGAGCACTGGCTTTTAAGCAAGTTTGCGTAATCGTTTATTAAAATGCGGTTAACTGTTGAAGAACGAATATTCATGATGAAAAATTATTTAGATACGAAATCTCATGTTGTGTGTCTGCAAAAGTTCAGGGAGAAATTTGAATAGGAAGCATCAGTGAAAAATGTTTTTCAGGAGTTAGTTAAAAAATGTCATATACAGGTTCGGTGCTAGACTAGAAACGTGCCCGACAGACATCAGTTTTAATGACGCAGGTCGTTCAGTATATTAAAGCAGCAGTTACAAGATCTCATAAATTTTTGCGAAGACTAAGCCGAGAAAAAATGTATTACGTTCGGCCCGCAGTGGACTGATGAGAATGTTGAAATATTATCCGTGTCGAATGTAGGTTTTTCACTAGCTAACTCGTGCTGATGCTGATTATGTTAAAAGGGTTCACTACTGTCAACAGTTCAAGAATTTCATTAGACGCAACATTGGTATAGCTCAAGTGATTTTAATAGATGAAGCGTGTTTTGATCTTTGAATATGTAAATAGTCGGAAATGCTGGACCTGGAGAACTGAAAACCCGCACGTTTTCTTACTCTACATACACAAAAAGAGACGTACGGTATGTGGTCTCAAGGCGACGAATAATAGGACCTTTTTTTTTTTTTAAACAACTGTAGATGGTTTCGTCTGCCATGAAATTATCCAACAGTTCATCGTCTTACTTCAAGAAATTAAGCGTGATTGCTGGATGCAACAGGATACCCCCATTTGCAGTATAGCATGCTCAACTATGGAGATGGTACAGTATATTTTTAGTAAAAAAATAATTGCTAAAGGATTATGGCCACTAATATCTCCTGATATGATTACTACAGACTTCTGTCTGTGGAATTACTTAAAAGAAACTGTTTATAGAAGCAATCCACACACCTGCTGGAATTGAAGACAAACATTACCGATGCCGTTCAGCAGACAAGGTACATGATATATTTACGTTTCCGTGGTCATCTAGCGGAAGTAGCGAGAAACATGGTCAAGCGTATAGACAAGTGCGTAAAAGTGGATGAAAATAATTTCAACACCTTTGTAAATCATTATATGAGTTTTTGCCTATGAACTATTATTTAGACTAAATTGTGATGGGGCCTCTTTTTGTATACTCTGTACATAAAATATATATATATATATATATATATATATATACGAGGTGCGACAATAAAGTAATGAGACTGATGTGAAAAAAAATGTTGCTTACCGTTTTAGTCATGTTTAGTGTTGTCTCCTTCAAAGTAGTTCCCCTCTGATTGCACACACTTATTCCAGCGCTTCTGTCAATGATTGTAACATTTCTGGAACTCATCTTCTGTAATATCCTCCAAGACCCTCGTCACAGCTTTTTGGACATCTTGTGTTGTTTGAAAATGGTGTCCCTTGACCGCCATTTTGACTCTTGGAAATAGAAAAAAGTAGCACGGAGCGAAATCTGGTGAATAAGGTGGCTGTTGTAGTACTGAAATTTGTTTTGAAGTTAAAAATTGATGTACTGACAGAGCAGTATGGAATGGCGCATTATCGTGATGCAGAATCCAATTATCAGCAATGTACGGCACGGACACGAAGAACTCGTTTACGAAGTCTTTCTAAAATTTCTTTGTAGAAATATCGGTTAACTGTTTGTCCAGGATGCACCCACTCTTTATGAACAATTCCCTTGGAATCGAAGAAGCACACAAGCGTGCATTTCACTTTTGACTTTGACATGCGACCTTTTTTTGGTCTGGGTGATCCCTTTGTGCACCATTGCGAATTTTGGCGTTTTGTCTCTGGATCGTATTGAAAAAACCAACCTTCATCACCAGTGGTAATACGGCTCAACAAATCTGGATCGATTTCCGTTTGCTCTAACAGATCGGCTGCCAACTTATTCCGTGTTTCTCGCTGCTGTAGTGTGAGATTTTTGGGGACCAGTTTTGCACAAATCTTTCTCATACCAAGATCTTCAGTTAATATTAGACGAACCGTTTCTCGATCTATGTTGAGTTCTTCTGCAATCATTTTCACGGATAATCTTTGATCAGATCGTACGATTTCACGCACCCTGGTCAAGTTGACATCTGTCCGTGAGGTTGATGGTCGTCCACTGCGGTCTTCATCTTCAACATTCGTTCTGCCTTCACTAAAAATTTTATGCCACCGAAAAAATTGAGCTCTTGACATAACCTCCTCTCCAAAAGCCTTCTGAAGCTTACCGTAAGTTGTCGTCGCGTTTTCACCCGATTTAACGCAAAAAGAAATGGCATACCATTGCGCAATATTTTGTGGTTTCATTTCTGTGACGAGAGACACAAACACGTGTTCACTTATTACAGCACAACTCACGACTGAGCAGTTGCATCAATGTGCCGCTTGGACTAGAAGTAGCTTATAGACCAAGGTCAAAGATGATGTGCCTACGCAAGCGCTGCAGGGTTGCCACATCTTGCAAAGAAAAATCAGTCTCATTACTTTATTGTCGCACTTCGTATATATATATATATATATATATATATATATATATATATATATATATATGTACTCTGTACATGATATATCAGAAATTCTAAGAATATCGTGTCATTAGAAGAAATTTTATATAGAATGTATACAAAGTATATTTTTAGAGCCGACAACAGATTACTGTTTATTTAAAGATTAAAGTTATAAAAACTTACTCTATGTTTGATTTCATTTCTGGGACAGATTACATTCCTATTCAACTCTCCTGATCAACCTAATCCAGGCTGTACGGCTTTACGGAAATCTTGGCGTCTGACTGTAGCTCGAATATAGGCTCGGAGAAATTACGATCTGCACTGGATGCTACCAGCATTTGGCTACATAAGTGGAGAATATAGGTTAATCCGGAAAAATCCAGCAACGTAATTTTCACGATAAGAAAATAGTGTCCTAACTTCATTAAAACGGTGTCAGAATACCTCATGCCAGTACTGTAAGGTATCTTGGTTTATACCTTAATCGCCGTTTAACTTTGACAGATCATGTAAGAGAGGAAAGGAAGTTGCTTGACGATAAAGTTAAAAAGATATAATGGATATTGGTAAGGCATCTTAACGTTCTTTGTCCAGTAAGAGTCTGCTTTACAAGATTTTCTTGAAGCCGGTATAGACTTACGGAAATATGAAACGATTGACAGAAGTATTAATCAACGGTTCTAGAATAAAATACTACGGAACATAATACAAGGGCCGTGAATCGCGACGAATACCGAGATAAATATGGGAATTCCATACATTCAGGAAGAATTTGATCGAATAGTTTGGAAATATGTGTTCAGGTTGGAGAATCATGTTGGTCATCTTCCTTTCAATTTACTTGACAACAGCGAGGACGTGGAAGAAATTCCACGTGCTTGATAGACCATTATGATGATCCGTTTTATTGGAGACAATACTTCTTATCATTATTTTTGATTTATTTTCGGTTATTCAAATTTTTCCGATGTTTACTTTCATAATTAATGTTTGGTTATCTTACAGAAGTTAATGTATCATTTACGGCTGTTCTATTTACGCACCCGACTTGAGAGATGGTATTAAGATATGTATTTATTCTTCATTTAAATATATTATCAGACAGTATCAAATATTATCAAGTTTTTTCACGGTTACCCGTTTTCTTCTATTTATTAACTTTAATTATTTTTGAACTCGTTGGGGATAAACATCGGATGACCCTATTTCAAGTGATAGTCTACTGGACTACTAGACTTACTTATAGTTTTAGTATGGAAGCCGATTGTAAATAAACGAATTTAGCAAAAAAAGGTCTGAGCTAGCTTTTGCTTTAAGTTAAACTTCTTAGCCATTGAGAGAGTTAAATATTACGATTTGACTCTTTTGCAGGCTTTTGGAAAATCTTTATTTAAACTGATCGTGCGATTTAAATTATTATTTTTTGAATTCAAAATTAATTTTTAAAATATTTTTTTCGTGTTTACATATTTTGAATTGATCAAGTGTATCGATTCAGTTTTACCTCCATGTTGCTTATATTAAGTAAAACATTTTTGAGAAAAATGTCATTTTTCATAAAAAAAAAGATTTTCATTTACGTAATCGTATATAACAGCGTAAGACGCCTAAAGCGACTGCATATATTAGATCTGTCAGCTCTCAGAGATTTGAGGTGAATCAGCTACCCAAAGCAGTCGTTTTAGGCGCCTTACGTCCTGGCTGTTATAAACTATTATTAAAATGAAAATCGTTTTTATATTAAAAATACATCCTAGGGTATTTTTAACTAAACACCCTTCCTTTTTCCTGTTTATTTCCCGGGAATTACCGACAGACATTACTTCGGAGGATGAATGAGGATGATATGTATGAGTGTAAGTGAAGTGTAGTCTTGTACAGTGTCAGGTCGACCGTTCTTGGGATGTGTGGTTAATTGAAACTCAACCACCAAAGGACACCGGTATCTACGATCTGGTATTAAAATTTGTATAAAAGTAACTGCCTTTACTAGGAATTGAACGCTATAATTCTCGACTTCCAAATCAGCTGATTTGCGAAGACGCGTTCACCACTAGACCGATTCGGTGGGTTGCCTAAGCACCCTAAGATAACTGCTTCGGTACAAGATAAAAACTGAGACTGAACAAAATAGTGAGAAAAGAACATAACAAAAGAGAAACGATTATGAAGGTAGAAAGGATTCTGTTATTTGGGAAGCAAAATTACAAAAGATGGACGAAGCAGGAGCGATATAAAATTGCGGATAGCACAGGCGAAACGAGCTTTCAGTCAGAAATGTAATTTTTTTTACATCAAAAATTAATTTAAATGTCAGGAAAAGATTTTTTAAAGTATATGTTTGGAGCGTTGCTTTATATAGAAGTGAAACTTGTACGATCGGAGTACCTGAGAAGAAAGATTTTGAAAGAAGAAAGCTTTTGAAATGCGGTGCTATAGAAGAATGTTAAAAATCAGATGGGTGGATAAAGTGACAAATGAAGACGCGTTGCGGTAAATTGAGAAAGAAAAAAGCGTTTGGAAAAATATAGTTAAATGAATAGACAGACTTACAGGCTATATCTTAAGGCATCCTGGAATAGTCGCTTTGATATTGGAGGGACAGATAGATGGGAAAAATTGTGCAGGCAGGCAACGTTTGGAATATGTAAAACAATATGTTTGGGATCTAGGATGTAGGAGTATAATCAAACGACTGGCACTAGTTAAAGAATCTTGGAGAACTGCATCAAACCAATGAAATGACTGATGGCAAAAAAAAACCGGGACTAAAACCAAATTTTCTTTTATTAATTAAATACGAATTAAATAAATCGGTCCACTGGTAAAACGTTACGCTTAAAATCAGCCTGAAATTCTTTAAAAGTCTTAATATTTTCATGCCAAATGGTTTTAACTGAATTTTATGAAAAATTACCTGAAACTAATTCCCGTGAACAGAATAGGCTAATACAAAACAGTTGACATTAAAAAAAGTACATACAGAAAATTAAAAATATTTTTTATTTACATTTGTAAATTCGTAACAATTACCATTTTTTAATTTTTTTTTTTTAATATAAAAATAGTTACAAATTACCAAAAAGTTTTTTTATGATTTTTTTTTTTTTGTTACATAATGGTAAATAATTATCAAGATTTATTTATTTTTTAAAATTTTACGAATAATTTACCATTAATAAATATAAAAAAAATGAAATGAAACTGTACACCTAATATTGCTTTAACTTCCTGATCTGTGAAAACATGTTTATTAAACATGACTTGAACAATCGAAATTTATTCTAAATTTACACCATTCAATAATCAGGTTAATACTATTTTCATAGTAATATGGATGAAGAAAAGATATATTTTTTGAGATATAAAGCGATATCTGCCTTTACGTAAAGCATTATACTGTAAGGAAGTACAATTTACAGTTTAATCGTAGACCACAATATAACTACCAAGCTGAATTGCTGGAAATTATCGTGTCACATTTTATCTATCACAAAGGCACACCTAGTTTGAATTTAAACAGAACAATACGTACAGATCGAGGCAGTATGTTGACATGACAATGGGAACTAATTGAAATTATGAGTCTTGATTGAGTCTTTCATCTTTTTCATAAATAAAATGTGGTACTTAATGGAATACCGATTAATTCTTATTATAAATAAATTAAAATAAATAGGTGAAATTAAAATTTCAAGAATAAATCTCCTTTTATAATTAATATTTAGATTTCTTATTTTTATTTTTGTTGTGTTATAATCGTAATGATTAATCTGAATATGACATAAATTTTGAGTAAATTCAAAAATTACAATCAAACATCCCTAAAAATAATAAACATCTCATGCGATATTTTCGTTAGCTGAGTTAAATATACGGCATCGTATCAGTATGTAAAACTCACCGAAATGCAAGTAATATTCATTAAGTCCGAAAAGTGAAGATTTAAATTAAATAACAAATAATTAAAAAAAATTATAATACAATGTAAATTAATAGAAAAAAATCTGATGTGGACAACACATCAATTCCTTGTACGCTTATTAAATTACATTTATACATTTTTTTTTTTTTAAATGAAACGTACATAAAATCTTACGAGTATTTAATTAAAAACTTCTGATATTTTTTTTTTTTTTAATATTTTTTTATTATTGAATTATTATTCATGGTAATTTTTTTTATACAAGTGGTTAATAATTATTAATAAATCAATATATTTAAATTCAAGAAAAAAAGTTAAAAAAAAGGAGATAAAGTCGGATTCGAACCGATGTGCCTTTCCCTAACATCCAAATATTTCAATAATAAAAATTTTATTTGGCTATAACTCTGGAACCGATGAAAATAAGTACCGCTTATGATATATCGTTGAAAAGCTCTCAACGTGAACTTGTTACCGTATTTAATTAAAAGTCCAAAATCCAAATCGTTTTGACTTTTTTGGATACTTTTGGTCCAGTCGATTGCAATCAAAAGGGGAGGTACACAACTAGATATTACAGCACTCCTAAATCCAAAATTTCAACATCCTACGGCTAATAGTTTTTCATTTATGCGAGATATATACGTACGTACAGACGTCACGCTGAAACTAGTCAAAATGGATTCAGAGATGATCAAAATGGATAATTAAAATGAGGAACATATACTTGTGAATGGACTTTAATATATATATATATATATAAATAAAAAGTTGGATTAAAAAAGTGTACGTGCGCACAAATGTTAGTTAAACGCCGGCGCAGGTCGTTCTATGACGCTAACGCGTCACCACCACAGAGTTTCCCCCCAACGTTTTATAAACATGGGGTTTACAACGGTGGAGCGCATTCGGTTGAAATTACTCCAGCTAGCAACAAGTGTTTAAACAGTCTTTGAGTATAACTCAAAGTGATATTTAATTTTTTTCGGGCAGACGAATAACAAATAAACATAATACCGTTTTCTTTATTTCTTCCGATTGTAATTCTTATTTATTATATATTTAATAATTTCCCTTTAACGAGGGAATAAATCGCGTTACAAATTATCAACAATTCAGAAAATAGAAAAGGGTGCAAAAACTAATTAAAACAACAACAGCGACAGAGCAACCTTCCAACCAGAAGTTTGTTGTAAGTATTAAAAAAATATATGTTTTATTTTAATGTATAATTTGCGATTTTAAAATTTGTTTAGATCGCTAGAATACGATAAAGTTTCCTATAAGAAGTTGAAAATTAACTGTAAAAATAAATTAATAGAACTGTTTTACAAACCTTAAACTTATTGAATAAAATAACTTTTTTTAAAAATAAGAAAACAGTATTTTTTCACTTCAGGAAGTATAGAAAATAGATAATTTTTCAAAAAATTAATGAATATATTTTTGTAGGGTGAAAAAATAAATAATATTATAATGTAAAAAAATTATTTTGTAGTTAGTTAAAAAAAATGCGTGCGCTAAATAATAAATGAATAAATACTGTATTCGGTTCATAAAATAGTGAATACATTATACAAATCGTATCAGGATTGGTTTGAATGCTATTGTGGAGATAAAAAAGATTTACTCAAAATTTAGCCTGGAAAAATAAGAAAATAAACCAATAATTTTCTAAATCTTTGGTATTTAAATAATGTACATTAATTAAAATAATTCGTATTATTTAAAAATTATATCGACAAATATTATTGTTGTACAACAAAATTCTTTCTCGCAAGTTAAAATGTAATAATATTTAACAGGAGTACAATTCTGCTGTCTAGTTATATATACAAGTAAGCATAGTTTTTTTAATTAACTAATTAAAAAATAAAAAAAATAAAAAAATAGTTTGGACCGTATATCGCATTAAAAAAAATCTTCGCATTTTTTTATTTTTTGTCGCTATTCTTTTATTTTTTGATTAACTTCAACATTCGCTTCTTGAGAAAATTATCTCCCCATTTTTTTATTGATTTTTGCTGAAAAATCTTGGAAATTTTTTCTGAAAATATTTCGGTTCAACTTATTTTAATATAGAAAGATCCTTTTGATTGATCTGTTGTACTTAATTTTTTAAAGTATACGTAAAATCCTTATTTTCTTTTTCTATATGAAAAAATCCATTATTTATTTTTTAAATTACTTTAATTGATCTTAATATATTTTTTAACTATTTTTACAGTTAGGTTTTAAAATCTTTCTTAAATGTTTCCTCTCTTTTTTTAGTTATTTTTTCCTGTCTTCATTCTTTAACTGTCATCGTAGTTTCAATAACTTTTAATGTTTGCGTTGTAACGTCTAAATTTTGAATTAAAAGAAAGAATTTTTTTCATTTTATTGCTTTCATTTATGTATTATTTTCCAACATATTTAAATTTTTGAAGTATTTTAATTTTACCATAGTTCGTTTTACTAATTTCAGTTTATCTGTAATATTCATAATTTATTCTGTTTTTTTTTTTCTAATAAAGAATTTGTAATAAATAAATTATTATTTTTTTTAAAAATAAATAACTAATATTTTTTATGCTAATATAAAAAAAATATTATTTGTTAAAAATTTATCTGTTAAAGTCATATTTACTGGTATTAAATAGAATTTCTTTATTTCTTTAAAACAAACTTTAATAAATTAATTCGCACAACTGCGTTAATTCTGACAAAAATGTTTTATTTTTCAACATTGTAAACAAATTATTCGGATATATATATATTTAGTAGATAGCATACAAATAACCTACAAAAAATAAAAATATGGAAGAAAGGAATTAATTTCCTTTTAAAATAATAAACATAACAGCAAATCATTCATACCGACCAAAATCGATTTTATTGATAAAAACTAAGGAAGAGATTGAAAAAGTATTAAAAATAATTTCTTATTTTCCTTAATCGCTAACTTTTTAAAACAACTTATTTATTTATCTTATCAGTAGCTATAAACTGAGTAAAATTAATTTATTTATCAAATAAAACCGTAATATTAAAAAGTAAATAAATAACTTACTATAAAAAAACTATAAGAAAAAAACTGATAGAAAAAAATACACGTAATGTAAACTTTCCTAAATTGTTTTAACATCTTTATTGCAAAATTAGTGATTTTAGTGCAAAATTTATTTATTACACATAAATTCAATAACGATATTAACAAATAAAGAGATACTCAAAACCTTAATTAAAAAACGAAAAAATTTTCCGAAAGTCTCCAAATATTTTGTGCTGTTTTGTCGATTCCCGATACAATAAGTTAATCGGACATTATACATAACATTATAGAAATTTTACGTAAATTATAATTCTATGGATACAAAAAAAAAGAATTTTTACGACATTTAAGTTGAATAACTAAAGAAAATGACAGAAAAACTTTGACTAAAACTGTTTTACAGAGTAAAAAATTGTTAAAGAAACTTTTACAGGTATTTCTTAACTTCGTAGATATTTTATTTCAAACAAAACATCTGTCAAAAGTTTAACTATTTAAAAATATTAATGATACGATTATGTAATATTTAGCGTACAATTGCGAAAAAGAACAAAATGTTCAGTGTATAAAAATGTAATTTTATTCAATTACAAAAGTATAATTGAAAAGAAAGAAGAAGAAAATCCTTAGTAAAATATTTTGGGTTCCGCTTGATAAAACGATAATTTTATCATGAAAATTACATGCGGCCTTTTAGTAATTACTAAAAGGGTTTAAACAACTAAATCGCTAAAAGGACTTAAAGGCCGAAAAGGGCTTACCGCTTCTCATTTGGAATAAAGATTGGAATGTAGTCTGACAATTTTGTGTCTGTTTTCACGCCTATTTTGCAATTTACATAAATAAATTCAGACACATCTCAATTATTTGTCAACCGTTTTGAACAAACGGTAGTTATTTTGTACGCTTAGAATTTTTATATAATACAACGTTATTCAAAGAAGCTATTTTAAACAATTTTAATTGTCGTAAAAGGTAAAATTTTCAAGCTTTATTATATAGTTGTTTTTGGGTTATATATATATATATAAAAAATCTCATTATGATACGTACAAATGTTCCGGTTTTATCCCTGAGTTATATAGTTCATTGATAATAATAATATTTTGTTTAAAAATACGTTGTTTGCATTTATTTATTTTCCATTACATTTTCCCGAAATCATTAGCTTCTGATTCTTGCCGTTAGGTTCAATTATTTCTCCCGCGTACTTTACTAATTTAATTTTTCATATTTTGCGTTTAAAAAACTTCGGCGAATCTTTGTTGTTAGAGCAATATTCAGTTTTTTAAATTTTTACGTATAATAATGCTTGCTCTTCATTTTCTTTTAAAATATTTATTTGAATTTTTCGTCCTTTACTAAAATTACAAGATCGTTCACCAACACCAAAGAATTAATATCAATTTTTTTTTTCAGCGCCAGTTATGAAATTTATTTTATTTTTATTCGCTTTTGTTGGTCAAATTTTTTTAGTTTATCTAAAACTGTGATTAAGATAAGTAGAAATTATCTATCTACGCGTCTTAATACTGATTTAATCTCGAAAGATTTTTTCTATAGATTTTACGCTTAAATATGTTTATTTAATTAAGTTTAGAAGGTTTTTATTAATTTTATAATTTCTCAAAACGTTAATAAAATTTCATATATATATATATATATATATATAATTATTATTAGTAATTCCTTTTAAAATTCATTTTAGTATCATATCCAGCAGCAAAGGCGTGCCGTAGGTATGCCCTGCGCAGCTAGGCCCTTCGAGCGGGTTGCCCTGGCAGGCGGTATCTCGGAATGGGATTAGGTGTCCAAAATTGATTACCTATTCTATAAAAATATTTTTTTTTTGAATGATGAGAATTGATATAACGAAAGTTAAATTAGAAATTTAACTCAAGAGATTGATACTAACGAATCATGATTTTCCGCTAGTGATCGGTACATTCCGGTGCTAAGCTAAGTAGGATGTACACAAACACATACACACACATACATACATACAAATGCCCTTTGTAGGATAGGATTTGCTACGTAGAATCGACCTTATCTGAGTTCTTCCTAATTTTTCATTTAATTATGAACCGATAATTTTTTCTAGTCGATTTAAAATTAATTTTGATATATTTAATACGTGATCGATAAAAGTAAAATCCCTCTGTAATTAACATTTTTCTTTCGCCATTTTTATACAGCGGATAAATCAGGGCAGATTATAACCCGGTTTATACTTATAAATATTTATATAAAATAAATTAAATCCTTTTTAAAATAAATTTTTACGTACACCTTAAAAAATGACATTTATTAAATTTTTATTTATTTTAAATAATTTTTTACAAGTTTTAAATTATATGTATAGTTCAACCATTTTACAACATCTTTATCAATCATATTATTACAGTCTGTACAATTTATTTATTATCTGTTAAGCAGGAATAACAGGGTGACGTCGAATTACTGATGTACGATGAACTGCCTATGAAAAATGTCATACCTGACCTGGTATCGAACCCGGGACCGTAAAAATATAAATATATTCAAAGAAAAACTTTTAATTAAAACGAAAACAATACATAAAAATACAGCTCCGGCAAATATTCAATTTAAAGACGTTTTGTAAAGTTTAGATGCAAAAACGTTTAATCGGTTTTTTGATTTAGAAATTTTATTAAAATTAAATTTTTAAGCGGTAAACTCATCGTCGTAAATCAGCTGATTTCGAAGTCGAAGCTCTCAGGTTCAAATCTTAATAAAGGTAGTTTCTTTTATTCGGATTTGAATACTAAATCTACGGATACCGATGTTGTTCGGTGGTTAGATTTCAATTAACTACACGTCTCAGGAAAGGTTGGCCTAAGTTTGTTTAAGATTACACATTTACCGGTACGGTTTCATTACACTGACAAGCGGCTAATGATTTTAATTATTAATGACATATAAATAAAAGTTAAAAAACAAATTAAAGTACAAAAAATAAAAAATAAATAAATATAACATAAAGTTCAACAGACAAGTAGTCTAAATTTAACTATCCAATAAAAATACATTTAACCAAAAATTATGATAACAATAAACTATACTAAAACATAATTTCATCAAGAATACTCGTATCTTTGAGAAGCACAATAACTTAATAGGAAGCACAGTAACTTATCTCTCTGAAAATTTGATTCTGTATGACATGTCATTTAAAAAAAAAATCATTATACGCTCAAAATAGTTTATTCTAACTTTCTCAACGCTATAAACCGTTAGGTTTGAATAATTGATCCTAAAATAGAAATCACTTTTACTTGCGAATCTCGTCAGCGATCCAAGATCGATGTAATTAACTTTGTTATAGTTAAAAATCATTTGTATTTCCATTTAATAATTTATAAATTGTTACATCTCTATTTTTGATCTATATACTTTTGTTTTCCTACGTATATTATTTTTGAATTAATTAATAATAATAAATTTACATAATTAAACCTTGTTACATTTTCATTTAAAGTTTGGTATTTTATTTCTATTTCTAAGAAGTTTTTTGAATAAAATAAAAATACGATAATATATAATGAAATAAACAAATTGAAAAAGAAATTATTTTTAATTTGCCAAACATTCATCAAAATATTTGTAAAACAAACAAGAAAATTTTCAAATAATTAGTAAAAATTAAGCGAGCTAAAGTATAATATTGTTACATTATTAATTATAATCAAGTCGATTAACTTAAGCACGCTAACATAAAAGTACGTATAATGGAACGCCGATTATCCAGACTGACCTTTCCAAGGACGAATTCGGAAATAAAAAAAAATTAATAAAAAACAATTTATCATACGTACTGGACAATATAGAGTTCTTTTTTTTAACCTCGGGGACCACCGTTAGAGATATTGCTTTAGAGGATGAGACGAACGACAAGTAGCGTATGAAAATGCCATGCCTAACGTGGATTCGAACCCGGGACCTCCGGATGTAAGGCCGAGACGCTATCACTCGCACCACAGAGGCCGGCTGGACAGTATAGTTTTAATGTTTTATTAAAACGCAATTATTAAAAAGACGAAAATATAAAACAAATAAATGTATTTCAATAAAATTAAAACTATAATCAAAACATTCCTACGATTAATATAAAGCAGATACACTAATACGTTACAAAAAAATCCAACGAGTAAATATTTGCTAATAAAAAGTCAGAATTTACAAAAATTATCTGAAAGAAAATAAAGTTTACTACTTAATTTTTTATAAAAAAATCTGATATGGACAACAGATGACTTCATTCTACGCCTATTAAATTAATTTACAGATTTTTTAAAACGAAAAGAACATAAATTCTGTCATTGAAACATTCTGATATTTTTTCATTTTTTGTTTTTTAATTATTAAATTACTGTTCAACGAAAACATTTTTTAACAATGAGAGGTTAATAATTTTTAATAAATCAATATATTTCAATAAAAAAAAAGGAAATGAAGTCTCGAACCGATTTGTCATCCCCTATGATCCAAATATTTCATTAATTATAATTTTATTTGGCTATAACTCTGAAACCAATGAAACAACTACGCCTTACGATATATCTTTGAAAAGCCGCTCTCAATGAAGGCTTATTACAGCAGTTAAGAAAAAGTCCAAAATCCAATGTTTTTGGATTGTGGGGTCTTTTGGACATTTTTGGTCAAGTCAATCGCAATAAAAAGGGGAGTTGCACAATTATATGTTACAACAAACCTAAATATAAAATTTCAACATCCTACGACTAATCGTTTTTGAGTTATGAGAGATACAGACGTACATACATCACGCCGAAACTAACCAAAATCTTTCGCGATTACAATACTTTATTTCATACAAGGAAGTAAAAATGTCTTTTTTAATAACTTATAAAAACGTATTGAAGAGAAACAGAATTAAGTTACTGCCCTATAAAAAATTAATTTCTCGTACACGATACCACTGATACATTAACAATTAATGAAATACATCTTACGAGCACATTGATGTAAATTAAAGATCTTTCGGCTTCATCATCATCATCAGGAGATAAAATTATTACATTAAAGTCAAAAATTTAAAAGATCACATTTAAAATGTAACAGTCATGACTGTCCAGTTCTACTGTTAAATTTTTTACAGTATACCGGTAGGAAAGGGCAGTCATGACTTTTAAATTTTTACCTTTAATGTCGTATTCACCGGGTCGGTCTAGTGGTGAACGCGGTTTCCCAAATCAGCTGATTTGGAAATCAAGAGAGTTCCAGCGTTCAAGTCCTAGTAAAGGCGATTAATTTGATACGGATTTGAATACTAGATCGTGGATACCGGTGTTCTTTGGTGGTGGTTGTGTTTCAATCGACCACATATCTCAGGAACGGTCGAACTGTGAGACTCTACAAGAATACACTTCATTTGTACTGATACGTATCATCCTCATTCGTCCTTTGTAGTAATACCTGAACGGTAATTCCCGGAGGTTAAACAGGAAAAATAAAGAGAGGTTTAATGCAATCATTTTTATCTCCTTATGATTACTTTCAAGTAAGCCGAAAGATCTTGAGTTCTTATCAACGTACTGGTAAGATGGATTTCATTAACGGTTAATATTAGTTATAAAACGTATATATTTCTTGAAAATTACTATTAATTGAAAAATTACAATACGTTTAATAAAATAAAAATTAGCGGCAATAAATAATAATTAAAACGTACCTTTGAGAATACTATTGCTTCTTAAAAATAATTTGCGTTTGCTTTAACTTTAATCTTAGTTTATTAGCTCCAAGATCACTTAATCGTTTTAAACGAAGAATCTGTTTAGATTCGCATTTTTTCACGATAGAGATAAACACTCATTAGCTTTTTCGTTTTGACAGTCCTAGGTAGAAATCCATATATAATTACATCATAATTCACGCTTGAACAATTATAATGTGTTTCCAATTTTTACAAACGTTATTTTTATAATTAATTTAACACATGCTTAAATTTATATATATTTTCTGTTATACGAATTGTAAAAAGTCAATTAAAAAACCCATTAAAAATAAAGATTAATAAAAATACGTTTCCTGTCGAAGCAGAACTTTAAATAATAATTTAGATTTTTTTAAATAGTGCATTATTTTTTTTTATTTTTTGATTACCTAGTGCGGATGTAATCGGTTCGGATAATTGGATATTGGAAAATATGTGTCTGATTGTAGTACTGTAACAGTGGAACGGAACGCGAATGTAATAGACTAATTACTCTCCTATGTACGGCAAAGGTTTCGATAAATTCCTTTACCGCTAGATTTTTCTAGTTTCAAGTCGAGTAAATATTTTAAAAATATTTTCTATTCTTAAGGATGAATAAAAGCAAGGATCGAGTTTCTGTCCCTTTTCATTCCGTGAATTTCTTTAATAAATTTGATCGAATTGGTTCTCTTGGAAATGATATTTACTGTTATTTCCCCATCTCATTTCTCTTTTAGCCCGTCAATTAAAAGTCTTTCGGTACTAGAACCTGGTACGATCCAGCAGGATTGCGCTTGTTAGAATATTGATTTTCATCTTTTTAACGCCTTTTGGCTTCATATTTCTTATTTTCGGGCGTTTTCTTTCTCTCGACTTACTTTCAATGTGATAAAAGTTCTAAAAAGAAAGTTATAGAACAGAGTACAGTCTCTTCTTTCGTAGTATCTTGTGTAATAACTCGGTCTTCTTTCCTTTTACAGGGAAGCTTATTCGGTTCAGGTAGTTAAGTTTAAAGCTGAATTGTCCCTCGTAGGGTATCTCTTGTAGATTACCGAAGAATCTTTGCTGTATAGGTACTAGTTGCGGGTAGTCTTCTAACAGAAGACGTATAATAATATAATTTATGATAATTTAATTCGTTTCCTAAGAATTTTACAAAAATACTTAAATTCAAGGTACATTTTATCATTTAAAGATTAAGACTAGAAATAGCTTGTTTTATATTGAATTATGATTACTTCAGTTTCTTATAACAGTAATAGGAAAGATACTAAATGAACTGTTAAACTGTGTTATAAAAGCCTGCAAAAAACTGATGTGGACACCACATTACTTCCTTGTACGCCTATTAGATTACATGTACACTTTTTTTTTAATTGAAAAGTACATAAAATTTTATTTAAAAAATAACTTTGATATTTTTTCATATTGTTTTATTGTAATTTTATTTTATAAAAATCAGAGGTTAATAAAAATTATTAATAAATCAATATATTTAAATTAAAAGGAAAAAAAATTAAAAAACGAGATGAAGTCGGATTTGAACCGATGTGCCTTCCTCTTGTAAGACCCAAATATTTCATTAATTAAAATTTCATTTGGCTGTAACTCTGGAACCAATAAAAAAATAAGTATCGCTTGATATATCGTTGAAATGCGCTCAATGAGGGCTTGTTACTGTAGTTCAGAAAAAGTACACGATTCATTTTTATTTTTTATTTTTGGATTTTTTGAACACTTTTGGTTCAGTCAATTGCAATCAAAAGGGGAAATGTACAACTAGATGTTATAACAGTCTTGAATCCAAAATTTCAACATCCCACGGCTAATCTTTTTTGAGTTATGCGAGATACAGACGTCATGCTGAAACTAGTCAAAATGAATTCAGGATCGGTCAAAATGGATATTTTCGTTGAAATCTGAAAACCGAAATTTTTCGCGATCGTAATACTTCCTTTTCTTCGTAGAAGGAAGTAAAAAAAGATCTCCGATCGATGTATGTCGGAAATATTCACTTCCGACAGCGATGTATTTTTATTTTACTTCCGCTTTACATTTAAACAGAGAATAAACATTAAAAAAAGATAAAAGTGCAAAAGCTTTCCATTTCCACTTATAAAAGCCTAAAGAGGAATTGTGGTTGGCATTTTTGAATCTTTCCTCTCTTTTTATTTAGAGTCCACTTTACAAAAATTTTATTGATTTTAATATACTTGTTTAAATTACTCGTACTTTTATTTAATAAAAATTGGTTTAAAAGAATTTTGAATTTTTTTCTTGGTTTTAGAAAGAATAACATACTGGATACAAATACAAATATATACAAATATTTTTAACCGACTTTAAAAAATAAGATAGGAGAGTTCTTCTTAACAATTAATTTTTTAATAATTAAATTCGTCCCGTAAATATTAAATTCATTCGATAATCTTAAACATTTTTTACGTGGGAATATGAAATAAACATTTCTGTAGCGTTTGAAAAATACCATGTCTGACTGGAATTTCAATTTTTTGATGGAAAAGCTGAGACACCACTTCTCCGTCTAGCAGAGCTGAAGTCTTTTTAAGTATAATTCGTATATACTTACTTATCATCGATTTTGCTGAATTTTATTCTATTCATTAATGGAGAGAAAAGATTATGGAGGTAGAAGAATTTTGTTATTTGGGAAGTAGAATTACTAAAGCTGGACGAAGCAGGAGCGATATGAAATGCCGAATAGCACAAGCTAAACGAGCCTTCAGTAAGAAATATAATTTGTTTACATCAAAAATTAATTTAAATGTCAGGAAAAGAGTTTTTAAAGTGTATGTTTGGAGTGTCGCTTTATATAGAAGTGAAACTTGGACGATCGGAGTATCTGAGAAGAAAAGATTAGAAGCTTTTGAAATGCGGTGCTATAGGAGAATGTTAAAAATCAGACGGGTGGATAAAGTGACAAATGAAGAGGTATTGCGGCAAATAGATGAAGAAAGAAGCATTTGGAAAAATATAGTTAAAAGAAGAGACAGACTTATAGGACACATACTAAGGCATCTTGGAATAGTCGCTTTAATATTGGAAGGACAGGTAGAAGGGAAAAATTGTGTAGGCAGGCCACGTTTGGAATATGTAAAATAAATTGTTAGGGATGTAGGATGTAGAGGGTATACTGAAATGAAACGACTAGCACTAGATAGGGAATCTTGAAATGCTGCATCAAACCAGTCAAATGACTGAAGACAAAAAAAAAAATGGAGACTATTTTTTTAAGCAAAAATTACATAGTATGATATTGGCAAGTAAAATTTGAAAAAAATCTGATAATCTAATTTATCAAAATATTAATTTTATTTTCTAGTATTACATGATATAAGTAATACCAACATAAGATAAACAATATTAAATATTTTCAATTTATGGAAAGTCTTCGCGCTCGCTTAGTAGTTGTCTCTTTACGTTATTTTTCTCGATTCATTTTTTTATTTATTTCTCGTATTTGGATTTATTTTAAACTTTTTTTTTCATACAGGAGGCGGCATTTTTTTAATACCTACTGATATTTTACGTAAAAAAAAACTTAGATAAATTTAAAAAATATAATTTCAAAAAATGCATGAAAAGAAGAAAAAGTATATTTCCAACATTTTGATGTAAATGAAATTAAACGGCGCAAAATTAAAATTTAGCTAATTTTGTTTAACTGAATTTTTAAGCTAAAAAAAAGTCTTGCGCTGTTCTGCGCAAGCCTTTTTTTGCAGTGGCGTGCTGTAATCACGCCATTCCCAGCTAAGTCCTCCGAATAGGTTGCCCTAGCAGACGACGTCTTGGAAAATCTCTCAATGAGGGCTTAATAAGAAAAAGTACAAAACTCAAATTTTTTTTGGACTTTTTGGACATTCTTGGTCCAGTCGATTGCAATCAATAGGTGAGGTACACAACTAGACGAGATACGTACGTACAGACGTCACAGCGAAATTAGTCAAAATGGATTCAGGGATAGTCAAAATGGATATTTCCGTTGAAATCTGAAAACCGAAATTTTTTGCGATCACAGTACTTACTTTACTTCGTACAAGGAAGTAAAAACATATAATTAATATATATTTCGCATATATATCGATATATATGCGATATTTCGATATTTAATAACATAACAAGTATACACTTGCCCGCCACTAGACATGCGCTAACGAATCGGGGTTTTCCGCTAGTGATTTGTACATTCCGGTACTAAGCTAAGGAGGACGGACACACACAGACCACATGTAAATTCCCTTTAGTAGCGTAGGATAATTTTTTGCGCAATTTGAAAAAAATAAATAAAAATTACTAGTAGACTTTATAAACAAGCATCAGTTAACGCACACAAACTCAAATCGGCGAGAGAGTTACACACAACCTTTCTCGCCAATGTGACACTGCATAAGCGTGTATGAAAAATACACTGATACAAAGCCAACAAACCTGAATCTCCTCTGTTGTCGACCTTAAATTAAGACTGTAGAACGACACAACCAATCTTCATCAAACTATCTCGCGCACAACTCAGATACACTACTATAGCGTATTTCAATTTCAATGAAATTTGTCAAGTAGTTTTGGAGATTTTGGAGTCACAAATTTCATATATAGGTCTATTTATAGAGTGAACAACATAAAACCGAACCCGACTGATATGATCAGTCGAGCACAAAATCGCGTCGATGACTAGGGTGGTCATTTTGAACATCTTTTGAAACAATAAGGTAAATAAATACCACAACTTAAATTACGTTTTATGTTTTTCTTATTTAATTTATCCGTATCATTTATAAAAAAATTCATTCCAACATAACCTACTGATTGTGCAGTGGTTACGTTATCGGTTCGGTTTTTATGTTGCTCACACTGTATAGATATAAATATATACACTCTTGACATACATATACATATTACAGACAGATATATATATATATATATATATATATATTACGGGCAGTATGATAAAACGGGAAATATACATAGATACCGGCTAGTATATATAATTCCCATTAATATGGGCGAATATACTAAAATTTATCAAACATACCGGATATTATGAATAATTTCATTACATAATAAGTAATAATGATTAATTGAAATTAGATACAAAAAAAATTCCAAGTTAAATGTTATCTATTTAATTATAAGTTAACTTTATACAAGATAAAATTAACTTAAGAATACAGATTCAGCGGTCATTCTTGTTCAGCCCAACAACTCTGCACTAACTAAATGACGGTATATTAAGATAATAAATGCGGCTAATCGCCACTGCTTACCTGACACGTTTTGTCCGTCTTATTTATCAAATATACCAGCGACCGGTGAAGAATATGTAAAATGACCGGTATATTTAATAAATTGCTATATATTTATTAAATTCTCCAACATTGGAGGCGATTATACATATTAACCGGTAATTGTAGATAATTAATGGATTAATCAAATTTACCATAACATGTACATGGACAGGATGTCCTTTATAGGTGAAGCCAAACTCTAGGAAGTGATTCTACTTAACATACTGAAGAAAAAATCCCGCTGAACATAGGTCCGAAATTCATATTTTTATGTCTGACCGCCATTTTGTTTTTAAGAAAAATTTTTTTTTTCAAGAACGGTTAGAAATAACGCAATAAAACTTTGTGCTTCATTTTAAACTAATATTTTTTTAACAGGAAAAGAAATAACGATACTCTTCGTTGACAAATGGCTGTAGTTTCAATCTTAAATATCTTACGAATTATTAGATTTATCAAATTGTATTCTACTATAAAAATTATGAAGTTTTTTTTTGTGGACAAAATGTTATCTTAGCTGTAAAAATCCGACGACAAACAACAGAGTTATTGCAAAACGTAGGCGTGAACCGCTACGGCCATGTTTTTCGTGTTATCGTAACTCACTTGATAACTAAATCAAATTTTCTGAAACTACGATAACAAAAAAAAAAACAAGATGGCTTCATCGGTTTAGTCCTACCTTTTTCAATAACTGTTATTTTTCGTAGGATTTTTACGACTAAGATGTCGTTTTGTTCACAAAAAAAATGTTTCATAATTTTTATAATACAACACATTTTGAAAAGCATTTTGAACAGCATTTTAAAAAAATTAGGGTTCAAATACAGAGATAGAAGAACAATTGCTAACATGTACAGGAACCAAACAGCAACAGTAGCAATTGAAGAACATAAGAAAGAAGCCATAATAAGAAAGGGAGTCCGACAAGGATGTTCTCTATCTCCGTTACTTTTTAATCTTTACATGGAACTAGCAGTTAATGATGTTAAAGAACAATTTAGATTCGGAGTAACAGTACAAGGTGAAAAGATAAAGATGCTACGATTTGCTGATGATATAGTAATTCTAGCCGAGAGTAAAAAGGATTTAGAAGAAACAATGAACGGCATAGATGAAGTCCTACGCAAGAACTATCGCATGAAAATAAACAAGAACAAAACAAAAGTAATGAAATGTAGTAGAAATAACAAAGATGGACCGCTGAATGTGAAAATAGGAGGAGAAAAGATTATGGAGGTAGAAGAATTTTGTTATTTGGGAAGTAGAATTACTAAAGATGGACGAAGCAGGAGCGATATAAAATGCCGAATAGCACTAGCTAAACGAGCCTTCAGTAAGAAATATAAGTTGTTTACATCAAAAATTAATTTAAATGTCAGGAAAAGATTTTTGAAAGTGTATGTTTGGAGTGTCACTTTATATGGAAGTGAAACTTGGACAATCGGAGTATCTGAGAAGAAAAGGTTAGAAGCTTTTGAAATGTGGTGCTGTAGGAGAATGTTAAAAATCAGATGGGTGGATAAAGTGACAAATGAGGAGGTATTGCGGCAAATAGATGAAGAAAGAAGCATTTGGAAAAATATAGTTAAAAGAAGAGACAGACTTATAGGCCACATACTAAGGCGTCCTGGAATAGTCGCTTTAATTTTGGAAGGACAGGTAGAAGGGAAAAATTGTGTAGGCAGGCCACGTTTGGAATATGTAAAACAAATTGTTAGGGATGTAGGATGTAGAGGGTATACTGAAATGAAACGACTAGCACTGGATAGGGAATCTTGGAGAGCTGCATCAAACCAGTCAAATGACTGAAGACAAAAAAAAAAAAACACATTTTGATAAATCTAATAATTCCTAAGATATTTAAAATTGAAAAATTGAAACGAAGAGTATCGTTATTTTTTTTTCTTGTTAATAAATGTTAGTTTAAAATAAAGTACAAAATTTTATTGCATTATTTCCAACCGTTCTTAAAAAATGAGTTTTTTCTTAAAAAAACACAAAATGGAGAACATACAGAAAAATATGAATTTTCGGACCTATTTTGACTGGATATTTTTTCTTCAATATGTTAAGTAGAATCACTTCCTAGAGTTTGGCTTCACCTTTAAAGGATACCCTACAAGGAAATTCATTTTAAGTGAATGTATTTTCGTACTCCTCATACTTCAAAACGTAAAGAAAATTCAATTTCTCCCCGATTCAACCGTCCGACCAAAAGTAATATCCTATTTTTCATCGAAAAGTTGGGAAAAAAACAAAAACTAAATTGCTATAATTTTTAGAAAATTATTACTTAAAATTATTGTAACGATAAAATAGATAAATTTAAGTCGTTCCGATAAGAATTTCTAATGAAGAAACATTAAGTAAATTAAATGAAAAAATTGAGGTAAAAACATACCCATGCGTGTAACTGGATTCCAGGGAGTATTATTATACACTAGATAGTTATGACTAACATAATATTTCTGGACTCCATTTTTAATTAAGATTTCTCAACTTGTATTTTATATACGGAATTCTATTTAAATACCAGTGACTTTTTGTTATAGCTCTACCCATACATCTAAGGTAAAAAATAAAAAAAAATTTATTAAAGAAAAACTGACCTTAAAAACTCGGAATAAAAAAAAAAAATATTTTCAATTCTGAATTTTTTTTAAGTCGAATCAAAATAAAGGATTAAAATAATTTGTTGATATTACTAGTTTTTACAAATTTGATGATGAATTAAATCTTAATTATTCAAAGAAAAAAACTGACAACGCAGTTGTAGGACTTTCCCGTCACCCGTCTGATGCACGGCTTGTACACACTTACAGAACTTAATTTAAATATAATATTTCTTTCGTTTATTTAATTCAATCAAATTATTCTAACTAAAGCGCGCGCGCATACCGTATTCCATTTGCGCGGTACTAGCGGCCGCTTTATATACTTTTTTTACACTTCAAATATTTTTCATTTATTTAATTCTACCGCTAATCTGTGACGTCACAACATAGCAGACGACTATAAAAGCAGTACTTCAGTGCTTCACTAGTGTTTCTTGCGGTGAGAGGAGTTTACTAATGATCCAGTATACCGATTTAGCCGCTAGTTTATTTAGAAAATCTATTCGGATGGGGTGCGATTTTGCAAAAGTTTTTTTTGCAAATATTATTACTTTTTTAATCGTCAACAGAAGCGACTAAGAAAAATAAGACATTAATTAGATGAAATCTCGAGTTACTGAGGGTGAACTTGCTCTACAGCTTCATCCTTTGACTTTTTAAGTTGAAAAATTAATGGCATCAATATGGTATGTAGAAGTAATCTGTCCAAGTTTGGTAAATATTGGTCCTGCGGTTCTGAAGATATACTGTGATTTAGTGAGTGACACCGAAAATATACGTACGTACGAAAATCCGGAAAATTTTCATCCAGTTTTTTGGAATCCTCAGGTATCAAATCGTAAAGATCCGTTAAAAACCGTATATGGCCAAACTGGACCGATTACAATACTTTCACTTCTAAAGGTTTAGCTCTGCTACAGCGCTATGTAGACGGGGAGAAAAATGTAAGTAAAAGATAAAAAATTATTATTTTTTAAACTTTTTGACGTACGTCTCCTTTACTCTTGAAAAATAATTAAAATATGAATTTCTAAGAAGAAATCTAGATGATATTCTTTTTAAAAATGCAGACAATATCAATAATTAAAAAAAAAAAAAAAAAACGAATGCAGAAGTATTAAGAATCAAACATCTATATTATGTAATTCATAAAACAAAAATTTTAAACAAAAATATTAACAAAGAATAGTCGGGGAATGATGAATTACATCAAATCAATCTCATTAATCACTACTAAAAAAACAAATAGTCGTATAAATTTGATAAAATTGAAAAAAAAATCTGCATTAGAAATATTAAAATGTTTTTAATCAATAAAAAAGTTTAAAAATATTAGAAAAGTAGCTTCATTCAAAAAGTTTTTCGATTAGCGTAGTTTTCATATTATACCAACACTTTTTGTTTTATAAATATAAAAACATAAACTTTAATTTTAAACTAATTTGTATTTAAATATTTATCACACTATTACTTATGTTTATGTTTTAGCAAATATAAAAAAATAAAACTAATTTAATATAACAGAGGAAAAAGAAAGAAAAAAAAGGAAAAAGAATAGATAAAAACTGCACATTTCTCTTCGCATAGCAACAAGATTAAAAAAATATATTACAACTTAAACATTACTCTGACTACTTCTAGAAATTTATCCTTGAATCGCTAACATAAAATTAAATCCACCTGAAAAGAAAGGTAATTTATAAATTGATTTGAAAAATAATCATATATACAGAGTTATCATAAAATAATGGTGCGGTTTTGAACATGGTTTAAATTAAAACAGAATTACTTACAGTTTATGTTTTTTATTTTTCAAATTTGTCGTCTCAAACATTTTTTTACATAATTAATAAATTTCAATATGTGCGCCCTTAGTCGCTCGACAAATGTCCAAACGATACTCAACTTCTCTCCAAACATTAGTTAACATTTCTTCGTTAACGGTTGTCATTGCTTAATTAATCCTGTTTTTTAAGCGGTCTAGGTCGCGATTTTTTTGTGTATAACCAACGCTTTTGATGTACCCCCGCAAGAAAAAATCACAAGGTGTCAGGTCTGGACTCCTTGGAGGCCAAAGTACGGGTCCTTGCCGGCCTATCCATCGATTTCCAAATTTTTCGATCAAAGCGTCCGTGACCGATGCATTGAAGTGAGGGGAGCACCATCTTGTTGGAAATGAAGTCGATGAATGTTTTCGAGTTCATCGGGCTGCGAAAGCAATAATCGGTTAACATGTCGAGATACGCAACTCCATTAATTGTTTTTTCAGCAAAGAAGAAAGGATCTATTACACGATTTTTCATCACACCACACTAACATTAACTTCAGGCGAATCGCGTTATTTATCGATAATTGCGTGTGGGTTTTCAGAGCCCCATATTCGTGAATTGTGTCAGTTAACACATCTATTCGCACGGAATGTAGCTTCGTCTGTAAATATTATATCGTCTAAAAATGATTCGTTTTCACTTATTCTGTCCGACATTTCAACAGCGAAATCGTAACCACCATCATTGGTGGTTACACCATCATTTTACACCATCATTGGGTTTCAATTCCTATAGTATCTGGATTTTATAAGCGTGTAATTTCATTTTATTATGTAAAACTTTGTGAACTGTTGATTTTGGAATACCTAATTCGAAGCTTCGACGGGGGATGGACTTCCCAGGACTTCTAATTGCCGATTGTCTAATTAGTTCAACCGTTTCGTCTGGTACACTTGGTCTGCCGGTTGATTTCTGTTTCATAACCGATCCGGTTTCTTCCAATCGTTTGAAACGACGTGTTATGTTATTTTTGTGTGGTGGATCTCTTCCGAATTCACGTCGAAACGCACGTTGAACTAAAATTACGGATTTTAATTCAGCCATCAATAAAACACACTTCACTTTGTTTTATCCGATAACATGGTAACTCGCTAAACTCACCGCAACAACAATACAAGAACTGACGTTGTGGTTACAACTGCTGATATACAAACGTTTGAGTTGGAGGCTTTCAGGGATACCAATATAAAATCTAGAAATTTCCCTAAAATCTTCCTATGAATTACTGAAACTGCACCATTCTTTTATGATAAACTGTATAATAAATTGAAAGAACGTTTAAAACAATCGGAAGAATCTGGCTTTAATAAAATAACGAAAATAAAGAAATCGTTTATAAAGCAATATCATCTTGAAACCAATTACTAAACTAGTTTACTAGAAATGAGAACTTCACAAAAAAAAAAAAAAAAAAATTGAAGCAGAAATTAAATAAATTGGAAGATTATCTTTATTAATAAAGATGCAAAACATCTTGCAGTCGTTCAGAATTCATACAGGTGTAAGGCAAGAAGATTGCCTTTACCAGCTTCTTTTCGATACGGTCTTGGAAAAGGTTATTAGGGAATCTAGGAAAATCTGCGAAAAAAAGAAAATAGAAAAGTTACATTAGAATATACTAAAAAATCTGAAAGTAGATTTTATCGTTTTTGACCTTACAATTTTATCAAATAAAGTCCTAACAGAGACATAAAAATGGCGGAGGAATTATTGAATATCTTGATGGAGACGGGACTGAAAAACGGGTCTAGGATATTAATCGATAAAACCGAGTTCATCGGTTTGCTTGGTATTTCTCGCGCCATCACCCCATTCGGTCGTCCTAAAGTATAAGACCGAATGTCTGTGCCACAAATAGCGACTGATCCTCGAACGGATTAGCGACCAGTATCCTAACATAGCTCCTAGAGCTTACGTTATAGCGTGAGCGGACTAAGCGTAGTGCCATACACCATCGGCTTACGTGCCCCAACCGCTCATTTGTCACGTACTTGCTAAAATGGTTAGGCGCACCCCGTTAACTACTAAAAATATATATGACATCCGTAATAAAATTTATTTCGTCTAGGCAGCAATTCGTTGCCACGCTGCAACGCTCCTAACGTCCTCCCTGTTGTCTAGTGGATTCAAACCGATATAATTAATGTGCTCGCATACCTCGAAACTAGACGTCCAACTTCCTTTCGAACCCGTTGCTGTTACTGGCCGTTCCCCAGAGTTCAATACTGTACGTCCATATCGATTACAAGAAAGCCTTGCACAGCAGAACCTGTTGGATAAAGAAAGTTATGAACTCTTATTCGAAACCCAGTACATCTTCTTACGCTTAATGTCAAGCAACTTCCTCTTCTCCCTAAAACGTTCCCTCCACGTCAAACGGCGATCAAGGTAAAAACCCAGGTTCTGTATCGTACTGACATGAGGTATCCTGACATCGTTTAACCGAACCGCAGGGCGATCCTTCTCACCGTGAACGTCACGTGGCTGGACTTCGCCAGTTTAAACTTTATCCTCAATTTACGCAACCAAACGCTGATGATATCCACTGCAAATGCGATTCCTCCGACGCAGTAGTCGGGATATCGTCAACTATCGAGATCACCGTGTCATACTCGTACGACGGAGCCGTGATGGAATGGAATGCAAAGTTGGCAGGAGTCTATTACTCCCTACTTTATCGCAGAACCTGGACAGAGTCCCTTGCTGCTGGATCATTCTAATCGGGCTTGTTTTTTTAAAAGGTTATTTTTAATCTCGGATCTAATTTTTCAATTTTTGTCTATTATTATTTTAGTGAATTTAAGACGGATTTAATTGCATTCCAATCCGTTGTTGAACCAGCGTTATCGAACCCATTTCATGGGCCGACCGCAGAAGGCTAGGCTTATAAAGCCTGTCCTCCCGACGTAATTCCCCTTCAGACCGTCCACTGAAGTCCTTTCGGTGCTAACTCTTTAATAGGCTAGCAGGAATACGCCACAACGGGGCACTAGCTATAAGGAGGGAGCAATGCGTCCCCTTTTCCGGAGGAGTCGCAATTGCTGGGTTATTTTGTCTTATTGTAAGTAAAAATGGAGCCGTGATATTGGCTGGAGTAGGCAGGTCAGAAGAGAACCGGATCAGGAATAGAACCGGTCTCAGAACCGAATCCTGCGAACCAGGAAATTGTTATAGAAAAGCGCTGAAATCTCTTGATTGTATTTAACACGCGAGAAGTGACCATCTAGAGAACCGCCGAGAATTAAAAAGTACAATTTTGGTAAGCACGATTTCAGTTTGAAAAGAAGACCTGGTTTCAAACTTTCTCGAATTCTTGCTCTATGTCTAAAAAGACCGCCGAACAATAATGTTTCTCTTCCAGACACTGAACGATAACTGGTGTTATCGTCTGTTATCTACGGGCTTGTTCCACAGTCAAGTGACCATCCTTAAAGCCAAATTGATGGTCAGGTATCACGCCAAAATTACACTTGGTTTAGTTTTCTTCATTTATTTTTTATTTTATTTTTTTGTTGAACCTCCGGGACCATCGTTAAGTATTCCTTCAGTGGATGAGATGAATGATTTGTGTGAAAATGCCATGCTTTGACTGGGATTCTAATCCGGGACCGTTTATTTAAATTTAAGTAAATTATTTAAATAAATCTTCATTTATTTATTTTTACGTAATTATGATTGTTTAACAATCGAAATCGTCATACAGTTTTCAATTTTGTAAACAGGTTTTGAGGGATTACTTATTTTCTAAGTATTTTTTTTATTTAAATAATTGTTTATCACGTTACTTTGTTTATACGACTGTATAGTAATTTTTATAAAATATTTTCTCTTAATAGAAATAGTTAACAACAAACGGCTAAATAAAAAAAAAAAATTAATACGTACATTTATAATCTTTTAAATTAAAAAAAAAAAAAAGACTACAGCGGAACGCCGATTATCCGAACTGACCTTTGCAAGTCCGAACCCTGATAATCTGAAATCCGATTTACGGGAAAATAAAAAATCTATAATAGATGTACCGGAAGTAAAACTGTAACGTTTAATCTATATTACGCAACAAAAAATCGAAAACAAAAATATAATTGTGTTACAGTAAATTAAAAAAATACTCAGAACTTACTCGTACGTACAATTAACATTATAACTAATATTAATTGCTATTATAATATTAATTATAAAATTTACTATTTAACATGGAAATGGGCTCGAAGGATTTTGTTAAAATAAAAACTTTTTATAATTATGATATTAATGTAATTTCTTTTCGATTTAAAAATCGGTTGAACAACGTATTGTTCTATACTGTATTTTACAGCATCCTTTTTTTGCGATTTTAATTTAAAAATAAATATTCACTTCTGATCGATATATCATAATACAGTATATTTAATAGACAGCGTCAGAAAAACGGGTAGGTGTGCTTTTATAATGATAAACAAAAGAACTGCACCGTCCTTCATCGAGGATAGAAATAAGAGAAATCTTGATCGGTGTAACAACGCAAAGTATACAATTAATTATAAGATAAAACATAGAACCGGTTACAGTCCACATTAAAATTTTTAATATAAACACAGGAAATAGTATTAAATATTACAGTAATCAAATAAAATAACTACAAAATAAAACAATTCGGAAGAAGCTAATGAAATTTATTGAATCCATATTTATATAAACGTTAACTGGAGATAGGGAATATTCAGTTTTTTTTTAACTATTGTTATTTAAAAATTCATCGTTAGAGTAATATTGTTTGTGTAAAATAATATTTTTTAAGTGTATTTTAAAAATATTAACCGAAGGACTTTTTAAATGGTTAGGTAATTTTTAAAGAAAAAATGAAAATGAACCGTTAAACGTTCCCAGCTACACCGTTCGTGTGATCCGATTAAATTTTGAAAAAAAATTAAGAATCTGGGTTCTATTTTAATGATAAGAGCTTTTCTCTAAATTCACTAAAATTGATTTTAAATAAATTAGAACTGAAATTTAAAAAAAAATCTTTTCGAATTTTTAAAAACTTCAGGAGCTCTAACATCAGCGAAGGGATTTTAAGTTATTTTAATAATTTTATTGTTTAAAAAAATACGTTTTGAGCGTCAATAATTTGGAATTAAAAAACTCATTATCAGTGCTTTCATACTCAAGGAAAAGCATTGAAATAAAATTAATTTTTAAGAAAATAATCCCCTAGTACTGATAATAAATTTAAAAAAAAATCCTATGTGGACACGATATTACTTCCTTGTACGCCTATTAAATTATACAGGGTCCGGCATATAAATCTGACGATTTTTTAGTAATTGTTATGTTGGTACCACTGTCAATGAGAAGGCGGAAGTGTTGTACATCGACACGTCTATTCGTGCTATTTCAGTAGTCAGTATGTCGTGGTTGGATGAACAACGAGCGTTTCTGATCGAAGCCTATTTTAAAATTAATGACTCGGTTATTGTAACACAGCGTTTATTTCGCAGACATTTCAATTTAAATCGACACGCGTCTGTTCCTAGTAGGAATACGATATTGTTGCGGGTGAAGAATTTTAGGAACACATCGTCTGCTTTAAAAATGAAACCGACAAAACGAAAACGGACTGTGAGAACGCCTGAAAACATTAACGCTGTAAGGTTAGCTGTTACGCGGTCTGGTAGTAGAAAATGTCCACCAGGATGCCATTAATCTTTTAAGTGACGAGGCGCATTTTTATCTGTCAGGATTTGTGAATAAACAAATTACCGTTATTGGGCTTCGCATAATCCACGGCAAATTCTTTAAAAACCACTTCACAGTCGATATGTTACAGTATGGTATGCGGTTTCAAAGTTTGGCATAATCGGCCCGTATTTTTTTGAGTAGTTAAATCGCCGAGTAACAGTAACATCTAATCGATACGTAAACATGTTGAATGAATTTCTGTGACCGAAACTGAATGACTGTCAAGGACATGAAATTTTATTTCAACAGGATGGTACCACCGCCCGTACGGCGAGAATCGCAATGGATGTTCTGCGAGAAACCTTTCCTGGACGTTTGATTCCAGATTTGGCGACATTCCTTGGCCAGCGCGTTCACCTGATCTGGCTGTTTCTGATTTTTTTCTGTGGGGGTATCTCAATTCAGTAGTCGACCACAGTCAACTGCAGAACTCAAAGAGGCCATTCAACGAGAAATTGAATCGGTTCCACAAGTGATGATTGAACGAGCAATGTCAAATTTTAGAATGAGGTTAAGCGAGTGTGTGAGGAGTAATGGAAAACATTTGGACGACATAATATTCAAATATAAAAAAAATCTATGCAAGTAATTGACTATAAATTGCAAAAATTGATCTTTAATTTGATATATGAAATGTTTTAATAGTACGAAACACAGTTTAATTATTATCCCTAAAAAATCGTCTGGTTTATATGCCGGACACTGTAAATACACATCTTTAAAAGTACATACAATTTTATTTCACTAACTTCTTATATTTTTTCATTTTCTTTTAATATTATTATTTATTGTATTTTTTTTACAATCAGAAGTTAATAATTATTAATAAATCAATATATTTAAATAATAAAAAAAGTTAAAAAAAAAGTAAATGAAGTCGGATTCAAACCGATGTGCCTTCCCCTTCTAAGATCTAAATATTTCATTAATTACAAACTTATTTGGCTATAACTCTGGAACCGATGAAAATAAGTACCACTTGTAATATATCATTGAAAAGCAATGAGTGCAGTAAAGTAAAAGTCCAAAATCCAAATTTTGTTTGAATTTTGGGCTTTTAGGACACTTTTGTTTCAGTCGATTGCAGAAATAGATGTTACAACAGTCCTGAATTCAAATATTTCAATATTCTACGGCTAATCGTTTTACATTAAGCGAGATACATACGTACAGACGTAAACATTACGATGAAACTAGTCAAAATGGATAATTCAATTGAAATCTGAAAACCGACATTTTTTGCGATTACAATACTTCCTTTACTTCGTAAAAAGAACCTTTTAAAATGTTTAAAAAATGCATAGATACAATAATTCTAAATAAACAACGTTGTAATTTTCTAGGAAGGGAGTAAAAATATTTGGCAAATTTTTTTCAAGAAATACTAAACAGTAAGGGCTATCAATAAATTAGGGTATTTAAATTCTAAATCCAATAAATAACTAGCGGGATGGATTTATAAAAAAAAAAATTATTACCATAGACGAATGGAATGAGATGGGGAAAAACTTTTAAATTAACTTGAATTTTAATCCATGTAGAAGATACACGTGCAAAAATTCCCATCAACTCTTTTCTGAAGCAAAATATAGCAAAAATATAATAAATATATAAAGACGTTTCTGGGAAGGGGTGAATATTAAGAATAAAATGTTGGTAATTTGTTGTTTCGATAAAAAACTTAAACTTTTGTAAGAATACTTTTTTGATAGTGCCCAATAAAGATTTGACATTTTGTTTGGACCAAAACATCCCCAACTCTTTTTTTAATTTGTTCAAAATTTAAATACATTCTTCCCCCAAACTTAGCACTTGTCTTCTAATTTAAAAAAATCAGTCAACAGGGCCCAGAGTTATAAAACCAAATACAGGCCAACATACAAACGTCAGTCCGACAAAAATAAATTTTATAGATTTAGGAGTACTGGAATGTATCTTTATATATATATTTCTTCTGTGAGTGTGTATGAAACTGAACTCCTCCTAAACGGCTGGACTGACTTTGATGAAATTTTGTGTGTGTGATTAAGTTGATTCGAGAATGGTTTAGATTCAGAATTTGATTCGGAAATTTTTTTATTTTGTTGCTTTTTCGCATATCAGTTACTTGCGTGGTAGCTTAATGTTATTATTACATTAAAATTCATATTTTTAACGGTCTACTGTGTTTAGAGAGTAGTTTGAATTAAATCCGATAGGTAGTGCTGTTCTGACAATTGGAGTTATTTACATTCTGACTTTTATAAAGTGAAAGGTTAAATTTTATGAAGTTCCGTAATGTTTTGTAAGTTTCTTAATGTTCAGTATTAAGTGTAATGATTTTGTAGCCACAACCCTTTTCGTTAAAAAATTATTTTCCACCGAATACTGTGATTAAAGATTGGGACCGAATACTGTGGTGTGAATTTTATCCGATAGGTAATGCTGTTGTTTTGCTATTTGGATTTATTTACATTCTGTGAAAGGTTAAATTTTGTGAAGTTCCTAATGTTCAGTTTTTTTAAGGTTTTATGAAACTTTCAATTGTGTTCATTTAATCTGCATGTATACTCAAATCTAGCAATAGCTAACCATTGCCGAGCATGCTAGAATTGCGCGCTTATTGAGAATATTATATTATTATTTATTGAAATAACGTTTTAAAGTATAATTAAAAAATATACATTGTGCAAATTTGTAAGATACAGTACTGAAGTGAGTATTTTACATGAATTTTAATGATGTATACACGTGCATTCATTGTGCATTCAATAACAATCAACTTAACCTACAAATTTAAATTGTCAGTTCTCATTTGATTCTATGCAACTTATGAAGTATTGAACGGCTCTTTAAAAAGTTTGTAAAATAAATATAGTTTAAAGTATATTTAAAAAATTGAAGTTATAATTTATGTAGCCGATTAATTTTATAAAAAATTTTCTAAAATGTTTTTTAATTTACAATTATCTAAAATTTGGTAAAACAGATGTTAAAATAAAGAATGAGAAAAATGATAAAAATTTCTACTAAAATTTTAACTACGTTGCTTTTTTTTACACTGCTTTAATTTTTTTATTAATTAATTAATTAAGCTATGAAACTTCAAAATTATTACATTAAAAAAAATGCAGGAGATACTTTTTTAAAATGATCTTAAGTGAAAATTAGAAGTAACATGGATGAAAATTTATTAATTACACTAATTATTAATTTTACGACGTTAGATTTTTTAATTCAATTTTCATCAGACTTCTCAATATTTAGTGAAAATAAATATTAACGTAGTATGGTTAATCAATAAACCCATTACAATAATAAAACCATCAAAAACTGATAATAGTCATATTAATGAAATTTTGTCCAAATTCCTGCTAATTTGAACTTAAATAAGTTACTTATATTTATGTGTTGTGCATTTATTATAGAACAATGCCACGTCAGGACAACGTCTGTCGGGTCCTCTAGTATATATATATATTTTTTTTTAAAATATTTTTATTTGGATTTGAATACTAGATCCGTGAAGCGGATAGGATTTTTTACCCCAATTTATTGTTTTTTACCTCAGATTACTAAAAAAAAAACCACTGCAAATACGGTTGTGAAACCTACATTATTCGATTTTTCTGGTAAAAAACCATAAGAAATCACTAATTTTCTGGGTAGCTGATATCCGAGCGAAATCTTTCACTAGCTAAGCGAAGCTTTCACTAACTCGTAAGCGAAGAATTTTGGTACATATGTTTATATGAAATTATCCAATATTTTCAAAAGTAGAATACACTTAAAAATATTTTTAATCGTCATTATATAGTACATTTAATTACGTGATAAAAATTAATTAATTATATATTAATTATATATATATATATATATAAAAGGGCCATCCATTACATAAAAAAGGGGATAATCCGGAAAACTACAGAGGCATATCTCTCCTGGATTGCACATACAAAATCCTAAATAAAGTTAATTTTATCATGTTTACGAGTTTAGGGTGAAGGCCCAGGTTTCTCAGAATATTCAGCATGGATGATCGGTGTATACAATCATAGGCTCTTTTAAAGTCGACGAACGTGATTATTAGTTGTTTTTTCCGTCTTTTATATAAGTCCATGGAAAAAACAACTAATAATCACGTTCGTCGACTTTAAAAGAGCCTATGATTGTATACACCGATCATCCATGCTGAATATTCTGAGAAACCTGGGCCTTCACGCTAAACTCGTAAACATGATAAAATTAACTTTAACCAATACCCAGTCCAGAGTGAAATTCAGAGGTGAACTCTTTCAACCCTTCTACATAAAAACTGGATTGAGGAAGGAGGCGGCCTCTCACCACTCCTTTTTAACTGCGCCCTCGAATTTTTCATGAGAAAATGATATGAAATAAATCCCAAGAATATAAAAATTGGTACTAACAAAAACTCTATCACACTAAATTGCCTAGGATTTGCAGATGACCACCCTCTTTTAGCAAATAATATTCAAGAAGCCAAAACACAAATAATGAGTCTTCAAAACCTTGCACAAAATATAGGGCTTCATATCTCTTTCGAAAAAACTGAACTAATGGGCATAGATCCTCTGGTAATAGAGCACATTACGGTAAACAATCAGAAAATTAAAATAGTAAACAATTTAAATATCTAGGGGAAATAATAACTTATAATTTAAATGAAAAAGTGACATGGCAAAACAGGACAAATAAAATGACTAAATCCCAAAAATTAACTTGGTCAACATATAACAAAAAATGCCTTTCGACTAAAACAAAACTTAAACGTTATAAAACTGTAGTTCAGCCAGAAGTCACCTACGGAAGTGAGACCCTTTTCAAAATCACTCAAAAAAACCGAATTGATAAAATTCTGAAAATAGAGAGGAGAATTGTCAGAACGTGTATCGATAAAAAACACCAAAAAGAAGGCCGATGGTGGATTGAGCCAAATGAGTTGGTGTATCGAGAAATAGAGCCTGTTACTGATACTAAGCGGGAAAAAAGAAATCTCTTTCTTTGGTCATCTCATAAGGACACCGGAAACAAGACTGTCAAAAAATATCGTTGAAAACCTCTGGTTCCAAAAGCTAGAAGTAGGATGGATCAAAGAAATTAGAGAAGATATGAAAGAATTGGGAATTTCCCTGACCGACCTACAGAATAAAACTGGAAAAATTACAAAGCTAAAAGACAAAAGCATTAGATTTAAACAAAAGACAGACAAACGACAAAATACAACGAAGGGTGTTTACGGATGAAGAAAGGAAAGCAAGATCTGAACGGATGAAGAAATACTGGGCAGCTCGGAAGAGTAAAATAACACGCTTTTCTCAGAAAAGATTCACCTAAAATTGACTTAAGTGGTCCCATGTTGGCCGCAAAAGCATAATAATAATAATAATAATATATATGTCGTAGGGTAATTAAAGAAATCAGACTAATTGTAAAAAGCCTACGACATTTTGCAATGAGCCTGGCAAACCGGAAAATTATTTATCAATTTCTAATCGGTCTGATATTTTTCAGGCTTATTGTAATGAGCTCATACAACTGTAGGGTAATTAGAAAATTTGCAATTGTTTGCACACTTTTTCTTCCAAATCAGTGGGTAACTGGAGATATTTTCAGAGAAATTATATATGTAATCTAATTAAACTTAACCTTCGTTCGCTTCGCTCGCTAATATTGACTAACGAGCGAAGCGAGTGTAGGTTAAGTTTGGATAGATTATGTTTATAACTAGCAGACCCGGCAGTGCTTCACTATTGCTAGATTTGAATATATATATCTATTAAATGAACACAATTGAAAATTTGATAAAAAATTAACATTAAACTTACGGAATTTCACAAAATTTAACCTTTCCCTTTTTACCTTTTACCCTTTTACCCTTTACCCTTTTTCCTCCCCTTTCCTTTCCCTATTTTCCTTTTTTCCATTTTTATCGTTACCATATTTGATTCCTTCTCCTCCATTTTCTCTCTTTTCTCCCCCTTTCCCACTACTTTCACCATTTCTCTTTCTCTTATTTCCCGTTCCCCTTTCCTACTTTCTTGTTTATCCTTTCCCTTTCCATTTACTTTTCCCCGTCTCCCCGTTTCCCCTTTTCCTTTTCCCATTTCCCCTTCTTCCCTTTTACCTTTTTCAATTTCTCCCTTTCTCCCTCGCACGTAAATCGGTCCAATAGTTTTTTAACCTACAGCGGATACACATATCGGAAATGCTCAAATGGAATCGTAAAATATTTACTATAGCGTGTGTTGCTTTTACGTCCAACTGATAGCGCTGTTTTTTAAAAAAAACATCTTTTTACCTGTCACAGTTGTGACATCTTATATAAAAATACGCGCGTATTCGAATGCAACGCTGTGTCAAAATTTCAAAGCGATCGGTGAAGAACTTTCGGAGATTTTGAACAAACGAACATTTTTATTTATATAAATTATAAGCAATAATGCTTATATTCGATCTTTATTTACCTCTATTTATCTTTAAGCAAAAAATTCCACATTTTCTAATTAGCTTAACTAAAGTTGTACGGGCTCAATCCTGTAAAATATCAAGCTGATTAGAAATTGCTAGATAATTTTCCAATTTGCCGGGTTCATTGGAAAACGTCGTAAGCTCTTTACAATAACCTGATTAATTAAGGAAAGAAGTTTAAAATACCTAACTTAAAGACTCTGTTATTCGCATAAGTAAATACTGAATTTTTAAGCTTATTTTAATCCCTTTTAATATTATACGTGTTATTAATAAAACTCATCATTTATTATAACTATAAAAAACGTTAGCGTTTCATCTGTTAAAAGAATGTGAGGCTTAGTAATGAGTGTCACTGAAAGTGACTATTTTGTATGTAGATCGCTGTTATTTAAATGTTACTTTTGGAATATAGTTTTCACAAAAAATTCTAAGAAAATCGGTTGGTCATATACGTTTGGCGTATCTTAAATCTGAATAGAGATTAAAAAGAAACTCGTTTAAGATCATGATTCTTTTGATGGCCTCCTCATCTTGCCATACAGCCATCTAAAACTCTATGAAGATATTTATCTCAACAACGAAGCGGTATAACCTACTTTTAAGCGTTGAAGAAATCCACGACTTGGGTAATATCTTAATATGTTCATTTTACCTGAGTGTAGGTACATAAAATCGGGATCGTTTTTAATATTAAAATAACTATATAAAATATAAACTAAATCGGTGGTATGTTAAACAAAAATTCCAATGTCAATATAAAATAAAAAGAAGATTAATAAATATTAGATTTTATGGTGTAAATAAATGTTCGTCAAAACTATCTAAAATAATAAAAGTAAAACAAAACGTCCGCAGTAATATACAGAGTACCGTACGAAGAAACGGATACACATTAAGAACATGTTCTACTGGTGACGGTGACAAAAAAATTATTAACAACGCGATTCTACAAACCTAAAAAAACTTCTTTTTCGACACCGAATTTTGTTTTTACATCGGATATTTTAAAAACTACTGAATTTACAGTTCTGGGACCTCTTTTAACACATTTCCCAGCTCAAACTACGTATGAAACCACTGACTTCACTCCTTTATTTTGGTCCAAAAATTACAGTAGGACTTCATCTTATTAGAAGAGCTGAAATCCGGGAGAAACTTTCACTAACTGTAACTTAAAAACAAAGCGGTTCCAGATCTAAATTTATATGAACTTTTTTCATTATTTTTATTAGTAGAACATGTTCTTAAAGTTTATCCGTTTTTTCGTGGGACACTGTATATATATATATATATATATTTTATATATATGTATCTTTGTCTTTTATATATGTGTATATATATATATATATATATATATATTAATATTATTATTATTATTATTATTATGCTTTTCACGGCCAACATGGGACCACTTAAGTCAATTTTAGTTAGATCTTTTCTGAGAAAAGCGTGTTATTTTACTCTTCCGAGCTGTCCAGTATTTCTTCATCCGTTCAGATCTTGCTTTCTTTTCTTCATCCGTAAACACCCTCTTCGTTGTATTTTGTCGTTTGTCTGTCTTTTGTTTAAATCTAATGCTTTTATCTTTTAGCTTTTTAATTTTTTCAGTTTTATTCTGTAGGTCAGTCAGGAAAATTCCCAATTCTTTCATATCTTCTCTAATTTCTCTGATCCATCCTACTTCTAGATTTTGGAACCAGAGCTTTTCAATGATATTTCTTGACAGTCTTGTTTCCGGTGTCCTTATGAGATGACCGAAGAAAGAGATTCTTTTTTCCGCATAGTATCAGTGACAGGCTCTATTTCTCGATACACCACCTCATTTGGCTCAATCCACCATCGGCCTTCATTTTGGTGTTTTTTATCGATATACATTCTGACAATTCTCCTCTCTATTCTCAGAATTTGATCGATTCGGTTTTTTTGAATGATTTTGATAAGGGTCTCGATTCCGTAGGTGACTTCTGGCTGAACTACAGTTTTATAATGTTTAAATTTTGTTTTAGTCGAAAGGCATTTTTTGTTATATGTTGACCGAGTTAATTTTTGGGATTTAGTCATTTTATTTGTCCTGTTTTGCCATGTCACTTTTACATTTAAATTATAAGTTATTATTTCCCCTAGATATTTAAATTGTTTTACTATTTTAATTAAGAGAACTATCGCATGAAAATAAACAAGAACAAAACAAAAGTAATGATATGTAGTAGAAATAGCAAAGATGGACCACTGAATGTGAAAATAGGAGGAGAAAAGATTATGGAGGTAGAAGAATTTTGTTATTTTGGAAGTAGAATTGTTAAAGATGGACGAAGCAGGAGCGATATAAAATGCCGAATAGCACAAGCGAAACGATCTTTCAGTAAGAAATATAATTTGTTTACATCAAAAATTAATTTAAATGTCTGGAAAAGATTTTTGAAAGTGTATGTTTGGAGTGTCGCTTTATATGGAAGTGAAACTTGGACGATCGGAGTATCTGAGAAGAAAAGATTAGAAGCTTTTGAAATGCGGTGCTATAGGAGAATGTTAAAAATCAGATGGGTGGATAAAGTGACAAATGAAGAGGTATTGCGGCAAATAGATGAAGAAAGAAGCATTTGGAAAGATATAGTTAAAAGAAGAGACAGACTTATAGGCTACATACTAAGGCATCCTGGAATAGTAGCTTTAATATTGGAAGGACAGGTAGAAGGAAAAAATTATGTAGGCAGGCCACGTTTGGAATATGTAAAACAAATTGTTAGGGATGTAGGATGTAGAGGGTATACTGAAATGAAACGACTAGCACTAGATAGGGAATCTCGGAGAGCTGCATCAAACCAGTCAAATGACTGAATACAAAAAAAAAAATTAATTTTCTGATTGTTTACCGTAATATATATAAAATATTTTTTAATTAGGTAATTTCATAAAAAATTTACCTACTGTAATAGGTACCATGATTCAAATTTCCGGAAAATTACGACATACCTATGGGTTTTACACCCCCAGACACCAAAACTACCGTCAGCTCAAAAGTTTAAATATATATTTCACTTTCTTGGACACGATAACTGCTGTAATTTTGTAAATTTGAATAACTTTCAAATTGTTCCTTAAAAGTAAGTCGTCCCAAAATCTCGGTAGGCTTATTAACAGTCAAAATTGGACCATGGGGGGCTTTTTCGAAAAAAAATATCGCTATAACTTTTTTATTATGTAAAATATCGAATTCGTTCAAAGTTCCTATTGTTCTTTGGATAAGGGCCTAAAACTTATCTAAGTAAAGATTTTTTATATCACCAACCATTGTCCCAGAGGGTGGAAAAAATAGGATTTTGAAGACAAAAAACATCATACCTCCCTTAATAGGACAGTATCGAATCGGTTTAAAGTGGTAGTTAGTACTCTAAATATTACCTAAAACCTTTGTCTGAAACAATTTTTGATATGATCAACCCTTACCTGAAGGAATGACCAAACCTTTGCTGGAATTGTAAGAAGGCTTGTCGTATGCTAAATATGTGAAACTTTTTTTTACGTGAAACCGTTGTCGTGTTGAGTAAATTTGAAGTTTTTCTTAATTTTAAGGTAGAAATCTTTTTTATCCCCTCTTAGCACCGGTCTTTAGGCGCGGGATTTTTTTTGTAATCTTCCTTGCTATTTCAAGGTAATAATTTTTTCTACGAAAAAGTTTATTGCTATGAAAAAAAGTTGTTTTTTTTTTTTTTTACCGACTTTTCGAAGACTTTTAGATCGCATGGTAAAATGTTGGAGTGATATGGATTCTCTCTACCAGATCAGTTTCATTGAAATTTAGATATGCTGTAGTAGTTTATTTAAGATTGTGTATATGAAAATTTGATGAAGATTGGTTGAGTCGTTCTTGAGATACGATCAATTTAAAATCGGAAAAAAAATGAGCGGGGCAAGTATGAAGTGTGGTTCGTTGTGATGCTGCAAGTAGGAACGTTGACGTTTCTCTATCTGCGGTATCTATTGTCTGCAGTATTATTTGTTGGCGTATTCAGGTAGCGTTACCTACTTTGAGAATCATGATGACTGGGTATGTGTTTGAGAGGAGCAAAAAAAAAGTAAAATAATGAAAACTCGGTTTCCTTGCGCAGAACTGCAAAACTATTTTTATTTTTTTTTTTTACTTTTTTCTATTTATTTTAATCTACCGTTCTTTACACTTCCTTTATTCTTTGGTCCGTTTTTTATAAATTTCCTTACAATAAATATTACGTTTCCTTACCTCTTGTTCAGTCTTTGTTATATAATAAGCGTCTATGTATTAAAAGATTTATGTCATTTTAGTCCAGAATTATCACAACAGTATACAAAAATAATGTAACTAATAACCGAGTTAAAATTTTTATTTAATTAAACTTTAATAAAACATATTTTTTATTATTTGTACGTAACGAAGAAAGAAAATTAAAAAGTTTTAATTAATATTATTTGCATAAATTTAGAAAATCTTTATTTATTTATTTTTTAGTTAATACGTACGTATCTGAAATAAATTTATGGTGTGTAATTTTTTATTTATATTTTTTACTATAGTTTTTTATTTATTTGCATAAGAATAAATTAAAATATTTTCAGACATCTTTTATCGTTTATTAAAATTTACTACATATTGTTAAAGATGTAAAAAATTAATATAATGTTGAGTAGAAAATGAGTTACCGACTAAAAATTATTAAAATAAAAGACAGTAACAAATATTTCTCGTAAACGTTTTAAATTGAAAAAAAGAATTTTTTTTTATTAAATTTTTTTTTTGTAATTCTAAATTGTATTTTAGTATAATAATTTTATATATATGTATACACACATATATATATATATATATATATAAACAGGGTGTCCCATATAAAACGCAACCCAACCTTATATTGGTAGGTATTGAAATAATAAAAAGGCATGTGTAAATGTAAATGTAATTTTTATTATTACCATCCATTACGTTACATTTAGAATAAATGTTGGAAGTGGCCGCCATCTTCTTGAATACAAGCTTCAATTCTTTTTACAGCGTTTCTTGCAACTTTTTTCAAAGTTTGTGGCCGGATATTTAATACAGCTTGTTCAATATTGACTTTCAATCGTTCAAGTGCTCGTGGTTTGTTGCTGTAGGCTTTTTCTTTGAGGTAACCACGTAGAAAATAATCCGCCGCAGTCAAATCTGGAGATCGTGGTGGCTACAAGCCTCGACCGATAACACGAATACCAAAGAATTCCTCGACGAAATCAGAAGTTGAACCTGCGATGTCGCACTGTCATGTTGTAGCCAGCAGTGTCTCTCTTCCTCTTCCAAGAATGCGATGAACCGAAATAAAATATCCTGATATCGTTCTGCATTAATGGTGTACTCGAAAAAAATATGACCGATTATTTTCTTTCGCGATATCGCGCACCACACGCCCGACTTCTGCGGGTGTAATTGTTTTTCGTGATAAACGTGGGGATTTTCAGCGCTCCAAATTCTATTGTTTTGGCTATTTACGTAGCCATCCTAATGAAACCGTGCTTCATCTGTGAAAAATAACAAATCCATAACGTTAATTCCCTCGCGCAGAAATCGACGGAACCGTTGACAATATTGTAGCCGTTTTTCTTTGTCGGGCTAAAGAAGTCGATGAACCGTTTGAATGCGATAAGGTCGTAATTGTAATCGTTTGGTTGCCCGATGAACAGTCGATTTAGACAAATTAATTTCAGCAGACAAACCTCTGATCGATTTATTTGGCGAGGCGAGTAATCGGTCTTTCATTTCAGTGACTGTATCTGTATTCAACACTGACGCAGATCTTTTGTGTTCCTTGTTATTAACAGAACCGTTCTCTCTAAATTTTGCGACTAACCTTAATACTGATGTTTTGTTAGGAGCTGGTTTTAGCTTGTCTCTAGCAATACACTGAACGTTATGATTGCAGTGTTGTTACTGTCGGTAGTGTTCTACTGCGTCGCCGCGATGTTCAGATGTTGGACGAGTCCATTTCAGTAACGAGTAGGGGAGTAAGCTTGACTTCTGAAATATCATGGATGAGTGATTGATGGGTTGCGTTTTATATGGGACACTCTGTAGTACAGTAGATGAGATAGCGAATTGGGATACTATTACTTTTGAATAATCCCTCCCTCTGGTACGTGGAACTGTGGAAATAATTTTCATATTACCGCGTGGATTTTCTTTGCTCCATAAACGATCGTTTATAGAACTGAAAATTCAGTTTCTTGTAAAAGTGAATTCATCGGTGAATAAAATTGAATACTACTTGTCAACGTTATTGTCCCTTCTGCAGGATGCGCCACAGTTTTTTGACAAACCGCTGCGACATGAAATTCGTCTTGTACTTGTTCCTGGGCTACGATGTTCATCGTTAAAAAGATGATTTATTTGGCGTTCAACAGAAAACAATCGCGTTTACAGATTATCTCGTATAGGTTATCGCGTGTCACTCTGTATTTTGATTAATATGTCCAGACAGATTCGACATAATTTTTTTAAAAAAAGGCTCGAAATGATTTTAAATATAACGTATTGATGGCGTTACATTTTGGATGAAATTAAATAAGGGGGAAGGGAAATATTTTTACGTTTAGAATTTTTGCACACCGGTAGTAGAAAATTAAGTTTAATTAATTTAAGAGTTTAATAGTTTATATTAACTTATTTAGATTTCAAAGTTTTAAGTCGATCAGGTATAGAAGCGAGTTGATATTCAGTATTATTTTTATATATTATTGTCGGCTACATTATTTCAAAAACCCGTCGACTAAAATTATTGGAGTTTGTCAAAAACATTTAGTCAGAAAATATATATCACAACCTGACTTCCGTCTCTATCGGATGAGGAGACATCACGGTACCTATATTTTCACCCTGGAAATAGTTATAAACAGTGTCCCAGATGGATTTGTAATACTTAAGCGACTGATTCAGAGCATCAGAATAAATAGAATATTTTACACAGATATATGCTCTTTCCCGCTTTTTCCTCCGTTAGCTATTTAGATATTTTAATGAAATTTGTTATATATATATATATATATATATATATTCAACATATTCTACAAAATAAATTACCTTTATAAATAAGAAATGGAAGGCCATAAGTCTTCTAAGCATTAATAGTTTAGTAAATATTAGTTTCATGGAATTATCTTTTATAAGATAATTTTTTAAGCCTTTTAAATGAACAAAATTATATCTTATTACCAAATCGATTGAAAACAGCTGCGTTTTGGCTGAAATTTAAAAAAAAAAGCTGACAACAATGTTGTTGGACTTTCTAAGGGAATCGTTCAACGGGTTATTATTTTTTACATGAAGTAAACATTGCTATATTCCGTTTTTTTTTACTATCTAGTAAATATTACCAGAATTTCTAGGAACACTTTTTTGTATTTAAATTAAGCGGTATGTCGACCTCCGTAGCGCGAGTGGTAGCGTCTCGGCGTTTTATCCGGAGTTCCCGGGTTCGAACCCCGGTCAGACACAATATTTTCACACGCTACAAAAATTGTCATTCTCTGAAGTAATACCTAACGGTGGTTCCGGAGGTTAAAAAAAAAGGTAAATAGAAATCAAGCGGTGTATTTGCTTTTAAGTAAATATTCCTTCTAACGTCAAATTTAATTTACGCAAACTCTTCCAAAATATCAATCTTAAATAAATGAAGAATCGATTGTAATAGTTGTTTGCGGTGGAGATTTTTTCATTAAAATACATAAATCACAGGTAAATTTTAGTTAGTTTGAAAATTAAACTTTTTCTGCAGCTAATATTTGAGGTATCGTATAATAGAGAAAAGAGGAATCAGGAAAAAAATTCTTAGTTTATAGCATAATATACTCCACTTTAATAATATAAAATATGTAAAAATTTATAATAATAAAAATGTTGGTTTAAAGAAAACCAACAAAGCGGTTTAAAACAAAGAGATTTTATCATTTATATATATATATATATATATATATATATAAATTAATGAAATAAAAGAAAAGTGGCGTAAAATCATGCGAATAGAAACTTTAATCCGGCCACTTAATCCTTTAGAATCCGTTACTGCAGTGTTCGATTTAAACCGTCTATACTACTCAAGGAAAATTAGATTAGTAGTGATGTTTCAACAGAAATTACTCTTGACGAAATAAACTCTATTTTTTTAAAATATCAAGAAGAGTGGAGGTCAATTTATTTATTAGGAAAGTTGTAAGAGATAAATCAATTAAATAAATAACAATTAATAAATCCAATTATTTAAACGTTTTTACGGATAAATTAGTTTTATTTTTATTTTTGTATTAAAATCATCATCCGAGGAACGATTGATTTGAAATTAATAGACTACACTTCTTCTAACGATTAAATTATTTGAATTAATACGGTTGTAAATTTGATAAAAAAATAATCCGTTTAACTAAATTCTAATATTTTCTAAAGAATTTTATTAATAACTAGCCGGCCTTTCTAGCCAGAACCTGGATTCTCGGGGTTAAGGTTATCTCAGGCGAATCCCGGAGCCGACTCAGGAGCTCCTCGGGGCCTCCCCATGGCCGCAGAGCTCGCTTCGTCCCATTTTCGATTGCCAGGAGCACCGGCGCTCTGGATACCCGCAGAGCTTGCTTCGGTCGCTTGCCAAATATTAATGTGATTCGTCTATCCTAACTGAGATATAAATTTTTATATAAAAATAACAAAATGGCAGACAGTGGGAGAACGAAGGAGAAATTGCTATTTTTCCTAATGATATTTTTTGTTTAGTTTTACAAGCAGAATCCAAAAAAAGCACAGCCCACCCACCATTTTAGAAACACTCTAAAATAAAATATCATTTAAAACTGGGTTTCTTTGAAAAATATGATATAAATTACTGAAATACCTTTCCTTTCTAGCGGTTGTTAACTTGGGATGTTGTATACCAGAAATAATTATGTGAGACTTAACCAGCTACAATGTTCTGCTATTAACCTGTTTAAAAACTTACAGACAAAACCAAAGGTATACAAAAGCTTAACTCAGTCGACTATTTACGCATGCTTGTTGGCATTATAGAATGCGTCATTAACCCCAGTGGTCATTACTATTGCATATGCATACGTGTGAGCGTGTGCGGAGGTGTAATGAAACAAGAAGTTGTTCCGCAACTTAACGATTTTAAGTGGAAACATTTTTCTGTACATAAATAAACAAAACAATAGATATTACAGGAAACCCTACAATGCTATAAACATTTATTAATATTGCTTTTTAAGTAGCGAACAAAGTCATAATAAAAAATAATTTATTAATTTTCCAGCTATTATGTAATAGAATAAAATTTATATAATAAAGAAACAAAATATATAACGGGTAATAATTTTCAATATCTAATTTTTTATATTTCTCAACGTTTTGAGATCGCAGAGTAAAAAAAAAAAACGGTCGCATTTCTGTGCGAATGAATGTATGTGTGTGGTGGTTTTTATTTTTGGAACGAGTAAACATAACCATTTAAATCTCTAACCAAAATGTAGGGGTAGTTTTCATTTAATCTATGATAACTATTAAAGAGGAATTTATTTCGACGCGTTACATACATTGTTTTAACTCGGCATGGGAAAATTAATTTTCATAAAGAAGATATTTCGTAAAACGTTAACGAATAAAACAGATTCTTACTTCCTTGTTCGAAGTAAAAGAAGTATTGTGATCGTGACAAATTTCGGTTATCAGATATCAAAGGAAATATCCATTTTGATCATCCCTGAATCCATTTTGACTAGTTTCGCCGTGATGTCTGTACGTACCTATGTATGTATATACATATCTCGTATAACTCAAAAACGATTAGCCGTAGGACGTTGTTGAAATTTTGGATTTAGGACTCTTGTACCATCTAGTTGTGCACCTCCCCTTTTGACTGTAATCGACTGAACGCAAAGTGTCCAAAAAAGCCCAAAATCCAAACAAAATTTGAATTCTGGACTTTATCTTAACTGCAGTTATAAGTCCTCACCGAGAGCTTTTCAACGATATATCATAAATGGTACTTATTTTTATTGGTTTCAGAGTTATAGCCAAATGAAATTTTAATTAATGAAATATTTGGTTCTCAGAAGGGTTCGCACATCGATTTGAATCAGACTTCATCTCATTTTTTTTCTTTTTAACTTTTTTTTAATTTAAATATATTGATTTATTAATAATTATTAACCCGTGATTGTAAATAAGTTTTGTGATAATTAAGTATTCTATAATAACAAAAAAAAAAAAAAAAAAATATATATATATATATATATATATGAAAAATAATCAGAAGTTATTAGAGAAATAAAATTTTATGTACTTTTAAAAATGTGTATGAGTAATTTAATAGGCATTAATACGTGTATATGTAATAGATTTGGTGAAACATCTGATTATTTACTATTAACTGAAAAATATGATTTAGAATCGTATTATTTCTGGATTTTCTAGTTTAATTTTTTTAAATTATTCTGGAATTTCTGTTCCAGAAATTAAGTTCTTTTTAAGAAAGAACTTTTTTTTTTGTTTAACATCCGGGACCATTGTCAGGTATTGCTTCAGAGAATGAGATGAATGATTTGTAGATTATGTGAAAATGCCATGCCTAACCGGGATTCGAACCCGGGACCTCCTGATGAAAAGCCGAGACGCTACCACTCGCGCCACGGAGACCGGCCGAGTTCAGCGCTCTTCTGATATTTAGTTCATTACTCCTGTGATACTGTCGGACAATATTCTCCCTAAGTCGTACAAGAAAATCATGTGGTATCCATAACTGATTTTTTATTAATCATATACCGTTTTTAAACAAAAAAAAAAAAAAACACACAATTTATTGATTATAAATGAGTATTAGTAGTTTTAAATGATGTTGCTTCTTATATCATTCAAACTTACTAATTATGATTTTTTATTTCAAAAAAATCAAAAATCCCATTAATCTGTGATATGTTAAAGGTAATTTTATTTTTTAAAAATCGTGTTCCATTACATTTTTAAAATTACGTTCGCCATTACTCGGACCCACGAGAGGATTACGGCCGGGGAGAATTTTTTTAATACTTTGTTGTTTTACATTATCTGTTCTCCAGTCTCTTGTATGAATACTACATAGTTATTGTCTATGAGAGTAATTGTATTCATCGAGTAACAAAACGAAGACTTAATTTCTAAGGACGAGTATTATTTACATTTTGGCGGACTTAGAATACTGATATGCGCTGGTATAATAAATATACTAGTGCGTATCAGTGTTTTAAGCCAAATGGCTTAATGAAGATATCAAAGGGAAATTACTTTACCTTATAGGATGGGCATTGAGTTCTTATTATTCATTAAAATAGCTAATAATTTCTGGGAGTGACTTGTAATTCATATCCGGTCACTTACAATCGTTATGATTACGGTTATACTACACCAGATACCAATATTTCTTCATTTTTTTATCGATTAATCAAAATTCATATTATCTGTCTCCTTTTTGAAGTAACTAGAACTACTTAAGAAGAAAGTATTGCGTAGTAGTGAGCAATCTGAGTTTGTCCACTTTACACTGTTTTTAAGATAACTTTCCACTTTCGACCAGGATTTTCTAAAACTATATCGCACAGGTTTTAATCACCGGTCATATTTATTTTACAAACTCGTGCAGAAATTTCGTTTTGATGTATTTATTCAGTTAATAATTAGTTATTATTATTTTATTATGGTAATTGTCTTTTGCACGTTCTACAATTGAATCTTTATAAAAGCTAATATTACAATTTTGAAAACAATAGAAGAGTAGATGGATTTAATACGCTAGGAAAGTTTTGCAACCGTTTTTCAAATTATATTTAAATGAAACTAATAGATAGATTATATATTACTAATAGATAAAAAATAATTGTTACGGTTTAACTTCTCTTTGGTCTTAAGAAAGCAAAGAATGATTTAAAAATTATTCTTTTGAATTCAAAATAATAAAAAATAAATATTAATTAAACTGGGCATAACTATTAATCTTTAAATTCTTCTATATTCTGAGAAAAAATATGAATGAATTATCAGTATTTAAAGAAATAAAATTTATTACACTGAACTGAAAAAAATCACCATGCATAGAATGAGATTCAACTTGAAAGAAACTTCCACCTGATAAATCAATAATGTATTAAATTATGTAGGAAAGAAAGAAGAAAAAAGCAAAGTAATTTAACCCCAATCAATAATTGTTTACCCCTTCCATTCCTTTTTTTAAGAAAGAAACGGAAAAAAACATTCGATATTAAGGGTTTGAATATTATCTAATTATATAAAAATATTTTCCATTTTGATTTTATGAGATGGTAATAGGTTTATGGTACAAGTAATTGGAACGTTAATTAGATTTTTATCTAATTAAAATTTAGTCCAACCAATTTAAAAGGGATTTGTTTGTTTTTTTTTTTTTTAATTAATTTTTTGATCATTCAGTATAATTAAGATTCGTGAGTGGTGGAAGATATGAGAAAGAAAAGAACTCTATTCCAAATTCATAAGTAAATAAAATTGCTCTGAGATATACATAAACTATTCTAGATCGTAAGTTTTTATCGATAAGAAATATAAACACGTAAATTTAGAAAATTAAAAATGAATTTAATACAAATAGAGGAAAAGTAAAAAGCTATGTTAAATTATAATTAAAATAAATTGGAAAAGAAGAATCGTTAAAAATTACATAAGTCTAAAACTAGATGGCAATTTTAATTTTTAAATAGTTGTAATCTGTAGATACTGAAGAATTAGTATTTAAAGAATAAATAGTGATCGTGGAATATAATATCTGTATTCTTTATAATTACGTTGAAACAGTACAAGGTGAAAAGATAATGATGCTATGATTTGCTGATGATATAGTAATTCTAGTCGAGTAAAAAAGATTTACAAGAAACAACGAACGGCATAGACGAAGTCCTACGCAAGAACTACCGCGTGAAAATAAACAAGAACAAAACGAAAGTAATGAAATGTACTAGATATAAAACAGATGGACCGCTGAATATAAAAATAGGAAGAGAGAAGATTACGCAGGTAGAAGTTTGTTGTTTGGGAAGTAGAATTACTAAAGATGGACGAGCAGGAGTGATACAAAATGCCGAATAGCACAGGCGAAACGAGCGTTCAGTCAGAAATATAATTTGTTTAAATCAAAAATTTAAACGTCAGGAAAACATTTTTGAAAGTATACGTTTGAAGCGTAGGTTTATATGGAAGTGAAACTCGGACGATCGGAGTAAACGAGAAGAAAAAAATTAGAGGCTTTTGATATGCGGTGCTACTGGAGAATGTTAAAAATCAGACTGGTGGATAAACTGATAAATGAAGAGGTGTTTCGGCAAATCGATGAAGAAAGAAGCATTTGGAAAAATATAGTTCAAAGAAGAGATAGACTTATAAGCTACATATTAAGGCATCCTAGTATATTCGCTTTAATATTAGAGGGACAGGTTGAAGGGAAAAATTGTGGAGGCAGGCAACTGAAATCTGTAAAACAAATTGATAGGGATGAAGGATGTAGGGCGTATACCGAAATGAAACGACTGGCACGAAATATGGAATCTTGGAGAGCTGCATAAAACCTGTCAAATGACTGAAGACAAAAAAAACTTAAATTTAATTTCTGTGTCGTCATTATTCTAATTTCATTTTCTGTATATTTACTAATATTATTCACTTAAAAAAATGTTAAAAAATGATTAAAAAAAATATTTCTTAAAATCTAAAACTAGATGGCCATTTCAGTTCTTTTTTTACGGAAAAGTTGAATAGATATGAAGACTGTTCAATAATAAATCAGATAAATGGCAAAAGCGAACAAACTATTTAATAATAAAAGAGACTGAAACTCTTCGTCTTAATTAAAAAAAGTATTTGAAAAATTTTATTCGATTAATTTTTTCAATTTTTATTTGCTGTAACGACATTTGCGGTCGCCATTTACTTTTAAATAGTCGGAGCATAATTTTTTGATATCGTTTGCTCGTCTTACAAATACTTTTAAAAAAAGGTAACGCATGATAGTATATACGATTTAAAATATTTTAGCTGCCCTGCCCCTCCACCAATCAGAAGACCAGATTCTTTAAATAGGGGCTTGCTGAGTTAACCTCTCTTATTGGAGAAAATTTCCAAAGAAAGAATAAATAAAAAATTAAACGGGAGCATACAACCCTAGTTCTATCTTATATGAAGCAAACAAATTGACCGCCTCCAATTCGGATGGGAATTTAGTTTGATTGTATTATTTTTCTTGTCTCGTCGAGCTTTTCAGAATTATATGAAATGACCATCAGTCCCATTTTGAAAATCTTGAATTGCCCTCCATCCCACGCCACCTAAAAATCAAAAATAATAAAATATACTTTCGTTGAAATAGCCGCTCGGTACAGTAAGACAAAACATCCAGAACTTAGAAGGGGGGTATAAGTTACTGTGTATACAGAGTGTTTCTAAAATGTGGCTGGCTATACTTATTCGGATTCTACTTATAAGGGTCATTCACGGGAACCGGATGTTTTTAAAATAATCATAAAAAATTGAATATTTACTTTAAAAAAGTTTTATTGGTACTGAAACAATTGTTAAATTAAAGTATTTGTTACTTACTCATGAACGAAAAATTATGTGCGGCAAGTGATGTCCATTTTGGGCAATACATTGTTGTAGCCTTTCACGGTAACTGGTCTCAATTCTTTGCAGCATGTCTACATCAATCTGGGTGACGTGATGACGAATTGCGATCTTTAGGTCCTCCATTCTACGCGGTTTATTGCCGTACACACGCGATTTCAGAAACCCCCACAGAATAAAATCACAACTACTCAAGTCGGGGGACCGAGGGGGCCAAGGAATGTCGCCGAATCTGGAAACGAGTTACGGAGAACACCTATCGTTGCCCTCGCTGTGTGCGCTGTATCTCCATCCTGCTGGAATAACACATTTTGAAAATCGATTCTCCGGTTTCGGAACTCAGGGATGAAAAACGTATTCAACATCCCAATGTAACGATCAGCTGTTACAGTTACCGCAGCGTCAAACCCACCGGGTTGGTCTAGTGGTTAACGCGTCTTCCCAAATCAGCTGATTTGGAAGTCTAGAGTTCCAGCATTCATGTCCTAGTAAAGCCAGTTATTTTTACACGGATTTGAATACTAGATCGTGGATACCGGTGTTCTTTGGTGGTTGCGTTTCAATTAACCACACATCTCAGAAACGGTCGAACTGAGAATGTACTGTAAATGTGATCATTTACAATCACACATATCATCCTCATTCATTCTCTGAAGAATTATCTAAACGGTAGTTACCGGAGGTCTAAACAGGAAAAAGAAAAAAAGTTACGGCAGAGTCATTTTCTTCAAAAAAATATGTTCCAATAACACCGACTTTCCCTATTGCACATCAGACACCTTTGGGCTATGAAGTGGTCTCTCGTGAAGCTGATGTGGGTTTCTTTCTGCCCAATACCGGCAATTCTGTTTGTTGACGAAGCCATTCAGATGAAAATGGGCTTCGTCACTCATTAACAATAACAAATTTTCATTTTCTTCATAAGCATTTGTCGACAAAATTGTAATCGCTGCGTGAAATCTTGCTCGTTTAACTGCTGCACGACGGATATCTTGTAAGGATGGAAATGCAGGTCTGTATGCAGAATTCGTCTTACCGTACTTGTGCTCATTTGAAGCGCTGCTGAATGCCTCTGAATACAGCGGCGTGGGCTTCTAACAATGGCTTCCCTTACTCGTTCGATGTTCTCCGGAATGCTAGCGGTTCGTCGGGGACCCGGTGGTTTTTCTTCAATATTGAACCGCTTGTTTGAAGGTTGTTTACCCGTCGCGATATTGTGTTACGAGAAGGGACACTTGCGTTACGATGGATATTAAACTGACGGCGGAAATCTCGCTGAACAGCAGTTACGGATTCGTCATTTCGCACAAAACTGTCATACGCGTACAGGCGTTGGTCTAGCGTCCACGGCTCCATCTCAACGACTAAAATGTAAATGCTATGAAGAAAGGAAATGTCAGACACCAGCCACGTGCCCCTCCCACCACGAACGCCCGAGTACAACCCACTTCAAAAACATTCCCGTGAATGACCCTGTAAAACTAAACAAAAAATATCCTTAGGAAAATGGCAATTTCTGTTTCTTTCTCCCCTTTAACGCCATTTGTTACTTTTTATATAAAAATTTATATCTCAAGTTCGGATAGACGAAACACATTAATATATTGTAAGCGTCTTGGTAATAAAATTTTAAAATTAGCAGAAAATCAGGACTTAAATACCTTCGCAAATTACAAAATGGCGGCCATATTTATCTTTCAATCCGTTATATTTCTATAAATATTAGTTTTATCAAAATGTAGGTTATTTTATAAAATATTAAGCCTTTTATACAAATACAGATTTTTAACCGATTTTTTTTAAAATCGTTTAACAAATAGTCGAGTTATGGGAAAAAATCGATGTTGTAATTTTCATCGATAATTATTAGGCCTATTATTGTGAGGAAATTATTATTAATTTAATACTAATTTACATTACTAGAATTAACAATAAATTAAAACAATTAATATTTTATCGAATTGAACGTAAAGTGGAAGTCATGAAAACAGACACAAAATTATAACATCAATTTTTTGCCGTAACTTGACTGTTTGTAAACCGATTTTCTAAAATAAAATGTCATTTGTACAATACAAAAGGCTTAATATTTTACCAAATAACATAAATGTTAGTAAAACTAATATTTACGGAGATATAACGAATTGAAAACTAAACTTGGCCGCCATTTTGTAATTTGCGAAGGTATTTAGGTCCTAATTTTTTGCTAATTTAAAAATTTTATTACCAAGACGCTTATGAAATATTAATGTGTTTCGTCTATCCGAACTTGAGATATAAATTTTTATATAAAAAGTAACAAATGGTGTTAAAGGGGAAAAAGAAGGAGAAATTGCCATTTTTCCGAAGAATATTTTTTGTTTAGTTTTACAAATAGAATCCGAGAAAGTATAGCCAGCCCACCGTTTTAGAAACACTTTATGATACGTAAACTTTAGTATTTATATATTTAAATTATTTTTTTAGTTTTACTACGGTGTCTATAGACAGATCTTTTTATCACCGAAATAACTTGACCTAATCCTTTTATTTTCAAAATTTTGAAATTATTAATTCTCTTTTCCATTAGAAAATATCTCCTTTCACATACGATTTAAGACCTTTTCGTTTCGAATTTCATAAATAAATAATCGTTTTATTCTAGTTAATACAACATATATATAAATATATATATATATATATATATATATATATATATATATATATATACCACATCAGGACCGTGGATAAGTATGCTGCTGATTTACAGTTATAAAAGGAACTGCACAAATATTCGCCTGGATGGATAAAGGGAAAACATGTTGAAACGTTAATCAGATCGGTTTAAACAAAATACAGAAAAATAATTATAAAATAAATATAGATACGGTTAAAGTAAATATAAATTCACGGAATAATATTATATACTGGAGTAAATATATATTTGAAGAACAGTAAATATGTAAAGATTCTAAGCACGTATAAAATAACTGCAGAATAAGCCGTAATATAATCCTAGATGAGAATTATTTCAACGTAAATATGTTTAACAGATACACGAATAATTCAGGTCGTTTTTAAAATAAATACTATTTAAAAATTCATCGATTAAAAATAAAAGAAATTCAATACTAGTAATGTTAATTTTGTAAAAAAAAAATTAATTAAAATAAATCGATGTGAAAATCTTTGAATTTTCATTTAATATTTTTTTAAGTTTATTTACAAACTGTTACATTTACATTAATCGCATGATAAGGAGACTTTATAGCGAAATTCCTTTCCGGCAAGCGGCATATACTTTAATTTCTTAATTAATTTTAAGAAATTATCGGGAATATCTTTTAAATTTCATCCGGAGGTCCCGGATTCGAATCCCGGTCAGGCAAGGCATCTTTCATAAGCTAAAAAGTTAAGTTTCCGTATCCCACGCACAAGCTTTAAGCTTATGTGGCGATATCATAAAAAAAGTTTTGTAATTTATTAAAACGAAATAATCGCAAGATCCTTTATCACAAACCGAAGAATTGTGTCAAATTTCTGTTTTTTGGTTTGATTAAACTGGAAATTGTTTATAATTTTTTTAAAGAACGGTTTGCTATTACTTTTAACAAAGGTTGCTCATTCGTAAGTATAAATACACGGATAAGTAAATATACAGAGTTATCATAAAAGAATGGTGCGGTTTCAGTAATTCATAGGAAGATTGTAGGGAAATTTCTAGATGTTATATTGTTATCCCTGAAAGCCTCCAATCCAAAAGTTTGTTTATCAGCAGTTGTAACCACAACGTCAGTTCTTGTATTGTTGTTGCGGTGAGTTTAGTGAGTTGCTATGTTCTCGGATAAAACAAAGCGAAGTGTGTTTTATTGATGGCTGAATTAAAATTAATAATTTTAGTTCAACGTGCGTTTCGACGTGAATTCGGAAGAAATCCGCCACACTAAAATAACATAACACGTCGGTTCAAACGATTCGAAGAAACCGGATCGGTTTAGAAACAGAAATCAACCGGCGTACCAAGTGTACCAGACGAAACGGTTGAACTAATTAGACGATCGGCAATTACAAGTCCTGGGAACTCCATCCCCCGTCGAAGCGTCGAATTAGGTATTCCAAAATCAACAGTTCACAAAGTTTTACATAAAAAAATGAAATTACACGCTTATAAAATCCAGATACTACAGGAATTGAAACCAAATGATGGTGTAAAACGTTACGATTTCGCTGTTGAAATGTCGGACAGAATAAGTGAAAACGAATCATTTTTAGACGATATAATTTTTACAGACGAAGCTACATTCCATGCGAATGGATGCGTTAACAGACACAATTAACGAATATGGGGCTCTGAAAACCCACACGCAATTATCGAGAAACAACGCGATTCGCCTGAAGTTAATGTTAGTGTGGTGTGATGAAAAATCGTGTAATAGAGCCTTTCTTCTTTGCTGAAAAAACAATTAATGGAGTTGCGTATCTCGATATGTTAACCGATTATTGCTTTCGCAGATGAATTCGAAAACATTCATCGACTTCATTTCCAACAAGACGGTGCTCCCCCGCACTTCAATGCGTCGGTCACGGACCCTTTGAACGAAAAATTTGGAGATCGATGGATAGGCCGGCAAGGACCCGTACTTTGGCCTCCAAGGAGTCCAGACCTGACACTTTGCGATTTTTTCTTGTGGGGGGGGTACACCAAAAGCGTTGTTTATACACAAAAAATTCGCGACAAAAACCGCTTAAAAACAAGATTAATGAAGCGATGACAACCGTTAACGAAGAAATGTTAACTAATGTTTGGAGAGAAGTTGAGTATCGTTTGGACATTTGTCGAGCGACTAAGGGCGCACATATTGAAATTTATTAATTATGTAAAAAAATGTTTGAGACGACAAATTAGAAAAATAAAAAACATAAACTGTAAGTAATTCTGTTTTTATTTAAACCATGTTCAAAATCGCACCATTATTTTATGATAACTCTGTATTTAACATTCTAAATATCGGTTTACACCAGTGATTCCTAACCTTTTTTGATAGTCGAACCCTTGACTGAACGCCCCCACGATATGGCAACATATTTGTTTTCGATTAATAATAATTATGATGCCGATAATAATAATAATATGTACTATCTAATTCTAAGCATCAGACATCCAGTGAGCATAAACCGACGTTAACACGCAACTGGGGGTTTTTTGTTTTAGATTAACAATTTGTTCATTATTAATACATTTTTATTATAATAAAAGAAGAAAAATATGGTTAGAAGTTGAAAAATTAAAATTGGGAATTGAACCCAGAAGAACCTTTTGTTTCAACTATAAACTTTCTTTTAATACTGCTCATTTTCCGTCACTTCTTAATTTCCTACAAACAGTGCGTTTTTTTTACATGACTACCCAAAAAGGAGTGTAATGTACGAGTATTTTTAGGGTGTATGTATGTAAGCATGTTTGTTCCACCGTAGAAACTCAACGGCTGAACCGATTTAGATGTATGACCCGCGATTTAATCCTTACATTACCGGGCTATATATATATATATGTTTAAATAAATTAAAGAAATTTATTGTCACCGGCATGCTCTTTAATATAGGATAATTAAAGAGCAATCATTTTTTTTTGGAAGTCGTTACTTTTTATTTTTTATTATTTATCTCTTGTGTTATAAAAGAGCGGGTATCAACGACTATAGCCTTGTGAAAATTGGCAGCTCATACAAAGATGCCGTGCCCGATCAGGATTCGAACCCGAGACCTCCACACGAAATGCCGAGACGCTACCTACTCAGACACAGAGGTTCAATGTTTTATTTTTATTTTGAAACTTTAAATTAATTAAACGATACATCATAATAAAAGGAATAAAATGAAATGTAATAGCAGCTTTTAAATATGTGCGATAAGAACTTATTTGTAATAAAATGTACTTCACATTATTTTTCTTTCTGAAAAATATATCGTAAAGTTTTATTGGTAATTTAGAAATATATAAGTTCTTCTAAAATGTAAAACATTGGAAATAATTAACGTAACAATTGAAATGCAATTTTTGATTCCATGTACCAAGTAAAAAGGAAGTATTGTGATCGTGAAAAATTTCGGTTTTCAGATTTTAACGAAAATATCCATTTTGACCATCCCTGAATCCATTTTGACTAGTTTCGGCGTGACGTCTGTACGTACTTATGTATCTCGCATAACTCAAAAACTATTAGGCATAAAATGTTAAAATTTTGGATTAGGACTGTTGTAAAATATAGTTATGCACCTCCCCTTTTGATGACAATTGACCTGACCAAAAGTATCAAAAAAGTGCAAAATCCAACAAAATTAAGATTTTGAAGTTTTTCTTAACTGGAATAACAAACATCGAGAACTTTTCAACGAAATATCATAAGCGGTACTTTTATCATCGGTTCCAGAGTTATAACCAAATAAAATTTTAATTAATAAAATATTTGGATCTTATAACGGGAAGGCACATCGGTTTGAATCAGACTTCATCTCCTTTTTATTAACATTTTTTTTTGATTTAAATATTTTGTGTTATTTTTGTCTTCAGTCATTTGACTGGTTTGATACAGCTCTCCAAGATTCCCTATCTAGTGCTAGTCGTTTCATTTCAGTATACCCTCTACATCCTACATCCCTAATAATTTGTTTTACATATTCCAAGTGTAGCCTACACAATTTTTTGTGTACCTTCTACCTGTCCTTCCATACTAAAGCGACTATTCCAGGATGCCTTAGTATGTGGCCCATAAGTCTGTTTCTTCTTTTAGCTATATTTTTCCAAATGCATCTTTCTTCATCTGTTTGCCGCAACGCCTCTTCATTTGTCACTTTATCCACCCATCTGATTTTTAACATTCTCTTGTAGCACCACATTTCAAAAGCTTCTAATCTTTTCTTCTCAGATACTCCGATCGTCCAAGTTTCACTTCCATATAAAGCGACACTCCAAACATATACTTTCAAAAATCTTTTCCTGACATTTAAATTAATTTTTTATGTAAACAAAATTTACATTTCTTACTGAAGGCTCGTTTCGCTTGTGCTATTCGGCATTTTATATCGCTCCTGCTTCGTCCATCTTTAGTAATTCTACTTCCCAAATAACAAAAATTCTTCTACTGTAATTTCTACTACATTACTTTTGTTTTGTTCTTGTTTATTTTCATGCAATAGTTCTTGCGTAGGACTTCATCTATACCGTTCATTGTTTCTCCTAAATCCTTTTTTTACTCTCGGCTAGAATTACTATATCATCAGCAAATCGTAGCATCTTTATCTTTTCACCTTGTACTGTTGCTCCTAATCTAAATTGTTCTTTAACATCATTAACTGCTAGTTCCATTAAAGATTAAAAAGCAACGGGGATAGGGAACATCCTTGTCGGACTCCCTTTCTTATTACGGTTTTATCGACTTAAATATATCGATTTATCAATAACTAGCAGACCCGGAAATGCTTCGCTATTGCTAGATTTCACTATAAGTTAACTCAATTGAAAGTTTGGTAAAACATTAACAAAACTAACATCACGGAAGTTCAGAAAATTTAACCTTTCCGTTTTACCCTTTCTATATTTTACCCTTTCTCCCTTTTCCCCTTTATTTTTCCCCTTTTCCCCCTTTTCCATTTTCTCCTTCTTCCCTTTTTACCTTCTTCCCTTTATCTTTTTCGAGTTTTCCTTTTTCCAATTTTTTCCTTTCTCCCTCTTCTCCCGCGCGTAAATCCGTCCAGCAGTTTTGTAGTCTACAGCGGACACGCATATCGGAGACAGTGAAATGGAATCGTAAAATATTTTGTGCGTGTTGCTTTTACGTCCAACAGATAGCCCTGTTCAAAAAAAGCATGTTTTTATCTGTGACATCTTAGGTATATAAATAGTAAGTATATAAAAACATTTGCGTATTCGAATGCAATACATGGGTATGTCAAAATTTCAAAGCAATCGGTGAGAAAACTTTCGGTAATTTAAAATTTTTAGCAAACGAAAATTAACATTTTTATTTAAATAGTTTAATAATTAAGCCGGTTTCGCCTAGTGGCTGATGAGTTGTGTGTCTGTGGGGAGGTCCAGTCGAACGAGCATATGATGTTCGACTGTCCTGCTCTTGGGGTGGCCAGAGCCCGGGCCACCCTGGAACATAGAGGTCAGGGGGAAAACTGGCCGCTCGTAAACGGCGAGTCAGTATGGCGAGAGCCGCATTGTCGGACCGTGTGGGAGTTCCTCGATTAGGTTGCGAAGTTCAACCGTCATCGCTAGAGTTTTTTAATTAATATGGGTTATACTGATTCCTATAGCGCCGCTGTGGGAAGTTTTTCCTGAGATAATGGCTGGCCACCAGTCAGATACAAGCTCCAAGCGCTTTAAATGGTGGTCAGGCACTAGCTGGCACACAACGACCGAGGCGTGACAGCCTAAATTGCTGTCTTTTATTTTGTTAACTTTAATGACTTTCAGTAATTAGTAACAAGGGGTGCGCCTCCCCGATCTAGATTTAGTTTGACAAGTGAGCGGTCGGGACACATAAGCGGGTGGTGAATAGCACCCTGCTTAATCCGCTCACGCTGATAGGTAGCTCACTAGGAGCTTTTAGGTAACGAGTTCGCTACACTGTTTTAGAGGCACAGTAGCCGTATCGTGGCAGGGACATTTGGTCTATGCTCTAGGGCGACCGAATGGGGTGGGGGCGGGAGAAATTAACCAATAGTTTAATAATAACAATAAAGAAAAAAAATGAAAAAATATCAGATGTTATTAATGAAATATTATTTTAAGTACATTTCACTTAAAAAAATGTGTATATGTAATTTAATAGGCGTTCATGGAAGCTATGTGGTGTTCACATCAGATTTTAAATTAGTAATTATATATAAATTTCGAAATTATTTAATAAATTAATATTATTATAGAATATTTGTAATTATAAATATTCAAATTTTTTCTGATAAAATTTTAAATATAATTTTAAAATCTATTATTTTTCTAGTTATTTTTAATATTTAAAAAGTAGTTTTTAATAATTAAATAGACGAATAAATTGTATTTTTTTTTAGTTTACCTGAGTTTTAAAAATCAATATCTTTAATACGGTTTAGTCAGTAAATTTAGTAAACTGCCTGTTTTTCATAATTCCTAGCAACAATTATAGATATCTGTTATTTTTTACTAATTTTTTTTTATACCAGCAGCAAAGAATTTCTTGTCTCGATCAATTACCCATTTTTTATATAATTATTTTTTCGTTAACTGTGATACGTTAATTGAAGGGAAATGAATCCTTGAGGGCTTTTATACAAAAAGAAATCTAATCACGCAAGATCTAGAGTATAAGATTAAATGTAGCAGAACCTCCCAAAGTCATTTTTCAACGGTTTCAAGTATCGATGTCATAGTCTTTGCGGATGAGTACGAGTATTATAAAAAAAACCACTCTTTTTTGTTATTAATTATTTTTTCTTAGTGCAGGATTTTTTTTTATTTTAGATTTTTTATACCTGTTTAGAATTGTATGTTAATAGTACGCTATTTTTCTTAAAAAGATAGAGAATTATATCTTTTACAGATAACTTTACCGGGTTGACGGTCGGATTTACAATTTTCTAATATCGAACGTCGGTTCTTTCATTCCACGAATCGCCGTTTAGATTCCAATTCGTACTAACGGATCCATTTCTCATCGTAAATTACTATTTTAACAAAAATTTCATTTCGTTCAATCAATCGCATAGAGTTGTTTGTTCCATACGCGTTTGAAGTTTAGTTTTTTTACGGCTGTAAAGCTGCATCGGAATTCATTTTACACAGACATCTTTTATAGAAGTTCACTTTATTATAAGCGAATAACTGTGACGTATATCGATGCTTATATTGCAATTTTCAGTAATTATTTTTATTATGTCTACGGAATAATATAATAATGATAATAATTTTTTTTTTTTTTTTTTTTTTTTTTTTTTGGAGGAACGTGGAAATGCATTTACGCACGGGGAGTGTCGGGCTCCCGCTGATGGTATTATCCATCACCATCAGCGGACTACCGACTAAAACCATCCCCCTTTCTATCAGGACGCGACCCGGAACCGTTTAACACATTACTTCCGGTCGAGTCCTCCTATACTACCCTGTTAGGTGCTACCTAATTTTCAGGACTATCCAGGTCAACCTTTTTGGCCCTGAGTATGTTGCCGACGAATCGGGCTACGCTTTCCCAGCTGCTCAGGTCACGGAGCATCATCGCAACCAAGTTGTGGGGACTCAGTGCTCCGTTATCCGTCTCTAGTGTCCCTCGATCTGCCGCCCACCGAGCACATTTGAAAAAGGTGTGCTCAGCGTCGTCCAGTACACCGGGACAATACAGGCAGTCGAGGGACGGCGCTTTCCCTATGACATGGAGGTAAGCGCGGAAGTACACGTGACCCGTTAAAAATTGGGTCATGTAGTACTCCACTTCTTCATGCCATCGCTCCGTCCACGGTCTGACCAGAGAAATAAGCCTTGCAGTCCATCGTCCTCTGGTCTCGTGGTCCCAGGTCTCTTGCCATGCAAGGAATGTGCGAGTGCGTTCCTCGTTGGCAATGGTCACCCGGTCTTCGCCTGCCCCTCGCCTCCTGGCGCTCCCTTGCTTAAGTAGCAATGGGTATGACACCGGCGACCACAAGTACTGCAATAATAATAATAATAATAATAATTCTTTATTCCATAATACATATTCAAAAAAAGAATGTTTTTACAATATACAATAACATATAACTATAACTGAAAAATATAAAATTAACATTAATAAATTAATTTACAAAATTTCTCTTAAGTTAATTAAAATCACAATATCATTAATTTTGTTTTTAATTACTACTACATTTAAACTAATTTAATTAATTAAACGTAGCGTTAAATAAATTTTCATTAAAAAAAAAAAAATTCTTAAAAATTAACATTAAATTCTTAGATTTGATCTAATAAAAAAAAAATATCTAAAAACAAAAAACACAGTTTAAGAGACTAACAAAATAACTTAGATTAATGCTTTATTATTTATTATCGTTAATTACTTAAAAAATAAAAGTATATGTACTAAGGATAGGTGCCTCCTTAGCGCATAGCTGTGTTGAGGTCACCATCAGTTCTTAAATTAATCAGTTGAGACGAATGCTAACAAGTTGCTCTAATAAAAACACAGAGATTCATTTAATAATTATTTATAACCTAAGAAAATTACACATAATAGAACTTTACCTTCAATGTTTACACGATTACTTAACAACTTATTTAACACTTAATTACGATTATTCAATGACTAATAAATTAGTGTCGTTCGATGAAAGATGAAAAATTTAGTTTGTTAATTAAAAAGAAATTGAATATCCTGCAACGTCAAAAGCCACAGTCTCAGCCTTTTGGAGAAGATCGGTAGAGAATTTGTGGATGTTATAGAAACTGGAAGTTTATTAAACAACTTTGGGGCACAATAAATGAAGAAACGTTTATAAGCCTCGTTTTTCGGAAACGGAATAGCTACAATTTTCTGTGCTTGTAGCCTGCCTGAATAAACACTATTATTACCCCTCATATAACCTCTTCTAATATAGGATATCCGCAAAACCAAATAAACACAAAATATACCTTAAAGGTAAGATTTGCAATCTTTGAAACAGCGGGAAGGACGGTTCAAATCTATTTACTTTAGTCATAATTCTTACAATCTTCTTTTGAGCAATCATAACAGGATTGAGAGTAGAAATATACGTACCTCCCCAACAGCAAATGCCGTATTCCAATTTTGAATTAATAATTGAATAATATGTTGTTTTAAGGACAGAAATTGGACAAATATATTTAAGATAATAGAATTTCCTAAGCGCTGAAATATGCCGCCAAGGTTTTAATTACCTTGGTACAATATCTCAGTTAGGTTTAATTATTCTAAATATCTTATTATTCTCCGATTCGTTCAAATAAATAAGTCTTATTTAGTTTATAATGTAAATTATTTTTATTATAATCTTTGAATTTGTAATTTATACATAAAACGTTATTGTATTAATTAATTATACGTGTAGAGACTTTGAAGGATGGAAAAAGACGACTAACAATAGAGTATTAGACAAATTCATTTAATAAAAGTATCAAACAAGTGAAAATTTATAAAGAGTAAGAAAAAACTGACAAATTTTCATTTTTACAAATAAAAAAAGAGGAAATGAAACCCGAGTCATAACAATGTCATTGAATATATCCATTACTGTAATATCTCAAAGCTGGAGTTTAAATTTTAATTGGGTTTTTTTCTGATAAGTAATCGTTTATAGGTAAATCTACTTTTTGATTTAACAATTTTTTATTATCTTTAATCGGATCTTTTAAAATATTCAGTTAAGAGTTACAGAAATAAATTGAAAAATTAATGGGATTAATGGATTCAGGGACGGTCAAAATGGATATTTCCGTTGAAATCTGAAAACCGACATTTTTCGCGATCGCAATACTTCCTTTACTTCGCAGGGTCATTCACGGGAACCGGATGTTTTTAAAATAATCATAAAAAATTGAATATTTACTTTAAAAAAGTTTTATTGGTACTGAAACACTTGTTAAATCAAAGCATTTGTTACTTATTCATGAACGAAAAATTATGTCTAGCAAGTGATGTCCATTTTGGGCAATACATTGTTGTAGCCTTTCACGGTAACTGGCCACAATTCTTTGCAGCATGTCTACATCAATCTGGGTGACGAGAACCGAATTGCGATCTTTAGGTCCTCCAATGTACGCAGTTTATTGCCGTACACACGCGATTTCAGAAACCCCCGCAGAAAAAAATCACAACTACTCAAGTCGGGGGACCGAGGGGGCCAAGGAATGTCATCGAATCTGGAAACGATCCGTCCCGGAAACAAGTTACGGAGAACTGCCATCGTTGCCCTCGCTGTATGCGCTGTAGCTTCATTCTGCTGGAATAACACATTTTGAAAATCGATTCCCCGGATTCGTAACTCAAGGATAAAAAACGTATTCAACATCGCAACGTAACGATCAGCTGTTACAGTGCAGCGTCATTTTATTAAAAAAAATATGGTCCAGTAACACCGACCTTTCCTATTGCACACCAGATAGTCACCTTTGGGCTATGAAGTGGTCTCTCGTGAAGCCGATGTGGGTTTCTTTCTGCCCGATACCGGCAATTCTGTTTGTTGACGAAGCCATTCGGATGAAAATGGGCTTCGTCACTTATTAACAATAATAAATTTTCATTTTCTTCGAAAACGGTAAGCATTTGTCGACAAAATTGTAATCGCTGTGTGATTACATCTTGTTCGTTTAACTGCTGCACGACGGCTACCTTGTAAGGATGGAAATGCTGGTCTGTATGCAGAATTCGTCTTACCGCACTTGTGCTCATTTGAAGCGCTGCTGAATGTCTCTGAATAGAGCGGCGTGGGCTTCTGACAATGGCTTTCCTTACTCGTTCGATATTCTCCGGAGGGCTAGCAGTTCGTCGGGGACCCGGTGGTTTTTTCTTCAATATTGAACCGCTTGTTTGAAGGTTGTATATTGTGTTACGAGAAGGGACACTTGCATTACGATGGATATTAAATGGACAGCGGAAATCTCGCTGAACAGCAGTTACGGATTCGTCATTTCGCACAAAGCTGTCATACGCGTACAGGCGTTGGTCTAGCGTCCACGGCTCCATCTCAACGACTAAAATGTAAATGCTATGAACAAAGGAAACGCCAGACACCAGTCACGTGACCTTCCCACCACGAACGCCCGAGTACAATCCACTTCAAAAAGATCCGGTTCCTGTGAATGACCATGTACAAGGAAGTGATAAAAACAGAAAACAGTTTTTACCTTCAATAAGCCCTTAATATGTACGATAGGTCAAACGAGATGAAAAAGATATTCGGCCGTGTAAGTGATACCTTATACTGTTAATTACAGCCTATATAATTAAACATCATTACTGTAAGAGAAATACTTGACTGTTATTAACTCAGATTTTTTTAAATGTACCAAAATTATAAGAAAGACTATCACGTAGTAAAGCAAGGAGGTTTTTTTTTGTGGAAAATTTCAACATATTTTCTAAATTTTACATTTTTATTTTTGTAAGTTTATTTAATGTTACAAAAAACATCATTCCTGTAATTATTTAGTTTGCATTATCGATTCGATTATTTATTTTGCTATATTTTACCCGTAATAAATTTATGTTAATATGTAAACTTAAATTTAATATTAATTTCCAAATTATATTTAAATAATTTTTCAATTTTTCTGTTACTAACAGATTAAAAAAAAATATATTTCTTTTAAATGGTAAAAAAGGGAATAAAATAACAGAAGAAGAACGTCAAAGACAGATATATGATCCGTACTTCGTTGCAGTTGAAAAGAATTCGGTCACCCGTTAATTTAAGAAATAGAAAAGTCGAAGTAATCTACCAGAAGAATAGAAACGAGTAAATCGATGTAGCTTTCAGTGAGTAGGATAATCTTTTTTTTTTTTTAAAAAAAACCTCCTCAGGGAAATGAAATCTCATAACGTATTCAAATTATATTATTTGAATCTAGAAGAACCATCGATAATAATAATAATAAAAATTAAAAAAATTAAATTTTTTTTGCGCTGCACTTATTTTACGCGTTAGTATGTTAATAAATGCAAATATTTTAATTGCAATTTTATTTTACGTTCAAAGTAATCCTCTTTTACGTTACTTTACAAGTTTTATTTATCTATTTTATCTTCAATAGTTCGTCTGATCTTAGTATATCTTATTCCTTTATAATACGCACAAATCCCTTAGATTAAATTTAAATTTGTCTGCGTCATACGATCACAATTGTCTATTTTCACACGTATACTGGTTTGCTTTAATGGTTTTTACCTTTTATACTTTTTCCTAGAGCTAAATTCATTATTTTTGGGGTCTTAAAACATGTGTGGTTCGCTTCTTTTTTTTTACAAGATCCCGTTGTAAAATTCTCTCGATTACAAAATTCGTTCGGCTTACATAATTTTCAATGTTTTGTTAAAACAATTTGAGTGCCACCTATACAGGAAGTAAAACGATTTTAATGGCCATTTTTTTTTGTCTCATATAATTTCATTCAGTATCACAAAAAAAATGTATTAGTAATAACCGTCACTCATTTGAGTAAAAAATACGTTTTTAGCGATTGTTTTTTTGTGTGGTGACGCATCGGCTTCACACGGCCAGTAACAGTTAAACCATCACAATGATCCGCGGTTGATTAGCGCTCCGCGAAAATATGTTGGTATCTGATCGCCTCCCTTCATAGTCTTATGCTACCCTCTTGTGAAAAAAATTTCAAAAAATTACAGTATATAAATAGATTTAACAGATTCTGACAAAAAACCCAAATCAAGAGTTATTGCTCACCTCTGAGACGTGGAGTGAAGTGGTACAGAAAACTTGCTGTAGAATTGCTTCTTGGAACCGATGTAGTAAATGCGCTATACTTATACAATCGGCTTACAAATGGAAACATGCAAATCATCGCATTCAAAGAAGAATTAGTCGAAGAACTGACAGGAATCAACGTTAGTGCCGTTCCTCCTCCTCCGACACCAGCAGACCAACCTCACCGTCTTGTCGATGTTGGCAGACAAGGAAGAAGGAGATTGCCGTGTGAAAAACTACTCAAACCAAATATAAATGTGTGGTGTGTGATTTGGTATACATAAATATTTTGTCTGAAAAGTTAATTTTTTTTATTTTCAAGTTGAAATTTTATTATCTATGTTTTATTTTCAAGCGGATTTTCTGCAGTTGCTTTTGTATAGTTTTTGTCAATAAAAATAACATCGTATTGTAATACTGATATTCTGCATTATTTCATTACATTTATCATAAAGTAATAGCCATGTGACACCGGTGTGGACTCGCTATCAACAGCTCAATAACAGTTTCATGACATACTGGCCGTGCTCTTTCACTTGCCGTGTGTTTTAATAGGAACTATGAAACCAAAGCGGAGTTACACGGCCATATAACTAAACCTAACATATGGTGACATATTCGACTCACGCGGCCATTAGATCTGTAACTCTGTGAATCCACTTTGGACTCACGTGGCACTCAAAGTGTTTTAATCGCTTTTAAAAATTCCTTAGTACCGTGTTTTTCTTGTGTCGGTCTCTATATTTCGCCGATATTAGTCGGCGAAATATATTGCCTTTATATTATTTCAATACCTACCAATATAAGGTTGGGTTGCGTTTTATATGGGACTCTCTGTATATATATATATATATATATATTTCAGTTTTTTGTTGACACGATAACTGCCGTAATTTTGCGCCAATCACTTTCAAATTGATACATAAAATATAACGACCCAAAATCTCCGTAGAATTTTAAACGAAATGGGGGGCTTTTTCGAAAATAAAAATATCGCTATATCTTTTTTATTAAGTAAAATATCAAATTCGTTTAAAGTTCCTACTACTATTCTTTGGATAAAGGCCTAAAACTTGACCCAGGATGTAAAAAAAAATGGGGTTTCGAAGACAAAAAAAATCATACCTCCTTTAATTGGCACGTTATCGAATCGATTTAAAGTGATCGTTAGTTCTCTAAAAATTTCCTAAAACGTTCCTAAAACGTTTATCTGAAACAATGTTTCATATGACTAAGCCTTACGGCAAGGAATAACCGAAATGTTGCTTCAATTGTCAGAAGATGGGGATTTGTCATATGCTAAACGTGAAACGTTTTTCACATGCAACCGTTGTCGTATTAGTAAAGTTAAAGTTTTTCTTAACTTTAAGGTGGGAATCTTTTTGATCCACTACTTAGCACCGGTGAAATCTACTTTGGGAGTGCCATAAGGGATTTTTTTTAATTCATTACTAGTTTCAGCTAAGTAAACATTAAAAAATTTAAAAATTTTAATATTTCCGCTGCTTTGATTTTTTAAGTACAATTTAAGAAAGTTAGCGATTGCAATACCATAACTCAAATAAAGTTTTTAAATTTACGTTCAATCTTTAGAAATAACTTTCCTATAAAATGATACAAACGCATAGTTTCCAATTACCGGAATAATCATTACACAAAAGCAACAATTAAAATATAGAAACCGCGTAAAAAATAATTTCATTGTAAAAGCATTAGTAAATCTCCTTATGAAAAAAACATAAACAAAAAAAAATTATTTGGACACCACTCATGACTTTCATTATTTCATATACACTTTTATAAAAGTACATAAAATTTTATTTCCCTAATAATTCTGATTTTTTTTCTTATTGTTATTATTGCATTATTATTTATTGTAAAACATTTTTTACAATTTCAGGTTAATAATTATTAATAAATCAATGTGTTTAAATTAAATAAAAAAGGAATTGAAGTTGAATTCGAAGAGATGTGCCTTCCCCTTATAAGATCAAAATATTTCATTATTTAAAATTTTATTTTGCTATAACTCTGGAACCAATGAAAATAAGTACCACTTATGATATTTCGCTGAAAAGCTCTCAATGAGGGCTTATTACTGCAGTTAATAATAAGTAAAAAATCCAAATGTTTTAAATTTTGGGCTTTTTTTGGACAATTTTGGTTAAGTCGATTGCAGTCAAAAGGGGAGGTGCATAAATAGATGTTACAACAATCCTAAATGCAAAATTTCAACATATTACGGTTAATCGTTTTTGAGTTGTGCGAGATACAAACGTACGTACAGACATTACGCCAAAACTAGTCATATTACTGTTGAAATCTGAAAACCACAATTTATATATATAAATATTAATATATTAATTTTTTAATTCATATTCTATTATATTTATATGTATAATTTATTAAAGAGCTTTTTCATGATAACGTTTGATACCTATCCTAGTATTTTGTGAACCCTGGTAGCTTGCGCAATCTGACGGAATATAGAAGAAACAAAATTTGGTTTTTAAAAAACCAACAAAGTTGGCTCGCTGTTGAAAAAGAATAAAAATGGAGGTTCTATTTTGCGTGATTAAAAATATTAAAAACGTGTCAAATTAATCAATATTTAATAGTGAAATTCTTTTTATATAAAGAAAAGTAAATCAAAAAGCATATGATACCGGTTATCATATCGGTGTATGTTTTTTGGTAGTGAAGGAAATGTCGCGCGTCCTTTCATAAGAATCTATAAAATTACTGTGAATCATACCCTCGTTTGTCGTTTTCTTGAGTTCTTCACTCGTGTTTTTTGACGGAGATTTCCTCGAGTCCCAAAAGGGAGTGCTGATTATCATTTGTATAGTTTTGTAAAAAAATTAATTATCTACGAGGGACGGTCAGAAAGTAAGTTACACCCCTTCTAAGAAAAAAAACAGATATTTATAAGACAATTTTTTTTTGTTGAACAAAAACTACATATTTTTATCTATTTTTCAACATAATCACCAAGTTTTTCTAAACAGTTTTCATACCTTATGATGAGTTTTTCACTTCGACTCGCATAAAAATTTTGCCCAGTTTCCTTCAACTATTTAAGGACCGCTTCCTTAAGTTCATCATCATTAGCGAAATGTTCCCTCCCAGGTCACATCATTTCATTCATGCGTTCCGCGTTAAATATCGTATTTGCAGTTGAAGCACACCCAGCCCGCAGTAAGTCACTCGGATTTGTTCTTCCGTTTCTGAAAGTTTGACACGATTTTGTAATTATCAGGCGTGTCATCGCATTTTCAGCGTATACCTCAACAATTTGGCGATGAATTTTACAAAAATTATAATTTTTTGCCCACAATAATCCGAATACTGAACGCAATTCTATCCTGGACAAAATCTCTAGAGACAAGTCATATTGACAACGATACTACACACGTACTGAATGTCGTACAGAATTGCTGCTCTCTTTTCCTGTTTAGCCACCGGTAACTACCGTTTAGATAATACTTCAGAGGATGAATGAGGATGATATGTATGAGTGTAAATGATGTGTAGTCTTGTACATTCTCAGTTCGACCATTCCTGAGATGTGTGGTTAATTGAAACCCAACCGCCAAAGAACACCGGTATCCACGTACTAGTATTCAAATCCGTGTAAAAATAACTGGCTTTACTAGGACTTGAACGCTGGAACTCTCGGCTTCCAAATCAGCTGATTTGGGAAGACGCGTTCACCACTAGACCAACCCGGTGGGTTAGAATTGCTGCTGGGGGAGTGTAAAAATAAAAACGCAACCAGTGCTGCCACCTCAAGACATTAACATATCCCTTTCGGTTCAAGAACACGGCAAGGGTGTAACTTAATTTTTTATCGACATCTCGTATAAACCGAAATAGGGTTTCTATATTCGATCGGATAGCTCGTTAAGCCATTTTGTTTCAAATTACAATAGCTACGGTTTTAATTAGCCGAATTTTGAAAATAAATAATTTTTACACGTACATCGTTATAATTAATATAATGTAATAGTAATACTAAATCGAATTAAAATTAGAAAACCCATTTGTATCTAAGCGTTAAAATGTAGAGTTGAAACAGAACCGATAAATATGCGTATCGATAATTAAAATATTGTAAGAATAAAATGTAAAATTTTATATAATTCGTTTATTACGGACGAGGAATTTTAAGATAAAGGACGTTAAAGAAATTAAAGTTTGTTTTATTATTCTGTTCTCTGTAAAGAAAATTAAAAAATAACATTTATAATAATTGTATTTAATTGAAAGGAATTAAAAAAAAAGGAACAAAGTCGTTTAATACTCGTAAGATTAATTACTTTAGTAAAGTTAAATAAAATTTACGCTAATAAAAACAGAATCAGATTTAAAGTACATAAATAGGGGATATCGTTCTTAAATGTAGACAAATGAAAAGCAAACATTTTTAAATCTCACATATTAGATTAAAAATAAACAAATTTTATATTCTTTAGATTTAACTAACACGAAAACAGAATAAGACATTAAAAAAATTATAACTGTAACGAAAATATGCGTTAACAATATATATATATATATATATAATAACACAAATATCATTTCTAGTGGAAAAATAAAAATAAATACGAGTATATACAGTAAACGAGTAGAGAAACAAAATATTTTTAATGCTATAAAATTTAATCACGTAACTTTTGTTAAAAAAAAAAAAATAAGTATATGATAAAATAAAAACAAAAAGTAGCATTATGAAGTTACATAAATTATTAAATAAAGTATTAAAATAAATAACAAATGTGGAATTATGTAGTAAATCTGTAATGATTGTTTTATCCTTTAGAATACTTTGTGTTTGTATGTGTGTGTGTATGTGATCGCGCGCGCACGTGTGTGTATGCCAGCTATTATAACTCAAGTTATGTGATGTTATTTTTATAATTACATAATACAATAAAAAGCGTTATTATTACGCGCGTTCTTTTGTATATATTATTATTAATATAACATTGAAATACGCAAAAAAAAAAACAGAAAAAAACGTATAAATATTTCTAGCCAGACCAACCAACTTTTCATAAAATTTAAACGCATCAAAAATTATTAATGAAATTCTACGTTAACTCGTATAAATAACTGCGGCCTTATTTATCGACGTATATATGGATACATAAATTAAGGCATTCCTTAATTTATAATACAATCATGTAATATAGATACATTAATAATTTTGTAAGAAAAAAAAATAAATAAAAGATAAAATAAACAAGTATTTTAGTAAAAACGAGATTATGTTTCAAGAACCATTTAGAAAAAAATGGGAACCGGCCTCGGTGGCGCGAGTGGTAACCTCTCGGCCTTTCATCCGGAGGTCCCAGGTTCGAATCTTGGTCAAGCGTAGCATTTTCACAAACGCTCATTCATCTCATCCTCTGAAGCAATGCCTAACAGTGGTCCCGGAGGTTAAAAGAAAAAAAAAATTGGGTGCTGTTCCGATATTAAGATAAAGAATATTAAAAAAAAATCACTTTACAGAGAAGAGAGACCTCGGTAACTAATAGAAAATTAGTTTCATATCTCAATTGAGGTTATATTGACTTGGTCTAGTTGTGTAATTCTTTCCGCCCCGGTATGGGCCGATGCGGTTAATGTCCAGCGCAACAGAAGAAAACTAACTAGCAGTCATAGGAAGTCGCTTCTGGGGGTGGTTTCGGGGTACCGAACGTTATCGTTTGATGCACTGTGCGTTCCGTTAGGTGCGAATGAATGAAAACACAGAGGCCGGCCGGCAGTGTGGGTTTCCGGATACGCTTTGGCGGCTTCGGCTCCTGCGCCGTCGGTTTGAGGCTGGTAAAAGGAAAGACTGAGACCCGGTCTCCGGCGGGGGGGGGGGGGGGGCTGGGAACGGCATAGCCGGGCCTGGTTCTTACGTTGGAGATTAGAGGCAGGCAATTAAAAGATCCGAAAACGACACGTCCCCGAGTCGAGTATACTTAATTGGATGTCCGGCTCGGGGATGTAGGGCAAAGAAAAAAAAAAGTTGTGTAATTCTCGTACGCACTTATGCAGTAAATCACAGCTATGAGCTACTTAATGCTTGCTTTTAGGGTCTACTGGTTAATCGAACGTATGTAACGCGTTGTACTTTGAAAATCATTGCGTCTCTGACTGTGAAATATTTAGGGTGTCGGAAACGAAAAGTCGGTCTCCCTGTGAAGAATTGCGCAAGGGTATTTTCTAAAAGTTTTCTGTTATAAGAGCATTAAACAGATATTCCCTCCCTTAAAATTTGTTTATGGAAGAGGATTTAACCTTAAAAGAGTCACTCAAGTCGTGGTGGACGGTCTGGATTTGAATACGTGATATTTCAAAAATAAATTTACACTTTCTACTGGTATCGCATCGAAATCCCGTTATTATTTTTATTTTTTATTTTATTGTAACACCATCATCTTCATCTTGTGTTCTTCCTTGCGACAGAACTCTCGCCATCATTCCTTCCTTTCAGTTTTGACCGGACCTGTCTACTTCGCCTCCTTATAGTTTCCGATCTTCACCACCTTTATTATCTTCATCCTTCTTCTTCCTCGCTTTCTTTTTTCTTCTACTGATCCTTCCGATGTAATTTTCAAAATTCTAATTCCTCCAATCGTATGTTTTTACCGGTTACATCTTTCTTTAGTGATATTCCGGCATAAATACTTGTTTAATTCTATTCATTATTTCTTCATTTCTCACTTTATTCGTTCATTTTACTTTATCCATCATTCCCAACATCCTCGATCCAGTCCCTCTCCTTCTTCCTCGAACTAAGAAGACATTTCATGTTAGAATAACATTTCGGATAGAAATAGTTGTTTTATAAGATTTCGTAAATACTGTTTATTTGCCAATTTGTGTGTTATGTATTTTATTTAATTTATTTTTTTAAACCGTTTTTTTTATTTATAATCTTTCTGTAGATTCTGCCGCTGATAATTATTTAGCAATCAAAATGGCCATGTAGGTTTATAATTGATTTAGGTATGTAATTCTGTTTAAAAATTTATTTATTAACCGTTTAATATAGATTTTAATTTTTACATTAATAATAAAAAAAAAATTATAACATATTTTTAATTTTCTGGTGACCCCTTCCTTAGTAAAAAAGATAAGGTAGAAAATGTAGAAGAAGAATGGGAGAATGTTAAAAAGGAAATTCTTAAATCAGCAGAAGCAAACTTAGGCGGAATAAAGAGAACTGGTAGAAAACCTTGGGTTTCAGACGATATATTGCAGCTGATGGATGAACGTAGAAAATATAAGAATGCTAATGATGAAGAAAGTAAAAGGAACTATCGGCAATTAAGAAATGCTATAAATAGGAAGTGCAAACTGGCGAAAGAAGAGTGGATTAAAGAAAAGTGTTCAGAAGTGGGAAGAGAAATGAACATTGGTAAAATAGACGGAGCATACAGGAAAGTTAAGGAAAGTTTTGGGGTACATAAATTAAAATCTAATAATGTGTTAAACAAAGATGGTACACCAATATATAATACGAAAGGTAAAGTCGATAGATGGGTGGAATATATTGAAGAGTTATACGGGGGAAATGAATTAGAAAATGGTTTTATAGAGGAAGAAGAGGAAGTTGAGGAGGATGAAATGGGAGAAACAATACTGAGATCTGAATTTAAGAGAGCATTAAAAGATTTATATGGCAGAAAGGCTCCTGGAATAGACGGAATACCTGTAGAATTACTGCGCAGTGCAGGTGAGGAAGCGATTGATAGATTATACAAACTGGTGTGTAATATTTATGAAAAAGGGGAATTTCCGTCAGACTTCAAAAAAAGTGTTATAGTTATGATACCAAAGAAAGCAGGGGCAGATAAATGTGAAGAATATAGAACAATTAATTTAACTAGCCATGCATCAAAAATCTTAACTAGAATTTTATACAGAAGAATTGAGAGGAGAGTGGAAGAAGTGTTAGGAGAAGACCAATTTGGTTTCAGGAAAAGTATAGGGACAAGGGAAGCAATTTTAGGCCTCAGATTAATAGTAGAAGGAAGATTAAAGAAAAAAAAACCAACATACTTGGCGTTTATAGACCTAGAAAAGGCATTCGATAACGTAGATTGGAATAAAATGTTCAGCGTTTTAAAAAAATTAGGGTTCAAATACAGAGATAGAAGAACAATTGCTAACATGTACAGGAACCAAACAGCAACAATAACAATTGAAGAACATAAGAAAGAAGCCCTAATAAGAAAGGGAGTCCGACAAGGATGTTCCCTATCTCCGTTACTTTTTAATCTTTACATGGAACTAGCAGTTAATGATGTTAAAGAACAATTTAAATTCGGAGTAACAGTACAAGGTGAAAAGATAAAGATGCTACGATTTGCTGATGATATAGTAATTCTAGCCGAGAGTAAAAAGGATTTAGAAGAAACAATGAACGGCATAGATGAAGTCCTACGCAAGAACTATCGCATGAAAATAAACAAGAACAAAACAAAAGTAATGAAATGTAGTAGAAATAACAAAGATGGACCACTGAATGTGAAAATAGGAGGAGAAAAGATTATGGAGGTAATTACGCTTTAATATTGGAAGGACAGGCAGAAGGGAAAAATTGTGTAGGCAGGCCACGTTTGAAGCATGTAAAACAAATTGTAGGGGATGTAGGATGTAGAGGGTATACTGAAATGAAACGACTAGCACTAGATAGGGAATCTTGGAGAGCTGCATCAAACCAGTCAAATGACTGAAGACAAAAAAAAAAAAAAAAAAAAAAACATATTTGATATCTTTCTAGCGAGAACTTCGAAATTGAAAAAGTAAATCAACACATCTATTATTCTTAATTCATGATATTTTTAAATTATCTTCATTAAATAAATAAATAAAAAACTATTTATTTTAATCAGTTCAATAATACCAATAAAAAAAATATATAAAAAATATCAGAACTTATTAATGAAATAAAATTTTATGTTCTTTTAAATATGTGTTTACACTAATATGGCGTACAAGGAACTCATGTGGTGTCTACCACATTAATACCAAAAAAAAAAAAATTAAAATATGAAAATCTCCCGGTTTATTCTCGTTATATGTTTGTTTGTAACTATAAATAAAATATCTGGAATAAACGTTATTCCAGATGCTTTCGCGTTATCATTGTCCGGATAAACGATTGTATGATATTTTTCATATCGGTCATTATCGTTTTGTTATATTGGATTGTCTTATATAGGAATTTATATCGTGAATTCAATTTCGACTTTGATACTATTTTTACCAAATTACAGTAAAATCTCTCCTTCCCGAAAATTTTTTCGAGACGGACGATTTTTTATAGAAATATGTAATTTTCCATATTTCTTTCTTCCTATTTACAGATTTGAAGGGAATTTTCCGTGTTCCCTATTTTTCCTTTCAGAATATAGAAAGCAGAAAATTTTGACATTTTATATCAATAATCTCCCTGTTTGGACAATAATTTAACCTGTAAGTTTAACATTTATAGAAATAAGTAAAAATTTAATACATCATAATAATTTTAAATTTGTAAAAACAATAAGTGAACATATATTTTTTTTTTATTTCGATTTAATTTAGATTTAAAATATTAATTTAGCGATGTACTTTGTTAGATAGAAATTAAAACATTATTAATTTTTTTTTTTTTTTTTTTTTTTTTTTTTTTTTTTGTCTTCAGTCATTTGACTGGTTTGATGCAGCTCTCCAAGATTCCCTATCTAGTGCTAGTCGTTTCATTTCAGTATACCCTCTATATCCTACATCCCCAACAATTTGTTTTACATACTCCAAACGTGGCCTGCCTACACAATTTTTCCCTTCTACCTGTCCTTCCAATATTAAAGCGACTATTCCAGGATGCCTTAGTATGTGGCCTATAAGTCTGTCTCTTCTTTTAACTATATTTTTCCAAATGCTTCTTTCTTCATCTATTTGCCGCAATACCTCTTCATTTGTCACTTTATCCACCCATCTGATTTTTAACATTCTCCTATAGCACCACATTTCAAAAGCTTCTAATCTTTTCTTCTCAGATACTCCGATTGTCCAAGTTTCACTTCCATATAAAGCGACACTCCAAACATACACTTTCAAAAATCTTTTCCTGACATTTAAATTAATTTTTGATGTAAACAAATTATATTTCTTACTGAAGGCTCGTTTAGCTTGTGCTATTCGGCATTTTATATCGCTCCTGCTTCGTCCATCTTTAGTAATTTTACTTCCCAAATAACAAAATTCTTCTACCTCCTTAATCTTTTCTCCTCCTATTTTCACATTCAGCGGTCCATCTTTGTTTTTTCTACTACATTTCATTACTTTTGTTTTGTTCTTGTTTATTTTCATGCGATAGTTCTTGCGTAGGACTTCATCTATGCCGTTCATTGTTTCTTCTAAATCCTTTTTACTCTCGGCTAGAATTACTATATCATCAGCAAATCGTAGCATCTTTATCTTTTCACCTTGTACTGTTACTCCGAATCTAAATTGTTCTTTAACATCATTAACTGCTAGTTCCATGTAAAGATTAAAAAGTAACGGAGATAGGGAACATCCTTGTCGGACTCCCTTTCTTATTACGGCTTCTTTCTTATGTTCTTCAATTGTTATTGTTGCTGTTTGGTTCCTGTACATGTTAGCAATTGTTCTTCTATCTCTGTATTTGAACCCTAATTTTTTTAAAATGCTGAACATTTTATTCCAGTCTACGTTATCGAAAGCCTTTTCTAGGTCTATAAACGCCAAGTATGTTGGTTTGTTTTTCTTTAATCTTCCTTCTACTATTAATCTGAGGCCTAAAATTGCTTCCCTTGTCCCTATACTTTTCCTGAAACCAAATTGGTCTTCTCCTAACACTTCTTCCACTCTCCTCTCAATTCTTCTGTATAAAATTCTAGTTAAGATTTTTGATGCATGACTAGTTAAACTAATTGTTCTGTATTCTTCACATTTATCTGCCCCTGCTTTCTTTGGTATCATTACTATAACACTTTTTTTGAAGTCTGATGGAAATTCCCCATTTTCATAAATATTACACACCAGTTTGTATAATCTATCAATCGCTTCCTTACCTGCACTGCGCAGTAATTCTACAGGTATTCTGTCTATTCCAGGAGCCTTTCTGCCATTTAAATCTTTTAATGCTCTCTTAAATTCAGATCTCAGTATTGTTTCTCCCATTTCATCCTCCTCAACTTCCTCTTCTTCCTCTGTAACACCATTTTCTAATTCATTTCCTCCGTATAACTCTTCAATATATTCCACCCATCTATCGACTTTACCTTTCGTATTATATATTGGTGTACCATCTTTGTTTAACACATTATTAGATTTTAATTTATGTACCCCAAAATTTTCCTTAACTTTCCTGTATGCTCCGTCTATTTTACCAATGTTCATTTCTCTTTCCACTTCTGAACACTTTTCTTTAATCCACTCTTCTTTCACCAGTTTGCACTTCCTGTTTATAGCATTTCTTAATTTCCGATAGTTCCTTTTACTTTCTTCATCACTAGCATTCTTATATTTTCTACGTTCATCCATCAGCTGCAATATATCGTCTGAAACCCAAGGTTTTCTACTGGTTCTCTTTATTCCGCCTAAGTTTGCTTCTGCTGATTTAAGAATTTCCTTTTTAACATTCTCCCATTCTTCTTCTACATTTTCTACCTTATCTTTTTTACTCAGACCTCTTGCGATGTCCTCCTCAAAAATCTTCTTTACCTCCTCTTCCTCAAGCTTCTCTAAATTCCACCGATTCATCTGACACCTTTTCTTCAGGTTTTTAAACCCCAATCTACATTTCATTATCACCAAATTATGGTCGCTATCAATGTCTGCTCCAGGGTAAGTTTTGCAGTCAACGAGTTGATTTCTAAATCTTTGCTTAACCATGATATAATCTATCTGATACCTTGCAGTATCGCCTGGCTTTTTCCAAGTGTATATTCTTCTGTTATGATTTTTAAATTGGGTGTTGGCAATTACTAAATTATACTTCGTGCAAAACTCTATAAGTCGGTCCCCTCTTTCATTCCTTTTGCCCAGCCCGTATTCACCCACTATATTTCCTTCCTTGCCTTTTCCAATGCTTGCATTCCAATCTCCAACTATTATTAAATTTTCATCTCCTTTTACGTGTTTAATTGCTTCATCAATCTCTTCGTATACACACTCTACCTCATCATCATCATGGGCGCTTGTAGGCATATAGACGTTAACAATCGTTGTCGGTTTAGGTTTTGATTTTATCCTTATTACAATGATTCTATCGCTATGCGTTTTGAAATACTCCACTCTCCTCCCTATCTTCTTGTTCATCACGAAACCTACTCCTGCCTGCCCATTATTTGACGCTGAGTTAATTACTCTAAAATCACCTGACCAAAAGTCGCCTTCCTCTTCCCACCGAACCTCACTAATTCCTACTATATCCACATTTGTCCTACCCGTTTCCCTTTTTAAATTCTCTAGCCTACCAACCTTTTTCAAGCTTCTAACATTCCACGCTCCGACTCGTAGAATGTTATTTTTTAATTTTCTGGTGACCCCTTCCTTAGTAGTCCCCACCCGGAGATCCGAACGGGGGACTATTTTACCTCCGGAATATTTTACCCATTATTAATTAGGATAAACATATTGTAGGATATATTTTGAATATTTAAGAAAATAAATAATCTATCGTACAATAAAATATGTATTAATACATATACATCATTATTCTCCATAAATAGTTATTGTACTTCAAGAAAACAGTCTACTTTGTACATCAAACAACTTTTATGGATCTGACCTGAAGTAGAAAAGCTAATTTTGTAACCCAGTAGGGGTTTTTATTTTAACAACTAAATCATCAAGTTCATTACAGTATGTAATCTTGTTTCGTTATTGTTACTTGTCCAGTATAAAGCGTGTTGTATCTTTACAGTGAATTAAACTTAAGTGTGTTCTTTCTTGTTTTGTAATTTTTAACAAAATTACTGTACTATATACCCTCGTCTCCTGATTACGTTTAAGGTTTAAGTAAAAATGAAAGATTTTTAATTTCATTTTCAAATTACAATTTTGTAAATGTAAGTTTTTGAAAGTTAGTAAACATCATACCCTACTAAAGGGCATTTGTATGTATAAGTCCCACTTAGCTTAGCGCCTGAATTTACCGATCACTAGCGGAAAATCCCGATTCGTTAGTATATATTTCGTGGTGGTCAAGTGTATACTTTTTATATTATTATATATTTATTATTATTTATAATTGTAATATATATTTATTTCTGTATTCCATATATATGCAAAATATATATTAATAATAATTTTTTTATTTATGTGATTGTTTTTCTTCATAAAATAATGAATTACAAACAAAAATTAATCACTCAAATCAACCATTATACAACCGGTTGATAATTAATTTTCATATTCGTTATTTACTGAATATTCATTTTAATTTAAAAAATCTGCTTACATATACACATTTTTAAAAGTACACAAAATTTGTTTTCATTAATAACTTCTGATTTTTTCATATTTCTTTTAATTGTTATTATTAAATTATTATTTATCGTAAAAATATTTTTATAATCAGAGATTAATAATTATTAATAAATCAATATATATATAAATTTAAAAAAAAAAGTTAGAAATAAAAGGAGATGAAGTCGGATTCCAAACGATGTACCTTCCCCTTGTAAGATCAAAATATTTCATTAATTAAAATTTTAATTGGGTATAACTCTGAAACCGATGAAAATAAGTACCGCTTATGATATATCGTTGAAAAGCTCGAAATGAGTGCTTATTACTTCAATTAAGAAAAAGTTCAAAATCCACATTTTTTTGAATTTGAGCTTTTTTGAACATTTTTGGTCAAGTCGATTGCAATCAAAAGGAGAGGTGCACAACTGGATGTTACAACGGTCCTAAATCCAAAATTTCAACATCCTATGGCTAATGGGGAACCTGTCTAGTGCGATATCGCACCGTCATGTTATAGCCAGCAGTATCTGTCTTTCTCTTCCAAGAGTGCGATGAACCGAAATAAAATATCCTGATATCGTTCTGCATTAATGGTGTACTCAAAAAAAATAGGACCGATTATTTTCTTCCGCGATATCGCGCACCACATGCCCAACTTCTGCGGGTGTAATTGCTTTTCGTGATAAACGTGGGGATTTTCAGCGCTTTAATTCTACTGTTTCGGCTGTTTACGTAGCCGTCCAAATGAAACCGTGCTTATCTGTGAAAAAAACGAATCCATAACGTTAATTCCCTCGCGCAGAAATCGACGGAACCGTTGACAATATTGTAGCCGTTTTTCTTTGTCGGGCTTAAGAAGTCGATGAACCATTTGAACGCGATAAGGTCGTAATTGTAATCGTTTGGTCGCCCGACGAACAGTCGATTTAGACAAATTAATTTCAGCAGACAATTGTCTGATCGATTTATTTGGCGAGGCGAGTAATCAGTCTTTGATTTCAGCGACTGTATCTGTATTCAACACTGACGCAGGTCTTTCGTGTTCCTTGTTATTAACAGAACCGGTCTCTCTAAATTTTGCGACTAACTTTAATACTGATGTTTTTTAGGAGCCGGTTTATCTGGGTACTTATTGCAAAACAAATCTTGCACTTCAACCGCTGATTTCGTACTGAAGTACGACTCAACAATGAAAACACGTTATCTAGCGAAAACACCATCTTGTCTCTAGCAATACACTGAACGTTAGGATTGCATTGTTGTTACTATTGGTAGTGTTCTACTGCGTCGCCGCAATGTTCAGATGTTGGACGAGTCCATTTCAGTAACGAGTAGGGGAGTATGCTTGACTTTTGAAATTTCATGGATGAGTGATTGATGGGTTTCGTTTTATATGGGACACCCTTTATTTAATCAACCATTTTCTAGATCATCTAGATTTTTATCGTTTTCCTTAATTTTTTTTCGATAAAACTTTGTGAAGCTAGTATTTTTTGTTTGAAATATGTTATATAATTTTTTAAATTAGAATATTTAAAAAAAAATTTACAATCTATTTAAGAAAAATTCAATTATTGAATCGATAAATTGAAGATTTGACTGTTGGTCTAGTTATATAAAATTTTTTAATCGTAATGCAATTTTAACGAGTCGGCAAAAGTACAAGACAATGTTTTTTAATAAATGCGTAATAATTTTTAATAACATCTATTTCTCTTAACCTATTAACAATTTGTACTATTGTGCAATTTTAAATTTCTGGACCTCAAAATAAATTTCATTTAAAAGTATTTACAAATTTCATACGTTAATTTATTTAGTCGCAATTATAATGAATTTTTTTTTTCCATTTATACGTCAAAGGATATTTGTATAATAAATTCATAATTCTTTATCGTTTTGGAAAGTTTTTTTACTTTATGGATTCAGAAAGAAAAATTAGATTACGATCGATATTTATTTGAAAACATATTTAACTTAGGTTTTTGATTAATCTTAATTTGTTGCGAAAAATAAGGAAAGAATAAAAGGATATTTATTTTAATTAAAGTGTAATATTCTAAAAAGCTTCTTGTAATCACACAACGCCGTTTTATTTGTAATCATCCTAATACTTTGTTCCCGTAAATAAATTAATGTTAAATCTCTTGATAAAAGTAATTAATTACAATGGCATCTAATGACTATATTTCATATTAAGATAAAAACAAAATAAAATATGTATATATATATATATATATATATATATTTAAAGGTTGGTGATTTTTTCCTACAAATATTTGAATGGAATAATAGAAAAATCAATAAAATAATCAGAAAAGATAAGAACCTCTGTATATATAATATGCTAAGAAAATAAGACGGTGGTATTAAAATTAAGACGGTGGAAAATAAATGTGGTATTGCTGGTTACGGAATTACTCCCCGGGTGTACATCAAACAGATTTAAGACGAATACATAGGGTGAGGCTGTGTCGAGGCGCACATCTGTTGGAACGTGAAATGTCACAGACCTTGGATGAAGTTCCTCCAAGCTAAGACTGACATACTTATCTGTAGAGTTAAATGGAAGAACCACCGTCATATTTTTTTTTTTTTGAACAGAACTGGAAGTTTCCGATGGAAAATTTTAGTTCCTTCATTTGGCCAACTCTACAGATAAATTGGTCGGTTTCTATGTCAACGAGTCACTTTTAGTTTATCGGATTGAAATAAAACGAGATATTGACTCATTAAGACATTGACATTAAGATTGTTTTCAAAAAATCCAACTACCGAATCGGTTTAAAGAAATCGTTAGTCCTCTAAACATTACCTAAAACTTTTGTCTGAAAAACATATGATATGAAGAACCCTTATGGAAAGGGATGACCAAAATGTTGCTGGAATTGTAAGAAGATGGGGCTTGTCGTATGCTAAACATGTGAACATTTTTTTAACCGTTGAACCATTGTCGTCTTGAATAAATTTGAAGTTTTTCTTAACTTTAAGGTGGAAATCTTTTTTATGCCCTACTTAGCACCGGTGAAATCTTCCTCCACCTTCCAGCGTGCCCAAAGAGATTTTTTTGGTTTTTTTTTTTGCTCCACATGAAATTTCTTTAGAGTTTTATTTCTGAAACTTGGATATATCAACCAATTTGCTAAAAATGTATCTGTTTATATTAAAAAAAAAAAAATTATCTTTAGTTCCTTCAGGTCTTTTTCATTTTTTTTATAAGATTACAGGGCTTAACCGATCTGGTTATTAGATCAAATGGAGATTTTTAGCGTATGAAAAATGTCATGCCTAACCGAGATTCAAACTCGGTACTTCCGGATGAAAGGCCAAGACGTTACCACTTCGCCATGGAGATCGTTTTCATGTGTTTGTACCAATGTTTTTTTTTTTTTTTTTTTTTTTTTTTTAATTGATAAAATTAAAAATATTCTTTTTCAATCTATTATTGTTCATTTTATAACATAAATGCCCATATAAGTGTATAATTCTTTATCTCATTATTGATTAAATATTTTCTATTTCTTCCGCTTTATAAGTCTTATAATTCTGGTCGTGTGTTTGTCAGAGGATTCTTTTTTAAACTCTGTTTTTTGTTTTTGCTAGAGAATTTTTAAGTTTCTGAACCCTTTAAAGCTTCTAGAAAGATTACGGTTTTATAAGATCTTAGTTGGATTTTTTTATAGTACAGGTTTACAATTAAATTATAGGCTATTTCATTTTCTGTAATCTAGTTTTCTTTTTTTGTAGTCATCTTGAAGTTATTACTTCTATATATTTGAATTTATTTGCTCTTCTGATTGTTTTATTTCCAATTTGATTTCTTTGTTTATAATTTTAGAGTCGAAGTTAATCTGAATGATTTTTAAAGTTATAAAACAAAATTAATCTAATTTTTAATAAAATATTTTTATTAAATAACAAGAATCATTCATTTTAAGAAGATTACATTCTATTTCACCTCTTGAATATGCTTTTGTTTTAAAGTATATCAACGAAATATGTTTTTAATAAATACTTGACCAAATAGAGAAAATTTCTTGTTTCGTTAAAAAGAAGAAAATTGCTTGTAGAAAAGTTTAAAATGAAGGCAAAAAATTATAATATTGAAAACATTAGGAAAAAAGTTTACGACGTGCGATTTGTATTCTTTTCTTAAAAAAAAAAAAAAAAAAAAAAAAAAACAAACAAAAAACAATTTAAAGTTATATGAAATGAGAAAGAAATAAGAATGCAATGTTTTCATTGAAATTCTTCGAAAAGTTTTCTTCCTATTCGCTTTACAAATAATATTAAAAACACATAATTCATTTAAAAAGAACAAACGAATAAAAAGTGCCTTTCTTTTCTTACCGCATATTAAATAAATGCAATATTCAACGTTTAGTACATACTATGTAACATTCTTCTTTATGCAATATACAAATTATTATAGGAATAAACAGGGCAATATACATAATTCTAAGATAATAAAATAAGCAAAACTGTTTTACAAAAAAATTTCTGAAAATACTTCATCATTCATCGATCTCTCTTTTTTTATTATCATTATTTTTTTAAACAAAACTTCATAACTCAAGATTGGAAAAAAATATTATAATATTGTGAATGTGTGTGTGTGTGTGTGTGAATATATATATATATTTTTTTGTCTTTGACTGGTTTGATGCAGCTCTCCAAGATTCCCTATCTAGTGCTAGTCGTTTCATTTCGGTATACCCCCTACATCCTACATCCCTAACAATTTGTTTTATATATTCCAAACGTGGCCTGCCTACACAATTTTTTTCCTACTACCTGTCCTTCCAATACTAAAGCGACTATTCCAGGATGCCTTAGTATGTGGCCCATAAGTCTGTTGCTTCTTTTAGTTATATTTTTCCAAATGCTTCTTTATTCAACTTGCCGCAACACCTCTTCATTTGTCACTTTCTCCACCCATCTGATTTTTAACATTCTCCTGTAGCACCGCATTTCAAAAGCTTCTAATCTTTTCTTCTCAGAAAAGATATATATATATACATATATAGAATCGTTAATGAAAACGTCTCGATTGATTATTATAATAACAGTAATAAAAATAATATAATAATGGTTGTTAGATAGATTTCATAAGAAAGCTACCTATTGTAATGGGTACTATGATTCGACTTCCGGAAAATGTCAACTTATCTTCGCGTTTCACATCCTCCAGACCCCATTACCAATGTCAATTCAAAATTTTATATATATATATTTCATTTTTTTGTGGACACGATAACTGCCGTTATTTTGCGCCAAATAACTTTCAAATTGATACATAAAATCTCGGTAGAGTTTATTAATGGGGAAAATCGGACCATGGGGGTGTAAATAGGGGCTTTTTCGAAAAAAAAAATATCTATACCTTTCTTATTAGGTAAAATATCGAATTCGTTTAAAGTTCCTATTATTCTTTGGATAAGGGCCTAAAATGAATTTAAGTAAAGATTTTTATATCACCAACCATTGCCCGAAAGGGTGGAAAAATGCGGTTTTGAGAACAAAAAAATCATACCTCCCTTAATAGGCGCATTATCGAATCGGTTTAAAATGGTCTTTAGTCCTTTAAACATTACCTTAAACTTTTGTATGAAATAGTTTTTGATATGACCAACCCTTACGAAAAGGGACGATCAAAATATTTCTGAAATTGTAAGACGGGACTTATCGTATGCTACAAATGTGAAACTTTTTTCACGTGCAACCACCGTCGTATTGAGTAAATTTGTAATTTTTCTTAACTTTAAGATAGAAATCATTTTTATACCCAACTTAGCAGCGGTGAAATCTTCCTTCGCCTTCCGGAGTGCCGAAAGGGATTTTTTTTATACAATAATATTGTAAACCGGTTGTTTTACCTTAGATTTATAAAGTTAAGTATTTTTTGGTCTAAGTATTTTTACTTTTTTGTACTAGGTAAAGGAAGTATTGTAATCGCGAAAGATCACGGTTTTCAAATTTCAACAAAAATATCCATTTTGACCGTCCCTGAATCCATTTTGACTAGTTTAGGCGTTTGTACAAATGTATGTATATCGCGTAACTCACAAACGATTAACCATAGAATTTTGAAATTTGGTATTTAGGACTGTTGTAACATCTAGTCGTGCACCTCCTCTTTTGATTGTAATCGACTAAGCCAAAAATGTATATACAGCTGGTTTCGATTGTGAAATATTTGGATTTTAGACTTTTCCTTAACTGCAGTAATAAGCCCTCGTTGAGAGCTTTTCAACGGTATATCATAATTGATATTTATTTCCATTTTTTCAGAGTTATAGCAAAATAAATTTTTAAATTTAATATGTTGATCTTGGGAAGTTACATCGGTTTGAATCTGTCATCATCTCCTTTCTTTTTTTAAATTTAAATATATTGCTTTAATAATTATTAGCCTCTGATTGTAAAAAAAAATTAACAATATAATAATTCAATAATAACAATATAAAAAAATAATTAAAAAACATCTGAAGTTATTAGTGAAATAAAATTTTATCTGCTTTTCACTTTATTTCAAAAATTTTTACAATCAGAGGTTTATAATTGTTAATAAATGAGTATATTTAAATGAAAAAAAAGTTAAAAAATGAATGTATATGAAATCGGTTTCGAACCGATGTGTGTATGATTACGGATCCGACACGTTCTCACTTACACCATATATCTACTTGAGCGACGTGGACCAAGATTAATATATAAACTAATACAAAATCTTAAGGAAATTTTTAGGGTCATTTTTCTTGAGTGTAATTGAATATTGCGTATTAGTATTTTTTGTTGAAGACACGTAAACAGTGTACTATTCACACACGCAAAATGGTTCAAATCGGTGTCCCGAATTTCGTCCCTTCCCCTTGTTAGCTACAGTAATTTGGATCTTAGGTGCTTTATAAATCATCTGTATAAATACATAATTTTTTTATGTATCCATTTTTTTCAGTTTAGTTGATAATAAATATCGCTATAAAATTTAGTAACCTTCTCCTGTTTCGTTTTTGTTTTAATTTTCTTGATGGTTACATCATCATAATTAAAAAAATAATTGTATTAGGTACATATAAGACTTAAATTTATTTAAAGAATAATAAAGGGACTTTTACTCTATCCTATATTAGGTAAGATTGTTGAATTAATAATTTTATAACTATTTGATGTTAATAAAAACTAATATTTTAGCAATTGTGCAACTGTCCACTTTGATTAAAGTACTGGAGGATCGTATCTCACTTACAAATGAAATAAGTTTAAATGAAATGCAGCATAAAATGTGTATATGTAATTTAATAGGCGTACAAGGAAGTCATGTGGTGAAATCTAAATATTTTATATTACTGTTTTATATATATATATATATATATATATATATATATATATATATCAGCATCCCCGCCGCGTCTTCGCCCGTGCTTGATAGTTACTTGTATTTTCCATCGCGCCCAATTTTTTTTGTTTTTAAGTAACCGAATACAGGTGCAGCTAGTCGCGTCGCACATATAGTTACAGTGGCTATGTTGGTTGAGTCATCACCCCTCAAATAGTCGCACCTCTTAAAACAAAATCGAAATTAAAAAAAAAGAAACCGAAAATGGTTTTAAAAATATATTTGAAGAGTACTTAGAAGCCCCAATAAAGCGAATATCTCGTTTTGTATAATCGGAAATGGGGAAAATTTGCAATCTTTTTAATCTTTCTTCAATCTTTTTTCAAGGTCAAATTTTGAAAACTCTTGAAATCGATTTTTTGATATTTACATGAAAATTACACAAACCAAAAATCAAAAAAATAAATTCACTTGTTATCGATAAATTTATAAAGATAGCTTAGTTTAACAAAAAAAAAAATCAAAATCCATTTTAACCCTTTCAATTGGGAACTTCAAAAAAATTTAGAAACCGATTTCTATATATTCACATAAAGATTACACGCACCAAAAACCAGGTTGATATCTTCATTTCATACCGAGAGATTAAAATAATAGTAAATCTCATTATTAATAAATTTTAACACTTTAACTCGGAACTTAAAAAAGTCGTTTCTTAGTTTACACTAACACCTGAGAAGAATGTGTATAAAAAATGTTCATCAATTTATCTTCAGTAGTTTTTGTTGGGCGTTGATGATTCAGTCAGCAAGTAGTCAGGACTTTTCTTTTATATATATATATATATATATATATATATATATATACATATCGTAAATAAATCTGATCTTGGGTGGAAAAGAGTACGTAAATTATTTAAGTAACAAAGATTTTATTAATACGATTTTCAGAGCGAGAAGTGGTTTGCTATCCTAAAATAGTGTATCGTGTAGCTAGGTCGAAAGACGCACGTGCTCCCTGCGTAACGTTCAAAGAGGAGGAAGCCATTGTACATTTGTACATTTTCTAGGTTCATATCGGATTCTCAGGAATATTAGGTTTTTTTCTGGCGGAAATGTATTAGGTTAGCAGGATATTATATACGGTTATTGAATGGAGAGAACTGGACGAAATCGGTTTATTATACCCGGACGTACCAAAATTTGTAGGGTAATGGGTCAAGGAGTCTAACTTTTAATTACGAAAAACCAATATCTATTTAGTAACCGGACTTTGATTTATGAGTTTTGGAAAATCTAATAATGGGAATTATTAAAAATTAACTGTTTTTATTACATTGTTAAATTTTCATTTTTGTGTCAAATGTATTTGTACCTGAACCTTTGTTCATTAATTTTATTTTGTTTTTTATTTCTCATTTTGATTGGGTTCAGTTAAATTCTGAACATTTTTATGTAATTTATGATAAATACTTATATCATCATCATCATATCTGTCCTACTGCAGGTCCTTTGCACCAATTCAGGTCTTTCATTGATTCTCTATTCCCAGTAAGAAGTTTTTTAAATTTGATTAACTCCCATTTTTTCTAATGTATAATCTTTAGCTTAATTTTGACGCCTATTTTTGCATCTTCTACTTATTTTTCTAGCACTGTGTTTTAATCACTTCTTTTTCTCTCGTGATATATTCCGATCAGTTAGTATTATTTTTCTGTTTAAGCTTATATTTTGGTTTACTATTCTCAATACTTCTTCATTTTTCAGTTTGTCTACCCGATCGATCTTCTCCGTGCCCACATTTCAAAAGTCTCCCTTTTATCTTTCTAACTTTTTTTTTTAGTTTACACATTTCACAACAATACGAAAGTACGCTTCGCTAAGCAAAAGACGCTTCTTAAGTTCTTAACTCTATTTTATTATGTATAATATCAACTGTTTTTTTTTCTATCAAATGCATTTTTAACCGTTTACTGTTATCGCTTTAATTTCAGTTTAATTTTGCTATCTTCTGTTAGCATTGAACCTAAAAATCTTTACGGTTTTAATTTTTTAATTCTTCCTTTTACTGTGCGTACATTCACTGACTTACTGTCTGCTATCCTCATCAATTTTCTTTTAACATTCGTTTTCATAATCGTTTTCTGTGTTATTTTCTGCTTCTCATAGCATCGTCACTCTAATGTCTGTAGTTGACGAGTTTCGGACTTTTAACGCTCCGAGTGTTAAAAGTAATTTCGATAATGGGGGTTCTCCAAAACGGTTTAATTACGAATTTTAGAGTGACGATGCCAGGAGGAGGAAAAAATAACGCTGAAATTAATACTAGCAGAAATATTTAATATCGTGTAAATTTCTATATCATATGGTATTCCATTAAACTATCTTATAATTTTAAAACGAACTGTTGAATAACTTGTAGCTTATCACCTAGAAAAACACGTCTTTTATAAACCTTACGCATTTTATTCTCCAGTTTCCTATTTCGATTACATTTTCTTTTAGAGAATTTTTAATCATATCTTCAGTATAACCTTAAATAAAGATTAGGGAAAAGGTAGCATTCTTAACTTACTGATTGTTTTTACGTAAAATCACTAAGTTTACGTATCCACTATATTTATAACGGTTTTAAAAGAGATCGGTGAGAGAGTAAGGCGATTCATTGTAGGCGTTACTTTGCTTAGGCCAAGAATTTGTAGACAGAGAAACGTCCAACAGCTGCAGAGATAGGGCTTATAATCGAAATATAGAACCAAGTGATTGCAACAAGGAGGTTTATAGTACGCGTTTTAGGTAGACAGTAGGTGAATCCACTCTCCCTAACGATCCGTATAGGCGATGTCACCAATTACCAGAAAACTTTTACCGTGTAACATCAGGATGCGGACTCCTTATTCAAGCCGACTAAATAAGACGGCTCAATCAAGTCGTCTATATAATCCACCAGAAGGTAGCCAAGAAATGTGTTTGTGTATGTATATTGTGCGGAAGAGGCTTTGGGGCCTCGCGATGGAGGCATGGCAGCATGAATGGCACACCACGTCTAAGGGAAGATCTCTGTATAGATTTATAAAGGATCTGGGGGGATGGTATGCCTCAAGTTCATTTTTAAGGGCGGCGGGTGCCCAAGTGCTCACCAACCACGTGAATTTGATGCAATATCTGTTCAGGTTTCGCCTAGCGGCTGATGAGTTGTGCGTCTGTGGGGAGGTCCAGTCGAACGAACATCTAATGTTCGACTGCCCTGCTCTTAGGGGGGCCAGAGACCGGGCCACCCTGGAACTTAGAGGTCAGGGGGAAAACTGGCCGCTCATAAACGGCGAGTCAATGTGGCGTGAGCCGCATTGTCGGACCGTGTGGGAGTTCCTCGATGAGGTTGCGATGTTCAACCGTCATCGGTAGTTTAATTTAATGGGGATTTACTGATTCCTGTGGCGTGTCGGTGGAAAACCTTCCTTGAAATAATGGCTGCCATCAGCCAATAAAGCTCCAAGCGCTTTAAATGGTGGACAGACACTAGCTGGCAAACAGCGACCGAGGCGTGGCGGTTCAAATTGCCGTCTTTTATTTGATGTAACTTTTATAGTTTTAAATTGTAAAAAGGGGTGCGCCTCCCCGATTTAGTTTTAATGTGACAAGTGAGCGGTAGGGACACATAGGCGGGTGCTGTATGGCGCTCAGCTTAACCGCTCACGCAAGATAGGAGCTCATTAGGAGCAATTAGGTAAACGAGGTCGCAAATCTACGCAGAAATGTGTAATACTAATTATGTGCCGAATTTGTAGATTCTTATTAAATTAACTAAAGATTTTAAACGTATTTTATTTTCAACGAGTTAATAAAATAACTTCTTGCTTTTAGGAAATATCTGGGAAGTTTTAATTTATAAACTTGTGAGAACAAAGAAATAAATAAATATCTCGGTAAGAAATTGAAAGGACTAAGAATTAAATTTTTTAGGTTGGAATTTATGTTCTTCGTTTATTCGTTTATTATATATAAATATTAAGCAAATATTTATTATTCCCCTATTAAAATAAATTCCCCACATTTTCTTTCAAACCGTTTTATTTTAAAAATTCTAAAAAAATGCTTTCAAAATGATACAATACTTTTTTCGTTAATTCATCTCAAAAATAATAATCATAATAAATAAAATTAAAAAAAAAGTTGTAAGTTTAACGTTTTTAACAACAGATAAATCATCCTAAAAAAAATATAGATCAACAAATTTATAAAAAAAAGACTTTACTTTCCTTTAAAAACAAGATGAATAAAAACAAAGCTGAAAACCTCTCGAGATGTTTTCTTCTACTTGAATTGCCAATGTACGAGTTTTCAAATACTTTCCTACGCTGTTTCGTTTGAGTGGTGGTTTTTACTTAACAAAATTTGAATTGGATATTTTAGTATCTCATAATATTATGAAAAAAAAAAAAACAAAAGAATCTTAAATATTTTTAAACAATTCAGCATTTTTAAAAAAAATAAATCAATAGATTACAGTATTCTATGTAATGTTAATATGGTGATTATTTTTTCATATGAAAGGGTGTGACGTTAATTTTTTTTTTAGGAGAAAAAGGTATATTTATCTTTTTATCACTTATGTAAGCTTTTTTTATATTGTACAACCTGCTATAAATAACGTCAATATTAATTAAATTTAGTCTCTATCATTAGATAAAGGAGTGGTATGTAATCATGAGATTATCAGAATTAAAGTTTTTTTATAAAACAATTAATAAAAAAAAAAAATATTTTCAAGAGACCAAACCTCTCTTCTAGAGTACTTTACAGTGAAACCATAAGCATACAAGTGAACATGCACTTGTTAAAGAACTTATATAACAAATACCGATGAAGCAAAGATTTTGTTAATTTTTAAAATACAGGAAGTCCCATATAAAACACAATCCATCAATACCGATAGTAACAACAATGCAATTATAACACAATCAGTGTTTGCTAGTTGGACAAGATGGTGTTTTCGCTAGATGAACGTGTTTTCATTGTCGAATCGTACTTCAGTACGAAATCGGTGGTTGCAGTGCAAGATTTGTTTCGCCATAAGTACCCAGATAAACCGGCTCCTAACAAAACATCAATAATAAGGTTAAACGCAAAATTTCGATCGAAAAATTGCATCGAAAAATTCGATGCAGACTCCAACCGTTTTAAAAAGTAGAATGTTTGTGAAAAGAGAAAATACCGCAATGTTACTGGAATTAATACCTGGGTTTTCCCGTAATTATAAGTAGATTCTGATGAATTAATTTTCTAGCAAAATCATCACGCGGCATCAGCAAATTTATTCAAACGTTGACGATGACCTTCCACGACGACGGATCGGCCGTACGATTTGAAATTTCACAGTTGGCCATCGAAGTTGTCTGCTTTCACTTTCTGTGATATTTTCTTGTAGAAGTTTTTGAAAGACTCAGTTTACGCATCTCTTCTTCCAAAAACTGTGAAAGATCTGACTCCATAGGGGAAGATACCCTTCAAGTGACGGTTTCGCCACACCACCTCCTCCGTATCTAGCCCTTATGAACTTTAACGGAGGTGCGAAATCGCATAACAGCAATTATAGTAGTAACAAAAGACGTGATCGCTTAAGTACGGGACAAATATATGGTACAAATGTATACCATGCATCCGGAGGGAGCCATTTTAAGCATTTGTGGAAATTTTAAGTAAAATTTTATATTTAAATATGGATTTAATAATTTATCGCAAGGTTATTTGTTTAAAAAATAACCCTTTTGAAATCGGATGAAACTTATTGATACACGCAGTACGATATAGAAAAGTATTATATTTGTAATGTGCATCCTTAGCTAGTAAATGTCATAAATTTATTTTTCGTCAAGTAGGGTGGACTAGAAATAAATATGTAAAAAAAATCCATATTTGATATAATTACAACGATATAAATTTTTAAATTGTATTGAACCGATTTAATTTTGAAGTTTTTTATAAAATTATTTCCATTCGTGAATAAACCCCTTAAAAACAAAACAAATGACAACCCATGGGTTGGTCTAGTGGTAAACGCGTCATCGTAAATCAGCTAATTTTGAAGTCGAAGTTCTCAGGTTCAAATCCTGATAAAAATAGTTACTTTTATTCAGATTTGGAAATTAGTTCGTGGATACCGGTGTTCTTTGGCGGTTGGGTTTTCAATTAACCACACGTCTCAGGAGTAGTTAACCTGAGTTTGTTCAAGACTAATAATTTACTGGTACAGTTACATTACACTGATAAGTCACTAATTTTTTCTAATTAACTACTAGATAAATTTTTATTTGAATACTAGATCGTGGATACCGGTGTTCTTTGGTAGTTGGGTTTCAATTAACCACACATCTCAGGAATGGTCGACCTGAGACTGTACAAGGCTACACTTCATTTACACTCATACATATCATCCTCATTCATCCTCTGAAGTATTATCTAAAAACGGTAGTTACCGGAGGCTAAACAGGAAAAAAAGAAAAAGGGTAGAACAACACATAACCCACCAGGTTGGTCTAGTGGTTAACGCGTCTTCCCAAATCAGCTGATTTGGAAGTCGAGAGTTACAGCGTTCAAGTCCTAGTAATGCCAGTTATTTTTACACGGATTTGAATACTAGATCGTGGATACTGGTGTTCTTTGGTGGTTGGGTTTCAATTAACCACACATCTCAGGAACGGTGGAACTGAGGAATGTACAAGACTACACTTCATTTACACTCATACATATCATCCTCATTCATCCTCTGAAGAATTATCTAAACGGTAGTTACCGGAGGCTAAACAGGAAAAATGAAGGAAAAAGGAAAAGGGTAGAACAACACAACCCACCGGGTTACTCTAGTGGTAAACGGGTCTTCCCAAATCAGCTGATTTGGAAGTCGAGAGTTCCAGCGTTCAAAGTCCTGGTAAAGACAGTTATTTTTATACGGATTTGAATACTAGATCGTGGATACCGTTGTTCGTTGGTGGTTGGGTTTCATGTAACCACACATCTCAGGAACGGTCGAACTGAGATTGTACAAGACTACAGATCATTTACATTCATACATATCATCCTCTGAAGTAATATCTTACAGCGGTTCCGGAGGATAAACAGAAAAAGAAAGAAGGCTAGATCAACACAAAAACAAAATCAATTTTAAGTATTCATAAACAACAGAAAAAATGAAAATAAAATTATAATTATTAATAATGAAAGATTAATAATTTTTAACTGAACGAAGTATAATAATGAATTGATGAGTAACAATCAGTTGATGTAGCTCTAAACTCATCTGTTAAAGTCATCAATGTCCAACACGTGGAGTCGTTTTAGCCATGTAACATCTTCACGATTGTCCAGAAGGTTTTTTCTTTTTTGTTCTCTTTAGCCTCCAGAAATCACCGTCAAGTATTACTTCAGAGGATGAATGAGGATGATATGTATGAGTGTAAGTGAAGTGTAGTCTTGTACAGTTTCAAGTCGACCATTTCTGAGATGTGTATTTAATTGAAATCCATTCACCAAACAATACCGGTATCCACGATCTAGTATTCAAATCCTATCATTATCCTCTGTCAAATTTTAGTATTATTGGTCATCACTAAGTATGATATTTTCTGGTGTTTTAGGAACAGTCAGTTCTTCACTGTGAGCCACAGGCCTCATAGATGATGGTAAATTAGGGTATGAAATAGTGTTATTTGATTCTGAACTAATTCCCGCAATATAGACAAAAGTAACAATCAGTGGCATGATTTTTTGATTCCCAGCAAATCAAAGCAGTCTGACTCAAGTAGCAAAACAAATGTGAGAGATCCATTGTTTGTCTTGGTTACCAACTTTGCAGCCAAAATATAGCTCATAACATTTTTTGACGAGGAGAATAAACAAGTACATTTCTAAATTTTAGTTACCTAACCACAAATGTAGCAAACGTTGTCCAGGGAGGGGTTTCACAATTTCTAGGCGTTTTGTAAAATCACACAATAGTATTAAAATCTGTATAAAAGTAACTGCCTTTACTAGAATTTGAACGTTGGAACTCTCCACTTCGAAATCAGCTGATTTGTGAAGACGGGTTCACCAGTAGACCAACCCGGTAGGTCATTGTCTTGAAGGTTAATAGCTAAATACTCGACTTGGCTGTTAGCCACAATTTATAATTCGTACCGAATCACTGTATTTCTTCTCGAACGTAGGTAAACCCAGATATTCCTGGATTTCATTGTTTTTTACGTACCAAAGCACCTTTTTGAAGCTCTTCAGTAATTTATTTTGGGGCCGCTGTAAATTAAATATAAAAAAAATCAATCGTGTTAATATAATATAATAAATTTAAAGGTATAAATGTATATCTTTTTTATAGCGAATGCTTAATCCAATGTGTGTAGAACACACTTACTGAATTTCTCTGACGAGTCTTCCTTTTATTTATAGATTCTAAAATTCGTAACTTATGTAATTTGTAAATATATTAAGATAAGATAATCTATCGGCCTTTTATAAATAAAATTTAATTCATGAAATTTTGCTTATTTTTAACAGAAATATATTTAAATATTTCCCTTACGGAAAAGTTTTTTAAACTGAAATCTTTTTAATATTAAAACAAAAATAGATGTTACATAGTTTTATTATTAGGTTTAATATTTTTAAAGGGTACTTAACATAAAGATCGACTAGGGACTATTAGATTGAAAAAAAAACTACTCAATAAATAAATAAATAAAACATGAAGTAAGAATAAATACAAAAAGTCAGAAAATATAAAAAAATATATAAAAAATGAAACATTAAAATATAAAAAAGGATAAAATCTAGACATAAGTGATAACATCTTCGACAGTTTTACAAATCAAAAAACCGATAACAAACGTACAACTACAGAGTAAAAAAAAAAAAAAAAAAAAAAAAAAAAAAAAAAAAAAAAAAAAAAACTAATAGAAAGAAAAACAAGACAGTAAGAATTGAATTAAATGATGAGTGAAAGATTTGGGACAGATAGTTATTTTACAGATCTGGAAATTTTCAGTGACGGTGTTTTATTTCTCTACATCCCATTAAAAATAAACTTAAAAATTACATCCTGTGGGTTTTATCTATTCTCTCGTTATTTTTAAGATCTGAGGATCTATGTGGGTTACGTAAATAGTTTGAATAATTAAGACAACAATAAAATCATGTTTTTTTTTTTTTAATGAAAACCTCCAATTTATCAAAAAATAAGAACAATTTAACATAAACTAAATGAGAATTTCTGGTGTAAAAAATCATTATAAGCAATTATAAAAAAATTATCACAACAAGCGTTTAAAAATTATAATCTAAGTTTGCCAATCATAATTAAAAAAAATCTAATGTGGAAAACTACACGACTTCCTTGTATGGTATTAAATTACGTATACACATATTTAAAAGAACATAACATTTTATTTCGTTAATAACTTCTGATATTTTTTCATATTTTTTTTTATTGAATTATTATTTATCGTAAAAATATTTTTACAATTAGAGGTTAATAATTATTAATAAATCAATATATTTAAATTAAAAAAAAGTTAAAAAAAAAGATGGAGTCGGATTTGAACCGATGTGACTTTTCCTTGTAAGATCAAAGTATTTCATTAATTAAAGTTTTATTTGGTTATAACTCTACTATATCACTTGTGTTATATCGTTGAAAAGCTCTCAATAAGAGCTTATTACTGGAGTTAAGAAAAAAGTTCAAAATCCATTTTTTTGAATTTTGAGCTTTTTTGGACACTTTTGGTTCAGTCGATTGCAATCATATGAGAGGTGTATAACTAGATGTTACAACAGTACTAAATCCAAAATTTCAACATCCTACGGCTAATCGTTTTTGAGTTATGCAAGATACAATCGTACGTACAGACGTCACGGTGAAATAAGTCAAAATGGACTCAGGAATAGTCAAAATGGATATTTCCTTTGAAATCTGAAAACCGAAACTTTTCGCGATTACAATATTTCCTTTTTTCGTACAACGAGGCAAAAAAAAAGGTGACATCACTGTTGTTCTGATGAAATGCTATGAAGTGCTTACACACACAAATTAATTTAATATATTTATCATTTTATTTAAATATAATATTATTTCATATATTTAGTTCAATGATTTTAACTAAAGCACGCGCGCGCACCGTATTTAATTCGCGCGGCGACGTTTGGCACTAACTAAACTATTGTAGTTTCACAACGTACATAGAACAAAATTCGCTTCTATGTTCGGAAGACCCGGTGATGCCGCAAGTCTTAACGCAACAGATACTGAGTCTATCGGGAGATTGAGTTCGAGACCCGGCCAGACTGAGTTACTTTTTTTTTTTTACAGTAAATATTATTATTTTATTTAATTGTACCGCTCACCTGTGACGTCACAACATAACAGTCGACGACACAGTATTTTTTGTCTCAATTTTTCTTGTGTGCCGATGTGAACGGAATAGACTAACGACTTCATCGAATCCCAAAGGCAAAAGTTTGCTGGCGTGAGATCGAGGTAGCAATTTTGTTTTTACAAATCAGTTTCGACGAATCCATTGCTTACTTAATTTGGTATTTAAATTATTCATCTCATCACGACAGTAGCGAGCAGGTGCGCCATTATTGAAAAACCACACTTGTACTCTATCTGCCAATGGAATATCTTCCAAGAGTTCCGTCAGATTTATGTGGACAAAATGCAAGTACCGCTCTCCATTGAGTTTTGGCGGTAAGAAGAAAGAGCTAGTCAGATTATCATCAAGAAAATCATATAGCATATTAAACAAAAAGCGTGTCGGAAATGACTTGCAGCAGTCTCATGGAGATTCAGGCTTCTCGGCCTCTTGGCTAAGATCAAAGTGTAGTCTCATGGAGATTTTCAAAGTCGAGAGTTCTACGGTTCAAATCCAAGTAAAAGCAGTTAATTTTATAGGATTTGAATACTAGATCGTGGATTCCGGTGTTCTTTGGTGACTGGGTTTCAATTAACCACACGTCTGAGGAACGGTCGACCTGAGACTGAACAAGACTACACTTCGTTTACATTCACACATAACATCCTCTGAAGAGATACCTTATGGTGCTTCCGGAGACTAAACAGAAAAAGAGAGTCTCATGGGGATTTTCTTCTGACCAAGCGTGAGGGTTTCGATAATTTACGATCGCATTTCTTGTAGATCAGGATCCATCAGTAATTAAAATATTACTTAGGAAATCCGGATATGTTCACATTTTCTAATTAACCGTCGACAGAATTTCATCCTTTTATAAAAATCAGGTGATAATAGCTCTTGTATACGCGTTGTTTGAAATGGATATAATTTTTTTCTTCTTAACGTTCGCCACACACTTGACTGAGAAACAGGAAAGTGATGAACAACCTTCCGGTGCTAGAAGCGAGAGATAATTATACAGCATTCTATTCTGCTTCTTCAGCATCATCATTTCTCACAAAACATTGAAGACTCTAACATTCAATCTTTGTGGTTTAAGCATACCTGTTTCTCAAACTCGCCTCTCTAAATTCTCAAATGTTTTACGATCCGTTACACTTCGATCTGGACAACTATCCCGATATTCACGCTCAGCAGCTGATCCATTTTTAACTACTTTACCATAAATTAAGAACAGGTCTGTCATCTCTCTAAATGAAAACAAATTTGTTGTATCACTCGTTGTGAATGACCGGAAATAACAGAACACCGCTTAAGTGAATATTCGAATGGTAGATACAGACTTAATTGTTGATCGGCTGTTATTACCAACCTACAAAAAAATACAAAATTTTAATAGTTTTAGAAGAATGTCTTTCGAATTTATTTTTACAATTTTTAGCATTTTTATGTACATTTTTCTTTTTAAAATTTTATCAATTTTCCTATCCGGTTTGTGTGTTTTGTTTTAATTAAGCTTCTCAAACTTGTGTTAATTTTTAATAGATATAATTTACATCAATTCTCTTAGAATTAAATTATTTGTAAATTTAATCTAGAAGTTTTTTATTTGTTTATCGGTAAATTAACAAAGTTATTTAATTCCAAAACTAAAAAAGTGTATTTTCGAATAAACTTTTTCACGTTTTACCCCGTTTAATTTAATACCTATGTAAGAAACAGATCTGGGATTAATTTTATTCAATGCTTTATATCAAAACCCAAATGGAAGCACCAAATTTCTCCCTGGATCTGTACCTCATGAATTTTAGTACGGTTAAATTTCACAAAAGGAGCAGAAAGAGGGGTTTAAATATTTCGCTAGCCGTAACTCATTAACCAACCTTTGTCTGATCTATATTTATATGGAATTTTTTCTTATTTTAGTTATAAAATCATCTTCCGAGAAATAGTCCTCCAATTTGGAATCATTCTGTATATACGAGGTGCGACAATAAAGCAATGAGACTGATTTTTCTTTGCAAGATGTGGCAACCCCGCAGCTTGCGTAGGCACACCATCTTTGACCTTGGTCTATAAGCTACTTCTAGTCCAAGCGGCACATTGATGCAACTGCTCAGTCGTGAGTTGTGAATAAGTGAAATTGCGTTTGTGTCTCTCGTCACATAAATGAAACCGCAAAATATTGCGCAACGGTATGCCATTTCTTTTTGCGTTAAATCGGATAAAAACGCGACGACAACTTATAGTAAGCTTCAGAAGGCTTTTAGAGAGGAGGTTATGTCAAGAGCTCAACTTTTTCGGCGGCATAAAATTTTTAGTGAAGGCAGAACGAATGTTGAAGATGAAGACCGCAGTGGACGACCATCAACCATCACGGACAGATGTCAACTTGACCAGGGTGCGCGAAATCGTACGATCTGATCAAAGATTATCCGTGAAAATTATTGCAGAAGAACTCAACATCGATTGAGAAACGGTTCGTCTAATATTAACTAAAGATCTTGGTATGAGAAAGATTTGTGCAAAAATGGTCCCCAAAAGTCTCACACAACAATAGCGAGAAACACGGAAAAATGTGCTAGCCGATCTGTTAGAGCAAACGGAAATCGATCCAGATTTGTTGAGCCGTATTACCACTGGTGATGAAGGTTGGTTTTTTCAATACGATCCAGGGAGAAAACGCCAAAGTTCGCAATGGCGCTCAAAGGGATCACCCAGACCAAAAAAACTCGCATGTCAAAGTCAAAAGTGAAACGCATGCTTATGTGCTTCTTCGATTCCAAGGGAATTGTTCGTAAAGAGTGGGTGCCTCTTGGACAAACAGTTAACCGATATTTCTACAAAGAAATTTTAGAAAGACTTCGTAAACGAGTTCTTCGTGTCCGTGTCAACATTTCTGATAATTGGATTCAACGATAATGCGCCATCCCATACTGCTCTGTCAGTACACCAATTTTTAACCTCAAAACAGATTTCAGTACCACAGCCACCTTATTCACCAGATATCGCTCCGTGTGACTTTTTTCTATTTCCAAGAGTCAAAATGGCGGTCAAAGGACACCATTTTCAAACAACACAAGAAGTCCAAAAAGCTGTGACGAGGGTCTTGGAGGATATTACAGAAGATGAGTTCCAGAAATGTTACCGTCAATGGCAGAAGCGCTGGAATAAGTGTGTGCAATCAGAGGGAAACTACTTTGAAGGAGACAACACTAAACATGACTAAAACGGTAAGCAACATTTTTTTTTCACATCAGTCTCATTACTTTATTGTCGCACCTCGTGTATATATATATATATTTCTATTTCCACTATTTTAACTATTTTTACGAAGAGAATCCTGAAAGAATATGTGGATAAGCTGAGGAAAAATGCAAATCATATGTGCTAGCAATTTGAATTTTTCTAATGCAATTTCTTTGTGTTTTAAAAACCTTCGTTCTTAAATCTTCGTTTAATTTCAGTAATTTTGTTTTATTACTTATGCAATATCAATTTACGTTACTATATAAATTTCTTGTCTGAAAATTCTTCTTACTCTTTATTTTCATATTAACAAGTTAACCTTGATTAAAATACTCTTTTCAAATTTGTTGAATTAGTAAAATTACAGTTTATATAAAAAATAGTAGTAAAATGAGCAATTTACAACAGTTATGAATATTATGATTAAAACCAGGTACATTACCGTTTCTGAAGGGGGAAGTAGTTTTGTTTTTTAATACTGATCAACTCAAGCTAAATAAATAATAATATAATTTTAATGTCGATTTCCATGACAAAGTGATAAAGTTTCGACCTTTTATCCGGAGATCCCGGGTTCGAATACCGGTAAGACTTTACATTATTCATACGCTAAAAATTTCTATCTTGATATTCCCACGTAAAAATATTTTTTGTAAGCTTCCGTGGTGACTTAATTCATTAGTCGAAGAAGTAAAATTAAATAATATTAAGAAACATTCGCTATATTAAAAAAAAAAAAAATTAAATAAAATTCTGGTCAAATTTTTATAAAACGTCTTCTAATGTAATAGTAAATTGATTAATATGTAACTGGCACGTGCTATTGACAAGCTACTGAAAAGGTTTTGCGCCTGTAGATCACAAAATCACTTCAAATTTTGAATATCATAATATTCTGCTGATGTCAGTCGATTAGCATACGAAACGTGTGGTGAGGAATCTAGCTGGTGGTATACCAATCTCCAGTTTTAAACTTTCATTCCTTTTTGCTTCTTTTATTGTTTTGTATAAAAAGGAAAATAGTCGAATACTGATCAAATACACTGATCTTTTCAAGGTCAAATCTGGATAATTGTAAAGTTAAGATAAAACTTCTCATACGTACCGGACAATTTTTAATCGGTATTACATTAATAAGACGAAAGTATAAAAAAAAATGTCTTTAGTAAAATTAATACGATACTCAGAGCGAACGTGAAGTGTAATGAATAATAAAAACAATTATAAAAACTAAAAAAACATGACTGCCATAAAGTTAAAAAAGAAAAATATATTGAACTAAAAAAAAATAAAAACAAGGTGCTGATTAAAAAACTAAACTTCGTTATACAATATTTAATTAAATAAAATAAATATAAGTTATTTAATAATTAAAAATAATCAACTTTCAGACAATTTTAATTTGTTTAAATATATTTTTACTTGCTTTTATTTAATTCACAACGGTTTTTTTCGTGTTTGTCCTCAAATCATGGATCCTTAATTTAAAATACTTCCTGACATTGCCGATTGATAAGATTTTGCACAGTTACTAAGTTCGGGTGACAATACAATATTCCACCATTATTTTTACAAACATCTCTCCGTAGGGGGTAAATTAAGGGTGCGTATGAAAAATATTTCAAAAATCTGTAAAACGGCTATGGGAAGTCGCAAATGACAAATCCGAGAGCCGTTTGAGAAATTTTTGTACAAAAACTAATAGAAACGTTTGTCAAAAATTGTGATAGTTAAGTAAATGAAATAAAAACTTCGCTATAAAACTTTACTGAGCAAAAACTTTGTTATTTCGTTACTTTATATAATTAATGTTCGATTGATAATTTGTTTCATATGTTACAAATACAGGGTGTCCCATATAAAACGCAACCCAACCTTATATTGGTAGGTATTGAAATAATAAAAAGGTATGCGTAAATGTAAATGTAATTTTTATTATTACCTTACATTTAGAGTAAATGTTGGAAGTGACCGCCATCTTCTTGAATACAAGCTTCAATTCTTTTTACAGCGTTTCTTGCAACTTTTTTCAAAGTTTGTGGCCGGATATTTAATACAGCTTGTTCAATACTGACTTTCAATCGTTCAGGTGTTCGTGGTTTGTTGCTGTAGGCTTTTACTTTGAGGTAACCGCGTAGAAAAAAATCCGCCGCAGTCAAATCTGGAGATCTTGGTGACCACAAGCCTCGACCGATAACACGATTACCAAAGAATTCCTCGACGAAATCAGAAGTTGAACCCGCGTAGTGCGATGCCGCACCGTCATGTTGTAGCCGGCAGTGTGGGTCTTCCTCTTCAAAGACTGCGATGAACTGAAATAAAATATCCAGATATCGTTCTGCATTAATGGTGTACTCGAAAAAAATGGGACAGATTATTTTCTTCCGCGATATCGCGCACCACACGCCTGACTTCTGCGGGTGTAATTGTTTTTCGTGATAAACGCGGGAATTTTCAGCGCTCCAAATTCTACTGTTTTGGCTGTTTACGTAGCCATCCAAATGAAACCGTGCTTCATCTGTGAAAAATAACGAATCCATAACATTAATTCCATCACGCAGAAATCGACGGAACCGTAGACAATATTGTAGACGTTTTTCTTTGTCGGGCTCAAGAAGTCGATGAACCGTTTAAATGCGATAAGGTAATTGTAATTGTTTGGTCGCCCGATGAACAGTCGATTTAGACAAATTAGTTTCATCAGACAAACGTCTGATCGATTTATTTGGCGAGGCGAGTAATCGGTCTTTGATTTCAGCGACTGTATCTGTATTCAACACTGACGCAGATCTTTTGTGTTCCTTGTTATTAACAGAACCGGTCTCTCTAAATTTTGCGACAAACCTTAATTACTGATGTTTTGTTGGGAGCTGGTTTATCTGGGTACTTATGGCGAAACAAACCTTGCACTGCCACCACTGATTTCGTACTGAAGTACGACTCGACAATGAAAACACGTTCATCTAGTAAAAACACCATCTTGTCTCTAGCAATACACTGAACGTTATGATTGCATTGTTGTTACTATCGGTAGTGTTCTACTGCGTCGTTGCGATGTTCAGATGTTGGACGAGTCCATTTCAGTAACGAGTAAGGGAGTAAGCTTGACTTTTGAAATTTCATGGATGAGTGATTGATGGGTTGCGTTTTATATGGGACACTCTGTATAATAATAATTTGTTTAATTTATGACTAAGAAATATAAAACAAGTTTTTAAAAATTTTTTTAAATATTTATTTAATATAAATACTTTCGTTTAGAAATAGCAGGCATGTAAGGTTACCTAAATTAAGTTCTCATCGGGACTTACATCGATAAGACAATTTTGTTCTTCAAAGAAAATATTTAAATGCAGGCGGCGGGTAGGCTCTTTAATATAAAATACTATTCAGAGCTCTTTAATACAGGACAATTACTTTTCGAAGCCCCCCGACCGTATTTAAATATTTTCGTTGAAAGACAAAATTTTTCTTCATAATACGTTACAAAAAATCCATCGAGTAGAAATTTGTTAACAAAAGAATCGGAATTTACAAAAATTATTTGAAAGTAATTAAAATTATCTCGCTGTTATTTCTTAAAATATTTTGAAGTGTATCTTTCTTATTATCTAAAGAAATGAAAACAAAAATCTAGTAATTGATTGAGGAAGTGAGGGAAGGAAAGAAAAGTTCCGTTGATGAGATAGATATGTAGTAAAAATTATTTTAGAGAAGGAAATTTTTGTATTAAAGTAATGCAATAAAAAAAAAAAAAACCGAAACACCCAAGTAAAAATATGTCACCTTTAAAATTAAGAATTACAGCTCTCTTGTCTGGAAATAAAGATAAATTTTCTTAATTATACGTACGAAAGATGCTGCAATCTTATTTTATTTTCATACTCAATTCAGTAAGAAAAAAAAACACATTGTTCAGTTAATAAAACAGCTTTGCTTATATGAAGTGTTTTTATGAATTGCTAAAGGAAAAAAGAAATGTTGTAGAAACATTTTTCCCCTCTCGTAATATCATTTTAAAAATATTCTGTATGAATATATTTTTATGAATTTAGAAGAGGAAATTTTTTTACAGTTCTTCAGCTCGCAGAATATGTTTGCGTGAGTGTGCACACGCTTGAATGATATTCCATATAGCGCTTCGGTTATAAGAATAAGAAATAAATTAATTAACAGACAAATTTTAGAAAGAATAATATAAAAAGAAGTGAAAATCTCTTACGTTTATTTATCAGAAAACAAAAACGAATTAAAATAAATATTAATACGCGTAATTTTATTGCTCCAGTTAAAATTCAATTTTTAATTAAATAAGATTAAAACAAATATACGAGTAAATAAAATGCATTAAAAAGAAGGATAATGAGAAATAGATCATTAATATAAGGAATTTACTGTACCGAATGATATTCAAGTATGGAAACTGCTTTATACTGCGTACCTGAGAGGTATTTGGATGCAGAAAGAAATAGGGTTGTACATAGTTAGAAAACATCTGTGTTACGGTGGGTTTTAAAGTTTTCCCCGCCGTCTTGGATCCACTGTATTAAAGCAAATTTAATTTTTTTTGAACAGGAAGCTAGACATATGACATGATGTAGATTTAAAATTTTACAACAAAAACAACGGTGGAACGCGTTATTCTGTTAACACCTTCGTATAATATATACAACTAAAATTAAATGAAGTACAAATAATGTAGATGGACTACTGATTATAAAAACAAGATGTGAAAAGATTACGGAGGTAGAAGAATTTTTTTGTTTGGAAAATTTGTTTACTAAAGATAGACGAAGCAGGAGGGATATAAAATGCCGAATAGGATAGGCGAAACGAGCTTTCAGTCATAAATATAATTTTTTCACAAAAAAAATTAATTTAAACGTCAAGAAAACATTTTAAAAAAGTATATTTTTGGAGCATAGTATTATATAGAAGCAAAACTTGGACGATCGGAGTACCTGAAAATAAAAGATTAGAAGTTTTTGAAATACAATGATATAGGAAAATACTAATTAATTAATTTTTTTTTAATTAAAGAGCAGGCATTAACAGATATGGTTATTAGCCCGGTGGAAATCGATAGCGCACGAAAAGATATCATGCGTGACCGGGATTTGAACCCGGGGGACCTACAAACGAAATGTCGAGACGCTACCTATTCAGACACGGAGGTCGGTAATTTTGATGTTATTTATCAAACATATTTAGTTAAATTATAAATTTCCTTCATAAAATATAAGGAAAGTTATAGTTAAAGTAAATTTGTTCGTTACGTAACATCAACTTTAAATCTTATACAAGGTAAAGCCGTGCACCACGTTTGCACAAGTTTCATTAAAATTTAAAAGGAAATGAAACTGCGTTACGGTTCAACTTGTTATCCGATAGTTATAAAAGTCTATATTTGCCAGTACCGAAGGGTTTTAATAGAAAGTTCTGTAAATGTCATACGAGAAACAAGATGTCAAATCAGATAAATTTAATTTTTTTAAAATGATAGTATCAAGAATCTATTGAACTACTCTACCGCACTTTATCATAATCTAAAGATTTTTGGTCAATAAAATAAGTGAAAAAAGGCTAAGTAATTGTTTATATGAAATAAAAATTGACAATTAACTGCGGTTTACGATTTTTAAACAATTATCTTCATCCGTATCTATATAAATTAAAACGAAAAAAATTAAAATAAATATAACTAATTCGAGTATAAATATTAGTATCCTTATTACAGCTTCGCCCACGATACACTGTTACTTGCATTACCCGTCACGGTCAGGGAATGTTTAGTTGGTCAGTATGAGCAAAGCGACCCCTTCTCGTCTAGCTAGATGGATCCCCTTCTGTTCATTAAACTCATGCTTGTGAGAATAATAATGATAAATAAAAATCTTATGTGAACGCCACATGACTTCGTTGTACTCCTATTAAATTAAATATACACATTTATAAAAGTACATAAAATTTTATTTCACTAATAACTTCTGATGTTTTTCATTTTTTTTTATTTTTTTTATTGAGTTGTTATTTATCTTAAAAGGTTTTTTTACAATCAGAGGTTAATAATTATTAATAAATTAAAATTAAAAATAAACAAGTTAAAGAAAAGGAAATGAAGTCGGATTCAAAACGATGTGCCTTCCCCTTGTAAAATTCTAATATTTCATTAATTAAAGATTTATTTGGCTATAACTCTGGAACCAATAAAAAGAAGTACAACTTGTGATATATCGTTGAAAAGCTTTCGATGAAGGCTTATTAATGAAGTGAAAAAAAAGTCCAAAATTCAAAGTTTTTGGATTTTGGACTTTTTTTGGTCACTTTTGATCCAGTAGATTGCAATCAAAAGGGGAGGAGCACAGTTAGATATTACAACAGTTCTAAATCCAAAATGTTAACATCCTACTGTTAATCGTTTTTCAGTTATGCGAGATATATATGTACACACGTGCGTACAGATGTCACGCCGAAACTAGTCAAAATGGATTCAGGGATTATTAAAATGAATATTTCCGTTGAAATATGAAAACTTTTTTTGGCGATTATAATACTTCCTCTTCCTAGAAAGTAAAAATTAAAGCCTGATCAATTTAAAAAATCTATCAGCGTATTGCAATTTCTTCAGAGTAACAGTTCGGTTTGTACAGGACCCAAAAATTGATTTTTAAATTGCTCGTCGAGACTTCGCTCGCAAATTAAATAATCAGACTAACAAACATAAATTATCACAATTTTACCAAATCTCATAAAGATTGATTCAATAACGGTAGCATAAAACGGCAAAAATGTAAAAACAATTATATATTTTTACTTAAAATATTAAAAAATCCGAAAACCGTTTTTCGTTATTTATCTGAAGAGTATTTGCAAGCTTAAGTCGAGTGTATATCTCCTTTATTATAGTCGGAAATGGGGAAGTTTGCTATAATTTTTCGAGATTTTTTACCTTTCTTCATCCCTTTCAAGGAAAATCTAGAAACTGTTTTTTATTTATTCAAGTGAAAATTGTACACACCAGAAATCAAATTGAGATATATATATATATATATATATATATATATTTGAGTCCGAAAAATTAAAACAAAAGCAAATTTCATTGTTACTCCGTTTTAATTCTTAAAGTCGGAATTTCAAAGAATCCTTTTTTTAACGTGCAGTTACACCGTAAGAAGAACGTGTAAACAAATTTTTATCAATTTTTTCACAGTTTTTTTTTTTGGCGTTGATTATGAATCACTCACGGGATGCATTTTATGTTCACACAATTGATTGAGAAGATAGAAATTCACTATTTAAGATGAGAAATTACTGTGTTAACAAGATAACAGCTATTTTTTTAACACCCCTAAGGCAACCGGTCTTCGCCACCAAGCAAACATGGTCACCTCAGAGTATCGTGGCAGCAGCCTCTTCCCTCCCTGTCTGGGCTCTTTTGCAAGGGGTTCACTCATCGGGGTGTCCCCAGCCTCAACGGAACACGCCAACCACCTCCCTTCTGGACAGCCGACGCATTCCCTCGTTGGATGGCTACCTTTCCCGTCCCTAATCTACTAGCTACCGTCACGCTTTTCACGTGCCGGAAACTCCCTCGGGACCCTCTCACAACTTGAGGGATCTTCATACCATCATCGAAGAGCACCGACCCACTCGTTCTTGCATGTGAGCGGACCAGTACATCCTAGGCATGAAGGCTACGTCCCTTGCCCTGATCGCCGCCTCGTTTCAACCCCTATTTTTTTTTTGAGCTAGATAACACTCTCTTTTTTCCTGTTTAGCGTCCGGTAACTACCGTTTAGATAATACTTCAGAGGATGAATGAGGATGATATGTATGAGTGTGAATGAAGTGCAGTCTTGTACATTCTCAGTTCGACCGTACCTGAGAGGTGCGGTTAATTGAAACCCAACCACCAAAGAACACCGGTATCCACGATCTAGTATTCAAGTCCGTGTAAAAAGCTGGCTTTACTAGGAATTGAACGCTGGAACTGTCGATTTCCAAATCAGCTGATTTGGGAAGACGCGTTCACCACTAGACCAACCCTAGTTTGAGCTAGAATACACTCTTTCTTTTCTTTCTTTTTCCTGTTTAGCCTCCGGTAACTACCGTTTAGATAATTCTTCAGAGGATGAATGAGGATGATATATGTATGAGTGTAAATGAAGTGTAGTCTTGTACATTCTCAGTTCCACCATTCCTGAGATGTGTGGTTAATTGAAACCCAACCACCAAAGAACACCGGTATCCACGATCTAGTATTCAAATCCATGTAAAAATATCTGGCTTTACTAGGACTTGAACGCTGTAACTCTCGACTTCCAAATCAGCTGATTTGGGAAGACGCGTTAACCACTAGACCAACCCGGTGGGTTGAGCTAGAATACACTAAATTTGATTAAGTTAACGCTGACAGATACAATTTTTAAGGTAAAATTTTGAGGAAAAATCAGCAAATTATTCGAAATTAAAACAGTTTTAAGACAAAAGGAGGTGGATTATCTCCAATAGTATTCGACCTAGTTTAACAAAAAAAAAAAAAAAAAAAAAAAAAAAAAAAAAAAAAAAAAAAAAAAAAAAAAAAAAAAGTACCATTAACTCTTTCTGGAACTTTCCCAAATTAATATAATTTTCCCAAATTAATAACCTAAAAGAAACAACAGAAAAAACAGGCTTCCAAATTTCCTTCTTAAAAACGGAAATCATATCAAATTTTAAAGAAAATTAAAAAAAATTAATAGTGACGAAGTATGGAAAAATAAATATTACAACTTAGTTAAAAAATTTAAGAAAAACAATTTTCAAAACGGAAAAGAAAAAGGAGCTTTAGAAATTCATAAATCCGAATTACAAGAATTAAATTACCTAAGCAAAACATTTACAATAATAATAATAATAATCTTTCTATACGCATCTTATATAGAATTAAAACAGTAAATATTACTGAGTTAGAAAATCGATAAAAATCGAAATTAAGGAATCAGCGATCACAAAAAAAAAAACAGAAGAATACAGACTAATATCAAATAAAAAAATTCAAAAACCCAAATAGATTTTGAAACCGCAATTACAAAATGAAAATTGAAATTTCACGGAAATATGATCAGATTTAATCAAAAATAATTAAATAAACTAATTCTTAAAAAAAAAAAAAAAATTGAAATTTAAAAGGCAAGCAGGATGCATAAATTAGATGAACGAACTTAAAATCCTAAGGATAAAAGAGGACGATTATTTAGTAAGAATGAAGTTAAAAGAAATAATTTTAAATGCAAAAATTATGTTGGACGAAGAAAGAAAGATACCAGAAAAAAAATGAAGAAAAAACGTAGGTGCACTTCAATGAAAAGAAAAAAAGAAATGATATAGGCGTGGTTTTTAGTAGGTGGTTTCGAAATAAAAAAAGACACGTGCACTAATTCCACGGTATCTTTTTATTTCCTTGGACGAAGTAAAGAAAGTATTGTAATCCCGAAAAATTTCGGTTTTTCAGATTTCAACTGAAATATATATTTTGACCATCCTTGAATCCACTTTGACTAGATTCGGCGTGACGTCTACGTACGTATGTATGTATCTCGCGTAACTCAAAAACGATTAGCAATAGTATGTTGAAACTTTGGATTTATCGATGTTGTGCACCTCCCGTTTTTATTGCAATCGACTAAACCAAAAGTGTCCAAAATTTCCAAAACCATGGGTTTTGGACTTTTTTTTTAACTGCAGTAATAAGCCCTCATTTACAGCTTTACAACAGTAATAATTTAACGATAAGTGCTACTTACTTTCATTGTTTCTAGAGTTATAGCCAAATAACATTTTAATTAATGAATTGTCTGGACCTTATAATTGGAAAGCACATCGGTTCGAATCAGACTTTATCTCCTTTTGCCTTTTTTTAATTTTTTTTTTTTTAATTTAAATATACTGATTTATTAATAATATTAACCCGTGATTGTAAAAAAAGTTTTACAATAAATGATTATTCAATAATAACGATAAAAAAAAAGATAAAAAATCAGAAGTTATTGGTGAAATAATATTTTACATACTTTTAAAAATTTGTATATTTAATTTAATAGGTAATATTACATATGAGTATATAGTTTGGTAAAACACTGATTATTTAATATTAATTGAAAATTATAATTTAGAATCGTATTATATTTGGATTTTCTAGTTTAATTTCTGTTTAATTTTAATTAATTATTCTCGAATTTCTATTTAATTTTATCTACATTAAAGTTAACCACAGAGTGACTGAAAAATAGACCCTCACAATAACAACATATTCACTGAGGCAAACATGCCCGATCTTTAATATATTGCAGAAAATTCTTATATTTTAGTTCATTAGTGCCCTGATATTGTCAGACAATATTCTCTTTAAGAAGGAGTTGATCATCATTTCGTTTATTTGTCTTTTGTTGTGTCAATCACTTAATCGCTGCTTGCTTTGATCTTGAAAATATTATATAAAATATAATATAAAATAATATTAAAATTGGTTCGATATAAATCTCTAATTTTCAAATTTTCTCTCTCTTTATATCTATCATCCTCTGTTAATCTTTTTATTCTTTCGTTGGTCTTAACGTTTTCTTCCTCTTTGTATTTATCATCTTCTTTTAATATATTTATTCTTTCTTTGTTTGGGACATTTTCCTCCTGTCTCTTTTTGTAATAATTATTAACCGTTGACTGTAGAAGTAATTTTACAGTAAATAATAATTCAATAATAATAATAATAATAATAAAAATAATATTTTTTTTTTTTTTTTTTATTTTGAGGAGGGAGGTGGAAATGCATTTACGCACGGAGTGTCGGGCTCCCGCTGATGGTATTATCCAATCACCATCAGCGGACTACCGACTAAAACCACCCCCCTTTCTACCAGGGCTTGACCCGGAACCGTTTAACACATTACTTCCGGTCGAGTCCTCCTATACTAGCCTGTTAGGTGCTACCTAATTTTCAGGACTGTCCAGGTCAACCTTTTTGGCCCTGAGTATGTTGCCGACGAATCGGGCTACGCTTTCCCAGCTGCCCAGGTCACGGAGCATCATCGCAACCACGTTGTGGGGACTCAGTGCTCCGTGATCTGCCGTAATAATAATAATAATAATAATAAAAAAAATCTTGAAAAAAATATGAATTTTTTAGTGAAATAACATTTTACGTACTTTTAAAAATGTGTATATTTAATTTAATAGGCATTCAAGGAAGTCATTTGGTGTCCGCATCAGATTTTTAAATATATAAAGGATTTTCATATATCGATTTCCACATATGTTTTTTCCTCAAATGGGATTCGTAATTTTCCGTTCACTCTGTATATTTAAAAAAATATAGACTAAGCTTGATCGCAGTACTCTTCCCGTTTGATTGAAACTGTCAGTATCGTTTTAATTCTAGGGTAATAACATATCCCTGATTTGATTTGACAGAAGGGGGTACTTATCGATCATAAGAGGATTATGTGTTTCAAGTTATAAACAAACCGTTAAACGAGGTAATTTCCCACCGGTTAAAGCCAGAGCTCCCGTAACCATTTAAAATGAAAATATTTATATGTAAATAAATATAGTATCTTCTACTATAATTTTTTTTCTAATTGGCAAGTATTCAGTGGTAGTTATAGAAAATTAAAATATTGAGATTAAATATAATACGTTTGATTCCAAAGTTTATATATATTATAAATTAATATGAAAATAATATACAATTTATTTTTTACGTATATTATTTTCATCAAATACAAAGTACCAATTTATAATTTATCTCGCCATTTTGCTTAAAACTCACGTACCAATGAATCAATCATTTTTGATAGTTATGTTTATTGATTTTTGATGAAAATTTATGCATACATTTCTCTAAATTTTTCCATTATTAGCATTACGCTATACGACGAAGGCATTTAATATTTTGTAGTTTTATTCTTCTCATTGGAATAGCCGAATAAATTATTATAAATAGAAAAAGATTACATTCTATAGTTTGGTATAAGCAAAAGAAATTTATAAAAGAGGTATTTTATAAAATCCGCCCTCTTTTATAAATTTCTTCTTTTTTTTATGTTTTTTTTTTGCTTTTCAGCTTATTTTTGTTCGTAGTAGCTAAATCTGGTAAAGAATAAGTTATATCTACGATTTCGTAAAAGTCTAATCTGCGTTGACGTTAAATATAAAAGATTATAACATTTTTGACGTGAAACGTCTTTAAAATCACACCGAAACACACGGGTACCAGAACCGAAATTTGTAGCGTAACGAAAAGGTCTATATCGTCCTGCCTTAATAACTCCCTGAATATTAGTCTCATGCGGTATCATTTTATAAATTACCTCGTCAGCTCGACAACACGACTTTGAGTTTGCATTACTTGTGAAAGACTTTAACGGTGAGGGGGCAGCGCAGATCGGCCAAAACTGGCACTTTTGTTCATTTCCATTCAGTGTAGCTCACGACTTGATATTCAGACGTGATAGCGTGTTGATTCTTATGTTTATGTTTAGATTTTACCGAGATAGATCGATTTAAGTAATAATAATAAGTGAATTTTTGACAATATTGATGTGTAAAAAAAACATGTATAAAGTATTTAAATTCAACATGTCAGCCTCAGCACGCCAGCACGCGCAAAAGCAAGCCGGAAATATAAATTACGCATATCGTTGGAAAGGGGAGGTTGTGGGCCGTGAACCCCGATGTCCGGTGCCGAGCGAGCGAGACTATTTTTTGGAGTTAAAAGTCTTTTATGTTAAAATTAAATTTAGTACTCGGTTAATGTCTCGTTTTTATTTCAATCCAATAAATTAACAGTGACTCGTTGACATCTAGACCGACCAATTTATCTGTAGAGTTGGCCAAATGAAGGAACTAAAATTTTCCATTGGAAACTTAAAGTTTTGTTAAAAAAATACGATTGCGGCTCTTCCACTGATCGGTCTGTAGTTCGGAGGAACTTCATCCAAGGTCTGTAAAGTTTCACGTTAAACCAATGGCCGGGCCTCCCGAGACTGCTTCAACTGATTTATTTTTAGTATTTTTTTTAAATCAGATTAATTTATACGTAAATTTTATATTTATCGAGAAGTTTGTTCTACCATTTTATTATAACTAATGTACTAATTATATATCTTGTAATTTTCAGTAATTTAAAAATTAGATCACAATGCAAGTGTTTGCATAGATTAAGTGTATTAAGTGTTTGCATATGAAATCAAGTGTAGATTTCATTAGAAAGTTACATATTGTAACGGGTAACATGATTCGACTTCCGGAAAATTTCGTCATACGTGGTGCGACAATAAAGTAATGAGACTGATGTGAAAAAAAATGTTGCTTACCGGTTTAGTCATGTTTAGTGTTGTCTCCTTTGAAGTAGTTCCTCTCTGATTGCACACACTTATTCCAGCGCTTCTGCCATTGATGGTAACATTTCCGGAACTCATCTTCTGTAATATCCTCCAAGACCCTCGTCACAGCTTTTTGGACATCTTGTGTTGTTTGAAAATGGTGTCCCTTGACCGCCATTTTGACTATTTCGAAATAGAAAAAAGTAGCACGGAGCGATATCTCGTGAATAAGGTGACTGTGGTAGTACTGAAATTTGTTTTGAGGTTAAAAATTGGTGTACTGACAAAGCAGTATGGGATGGCGCATTATCGTGATGCAAAATCCAATTATCAGCAATGTTGGCACGGACACGAAGAACTCGTTTACGAAGTCTTTCTAAAATTTCTTTGTAGAAATATCGGTTAACTGTTTATCCAGGAGGCACCCACTCTTTATGAACAATTCGTTTGAAATCGAAGAAGCACACAAGCATGCGTTTCACTTTTGACTTTGACATGCGAGCTTTTTTTAGTCTGGGTGATCTCTTTTAGCACCATTGCGAACTTTGGCGTTTTGTCTCTGGACCGTATTGAAAAAACCAACCTTCATCACCAGTGATAACACGGCTCAACAAATCTGGATTGATTTCCGTTTTCTCTAACAAATCGGCTGCCACATTTTTCCGTGTTTCTCGCTGTTGTTTGTGATATTTTTGTGGACCATTTTTTGCACAAATGTTTCTCATACTTCAGTTAATATTAGACGAACCGTTTCTCGATCGATGTTAAATTCTTCTGCAATCATTTTCACGGATAATCTTTGATCAGATCGTACGATTTCGCGCACCCTGGTCAAGTTGACATCTGTCCGTGATGGTTGATGGTCGTCCACTGTGGTCTTCATCTTCAACATTCGTTCTGTCTTCACTAAAAATTTTATGCCACAGAAAAACTTGAGCTCTTGACATAACCTCCTCTCTAAAAGCCTTCTGAAGGTTACCATAAGTTGTCGCGTTTTCACCCGATTTAACGCAAAAAGAAATGGCGGAAGAATATTTTGAAAAGAAGAATATTTTGCGGTTTCATTTCTGTGACGAGAGACACAAACACGTGTTCACTTATTACAGCACAACTCACGTCTGAGCAGTTGCATCAATGTGCTGCTTGGACTAGAAGTAGCTTATAAACCAAGGTCAAAGATGATGTGCCTACGCAAGCTGCAGGGTTGCCACATCTTGCAAAGAAAAATCAGTCTCATTATTTTATTGTCGCACCTCGTATCTTCGAGTTTCATATTCCCCAGAACTCAAAACCCCGTCAATTCAAAAGTTTATATATTCATTTATATATTTCACTTTTGTTTTGGACACTATAACTGCCGTAATTTTGTGCCAATCTCTTTCAAATTGATTCATAATATATAACGACCCAAAATCTTGGTCGAGTTGGAAAACGGGCAAATTCGCACCATGAGGGTGGAAATCGGGAGCTTAAAGTTTAAAGTTCCTACTATTATTTGGATAAGTGCCTAAAATATACGTAAGTAAAGTTTTTTTGATATCACCAACCGTTGGCTCGGGGGTGGAAAAAATGTGGTTTCAAAGACAAAAAAAATCATACCTCCCTTAAACAGCACAGTACCGAATCGGTTTAAAATGGTTGTTAGTCCTACAAACATTAACTAAAACCTTTGTATGAATAAATTTATGATATGAACAACCCTTACGACAAGGGATAACCAAAATATTGGTGGAATTGTAAGAAGATGGAGCTTGTCGTATGCTAAATATGTGAAAATTTTTTTCACATGTAACCACTGCCGTATCGAGTAAATTTGAAGTTTTTCTTAACTTTATGGTGAAAATCTTTTTTATCCCCTTTTTAGCACCGGTGGAATCTATCTCCGTCTTCCGGCGTGCCGAAGGGATCTGTTTTCTTCTGAAGTTAATTATTCAAGAACTTTCCAATGAGTATTACAATTTTTTTAAATTTTTTATTTTGGCTTAGAGAAATTACGACTTCCACTCATCGCTTTCGTATATACCCAGAATAACTCGCACAACGATCGATATAAATATCATTTGATTCATATTTCATGTAATTTGGTTTTAAAAAATAATTATACCGACCAAATAAAGTTACGCTCTTCCTATAATAGCTATTTCATTAATGTAATTTAATTTTTTCTATATTTAAACTAATTCTCCCTCGTATCTAACCCGTTCATAATTTTTTTATAATTAATTTATTTTTTGGAAATAAAAATTTCATTCCGATAAATTTTTAATGAACATTTTTTTGTTATGAAAGAGCGGGCATCAACAATAATGGTGGAAATTGATAGCGTATGAAAAGTTGTTATGACTGACCAGGATTCAAACCCTTTACCTCCGCACTAAATACCGTGATGATACCTACTCAACTGCTGAGATCAGCGATGATTCCTGATATTACGTATATGCTGCTCGCATTTACATCCTATTCTAAAAATATTTATCTTTAATTTCTTTTAGAGATCGTTATTTATAAATATCCCTCTAAAGGAAGCCGCGGTAGATTCATGAAATCTGTAGAAAAGAAGTTTTATTATACACCATATTTTTCATTTTCGATCAGTAAATCAATATTTTTCATAAAAAAAGTATTTATATACGCAGTGAAATTTTTATATGACTTATATCGTTAAAATAAGAATATTATTATTTATGTTTTTTTTTATTACATATTTAAATTTATATCGAGTGAATAAACTCAACGTTTTTCCTAATATATAATATAACTAGTATTATCAACATTATTTATTGTTTATTGATATCATATACTTTTTATACTTTCAAATAATAGCAAAATTTATGTAAGCGATATATTATTATTATTAAATTCATAAATTTATTGATAAAACTTATCCAGCACTAGTTCACATTATATCAAAGTTTGTACGCATACTTTTTCTTTAGAAGTAGTACTGCTACTACTACTTCTACACGTGCGCGTGCATACACGCACACAAAGACTGAAATCTTTGCTTCTCTCAAATATAATTACCATCGGTCTCAAAAAATGATTTTTATATCTTTAAAATAACTTTTAACTTTTAAAGTTAATAAAATATATTAATTCTTTGACCGATGAATTAATTTACCGCAGAAATTGACAAAGAATCTTGTTCGTGGAAATTTGAAGAAGGAAATTTGTAGCGCACGATAAACGATCCCACGCCCGTTTGGGATTCGAACGCGGGAAATCCAGATAAAAGACCGTGATGCTACCACTCGGCCGCCACGGAGATCAACGTGGCGGATCTTTTATAGCAAAAAAATAAAATTATTCGATTAATAAATACATTATAATTTAATCAAAAAATGTTAAAAAAAGCATTATTAGTTTTTACTTTTCCGTCTAAGGAGAGCTATAACTCTAGGAGGGAAAGCATTATAATCGTTCCGGTTCGAGCATATGCGGTTTTCAACGGATCTTGACATTTTGACACCTGAGGAACTTCAAAGGTGTAGATTTATTGTACTGCGTCAATAGTACCTTCTGTCACCACAAGGAGAGTTAGTATATTAGTCCGCCATTTTGGAATTTTCAGTTTTTCCTGTGGGAAATTCCCTTTTCCCTCGTTCTCTTGGATCGGGAAATGTGAAGTTCCACAAGACTGGTGACCGAATTATGTTTTACACTTAAAATATTAATTATTTATCTAATTTAATTTATTTAATATTTCAAAGGTTAGTAGTACTGCCGTAAAGCTGTTGTAGTCGTTCGCTATGTTATGACGTTACAGGTGAGCGGTAGAATAAAATAATAAATGAATAGTATTTAAAATGTAAGAAAGTAATTCGGTCTGGCCGGGGGTCAAATTCCATTGCCCCACTGACTCGGCACCTAGTGCGTTAAGCCTCGCGGCTACATCGGTTATCGACCTTACTACTGAAATTTGTTCTACGTAAGTTGTGAAATTACATCAACTTAGTTAGTTCTGACTGTCGCCGCTATACCGCAAGTATACCCAGTACCGCCATACCGGCGCGAACGAAATACAGTAGCGGGAGCGCTTTAGTTAGAATCATTTAATTAAATAACGGAAAAAAAAATTATATTTAAACAAAATGATAAATATTTAATTGTTGTGTGTGTAAGTGTATGTAAGCTATGCATTGTCAGCTTCTTTTTAACATAACTTCAATCTGCTTGTAAAATAATAAATTTGTATGTTAATTATATAAAAAATACATCTTAAAAGGAATGTAAAATTAAATAATAAGTGGTGCCATTGTTTTCCATTTTGACATATTTAGTTTTATTTTTTTTTTATTAAAATTCTGTGACATGAAATTATCATGTCATCATTAAGTCGTCCAATATATACGAGGTGCGACAATAAAGTAAAGATTATCCGTGAAAATGATTGCAGAAGAACTCAACACCAATCGAGAAACGGTTCGTCTAATATTAAATGAAGATCTTGGTATGAAAATGAATTGTGCAAAAATGGTCCCCAAAAATCTGACACAACAGCGAGAATCACGGAAAAAAGTGGCAGCTGATTTGTTAGAGCAAACGGAAATCAATCCAGATTTGTTGAGCCGTGTTATCACTGGTGATGAAGGTTGGTTTTTTCAATACAGTCCAGAGACAAAACGCCAAAGTTCGCAACGGTGCTGAAAGGGATCACCCAGACCAAATAAAAGCTCGCATGTCAAAGTCAAAAGTGAAATGCATGCATGTGTGCTTCTTCGATTCCAAGGGAATTGTTCATAAAGATT